>NC_053039.3:38701289-39951289 GCF_002575655.3 Aegilops tauschii subsp. strangulata
AGTTTACGGACCCAGTCCGCATAATTGCTACTACCAACTTTCAACTAAATTTTCTCTAGGAACATATCTTAAACAGTAGAACTAAAGCGTATGACATAATTTGCAAAGACCTTTTGACTATGTTCATGATAATGAAGTTCATCTGATTATTGAATGAACTCCCACTCAGATAGACATCCCTCTAGTCATCTAAGTGATACATGATCCGAGTCAAACTAGGCCGTGTCCGATCATCACGTGAGACGGACTAGTCATCATCGGTGAACATCTCCATGTTGATCGTATCTACTATACGACTCATGTTCGACCTTTCGGTCTCTTGTGTTCCGAGGCCATGTCTGTACATGCTAGGCTCGTCAAGTCAACCTAAGTGTTTTGCTTGTGTTCCGAGGCCATGTCTGTACATGCTAGGCTCGTCAACACCCGTTGTATTCGAACGTTAGAATCTATCACACCCGATCATCACGTGGTGCTTCGAAACAACGAACCTTCGCAACGGTGCACAGTTAGGGGGAACACGTCTCTTGAATTTTTAGTGAGGGATCATCTTACTTACTACCGTCGTTCTAAGCAAATAAGATGCATAACATGATAAACATCACATGCAATCGAATAGTGACATGATATGGCCAATATCATTTTGCTCCTTTGATCTCCATCTTCGGGGCACCATGATCATCTTTGTCACCGGCATGACACCATGATCTCCATCATCGTGTCTTTATGAAGTTGTCTCGCCAACTATTACTTCTACTACTATGGCTAACGGTTAGCAATAAAGTAAAGTAATTACATGGCATTTTCATTGACACGCAGGTCATACAATAAATTAAGACAACTCCTATGGCTCCTGCCGGTTGTCATACTCATCGACATGCAAGTCGTGATTCCTATTACAAGAATATGATCAATCTCATACATCACATATATCATTCATCACATCCTTTTGGCCATATCACATCACATAGCATACCCTGTAAAAACAAGTTAGACGTCCTCTAATTGTTGTTGCATGTTTTACGTGGCTGCTATGGGTTTCCAGCAAGAACGTTTCTTACCTACGCAAAAAACACAACGTGATATGCCAATTTCTATTTACCCTTCATAAGGACCCTTTTCATCGAATCCGATCCGACTAAAGTGGGAGAGACAGACACCCGCTAGCCACCTTATGCATCTAGTGCATGTCAGTCGGTGGAACCTGTCTCACGTAAGAGTACGTGTAAGGTCGGTCCGGGCCGCTTCATCCCACAATGCTGCCGAATCAAGATAAGACTAGTAACAGCAAGAAAATTGACAAAATCGACGCCCACAACTACTTTGTGTTCTACTCGTGCATAGAAACTACGCATAGACCTAGCTCATGATGCCACTGTTGGGGAACGTAGCAGAAATTCAAAATTTTCTACGCATCACCAAGATCAATCTATGGAGTAATCTAGCAACGAGGGGAAGGGGAGTGCATCTACATACCCTTGTAGATCGCGATGCGGAAGCGTTGCAAGAACGCGGATGAGGGAGTCGTACTCGTAGCGATTCAGATCGCGGTTGATTCCGATCTAAGCACCGAAGAACGGTGCCTCCGCGTTCAACACACGTGCAGCCCGGTGACGTCTCCCACGCCTTGATCCAGCAAGGAGAGAGGGAGAGGTTGGGGAAGACTCCATCCAGCAGCAACACGACGGCGTGGTGGTGATGGAGGAGCGTGGCAATCCCGCAGGGCTTCGCCAAGCACCGCGGGAGAGGAGGAGGAGGGAGAGGGGTAGGGCTGCACCGAAAGAGAGACATTCTCATGTGTCTTGAGCAGCCCAAACCTCAACTATATATAGGGGGGGAGGGGGCTGCGCCCCCCTTAGGGTTTCCACCCCCAAGAGGAGGCGGCCAGCCCTAGATCCCATCAAGGGGGGGTGGCCAAGGGGAGGAGAGGGGGGCGCCCCACTAGATGGGCCCTAAGGCCCATCTGGACCTAGGGTTTGCCCCCTCCCACTCTCCCATGCGCCTTGGGCCTTGGTGGGGGGGCGCACCAGCCCACCTGGGGCTGGTCCCCTCCCACACTTGGCCCACGCAGCCTTCTGGGGCTGGTGGCCCCACTTGGTGGACCCCCGGGACCCTCCCGGTGGTCCCGGTACATTACCGATTTCACCCGAAACTTTTCCAGTGACCAAAACAGGACTTCCCATATATAAATCTTTACCTCCGGACCATTCCGGAACTCCTCGTGACGTCCGGGATCTCATCCGGGACTCCGAACAACATTCGGTAACCACGTACATACTTTCCCTATAACCCTAGCGTCAGCGAACCTTAAGCGTGTAGACCCTACGGGTTCGGGAACCATGCAGACATGACCGAGACGTTCTCCGGTCAATAACCAACAGCGGGATCTGGATACCCATGTTGGCTCCCACATGTTCCATGATGATCTCATCGGATGAACCACGATGTCGAGGATTCAATCAATCCCGTATACAATTCCCTTTGTCTATCGATATGTTACTTGCCCGAGATTCGATCGTCGGTATCCCGATACCTTGTTCAATCTCGTTACCGGCAAGTCTCTTTACTCGTTCCGTAACTCACATCATCCCGTGATCAACTCCTTGGTCACATTGTGCACATTATGATGATGTCCTACCGAGTGGGCCCAGAGATACCTCTCCGTTTACACGGAGTGACAAATCCCAGTCTCGATTCGTGCCAACCCAACAGACACTTTCGGAGATACCTGTAGTGCACCTTTATAGTCACCCAGTTACGTTGTGACGTTTGGTACACCCAAAGCATTCCTACGGTATCCGGGAGTTGCACAATCTCATGGTCTAAGGAAATGATACTTGACATTAGAAAAGCTCTGAGCAAACGAACTACACGATCTTGTGCTAGGCTTAGGATTGGGTCTTGTCCATCACATCATTCTCCTAATGATGTGATCCCGTTATCAACGACATCCAATGTCCATGGTCAGGAAACCGTAACCATCTATTGATCAACGAGCTAGTCAACTAGAGGCTTACTAGGGACACGTTGTGGTCTATGTATTCACACATGTATTACGATTTCCGGACAATAGAATTATAGCATGAATAATAGACAATTATCATGAACAAAGAAATATAATAATAACCATTTATTATTGCCTCTAGGGCATATTTCCAACATCTTGAACTTTGAGGTCATGAGAGCGGCAAATTCCTCATTGAAAGCTTTTTTAGGGGAACCAAAGATAATATCATCAACATATAGTTGGCACACAAACAACTCCCCTTTGACCTTCTTAGTAAAAAGAGTGGGGTCGATTTTCCCAACTTCAAATCCACGATCTTGCAACAACTCGGTAAGGTGGTCATACCACACACGTGGGGCTTGTTTAAGGCCATAGAGTTCCTTATCGAGTTGATACACATGATCCGGGAAGTAGGGATCCTCAAACCCAGGGGGTTGTTTGACATACACCAACTCATTAATAGGACCATTAAGAAAAGCACTCTTCACATCCATTTGTTGCAACTTAAAGTTATGATGAGAAGCATAAGCAATCAACAAACGAATGGATTCAAGGCGAGCAACGGGAGCAAAGGTTTCACCGTAGTCGATACCCTCGACTTGGGAGTAGCCTTGTGCTACCAATCTTGCCTTGTTGCGAACGATGGTCCCATGAGCATCTTGCTTGTTCTTGAATATCCACTTGGTTCCAATGACATTGTGGTTCCCCGTTGTCCTTGGCACCAATCACCACACCTTGTTGTACTCGAAGTTGTTGAGTTCTTCATGCGTGGCATTGAGCCAATCCGGATCTTCGAGCGCCTCATAAACCTTTTGGGGTTCAACACAAGAGACAAATGCGTGATGTTCACAATAGTTTGCCAATTTTCTACGAGTGCTTACCCCCTTTTGAATGCTTCCAAGCACATTCTTCATGAGATGACCCTTGGTAGAGAGCTTGGATGCAATCTTGACGGCACGACGCTCCAATTCCTCCTCAGGGGTGAGTTGAGGAGCGGTCACTTGATCATCTTGAGCGTCGTCTTGAGCTTGTTCTTGATCTTGAGGTTGCTCTTGATCTTGAACTTGCTCGGAGGAGAGAACTTGACCTTGGGCATCACTTGGTGATTCGACACCGTCTTGAGATTGATCTTGCCCTTGGTCTTGTTCATGATGTTGAGGGCCTTCACTTTGTTCTTCGGAAGTGTGTGGGCCTTGGGTTGGTGATGGCTCCACTTGAGTGGAGCATTGTCCTTCTCCTTCGGCCACAAGGGGTTCCTCAATGGGTAGGATAAAACCAACTCCCATTCTTCTTATGGCTTGGGGAGGAATTTCATCACCTACATCACAAGTGCCACTTTTCTCCACTTGGGAGCCGTTATTCTCATCAAACTCCATGTTACACGTCTCCTCAATAAGTCCCGTGGATTTATTGAGGACACGGTAAGTATGAGAGTTTGTAGCATAACCAACAAATATGCCCTCTTGAGCTAGCCTCAAATTTAGACAAACGAACACCTTTCTTGAGAATGAAACACTTAAACCCGAACACCCGAAAGTACTTGAGGTTGGGCTTGTTACCGGTGAGTATCTCATATGGAGTCTTGTTCAAGCCTTTGCGGAGATAAAGCCGATTTGATGCATGAGACACAGTGTTGATGGCTTCGGCCCAAAAGTTGTATGGAGACATGAACTCCGCCATCATGGTCCTTGGCGCATCCATCAACGTACGGTTCTTCCTCTCCACTACACCATTTTGTTGAGGGGTGTATGGTGCGGAATATTGATGCTTGATCCCCTCATCACTAAGAAACTCATCCAAGGTGTAGTTCTTGAACTCGGTGCCGTTGTCACTTCTTATCGTCAATATCTTTGCATTGTGTTGGAGTTGAGCTTCATTTGCAAAGTCAATGACGGTTTGTTGGGTCTCGCTCTTCCTCTTGAAGAAGTATACCCAAGTGTATCTTGAATAATCATCCACAATCACCAAGCAATACTTTCTAACCCCAAGACTATCAAAGGATGGAGGCCAAAAGAGATCCAAGTGAAGGGCTCCAAAGGCCTCTTTGAGTAGATGATAGTCGTGGGAGGGTGAGCATTTTCATGTAGCTTTCCTTCGATACAAGCACTGCAAGCACGATCTTTAGCAAAACTAACATTTTGCAAAGATCTCATATTGACATGGGCTAAACGGCGATGCCAAAGCCATCCCACGTCAACTTTAGCCATTAGGCATGTCGCGGTCTTAGTGGGTCGCTCCGAAAAGTTAATCACATAGAGACCATTCTCGACATGCACAACAAAGGATACTTTAAGAGTCTTGCTCCACAAGAGGGCCACGGTATCAACATCAAAGAAAGTGGCAAAGCCCATGAGTGCAAGTTGACGAACAGAAAGTAAATTGTATGCAAGGGACTCAACAAGCATGACCTTCTCGATCGTGAGATCATGAGAAATGACACCCTTGCCAAGCCCCAATACCTTAGAGGACGAGGCATCACCCCACTCGACATTGGTGGGCATACGTGGAATCTTGTGAACGTCCACCACCAAGTCCTTGCTTCCGGTCATATGATTAGTGGCTCCACTATCGAGCAACCATGATCCCTCACCGGAAGCAAACACCTACAAGAGATCAATGCTTGGTTTTAGGTACCCATTTTGTAATGGGTCCTTTGATGTTAGTAACAAGGGTCTTAGGAACCCAAATAGACCATTCAATGTACTCATAAGAAGAACCAACAAATTTGGCATAAACATGTCCATCACTAGCATGGCATAACACATAAGAAGGGTTAAAGTCGTCGGCTTTGTTGGGAGGGGTAGAATTGCCCTTCTTGGCATCACTACCCTTGACATTGTTCTTATTCTTCTTCCTTGAGAGGGGGAGGTCGTTTGGCCTTGTCATCCTTCTTCTTGTTCTTGGACTTGGGTGTGAACCCAATTCCTTCCTTGGCCACAACTTCCTTTTGATTGATCAAAAGGTCATTGAGGTTCTTCTCACCTTGTATGCATGACACAAGGCCTTTCTCAAGTTGCTTCTTCAACTTTGCATTCTCCTCAACAAGATGCACATGCTCACAACATGGGTTAGTAGCATTTGCATTATCAATTAAGACCATATGAGGAAAGGTGGCTTTCTCCTTGGTTAGCTCTACTTGGAGTTGATCATGAGACTCTTTGAGGCTAGCATGAGCACCCTTCAAGACCATGTGAGCCTTGTCAAGTAAGTCAAACTCCTCTTTGAGTCTAGCAAGATCAACCCCAAGCTTGGCCTTCTCGGAGTTTAGCACACGAGATACAACAAGAGCATGATCAAGATCTTTCTTTAATTTAGCGTGGTCATCGTTGTATGACTCCTCAAGAGCCAAACGAAGACCTCGCTCTTCCTCAAAAGCATTTGAAAGATCCGAAATCTCATCGGCACAGTCACGACTATGCCCCTCCATCTTAGAGATGGTATCTTCATGAGCCTCGATCATGTCATTGGCTTCACCAAGTTGTTCCAAGACAGCAACAAAGTGCTTCTTGGATTTACCCTTGAGTTTACTCATAAAAGACTCAAATTCATTCTCCTCCACATTGGACCCCTCATGTTCATCAATGCAATCCGTCAAAGAAGGATTATTAATGATGGTAGTTTTGATGTTGGGAGTTACCTTGTTGGTGGCTTTAGCCATGTGGCACTTTCTGGTGATGTTCTCATTGGGTGAGTCGAAGCGAGACACCCGTGGAGTTGTCGCAATGGCAACGGAGGCCATGGAAACTGACTCACCGTCTTCATCATCATCATCATCATCCTCATGGTACTCTTCTTGTGCCACCAACCCCTTGGGAGGAGTCTTCTTGGTGAAGTTGCTCTTGTTGGGGAAAGACTTAGCCTTGTCCTTTCGGATGAGCTTGCCACCATTATCTTCCCTCTTCTCATAAGGACATTCCGCAACAAAGTGGCTCACATTGCCACAATTATAGCAAGTCCTCACTCGTTGCTTGAACTTCGCGCCACTTGAGTTGTTCTTGTTGAAGTTGGGCCTTGTGTTCTTCTTGCTCGAAATTTGCCTTGAAGCAAGAGCCATGTGTTCATGATAGGCATACTTTGTATCTTCGGGGTTGCCCTCCTCTTCGTCCTCTTCTTCCACACTAACCTTGGCCTTCAATGCAAGGTTGGGCTTCTTTGCTCTTTGAGAACGTAACACTACATTGTCGACGGTCTTTTCCAAGATGCTCATAGCCACAAAATCATCCAACACTTCACTTGAGGACAAGGTGTGGAAGTCCGACCTTTGACGAATGACGGAGGACATGGCCTTGTGGTACGGCATCATGGCCTTGAGGAATTTGCGCTTGATCCAATTGTCATCCGTATCCTTGCTCCCATGATCTCGGAGTGAGACCGCGAGAGTAGTTAATCTCCGATAAAGCTCACGAGGTTCTTCATCTTCTTTCATTGCAAACTCATCGGCTTCGTCTTGCACCACTTCATAGTTGGAGCGTTGAATGCTTGCGCTTCCTCTGTAGAGGGATACAACATGGCGCCAAGCATCCTTGGCCATGGTGAAGGGCCGGAGATGAGCAAGATCTTCGGGTGGAATTGCATCTTGGATGAAGAAGAGAGCATTCTCATTGAATTGATTGTCCGCGGCTTCTCTAGGGGTGAAGTTGCTTCGGTCATGCGGATAAAAACCTTCTTCAATGATTCTCCAAAGATTAGTATTAACATGGTTTAAATGACGCTTAAAGCGATAAACCCAAGAATCAAAGTCCTCATTTTTCACAATCTTAGGGGGAGGACCGGCACGATTCAAATGAGTGGAAGGAATCGGTCCACCATAAATAAGTGGAGGTTCCACATGGGCAAAGATTCCGTTGCCATTTTTACCACTAGCAGAAGGAGCCTTTTCACTAGTAGCTTCCCCCTTGTCGGAGTTAGCATCCACCACCTTGTTAGTGGGATCACCCACTTTCATCGGTGCGGTGGATAGTTTAAGCCCTTCTAAGAATTTGTTAAACATGCTTTCAACCTCCGTTGTCATGGAGGTTTTCAATGTGTCCAAAGTCACATTGAATTCCTCACGAGAGACCGCGGTTCCCCATCGGCCGTAGACGAGATTGGATTCACACCGGAGTGCTCCTCACGACCGTCTATGGTGTCAACCATACTCTTTGGATGGCAAAGTCATTAATAAAGAGACGAGGCTCTGATACCAATTGAAAGGATCGATATAGTTGACTAGAGGGGGGTGAATAGGCAACTAACAATTTTTAGCTTTTCTTTACCAAATTAAACTTTGCATCAAAGTAGGTTGTCTAGATATGCAACTAGGTGAGCAACCTATATGATGCAACAACAACAAGCACACAAGCAAGCAAGGGATATAACACAAATAAGCTTGCACAAGTAAAGGCACGAGATAACCAAGAGTGGAGCCGGTGAAGACGAGGATGTGTTACCGAAGTTCCTTCCTTTTGAGGGGAAGTACGTCTCCGTTGGAGCAGTGTGGAGGCACAATTCTCCCCAAGGAACACTAGGGCCACCGCATTCTCCTCACGCCCTCACACAATGCGAGATGCCGTGATTCCACTATTGGTGCCCTTGGAGGCGGCGACCGGACCTTTACAAACAAGGTTTGGGCAATCTCCACAACTTAATTGGAGGCTCCCAACGACACCACTAAGCTTCACCACAATGGAATATGGCTCCGCGGTGACCTCAACCGTCTAGGGTGCTCAAACACCCAAGAGTAACAAGATCCGCAAGGGATTAGTGGGGGAATCAAATTTCTTTTGGTGGAAGTGTAGATCGGGGCCTTCTCAACCAATCCCTAGAAAATCAACAAGTTTGATTGGCTAGGGAGAGAGATCGGGCGAAAATGGAGCTTGGAGCAACAATGGAGCTTGGGGATGGAAGAGGTAGTCAACTCGAAGAAGAAGACACCCCTTATATAGTGGGGGAACAAATCCAACCGTTATCCACCAACTCAGCCTGCGTAGCACGGTACTACCACGCCGGGGACGCGGTACTACCACAAGGGCACATGGTACTGCCGCAGGGCCCCGCGGTACTACCGCCCGTGTAGCAAAAACCAAAACAGCCCCAATGCAATGAAGCAGAGGGCGGTAGAACCGCTGGCGTGGTACTACCGCTCCCCCTTGCGGTACTACCGCAAGGCAGGGATAGTCCAGATTTTGGGAAGCCACGGACATATAAAAATACATCCGTGGCAACTTCCGTTGAGTTGGGATCTATGCAAAAATCCGACATGGTAGTACCGTAAGCCAGGAGCGGTTCTACCGCGCGGGGTGCGGATGTAAAAAATTACATCCGCCCCTACTGCCGCGCATGCTGCTGAGCCTGGCCAGAGCGCACGGTACTACCGCGTCGGGCGCGGATGTAAAAAATTACATCCACCCCTACTACTGCAATAGCAGTAGCGCCTGGCCTGAGGTCACAGTACTACCATTCCAAGGAAGCGGTACTACCGTGGGCACTTGCGGTACTACCACGCCAGAGGCCGGTACTACCGCAAGGGCCTGCGGTACTACCGCTCCTAGGAGCAGTACTACCGCATGCCCCAGTTCAGCAAATCACGACACTTTGCATAGACAAGAAAAGACAGAGGATGCTCCAAAGTGCCAAAGGAAAGGTGGTGCAAAAGGAGTAGACGTGTACGTGATGATTCCACCCAAACCTTTCCAAAGCGGACCCCCTCTTAATAGTACGGCTTTCCTACGACTCAAATCCACCGAAAAGAAACATAGAGAAACGTCGTCTTCAATAGTCTTCGAGGGGCACCAAATCATCTTGTGCCTAGTCATGATATGTCTGAAATATTCAATGCACATGATTAGTCCACAAAAGCATTGTCATCAAACACCAAAACAACTAATGGATAAATATGCCCTTACACCTTCCTCTTTGGGGAAAACCGACGTAGCTTCAAGCGACATCAAAGGGAATTTCTGGCGCCGTTGCCGGGGAGGATCTTCAACATATACCAGGTTCCTAATCAGAAATCTCATCTCCTTGCAATTTAGATTATTTGCCATTTGCCTCTCGTTTTTCTCTCCCCCACTTCATAAAAATTTGTCGTTTTATTTGCCTCTCTTTTTTCGCTCGCCGTTTTCTTGCCGGTTCCATTTTTGTGTGCAATCTTGCTTGCCGATATTATCATTATGGATAGTTCTTCCTCTATTGCTTGCACTCCCGAGAACAAGGTTCTCAACTTTAAACAAACGGGAGGAGAAAATTTAAAGGATGCCTGGTATAGGATTTGCAATGCTCATAATAGATTTATCTGTAAGCAATCTACCGGTGTTCTTCTTCGTTGTTTTTATGTTGGCATCACCACTTGGTATAGATTCATCCTTGATATGATTACCGCTGGAAATTTCTTGATGTGTCCTTCTCTTGATGCTTTTAATGCTATGGGAAATTTAGTGGGCTCACCACCTCTCATGATTAATGAAACAACTTTGACTCTTGAGCATGTTATGGAAAGACTAGATGCTACTGAAAAGAAAATGCTCACCGAAGATCACATGGAAACTATAGATAAAAAGATGCATAATTTTGCCACCAAGATTGGGTCAAAAGCGGGAGATATCTTTAAGTTGTTAAAAGAAAAAGTTACCATAATCCAAGAAAGAATAGAAGAAAGCCCGTCTCGGATCGATAAATTAGAAGATTTTTTTTAGTAATCTAAGCACGGCTTTCGCCTCCGCTAAAGCTATCGAAAAAACTCCCGTAAAGATTGGCAAAGTTACTCAAGATACCAAGAACAAGGGTGCAACTTCTAGTAATAGTAATAAAGAAGATCTCAAAATGATTAGTATTTACCCGAATTTTGCTGAAATGATAAGATATCCTTTTTGCAAGAATGAAATCTTTAAATTTATTCCTTGGAGTATTGCTATTGAAGATCTTTATGCTAAATATTTGAAGGATTCTAAGTGTTTGATTGAAGAGTTGGACAAAGATGACAAAACTTAGATCCTTGCTTTATGCCTAGCTAAGGGCGTAAAACTATAGCGCTTGTTGGGAGGCAACCCAATGAATAAAATTTATTTTTGCTTTTTGATTTCTGTTCTTTAGTGTTTACACAATTATGCTACTGTTATGATTGTGTTTTTTGTGTTTTAGTTAGTATTTGTGCCAAGTAGAACCGATAGGATCTTCCTGAGTGATAGTTGTTTGATCCTGCTGAAAAAACAGAAACTTATGCGCTCACAAAAACAATTCTTATTTTTTACCAGAGCATGTGAAAATGCCAATTCTTTTTGCAGTAGATTAATATACAAATTGTTCATGTCTTCCTATTTTTTCAGAATTTTTGGAGTTCCAAAAGTGTTCGAACAAATCAGATTGCTACAAACTGTTCTGTTTTGACATATTCTCTTTTCTTTGTGTTGTGTGCTTATTTTGATGGCTCTATGGTTTTCTTTGATGATTTTTTGCCATAGAAAAGTTTGAATACAATAGATATAATTAAAAAACAAAATATGAATTGGTTTGGTACATTACTTATAGTAGTGATTTATTTTTCTTACGCTGACGGATCTCACGAAGGTTGTGTTGAGTTTTGTGTGATTAAAGTTTTCAAGTTTTGGGTTATCTTACAATGGATGAAGGAATAAGGCGTAGAAGAGCCTAAGCTTGGGGATGCCCCGGCATCCCAAGCTATTATCCAAAAATGAGCAACCAACTAAGCTTGGGGATGCCCCCGAGTGGCATCCTCTCTTTCTTCTAACAACCATCGGTATTTTACTCGAAGCTATATTTTTATTCGTCACATACTATGTGTTTTGCTTGGAGCGTCTTGTATGATATGAGTTTTTGCTTATTATAATTTTTGTTTTAAGTCTTGATTCCTTGCTGGACACACCTATTTGAGAGAGCCAAAATTATGTCATGACTAGTTAGAATTGCTCTCTATGCCTCACTTAAATTTTTATGAGCTATGGACTTGCTCTAGTGCTTCGCTTATATCTTTTTGAGCACGGTGTGCTTTAGTATTTTTTAAGAAATGCTCTCTTACTTCACTTAGATTTATTTGAGAGTAAGTAAAATTTTCAAGAAATTCTCTCTTGCTTCACTTAAATTAATTTTAGAGAATGAAAAATTATGCTCATGATCTTCACTTATATTTGTTTGAGCTTATGAAAAGCAACACATGAAAATTAGTCCAAAGGTGATAGATATCCAAGAAGGATATAATAAAAACTTTTATGATGATCATTTTACAAAATAAACTTGATTCTTAGTAATAGTTTTGAGATATGATGATGTGATATGTGAGTTGTGTTGATGAGTAATTATGCTTTAGTAAGAATATTGGTGTTAAGGTTTGTGATTCCCTATGCAAGTAGGAAAGTCAATAGTCATGCAATGAAATTATATCCAACTTGTGGTGCATTACTCGATGTTAATTATGCTTAATGCTTGCTTATGAGATTATTCATTTCTTGGATTGGTCGCTTCTCAATCTTTTGCTAGCCTTCATTTTGCACTAAGTATGATCACTACTTGTGCATCCAAAATCCTTTAAACCAGTTTTGCCACATGAGTCCACTATATCTACCTATATGCGGTATTCTCTTGCCGTTCTAAGCAAATTTGCATGTGCCATCTCTAATTTCAAAAAAAATAAACTTCTCTTTTGTCTGTTTGTTTCGCTCGCGGAACGGTGAAGGGTGGCTAATATTTTCCATGCTAGATGTGTTATTCTCACGATGAGTGTTTATTCACTTGCCATTGCACGAGAGTAAGGTAAAGGTATTAGGGATGCCCAGTCCCGAAATAAAAAAATGAATTTACTTTATGTTGTCAAATAATAAATTCCTTGGAAAGTGTTGGTATGGAGGGCCATCCGTGGATATGGTTAGCCATGAAAAGTGAAAGTATGGTTGAAAAAGGAATAAACTTTATTTTCTGTTTGGGAACCGCCTATGATATATGTAGCATGGAAAGTGTTTGGAACTCTAAGTGGTTTTCGTTGGAGGGATGGATGCACCTCCCAAAATGTTTTTATCTCTAAGTTTTTTGCTTTGAGCTCTGGCACCTCTACAAATCCCTACTTCCCTCTGCGAAGGGCATTTCTTTTACTTTATGCAATTTATATTTTTAAATTTGAGTCTCCATCTTCTCTTATAAAAGCACCAACTAGGAGGCAATATGATCGTACTTGAGTATTGGGTGTAGCTAATATGCGAGCGTGTTTCATGAATGGATCAATGGTTGAGCATGATGGGCTAGGGATAGCTTATTTTAGCGTTGATATTTTGAAAGACTTGGTTGCTTGTTGGTATGCTTGAGTATCTAAATTATCATGTCAAAACTAGACTATTGCTTTGAACAATATAAAAGTCCAAATGTCCATGCTACAAAGAAAGAAATATGGTATCACATGTCAGGCAGCATTCCACATCAAAAATTCCGTTTTTATCACTTCCCTACTCGAGGACGAGTAGGAGTTAAGCTTGGGGATGCTGATACGTCTCCAACGTATCTATAATTTTTGATCGTTCCATGCTGTTATATTGTCAATCTTGGATGTTTTATAATCATTTTATAGTCATTTTATATCATTTTTGGTACTAACCTATTGACATAGTGCCAAGTGCCAGTTGCTGTTTTCTGCATGTTTTTTACATCACAGGAAATCAATATCAGATAAAGAACAAATGCAACGAAACTTTACGGAGATTTTTTTGGACCAAAAGGAACAGAATGGGCCCTGGCTGCGCCTGGGGGTGCTTCGAGGAGAGCACAACCCACCAGGGCGCGCCAGGAGGCCCAGGCGCGCCCTGGTGGGTTATGCCCACCTCGGGTGCCCCCCAGACCGCCTCTTTGCTCTATAAATACCCCAATATTCCAGAAACCCTAGGGGAGTCAACGAAATGTTCATCAAGCCGCCGCAGAGTCCAGAACCACTAGATCCAATCTAGACACCATCTCAGATGGGGTTCACCACCTCCATTGGTGCCTCTCCGATGATGCGTGAGTAGTTCTTTGTAGACCTTCGGGTCCGTACTTAGTAGCTAGATGGCTTCCTCTCTCTCACTGGATTCTCAATACAAAGGTCTCTAGGAGATCCATATGATGTAATTCTTTTGCGGTGTGTTTGTTGGGATCGATGAACTTTGAGTTTATGATCAGATCTATCTTTTTACATCCATGAAAGTATTTGAGTTTCTTTGATCTCTTTTATGCATGATTGCTTATAGCCTCATAATTCTTCTCCGATATTTGGTTTTTGTTTGGCCAACTTGATCTATTTATCTTGCAATGGGAAGAGGTGCTTTGTAGTGGGTTCGATCTTACGATGCTTGATCCCAGTGACAGAAGGGGAACCGACACGTATGTATCATTTCTACTAAGGATATAACGATGGGGTCTATCTCTACATAGATAGATCTTGTCTACATCATGTCATCGTTCTTATTGCATTACTCTGTTCCTCCATGAACTTAATACACTAGATGCATGCTGGATAGCGGTCGATGTGTGCAGTAATAGTAGTAGATGCAGGCAGGAGTTGGTCTACTAATCTTGGGCATGATGCCTATGTAATGATCATTGCCTGGATATCGTCATGAGTATTTGAAGTTCTATCAATTGCCCAACAGTAATTTGTTCACCCAACGTTTTCTATTTTTCTCAAGAGCAGCCACTAGTGAAACCTACGGCCCCCGGGTCTCTTTCTCATATTATTTGCCTTTGCGATCTATTTTCTCTTGCATTTATTTTCAGATCTATTAAACTAAAAATACAAAAATACCTTGCTGCAATTTATTTTCAATTATTTTATTTGGCGTTCGATCTATCTATTTACTACAAATTTATTCACGTCCGTTTGCCTATCTTGAGGCACCGCTACCCGAAAGGGATTGACAACCCCTTTTACACGTCGGGTTGCGAGTAGTTGTTATTTCTGTGCAGGTGTTGTTTACGTTGTGTTGCTTGGTTCTCCTACTCGTTCGATAACCTTGGTTTCACATCTGAGGGAAATACCTACCGCCGTTGTGCTGCATCATCCCTTCTTCTTTGGGAAAAAACGAACGTAGCTTCAAGCGACATCACCCCTTCTTCTTCGCTCACGTACGTAGTGTGGGCAAATCAGGCCTCCCGCCGCACGCCTAGCCACATCCCGACGTTCCTAAGGTATAACTTTCTTTGAAACCGTCATTGCTCTTGCTGCATGCGAATCTTTTTCGATTCTCTAGTCGAATCCTGGTCTTGGTTCAAAGAGGAAAGAAGGGTGCGGTGGGGTGGAGCATGAATCTAGGACTTGGTTCAATGAGGAAAGAAGGGAGGGAAAGTAGTATAGACTCGCTATCCAGCCGCTTTGTTGGTAGAAAAGGGAAAAAGGGGGTAACCCAATACACACATCTGTAAGGAACCGATCTCTTTGTTGAAAAAGGAAAGAAACTGGGGGTCGGGTAGTTTGTCCAGGACTAGATTTGCTGCCCTCACAGAGGAAAAAGGTTCAAAGAGAACAAATATGGGACCAACGCAGATATGCTGCTTGGCAACATACTCTGCATCACCCATTTATACGTGTGGACGCACATCGTTCTGGCATGTCCCATGTCCCATACAACTATTTTGCTATTGTTAATCTAAGAATGTTGCTGTAAAATTGAAGCAATGCCACTGTTAAAAGTAAATTACATTTTTAACAAATGTTGTTTCAAGAGAATGTCTCTATTAATATGAATCAATGCAACCGTTTTAGAAATGCTACTATCCTACTTTGTTTTCCATCAAGATAAGTTAGATGCTTCTTTTTGTCGCCGTATGTTTCATCCTCCTTTATTGACCAGTAATTGTTTCCTTTTTTGCCTCTGTTAAAACAGGGATATCTATTCAACTTGTTGCTATAGCGAACTTAAATGTCACACCGACGACTTTGCTTGATTTCAATGCAACTGAACAAAACGAGATTGGATTTCTTATTCGTGTTGGCAGATTCGTATGTGATCTTGTGTGCGTCATGAAAGGTTGGTACCTGCCTTCATCCACATGGTCGTGCAGTGTGCTTTGAGATGTTGTGCTACTTGTATTGGTACTGTTTTAAATAAATGTTGAATTGAAGCTATTGAATTGATGTCTTTTCCCATTAAGTAGTGAACAAAAATGGGACCAACCCAGACATGATGCTTGTTGCTTTGTTACAACAAACTCTGCATCACCCCCTTTATAAGTAGATGGAAGCACATGGTGTTGTTGCGCCCACTCTCCCCTAGAACTGTTTATGCTTTTTATTAATCTAATGTCGCTGGTAAAATTAAGCAATGCCACTCTATGAATTAACTATTGAATCTTAGTTCAAAACTACAACACTTGTTAGGGATCGGCGGGAGTACCATTTCTGTTAGGGATCGGCCGGAGTACATGTTTAAGAAATGTATTTATGAGATAATGTCTCTGTTATTATATATCAGTTACAGTGTTGTACAAATTGTACTATCCTGCTTTGTAGCTCTTTCTACATGTTTAACCAAGGTATTGGTAAGATAATGTATCTGTTAATATGAATTAGTCGCATTGTTTTAGGAATGGTACTTTTTTGCTTTGTCGTTCTTTATACATGTTGAAACAAGGCATTGTTAAGCTAATGTCTCAGTTCATATGAATGAATCACACTGGTTGAGAATTGCTACTCTCCTGCTTTGTTTCCCATTAAGATAAGGTAGATCAGTAGATGTTTTTCTTCTGGGAGTATAAGTCATCAACCATTATTTCTCAGTAATTGTTTCCCTTACACCTATTGTTGCATACAGGGATATCAAAACTTCTGCTTGGTTTTATTTCAACTTTTATTTTAGTTGAACTGCACAAAGGGAGCCAATGTGTTTAAGGCAAATTGCTGCATTAGTGGGTCCAGTTGGTCTTACCACTTTGCAGAAAGAAGCAGTCACTGTTTGCACTGCATTATAGAAGGAATGATCGAGAAGCTTTACAGAGTATTAGTAGACGCTGGTGACATGACTAGTCTGCAGAGAGCATGGGCAACTCAAAAACACGTGGAGTGCAAAATTCACTCCACAAGGAAAGGTATGACCAAGTCAGTTGCCGACGCATCTGTAACAAACAAGGTCAGTATCGGCCTTCGTCCACATGATTGTGCTATGTTATGTTGTGCTACTTATATTGTTGTATTGTTTTGAATAAATGTTTAATTCAAGCTATTGTGTTGCTATCTTTTCTTGTTAAGATAATGAAGATGATTATAGTTGTAAGCGTATGTTTAATCAACTAGTACCACTATTATATTCATCACGCTTTTTCTGTATTTATGCAGACAGGGATGCTCAACTTGATTTTAGTGGAACTGCACAAAATGTTCAGATGCTTCGTGTCCTCCATAATACTTCATCATGCACAATACATCAAATGGTTCTCTAATCATTCGTCGTCGCCTTGAGCCACATGACTATCTACTTGAATGGAGCTGCCAATGTGTTCAAAGCCTTGCAACATATAAAGACGAAATCCACCATGCTACGCAAGACATTATCTTAACAAGTACAAGAAGCCAGGACAGGACTCCAAGTCTGTCAATGTCACTCTAAGCAACAATGACGGGGCATCTGGGTATGGTAATCTGTTTACCGTACTTTCAGTTTGTCAGTCCACCGGTTGGTGGGTTGACACTGGGGCCAATATTCATGTGTGTGCTGATGTGTCTTTGTTTTCTTGCAGCATATAAATAACAAAATCCACAGGGATGCTCAGCTTGATTTTAATGGAACTGCACAAAATGTTCAGATGGATCGTGTCCTCCATAATACTTCATCATGCACAATACACAGAATGGTTCCCTAATCATTCATCCTCACCTTGAGCCACCAGACTATCTGTTTGAATGGAGCTGCCAACGTGATTAATGCCACCGGACTATCAGATGACAAACTGATGACAAACCCTGCCCGTTCCACAATCATAGGCATTACATATTTTGAATGGGAAAAGCTTGTCAAAGTTTAATCATTGATGTTAGCAAGAAGACAGTATAATATATTGGAATTGGAAAACCTTGTCAAAATTTTCTCATTGATGTTAGCCAGAAGACATGCATTTGATATTTTTGAGTGGGACACCCTTTGCTGTGAGCAACATCGATCGTTTTTTCCTATTCTTGTCTTCAGTTCAGAAGTAAATATTTACTCTGCTGAGATGCATAGTCACATGAATGTTGACTTATTTAAGGTATTTTAAGAGTTTGTTCTGAATGTTGTCTATGTAATGCCAGGCCTTGTGAGTTTGATTGCAAAGTTGAGCTTGGAATGCTGTGGCATGCGGCATCACGAGTTGTTCACCGTGCCTCCAGAATAATGCTTCATATTGTTTCGCATGTTGATCTAATTCCTGTGATTTGCATGTTAAGAAGATCATCCTCTTCTGTTGTTTCTGTGCTTAAGAAGTTCATTGTCTTATGTTTGATTCATAGCCTATACGACAACTCAGGTAGGTTAGAGGTGAAACCATATGATCTTCCGACCAACTCATCATCTTAGGCCGTGATTGGATCGTCGTTTTCCAACCAAAACCGCTTGTAAATAAAAGCAGATGGTCTTGGGCAAAGCGCTTGGTTGGTCGATTTCGACTAGTAAAATATACACTGGTCTCTCAAATTACACACGTAACTCGCCGGTTTTCATTATAGACCTCGGGCCCTCAGTTTCATTACGCCTGTATTTTACGGGTTGTTTCTGATGACGAGTAAATTACACTTGTATCTTAATACATGTGTGAAACAATCCAGAGCTCCCAAGCGCGGCCTTACTGTTTCATGCTGTCTCAATCTCTCGAAGGTGCTCATAGGTGTCTAATGATCTTGGCTTCCTGAATGAGCAGCGGGCGTTGTATCAGACCATCCTCCGCGAGGCCCTCTCCGTCGTCCTTCGAGTTGTTGCGCTCGCCGTGGCGCCAAGTGGTACGTCCATTTTGCATCTTGTTTTTATATCGATATTTATTGCATCATGGGATATTATAACACATTATGTCACAATACTTATGCCTATTCTCTCTTATTTTACAAGGTTTACATGAAGAGGGAGAATGCCGGCAGCTGGAATTCTGGGCTGGAAAAGGAGCAAATATTAGAGACCTATTCTGCACAACTCCAAAAGTCCTGAAACTCCACGAAAGTCATTTTTGCAATTAATAAAAAATACTGAGCGAAGAAAGCACCAGAGGGGGGCCACCCACCATCCACGAGGGTGGGGGGGCGCCCCCTGCCTCGTGGGCCCCCTGGCAGGCCTCCGGTGCCCATCTTTGGCTATATGGTGTCTTCTACCCTGGAAAAAATCATAAGCAAGCTTTTGGGATGAAACACCGCCGCCACGAGGTGGAACCTTGGTGGAACCAGTCTAGGGCTTTGGCAGAGCTGTTCTGCCGGGGAAACTTCCCTCCGGGAGGGGGAAATCATCACCATCATCATCACCAACGATCCTCTCATCGGGAGGGGGTCAATCTCCATCAACATCTTCACCAGCACCATCTCCTCTCAAACCCTAGTTCATCTCTTGTATCCAATCCTTGTATCAAAACCTCAGATTGGTACTTGTAGGTTGCTAGTAGTGTTGATTAGTCCTTGTAGTTGATGCTAGTTGGTTTACTTGGTGGAAGATCATATGTTCAGATCCATTATGCATATTAATACCCCTCTGATTATGAACATGCATATGCTTTGTGAGTAGTTACGTTTGTTCCCGAGGACATGGGAGAAGTCTTGCTATAAGTAGTCATGTGAATTTGGTATTCGTTCGATATTTTGATGAGATGTATGTTGTCTCTCCTCTAGTGGTGTCATGTGAACATCGACTACATGACACTTCACCATTGTTTGGACCTAGGGGAAGGCATTGGGAAGTAATAAGTAGATGATGGGTTGCTAGAGTGACAGAAGCTTAAACCCTAGTTTATGCGTTGCTTCGTAAGGGGCTGATTTGGATCCATATGTTTCATGCTATGGTTAGGTTTACCTTAATACTTCTTTTGTAGTTGCAGATGCTTGCATTTAGAGTTAATCATAAGTGGGATGCTTGTCCAAGTAAGGACAGCGCCCAAGCACAGGTCCACCCACATATCAAATTATCAAAGTACCGAACACGAATCATATGAGCGTGATGAAAACTAGCTTGACAATAATTCCCATGTGTCCTCGGGAGCGTTTTCCTTCATATAAGTGTTTTACCAGGCTTGTCCTTTGCTACAAAGGATTGGGCCACCTTGCTGCACTTTACTTACTCTTGTTACTTGTTACCCGTTACAAATTACCTTATCACAAAACTATCTGTTACTGATAATTTCAGTGTACCTTACTGAAAACTGCTTGTCATTTCCTTCTGCTCCTCATTGGATTCGACACTCTTACTTATCGAAAGGACTAGATAGATCCCCTACACTTGTGGGTCATCAAGACTCTTTTCTAGCGCCGTTGCCGGGGAGTGAAGCGCCTTTGGTAAGGAAAAATTTATATAGTGTGCTGAAATTTACTGTCACTTGTTACTATGGAAAGTAATCCTTTGAGGGGCTTGTTCGGGGTATCTTCACCCGGACCAGTAGAGCCAAGAGTTGCTCCTCAACCTGCTGAACCTACTGAAAATTTTTACTTTGAAATTCCTTCGGGTATGGTAGAGAAACTGCTAGCTCATCCTTTTACAGGAGATGGAACATTGCATCCCGATTTACACCTAATCTATGTGGATGAAGTTTGTGGATTATTTAAGCTTGCAGGTATGCCCGAGGATGTTATCAAGAAGAAGGTCTTCCCTTTATCTTTGAAGGGAGAGGCATTGACATGGTATAGGCTATGCGATGATATGGGATCATGGAACTACAACCGATTGAAATTGGAATTTCATAAGAAGTTTTATCCTATGCATCTTGTTCATCGTGATCACAATTATATATATAATTTTTGGCCTCGCGAAGGAGAAAGCATCGCTCAAGATTGGGGGAGGCTTAAGTCAATGTTATATTCATGCCCCAATCATGAGCTCTCAAGATAATGATTATTCAAAAAAATTATGCTCGGCTTTCTCTCAATAATCGCTCCATGCTCGATACTTCTTGTACTGGCTCTTTTATGATGAAGTCTATTGAATTCAAATGGGATTTATTGGAAAGAATTAAACGCAACTCTGAAGATTGGGACCTCGACGAAGGTAAAGAGTCAGGTATAACACCTAAGTTTGATTGTGTTAAATCTTTTATGGATACCGATGCTTTCCGTGAATTTAGCACTAAATATGGACTTGACTCTGAGATAGTAGCTTCTTTCTGTGAATCTTTTGCTACTAATGTTGTACTCCCTAATGAGAAGTGGTTTAAATATAATTCTCCCATTGAAGTAAAGTAGTTGCACCTATTAAAGTTGAAGAAAAGACTATTACTTATAGTTATCCTATTGTTCCTACTGCTTATGTTGAGAAACCACCTTTCCCTGTTAGATTAAAGGATCATGCTAAAGCTTCAACTGTGGTCAACAAAAGTAATACTAGGACACCCAAACCCCCTGAGCAAATTAAAGTTGAACCTAATATTGCTATGGTTAACGATCTCTTGGCTGATAATATCGATGGGCATGTTATTTACTTCTGTGATGAAACTGCTAGAATTGCTAGACCCGATACTAAAAATAAAAACAGACCTGTTGTAGGCATGCCCGTCATTTCTGTTAAAATAGGAGATCATTGTTATCATGGCTTGTGTGATATGGGTGCTAGTGCAAGTGTAATACCTCATTCTTTATACCAAGAAATTATGCATGATATTGCACCCGCTGAGTTAGAAGATATTGATGTTACAATTAAGCTTGCCAATAGAGATACTATTTCACCAGTCGGGATTGTTAGAGATGTTGAAGTCTTGTGTGGGAAAGTTAAATATCCTGCTAATTTTCTTGTTCTCACTTCCCCACAAGATAGCTTTTGCCCCATTATATTTGGTAGACCCTTCCTGAATACTGTTAATGCTAGGATAGACTTTGAAAAGGATGTTGTTACTATTGGTCTGGGAGATATGTCTCATGAATTTTACTTTGCTAAATTTCGTAGACAGCCCCGTGATGAGGAATTGCCTAGTAAGGATGAAATTATTGGTCTTGCTTCTATTGCCATGCCTCCTAGTGATCCTTTAGAACAATATTTGCTTGACCATGAAAATGATATGTTTATGAATGAAAGAAGGAAAATAGATGAAGTATTCTTTAAACAGGGACCCATTTTGAAACATAACTTGCCTGTTGAAATCCTAGGAGATCCTCCTCCACCCAAGGGTGATCCCGTGTTTGAGCTTAAACCATTACCTGATACTCTTAAATATGCTTATGTTGATGAAAAGAAGATATATCCTATTATTATTAGTGCTAACCTTTCGGAGCATGAAGAAAAGAGATTATTGAAAACTCTGAAGAACCACCGTGCTGCTATTGGATATACTCTTGATGATCTTAAGGGCATTAGTCCCACTTTATGCCAGCACAAAATAAAATTGGAGAAAACGCTAAACCAGTTGTTGATCACCAATGATGGTTAAATCCTAAGATGAAAGAAGTGGTAAGAAAAGAAATACTAAAGCTTCTGGAGGCAGGTATAATTTATCCCGTTGCTGATAGTCAGTGGGTAAGCCCTGTCCATTGTGTCCCTAAAAAGGGAGGTATTATCGTTGTTCTTAATGATAAAGATGAATTGATCCCACAAAGAATTATTACAGGTTATAGGATGGTAATTGATTTCCGTAAATTAAATAAAGCCACTAAAAAGGATCATTACCCCTTACCTTTTATTGATCAAATGCTAGAAAGATTATCCAAACATACACATTTTTGCTTTCTAGATGGTTATTGTGGTTTCTCTCAAATACCTGTATCAAAAGAGGATCAAGAAAAGAACACTTTCACTGGTCCTTTCGGTGCCTTTGCTTATAGACGTATGCCTTTTGGTTTATGCAATGCACCTGCTACCTTTCAAAGATGCATGATGGCTATATTCTCTGATTTTTGTGAAAAGATTTTTGAGGTTTTCATGGATGATTTTTTTCATATATGGAACTTCTTTTGATGATTACTTGAGCAACCTTGATCGAGTTTTGCAGATATGTGAAGAAACTAGTCTTGTCTTGAATTGGGAGAAGTGTCACTTTATGGTTAATGAAGGTATTGTCTTGGGGCATAAAATTTCTGAAAGAGGTATTGAAGTTGATAAAGCTAAAGTTGATGCTATTGAAAATATGCCGAGTCCCAAGGACATCAAAGGTATAAGAAGTTTCCTTGGTCATGCCGGTTTTTATAGGAGGTTCATTAAGGACTTCTAAAAAAATCTCGGCCTCTGACTAATCTTTTACAAAAAGATATACCTTTTGTCTTTGATGATGATTGTGTAGAAGCATTTGAAATACTTAAGAAAGCTTTGATTTTTGCACTTATCGTTCAGCCACCTGATTGGAATTTACCCTTTGAAATTATGTGTGATGCTAGTGATTATGCTATAGGTGTTGTTCTAGGGCAAAGAGTTGATACGAAATTAAATGTTATTCAGTATGCTAGTAAAACTCTAGACAGTGCCCAGAGAAATTATGCAACTACTGAAAAATAATTTTTAGCAGTTGTATTTGCTTGTGATAAGTTCAGACCTTATATTGTTGATTCTAAAGTAACTGTTCACACTGATCATGCTGCTATTAAATATCTTATGGAAAAGAAAGATGCTAAACCTAGACTTATTAGATGGGTTCTCTTGCTACAAGAATTTGATTTGCATATTATTGATAGAAAGGGAGCTGAGAACCCCGTTGCAGACAACTTGTCTAGGTTAGAGAATGTTCTTGATGACCCACTACCTATTGATGATAGCTTTCCTGATGAACAATTAGCAGTCATAAATGCTTCCCGTACTGCTCCATGGTATGCTGATTATGCTAATTACATTGTTGCTAAATTCATACCACCTAGTTTCACATACCAACAAAAGAAAAGTTTTTTTAATGATTTATGACATTACTTCTGGGATGACCCACACCTTTATAAAGAAGGAGTAGATGGTGTTATTAGGCGTTGTATACCTGAGCATGAACAGGAACAGATCCTACGCAAGTGTCACTCCGAGGCTTATGGAGGACACCACGCTGGAGATAGAACTGCACATAAGGTATTGCAATCTGGTTTTTACTCCCATAGAAGTAAAAGTAGCTGCACCTATTAAAGTTGAAGAAAAGACTATCACTTATAATGATCCTATTGTTCCTACTTCTTATGTTGAGAAACCACCCTTCCCTGTTAGGATAAAGGATCATGCTAAAGCTTCAACTGTGGTTCATAAAAGCAATATTAGAACTTATGCACCTCCTGAGCAAGTTAAATTTGAACCTAATATTGCTATTGTTAAAGATCTCTTGGCTGATAATATTGATGGGCATGTTATTTATTTCTGCAGTGAAACTGCTAGAATTGCCTAACCTTGTGCTAAAGATAAACATAGACCTGTGGTAGGCATGCCTGTTATTTCTGTTAAAATAGGAGATCATTGTTATCATGGCTTGTGTGATATGGGTGCTAGTGTTAGTGCAATACCTATTGCCTTATACAATGAAATTAAGCATGATATTGCACCTACTGAGTTAGAAGATATTGATGTCACAATTAAGCTTGCCAATAGAGATAATATTTCACCAATGGGAATTGTAAGAGATGTTGAAGTCTTGTGTGGGAAAACTAAATACCCTGCTGATTTTCTTGTTCTTGGTTCCCCACAAGATAGCTTTTGTCCCATTATATTTGGTAGACCCTTCTTGAACACTGTCAATGCTAGGATAGACTGCGAAAAGGATGTTGTTACTATTGGCTTGGGTGATATGTCTCATGAGTTTAATTTCTCTAAATTTAGTAGACAACACCGTGAAGAAGAATTGCCTAGTAAGGATGAAATTATTGGTCTTGCTTCTATTGCCGTACCTCCTAGCGATCCTTTAGAACAATATTTGCTAGACCATGAAAATGATATGTTTATGAATGAAAGAAGGGAAATAGATGAAGTATTCTTTAAACAGGAACCCATCCTGAAACACAATTTGCCTGTTGAAATCCTAGGGGATCCTCCTCCACCCAAGAGTGATCCCGTATTTGAGCTTAAACCGTTGCCTGATACTCTTAAATATGCTTATCTTGATGAGAAAAAGATATATCCTGTTATTATTAGTGCTAACCTTTCAGAGCATGAAGAAGAAAGATTATTGAAAACTCTTAAGAAGCACCGTGCTGCTATTGGATATACTCTTGATGATCTTAAGGGCATTAGTCCCACTCTATGTCAACATAAAATAAATTTGGAAGAAGATGCCAAACCAGTTCGTGATCATCAACGACGGCTGAATCCTAAGATGAAAGAAGTGGTAAGAAAGGAAATACTAAAGCTCCTTGAGGCAGGTATAATTTATCCCGTTGTTGATAGTCAGTGGGTAAGTCCTCTCCATTGTGTCCCTAATAAGGGAGGTATTCCTGTCGTTCCTAATGATAAAGATGAATTGATTCCGCAAAGAATTATTACAGGTTATAGGATGGTAATTGATTTCCGCAAATTAAATAAGGCTACTAAAAAGATCATTACCCTTACCTTTTATCGATCAAATGCTAGAAAGATTATGCAAACATACACACTTTTGCTTTCTAGATGGTTATTCTGGTTTCTCTCAAATACCTGTGTCAGCCAATGATCAATCAAAAACTACTTTTACTTGCCCTTTTGGTACTTTTGCTTATAGACGTATGCCTTTTGGTTTATGTAATGCACCTGCTACCTTTCAAAGATGCATGATGGCTATATTCTCTGACTTTTGTGAAAAGATTTGTGAGGTTTTCATGGACGACTTTTCCGTCTATGGATGCTCTTTTGACGATTGCTTGAGCAACCTTGATCGAGTTTTGGAGAGATGTGAAGAAACTAACCTTGTCTTGAATTGCGAAAAGTGCCACTTTATGGTTAATGAAGGTATTGTCTTGGGGCATAAAGTTTCTGAAAGAGGTATTGAAGTTGATAACCCAAGGTTGATGCTATTGAAAAGATGCCATGTCCCAAGGACATCAAAGGTATAAGAAGTTTCCTTGGTCACGCTGGATTTTATAAAAGGTTCATTAAGGACTTCTCAAAAATTTCTCGGCCTCTGACTAATTTACTACAAAAAGATATACCATTTGTCTTTGATGATGATTGTGTAGAAGCATTTGAAATACTTAAGAAAGCATTTATCTCTGCACCTATTGTTCAGCCACCTGATTGGAACTTACCCTTTGAAATTATGTGTGATGCTAGTGATTATGATGTAGGTGCTGTTCTAGGGCAAAGAGTTGATAAGAAATTAAACGTTATTCAATATGCTAGTAAAACTCTAGACAATGCTCAGAGAAATTATGCTACTACTGAAAAAGAATTCTTAGCAGTTGTATTTGCTTGTGATAAGTTCAGACGTTATATTGTTGATTCTAAAGTAACTATTCACATGGATCATGTTGCTATTAAATATCTTATGGAAAAGAAAGATGCTAAACCTAGACTTATTAGATGGGTTCTCCTGCTACAAGAATTTGATTTGCATATTGTTGATAGAAAGGGAGCTGAAAACCCCGTTGCAGACAACTTGTCTAGGTTAGAAAATGTTCTTGATGACCCACTACCTATTGATGACAGCTTTCCTGATGAGCAATTAAATGTCATAAATGCTTCTCGTAGTACTCCATGGTATGCTGATTATGCTAATTACATTGTTGCTAAATTTATACCACCTAGTTTCACATACCAGCAAAAGAAAAAGTTTTTCTATGATTTGAGACATTACTTTTGGGATGACCCAGATCTTTACAAAGAAGGAGTAGATGGTGTTATTAGACGTTTGTGTACCTGAGCATGAACAGGAACAGATCCTACGCAAGTGTCACTCCGAGGGTTATGGAGGGCACCACGCTGGAGATAGAACTGCACATAAGGTATTGCAATCTGGTTTTTATTGTCCTACTCTCTTCAAGGATGCCCGTAAGTTTGTCTTATCCTGTGATGAATGCCAAAGAATTGGTAATATTAGTAGACGTCAAGAAATTCCTATGAATTATTCACTTGTTATTGAACCATTCGATGTTTGGGGCTTTGATTATATGGGACCTTTTCCTGCCTCTAATGGATATACACATATTTTAGTTGCTGTTGATTACGTCACTAAGTGGGTAGAAGCTATTCCAACTAGTAGTGCTGATCATAACACTTCTATTAAGATGCTTAAAGAAGTTATTTTTCCGAGGTTTGGAGTCCCTAGATATTTAATGACTGATGGTGGTTCACATTTTATTCATGGTGCTTTCCGTAAAATGCTTGCTAAGTATGATGTTAACCATAGAATTGCATCTCCTTATCACCCGCAGTCTAGTGGTCAAGTAGAATTGAGTAATAGAGAGCTCAAATTAATTTTGCAAAAGACTATTAATAGATCTAGGAAGAATTGCTCCAAGAAACTTGATGATGCATTATGGGCCTACACAACTGCATATAAAAATCCTATGGGTATGTCTCCGTATAAAATGGTTTATGGAAAAGCATGTCACTTACCTCTCGAACTAGAACATAAGGCTTATTGGGCTATTAAAGAGCTCAACTATGATTTCAAACTTGCCGGTGAGAAAAGGTTATTTGACATTAGCTCACTTGATGAATGGAGAACCCAAGCCTATGAAAATGCCAAGCTGTTTAAAGAAAAAGTTAAAAGATGGCATGACAAAAGGATACAAAAGCATGAGTTTAACGTAGGTGATTATGTATTGCTATACAACTGTCGTTTAAGATATTTTGCAGGAAAACTTCTCTCTAAATGGGAAGGTCCTTATGTTATCGAGGAGGTCTATCATTCCGGTGCCATAAAAATCAACAACTTCGAAGGCACAAATTCGAAGGTGGTGAATGGTCAAAGAATTAAACATTATATCTCAGGTAATCCTATAAATGTTGAAACCAATGTTATTGAAAACCGTAACCCCGGAGGAATAAATAAGGGACACTTTCCGGAACGTTTCAGACTCCGAAAAGGAATAGGTATGTGGTACGGTAAGTAAACCGACTCCAAAACAGTTTTTAAGGCAATATTTCTCCGTTTTGGAATATTTAGAAAAATAGAAAAATAAGAAGCAGTCCGGGAAGGACACGAGGGCTCCACGAGGGTGGAGGGCGCGCCCTACCCCCTACCTCGTGGGCACCTCGTGTGCTCTCCGGACTCCGTTTTCTTGCACGATACGTATTTTGGTGGGTAAAAATTCATTATATAATCTCCCGAAGGTTTTGACTCCTGTATCACACAATTATCCTCTATTTTTGTTTCAAGTTGTCCTGCTGCAGATTAGAGCAACATGTTGTCCCAGGATTCGGAAGGAGAAAGCTATGTGGATGATTACCTTGCAGATCCTAAGGTCTATGGAGATGTGGAGCATTGTGGTTGGACTACGAAGGAAGAAGAGGACTATGAACCCAAGAGGGAGGAAGAGACGAGCTCAGATGAAGATGAAGCCCCATTACCTCAACCTGGGGACATGCATGTGGATTTAAAAAAGTCAAGCCTCCCTGATAGAGCAAAGAAACCTAAGATCGAGTTTATCCCTTTTTCGTCTCTTGCAGGAAAACAAGCAGGAACTATGCAAAAAGATATTAATCCTGGAGCAGGAGATTGACGACTTGAGGGATCAAAATTCTGTCCTCAAGCGCAAATTAAGGAAGAAGCCTACACCATCAACCAAATCATCATCTTCTTCACCAACAAAGAAGGAGATATAATCACATGGGTATGGGCACTCCCCTTGGCAACTGCCAAGCTTGGGGAGGTGCCCCGGTATCGTATCACCATCACACTCCTATTTTTACCTTTTTCTTAGTTCGATCCTATTGGTAGTATCTTGATCTAGTAGAATAAAGTTTTGGTATGATCTAGTTTTGAGTTTTGCTTTATGATCTCTCTATGTAATCGAGTCTGTGAGTTATATAATAAAGATTAGTGTTGAGTCAAGGGCTTGATTATTTTGCCATGATCTTGAGTGAATAAAAGAAAAGAGAAAAGAATAAAAAGGAAACAAAGAGTTCATATTGATCTTATCGAGAGTAATGACTTCACATAGAAAGAGTATGATGATTAAAAGTTGTTGAGAGTTGGCAAACATAGCTTTGGTCATCGTTGCAATTAATAGGAAGTAATAAAGAAAGAGAGGTTTCACATATAAATATACTATCTTGGACATCTTTTATGATTGGGAGCACTCATTAAAATATGACATGCTAAAGAGTTGATGTTGGACAAGGAAGACAACGTAATGGGTTATGTTTTCTTATATCTGAGATAAAGTATATTGTCATGGATCATCCAACATGTTGAGCTTGCCTTTCCCCCTCATGCTAGCCAAATTCTTTGCACCAAGTAGAGATACTACTTGTGCTTCCAAAAACCCTTAAACCAGTTTTGCCATGAGAGTCCACCATATCTACCTATGGATTGACTAAGATCCTTCAAGTAAGTTGTCATTGGTGCAAGCAATAAAAATTGCTCTCTAAATATGTATGATTGATTGGTGTGGAGGAAATAAGCTTTATACGATCTTGTGATGTGGAAGAAATAAAAGCGACAGACTGCATAATAAAGGTTCATATCACAAGTGGCAATATAAAGTGACGTTCTTTCGCATTAAGATTTTGTGCATCCAACCCTGAAAGCGCATGGCAACCTCTGCTTCCCTCTGCGAAGGGCCTATCTTTTATTATTATCTTCTACCTTATGCAAGAGTCATGGTGATCTTCACCTTTCCTTTTTACATTTTATCCTTTGGGAAGCACAGGGTGTTGTAAAGATCCTGATAGATATATCTAATTGGATATAGGGGAGCATGAGTTATTATTGTTGACATTACCCTTGAGGTAAAAGATTGGGAGGCGAAACTATAAGCCCCTATCTTTCTCTGTGTCCGATTAAAACTCCGTAACCACAAGTATTGCGTGAGTGTTAGCAATTATGAAAGACTAAATGATAGTTGAGTATGTGGACTTGCTAGAAAGCTCTGACATAGACTCTTTCTAATGTTATGATAAATTGCAATTGCTTCAATGATTGAGATTATAGTTTGTTGGTTCTCAATAAAGTTTCTGATTCATACTTCGCATTGTGAATAGATTATTACTTGAGCATAAGAAATCATATGACAATATCCATATATGTTGTTGTTATGAGAATAATCATGATGCCCTCATGTCCGTATTTTATTTTATCGACACCTCTACCTCTAAACATGTGGACATATTTATCGTTATCGGCTTCCGCTTGAGGACAAGCAAGGTCTAAGCTTGGGGGAGTTGATACGTCCATTTTGCATCATGCTTTTATATCGATATTTATTGCATTATGGGCTGTTATTACACGTTATGTCACAATACTTATGCCTATTCTCTCTTATTTTACAAGGTTTACATAAGGATGGAGAATGCTGACAGCTGGAAAAGGAGCAAATATTAGAGACCTATTCTGCACAACTCCAAAAGTCCTGAAACTTCACGAAAGTTATTTCTGGAAATAATAAAAAATATTGAGCGGAAGAAGTACGTCAGAGGGGGCCCCACCTAGCCACGAGGGTGGGGGGCGCGCCCTACCCCCTAGGCGCGCCCCTGCCTCATGGGCCCCTGTTGGCTCTCCGGTGGCCATCTTCTGCTATATGAAGTCTTTCGTCAAGGAAAAAATCATAAGCAACCTTTCGGGACGAGACTCCGCCGCCACGAGGCGGAACCTTGGCGGAACCAATCTAGTGCTCCGTCAGAGTTGTTCTGCCGGGGACACTTCCCTCCGGGAGGGGGAAATCATCGCCATCGTCATCACCAACGCTCCTCTCATCGGGAGAGGGCAATCTCCATCAACATCTTCACCAACACCATCTCCTCTCAAAACCCTAGTTCATCTCTTGTATCCAATTCTTGTCTCCAAGTCCGGGATTGGTACTAGTAGGTTGCTAGTAGTGTTGATTACTCCTTGTAGTTGATGCTAGTTGGTTTATTTGGTGGAAGATCATATGTTCGGATCCTATATGCATATTAATACCCCTCTGATTATGAACATGAATATGCTTTGTGAGAAGTTACGTTTGTTCCTGAGGACATGGGAGAAGTCTTGCTATTAGTAGTCATGTGAATTTGGTATTCGTTCGATATTTTGATGAGATGTGTGTTGTCTATCCTCTAGTAGGGTTATGTGAACGTCGACTACATAATACTTCACCATTATTTGGGCCTAGAGGAAGGCATTGGGAAGTAATAAGTAGATGATGGGTTGCTAGAGTGACAGAAGCTTAAACCCTAGTTTATGCATTGCTTCGTAAGGGGCTGATTTGGATCCATATGTTTCATGCTATGGTTAGGTTTACCTTAATACTTTTGTTGTAGTTGTGGATGCTTGCAATAGAGGTTAATCATAAGTGGGATGCTTGTTCAAGTAAGAACAGCACCCAAGCACCGGTCCACCCACATATCAAATTATCAAAGTACCGAACGCGAATCATATGAACGTGATGAAAACTAGCTTGACGATAATTCCCATGTGTCCTCGGGAGCGCTTTTCTCTATATAAGAGTTTGTCCAGGCTTGTCCTTTGCAACAAAAAGGATTGGGCCACCTTGCTGCACTTTGTTTACTTTTGTTACTTGTTGCTCGTTACAAATTATCCTATCACAAAACTATCTGTTACCACTTATTTCAGTACTTGCAGAGAATACCTTGCTGAAAACCACTTATCATTTCCTTCTGCTCCTCGTTGGGTTCGACACTCTTACTTATCGAAAGGACTATGATAGATCCCCTATACTTGTGGGTCATCACCGAGCTCCTCCCGTCCGCCGTCTATTTAATCTCCTATTTAAACGAGGCCAAACACCGGCCAAGAATCGCACACCTCCGCCGCTCCCCTATCTCCTCCTTCACCATTTTGTCCACTCTTACAATGGCTTACGAAGAGTAGTTATTCCGCATCCAAGCCGGCTAGGTGGCCCGCCGAGCCCGCCGGATACGAGCTATGCAGCTCGTTGATCCACCTCCCTCCCCTCGCCCGACGGAGCCAGTTGCCGCCCCAAGCCGGCGCGTGGTTCAGCAACTCGCCGCTCTAGGCCAGCTCGACGAGGAGCGGCGCACGGGCGTCGTTGTTGCCGTCCACGCCGCCGTCGTACCGCGTCTCCCGTTTCTGTGGCCGAGACTCCCATGCCGGCGGCCGCGCCATGCAAGCAGCGACAGAAGCCGGGTGCACAGAGAGCGACGAGTCGGTGGCAAGCGCCTCCGCGTCCGCCGCCATCATCGAGGAGAAGTAGAACACGGGAGGCCGCCGCCGCTTGGGTCCCATGAAGGCCACCACGGAGGCGACGCCGGCGTACACAGCAGGTGTCTTGCCGGATCCTTTTCTTGCGAGGACATTCGTCCACCCCGCATATACCTCCGAGGCTCCCGGCAGTCCAGTGATCGTGCTGCCGGACATGAGGAACACAAATCGATCGGCGGGCGACCATTTAGGCCAGGTATTATATACCTGTGCTGTCTAGAACTAGCACCGCGTAGTTCATTTGAATGTAATGAAATCCGTCATGTTTGTATGAAAATCCGGTATCTTATATGATTTCCGTCGTTGTTTATATGAAATATCGCCGTGTTTGCGTGAATTTCGTCCGGTTGGTTGACTTGCTGTCATAATGTGTGCGACTACGGTTGGATGGCGTAATTTGCGGGTCGCCGGTCGGTCTGCGGGCGGCTCGGGCGACGTGGTGGGACAAAAAGAACACAGCTCGTGCGAGCTCGTCTCCAACGTGCGCGTTGGAGGATGCATGAGAACCCGAGCCATTCCTCGTTCATCGGTGGCAAAGGCACCGGTGGACAAAAGGGTCGCCAATATTTTGGCTACCTCGGGCAAGATCCAAACAGCCCCTCCCAACAGATTCAAATCCCTCGTTCGCCGTCGAATTTTGCCATGTGTTGTTTTCATGGACTAGCAAGATGCCCGTGCATTGCACGGAACATCAAGATGCATTTTTTTACAAAACACCTATTGTGATTGACCCATGCAGGAGTAATCCCATTTTGTAAAAACTAATGATTGGTCGAGAATTTTATCGGATAAATGGTATCTCGAGAATTTTATCAGACTCCATTTTTGTATACAAGGCCACAAACCCATATTACAGGTACCAATGCAAAAATTAATGTCTTCTAACTCAATGTTGCAAGCCACCTTGTTTCCTTGTTTGCCGTGTAAATTAATGTGTATTCTTCTCTTTCATGCACATCAAGCTAATGCTCACACTCCCGCATGCATGCAAGGGATAATTAATGTCCTCCTTTGCTAGTAGTACTACGAGGCAAACACCATTAATATTGCATTGATTAGTGTTAGTGGCCTTGTATATCTGCAAATTGTAATTTTGATAGTGGCCTTGTATAGAAAAATGGAGGGAGAAAGATGAGAGATAAGGTGAGGAGGAGTGGGGCGTGGTGGTGACTGGTGGTCGGACTGGGCGGAGGGATGGGGATGGACGGCACATTATGTCTAGGTTTGTATCTCTATAGTCCCTCTCATACACACCCACGTAGGTGGGGGACGTGCACGAAGAGAAGAGGTGCACGCACGGCGCACGTACTCCCGTCTCTTTCCCAACCACACCTGCGCGGGTACACGGTGGAGCTCATTTCTGTACGAAAAGGCTGCCCACGTGGTAACTTGACACGTGTACTGGTTGTCCACTAGATGGAGGGAGGATCGTCTACCACGGGTGAATAAACAAATTGCGACTTGACGCGTTATGTAATAAAAGAGGCAAACCATGTGGGGCCTACCTTAGAGGCAAGGCTCTATACACTGGAGTACTTTTGATGTGTTCCGTCAACTCGTAGAACGAGGAGAAGCTTGCTTAGTACGCCGTCTCCCCCGCCCACGGGCGCGGTGGCTCATAGGATGAGGTGAAGCTTGCTTACTACGCCTTACGCCCGCTCCCTCGCCCACGTGCGCGGTGACTCGCAGGACGAGGAGAAAAATTTACTAGTACTCCCTCCGTTTACTCCTCGTCCCTACTACCTTGGTTAGAGAGATTATCATATTGTTTGGAATATATATGTCCATTAGTACTCCCTCCATTTACTTATAAAAGGCCACTATAAAAAATATATTTTGCATCTATACAAGGCCACAAATAGTAATCGAGACAAAAGTTACTACTCCCTCCTTTCCAATGGCTCAATTTCAAAATCTCTCCAACCAAGGTAGATGGTTAGTGGTCGAATTAATTTCGTACTCCTAGTTTGCACAAGTAATTAGTACGCTCGTTTTTCTCAAGAAGTTAGAGGGTGCTTGGATACGTTTTAGTCTCATGACTAAAAGTAGTTGGACTAAAACTTGCTAGCCTCACCCATGCTTGGATCCAAATACTAAAGAGACTAAAATCAAGTTAATAAGCATTTATTATCCTCCAAACCCTCCAATCCAGAACTCGCATGTGTTAAAGGAGAGGAGTTAAATGAGGAGAGAGAGGACTAATCCACATTTTAGTAGGGGTACCCCTGACTAAAAAAATTTAGTCTCAAGACTAGTTTTAGCCCCTCTTTAGTCAGGGGTGCTTGGAACTTTAGCCTCTTAAAGAGACTATTTTTAGTCAGACTAAAATAAGTCCCTTGGATCCAAGCACCCTCTTATGTTTACCGAGGCATTAATTAGAACGAATGCATGAATGACCACTAAATTTCCATGAACTTCTACATGCATTGGTGAGTTTTCTCCTGACACTGCTTGCATCGGGTGATCTAACGCACCTCGAAATCCAACATGTGATGGTACTACTACTAGTAGTAGAATTGAGACTTATAAAACGAAAAAACGAATGTTTTGTAGATGAGCCCTATAAACCCTAGTGGGTACGTACTCCATAAAATCAGATTTTCCCAAAACTAAGTCGCTCAACCTTTATTTGCTTGTTTCGCTTCCTGCCTCCTTGCCTCGAACAGACTATGCCAAACTCCCCTGCCTGCCGCGCGGGAAAAGACCCGCCTCACCTTTTTTTAGTCCGGGTTTGTATCGATGGATCGCGCGAAGCAGCAAAAACCCAAGCCGTGTCTTGTACTCCTCCGTCGACGCTCGCTTTCATGAATTTTGTACTTCCTGTCGCCGACATGTGGGACATATAGCAACCAGGTCGACGTGTCAAGCACCAAATAACAGTGCAGAACGGCAGGGGGGACGCACCCCAGTCGTACCGCCCCAGTAGTAGTAGTAATGAGCAATGAGACGTCAAATCACAATGCCGCACCTTCCCAGACAGACGAAGCAACCATTATTTCACACTTCAGTTCGCCATCATCTCAAACCACGTAGTATTGCTTCTGCCTCAAGAGGGACACGCGCATCGCCTTGGTACATCATGACACGTGGGACCGCATGACAGGCCATGCTCCCCCGCCGATCGCTCAGTAAAATCACCTCATTTTTACTAGTACTATACTTCCTCCGTATCGGTTTACATGGCATGCACGTCATTCTAGGTTGAGAATTTAACTCGCTATATATGTGATGAACAGTATATGTTTAGAAACTACATCCGCTTAATAATCCAATGATATACTTTTTGTGACATAGTAACTCAGATTTAGTTAGTCAAATGGATGACCTAGAACTACGTGCACGCCCTATAAACCGAGACGTCTAAAAAAATGAGACGGAGAGGGTAGTTCAGTATGTATATTTTTAGATCAATATAGTCGGGATTCACCAAGGAGCAAAACCAAGTGGTAGGCTGCACCTGTCGTGTTGGTGTAGCGACTCAAGCAGGGTCAGTCCACACACGAAATGGCGACACACTTAACATGACCCCTTTGGCCGACATGTGGCTCATCCACCGTCTTGTTCCATGTGCGATGCACCAAATTACAGTTCGGAGCAGCGGGTGGAATTGGAGGCACCCCGGTCGTAGCGCCGTAGTAGTAGAAAATGAGCGATGAGGGGTCAAATCACAAAGCCCCACCTTTCCCGCATTAAGCTGGACGGATGAAGCAACCATCATTTCACTCTAGGGCGCAAGAGCATAAAGAAAAGAGAAAACCAATGATGCGTGCGGCAGCTACCTAGTGCACCCTAGGGTAGGGGACTCCACTATAGATCATTTTTTTAAAGCGCCTCCACTACAAATCGGCTTCTCCCTCGTCCTCTTGAAGAAAACCGATGAAGCGTGCGGCGGTAGGGTTTGTAGGAGTACTACTAGGGCGTGCGGGGCTACGTCGTAGTAAACGGGAGATTGATTGAGTTCGAGTCGACGCCTTAAATATGTGTGGGCCGCTTGGTTTTAGGGGAACGAAGCAGCATTTTGGGTTCGGGGACCAGTGGAGATATAGTACGTACAAAAAATTGTGGATGTAGGTTCGACCGAAAGGCAATGATGCATGGGCCCTACATTTTGATATACCCGGGGCCGCGTGAAATTTTCTACTCTACTCAAAACTAGTAAGGTACACATGCATTGGATGCACGAGATTTCGAAACCAAATTATGAATAAATACACACTATAGCATGTAAAGCTTTGAGTCATATATGCATGATGTAGATGTTCGTTTAGTTCTTATAGTTCATCTCATTCAAAATCAATTAGTTTTATAAAAATGTTAAGATTCATGGAGTTGTGCATTGTAAAGCATAAAGTAAAAAACAAATAATGGCATTTCATTTAGAAAAAAAATCAATTATGATACAGAAGATTCTAGAACAAAGGAGAAGTGCATGTGTTTTGAGGTGTGTGCATTATGCTTAAGTTCAACCATGGAGTCTTCTAAATTGTACATGTGGCAGATCTGGTGGAATGTTGATGATATCCAACGACCTGTAGTGCTCAGATTTGCCATCTCTGCACTGTCGGATTAGCTTCATCCAGTGACCATCTTTCAAGTTATTCGCACACTATATAGTTCTTGTGCCATAGTTGCATGTCTTGGAAAAAAGCTACTAGTGGGTTGTACTAGCTATTTAGGAATATAAGATGTATACATGGAAGTTGTAGGGAAAGAGATGACATGGAGTATCTCAATTCCTATGAGTAGGGATTGGAAAAGAGATGTCATTTGGTTGACATCATAGGAACTTTTCTATTGAATCTAGAGATGACATGTATCTCAATTCCTATGAGGAGGGATTAGAAAAGAGATGTAATTTGGTTCATATCATAGGAACTTTTCTATTGAATATACGCTAATGTTTATTTTCCTTCGAAATTATGGGAGTATAGGAATCCATTCATATGAACCAAGTGGCTCTAAAGCTATAGAAATGATATCATGTTTATTTCCTTTGAAATGTGGAGTATATGAATCTATTCCTATGAACCAATTGGCTCTAAAGGAAAAAATCATATAAAAATCATATCATATAGAGTTCCTATGATATTCCTCCACACCAAAGGATGGTTCAAATTGCTGCAGGTGATACGGTGGTCTTTCTTTGTAGACTCCTCCCCCATCTTTATAGTTACCTCTCGAAGATGAATGAAATGATATATACAGGGTATTCTACATGTGCAATTTGGTACACGAAAACTCAGTAAAAGTTTGCGAGGTTCGAATTTTCAATAAAGCTATATGCACTGCATTTTGGAACGGAGGGAGCATACGGCAGTTGCTAACACTCACGTGGAAGATTTGTGTGTAGGAGGAGTGGCTGTTCTGTTAAGTGACATGGCAAAACTGACACTGTCGGATGCCGATCTAACGGTTCTTACGGCGTTCGTCAGGAAAAGGCTTGTGGCGAACGTTTGTCGGATAATGATTTACGGACACATGCATTGCATTGATACGTTCCCCCCTCTCTCTCACGCACACGCACCCTCCTGAGTCCTCTCGCACCCACCGTCTATCTGCAGGTAGACGTCACACACATATGTGCTCTTCACACCCTACCCTCAGAACTTCTAAAAAACAAAAGACGTCGCGCACATTTTATTTTAGCTCACACGTCACACACTTATACTATTACTCTTGTGGCGAACGTTCTTTGGGCATAGTATATTGTACTCTCACGAAGAGAAGCGGTGCACGCACGCACTAGTTCTCTCACACCCACTCGCGGGTACACGTAGGAGCGCATTTTTTGAAGCTGGTACAAAAAAATCACTCCACTACATATATAAGCAGGAGCCTTAGCGCTTGCTTTACTAGGGTTCCTATCGTTCACTCTCTCATGCTCTGCAGATCTAAGCAAGACATAGGTGGCCACACTCTCTCTCAGCTCACGGCTGGTCACAAATCTGGCTGGACAACCTCGACCGGGGCAGGGGTGTAGGTGCATCGTTCACGCTGTCGTCGGCGGCGAGGGAGGAGACCAACGGCTGCCCGCGCGTCCTGATCGGCGGCCGTGCCATTCTCTCCAAGAGAGCGCCGGCTCCGAAGGGCCTCCGACCCCTTCTTCCTCCCTGTGGTATTGTGGCCAAGATGCGGCCTCCCGACGCCGTCTTTGCCACATGCCGACGACCCTCAGGTATATATTCCTTCGAAACCTGCCTTGCTCTACTGCCCCAGCTCCCCACTTGGCTTCGTGTGGATCTTTTTCTACTTCTGTCCGCTGTTCCAAGCCACCTAGACTTTTACTATTATTAGAGGTAAAGCTAGTTCATACAGTCGACTCTAAGAGTTGGTTCAAACAGGGAAGAAAGTGGGAAAGTTGTAGCATCAATCTAGGACCTGGTTCTAAGAGGAAACGGGGGAAAGTAGTAGATACTGGCTACCCAACCGGTCTCTTGGTTGAAAAGACGAAGAAAGCATGGTGGATGGCGAAGGGTGGGGGGAAGTGGACCTATCTCTTGGTTGAAAAAGGAAAGAAAGTGACGGGTGTTGGGGGACAACGCAAATGAGAATGAGCAGGTCTAGATTTCCTGTGCTCACATATGAAAATGTCGCCGAGGAGATAAAAAATGGGACAAATGCAGACATGCTGCCTGAGTGTTTGCCGCTCTCGGCAACCACATCTGCCTCACCACTTTATGCCTCTGTTGTCCCTACGCCCATATCGCTATCGTTAATGTAAAATCACATGAAGCATTAAGCAATGCCACCTAATGTCACTATAAGTAATGGTCTAGTGCCGTCGATAAATTGAAGCAATGCCACCACCATTTTATGAAGTGCTTTCGTCTTGCTTTATTTCCCATGAATTGTGTTTTTGCAGTTACACTTAAATCTCACACCGCTAACATTGCTTCATCCCAGTGGAACTGCACAAATTTGATTGCACATTTACTGACCATGTGCTACTCTCATGATAGTAATACTAATGCTATTGTTCTCCATGTTAATCTAGTGGTGTTGTTGATGTGATGTGATGCTACTTACTTAAGGACACTTTCATACTGTCAATCTAGTGCCAATTATAACACAATAGATGCAGTTGTTAATCATACGCCACTGCAAATATCTGTCACTGTTTAAATAACCATATTTTGTATTTGCGCAAACAGGGATGTTTGTCTCCATATCGTTTCGAGATGTCTGTCTCCGTATCGTTTCTATCCGCGCAATCAAAAGCACACACCTCAGTTTTAGTAGAACTGCGCAAAATGAGATGGCTATCCCTCGTTGTCGTCGTCTAACCACCCGTCTTCCAGGTATTCCTACATTGGTGGTTACTAGGTAGAATGACCAACGCAATCTAAAAGAAGCTGATTCATACGTTTTACTTCCTGATTGCAGTGCAGGGACGAGCGAAAACATCTGCATCCAAGTCCGGAATGCACTTTCCTCCAGTTCATCCATGGACCGAGGACAAGCTGGCACGGCTGCACGGAGGTTTTTGGGACAGGTGCGCGGACAAGAGGCATTGTGATCTGCTTATTTCTGCAAATAGCGGCGCTTAAATTTAGTGGAATGCACAAGACTTTCAACTGGTCAGTACACTGCATGGTTCAGTTCAGCATTCCAGCTGAGAACACAATTATAATTGGTTATTCTGGGATGAGAGAACCTAACCCTGGATGGTGGCAACAAGAAAAAACCAGAGTGAACTCCAGGAAATTTAAGCCTGCCGGGAGGCCCTTTGCTCAGAGAAGCCTTGCTTGTTTTTTCCTGATTTGTAAACCTTCTCACAACTTTGTCTTTTGCTATTAACTAGTATATGTTTGTTATGTTCTATGAATCATTGAGATGTATAAAATTGCTTAACTTATGCTTTTCAAGTTTTTTATGAAGCCGAGTTTAATGTGAGTGTTCCACGTGAATGCTGGACTAGCATGTGAACGTTTGGAATTTACATTGTGGCCTCAGTTAACTGCATGAACCACTGTAACAAGATACATAGTTGCTTATATGTTAGACAGTAGATTGTTGATTGTTAGCTGGTCGATAGCCTAGTGTTGAAGCGAGCTGAGCCAATGTGTTGTGTTTTGCACAACTGCTTACAAGTGGGGTAGCACCAACAGTGTTTACAAGTACTTATGTATACGTCGGCGCACAGTTCTCGAACGAGTACTCTATTTCATCAAAACACACACTGCTCGTATGATAAAACTAGTGAGGACGCATCTGTTTCGGCAACAATTATGATGATTCACGGGCACACAAAAGTAGCAGCAGTTCCCATAGACGAAGTCAAACAGAGTACTAGCCCCAAAGGGCTCGATAACAGGCAAGGTTCGGATAATTAGACAGAATCCAAACTACTATTAAACACTAGCTGGGGCAAGTATTTCATGCCTCGATCTAATTTGGGCTAGACACAAGACGGACCTTCCCATGAACATCATCGAGGACGTCCGGCAGCAGCTCAATCCTGTGAACCTTCATGAAGACAACCTTGTGGCCTTGCCACTCATAAACTTGTTTGTGGAGGCATGCCACGTCATCTTCCTGCGTAAGCTTGACAAGAAACAGTATGACTCACAAATGAAGGAGTAGCTTTGAACTTCTTGTGCTTCAGTACACCCTGGACAACACGCCTGACAACAGTGAGGCTGGAATACAACTCTTCATTGGTATAAGCGCAAATGGCTTCCAGGATCCAACAGCCTAAAAACTCTGTTTTCCCAGTGCGTATATTCAGGTCATCCGCCTCATAGCGAGTGACATGTACAACCACACATTCCTGGTCTACATCAGGGCTCCAATTGAAACAGAAACAAATTCTGAATTACTTTCTAGCATAAGAAACACAAGTTATTTAAACCACTATGTATAGCATGGCATCGAAGCTAATAAATTTTTGCATTATTCATCACCACATACTTAGATGAAAAACCCCAATCGAGATCGGCAAGAAGAAAATCACCTTGGGCAGCTCAGCGGGGGGGGGGGGGGACACATCCTCGAAGGGGTAAAACTGCTCCTGCAGTGCCACGAGGGCTGTAACCTCAAACGGGGCGTTGACCATCTTAGTAGTGGCCGTGAGCGTATCTGGGGTCGGCTCGGTGGCTGCCTCCATCTTCTTGGAGCTCTCTGTCTCGTGGGGATCAGCCTCCCACGTCTGCTCCAATATCAGCAGATCTTTGCCTGGTTCTCCTTGATCCATCATGAAACTGACGAATACTAGGAGACCACTGAAAGGAAAACACAATCGCAATGACAATGAAACAAAAAAGAGAGTGAGGATCGGTTACTGCTTTGCAAAAGTTCTTTTTTTCTCTGAACGAAAATATACCAACATCACGGATCCGCTTACCTTCCCTTCGTTGGGAGAGAAGAACAGTGGCAGATGCGAGTGTTGCCTTTCTTGAAGACGGTGAGGGAGAAGGGGATTCAGCAAAGAGTGAAATGATGGTTGCTTCGTCCATCAAACTTAGATTGCGGGGAGGTGGGGTTTTGTGATACGATGGCTCGTTATTGCCGCGCTACGACCGGGGTGACTCTCCGCGTGCATACTGCCTTCTAATTTGGTGGATGGCATTTGGGCCCGCGCGCTGCATGGCCCGCATGTCGGTGAACAAAAGTATAACGGCATTCAGTAGAGGGAGACGTTTCGATGACCTAGGAGGAGCCAGAAGCGGTATTGTATCCACTGTACTAGTAGTAATTTTTTTCTGGGTAGCTGTAGAGTGTCTCCACTGTACTAGTAGTAATTGTTTCTCTGGGCCCAAGACAAAACAGCCCATCCACACTAGTAAATAGTAAAATCAATTCAAAAGTTCATATATTTACTGAATGAGAGGCGCTACCCACACCAAGCACACCGCCCCCAAAAAACCTGGGTGTTCTTCTTCCTCCTCACTCCCACCCACCTCACGTCAGCTTGCTCCACTCGTACCACCAAATTCCTCACCTCACTCCTACAGAAAACCCCAGCTCCCCTTCTTCCTCACTACTACAGAAAAACCCCGGCTCCCCTTCTTCTTCACTCACACTACAACTAGGCTCGTCATTCGTTACTCTGCTCAAATCCGTGAGCGCGACGCGACGCCCTCGAGAAAAATGGAGTCGGCTGACCCTAGCGCCAAGAAGATGAGGCTCCCGCCAGCGGCGACGCCTGTTGTAGATCCCGCACCCGGCAGCACGGGGAGAAGCGGCGACCCCGCCCCCACCGGATCCCACGAACCCGTAGAATCTCGGGTGGACCGCATCAGCGATCTCCCGGATGCCGTCCTTGGGGAGATCATCTCGCTTCTCCCCACCAAGGATTGTTGCCGCACCCAAGTCCTCTCAATTCGGTGGCGCCCTCTATGGCACGCTGTGCCCCTTAATCTCGATTGTCGTCAGCTATCTCTCTTCAATGATTTTGAAATCCCCAGAGCCATCATCTCCTCCCACCAGGGATCCGTTCAAAGCCTCTGCATCCCGTCATGCTACCTGAGCAAGCATACCATGCCCTGCATGGTGGACGCCTGGTTGAAATCCCCTGAATTCATAGAACTACAGCTGCTTGAGTTCTACTATTCCCCTGGAAATCACCTACCAGATACCGAATGCCATCTACCTGTGCCCTCAGCACCGATGTCCATCTCGCGGTTTTCCTCCTCTCTCCACACCGCCACCTTTGCGCTGTGCAACCTACCATACAATCTGGTACTAAACCTTCGACTCCCATTTCTGAAGAAACTTTCACTTGTGCGGGTTCGTATATCGGAGGCCTCATTGCACAGCATCATCCACTCCAGTTGCCCTGCCCTGGAGTGCTTGGTGCTTGTTTTCACAGTTAGAATCGGTTGTCTCCAAATAAAGTCACCTAACCTTGTAAGAATTGGAATTTGTTTTGACGGAAGGCAGCTCATCATCCAAGATGCCCCTTCACTTCAAAGGTTGATCATTGATTCTAGTTATTCACCGTTACAAATAACCGTCCTCTCTACGCCTAAACTGGAGACCTTGGGTGTAATACATGATCTCTGTGCTCACTTCAATATGGTGTTTGGCTCCACAGTTCTTCAGGTACTTTACATTATCATCTACACTTGTAACCATAAGCTGCATTTTAAATTTCTGCGCATAAGTTATATGTCATCTCGGAGTACACATTTTGTACTAATATCATGTTCTATTCTCAATGAAGAGTTTCTCCATGGATGGCCTATCAATGGTGCTGGATTCTGTCAAGATCTTATATATCCAAATGAATAGTTTTGATCTGAACAACATTATTGGCTTGCTGCAATGCTTTCCATGTCTGGAGAAGTTGTATATAAAGGTGATAATTTCACGCACATTGGAAGCCCGCATATAGTGTACTAGAATTAACCGTTCAGTTGTTGCTCTTTCGACACTCTTTTTTTAGACCTTAGCTGTTTTCAATCTTCATGTCTATTTAGGCAACATGACGGGGTAAGAAAGTTATAACCAATCGGTGGATTCGTAAGCATCGGGATTTTCTCACTTCTCATGAGATTCGATTGAAGACAATAACGCTAGAACGATATGTAGCCAACCGTGCAAACACTAGATTTGTCACATTCTTCCTGCTGAATGCGAGGTTACTATTGTCCATCAGGCTTAAGTTTATCAGCGGCATGGTTTTTACGGATGGGTATGTGGAAGAGCAAAAAAAGGAGTTTCAGGTGGGCAAAAGAGCTTCTGAACGTGCCGGGCTTCTATTTACAACATATTGTGGTCATAATCCAGTAAATTTTACGACCCAGGATGTTCATTATATGGACCTGACCGATTTATTTGACTGTGACTGCCAAAAACAGTGTTGGAGTTAGATGTTGTCGCCCTTTTCAACCTGGGTTTTTTTGTAAACCTGATGAACAATTAACCCTCGTGCTTTTGTACAGTTTGTAAGCTGGAGTTAGATGTTCTTTCCCTTTTCAACTCGGCTGTGACTGTCATATTTTCTTTGAAGCAAGGCAAATGGCTTGCCAGTCGTTTAATTTAGAGTGAAATATTGTAACAACTAACAAATCCCAACCAGTTATTTATACTAGTTTTAGCGACGGATCAGGGTAACAACGGGGCTGTGCGGGGGCTGTAGCCCATCTAGCCAGGGTTTTATTTATGTTTACCACATCATGAGCCCAGTTGTGTTTTTTCTTGCTGAAAATGGCTAGCCCAGTTCTATTTTTTTTAAGAAATACCCGAACGAGGCCTACTTGCTTTATTAGCCCTGCTGGGCTGCAAATCTTTCAAGACGAGGAGAGTTTCATTCGGTTTGCCCAGAAATGGGTTGTACATTTTTAAAACACATCAAACCGGGAATTAGTTTCAATTTTTTTCATTACAAGAATTTAAATTCCATTGATTTTTATGCGTGGACAATTATTTGGATTTTATATTTATATAAATTATTTTTCAAAAATAGTTTGAATGTGAATCGATATTTCGGGATTAAAAACAGTTGACCGCACCAAAATATGCAAAGAATTCGTATACTTTTTAACCGTGGCCACAATATGGGGTGTAATGCTAACAAAAAGAAGATGGGCTCCAAAAAAACTCTTAAGAATTAGCAAATGGGTTGTACATTATTAGAAATAATGCACACGAGAGCAGTGACTGTTGGATATCCATCCAACGGCTGTCGTGCTTCTTCAATCTCTGCTTTTCCTGCTCCAGCCGCTCAAACAAGCGCCGGCGGGACTGCGTGCTCCCTCCTCCCGCGGCCGGCTATGCTGCCGCGCAGGACTCACCGCCCCACCGTACTCCCATCGTTGGCCTGGCCATCCCTCTACTCACCCACACCTGCTGTTATTCTCCGGGGACGGCAGACGAGTCTTCCCTGGCTCCGTGTCATTCCCTTCCTAGGCCTTGTCGTCGTCCACCGCCCTGGTGCTCTCGGCGCGGCCTGGTCAACGTGCTCAATGAACGACATCCATCGGAAGTGGAGTGTACGTAGAGAGGCTGACAGCTGGGTCCACGGCCGCATGCAAGGAAATGCCTCCTTATTACGCGCAAAATAATGAATCCTCCACCTGACAGCTAGGACCCACGGGAAGGGCTTCTGTATTTCGCAAAAAAACGTTCCCCCCGCTGACAGGTCGGACCCACCAGCTATATCTTCGCACGCAAGGAAGTGCCTCCTTATGATGCACAAAAAAATGAATACCCCCTGCTAGCTGGGACCCACCATGGTGGGTGGCTGACTTGTGGGCCTACTAAGTTGACGGGGACAGAGGACTTTCTCAACTTAGTCAATATGAACGATTCTAGCTCCAGTGACCGTACGATGTCCATCCAACGGCCATAGTGCTTCTTCAACCTCTGGTTTTCTTGCTCCAGCCGCCCAAAGCAGCGTCGGTCGTGCCGCCTGCTCCTGCCTCCCGTGGCCGGCTGTGCTGCCGCGGAGGCTCACCGCCCACATACTACTCCCACCACTGGCCAGGCCATCCCTCCACTCACCCACAACCCCTGTTATTCTGCGGCGACGGCAGCCTCACACCGCAGCCAAACAAGTGAACCCTCGTACTCCTCTCCGCGTGCGCATCCACTGCTGCGTCTTCCCCGACTCTGCGTCGTCCCCTTCCTAGGCCTCGCCGTCGTCCACCGCCTTGGTGCTCTCGGCGCGGCGTGGTCAACGACCGACTTCCATCGGAAGAGTACTATACGTGGAGAGGCTGACAGCTGGGTCCACGGCCACAACCCAGTTTTTTTGTGATTTGCCAAGTAAGTCGCTTTGTCAGGCCTGTTGGGCTGCAAATCTTTCAAGACGAGGAGAGCTTCATTCGGCTGGCCGAGAAAATGGCCTATCAGTAATGAGAAATGGGATGTACATTTTTAAAACACATCAAACCGAACAATTAGTTTCAAATTTCTTTTTTTCATTTCGAGATTTTAAATTGCATTGATTTTTATGCGTGGACAATTTGTTGGATTTTATATTGATATACATTTATTTTTAAAATCAGTTTGAATGTGACTCGAAATTTTGGGATTAAAAACAGTTCGGACCGCACCGAAATATGCAAATTTTCGTATAATTTTTTAACCGTGGCCACAATATGGGCTGTAATGCTAACAAAAAGAATATGGGCTCCAAAAAAACCTTAAGAATTAGCAAATGGGCTGTAAATTATTAGAAATAATGGCAGATGGGTTGTATGATGTTTTCCACAGATTTGAGGCTTTCCTAAAGAAAAAAGGTTGACGCACAAGCAGTGACTGTTGGATGTCCATCCAACAGTCGTCGTGCTTCTTCAATCTCTGCTCTTCCTGCTCCAGCCGCTCAAACAAGCGCCGGCGGGACTGCCTGCTCCCTCCTTCCCGCGGCCGGCTGTGCTGCCGCGCAGGCCTCACCGCCCCACCGTACTCCCATCGCTGGCCTAGCCATCCCTCTACTCACCCACACCTGCTGTTATTCTCCGGCGACAGTAGACGAATCAGTAAACCCTCGTATAGTCGTACTCCGCTCCGCGTGGGAAACAACTGCCGAGTCTTCCCTGGCTCCGTGTCGTTCCCTTCCTAGGCCTCGCCGTCGTCCACCGCCCTGGTGCTCTCGGCGCGGCCTGGTCAACGTGGCCAACGACCGACATGCATCTGAAGTGGACTCTACGTGGAGAGGCTGACAACTGGGTCCACGGCCGCACGCAAGGAAATGCCTCCTTATTACGCGACAAATACTGATTCCTCCACCTAACATCTGGGACTCACCGAAAGGGCCTCTGTATTTCGTGAAAAAAACGTTACCGCCGCTGACAGCTTGGACCCACCAGCTATATCTTCGCACGCAAGGAAGTGCCTCCTTATTACGCACAAAAAATGAATACTCCCCCTGCTAGTTGGGACCCAGTACAGTGGCAGGCAGACTTGTGGGCCTACTAAGTTGACGGGGACAGAGGGCTTTGTCAACTTAGTCAATATGCACGATTCTAGCTCCAGTGACCGTACGATGTCCATCCAACGGCCGTAGTGCTTCTTCAACCTCTGGTCTTCTTGCTCCAGCCGCCCAAAGCAGCGCCGGTCGTGCCTCGTGCTCCTGCCTCCCGTGGCCGGCTGCCATGCGGCGGAGGCCTCACCACCCCCTACTACTCCCACCGCTGGCCAGGCCATCCCTCTACTCACCCACACCCCCTGTTATTCCGCGGCGACGGCAGCCTCACACCGCAGCGAACCAGTGAACCCTCATACTCATCTACGAGTGGGCATCCACTGCCGCGTCTTCCCCGGCTCCGTGTCGTCCCCTTCCTAGGCCTCGCCGTCGTCCACCACCATGGTGCTCTCGGCACGGCGTGGTCAACGTGGTCAAGGAACGGCTTCCATCGGACGTGGACTGTACGTGGAGAGGCTGACAGCTGGGTCCACGGTCGCAGCAAGGAAGTGCCTCCTTCTTACGCGCAAAATAATTATTCCTCCACCTGACAGCAGGGACCCACCGGACGGGCCACCGTATTTCGCGAAAAAATCATTTCCCCCTGACTGCTAGGACCCACTAGCTACATCTTCGCACGCAAGGAAGTGCCTGACAGTCGGGACCCACCTGGTCGAAGCGTACGTAGCGTTGTCATTCTGGTCGCGAACGTGTACGTACATACTGGTCAATGTAGAGGCACGCACGTGTCGTAGTAGAGGCGCGCACGTAGCATGTACACGTACGTACAGCGGCCAGGGTGCAAGAAAGTAAATACGGCCACGTACGTACATACGGGCGGGGTCTCGAACGCCTACTCGCGCGTACGTACGGCCAGGGCTCGTGTACATGGCTGGGTCGGAATGGAGAAACAACATCGTTGTCGTGTTCATGGGGAGCCAACGGAATGCGTCGTGTTCATCGGGAGGAAACGGAACGCGTGGGAGCCAACTGGCTTGGATGGAACAGCCGATGGAAACGAGGCCTGGCGTACCGCGAAACGGAGGAAACGGCCTTGTGTTTGACCGGCCATGTTCGAAACGGGACCCTGTTCATCGGGAGGGGTCTGGCGTACCGCAAAACGGAGGAAACGGACCTCCTACGGTCGAAACGGGGGTCCTGTTGATCGGGAGGGGTGTGGAGTACCGCAAAACGGAGGAAACGGACTTGTGTTGGAGCGCTACGGTCGAAACTGGGGTCCTGTTCATCGGGAGGGGTGTGGCGTACCGCAAAACGAGACTCCACGAGATACTGTTCATCTCTACTGTCGACCCCCTCCAGCCTTCACGGGCTACTGTTCATCCACCGTCGACCTCCTCCAGCCTCCACCTGCGACTGTCCATCCACGGGCTCCTGTTCATCCAGCCTCCACCGCGCGCTACTCCACCGGCTACTGTTCAACCAGCCCTCTCCACGGGCTCCTGTTCAACCACCCCTCCACGAGCTACTGTTCATCTAGCCCTCCACCGTCTACTGTTCATCCTGCCCTCCACGGGGTGGTCCTGTTCATCCTGCCCTCCACGGGGTCCTGTTCATCCATCCCCAACCGGCTCGAACGATCGGGGTCCTGTTCATCCACCCCCACCGGGAACTGTTCATCCAAACCCCCCAGCAACACTCACTGTTCATCCAAAGGCAACGCCACGGGGTCCTGTTCATCCACCCCCACCGGGAACAGTTCATCCAACCCCCCCCCCACAACACTCACTGTTCATCCAGAGGCAGCCATCGATCAATTGGGTTCAGTTAACAGCCATCGATCGATCGCTCGGGTTCAGTAATGCGTAGCCTGCAGTGCAATCGCTCGGGTTCAGTTAGAGCCCAACGTCTCGCACACACGCGCGTATGTACGAGAGAAACGAGCATCGCTCGGCCCCCGACCACCCACCGTAATCGGGGACTCCCCGATATTTTCCGCGCCCTCGCTTCTACCACGGTTTTTTCCTTCATGGACGGCCCAAAGAATGTCATGCAGCTGCATCTCCGGCCCGCCCAGGACGAAAAGCCCATTTTCTGTCATGATTTTTTGTCATAGCAGTAGGACCCCACCACATCTATGATGATACCAGGTTTTGTCACAATTATCGTCATAGAAGTGTCATAAGTATGACAGAAAAGATTTTCGTTCAGCCCAAAATGTCACGGATGTGTCTTTTTTTTGTAGTGATAGATCGCACCATATCTAATAAAGTACAGTTATGACGTTCGGACACACCATTATGCTGTGGTGTTCCAGGTGGCATGAGTTTGTGAAACTATTCCACATTGTTTTAATTGAAGGCCAAAATCGTAACTCAAATATTCGCCTCTGCCATCAGATCGTAGAAACTTTATTCTCTTGTTATGATGATTCTCCACTTTACTCTGAAATTCTTTGAACTTTTCAAATGTTTCAGACATGTGTTTCATCAAGTAGATATACCCATATCTGCTTAAATCATTTGTGAAGGTCAGAAAATAATGATACTCGCTGCGAGCCTCAACACTTACCGGACCGCATACATCGGTATGTATTATTTCCAATAAGTCAGTGGCTCGCTCCATTGTTTCAGAGAACGGAGTCTTAGTCATCTTGCCCATGAGGCATGGTTCGTAAGCATCAAATGATTCATAATCAAGTGATTCCAAAAGTCCATCCTCATGGGGTTTCTTCATGCGCTTTACACCAATATGACCTAAACGGCAGTGCCACAAGTATGTTGCACTATCATTATCAACTTTGCATCATTTGGCATTAATATTATGAATATGTGTATCACTATGATCAAGATTCAATAAACCATTTATATTAAGTGTATGACCATAGAAGGTTTTATTCATGTAAACATAACAACAATTATTGTTTGACTTAAATGAATAACTGTATTGCAATAAACATGATCCAATCATATTTATGCTCAACACAAACACCAAATAGCATTTATTTTATGTTCAGCACTAATCCCGAAGGTAAAAGGAGTGTGCGATGGTGATCTTATCAACCTTGGAATCATTTCTAACACACATCGTCACCTCGTCCTTAACTAGTCTCTCTTTATTTTGCAACTCCTGTTTCGAGTTACTACTCTTAGCAACTGAACTAGTATCAAATACCGAGGGGTTGCTATAAACACTAGTAAAGTACACATCAATAACATGTATATCAAATATACCTTTGTTCACATTGCCATCCTTCTTATCCGCCAAGTATCTAGGGCAGTTCCACTTCTAGTGACTATTTCCTTTGCAGTAGAAGCACTTAGTTTCAGGCTTAGGTTTAGCTTTGAGCTTCTTCACGGGAGTGGCAACTTGCTTGCCATTATTCTTGAAGTTCCCATTATTTTCCTTGCCCTTTTACTTGAAACTAGTGGTCTTGTCAACCATCGACACTTGATGCTTTTTCTTGATTTCTACCTTCGCTGATTTTAGCATCGCGAAGAGCTTGGGAATCGTTTCTGTTATCCCTTGCATATTATAGTTCATCACGAAGTTTTAGTAACTTGGTGATAGTGACTAGAGAACTCTATCAATCACTATTTTATCTGGAATATTAACTCCCATGTGATTCGAGTGATTGTAGTACTCAGACATTCTGAGCACATGCTCACTAGCTGAGCTATTCTCCTCCATCTTGTAGGCAAAGTACTTGTCAGAGGTCTCATACCTCTTAACATGGGCATGAGTCTAAAATACCAATTTCAGCTCTTGGAACATCTCATATGCTCTGTGGCGTTCAAAACGTTTTCGAAGTCCCGGTTCTAAGCCGTAAAGCATGGTGCACTAAACTATCAAGTAGTCATCATACCGAGCATTGTCAAATGTTCATAACGTCTGCATCTGCTCCTGCAATAGGTTTGTCACCTAGTGGTGCATCAAGGACATAATTCTTCTGTGCGGCAATGAGGATAATCCTCAGATCACGGACCAAGTCCGCATCATTGCTACTATCATCTTTCAACTTATTTTTCTCTAGGAACATATAAAAAATAAATGGGGAGCTACATCGCGAGCTATTGATCTACAACATAGTTTGCAATAACTATCAAGACTAAGTTCGTGATAAATTAAAGTTCAATTAATCATATTACTTAAGAACTCCCACTTAGATAGACATCTCTCGAGTCATCTAAATGATCACGTGATCCAAATCAACTAAACCATGTCCGATCATCACGTGAGATGGAGTAGTTTTCAATGGTGAATATCTCTATGTTGATCATATCTTCTATATGATTCAAGCTCGACCTTCGGTCTCCAGTGTTCCGAGGCCATATCTGCATATGCTAGGCTCGTCAAGTTTAACCCCAGTATTCTGCGTGTGCAAAACTGGCTTGCACCCGTTGTATGTGAACGTAGAACTTATCACACCCGATCATCACGTGGTGTCTCGGCACGACGAACTGTAGCAACGGTGCATACTCAGGGAGAACACTTATACCTTGAAATTTAGTGAGGGATCATCTTATAATGTTACCGCCGTACTAAGCAAAATAAGATGCATAAAGGATAAACAACACATGCAATCAAAATATGTAACATGATATGGCCATCATCATCTTGTGCCTTTGATCTCCATCTCCAAAGCACCATCATGATCTCCATCGTCACCGGCTTGACACCTTGATCTCCATCGTAGCATCGTTGTCGTCTCGCCAACTATTGCTTCTACGACTATCACTACCGCTTAGTGATAAAGTAAAGCAATTACATGGCATTTGCATTTCATACAATAAAGCAACAACCATAAGGCTCCTTCCAGTTGCCGATAACTTTTACAAAACATGATCATCTCATACAACAATTTATATCTTATCACGTCTTGACCATATCACATCACAACATGCCCTGCAAAAACAAGTTAGACGTCCTCTACTTTGTTGTTGCAAGTTTTACATTGCTGCTACGGGCTTCTAGCAAGAACCGTTCTTACCTACACATCAAAACCACAACGATTTTTTGTCAAGTGTGTTGTTTTAACCTTCAACAAGGACCGGCCGTAGTCAAACTCGATTCAACTAAAGTTGGAGAAACCGACACCCGCTAGCCACATGTGTGCGAAGCACATCGGTAGAACCAGTCTCATGAACGCGGTCATGTAATGTCGGTCCGGGCCGCTTCATCCAACAATACCGCCGAATCAAAGTAAGACGTTGGTGGTAAGCAGTATGACTATTATCGCCCACAACTCTTTGTGTTCTACTCGTGCATATAACATCTACGCATAGACCTGGCTCGGATGCCACTGTTGGGAAACGCGGTATTTCAAAAATTTCCTACGATCACGCAAGATCTATCTAGGAGATGCATAGCAATGAGAGGAGAGAGTGTGTCCACGTACCCTCATAGACCGAAAGCGGAAGCGTTTAGTAATGCGGTTGATGTAGTCGAACGTCTTCATGATCCAACCGATCCAAGTACCGAACGTACGGCACCTTCGTGTTCAGCACATGTTCAGCGCGATGACGTCCCTCGAGCTCTTGATCCAGTTGAGGACGAGGGAGACTTTCGTCAGCACGACAGCGTGGTGACGGTGATGATGAAGTTACCGGCGCAGGGCTTCGCCTAAGCACTACGACGATATGACCGAGGTGTGTAACTGTGGAGGGGGGCACCGCACACGGCTAAGACAAATCTTGGAGTGCCTTTGGGGTGCCCCCTGCCCACATATATAAAGGAGGGAGGGAGAGAGGCCGGCCCCCTAGGGGCGCGCCAAGAGTATGGAGTCCTACTAGGACTTCCAAGTCCTAGTAGGAATCCCTTTCCTTTTCGGAGTAGGAGAGAAGGAAAGAGAGAAAGAGAGAGGGAATAGGAAAGGGCAAGGGGGGCGCCGCTGTTGGGGATCGTAGCAGAAATTTAAAATTTTCTACGCATCACCAAGATCAATCTATGGAGTCATCTAGCAACGAGAGAGAGGAGTGCATCTACATACCCTTGTAGATCGCGAGCGGAAGCGTTCAAGTGAACGGGGTTGATGGAGTCGTACTCGTCGTGATCCAAATCACCGATGACCGAGCGCCGAACGGACGGCACCTCCGCGTTCAACACACGTACGGAGCAGCGACGTCTCCTCCTTCTTGATCCAGCAAGGGGGAAGGAGAGGTTGATGAAGATCCAGCAGCACGACGGCGTGGTGGTGGAAGTAGCGGGGATCCCGGCAGGGCTTCGCCAAGCGCAAGCGGGAGGGAGAGGTGTCACAGGAGGGAGAGGGAGGCGCCAGGGGCTAGGGTACTGCTGCCCTCCCTCCCCCCCACTATATATAGGGTCCCTGGGGGGCGCCGGCCCTGGGAGATCCCATCTCCAGGGGGGCGCCGGCCAAGGGGGTGGCTTGCCCCCCAAGTCAAGTGGGGCGCCCCCCCGACCCCCAGGGTTTCCAACCCTAGGAGCAGGGGAGGCCCAAGGGGGGCGCACCAGCCCACCAGTGGCTGGTTCCCCTCGCTACTTCAGCCCATGGGGCCCTCCGGGATAGGTGGCCCCACCCGATGGACCCCCGGGACCCTTCCAGTGGTCCCGGTACAATACCGATAACCCCCGAAACTTTCCCGGTGGCCGATACTGGACTTCCTATATATAATTCTTCACCTCTGGACCATTCCGGAACTCCTCGTGACGTCCGAGATCTCATCCGGGACTCCGAACAACTTTCGGGTTTCCGCATACTAATATCTCTACAACCCTAGCGTCACCGAACCTTAAGTGTGTAGACCCTACAGGTTCGGGAGACATGCAGACATGACCGAGACGACTCTCCGGTCAATAACCAACAACGGGATATGGATACCCATGTTGGCTCCCACATGTTCCACGATGATCTCATCGGATGAACCACGATGTCGAGGATTCAATCAATCCCATATACAATTCCCTTTGTCAATCGGTACGCTACTTGCCCGAGATTCGATCGTCGGTATCCCAATACCTCGTTCAATCTCGTTACCGGCAAGTCACTTTACTCGTACCGTAATGCATGATCCCGTGACCAACCACTTGGTCACTTTGAGCTCATTATGATGATGCATTACCGAGTGGGCCTAGAGATACCTCTCCGTCAAACGGAGTGACAAATCCCAGTCTCGATTCGTGCCAACCCAACAGACACTTTCGGAGATACCCGTAGTGCACCTTTATAGCCACCCAGTTACGTTGTGACGTTTGGCACACCAAAAGCACTCCTGCGGTATCTGGGAGTTGCACAATCTCATGGTCTAAGGAAATGATACTTGACAATTGGAAAAGCTCTAGCAAACGAACTACACGATCTTTGTGCTATGCTTAGGATTGGGTCTTGTCCATCACATCATTCTCCTAATGATGTGATCCCGTTATCAATGACATCCAATGTCCATAGTCAGGAAATCATGACTATCTGTTGATCAACGAGCTAGTCAACTAGAGGCTCACTAGGGACATGTTGTGGTCTATGTATTCACACATGTATTACGATTTCCGGATAACACAATTATAGCATGAACAATAGACAATTATCATGAACAAGGGAATATAATAATAACCATTTTATTATTGCCTCTAGGGCATATTTCCAACAGTCTCCCACTTGCACTAGAGTCAATAATCTAGTTACATTGTGATGAATCGAACACCCATAGAGTTCTGGTGGTGATCATGTTTTTCTCTAGGGAGAGGTTTAGTCAACGGATCTGCTACATTCAGGTCCGTATGTACTTTACAAATATCTATGTCTCCATTTTGAACACTTTCACGAATGGAGTTGAAGCGACGCTTGATATGCCTGGTCTTCCTGTGAAACTTGGGCTCCTTGGCAAGGGCAATAGCTCCAGTGTTGTCACAGAAGATAGTCATCGGGCCCGACGCATTGGGAATCACCCCTAGGTCGGTAATGAACTCCTTCATCCAGATTGCTTCTTGTGCTGCCTCTGAGGCCGCCATGTACTCTGCTTCACATGTAGATCCCGCCACGACACTTTGCTTGCAACTGCACCAGCTTACTGCCCCTCCATTCAAAATATACACGTATCCGGTTTGTGACTTCGAGTCATCCAGATCTGTGTCGAAGCTAGCGTCGACGTAACCCTTTACGACGAGATCTTCGTCACCTCCATATACGAGAAACATATCCTTAGTCCTTTTCATGTACTTCAGGATATTCTTGACCGCTGTCCAGTGTTCCATGCCGGGATTACTTTGGTACCTTCCTACCAAACTTACGGCAAGGTTTACATCAGGTCTGGTACACAGCATGGCATACATAATAGACCCTATGGCCGAGGCATAGGGGATGACACTCATCTTTTCTCTATCTTCTGCCGTGGTCGGGCATTGAGCCGTGCTCAATTGCACACCTTGCAATACAGGCAAGAACCCCTTCTTGGACTGATCCATATTGAACTTCTTCAATATCTTGTCAAGATACGTACTCTGTGAAAGACCAATGAGGCGTCTTGATCTATCTCTATAGATCTTGATGCCTAATATATAAGCAGCTTCTCCAAGGTCCTTCATTGAAAAACACTTATTCAAATAGGCCTTTATACTTTCCAAGAATTCTATATCATTTCCCATCAATAGTATGTCATCCAGAGCTCCCACTCACTTTCTTGTCAACACAGGATTCTCCATAAGTCCGTGTAAACCCAAACGCTTTGATCATCTCATCAAATCGAATGTTCCAACTCCGAGATGCTTGCACCAGCCCATAGATGGAGCGCTAGAGCTTGCATACCTTGTTAGCATTCTTAGGATCGACAAAACCTTCCGGCTGCATCATATACAATTCTTCCTTAAGAAAGCCGTTAAGGAATGCCGTTTTGACGTCCATTTGCCATATCTCATAATCATAGAATGCGGCAATTGCTAACATGATTCGGATGGACTTCAGCTTCGCTACGGGTGAGAAAGTCTCATCGTAGTCAACCCCTTGAACTTGTCGATAACCCTTAGCGACAAGTCGAGCCTTATAGATGGTCACGTTACCATCCGCGTCTGTCTTCTTCTTAAAGATCCATTTATTTTCTATGGCTCGCCGATCATCGGGCAAGTCAGTCAAAGTCCATACTTCGTTTTCATACATGGATCCTATCTCGGATTGCATGGCTTCAAGCCATTTGTTGGAATCCAGGCCCGCCATCGCTTCTTCATAGTTCAAAGGTTCACCGTTGTCTAAGAACATGATTTCCATGACAGGGTTGCCGTACCACTCTGGTGCGGAACGTGTCCTTGTGGACCTACGAAGTTCAGCAGTAACTTGATCTGAAGCTTCATGATCATCATCATTAACTTCCTCCCCAGTTGGTGCAGGCACCACAGGAACATCTTCCCGCGCTGTGCTACTTTCCGGTTCGGAAGGGGTGACTATCACCTCATCAAGTTCCACTTTCCTCCCACTCACTTCTTTCGAGAGAAACTCTTTCGCCAGAAAGGACCCGTTCTTGGCAACAAAGATTTTGCCTTCAGATCTGAGGTAGAAGGTATACCCAATGGTTTCCTTAGGGTATCCTATGAAGACGCATTTTTCCGACTTGGGTTCGAGCTTTTCAGGTTGAAGTTTCTTGACATAAGTATCGCATCCCCAAACTTTTAGAAACGACAGCTTAGGTTTCTTCCCAAACCATAATTCATACGGTGTCGTCTCAACGGATTTCGACGGAGCCCTATTTAAAGTGAATGCGGCAGTCTCTAAAGCATAGCCCCAAAATGAGAGCGGTAGATCGGTAAGAGACATCATAGATCGCACCATATCCAATAGAGTGCGATTACGACGTTCGGACACACCATTTCGCTGAGGTGTTCCAGGCGGCGTGAGTTGTGAAACTATTTCACATGTCCTTAAGTGTGTGCCAAATTCGTGACTCAAATATTCTCCTCCACGATCTGACGTAAGAACTTTATTTTCCTGTCACGTTGATTCTCAACCTCACTCTGAAATTCCTTGAACTTTTCAAAGTTTTCAGACTTGTGTTTCATTAGGTAGACATACCCATATCTACTCAAGTCATCAGTGAGAGTGAGAACATAACAATAGCCACCGCGAGCCTCAACACTCATTGGACCGCACACATCAGTATGTATGATTTCCAATAAGTTGGTTGCTCGTTCCATTGTTCCGGAGAACGGAGTCTTGGTCATCTTACCCATGAGGCATGGTTCGCACGTGTCAAATGATTCGTAATCAAGTGACTCCAAAAGTCCATCTGCATGGAGCTTCTTCATGTGTTTGACACCAATGTGACCAAGGCGGCAGTGCCACAAGTATGTGGGACTATCGTTATCAACTTTACATCTTTTGGTATTCACACTATGAATATGTGTAACATCACGTTCGAGATTCATTAAGAATAAACCATTGACCAGCGGGGCATGACCATAAAACATATCTCTCATATAAATAGAACAACCACTATTCTCGGATTTAAATGAGTAGCCATCTCGAATTAAATGAGATCCTGATACAATGTTCATGCTCAAAGCTGGCACTAAATAACAATTATTGAGGTTTAAAACTAATCCCGTAGGTAAATGTAGAGGTAGCGTGCCGACGGCGATCACATCTACCTTGGAACCATTCCCGACGCGCATCGTCACCTCGTCCTTCGCCAGTCTCCGCTTATTCCGCAGCTCCTGTTTTGAGTTACAAATATGAGCAACCGCACCGGTATCAAATACCCAGGAGCTACTACGAGTACTGGTAAGGTACACATCAATTACATGTATATCACGTATACCTTTGGTGTTGCCGGTCTTCTTGTCTGCTAAGTATTTGGGGCAGTTCCGCTTCCAGTGACCACTTCCCTTGCAATAAAAGCACTCAGTCTCAGGCTTGGGTCCATTCTTTGGCTTCTTCCCAGCAACTGGCTTACCGGGCGCGGCAACTCCCTCGCCGTCCTTCTTGAAGTTCTTCTTACCCTTGCCCTTCTTGAACTTAGTGGTTTTATTCACCATCAACACTTGATGTTCCTTTTGATCTCCACCTCCGCTGATTTCAGCATTGAATATACCTCAGGAATGGTCTTTTCCATCCCCTGCATATTGAAGTTCATCACAAAGCTCTTGTAGCTCGGTGGAAGCGACTGAAGGATTCTGTCAATGACCGCGTCATCCGGGAGATTAACTCCCAGCTGAGTCAAGCGGTTGTGCAACCCAGACATTTTGAGTATGTGCTCACTGACAGAACTGTTTTCCTCCATCTTACAACTGAAGAACTTGTCGGAGACTTCATATCTCTCGACCCGGGCATGAGCTTGGAAAACCATTTTCAGCTCTTCGAACATCTCATATGCTCCGTGTTGCTCAAAACGCTTTTGGAGCCCCGGTTCTAAGCTGTAAAGCATGCCGCACTGAACGAGGGAGTAATCATCAGCACGTGACTGCCAAGCGTTCATAACGTCTTGGTTCTCTGGGATGGGTGCTTCACCTAGCGGTGCTTCTAGGACATAATCTTTCTTGGCAGCTATGAGGATGATCCTCAGGTTCCGGACCCAGTCCGTATAGTTGCTGCCATCATCTTTCGGCTTGGTTTTCTCTAGGAACGCATTGAAGTTGAAGGCAACGTGGGCCATTTGATCTACAAGACATATTGTAAAGATTTTAGACTAAGTTCATGATAATTAAGTTCATCTAATCAAATTATTCAATGAACTCCCACTTAGATAGACATCCCTCCAGTCATCTAAGTGAAACATGATCCGAGTCAACTAGGTCGTGTCCGATCATCACGTGAGACGGACTAGTCAACATCGGTGAACATCTTCATGTTGATCGTATCTTCTATACGACTCATGCTCGACCTTTCGGTCTTCCGTGTTCCGAGGCCATGTCTGTACATGCTAGGCTCGTCAAGTCAACCTAAGTGTATTGCGTGTGTTCCGAGGCCATGTCTGTACATGCTAGGCTCGTCAACACCCGGTGTATGCGAACATTAGAATCTATCACACCCGATCATCACGTGGTGCTTCGAAACAACGAACCTTCGCAACGGTGCACAGTTAGGGGGAACACTTTCTTGAAATTATTATAAGGGATCATCTTACTTACTACCGTCGTTCTAAGCAAATAAGATGTAAAACATGATAAACATCACATGCAATCAAATAGTGACATGATATGGCCAATATCATTTTGCTCCTTTTGATCTCCATCTTCGGGGCGCCATGATCATCTTCGTCACCGGCATGACACCATGATCTCCATCATCATGATCTCCATCATCGTGTCTTCATGAAGTTGTCACGCCAACGATTACTTCTACTTCTATGGCTAACGTGTTTAGCAATAAAGTAAAGTAATTTACATGGCGTTATTCAATGACACGCAGGTCATACAAAAAAAAGACAACTCCTATGGCTCCTGCCGGTTGCATACTCATCGACATGCAAGTCGTGATTCCTATTACAAGAACATGATCAATCTCATACATCACATATATCTCATTCATCACATCCTTTTGGCCATATCACATCACAAGGCATATGCTGCAAAAACAAGTTAGACGTCCTCTAATTGTTGTTGCATGTTTTTATGTGGCTTCTATAGGTTTCTAGCAAGAACGTTTCTTACCTACGTAAAACCACAACGTGATATGCCAATTTCTATTTACCCTTCATAAGGACCCTTTTCATCGAATCCGTTCCGACTAAAGTGGGAGAGACAGACACCCGCTAGCCACCTTATGCAACTAGTGCATGTCAGTCGGTGGAACCTGTCTCACGTAAGCGTACGTGTAAGGTCGGTCCGGGCCGCTTCATCCCACAATGCCGCCGAAACAAGATAAGACTAGTAGTGGCAAGAAAATTGACAACATCTACGCCCACAACAAGTTTGTGTTCTACTCGTGCATAGAAACTACGCATAGGCCTGGCTCATGATGCCACTGTTGGGGATCGTAGCAGAAATTTAAAATTTTCTACGCATCACCAAGATCAATCTATGGAGTCATCTAGCAACGAGAGAGAGGAGTGCATCTACATACCCTTGTAGATCGCGAGCGGAAGCGTTCAAGTGAACGGGGTTGATGGAGTCGTACTCGTCGTGATCCAAATCACCGATGACCGAGCGCCGAACGGACGACACCTCCGCGTTCAACACACGTACGGAGCAGCGACGTCTCCTCCTTCTTGATCCAGCAAGGGGGAAGGAGAGGTTGATGGAGATCCAGCAGCACGACGGCGTGGTGGTGGAAGTAGCGGGGATCCCGACAGGGCTTCGCCAAGCGCAAGCGGGAGGGAGAGGTGTCACGGGAGGGAGAGGGAGGCGCCAGGGGCTAGGGTACTGCTGCCCTCCCTCCCCCCCCCCCCCCCACTATATATAGGGTCCCTGGGGGGGGCACCGGCCCTGGGAGATCCCATCTCCAGGGGGGCGGCGGCCAAGGGGGTGGCTTGCCCCCCAAGTCAAGTGGGGCGCCCCCCACCCCCAGGGTTTCCAACCCTAGGCGCAGGGGAGGCCCAAGGGGGCGCACCAGCCCACCAGTGGCTGGTTCCCCTCGCCACTTCAGCCCATGGGGCCCTTCGGGATAGGTGGCCCCACCCGGTGGACCCCCGGGACCCTTCCGGTGGTCCCGATACAATACCGATAACCCCCGAAACTTTCCCGGTGGCCGAAACTGGATTTCCTATATATAATTCTTCACCTCCGGACCATTCCGGAACTCCTCGTGACGTCCGGGATCTCATCCGGGACTCCGAACAACTTTCGGGTTTCCGCATACTAATATCTCTACAACCCAAGCGTCACCGAACCTTAAGTGTGTAGACCCTACGGGTTCGGGAGACATGCAGACATGACCGAGACGACTCTCCGGTCAATAACCAACAGCGGGATCTGGATACCCATGTTGGCTCCCACATGTTCCACGATGATCTCATCGGATGAACCACGATGTCAAGGATTCAATCAATCCCGTATACAATTCCCTTTGTCAATCGGTACGTTACTTGCCCGAGATTCGATCGTCGGTATCCCAATACCTTGTTCAATCTCGTTACCGGCAAGTCACTTTACTCGTACCGTAATGCATGATCCCGTGACCAACCACTTGGTCACTTTGAGCTCATTATGATGATGCATTACCGAGTGGGCCCAGAGATACCTCTCCGTCAAACGGAGTGACAAATCCCAGTCTCGATTCGTGCCAACCCAACAGACACTTTCAGAGATACCCGTAGTGCACCTTTATAGCCACCCAGTTACGTTGTGACGTTTGGCACACCCAAAGCACTCCTACGGTATCCGGGAGTTGCACAATCTCATGGTCTAAGGAAATGATACTTGACAATTGGAAAAGCTCTAGCAAACGAACTACACGATCTTTGTGCTATGCTTAGGATTGGGTCTTGTCCATCACATCATTCTCCTAATGATGTGATCCCGTTATCAATGACATCCAATGTCCATAGTCAGGAAATCATGACTATCTGTTGATCAACGAGCTAGTCAACTAGAGGCTCACTAGGGACATGTTGTGGTCTATGTATTCACACATGTATTACGATTTCCGGATAACACAATTATAGCATGAACAATAGACAATTATCATGAACAAGGAAATATAATAATAACCATTTTATTATTGCCTCTAGGGCATATTTCCAATAGCCGCCCCCTTCCCCTAGTCCAATTTGGACCCATGGGGGGCGCCACCTCCCCTTGGCATGCCTCCTCTTTTCCCGTATGGCCCAATAAGGCCCATTACTTCTCCTAGTGAATTCCCGTAACTCCCCGGTACTCCGAAAAATACCCAAATCACTCGGAACCTTTCCGATGTCCGAATATAGCCTTCCAATATATGAATCTTTACCTCTCGACCATTTCGACACTCCTCTTCATGTCCGTGATCTCATCCAGGACTCCGAACAAACTTCGGTCATCAAATCACATAACTCATAATACAAATCGACATCGAACGTTAAGCGTGCGGACCCTACGGGTTCGAGAACTATGTATACATGACCGAGACACATCTCCGGTCAATAACCAATAGCGGAACCTAGCTACTAATATTGGCTCCTACATATTCTACGAAGATCTTTATCGGTCAAACCGCATAACAACATACGTTGTCCCCTTTGTCATCGGTATGTTACTTGCTCGAGATTCGATCGTCGTTATCATCATACCTAGTTCAATCTCGTTACCGGCAAGTCTGTTTACTCGTTCCGTAATGCATCATCCCGCAACTAACTCATTAGTCACAATGCTTGCAAGGCTTATAGTGATGTGCATTACCGAGAGGGCCCAGAGATACCTCTCCGATACACGGAGTGACAAATCCTATTCTCGATCTATGCCAACTCAACAAACACCTTCGGAGACACCTGTAGAGCATCTTTATAGTCATCCAGTTACATTGTGACGTTTGATAGCACACAAGGTGTTCCTCCGGTATTCGGGAGTTGCATAATCTCATAGTCAGAGGAACATGTATAAGTCATGAAGAAAGCAATAGCAATAAAAACCGAACGATCAACATGCTAAGCTAACGGATGGGTCTTGTCCATCACATCATTCTCCTAATGATGTGATCATGTTCATCTAATGACAACACATGTCTATGGTCAGGAAACTTAACCATCTTTGATTAACGAGCTAGTCAAGTAGAGGCATACTAGGGACACTTTGTTTTGTCTATGTATTCATACATGTATCAAGTTTCCGGTTAATACAATTCTAGCATGAATAATAAACATTTATGATGATATAAGGAAATATAAATAACATCCTTATTATTGCCTCTAGGGCATATTTCCTTCAGAAGGAGGTCATTGATCAAGGTATTGCGGAAGTGTCTCTGAAAGCAAGAAATTAAAAGAGGTTTAACACAAGCAAGAACAACATCATCATAATGAAGGTGTTGGTTTTGTACGCCAATACATGCACATGAAGCCCCATGGAACCTGAGTAGTAATCAATATCTCACTTTGTTGTTCAAAAGGAAAACTATATGATCCACTCACCTTTAAAGGAACAAGTATCAAGAGCGACCAAACCCCTCGTAACTTCAACCCGGTGACCAAGAGTCATAAAGGACAACCAATTAGCACTTAACACAATGAAGCTGGTGCATTTGAGCCCTAACTTAGCAAATAAGGTGGGCGCATAGAGCATGACGAAGCCAATGTGGTTCCCCGGCATGGTCCAGTGGCAGCACGGGATGACAAGGCCGAGCATGAACACGACCAAGAAGAAGAAGCCTCCTAGAAAGAGCCAAAACTTCTGACACGGCCAATCAGCACCACCATGAACTAGCACCCCAACACTTTATCGTAGAGGGCGATGAGGGTCTGCGTGTGGGCGATGCGGTGGACTTTTTCCAGGGCGCTCATGGTCCTGTCCTTGGGATTGTAGTGGGTCGCTACGAATATATCCTTGTATAATAGGTTTTGTGGGTAGAAGGCGATGCCGAGGAGGGTCCAACAGGTGTCCATGTCAAGTAGGTAGAGCCCATGGTGAAGCAGAACTCTCCAGAGAAGAGGCGGAATGAGTTTGAGTGTGATGGGGAATGAAGCATGAAAATCAAAAAAACCTACGAACACCCAATATCTATCTAGGAGAAGCATAGCAATGAGAGGGGAGAGTGTGTCTACATTCCCTCGTAGACCAAAAGAGGAAGCGTATATAACACAGTTGATGTAGTCGTACTCTTCGCGATCCGATCACGATCCAACCGATCTAATGCCGAACGGACGACACCTCTGAGTTTAGCACACGTGCGGCTCGATGACGTCTCCTCCTCCTTGATCCAGCAAGAGAAGGCGGAGAAGTAGATGAGATCACAATCAGCACGACGACGTGGTGGTGATGGTGGTGGTGGAGCAACCGCAGCGCTTCGCTAAGCAAAAAACCATGGACGAGAACCATGCCGGGAGGGAGAGACGAGGCAGCAGCCAAGGCCAATGGCTTGGGGTGCCTTGCTGTGCCCCTCCTCTATATTTATATGTGTGGGAGGGCTAGTAGTCCAGCCCTACTCCTAATAAGAGTTGGAGCCAAGGAGGAAAGGACTTGGACTCCAATTCCAATCCTATTCCTTCTAGGACTCCCCTTTTTCCCTTCCCTAGCCGCATGGGCTTTTGAGGACTTGGTACGCCAGCCCTTGGGATGTGGTAGACCACTTGTGGACTTCTGGACCCCTCCAGAATCCTCCGAAAACTTTTGGAAGCTTCCCGGCACAATGCCAAAAAAACGCACCTTTTTTCGGAACCCAAAATATGACTTCCCATATATAAATCTTTACCTCTCAACCGTTCCGAGACTACTCGTGACGTCTGGGATCTCATCCGGGACCCGAACAATATTCGTTACCAATCATCAAATATCCCAATACTACTCTAGCGTCAACAAACGTTAAGTGTGCGACCCTGCGGGTTCGGGAATCATGTAGTCATGACTGAGACACCTCTACAGTCAATAACCAATAGCTGGACCTGGATGCCCATATTGGTTCCTGCATATTCTGGGAAGATCTTTTATCGGTTGAACCACGATGTCAAGGATTCGATTAATCCTGTATGCAATTCCCTTTGTCCGGCGATATGTTACTTGCCCAAGATTCGATCGTCGGTATCTCCATACCTAGTTCAATCTCGTTGCCGGCAAGTCTCTTTACTCACTCCATAATACAAGATTTGTGACTAACTCATTAGGCACATTGCTTGCAAGCTCTTTACGATGTTGTATTACCGAGAGGGCCCAGAGATATCTCACCGTCACACGGAGTGACAAATCCCGGTCTCGATCTGTGCCAACCAAACAAACACCTTCGGTGATACCTGTAGAGCACCTTTATGATCACCTAGTTATGAAGTGACGTTTGGATACACACTAACTATTCCTCTGGTGTCAGGGAGTTGCACGATCTCATGGTCTTAGGAATAGATACTTGACATGAAGAAAGCTATAATAATAAACTGATACGATCAACTGCTAAGCTTACGGTTGGGTCTTGTCCGTCACATCATTCTCCTAATCATGTGATCCCGTTATCAAATGACAACTCATGTCTATGGTTAGTAAACCTTAGCCATCTTTGACCAACAAGCTAGTCTAGTAGAGGCTCACTAGGGACACGGTACTTGTTTATGTATCCACACATGTATTTAAGTTTCCAGTCAATACAATTCTAGCATGAATATAAACCTTTATCATGAAGAAGGAAATATGATAATAACCAATTTATTATTGCCTCTAGGGCATATTTCCAACAGATTGGTCATCGTCGTTAGTATTGGGAGCATTGTGAGTAACAATGTTGACCTGAAGCACCTAGTGTTGTGAGTGGGTAGGGGGGCTAGAGCCCACCTCCCCTAACCTAAGGTTGGGGTTGGGGGCTCTAATTCTAACTAGATGATACGCCACACGATGTTGCGGGATATTTTGGAATATAGTATTTCAATGATATTTGATTGTATGGAATACAAATATTTAGAGAAATATCTGTATGCTGCAGCTCAGGCCCGGGTGCATGTTGCACACCCACTGGTGCGGCAAGGCTGAGGACGCCATTGTCGATGAAGACCTCGTTCTCATTGCTTCGCTTGACGAGTTATCGTTGTCCGTAGTGGCAGCGGCTGCCGCCTTGGCATCGACAATTTATTGGCACCACCAAGCTATCATGCATAGGTGGTAGGCCTCATGCGCACCATGCTAACTGCTCACTCTCAATGATCTTAGTGTGTATTGGGAAGTGTGGCTTGTTGTCGACCCTCTGGTTGTTGTGGCTTGGAGCAGCGATGCAATGCTTTTATAGCGCAAGGGGAGCGCGGGAAATGGAGTGAGTTAGGAAGGTCTGCCATGGAAGCGATAACGTGTGTTATACGACTCTGTCACTGAAGCAGAGGAGTGAGACGGCCATTTCTCGTTGTATGTTAAAACCCAAGGCTATGCAACTCTAAGAGAACTCTCTCAACATTCCACTAGCCATAGACACACGGCTAATAGTAACATGTCTTGGGCTTGAGCCCCAAGACCCCATTGTTTGTTAAAAAAATTGCCTTGCAAAATTTAGAGTCGAGTACAATTTAAACTTAGTAACTGAGTAAACATTGAAATATTTATTCCATAGTGACTTGACATTGGGGTGGTTTATCCAAGAACAATGCCACCTTAAATCGCAGTTGCTTTTATCTCCGCATTCACTAAATGAAATGTTGAATCCATGTTGGTATTTTCCTCTGTGCTCTACTATTCATGGAGGCTTTAGTGCCACGTTCAAGCTAAGAGGTGGCTATATGCGAAAAAAGCTCGTTGTGTACCAAGGCATGTGAAGGAAATATGCCCTAGAGGCAATAATAAAGTTGTTATTTTATATTTCCTTATATCATGATAAATGTTTATTATTCATGCTAGATTTGTATTAACCGGAAACTTGATACATGTGTGAATACATAGACAAACAGAGTGTCCCTAGTATGCCTCTACTTGACTAGCTCATTAATCAAAGATGGTTAAGTTTCCTAGCCATAGAGATGTGTTTTCATTTGATGAACGGGATCACATCATTAGAGAATGATGTGATGGACAAGACCCATCCGTTAGCTTAGCATAATGATCGTTTAGTTTATTGCTATTGCTTTCTTCATGACTTATACATGTTCCTATGACTATGAGATTATGCAACTCCCGAATACCGGAGGAACACCTTGTGTGCTATCAAACGTCACAACGTAACTGGGTGATTATAAAGATGCTCTACAGGTGTCTCCGAAGGTGTTTGTTGGGTTGGCATAGATCAAGATTAGGATTTGTCACTCCGTATATCGGAGAGATATCCCTGGGCCCTCTCGGTAATGCACATCACTATAAGCCTTGCAAGCAATGTGACTAATGAGTTAGTTGAGGGATGATGCATTACGGAACGAGTAAAGAGACTTGCCGGTAACGAGATTGAACTAGGTATGAGGATACCGACGATCGAATCTCGGGCAAGTAACGTACCGATGACAAAGGGAACAACGTATGTTGTTATGCGGTTTGACCGATAACGATCTTCATAGAATATGTGGGAGCCAATATGAGCATCCAGGTTCCGCTATTGGTTATTGATCGGAGATGAGTCTCGATCATGTCTACATAGTTCTCGAACCCGTAGGGTCCGCACGCTTAACGTTCGATGACAATGGGTATTATGAGTTTATGTGTTTTGATGTACCGAAGGTTGTTCGGAGTCCCGGATGTGATCACGGACATGACAAGGAGTATCGAAATGGTCGAGACATAAAGAATGATATATTGGACGATGTTATTCGGACACCGGATGAGTTCCGGGGGTCACCGGATAAATATCGGAGTGCCGGAAGGGTTATCAGAACCGCCGGAGAAGTAATGGGCCTTATTGGGCCTATGGGAGAGAGAGGGGCATCCAAGGGCTGGCCACGTGCCCCCCATGGCCTAGTCCGAATTGGACTAGGGGAGGGGCGGCGCCCCTCCTTCCTTCTTCTCCTAGTAGGACTAGGAAAGGGGGGATCCAATTCCTACTCGGAGTAGGATTGCCCCCCTTGGGCGCGCCCTATGAGGGCCGGCCGGCCTCCCCCTTGCTCCTCTATATACGGGGGTAGGGGGCACCCCATAGACACACAAGTTGATTGTTTAGCAGTATGCGGTGCCCCCCTCCACAGATTTCCACCTCAGTCATATCGTTGTAGTGCTTAGGCGAAGCCCTGCGTCGGTAACTTCATCATCACCGTCACATGCCGTCGCGCTGACGAAACTCTCCCTCGGCCTCAGCTGGATCAAGAGTTCGAGGGACGTCACCGAGCTGAACGTGTGCAAATCGCAGAGGTGCCGTGCGTTCGGTACTTGATCGGTTGGATCGCGAAGACGTTCGACTACATCAACCGCGTTACTTAACGCTTCCGCTTTTGGTCTACGAGGGTACGTGGACACACTCTCCCGCTTGTTGCTATTCATCACATAGATAGATCTTGCGTGATCGTAGGTAAAAAATTTCAAATACTGTGTTCCCCAACAGTGGCATCTGAGCCAGATCTATGCGTAGATGTTATATGCATGAGTAGAACACAAAGAGTTGTGGGCGATAATAGTCATACTGCCTACCAGCATGTCATACTTTGATTCGGCGGTATTGCTGGATGAAGCGGCCCAGACCGACATTACATGACCGCATTCATGAGACTGGTTCTACCGCCGTGCTTTGCACACAGGTGGCTAGTGGGTGTCTGTTTCTCCAACTTTAGTTGAATCGAGTGTGACTACGCCCGGTCCTTGTTGAAGGTTAAAACATCACACTTGACGAAAAATCGTTGTGGTTTTGATGCGTAGGTAAGAACGGTTCTTGCTAAGCCCGTAGCAGCCACGTAAAACTTGCAACAACAAAGTAGAGGACATCTAACTTGTTTTTGAAGGGCATGTTGTGATGTGATATGGTCAAGACGTGATGATATATAAATTGTTGTATGAGATGATCATGTTTTGTAAAAGTTATCGGCAACTGGCAGGAGCCTTATGGTTGTCGCTTTATTGTATGAAATGCAATCACCATGTAATTGCTTTACTTTATCACTAAGCGGTAGCGATAGTCATAGAAGCAATAGTTGGCAAGACGGCAACGATGCTTCGATGGATATCAAGGTGTCAAGCCGGTGACGATGGTGATCATGACGGTGCTTTGGAGATGGAGATCAAAGGCACAAGATGATGATGGCCATATCATATCACTTCTATTGATTGCATGTGATGTTTATCCTTTATGCATCTTATTTTGTTTAGTACGGCGGTAGCATTATAAGATGATCTCTCACTAAATTTCAAGGTATAGCTGTTCTCCCTAAGTATGCACCGTTGCGACAGTTTGTCGTGCCGAGACACCACGTGATGATCGGGTGTGATAAGCTCTACGTTCACATACAACGGGTGCAAGCCAGTTTTGCACACGCAGAATACTCGGGTTAAACTTGACGAGCCTAGAATATGCAGATATGGCCTCGGAACACTGCGACCGAAAGGTCGAGCGTGAATCATATAGTAGATATGATCAACATAGTGATGTTCACCATTGAAAACTACTCCATCTCACGTGATGATCGGACATGGTTTAGTTGATTTGGATCACGTGATCACTTAGATGATTAGAGGGATGTCTATCTAAGTGGGAGTTCTTAAGTAATCTGATTAAATTGAACTTTAATTTATCATAAACTTGGTCCTGATAGTATTTGCATAACTATGTTGTAGATCAATAGCTCCCGATGTAGCTCCCCGTTTATTTTTGATATGTTCCTAGAGAAAAACTATGTTGAAAGATGATACTAGCAATGATGCGGACTAGGTACGTGATCTGAGGATTATCCTCATTGCTGTATAGAAGAATTATGTCCTTGATGCACCGCTAGGTGACGGACCTATTGCAGGACCAGATTCAGACGTTATGAACGTTTGGCAAGCTCGGTATGATAACTACTTGATAGTTTAGTGCGCCATGCTTTACGTCTTAGAACCGGGACTTCAAAAATGTTTTGAACGCCACGGAGCATATAAGATGTTCCAACAGCTGAAATTGGTATTTCAGACTCATGCCCGAGTCGAGAGGTATGAGACCTCTGACAAGTACTTTGCCTACAAGATGGAGGAGAATAGCTCAACCAGTGAGCATGTGCTCAGATTGTCTGAGTACTACAATCACTTGAATCAAGTGGGAGTTAATCTTCTAGATAAGATAGTGATTGACAGAGTTCTCTAGTCACTATCACCAAGTTACTAGAACTCCGTGATGAACTATAATATGCAAGGGATAATGGAAACGATTCCCAAGCTCTTCGAGATGCTGAAATCGGTGAAGGTAGAAATCAAGAAAAAGCATCAAGTATTGATGGTTGACAAGACCACTAGTTTCAAGTAAAAGGGCAAGGGAAATAAAGGGAACTTCAAGAAGAATGGCAAGCAAGTTGCTACTCCCGTGAAGAAGCCCAAAGCTAGACCTAAGCCTGAAACTGAGTGCTTCTACTGCAAAGGGAACGGTCACTTGAAGTAGAACTGCCCTAGATACTTGGCGGATAAGAAGGATGGCAAAGTGAACAAAGGTATATTTGATATACATGTTATTGATGTGTACTTTACTAGTGTTTATAAGCAACCCCTCGGTATTTGATACTAGTTAAGTTGCCAGGAGTAGTAACTCGAAACGGGAGTTGCAAAATAAACAGAGACTAGTTAAGGGTGAGGTGATGATGTGTGTTGGAAGTGATTCCAAGGTTGATAAAATCACCATCGCACACTCCCTTTACCTTCGGGATTAGTGTTGAACCTAAAATAAATGTTATTTGGTGTTTGTGTTGAGCATGAATATGATTGGATCATGTTTATTGCAATACGGTTATTCATTTAAGTCAAAGAATAATTGTTGTTCTGTTTACATGAATAAAACATTCTTTGGTCATACACTTAATATAAATGGTTTATTGAATCTCGATCGTAGTGATACACATAATATTGATGCCAAAAGATGCAAAGTTGATAATGATAGTGCAACATACTTGTGGCACTGATGTTTAGGTCATATTGGTGTAAAGCGCATGAAGAAACTCCATGCGGATGGACTTTTGCAATCACTTGATTATGAATCATTTGATGCTTGCGAACCATGCCTCATGGGCAAGATGACTAAGACTCCATTCTCCGAAACAATGGAGCAAGCCACTGACTTATTGGAAATAATACATACCGACGTATGCGGTCCGATGAGTGTTGAGGCTCACAGCGGGTATCATTGTTTTCTGACCTTCACAGATGATTTGAGCAGATATGGGTATATCTACTTGATGAAACACAAGTCTGAAACATTTGAAAAGTTCAAAGAATTTCAGAGTGAAGTAGAGAATCATCGTAACAAGAAAATAAAGTTTCTATGATCTGATCGCAGAGGCGAATATTTGAGTTATGAATTTGGCCTTCAATTAAAACAATGTGGAATAGTTTCACAAACTCATACCACCTGGAACACCACAGCATAATGGTGTGTCCGAACGTCATAACCGTACTTTATTGGATATAGTGCAATCTATGATGTCTCTTACCGATTTACCACTATCGTTTTGGGGTTATGCATTAGAGACAGCTACATTCACGTTAAATAGGGCACCGTCTAAATCCGTTGAGACGACACCGTATGAACTATGGTTTGGCAAGAAACCTAAGCTGTCGTTTCTTAAAGTTTGTGGTTGCGATGCTTATGTGAAGAAGTTTCAACCTGATAAGCTCGAACCCAAATCGGAGAAGTGCGTCTTCATAGGATACCCAAAAGAAAATCTTGGGTACACCTTCTATCACAGACCCGAAGGCAGGACATTCGTTGCTAAGAATGGATCCTTTCTAGAGAAGGAGTTTCTCTCGAAAGAAGTGAGTGGGAGGAAAGTAGAACTTGATGAAGTAATTGTACCTGCTCCCGAATTGGAAAGAAGTTCATCACCGAAATCAGTTCTAGTGATGCCTACACCAATTAGTGAGGAAGTTAATGATGATGATCATGAAACTTCAGATCAAATTACTACCAAACCTCGTAGGTCAGCCAGAGTAAGGTCCGCACCAGAGTGGTACGGTAATCCTGTTCTGAAGGTCATGTTACTTGACCATGACGAACCTACGAACTATGAGGAAGCGATGATTGCTACCTCTTGAGCACTGCGTTGGTTTTCCCTTGAAGAGCAAAGGGTGATGCGGTAAAGTAGCGTAAGTATTTCCCTCAGTTTTTGAGAACCAAGGTATCAATCCAGTAGGAGACCACGCTCGAGTCCCATGCACCTACACAAACAAATAAGAACATCGCAACCAGCGATAAAGGGGTTGTCAATCCCTTCACGGTCACTTACGAGAGTGAGATCTGATAGATATGATAAGAAAATATTTTTGGTATTTTATGATAAAGAGAAAATAAAGATTGCAAAGTAAAATAAACGGCGCTAGAAATAGCTTGTTGTTGGGAGATTAATATGATGGAAAATAGACCCGGGGGCCATAGGTTTCACTAGTGGCTTCTCTCAAGAGCATAAGTATTACGGTGGGTGAACGAATTACTGTCGAGCAATTGATAGAATTGAGCATAGTTATGAGAATATCTAGGTATGATCATGTATCTGGCATCACGTCCGCGACAAGTAGACTGAAATGATTCTGCATCTACTACTATTATTCCACACATCGACCGCTATCTAGCATGCATCTAGAGTATTAAGTTCATAAGAACAGAGTAATGCTTTAAGTAAGATGACATGATTTAGAGGGATAAACTCATGCAATATGATATAAACCCCATCTTTTTATCCTCGATGGCAACAATACAATACGTGTTGTTTCCCCTATTGTCACTGGGATCGAGCACCGCAAGATTGAACCCAAAGTTAAGCACTTCTCCTATTGCAAGAAAGATCAATCTAGTAGGCCAAACCAAACTGATAATTCGAATAGACTTGCAAAGATAACCAATCATACATAAAAGAATTTAGAGGAGATTCAAATATTGTTCATAGATAAACTTGATCATAAACCCACAATTCATCGGATCTCGACAAACACACCGCAAAAGAAGATTACATCGAATAGATCTCCAAGAATATCGAGGAGAACTTTGTATTGAGATCCAAAGAGAGAGAAGAAGCCATCTAGCTAATAACTATGGACGCAAAGGTCTGAAGTAAACTACTCACACATCATCGGAGAGGCTATGGTGTTGATGTAGAAGCCCTCCGTGATCAATGCCCCCTCCGACGGAGCGCCGGAAAAGGCCCCAAGATGGGATCTCACGGGTACAGAAGGTTGCGGCGGTGGAAATAGGGTTTTGGCTCCGTATCTGATGTTTCCAGGGTATATGGGTATATATAGGAGGAAGAAGTATGTCGGTGGAGCAACGAGGGGCCCACGAGGGTGGAGGGCGCGCCCAGGGGGTAGGCGCGCCCCCCTACCTCGTGCCTTCCTCGTTGATTGCTTTACGTAGACTCCAAGTCCTCTGGATCACGTTTGTTCCTAAAATCACGTTCCCGAAGGTTTCATTCTGTTTGGACTCCGTTTGATATCCTTTTCCTTCGAAACACTGAAATAGGCAAAAAACAGCAATCTGGGCTGGGCCTCCGGTTAATAGGTTAGTTCCAAAAATAATATAAAAGTGTATAATAAAGCCCAATAAACATCCAAAACAGAATATAATATAGCATGGAACAATCAAAAATTATAGATACGTTGGAGACGTATCAAGCATCCCCAAGCTTAATTCCTGCTCGTCCTCGAGTAGGTAAATGATAAAAACAGAATTTTTGATGTGGAATGCTACTTGGCATAATTTTCAATGTAACCCTCTTAATTGTGGTATGAATATTCAGATCCGAAAGATTCAAGATAAAAGTTTAATATTGACATAAAAATAATAATACTTCAAGCATACTAACTAAGCAATTATGTCTTCTCAAAATAACATGGCCAAAGAAAGTTATCCCTACAAAATCATATAGTCTGGCTATGCTCTATCTTCATCACACAAAGTATTTAATCATGCACAACCCCGATGACAAGCCAAGCAATTGTTTTATACTTTTGGTGTTCTCAAACTTTTTCAATCTTCACGCAATACATGAGCATGAGCCATGGATATAGCACTATATGTGGAATAGAATGGTGGTTGTGGAGAAGACAAAAAAGAAGATAGTCTCACATTAACTAGGCGTATCAATGGGCTATGGAGATGCCCATCAATATATATCAATGTGAGTGAGTAGGGATTGCCATGCAACGGATGCACTAGAGCTATAAGTGTATGAAAGCTCAACAAAAGAAACTAAGTGGGTGTGCATCCAACTCGTTTGCTCACGAAGACCTGGAATATACAAGCCAAGTTCTATAATGAAAATTCCCATTAGTATATGAAAGCGACAACATAGGAGACTCTCTATCATGAAGATCATGGTGCTACTCTGAAGCACAAGTGTGGTAAAAGGATAGTAGCATTGTCCCTTCTCTCTTTTTCTCTCATTTTTTTGGGGCCTTTTCTCTTTTTTTATGGCCTCTTTTTTTCTTTTTTTTTCTTTTTCGTCCGGGATCTCATCCCGACTTGTGGGGGAATCATAGTCTCCATCATCCTTTCCTCACTGGGACAATGCTCTAATAATGATGATCATCACACTTTTATTTACTTACAACTCAATACTTAGAACAAAAATATGACTCTATATGAATGCCTCCGGCGGAGTACCGGGATATGCAATGAATCAAGAGTGACATGTATGAAAATTATGAACGGTGGCTTTGCCACAAATACGATGTCAACTACATGATCATGCTAAGCAATATGACAATGATGAAGCGTGTCATAATATACGGAACGGTGGTAAGTTGCATGGCAATATATCTCGGAATGGCTATGGAAATGCCATGATAGGTAGGTATGGTGGCTGTTTTGAGGAAGGTATATGGTGGGTGTATGATACCGGCGAAAGGTGTGCGGTATTAGAGAGGCTAGCAATGGTGGAAGGCTGAAAGTGCGTATAATCCATGGACTCAACATTAGTCATAAAGAACTCACATACTTATTGCAAAAATCTCTTAGTTATCAAAACAAAGTACTACGTGCATGCTCCTAGGGGGGTAGATTGGTAGGAAAATACCATCGCTCGTCCCCGACCGCCACTCATAAGGAAGACAATCAATAAATAAATCATGCTCCGACTTCATCACATAACGGTTCATCATACGTGCATGCTACGGGAATCACAAACTTTAACACAAGTATTTCTCAAATTCATAACCACTCAACTAGCATGACTCTAATATCACCATCTTCATATCTCAAAACAATTATCAAGTATCAAACTTCTCTTAGTATTCAATGCACTTATAAGAAAGTTCTACTAATCTTGCATGCCTATCATATTAGGACTAATTTCTCAATTTAAGCAAATTACCATGCTGTTTTGTAGGACTCTCAAAATAATATAAGTGAAGCATGAGAGAACAATAATTTCTATAAAACAAAACCACCGCCGTGCTCTAAAAGATATAAGTGAAGCACTAGAGCAAAAACTATATAGCTCAAAAGATATAAGTGAAGCACATAGAGTATTCTAATAAATTCCGAATCATGTGTGTCTATCTCAAAAGGTGTGTACAGCAAGGATGATTCTAGTAAACTAAAAAGCAAAGACTCAAATCATACAAGACGCTCCAAGCAAAACACATATCATGTGGTGAATAAAAATATAGCTCCAAGTAAAGTTACCGATGGACGAAGACGAAAGAGGGGATGCCTTCCGGAGCATCCCCAAGCTTTGGCTTTTTGGTGTCCTTAGATTATCTTGGGGTGCCTTGGGCATCCCCAAGCTTTGGCTCTTGCCACTCCTTGTTCCATAATCCATCGAATCTTTACCCAAAACTTGAAAACTTCACAACACAAAACTCAACAGAAAATCTCGTGAACTCCGTTAGCGAAAGAAAACAAAACACCACTTCAAGGTACTGTAATGAACTCATTATTTATTTATATTGGTGTTAAAACTACTGTATTCCAACTTCTCTATGGTTTATAAACTCTTTTACTAGCCATAGATTCATCAAAATAAGCAAACAACACACGAAAAACAGAATCTGTCAAAAACAGAACAGTCTGTAGTAATCTGTAACTAACGCAAACTTCTGGAACTCAGAAAAATCTACCAAAATAGGACGACCTAGACAATTTGTTTATTGATCTACTGCAATTGGAATCAATATTTATCACGTTCTGGTGAATTTTAACAATTGTTTTTGTGAACAGAAAGTTTCTGGAATTTTCAGCAAGATCAAATAACTATCATCCAAGAAGATCCTATAGGTTTTACTTGGCACAAACACTAATTAAAACATAAAAACAAATCTAACCAGAGGCTATATCAAATATTTATTCCTAAACAGAAGCAAAAAGCAAAAAAACTAAAATAAAGTTGGGTTGCCTCCCAACAAGCGCTATCGTTTAATGCCCCTAGCTAGGCATAAAAGCAATGATAGATCTAAGTATTGCCATAATAATAGGATAGATCACGAAAACTCATTTCATATTCTCTACGTTCAGCAGCAAGTTTTCTTTGAGGCAAGCAAAAGTAATCAAAAGGGCTAAATTTAATGGGACAGAAGTCCCCAAGATCAATTTTGGGAGGTATAGGTTCCTCCTTCGGCCCTTCATATTGCACAACCAATTCATCATTATAAGCATTTTTTGACAGAACTTTGTGAGCCTATACTCGAGAGAATATCCTAGCTCATTATTTCGAATAGCAGAATCATTATTAAGTTCGAAAATTCTATCAACTAGAACAATGGTAGGAACCTTTTTTCTAAGGTTTTCATTAAAAGCAACATAGTCTAAAGATTGAAAACGCATTATTTCCCTTGATCGAAGAGGATTGCCTCTATGGGAGGACGGCCAGCGTCCACCCTATAGTGCGCAAAAATTTATTTAGCCTCTTTTATTATAAATCTGAATTCATGTGCCAAAAAGATAGTAGCGGCGCGCTTTACAGAAGAATGCTCAATATTAGAAAATTCTAGGAAAATCCTTTGTATGCAAGGATGCATGTGCATAAATTTCCTTTCAAGTTCAACTATAAGCATGGCAATATCATCCGCAAGACTACTAGTTCTATGAAGAATAGAACTACCCATAGAAGGTAAAGCACCGGCACAAGTAAAGAAATCTTGAATAACCCCTTTTCCAATAATATTACCACTACCGATTCAGAATTTTTTGTATGTAAGATAGGGGGTTCTTCAGCAGAAGCATCAGAATTTTCCATGTTATTATTATTGTCCATATCGACAATAATTTCCCCAATTTCAGACATAACGGCAAAAAATGCGAGGGGCAAGAGAAAGGGGGAGGCGAACAGAAAAAGAGAGGGCGAATAAAACGGCAAGGGTGAAGTGGGGGAGAGGAAAACGAGAGGCAAATGGCAAATAATGTAATGCGAGGGATAAGAGTTTGTGATGGGTACTTGGTATGTCTTGACTTGTGCGTAGACTCCGCGGCAACGGCGCCAGTAATCCTTCTTACTACCTCTTGAGCACTGCGTTGGTTTTCCCTTGAAGAGGAAAGGGTGATGCAGTAAAGTAGCATAAGTATTTCCCTCAGTTTTTGAGAACCAAGGTATCAATCCAGTAGGAGAGCACGCTCGAGTCCCACACACCTACATAAACAAATAAGAACCTCGCAACCAGCGCGATAAAGGGGTTGTCAATGCCTTCACGGTCACTTACGAGAGTGAGATCTGATAGATATGATAAGATAATATTTTTGGTATTTTATGATAAAGAGAAAATAAAGATTGCAAAGTAAAATAAACGGCGCCAGAAATAGCTTGTTGTTGGGAGATTAATATGATGGAAAATAGACCCGGGGGCCATAGGTTTCACTAGTGGCTTCTCTCAATAGCATAAGTATTACAGTGGGTGAACGAATTACTGTCGAGCAATTGATAGAATCGAGCATAGTTATGAGAATATCTAGGTATGATCATGTATATAGGCATCACGCCCGCGACAAGTAGACCGAAACGACTCTGCATCTACTACTATTACTCCACGCATCGACCGCTATCCAGCATGCATCTAGAGTATTAAGTTCATAAGAACAGATTAATGCTTTAAGTAAGATGACATGATGTAGAGGGATAAACTCATGCAATATGATATAAACCCCATCTTTTTATCCTCGATGGCAACAATACAATACGTGTCGTTTCCCCTACTGTCACTGGGATCGAGCACCGCAAGATTGAACCCAAAGCTAAGCACTTCTCCTATTGCAAGAAAGATCAATCTAGTAGGCCAAACCAAACTGATAATTCGAATAGACTTGCAAAGATAACCAATCATACATAAAAGAATTCAGAGGATATTCAAATATTGTTCATAGATAAACTTGATCATAAACCCACAATTCATCGGATCTCGACAAACACACCGTAAAAGAAGATTACATTGAATAGATCTCCAAGAAGATCGAGGAGAACTTTGTATTGAGATCCAAAGAGAGAGAAGAAGCCATCTAGCTAATAACTATGGACCCAAAGGTCTGAAGTAAACTACTCACACATCATCGGAGAGGCTATGGTGTTGATGTAGAAGCCCTCCGTGATCAATGCCCCCTCCGGTGGAGCGCCGGAAAAGGCCCCAAGATGGGATCTCACGGGTACAGAAGGTTGTGGAGGTGGAAATAGGGTTTTGGCTCCGTATCTGATGTTTCCAGGGTATATGGGTATATATAGGAGGAAGAAGTACGTCAGTGGAGCAACGAGGGGCCCACGAGGGTGGAGGGCGCGCCCAGGGGCGGTAGGCGCGCCCCCCTACCTCGTGCCTTCCTCGTTGATTGCTTTACGTATACTCCAAGTCCTCTGGATCACGTTTACTCCGAAAATCACGTTCTTGAAGGTTTCATTCTGTTTGGACTCCGTTTGATATCCTTTTCCTTCGAAACACTGAAATAGGCAAAAAAAACAGCAATCTGGGATGGGCCTCTGGTTAATAGGTTAGTCCCAAAAATAATATAAAAGTGTATAATGAAGCCCAATAAACATCCAAAACAGAATATAATATAGCATGGAACAATCAAAAATTATAGATACGTTGGAGACGTATCAATGATGAGCCCGGATTCCGCGAAATGGCTTGAGGCCATGAAATCTGAGATGGGATCCATGTATGAGAACAAAGTGTGGACTTTGATTGACTTGCCCGATGATCGGTGAGCCATAGAGAATAAAATGGATCTTCAAGAGGAAGACGGACGCTGATAGTAGTGTTACTATCTACAAAGCTTGAATTGTCGCAAAAATGTTTTCGACAAGTTCAAGGTGTTGACTACGATGAGATTTTCTCACTCGTAGCGATGCTTAAGTCTGTCTGAATCATGTTAGCAATTGCCGCATTTTATGAAATCTGGCAAATGGATAACAAAACTGCACTCCTTAATGGATTTATTAAAGAAGAGTTGTATATGATGCAACCATAAGGTTTTGTCAATCCTAAAGGTGCTAACAAAATGTGCAAGCTTCAGCAATCCATTTATGGACTGGTGCAAGCATCTCGGAGTTGGAATATACACTTTAATAGTATGATCAAAGCATATGGTTTTATACAGACTTTTGGAGAAGCCTGTATTTACAAGAAAGTGAGTGGGAGCACTACCTTTCTGATAAGTATATGTGAATGACATATTGTTGATCGGAAATGATGTAGAATTTTTCTGGAAAGCATAAAGGAGCGTTTGAAAGGGTTTTTCAAAGAAAGACCTCGGTGAAGCTGCTTACATATTGAGCATCAAGATCTATAGAGATAGATCAAGACGCTTGATATGTTTTTTCAATGAGTACATACCTTGATAAGATTTTGAAGTAGTTCAAAATGGAACAGTCAAAGAAGGAGTTCTTGCCTGTGTCGCAAGGTGTGAAGTTGAGTAAAGACTCAAAACCCAACCATGGCAGAAAATAGAAAGAGAATGAAAAGTCATTCCCTATGCCTAAGTCATAGGTTCTATAAAGTATGCCATGTTGTGTACCAAACGTATTGTATACCCTGCCCTGAGTTTGGCAAGGGAGTACAATAGTGATCCAGGATTAGATCACTGGACATCAGTCAAAATTATCCTTGGTGGAATAAGGATATATTTCTCGGTTATGGAGGTGACAAAAAGTTCGTGGTAAAGGGTTACGTCGATGCAAGCTTTGACACTGATCCAGATGACTCTAAATCTCAATCTGGATACATATTGAAAGTGGGAGCATTTAGCTAGATTAGCTCTGTGTAGAGCATTGTAGACATAGAAATTTGCAAAATACATACGGATCTGAATGTGGCAGACCCATTGACTAAACCTCTCAGACAAGCAATGATCACACCTTAGTACTCTTTGAGTGTTAATCACATGGCAATGTGAACTAGATTAACTGACTCTAGTAAACCCTTTGGGTGTTGGTCACATAAAGATGTGAACTATGGGTGTTAATCACATGGTGATGTGAACTATTGATGTTAAATCACATGGCGATGTGAACTAGATTATTGACTCTAGTGCAAGTGGGAGACTGAAGGAAATATGCCCTAGAGGCAATAATAAAGTTGTTATTTTATATTTCCTTATATCATGATAAATGTTTATTATTCATGCTAGAATTTTATTAACCGGAAACTTGATACATGTGTGAATACATAGACAAACAGAGTGTCCCTAGTATGCCTCTACTTGACTAGCTCGTTAATCAAAGATGGTTAAGTTTCCTAGCCATAGACATGTGTTGTCATTTGATGAACAGGATCACATCATTAGAGAATGATGTGATGGACAAGACCCATCCGTTAGCTTAGCATAATGATCGTTTAGTTTATTGCTATTGCTTTCTTCATGACTTATACATGTTCCTATGACTATGAGATTATGCAACTCCCGAATACCGGAGGAACGCCTTGTGTGCTAAACGTCACAACGTAACTGAGTGATTATAAAGATGCTCTACAGGTGTCTCTGAAGGTGTTTGTTGGGTTGGCATAGATCAAGATTAGGATTTGACACTCCGTATATTGAAGAGGTATCTCTGGGCCCTCTCGGTAATGCACATCACTATAAGCCTTGCAAGCAATGTGGCTAATGAGTTAGTTGCGGGATGATGCATTACGGAACGAGTAAAGAGACTTGCCGGTAACGAGATTGAACTAGGTATGAGGATACCGACGATCGAATCTCGCGCAAGTAACATACCGATGACAAAGGGAACAACGTATGTTGTTATGAGGTTTGACCGATAAAGATCTTCCTAGAATATGTGGGAGCCAATATGAGCATCCAAGTTCCGCTATTGGTTATTGACTGAAGATGAGTCTCGATCATGTCTACATAGTTCTCGAACCCGTAGGGTCCGCATGATTAACGTTCGATGACGATCGGTATTATGAGTTTATGTGTTTTGATGTACCGAAGGTTGTTCGGAGTCCCGGATGTGATCACGGACATGGCGAGGAGTCTCGAAATGGTCGAGACATAAAGAATGATATATTGGACGATGTTATTCGGACACCTGATGAGTTCCGGGGGTCACCAGATAAATATCGGAGTGCCGGAAGGGTTGTCGGAACCACCGGAGAAGTAATGGGCCTTATTGGGCCTAGGGGAGAGAGAGAGATGGGCAGCCAAGGGCTGGCCATGCGCCCCCCATGGGCTTAGTCCGAATTGGACTAGGGGGAGGGGCGGCACCCCCTCCTTCCTTCTCTTTCCCCTCTCCTTCCTTCTTCTCCTAGTAGGACTAGGAAAGGGGGGATCCAACTCCTACTTGGAGTAGGATTGCCCCCCTTGGGCGCGCCCTATGAGGGCGGTCAGCCTCCCCCTTGCTCCTTTATATACGGGGGCAGGGGGCGCTCCATAGACACACAAGTTGATTGTTTAGCTGTGTGCGGTGCCCCCCTCCATAGATTTCCACCTCAGTCATATCGTTGTAGTGCTTTGGCGAAGCCCTGCGTCGGTAACTTTATCATCACCGTCATCACGCCGTCGTGCTGACGAAACTCTCCCTCGGCCTCAGCTGGATCAAGAGTTCAAGGGACGTCACCGAGTTGAGCGTGTGCAGATCGCGGAGGTGCCGTGCGTTCGGTACTTGATCGGTTGGATCGCGAAGACGTTCGACTACATCAACTGCGTTACTTAACGCTTCCGCTTTCGGTCTACGAGGGTACGTGGACACACTCTCCGGCTCGTTGCTATGCATCACATAGATAGATATTGCGTGATCATAGGTAAATTTTTTGAAATACTGCGTTTTCCCCAACAGCATGTTCTGTCTTAAACTGTTCCAGAATGTCATTTGTTTCATAGGAAGATTTCAAAAGACACCCACTTAGCTCCTAGCCTTATTTTATCAGTTTGGGAAAGTAATTCTCAGTCTCTCCTTGCAACTACACTCCTTATTTGTATTTTTACACAACTCAATTGAAGAGAAAACATTTCCCAACTTGAAACTTTGGCTGTTTCAAATATGATTTAGTGAAATGTTTAAAGTTGAACTTCACGTCCTCATCATCTAAATAAGAGAAGTCACATAATTCATCATCTGAATTTTGCTCTTTGGTCACCTGCTTCCCTTTCCCTTTCAGTCTCCCTTTCTTCTCATCATCATCATCATTTAAATCTTTCTGCACCAAGTCTGCATCCCCATCTTCCATGTTATAATTAATAATTGTCAACCAAATCTTCTAGAACATAATCCGAGTCATCAAACTCAGATTCACTGGTTACATCTTCTTCTTCCTCTCTACTTGCTCTGGTCCTCCTGCATATGCATACTAATGGTATAAGTTATCCTAATGCTCGTATTTATCCTCGACCCAACCAAACAACGGAATGACCCCTGGGGACGGAACGGACACGTTACGTTCCACCTGATGACTCGAACCAAACACACCCCTACGTGATGAGTTCCTCTCGGAAAAAACAAGTCTTTGCCTGCACCGACTCCTTCCGCCCAGCGCCCGCCTCTTGCCCCATGCGCTCCGTTCAGTTTTGATCCGCCCCTGCCTTCCATCCCGCCTCCCTCCCCATCGGGTGCTGCCCCTCCTCGCCGTCGACCTCCGGAGCTGCCTCCCTCCCCGTCCAGTGCCCTCCTCCTTCTCCGCCTCCCTCCCCTGTCCAGCGCCTCCGGTACCGACGCTAGCCTGGACGAACAGCGCCGAACCTGCAGCAGCGGGTTTGATTGGATTGTTTCAAGGAAAACCAAGAAAAGGTAAGTGTTTTCCCTGCTTATTAAGTATATACACATCAGTATTGTGAGATGCCAAGGATCTTAACTAATTTCTCAAAAAATAGGATCTTAACTAATTAGTTTATTCGTTGGTAATCTACAAAAACTAGGTCATTATCTAGTGTTTGTAGCAGCCATGGATACCGTCGTAACTATAGGCTTCAGCTCAAAATTACAGTGTTATGATCTCAGTGCAAAAAAATTAATATCTTGGGGATGTATTAGTGTATCATAGCTGCCATCCATCTATGTAGTGGGCTGCACAATTTTAAGTTTGTAGAAAGCACTAAATCTGGTTGCTGTGTCAAATAACTTACATGTTCTGCAGAGCTACATCGAATCTCTTTTGTGCTTTCTTGCTTGTTTGTTGTTAGCTCAGATATTGTTTCATGATTCTAGTATGTTAATCTTCAAATCTGGATTTCCGTGATTTTGTTATGTTTACATTGCTGAAGAACTGAAGATATTGTATAGTTTATCTGTATTTCAACCATTTGCATCATCAATTTTCCAACCGAAGGAACTCTGAGACCACAGTCCGTGATTCGATCCCTCCTATTGGTAAGTAATTTCCCCATCTTTGCCTTTCCTTTCATCTTTTTGAAGTCGACGAGCAACCAGATCTCATTCTCTCTCATCTTTTCTTCTAAAATCTGAGCTGCTGATTCCATCAATTGAATCGGGCCAGCTAATACTAATAGAAGTGGTTTTCTTTTTGTATGTGTTGATTGCATCTCAGATCTTGCTTAGGCATTGAAGATGCATAGCAGCAGCAGGGGGCACGATATCATGCCTAGGGAGGTCAGCAAGAGGAGTAGGATCAATGAAAAAATAGCGCGCTACAACAAAATAGCGCCGACCTCAAAATATGCTATTAGCGTGCTATATCACGCTATAGCGTGCTATTAGCGAGACATTGTACACCGATATATTTAGCGAGGCAATTCTCAATACGCTATAGCGTGCTATTAGCGACGCTATAGCGCGCTATTTTTTCAGTGAGTAGGATACACATGGCCAATGCACGAGATGGTTGTGGCGCGTCGCTTCCATACGAGATGATCATAGAGGTACTGCAGTGGCTCCCCGTCAAATACGTCTACCGCTTCCGGGCCATTTGCCGATCCTGGGCTGCGCTGCTCTCCTCCGATGAATTCCGCCGCACCCACATGGCAGCAGCTAAGGCCACGAGATGGTGGGCACCACCACCACAGATGCTACACATCTCACCCACCGCCACATTCGACTCCACCGCGGTTTACTCGTGCTCCTTATCGCCATCATCACCATCAGGTCGCCCCAGAGATCACGGGGACCTACTGTTCACCATCGATGGTGCCCGTGGCAATTGTGTGGAAGTAGTGACACCAGCGCCGTGCCACGGCCTGACTCTCCTCTACGATGCTCTCGACCCAGCCTACTACATCTGCAATGCGGCCACATGGGCTGCCACGCGTCTGCCACCTTCCACTGATGAACGGGCATCCAGGTCCGCTAATGGGCTGGGGTTTGATTCCCGTGCATAGAAGTACAAGGTGGTGAGGTTGATCAATAGGGTGTTTACTCAGAAGGACTTGGTGAGGTGGAGTGAATTGCAAAAAACATTGATATTGAAGGCTAGGGTTGCAGAAATCACACTTCTACGGTTTTGTGCCAAAAATCACTAATTCCGAGGCAAATTTTTTGCAAAAACACTAGTCGGTGGCTTAGGCCGTTTTGAGCGCGATTATGACAGGTGGAGCCCACATTTGCTGACGTGGCATAACGGTTCACGATAGACAACGTTAGACAGGGATTTGTATAGATTTGCAAAACAGTCCCTGTAATTTTACAAGGACACCCTTCTTCAAAATGCAAGAAAGCAATCAGCCCCTCCCATCTTCCTCGCGGCAACCAGCCCGAGCGCTCGACTCCTGCCTCCATCTTCCCTTGCCGGCGCTGCCCCGACGCCCTCCCATCTTCCTCCGCCGGCGCCGGCCCACCCTGCCTTCTTCCGCCATAAACGAGCTGCTGGACGAGATGACGGCCAGAGCACGCCCGAAGGTGCGGCGACGCGGGCGAACGGCTGGACGAGGCGACGGCCAGAGCACGCGGCGGCGCGGTGAAGTGGACCAGTGGCTGGACAAGGCCGTGCACATGCAGCGGCGGGGCTGCCCGACTCGACAGTGGCTGTCTGTGGGTCGACGACTGGGCCGATGACGCGCCCGCCAGGTTCGGGCTCGCGTCTGAGTAGCCGCCATGGTGCAGCAGCTGAGACTGCTGCTGCTATGGTGACGCTGTGGAACGGACCCGCGGCAGCCGCTGCAGGGCGGATCTACGTCGCCGGCGACCATGCAGCGGAGGCTGTCGTCCACCCCGATGCGCGTGACGGTGACAAGGAATACGACGACGAGGGCGCCCAACAGGAAGGAGGCAGCGACCACCTTGGTCCAGGCCGCGGCGGTGCGCCGTACACCAACGGCGACACGCCGGCGATGATGTCAGAGGAGGCGAGGGCGGTCTTGTGCGCCAGTGCGGGAATACTCGATCCGATCTAGATCGGGCTGGGCAGGGGAATTGTTTGGGAGGGGAGGAGTCTTTTTGGAAAAAGGCCTGGTCTAACGTCGTCCATTGCGAACTGGTAGGCCACGTCAGCAAATGTGGGTCCTATCGTTCATAATTGTCATTAAAACGGACAAATAGGCCACTTAGTGTTATTTGCAAAAAATTAGCCTCAGAATTAGTGATTTTTGGCACAAAACTGTAGAAGTGTGGTTTCTGCAACCCTAGCCTTCAATGTCGATGTTTTCTGCAATTCACTCGATGAGGTGTGAGATTTACACGCCTGGAGGCCGCTTCGGGGATCACTGGAGACCACCTGCCGGAGGAATACCCTCCAGCTTGCATCAGTTTGTATATGTCGCTGTTACTAATGCGGCATTAAACAAATTACCTCCTGTATTTGCAAACGGTTGCCTGCACTTTTTGATGAAACCGGCCTCTTTCATCACGACACCTAGTGTTGCTGTTGTATCCTTCTCGGACACGGCTGAGACCTTCACATGTCTCCGGTCACCACCTTTCTGGGTACCAGGAGCAGAGCCAGCCGCCGGGAATTGGTCATCAGGAGAGCAACTAGTGGAGATGGATGACCAACTATGTTTGGTCCGAGACACTCGCAAGACAATCCCTTATGCTAACACTTTGGAGATCTGGAGGCTGCCGGACTGTAGCTCTGGTGACTGGTTACTGAGTCATCAGATCAATTTGTCGGGCCACCTGGCAAGAGATTTAGGCCAGTCGCAAATGCTGAGAGTTATTGGATCTTTTGGCATCAATAGCAGGCCGCCAAGGAAGAAGATAATCCTCACTAGTAGCAAGCACAAGATTTTCGACAAGTATCAGAAAATAGTTCACACCTATGACCCTAGGTCTGAGGTTCTAGAAACCATTATTTCAATCATGGAGACACACTCAACTCCACAGTATGTGTACCATAGTTCAATATTCAGTTTCATTCAGGAGACCCTCGCTCCCGTGCATAAAACAGATGAAGAGATAGCCTTGTCATCTGACCTGGCTAAGGTGACCAGGGAGATCCTACTCCGCCTCCCAGCTAAATCAGCGGTACACTCCAAATTTGTGTGCAAGCAGTGGTTCAGATTGATTGAGAGTGAAAAATTCATTCGGTCACACTTTAAGCATAAGAACATGGACAAAAGACCTAAGGTCATGCTTGTGGTCAAGGGCACTGGACAATTGGGCTTCAGTTTTTCTCCCTTGAATAAATACCTCCAAAAACTCCTAGCCACAGCACATTGCTTGATACAAAGGTGGTTTGCTCCAAGACTTGCCATGGGCTGAATTTGATAAGCACGGAGACGAAGGACTATCTCTGCAACCCATGTACAGGTTTCCACAAGGGCTACTCGTTAGGGCCAAGTTTGCTGCAGAGAATGCCTAAAGCAGAAGAGCATGCTTTCACAGTCGGCAATAGGAATGTTGGCCTGACTTTCGATCCTTCGACTCATCAACATGTTATCGTGGCAATCTTCTATCGCCAGAAGGACTTCAAATCTCGTCAATATGACCTGACATGCACGTTATGCTGGTGTAACTCTGGGGATCCTGCCCAACTGAATTCGGTACCGCCTCTGCCTGTGAATGACATGCCACCGGCCTATGTTGATGGAATGCTGTACTAGATGAATGAACCAAGGTTGGGACAAAGTTGCGAATGGGCCATTCTCTCTTTCAACCTTGCTACAAGAACCTTTGATGTCGTCCCGTGCCCTTCGTGGTTTGCAAGATGGAATAGCATAAACCGATGTCTTGCATTTGTTGTGGAACTGGAGGGAGTATTGTGTGCTGTTCTAGTAGACCCAGTGGCAAACAGATTAGATGTATGGAAGCTAGAGCATGGCCAATGGGGAAGAGCATACACAATTGACCTCGAAGCATGTCCTGATTATTCCCTTAAGACAACTGTTGTCATGCCATTAGCTGTTGACCCTGATTATGGGAGGATCCTGCTCAACACTGGGCGTAAAATAGGGCTGTATGATCCAGTAAATCAGACAATTCAAAGTTTGTATTCACTTGATCAGGCGCCGGTTCCTTTTGTTCCTATGTTATATGAGGATAGCTTGGCATATTACTCCCGTGTGCCCAAAAAAGTTTTGTTGTGGTGATACATTTTCAAGGCACCTACCTTCTTAACATAAAATATCTCTTTAATAGCTTTCCTGCATGCACGTTTGGCGAACTGAAACACCAAAGCTTTGATAATGTAATGATATTATGAAACATCTTTAGCATGTAACTGGCAATTGTCTGTTTGATGTTCCTTTTTACTGTGAAGTATATCATTTCTCTTTAGTAATTTGATGATGTGTTCCCAACGTTTATGTCATCTGCAGAAACAAGAGGATGAGGATATCTGTCATCCTTGTATTACGAATATTTCCGATAATGTCTTGTCTTGTTTGATGCATTCCCTGATCTGCTATTTTGCTTTAGGTGGGAGGTGTCGTGTTCAGTTGTCATTGCACTAACAAAGTACTAGTCTTTATTTGTTAACTGGATTGAGGAGTATTGATCTTATACTGGTCCTAAAACATGTTGAGCTCTCAGATTTGCGCTCTGTTATCTGAAGAAGCGTCGAAGAGTTTTCAGATATACTACCTCTGTAACTTTTTATAAGACGTTTTTAGAGTCTATGAAGTGTGAAAAAACGTTTATATTAAGTTACAGAGGGACTAGCTCCCAATTCTTCAAAAAATGGTTTACCTCGCTTCATCTTCAGGTCATTATTAGAGTCTATGAAGTTTCAAAAAACAGTATATTAAACACTATATTAAAAGCCTGTTTGGTTCCTCTCCACTCCTCAACTGCGCTCCGGGAGCGGACCAGGTTGCAGCTCATTTTCACGGAGCGGCTAAAACCGAGCTCCACAGCTCCGCGGAGTCGAGCGGAGTGGAGAGATTCCGAACAGTGTCTAAGTAGGGAGTAGCTCCCAATTCTTCAGAAAATAGTTCACCTCGCTTGATCTTCAAGTCATTATGTCCCGTGCCCTTCGTGGTTTGCAAGATGGAATAGCAGAAACCGCTGTCGTGCATTTGTTGTTGAGCTTGAGGAACTATTATGTGCTGTTCTAGCAGATCCAGTTGCAGACAAATTAGACGTATGGAAGCTAGAGCATGGCCAATGGGGAATAGCATACACAATTCACCTCGAAGCATGTCCTGATTATTCTCTTAAGACAACTGTTGTCGTGCCATTAGCTGTTGATCCCGATTATGGGAGGATCCTGCTCAACACCGGGAGGAAAGTAGGGCTGTATTCCCTTAAGACAACGCTGCTTGAGGCTCAAGCCAATGAATAAAAATTGGGTCATTTGAATTGATCATACAAGCTAATGAATAAAAGTTGGGTCATTTGACGGATTTCGAGAAACAACTTGCTCTCAAACGAAACATTTTGCCCTACTCGGACACCATACGTTGAAGTTGGTGTTTCTTAAAATGACCCCAACTTTTGCTAGCAGATGGGCATGTCCATGGTAGACATCCATGTGAGGTTTTAAGGAAACATATATCTAAAAACATAATGTAAATATATACTTAAATTATTATTTTAACTTTTTAAATTAACTACTAAAATGCAAAGGGATAAAATCATAATTTAAGGTTTTTAATAGCATTTAAAAAATACTTGAAGGAAAAAATAATATAAATAATAATTTAAAACAATTACTTAAAATGTTATTTTCCTATTCCAAAAATATGTCAAATTTTAAAGAGGTTTCAAAAAGAACAATAAAGTTCAAAAGGGATAAAAATGAATTAGGGGAAAAAAGAGAAGAAAAATGAAAAAAATGCTTAGGCCATGGCCCAACTAGGCAATGGCATTGCTTTCGTTGGGCGACTGCTCGACTGGCTAAGCGCTCGTGGATTTAAAAAAGTTCATTGATTTTTCAAAAAATCAAGGATTTGAAAATTTTCAAATATTTACAAAAAGTTCACTAATTTTAAAATTTTCAAATATTTACAAAAACTTCAAATAATTTGAAAATTATCATTGATTTTTAAAAAATCAAGGATTTGAAAAGTTTGAGATCCTCATCTTCCCAGCCATTTTTCTCCCCGGTTTTGAGGTTCCTGAACCACGTTTTTTATTTTTATTTTTATCTTCTCTCCTATTTTTTGAGTTTTCTTTTTCTTTCCCTTTTTGTTTTATTTAACTTTTTTATTTTTATTGTTTCTATTTTCATATATCCAAAAAATTCCAATTTTTTTTCAGAATTTCGAATCATTTAATGTTTTTCCCTTTTTTAATTATCATATTTTTAAAAAGATGTTCTGAATTTTGATTTTTCCATATTTATGAATCAATGTTCAAAACATTCCGAAAATGTTCAGAATTTCCATGTTTTGTCCAGGTTTCAATTTTTGTTCATACTTTTTAACCAGTGTTAAAAAATTCAAAAAAAGTTCACAATTCAAAATAGTTTCATAAAATGGAAAAAATGTTCACATTGTCAAATTTTGTTAACAGTTTCAAAAGGTGCTCCATTTTAAAAAATCATATATCTAAAATATGTTTGCTTCTCCAAATTTCTTTCATAATTTTAGAAAACGTCCATATTTTCAAATTTTGTTCACAAATAAGTGCATAAATACTAAAAAAATATAGATGGAAAGAGTTTGTGGATTTGAAAAACATTCATGCATTTGAACAAAAGATCAGGGATATGAAAATAGTTTGCAATTTTAAGAACACGTTCATGGATTTGAAATAATGTCCATGAATCGGAAAAGTTTTAGTATTTAAGATAAGTTGATGATTTTTTTAAAAGTTTATGAATTTTTGAAAACAAAGGAAAAGGAAAAAACAGAAGAAAAAACCGCCATGGAAGGCGCCGAACAACAACAACAACAACAACAACAACAAGTAGTAATAAAGCACAATAGGTGAGCTTTCCCTGTTGGTTAATGCGATAAATGAAGGAAAAGGTAAATGGGCCGAGCCCAGTACGCAAGTTTGGGGGGACGGGGTGTAATGTATGGTGTATACATTCTGACGGGCATCCACCATACATAAGAAAGTGGGTACGAGTTGCCAAAGATCCATATTGTCATTTATATGTTTCTCCCCACTATGAGTCAAAAAGAAAGAAAAGACACATAGATGACTTGAAGAAAAAATAAATCATAAAGCAACTAACACATCATCTCGTGTGCTACTGGGAGAAACAAAAGAGGGGATATGACTAGCCTATGGGCGCACACCACGTGATTTAGATTTGCCTCTCGTACTGCGAGATGTCCCAGACATATCCTCACCACCACATTGCTTCTAGGCATCACTTTCTTGCTGTTGGGGTATGCGTCCAATTTTCCCTGACTCTGGACCTAGCTGGCCATTCTTCCCGTCAAGAGTGCGATGCTTTCTTTGCATCGCACATTCCTATAAGGATGTAACATGTTAACATGGGATGTGAAAAGGCGGGTTAGACTTTATAAAGGCAAAAACCCAACAGTACATTCTATCCTTATCTAAATCTTGAATCCAAAAAAAGTTCAGGAAATTAAATAAAATCACTTTTTTTTAAAAAAATACTCATGAATAATTTTTTTATGAATTATAAAAGGTTCAATAATTTGAAAATTCTTCACTAGTTAAAAATATCATCACGTGCTTAAAAATTTACAAATTAAAAAAATGCTCACAATTTAATTCATCAATTTTAAAATAAGTTAATGGATTTTATAAAAATAGAAAGGGAAGAAAAAAAGGAAAGTAAAAATGAAAAAGAGAACATATGTAAATTGACAGAAAAGGAAAATAAAGAAGATGCCTGGACGAAAGAACCTTTTAGGATGTTCCGAAAATCGGAAAATCCACTGTTTGGAGTCGTGCATGAGCCGGCGCATTATGACAAGACTAGAAGAACGCCCGTACGTTGCAACGGGGCCACATTAACTTTAAGAGTTCAATATTAATCATGTTAATATTACATTTAATATTCTCATACATATCCATCTTATTGGGTACGGGATGTAGAGGTTAATTGTTTCCTTTGTTTGGATCAACTTCCAAGTTCTAAAATTACCCACGTACATGAGAACTAAATAATTTTAGTTAACAAAAGAAGACTACTACTCATGGAAGGTTAATCTGCGTATTCTCCTTGACAAGTTAAAAAGGTCATATATATGTTTGCATGGCTCTCTATTCTATAAGGTTATTACATAAAACTCTTGTTCAATTAGAAAAAAGTTATAATAAGCAGCAAACATTAAAAAAATAGGTGTCTGATTCCAGCTCGTGCTTCTCCAAATGAATGTGTCACTCACCTGAAGAACTACCAGATTACGACCAATGCCAAAATTTGGGTTGTCTTCTCCCAAGAAATCTGTACAAGCCCCTCGTCATTCTTTGCCTGATTGCATAATCTAAACCAGGCTAAATATTTTTAGTTTACCCATGTGAAATTATGCATCAAGTAATCAGGTAAACAAGTATAGAATGACATGCAGATGTAACCTGTTCTTTCACCTTGCCAGGGAGTCCCTTCAATCCAAGAATATACAACATCCAGAAGAAATAAAATCAATGTCATAATTAGTAATCATTTTTCAGCGACAAAAGATAAACAACAATTGGATTTTTAAAACAAAACCTGCAACTACACAAGTATATTAGCACAAGTGCAGATCCTGTCCCACTCTTCATTTTGTTCACAAAAAAAGTTCAGAATAGCAATCTTGGCGAGTGTTGTGCAAGCATCCCGTGATCTCGACCGGTTTCGATCTGCATGGCACACTGCCGATTCTTCCAAGAGTGGGTGCTGAAAGGAACGATCCCGAACCTGCATTGTCAATCGGCCAGAGCTGCATCGGCCTTCGAATCAGAGCGTGAACGGGATCGAGACGGTAGGGCTCAAGGAATTTGGAGGAAGTGAGGGAGTAGGATGGAGATCACGAGAACTCACCCATATCTTGGGTCGTGTTAGTGCTTCGGGGGCTGCCACGAGCTGTCCTCGTCGCCATTGGCGACTCCGCCACTACAACGCCACGAGCATGGGATTGAGGGACGAAGGGAAGGGAAGGAGGCAAATTAATGACGTACCTGATGTTTGGTATGTAATAATCGGGTTAATTACTGTTATAATTCGTTGAGTTTGTTTCCATATATTACACTTTGGCGCTAGGAAGGTGGGACTCATATTGTCAAAAAAAAAAAGGAAGTTCGCACTGATGGACGAGGAGATCTCTTGCCTACGATTTCAATTACCAATTACCGAATCCGGCTACGCTGATTGCTCTCGATTTATTGAATCAGAACTTGCCAAAAAATTTACATGATTGAATTGAATCGACACCTGCCAAAGCAAGCACGAATAAATGGAAGGAGAATTGGACGTGATTCGGTTTTAAGTGGGAAGAAGAAAAAAATAAGGTGGGAGGGGTGGTGAGAGATGAGACAAAAATAAACCAAACGAAAAAAAACCGACGAAACTAGGAGCCTCGGTACGAGGTTAGGCCCTGGAGTGCGTGGGGCGGGTGGGGGCCTCGTAACGAGTTTTTTTCGGTTCGTGGCGGCTCAGTGTGAGGTGGGAGGAGGTACTAAAAAAACCATGGGAGGTGGGACGAAAAAAAATCCAGAAACGAGACTACCAACTGCTTCATTACGAGTAGAGATAAGCACGAAGGTGCAAGGTTTGTACAAGAACTACCGTAGTTGTGTCTTTATCTCACTTTTAGTGGGATGAAAGAACGCCCTAAATTGGCCTGGCAAAGCGGGAGAAGCACTCGCCCACTCGCTAGCGCACGTCTATAGTGTATGTTCTCTTCTGCAGGGTTTCTTGTTGCTTTTTTATTTACTTTTATTTATATTTCTTAAATGTAACATATTTACTTAAATTGTAAAAAAAAACTTTCATCACGTAATTTTAAAAAGTCCATGTAGTATAAAAGAATTATTCACGCAAGTTTCAGAAAATGTCCGTACCATTCAAAAGAATGTTCATGAAATATGAATAATGTTCACACATCGAAAAAAGTTGTTCATGAGTTTTTTTCACAAAAATTGTGACAATGCACAAAAAATCATACAGATTCTAAAAACAAATCATGTACCATTAAAAAATCATGACATTTAGAATGTGCATTCATTCAAAATATGCTTCACGACATTTTAAAAAACATTCACGAAATGTTAAAATTTTTCCACATGGTTTTTGAAAGATTTACATGACATCTAAAAGGTTTCTGCATTCGAGTAAATGTTCATAAACACAGGAAATTTCTGCACACTTTATGAAAATGTTCGTGGCATTTTTCAAAATTTCAACGTGTATTTAAAAATGCTCATTGTGTATGAAAATAGGTTCAATGTATATTTTACAAACATTCAACATGTATGCTGATAAATGTTTAACATGTATCTGAAAAATGTTCAACTTGTAAGCAAAAGTATTTTAGCGTGTATTTGAAAAATAAAGAGGAAAAACAAACAGGGAAAATAACTAAAAATAAATAAATAAGTAAATAAATAAATAAGAATAGGGAAAATACACAGAAGAACAGAAAGAAAAAACCATGCGCAAGCTTTTAAAACCAATCCGCACAGGTTCATACTCCCTCCATTCCAAATTACTCGTCGCAGAAATGGATGTATCTAGAACTAAAATACATCTAGATACATCCATTTCTGCGACGAGTAATTTGGAACGGAGAGAGTAGAAGTTACCCAAAATTGCTCCTGGAAAACCAGAACGAACATTATTACGCTGGCCTGCTAGCGTGAGGGCCTGAGGCAAGGCAAGTGTACATCTAGCAATAAGCGAGACATAGTTCTCGCGAACTATCCTATCCAACGCTACAGGGAGGATACCTCCTATGTCCTATGTGACCACTTGTAGTGTCAAACTGTCAAGGTTTAACCAGAGCCCTGCTGGTGGGCTTTCTAGGTCACCGGCCCAAGACTATTACTCGAACAGTATGCCTCATGGTGTTTTCCATTCCTATATTTCCAACTGCTTATGTGTTCCAGTTCGGCTGCTAGCCCTGCTGCTGTTTGACACACAAGCACTTGAAACAGTTCAAGACGGATGATAAAAATGATAAAGTAAATAGGCAGGAACAACAGAAGAATATGTTTCTTCCAAATTTGTACTACATAAAGTCACGAAAAAAATTGATACAATTTTTGCCACATTTGATCTACAAAAGTTATTTCCTGCTTCATGTGTGATATTTTTTTCTCCAATTAAAGGAATATAAAATTATTTCTTATAATTCTTTTGTGAATTGTTCTTTGTACATTAAAAATATGTCCAATGTGCACTTAAAAATGTCCAGTATATGCTAAAAAATGCTTAGGGTGTATTTCAAAATGTGCACCATATGTTAAAAAAATGTTTTCATACATTTAAAATGTTCAATCTATGTTCAATAGATGTTCAGTGTGTATTTAAAAACCAATACCGATATTAAGAAAGTTCACTATATATTAAAAGATCTTCAATGTATTTTAATAAATATGCAATGTGTGTTTGAAATGAAAACAATTCAGTGCATATTGGAAAACAATTTATAGTACAGATTTAAAAATAAATTAAATGTACAAAAACGGGAAGAAAACCTGAAAAAAGACGAAACCCGAAAGAATATAAAAATCAGAATAAAAATCAAGTAATAAAAAGAAAATAATTAAGTGAAAATGGAAAAGAGAAAACCCCAGAAAACTGAAAAAACATAGAAAACCGAAACAAAAGCCCCCGAAAAATTATTCATTCAGGTTCCCAAAAAATTAGTAAACCTGATCATGATGTTTCGGTTATGGAGGTCATATGTATTGCATTCTGCGTCAAAACAAAGAGCGATCGCACAGGGTTCCTTGACTGGGGCGGCCCATGTAGTGGAGACTACAACAGTTAGTGCCTTGTTTTTATGTTGTTTTCAGGATTTATTTCTAGGAATTTTTTTATTATATTTTAAAAAATGCTTAACAAATCAAAATTTCGTGAATAATTGAGATTTTTATTTCTGAAAACATATGAACATCTTCCAAAACTTCTGTTAAAGTTTTTTAAAATTATGAACAACTTTTAAATTTTGAATATTTTTTAAAAACTATATTTGTCTTAAAAATTTAAACGCAAAAGGTTTCTCGTATATTTTTAAAAATACTATCTCTGTAACTAAATTTAAGACATTTTTTCTTTGAAATTTTGCGCCCAAAACATCTTAGATCTAGTTATAGAGGTAGTAGTCTTCTTTTGGGAAAATGAACTTGTTTTTACAAAAGTTGAACACAAAATAGGATAATAAAATATCTTTAAAAATATGTAAAGAAATAAATAAAAATGGACCGGAACCTCGTAGAAGATACACAAAACCTATAAAAAACCATACAAAAACGGTTTGGAAAACCTGAATGTTTAGTATGTAACCTAGCTCATTTGAGGGCTCTCTTCATTTTTTTTTCTATGCAAAAGACTGACTATTTGATGCAAAATGGGTCAAATAGTATTTGCCAATGCTTTTATTTACGAGTTCAGTAGGAGTTCTACTCTATAGTAATAGGGTTACAATCCAAAGGCAAGATTCCCTCTATACATGGGGTCCTCGATGCAACCACAGTACATGGCGCATTCAGTACGACTATACCTTTCTTTTTTTCTTTTTTTTTCTTTTTCGAAAAGGGGGGACTCCCCGGCCTCTGCATCAGAACGATGCATACGGCCACATTAATAAATAAGTAAAAAGGTTCAACAAGATCTTAAAGTCTGGAAACAAAACAAAATAAAGGCGAACTCACAAAGAGCCTCAACGCCGCAAAAAAAGGCCATAGAGCCACAACCGGCTGGCAAAATAAAGATAGGTAAACTAATCGCCTATCCTATTACATGGCCGCCATCCAAACCGGTTGAAGATATCCCGCGCTACCATCTCCCACCGGACAGATCCAGTAACCAAACGCTCCCTGGCCTCCATCGGAGTGAGTAAGGACCACATACGGAGCAGCGCCGTAGCTCGGAATAAAACCTGCAAAAGATGAATAGTTGTTGTTCTGTTAAAAGTCAAATCATTTCTGCAGTTCCAAATTGCCCATAACAACGCACATACTCCTACACGAATATGTCTAGCTGTGTCGGGCTCAATCCCGTCAAGCCACGTTCCAAATAACGTACCCACCGAATTCGGAGGAGTGATGTTAAAGGCAATTTGCACGGTGCGCCACAAAACTCTTGCCAGCGGGCACTCAAAGAAGAGATGCTTGATGGTCTCGCCCCGATCACAGAAACTACACCTAGTAGATCCTGTCCAATTGCGCTTAACCAAGTTGTCCTTTGTTAAAATGACTTGTTCATGTACAAACCACATAAACACTTTGATCTTCAAAGGAACTTTTACTTTCCAAACATATTTGGAACTAGGAATGAAACTGGAGTTAATGACGTCGATGTACATCGACTTGACCGTAAATTCTCCAGACCTAGTAATTTTCCAACACAACTGATCGGGCTGATGAGCTAACTGAACCTCCATCAGTCTACTCACCAAATGGAGCCAAGCTTCCCATCGATCACCAACAATCACCCTCCGAAACTGGATATTAAGGGGAATGGACTGCATAATCGTTGCAACTAACGCTTCACGTCGTTGAACAATACGGTACAGGGAAGGGTACTGGAGGGCCAGTGGCGTATCACCAAGCCAAGTATCCTCCCAGAAATGGGTATTGTTGCCATCACCGACAATAAACTTTGTTCTATTAAAGAAGGCTGTCTTAACTCTCATAAGACCCTTCCAAAATGGCGAATCAGTTGGCCTCACTGTCACCTGAGTCAAAGTTTTGGACTGCAGATACTTGTTATGGAGAATCTGCGCCCAAGTTGCGTCAGTCTCAACAGATAACTTATACAGCCACTTACTGAGAAGGCATCTGTTCTTGACCTTAAGATTCTCAATACCCAGACCCCCTTGGTCCTTTGGTCTACATATTACATCCCACTTGGCTAGTCGGTACCTTACTAGGTAATCTGCAACGCTATTTTGATCTCACTATTAAAGACTTAATCTCATATTATCCATAAGCGAAACGATCCAAGCTATTACCGAAAAGAATGGATAGGGCCATCGCAGATTCCAACCGCAGGATGATAGGCTCGTCAAAATGTTGTATGGCCATCGGCACACCAATCATTATCACATGTATCTCTGCTTCGATAGCTTCGTTGCAATTGAATAGATACCAATATGCAGTGAAAAACCACTGAGCCATTCTGCTTCTGAAGCACCATTCCAGTCGCTGCCAAGCTATCAACTTCTAGAAATGTACCGTTTAACAGAGAGAGCGACCATGTTAGCCGGCGGAGCTGACCAACTATGGGCGGCTTTGGTCTTCTTTTATTTTCCAACGTCCCATGAGCATTGCAATGGTATCTTGACCTTGATTACTTCTTTTATTGAGAATCTTCTTTAAGCACAGATGGAATCAAAGTAGCTTTGTAGGAAGTTAGCAGAAGTTTCAACCGGCACACCTTCCTCGCCATGAGTTGTGTGCGTTTGCACTTGCCAAATCCTCTAAACTAACATGATCACCATATTTACCTGTAGGCTGTAGCAACCAGTCCTCTTTGGGTTTTTTTAACAGCTCTCGTGACGGCAACAACCACACTAAACTCATCTCCCCTCATAACCTCCTTCATGGCTGCATGTTACCAATGTATGGAAAGACCCTTCATCTTCCACCATGCATATAAGGCATGTAGCGCACGTAGACAAGTGGCGGCTAGGAGATAGGATTTGCCAATGCTATAGGCGCCAACTAGAAAATTGCATGACACTCATTGCTTCATATAGGAGGGTGATGACACAGGGCGCCATATATGGGCCTCGACCCAATTAGCCGTGTCGTTGTTTTTCTATACCGAGTGGAGCGAAGCAACCTTTAACAATTTGTTTTCTTTTTTGTATGGTTTTCTTGTTTTACTTTTATATTTAGTTCATCTTTTGTTTTGAAATATAACATGAACATGTCTTTTATAAGAAGTTGAATACATTTAAAAATTCCTAATTTATTTTTGAATTCTAAACATGATTTTTTTAAACTGTTGTAACATGTTTATATTTTAAAGAACATTTTAAATTTTCTGAAATTTACTAGAAACGTGAATATTTTTTCAGGAACCTAATTTTGGAAAAGAAAAGGAAAAAATACAAAAATTTAGAAAAATATGAAAATATAAAAACGAGAAAAGAAAAAAAATGAAAAAAGAAGAAGAATTAACTAATCAGAAAGCCTTAAGAAATACAGAAAAAAAACATCCATCACCGTGTTTATGCCGGTAGCTTGACACATAACTCTCATAAAAAACCTACTACTTGTGCAGATGCATTTTTGTGATGGAAACATATTTATTATTTTTTTAACCGGAGAAAGGCAGAAGTAGGCCGGCCCATAAGGCACAACAGGCCTGGGCGATTTCGTAGCGTAAGGGAACACAATTCGGAGAGCATCGACAAATAAATATTCACACTCGCTCTCCGAGCACTGTTTCTTCCCCGGTTGGGAAAAAACGAGACTTTTCCTGCGACTCGCCGCCCTACGCCGCGCCGCCGCCGAGGGGACGCCAAGCCTCCGGCTGAAGGAACTCTGAGCCCGCAGGACGCGATTCGACCCCGCCTTCCCATCGGTAAGGGCCTATTTTTGTTTTCATCTTCCTTTTTTAGTAGACGAGAAACCAGATCCCCTTCTGCAGCAGTAGTTTCACCCCAGATTAGATCCGAGCTGTTTGATTCCATCAGTTGAATGAGATAGATAAGACTGATAGCAGTGGTTTTCTTGCTGTGATTTTTGCCATGTGTTGATTGCATCTCAGACCTCGATTTTTTTTAGGGTATCTCAGACCTCGATTGGGCGCTGAAGATGCGTAGGAGCAGGGGGGAGGATATCATGCCGGGGGAGGTCAGTGAGAGCAGGAGGAGGAGGAGAGGGGAACACATGGCCACTGCAAGAGATGATTGCGGGGCATCGCTTCCGTACGAGATGATCATAGAGGTTCTGCAGTGGCTCCCAGTCAAATCCGTCTTCCGCTTCAAGGCAGTGTGCCGCTCCTGGGCTGCGCTGCTCTCCTCGGATGAATTCCGCCGCCTCCACATGTCAGCAGCCAAGGCTGCAAAGCGGCGGGCACCACCAGCCAAGCTGCTATACATCTCGCCGACCGCCACATTCGACTCCACCGCGGTCTACTCGTGCTCCTTCTCGCCATCATCATCATCGGGCCGCCCCAGAGATCACGGGGACCTACTGTTCACCATCGACGGTGCCCGTGGCAACTATGTGGAGGTAGTGACGCCCGCGCCGTGCAATGGCCTCACCCTTCTCTACGATGCTCTCGACACAGCCTACTACATCTGCAATGCGGCCACACGGGCAGCCACGCGTCTGCCGCCTTCTACTGACGTAGCATGCGACTCCAGTGCTGGGCTGGGGTTTGATGCCCGCACAGACGAGCATAAGGTGGTGAGGTTGATCAATGGGATGTTGAATCCGAAGGACTTGGACCCGGTGAGGTGCGAGGTGTACACGCCTAGAGGCTCCTATGTGGATTGCCGCTGGAGGCCGGCTGCCAGAGGAGTACCCTCCAGCTTGCATAAATTTGTACATGCCGCTGTTATTAATGCGTCATGCAACAAATTATCTCCTGTGTTTGCCAATGGTTGCCTCCACTGGTTGATGACACCTGCCTCTTTCATCACAACTCCAAGTGTTGCCATCGTGTCCTTTTCGGTCGCAGAGGAGACCTTCACATGTCTCCGGTCACCGCCCTTCTGGGTACCAGGAGCGCCGCCAACCTCCAGGAATTGGTCATCAGGAGAGCAACTATTGGAGATGGATGGCCAACTATGTTTGGTTCGCAACAGAATGCCTCATGGTAGTAACACTTTGGAGATCTGGAAACTGCTGGACTATAGCTCTGGTGACTGGTTGCTGAATCATCGAATTAGTTTGTCAGGGCGCTTGGCAAGAGATTTGCGTCAGTCACAAATTCTGAGAGTTATTGGATCTTTTGGCAGTTATAGGTCGTCAAGGAAGAAGATAATCATTACTACTAGCATGCACAAGATTTTCAACAAATATCAGAAAATGGTTCACACGTATGATCCTAGGTCTGAGGCTCTGGAAACCATTCTTTCAATCACGGAGACACACTCAACTCAACAATATGGGTGCCCTAGTTCAAGATTCAGTTTCATTCAAGAGACCCTTGCTCCCGTGCATACAACAGATGAAGAGATAGCCTTGTCATCTGACCTGGCTAAGGCGACTAGAGAGATCCTACTCCGCCTCCCAGCTAAATCAGCCATACGGTCCAAATTTGTCTGCAAGCAGTGGTTCAGATTGGTTAAGAGTAAAAACTTCATTCAGTCATATTTTCAGCATAAGAACATAGACAGAAAGCCTAAAGTCATGCTTGTGGTCAAGAGCACTGGACGGTTGGGCTTCAGTTTTGCTCCATTGAATAAATGCCTCCAAGAAGCTCCTAGTCGCAGTACATTGATTGATACAAAGGTGGTTTGCTCCAAGCCTTGCCATGGGCTGAACTTGGTAAGCACCGAGACGAAGGACTATCTCTGCAATCCATGTACAGGTTTCCATAGGGGCTTCTCTAACCTGGGGCCAAATTTGCACCTACGCTCGAGAATGCCTAAAATAGAAGAGCATGCTTTTACAGTCGGCAATAAAAATGTTGGCTTGACTTTCAACAGTTTGACTCGTGAACATGTTATTGTGGAAATCTTCTATCACCGGAAGGACTTTGAATCTCGTCAGTATGACATGTCATGCACGTTACACTGGTGTAACACTGCGAATGCTGCCCAAGAGCACTCAGTACCACCTCTGCCTGTGAATGACATGCCACCGGCCTATGTTAATGGAATGCTTTACTGGATGAATGAACCAAGGTTGGGACAGAGCTGCGAATGGGCCATTGTCTCTTTCAACCTTGCTGCAAGTACTTTCGATGTCGTCCCATGCCCTTCGTGGTTTGCAAGATGGAGTAGCAGAAACCGCTGTCGTGCATTTGTTGTTGAGCTTGAGGGAGTGTTATGTGCTGTTCTGGCAGATCCAGTTGCAGACAAATTAGATGTATGGAAGCTAGAGCATGGCCGATGGGACAGAGCATACACAATTCACCTAGAAGCATCTCCTGGCTATTCCCTCAAGACATGTGTTGTGGTGCCATTAGCTGTTGATCCCGATCGTGGGAAGATCCTGCTCAACACTGTTAGGAAAATAGGTCTATATGATCCAGTGGAGCAAACAATTGAAAATCTCTATTCACTTGATCAGGTGCCGGTTGCCAGTAGTGCACACCTTAAGTTTCTTGACATGCCTTCAACTTCATCAGGGGATAGTTTGACATGCTCCAAAGAAGAGTCAGTGGCGGAGATGAATAGAATGGACTCTAAATTGATTACTTCTGTTCCTATGTTATATGAGGAGAGCCTGGCATGTTATTCATTTGTGCGCAAAGCAAACTGCTTGTGGTGAGACATTTTCAAAGCACCCACGCTACCTTTTTATATAAAATATTTATGTGTAATATCTTGCCTGCATGTTTGGCGAACTGAAACACCCAAGGTTTGATAATGTAATAGTATGAGACCTTTTTATTGACTGCCTGATGTTCCTTTTTACTGTGAAGAACTCCCTCTGTAAACTTCTATAAGAAGTTTTGGGTTACTACTTCAGTGATCTAAAATGTCTTATATAAGTTTGGAGTATTATCATTTTGCTTTCAAAATATAATGATCAATGTGTTGCTAATGATTATATTATCTGCATGAATAAGAGGATGAGGATAAATTTTATTCGGCCTTGTATTGGAAATATATTCTGTCAATGTCCTGTGTATGTTGTTTGCCGTGTTCAGTTGTCAGTGCACTTACAAAATACCAGTGTTTATTTGTTAACTGCATTGAGTATTGAGTTTGTGCTGGTTCTGAATAGAGAACAGATCTGAAGCTTGTTAGAGATGATGTACGAGCACCAGCTTGACAGCATACAAATTACCCATAGTTTTTTTTAATGATAAATCACCAGAGTGCCCGTGCATTGCAACAGATTGCAGTGAGGTTGCTGCTGTCGTCATTGTTTTTTAATGTCGAAAAATGCAGACAAGTGGCACCACCATTATCAGTTTATATAGGTGAAAATAAATACAATGGGTGAAGACACTAAATAAATAAGAAACTATTCCCTTCAACCAGCGGATCCTCCTCGCTCACCACGGCGTCCCTCGCGGGACCCGTCACCACATCATCTCCTTCGCAGCTCTCAGCTCCCGAATGACCACTCGTCCACCTCATCCTGATCACCTCTTCCTCCCTCCCGATCCAGGGAGGGGCAGATGTGTGCCCGATCCCGCTCCAGCAGGCGCCGTCCCTTTTCGCCGAAGCTCCCTCCGGCCGCCGCTCTCCTGTGACACGACAGCAGGAATGTATCGGTGCACCCGCATTTGTGGTGCTACCGGTGCACTGGATGCCATAAAACATTAAAAAAAATCTGAAAAAATCTACCACATTAACACAACATCAATGTATTATGCCTTAAGCATTTCTTGAGATACAAAAATGACAAATTTGACATCAGTGTGATAATGGGGCAAATCTAAAGCCCATATTATGTTATGTACTATTCAATATTGAATTTGTCATTTTTGTTTTTCGAGTTTTGTTTCGAGTTTTGACTTGAAATCTTGTGACAACCTACATTGATGTTGTGTGAATGTGCTAATTTTTTCAGAATTTTTTAAACATTTAAAAAACGCAACATGAGTTCGGTGCACCGGTAGCACCACAAGCTCCGGTGCACTAGATATTTTCCCCACGACAGCCTCCTTCCTCTTCCATCCCTTCTTCTTACCCTCCCGTCCGCCTCTCCTTGGCCTCCCGTCTTCTCCGGTTCATCTTTCATTGGAAAAAAACTCTGCAATATCGTTCATGTTGCAAAATCCTCCAGCAACATATACGTTGCAAACAAAAAGTTTGGACGAAAACAAAAAATTCTACAACATCACCTTTGTTGCAAAAATCCTCCTATAACAACATCTATGTTGCAAAAAATGGTGAAGACGAATTTTTTTTTTGCAACACCACCTCTATTGTAAATGTTTCTGCAACAAGATGTCAGTTACAAAACAACATAGTCTAACACTTCGTTGGTTTTGCAACAAAGCAACTATGGCAGAGTGAGCTGCGCAACCTCTACCTTGTTGCAATTCACGACGCGCACCTCAGGGAAGATATGGCAACTATTTGTGGCTCAATCCAACGACCAAGGAGGCGGCCGATGTTTCCAATTCATCCATCGATGGACCCGCAGCAGCCCCCAATACATAAATAGTATATTAATAATGGTTGTCACTTGCCAGTTTTACTAAATTATCAAATATTATAATAACATTAGCAAACATGCCCGTGCGTTGCAACGATAGAAGAAAAAAAAATCATCTGCCCTTAGCCCAGTAAGCATGACTGACGACCCCGTAAGCCTATGCCGTGTATTGCAATACCGCACCTCATTCATGTTTCGACTTGCTGTTTTTGTCGTCTGTGGCCTCCATAGCTCTCCCCGTCCCTAAGCATAGCCATCGAGTTGTTTGTCGGAGCGTCCGCATCATGCACCTACCGATTATTATCGACATTATGCTGCAATTATATTTTTATTTCAAGTGTCTTTTTTGACTATATATATCAAGTGTCTTTTATCGAACATGAACTTAAAATTGATGTTAAAGTCATTTAAAAACCCATAATAAATTTAAATCAAACAATTTCCTACCATTTCAATTATATTTTTTAGATTTTGTTTTAAAAGATTAAAATAAAGCATTTTGAAACTCAAGTAATTCTAATGGTTTTTGAAATAACAGTAGCTTGATTTTGAGTTAAAATAAGTAAGATGTTTTTTTTAGTATTTAAAATATTTTTTGTACTGCTGGCTGCTCCTAATTTACATTGTGATGACTGATGAGATGTATGTATCTGTAGTTAATCTATATTAGCCTGCACGCACACGTATATTCGGTGTTTTCTGGTTGTGGTAGGCTAATTTTATCGGAAACATGATATCTCGAGAATTTTATCGGAAACATGGTATCTCGACCATTTCATCGAAAAAATGATATCTCGAGAAAGATGGCAGGCTAATTGCGTTCTTCAACCACGGTCTCGCCTATCTGACAGGTCACTGCGGTAAGTGGATAAATTTGCACGTCCATCGCAGGATCATACATCCTCCATGGTTCTCCGATGCCATTGAACACAAGGGCTTCATTTACGTTGTGGACTCCTTCTATGGCTAGACGTATTGCTGGCCTACTCCAGTCATCGCTACAAACGGTTGTTACAGCAGTATGTTACTTTCCTATGATATCATGATGGCTTGCTTATATTACTGTCAACATCTACTGAAAAAATATTCATGCTCATAACATGCTGTTCTTAAGATTGACTACACTAAGAGCCCTTTTTTATTTGACTCCAACTTGATATGTTGTAGGCCGCCTGGTGTCCCTACCCTTCCTAATCCGAGAACCTTTCAAAGAAAAGTGGCATGGCAGTTGCAGGTGGTTCCTAGCTCGATCAGACGACGGCGAACGATTGATGATCATTCGCACGTACCGGACGTGTTGTTTCGCGGAATACAATCACAGTCACTGCAAGGTCTTTGAGCAGGATACCAGCTTCTCTGGGCCTTTAGGAATTTTTGACTAGAGGCTGGTAAGTAGCCTTGGTAGACGCTCTCTGTTTCTCGGACTGAATTATCCGATTAACCAGGAGATAACCGACGGCAAGGATCATGATGACAGCGCGGTTTCGTTCATCAGGCAAAACTGTGTGTACACAGCGCACCATGCGTCTCTGCATGCACCATACCCTGATATGTGCCGCCACGCTCTGCAGCCCAAAGTAGGAGAGAGGGTCGCAAGTATCAGACTTCGACCTGCTGGCTGGAGTTTCCCCCGTCAGGCACCCATCTGGTTCAAGTCGTCAGCGAATATCCACAGCTTAATAAATAGTAACGTCTAACTGAGCCAGTTAGTTAGATACGTACACTTGGTGTAGTAGGATCTTTATTTAGTTTGATGAATACACTTGTTCTTTTTCGGTAGCCCTTTTGTAATGATGGCTGATGTTTGGTTGGGAAGAAAGAGCCGCGTCTTTACTCTTCTGGCCTGTTACTGCTTCTGTTGCACCCCCAGCCCTGATTGCTGCTGCTGCTGTTTTCAATGTATAATCAGTAGTATATTTCGTCTGTTGGTTGAATAAGTGTGTTGTTAGAACGACAAACACAATGTTTTGGAAGTCGTTGCACGATCCGATCGTTTAGTGCCCCGTACCATATGTAGCGCATACTATTTTTCTTACGGAACACATTTTCCACTTGTTGATAACATGCAGCCTACTGATGAAGGCCCAATAGAGGAGCCCATAATTAACTTGAAGGGAGGCTCTCACATGAATCCGGCCTAGATACATGCTCATGGTCCCCTAAACATAAATGAGTAAATAAATAAATAAAGCTAAATGCTCATGCACCAGTTCTTTAAATTTACGATTTAACAGGAGGATATTATTTCCTATGATAGTGTCATTACATTCGGTCGATATAATTCTTAGGCAAAGATAGCGACCAGTATTCTTTCTCCCACCATTTTCTTCCTGCAACCAGCGGACCCATGCAAATCATAGTCAACGCCGTAAATAGTTCCGGTCTATTTTTATTTTTCAGTAAGAATGTCCAACCCAGCCCAGCACATTGGCGACATCACTTTATCCTTCGCCTTGGTGCGCTCGTCACGGCGCCGCCGTCCGGCCCTGTCAATATAGTGAATCGGGAGAGGACTGTAGATGTGAGTACGACAGTACGGACCCACCAGGTCCACTCCCGAATACAAGCAAAGCGCCTCTTTTACTACTCAGATGCACCCCTCGTTTTTTTACTCTAATCCACCCTGCTGATATCTGGGACCCACATCATTTTCAACGTATAGTCAGTTAACGACAGAATTGCACAATTGTTTTTGAGGATTTGTTCGGAGGAGCAGGCTATAAACTGGGTTGTGCGGTCTCTGTGCCCCGTCTAACAATATGACCAGCCCAACATTTTCTTTCTTTGGGAAAATAGGTAGGCCACTATTTCTTTTTGAAGAATACCCAAGCTAGGCCTATTTGTTTTCTCCGACTTACTGGGCTGCAAATCTTTCAAGACAAGGAGGGATGCATTCCGGCCTGGCCAAAGAGTTTGGTCAGTATCTGTTAAAAGTAAATGGGAAAATTAGTTTCTTTTTTTGTTTTTGTTCTTCACTGATATTTTATATTTCATTGGATTTTAACATGACATAGTACTAAATTATTTTTAAATTTATTTTAGTATGGCTAATAATTTTTGGATTAAGAATATTTTGTTCCCCAGCAAAAAATTGCGAATTTTCAAAATTTCGCACATTTTTAGTTCAAATTTTTAACCCTGGTACTGACCAGAAAATGGGCAGCAATTCTAGAACTGGAAAATGGGCTGCAATAAATTTCATATGAATTAGAAAATGAGTAAAAGTTATAAAAATAATAGCAAATGGGCTGTAGACGCCACAAATTCCGAGGCTGACTTGTTTACGCAAAGCTTTGTCAGTGAACACACTATTTTAGCAGCAGTGACTGTTGGATGTCCATCCAACGACCGACGTGCTTCTTCAATCTCTGATCTTCCTGCTCCAGCCGCCTAAACCAGCGCCGGCGGGACCGCTTGCTCCCTCCTCTTGTGGCCCGCTGTCATGCCGCGCAGGCTTCATCGGCCCACCCTACTCCCTCCGCTGGCCTGGCCGCACGCAACCAACTGCCTCCTTATTACGCGAAAAAAAGATTCCTCCCACTGACATCTGAGGCGCACCGGTTCGGAGGCTGACCTGTGGGCCTACTAGGTTGACGCGTACGCAGGGCTTTGTCAACTTAGTCAACAAACGATTCTAGCAGCAGTGACCGTTGGATTTGAATCGAACGGTCCTGCTGTTTCTTCAATCACTGCTCTTCTTGCACCAACCGCCCAAACCAGCGTCGACGAGACAGCCGGCTCCTGCCTCCAGTGGCCGGCTGTGCTGCCGTTGAGGCCTCACCGCCCCCTACTACTCCCATCGCTAGCCAGGCCCTGCGGCGACGGCAGGCTTACACCGCAGCCGAACCAGTGAACCCCCGTACTCCTCTCCGCGTGGGCATCCACTGCCGCGTCTTCCCCGGCTCCGCGTAGTCCCCTTCCTAGGCCTCACCGTCGTCCACCGCCCTGGTGCTCTCGGCGCGCCGTGGTCAACGTGGTCAATGAACGACATCCATCGGACGTGGACTTTACGTGGAGAGGCTGACTACTGGGTCCACGGCCGCACACAAGGAAATGCCTCCTTATTATGCGCAAAATAATGATTCCTCCACCTGACATCTGGGACCCACCAGAAGGGCCTCTGTATTTCGCGAAAAAAAGTTCCCCCCGCTGACTGGTCGGACCCACCAACTATATCTTCGCACGCAAGGAAGTGCCTCCTTATTACGCACAAAAAAATGAATACTCCCCCTGCTAGCTGGGACCCAGCATAGTGGGAGGCTGACATGTGTGCCTACTAAGTTGACGGGGACGGAGGGCTTTGTCAACTTAGTCAATATGAACGATTCTAGCTCCAGTGACCGTACGATGTCCATCCAACGGCTGTAGTACTTCTTCAACCTCTGGTCTTCTTGCTCCAGCCGCCCAAAGCAGCGCCGGTCATGCCGCCTGATCCTGCCTCCCGTGGCCGGCTGTGCTGCCGCGGAGGCCTCACGGCCCCCTACTACTCCCACCGCTGGCCAGGCCCTGCGGCGACGTCAGCCTCACACCGCAGCCGAACCAGTGAACCCTCGTACTCCTCTCAGCGTGGGCATCCACTGCCGCGTCTTCCCCGGCTTCGCGTCGTCCCCTTCCTAGGTCTCGCCATCGTCCACCACCTTGGTGCTCTCGGTGCGGCGTGGTCAATGTGGTCAACAACCGACTTCCATCGGAAGAGTACTGTACGTGGAGAGGCTGACAGCTGGGTCCACGGCCGCAACAAGGAAGTACCTCCTTATTACGCGGAAAATAATGATTCCTCCACCTGACAGCAGGGACCCACCGGACGGGCCACCGTATTTCACGAAAAAATGTTCCTCCTGACTGCTGGGACCCACCAGCTACATCTTCGCACGCAAGGAAGTGACTGACAGTCGGGACCCACCTGGTCGAAGCGTACATAGCGTTGTCATTCTGGTGGCGAACGTGTACGTACATACTGGTCGATCGGTCTATCTGCAGGCTGCACCGATGAGCCGTGGCCGAGTAAGGAAGGGCACGTGACGTAGTAGAGGCGCGCACGTAGCATGTACACGTACGTACAGCGGCCAGGGTGCAAGAAAGTAAATACGACCACGTACGTACATACGGGTGAGGTCTCGAATGCCTACTCGCGCATACGTATGGCCAGGGCTCGTGTACATGGCTGGGTCAGAACGGAGAAACTGCATCGTCGTCGTGTTCATGGGGAGGCAACATAATGCGTCGTGTTCATCGGGAGGCAACAGAACACGTGCTGTTCATCGGGAGCCAACCGGCTTGGACGGAACAGCCGATGGAAACGAGGCCTGGCGTACCGCAGAACGGAGGAAACGGCCTTGTGTTTGACCGGCCACGGTCGAAACGGGATCCTGTTCATCGGGAGGGGTCTGGCGTACCGCAAAATGGTCGAAACGGGGTCCTGTTGATCGGGAGGGGTGTGGCATACCGCAAAACGGAGGAAACGGACTTGTGTTGGAGCGCTACGGTCAAAACAGGGGTCCTGTTCATCGGGAGGGGTGTGGCGTACCGCAAAACGGGATTCCACGGGATACTGTTCATCTCCACCGTCGACTGCCTCCACGGGCTACTGTTCATCCACCGTCGACTGCCTCCACGGGCTCCTGTGGATTTCATCCACCGTCGACCTCCTCCAGCCTCCACCTATGACTGTTCATCCACGGGCTCCTGTTCATCCAGCCTCCACCGCGCGCTCCTCCATCGGCTACTGTTCAACCAGCCCTCTCCACGGGGTCCTGTTCAACCACCCCTCCATGGGCTACTGTTCATCTAGCCCTCCACCGGCTACTGTTCATCCAGCCCTCCACGGGGTCGTCCTGTTCATCCAGCCCTCCAGGGGGCCCCGTTCATCCACCGGCTCGATCGATCGGGGTACTGGTCATCCAGCGGCAACGGCCTCTACTACCACGGGGTTCTGTTCATCCAACCCCCCACCGGGAACTGTTCATCCAGAGGCAGCATCGATCGGCTTCAGTTAGCAGCAGTAGCGAAGGAATCACTCGGGTTCAGTTAATAGCAAGCGATCGATCGATCGCCCGGGTTCAGTAACGCATAGCCTGCAGTGCAATCGCTCGCGTTCAGTTAGAGCCCAACGCCTCGCTCGGGTTCAGTTGAGCGCAACGCCTCGCACACACGCGCGTACGTACAAGAGAAACACGCATCGCTCGGCCCCCGACCACCCACCGTAACCGGGAACTCCCCGATATTTTCCTCACCCTCGCTTCTACCATGGTTTTTTCCATCATGGACGGCACAAAGAATGTCATGCAGCTGCGTCTCAGGCCCGCCCAGGACGAAAAGCCCATTTTCTGTCATGATTTTTTGTCATAGAAGTAGGACCCCACCACATCTATGATAATACCGGGTTTTGTAACAATTATCGTCATGGAAGTGTCATAAGTATGACAGAATTTTTTTTTGTTCGGCCCAAAATGTCACGGATGTGTCTTTTTTTGTAGTGTAATGATATTGATCATGAAACTTCAGATCAAGTTACTACCGAACCTCGTAGGTCAACCAGGGCACGTTCTGCACCAGAGTGGTATGGTAATCCTGTCCTGGTAGTCATGTTACTAGACCATGACGAACCTACGAACTATGAGGAAGCAATGATGAGCCCAGATTCCGACAGATGGCTTGAGGCCATGAAATCTAAGATAGGATCCATGTATAAGAACAAAGTGTGGACTTTGGTTGACTTGCCCATGATCAGCGAGCCATAGAGAATAAATGGATCTTCAAGAGGAAGACGAACGCTGATGGTAGTGTTACTAACTACAAAGCTCGACTTGTCGCAAAAGGTTTTCGACAAGTTCAAGGTGTTAACTACGATGAGATTTTCTCACTCGTAGCGATGCTTAAGTCTGTCCGAATCATGTTAGCAATTGCCACATTTTATGAAATCTGGCAAATGGATGTCAAAACTGCATTCCTTAATGGATTTCTTAAAGAAGAGTTGTATATGATGCAACCAGAAGGTTTTGTCAATCATAAAGGTGCTAACAAAATGTGCAAGCTCCAGCGATCCATCTATGGACTGGTGCAAGCATCTCGGAGTTGGAATATACGCTTTGATGAGTTGATCAAAGCATATAGTTTTATACAGACTTGCGGTGAAGCCTGTATTTACAAGAAAGTGAGTGGGAGCACTACAACCTTTCTGATAAGTATATGCGAATGACATATTGTTGATCGAAAATGATGTAGAATTCTCTGGAAAGCATAAAGGAGTGTTTGAAAGGAGTTTTTCAAAGAAAGACCTCAGTGAAGCTGCTTACATATTGAGCATCAAGATCTATAGAGATAGATCAAGACACTTGATAAGATTTTTCAATGAGTACATACCTTGACAAGATTTTGAAGTAGTTCAAAATGGAACAGTTGTCGGAGTAAATGACCACGGGTAGCCTCATCAGCCCCCCATGGTATTTCAAGACATCGGGGCCGGCTACGCCCCTCAAGCATCAAAGACAAAGGAACACCTTCTTGGGGCCGACTAGTCCAAGCGGTCGGCTGCTAGAAGGCGGCGGAACCCAGAAGGCGGCCATGAGGTGGGCCGACTTCTAGCAGACGGCCTCCAGGGAAGCCGGCTCCTAGCAGGCGGCCCCTCACTCCCTCGAAGTTAGCACCTCATTACAATGACGAGACATGGCGTGGCTACAGTGCAGCCTGCCACCCTCGAATCCCAGGCAGAGCGTGGCCACAGTGCAGCGTACCAGGCGGGCATCCCTTGCCCGGCGCTGCACTGTTGCCACTCAGCCTATGACATCATCCATGGCAGAGGAAGCCATGCCCCCACGACGAGTTGTCGGTACGGCCCGCAGGCGGCGGGCCCTACCTGTCCGTGAGAAGCCAGAAGGCGGCGAGCCCTGACCAGTCGACACAGGGGGAGGCCGACTCCTGGCAGGCGGCCCTCCCCCTCCCTTGGAGTCTGTGCGCCATTAACTAGATAAGACGGGGTGTGGCTACGGTGAGCACCCGCCAGGCGATGGGACTATAGCCACGCTCCCCCCGACAAAGCCTCCATCATCAGAGGCAAGGCTACAGTGCAGAGCAGCCGACAGGACCCACATGTGGCGGCCCTACCCGTCGGCGGAGAGACTGGTAGCCGGTGGGACCCACCAGGCGGCGGGCCCTAGCAATCGGCGGAGAAGCCGGCGACCAGAGACACTGACGGCTGGGTCCTACACCCGACCAGATTACCATTGTACCCGTGGGGGTAGGCCTATATAAACCCCCAGGGCACCCATGCAAAGGGTTCAGCGCCACAGATATCACACACACACATAGAGAGAGTGGAGTAGAGCAAGCCTAGTTCTTCTTCCTCCTCTAGCCAAAACAGCTCAAGGAGCAAGATTGTAGCTACCTTGTTGAGATAGTGATCATGCGGAGACCCCGCAGAGCAGGACTAGGGGTGTTATCTCCTAGGAGAGCCCCGAACCTGGGTAAGATGTGTCGGCGTACGTGTTTACGCCTCATCCCGTTTCCAGGCACCGGCGACGTACTCTTGTCCCCCTCCATGATAAGCCACCCCCTGGCATATGTCGCTAGATATCCCCGACATTTGGCGCTCACCGTGGGGCAAGGTGCACCGTCGTCCGGAGACCTGTTCTGGACGGGAACCATTTTCCTTCCTGGCGAGCGCAGCCAGCTCGGCACGCCCGATGGCGTTTGTGCCGACGCGCTGCATGGCGCAGAAGTCGCTTGCCCGGCGAGCTGCCTCGCTGATCTCATTGGTGAGATTCGCCTCTCCAACGAGCCTGCATTCGACACGGGAGCGGCCAGCTCCAAGAGGTGCCTCGTCGCCCTCCTTGGCAAGCTCCACATCGCCAACGAGCCGTCCTCTGACCTAGAGTCAGTTGGCCCCACCGACCTGATGCTCGTCGACTCCGACGCGGCATCCCTCGACGCCTTCCCCACCAACGTGGTGGTCATCGACAACCCACTCCCTCCTGCGACCAGCGACGCCAGCACCAGCACCGTCACGGCGGTGCTGGTCATCAGCCATGACGGAGCCCCCGGCGGGGCCGCCCAGGACCCATTGCAGGCGGCGATGCGGGACCTGTCCACGCCCATCGCGCTAGACGCCAACGGAGAGACGCTAGAGGCCTGCCGCATCGCGCATGTCGAGAGCGGCAAGAAGTTGGCCACTATGAGACGCCTCACTGAGGCCTACCAGCGCGAGATTGACCGCGCTGTCTGCGGCACGCCGGCTGCTGGAGAGCCCAGCCGCGTGGGCGTGGTCTGGCAACGCGGCACGTCTATCGCCAGCATGCTGGGGGTAGACCGCCCTGTTTACGCCACACCCATTGAGATCCTGCACGCCGCCCAAGCGGCGGCAGACGAGCTAGACCAGCTGGAGGGCGACAAGCGTCACTAGATGACCGAGCGTGTCCAGCAGCTCATCGACGCGGCCGCCATGCAGCAAGAAGCCGGCTGCCGCGTGGGTGAACCCGGCCAGCGAGCCAAGAACCTCCCCCCCGCTGAGAACTCGGCGCAACCTCCCGGTCCCCGGAAGGCGGCGCCCGCAACCGAAGAGACCGAGAGCTGGCTGCTAGCCGCAGCCGCACAGGCATCACCATGGAGCGCGACCAAGACGGCCGCCCGCGAGCGGTGGAACAGCAGAGCAAGATTGTAGAATTTTCCTCGGCCGCCCGCCTCCCCCGCGCAGGGAGAGGTGCACCTCCCCGCCGCCTGTTGAGCACCCGACTCTTGGCAACCGACTAGGCCGCCGTGAAGGAGTCGGAGAGAATGACGCCCGCCACCGGATCACCCGCCTGGCCCGGTGATAGGTCTCCAACGTATCTATAATTTATGAAGTATTCATGCTGTTATTTTATCATTCTTGGATGTTCTACAATCATTTTATAGCAACTTTATATCATTTTTGGGACTAACCTATTGACCCAGTGCCTAGTGCCAGTTGCTGTTTTTTGCTTGTTTTTTACATCGCAGGAAATCAATATCAAACGGAGTCCAAACACCACGAAACTTTTTGGAGATTTTTTTGGACCAGAAGGAACCCAATGGGCCAGAGCTGCACTTGGGGGGTGCCTCGAGTGGGGCACAACCCAACAGAGGGCGCCAGGCCCCCCTGGCGCGCCCAGGTGGGTTGTGCCCACCTCGCTGGCCTCCCGCACCCCATCTTTGCACTATAAATTCCCAATATTTCGAAACCCATCGGGGTTAACCTAGATCAGAAGTTCCGCCACCGCAAGGTCTCTGTATCCGCGAAAACCAATCTAGACCCCGTTCCGGCACCCTGCCGAAGGGGGGAATCATCTCCGGTGGCCATCTTCATCATCCCGGCGGCCACCACGATGAGGAGGGAGTAGTCCACCCTCGGGGCTGAGGGTTTGTACCAGTAGCTATGTGTTTTATCTCTCTCTCTCTCTCTCTCTCTCGTGATCTCTATCATGGGCTTTGTTAATATAGTCGGATCATATGATGTTTCTACCCTCTATACTCTTGTTATGATGAATTGAATCTTTACCCTTTGAAGTTTTGTCTTGTCGGATCGAATATTCAGAGATGAGAACACATGATATATGTCTTGCGGTATGAATACTTGATGTGACAATTGGGGTATCTTATTGATTCACTTGACATATGTTATGGCATTCAACTCGCGGATTCCCGCGGTGATATTGGGGTAATCTATGCATAGGGGTTGATGCACGTTTTTCTCAGGTAGAAACTTCGGGGTCTCTTTGTAGTTCTTTGTTTGGATTGAGTATTATGAATATGAATTTGCTTTGGTGTTATCTTAGTACGAACTCTTGATTAGACCGATCGGAAAGAATAGCTTGCGTTATTCTAGTACGAACTCTAGGATAGATCGAACGGAAAGAATAGCTTTGAGATGGTTTCGTACCCTACAAACAATTCCTATCTTTTGTTCTCCGCTAATAGGAACTCGGGAGTGATTCTTCGTTATACTTTGAGGGATAATCATATGATCCAACTATGTTAGCATTGTTGAGAGTTTGCACTAGCGAAAGTATGGACCCTAGGCCTTGTCTTCAAGCATTGCAATACCGTTTTTGTGCCCGTTTACTATTTGCTACCTTGCTGTTTTTTATTTATTCAGATTATAAAAATACATTTCTACCATCAACATTACACTTTTATCACCATCTCTTCGCCGAACTAGTGCACCTATACAATTTGCCATTGTATTGGGTGTGTTCGGGACACAAGAGATTTCTTGTATTTGGTTGCAGGGTCGTTTGAGAGAGACCATCTTCATCCTACACCTCCCATGGATTGATAAACCTTAGGTCATCCACTTGAGGGAAAATTGCTACTATCCTACAAAACTCTACGCTTGGAGGCCCAACACGAGTCTACAAGAATAAAGTTGCGTAGTAGACATCACCCGGTCCCTGGTAGTAGAAGAAGAGGATGCCATCGGCCTGCCTTGTTTTGGCCCCCGCATTCGCGAAGAGTCCTTCCCCAAAGGGTTCTCACTCCCTCGAGACACTCCCAAGTACAACGGCTCCGTGAAGTCGGAGGATTGGCTGGTGGATTACTCCACCGCAGTCAACATAGCAAACAGCAACAAGCACGTTGCCATCAAGTACGTCCCCCTCATGCTTCAAGGCACAGCCCGAACATGGCTAAACAGCCTCAAGCCCTACAACGTCAACAGCTGGCTGGACTTCACCGAAGTCTTCATCCGCAACTTCACCAGCACGTACAAGCGGCCGCCCAAGCCCCGCCAGCTCTCTCTGTGCGTCCAAGGCCCGACCGAGTCCACCCGCAACTACTTGACGTGGTGGGCTGAGCTACGCAACTCCTGCGAAGGAGTGCACGAGGTGCAAGCCATAGAGTACTTCAGTGCCGGGTGTCGAGAGGGCACCTTGCTCAAGCACCGACTCCTCTGCGATGAGCCGGCCACACTCGATGAGCTGCTGATCATAGCAGACAAGTATGCCACTGCCGAATCCTCCATGAAGTCGGAGCTCCGAGTGGACGCCTCTGGAAAAGTGCTCCCTCCGGCTCCTCAGACGCCGGCTGGTGACAACAGTCGGCGCCAGCAGCAGAACGACAACAAGCGCAAAGCCCCGCAGCTGGCTTCCACTAGCCGGCAGGTGGCGACGGTTGAATACCAGCAACCTGAGGGACAACCCAGCCCCAAGCGTTAGAAAGGCGGCAAGCCCGCTTGGTTGCCCGCCTTCTCCTTCGAGCAGACCCTCGATGCTCCCTGCAAGTTCCACAGCGGTGCAAAGCCGCCCAACCACACAACCCGGAAATGTCATTGGCTCGTCCGCATTGCCTAGGGCGAGGGACTGCCGCCTCCGCCTGCTGGCCAGCCGGCTCCGCCTGCTGGCCAGCCGGCTCCGCCTCCCCAGCAGCTGGCGGCCCGTCCAGCAGTTGGCGCTATCCAGGATGAGTTCCCCGAAGAACACAGAGCCTATGTCGTCTTCACCAGTGTGGCTGACGACAGGCACAGCCGGCGTCAGCAGCACCGTGAGGTGAACGCCGTTGCTTCAGAAGTCCCAGAGTTCATGCACTGGTCCGAGAGGCCCATCAGCTGGAGCCATGCAGACCACCCGGAGGTGATGCCTTCTCTGGGTTCCTATGCCATGGTGTTGGATGCCACCTTCTCAATGGAGAGGCGAGCTGCTCGCTTCTCCCGAGTTCTGATAGACGGCGGTAGCAGCATCAACATCCTCCACCATGACACCATGGAAAAGCTGTGCATCAAAGAGAGACAACTTCAGCCCAGTCGGACTATCTTCCACGGCATTGTACCTGGCCTTTCCTGCTCACTAATCGGCAAGATCAAGATAGATGTCCTCTTCAAAGACAAAGATCACTTCCGTCGTGGGGCAATTTGGTTCGAGGTGGTTGACCTGGAGAGCCCTTACCACGCGCTGCTAGGCCGGCCAGCTCTAGCCAAGTTCATGGCGGTGCCGCACTATGCCTACCTCAAGATGAAGATGCCGGGAACCAAGGGCATAATCACTATAGCTGGCGACTACAAGAAGTCGGCTGCCTGTGCTGCTGCTAGCAGTCGGCTGGCCGAGTCCCTCGTGATTGCTGCCGAGAAGAAGCTCCTGGACCAGGTTGTGGCCATGGACATCAAGCAGTCGGACCTGTCACCAGATCCCAAGGAGTCAGAGACCCAGGGCTCCTTCCAGCCGGCCAAAGAAACAAAGAAGATCCCCTTGGACCCGGACCACCTGGAGAGGCACGCTATCATAGGTACCAACCTCGATAGCAAATAGGAAAGCGAGCTCATCGATTTCCTCCGTGAGAATTGGGACATTTTTGCATGGTCTCCCAAAGACATGCCGGGTGTTCCGACGGATTTTGCCGAGCACATGCGACACGTCAGATCAGATGCAAAACTAGTCAAGCAACCCCTCCACCGCCTGTCAGAAGAGAAGAGAAGAATTGTCGATGAAGAGATCGCCCGCCTGCTGGCAGCCGGCTTCATCATGGAATTATTTTTCCCAGAATGGCTTGCCAACCCAGTACTCGTGCTGAAGAAGAAAAACAAGTGGCGCATGTGCATTGATTACACTAGCCTCAACAAAGCCTTCCTCAAAGATCCGTTTGCTTTGCCTCAGATAGACCAGGTGATAGACTCCACAGCCGGATGCGAGCTGCTGAGTTTTTTGGATGCCCACTCAGGATATCACCAGATCAAGTTGAACCCGGCCGACCGCCTGAAGACTGCCTTCATCACACCATTCGGAGCCTTCTGCTACCTGACCATGACATTCGGCTTGAGAAATGCCGGTGCCACGTTCAGCGTTGCATGCAGAAGTGCCTCCTCAAGCAACTCGGCAGAAATGCCCACGTCTACGTAGATGATATTGTGGTGAAGACGGAGAAGCGCGGCACCCTCCTGGAAGATCTCAAGGAAACTTTTGATAATCTGCGCCGTTTTCAAATCAAGCTCAACCCAGAGAAGTGTGTCTTTGGAGTACCAGCCGGCCAGCTCCTTGGCTTCCATGTATCAGAGCGCGGCATCGAGTGCAACCCTGTAAAGATCAAGGCCATTGAGCGGATGGAGAAGCCCACCCGACTGCGAGACGTCCAGAAGTTCACCGACGGCTTGGCATCCATCAGCCGCTTCATCAGTCGGCTGGGCGAGAAGGCTCTTCCCCTATACTAGCTCATGAAGAAAACCACTCACTTCGAGTGGAACGACAAGGCGCACAAGGCCTTCCTCTAGCTCAAGAAAATGCTGACTATGCCACCTGTCCTGGCGGCTCCGACTGCTAAGGAGCCCATGTTCCTCTATATCGCCGCCACCAGCAGGGTGGTCAGCACTGTCATTGTGGTGGAGCGTCCGGAAGAAGGCAGAGCACAGCCGGTCCAGAAGCCGGTGTACTATCTGAGCGAGGTGCTGTCGGCCTCAAAGCAGAACTACCCCCACTACCAGAAAATGTGCTACGGCGTGCACTTTGCCGCCAAGAAGCTCAAGCCATACTTTCAAGAGCACCCCATCACGGTTGTCTGCACTGCCCCGCTTGCTGAGATCATAGGCAACAGAGACGCATCAAGCCGAGTAGCCAAATGGGCAATCGAGTTGCCCCCTACACCATCTTCTACCAGCCGCGCACCGCCATCAAGTCCCAAGCACTGGCCGACTTCCTCGTCGACTGGGCCGAGACCCAGTACCTGCCGCCAGCTCCGGACTCCACTCATTGGCGGATGCACTTTGATGGCTCGAAGATGCGAACCGGTTTGGGAGCCGGCATCGTCCTCACCTCTCGCAAAGGCGACAAGCTCAGATACACGCTGCAAATTCACTTTGCCGCCTCCAACAACGTGGCCGAGTATGAGGCACTAGTACACGAACTCCGGCTGGCCAAAGAGATCGGCATCCGCCGGATCCTGTGCTACGGCGACTCAGACTTGGTGGTCCAACAGTCGTCTGGCGACTCGGACGCCAAGGATGCAAACATGGCGAGCTACCACTTCCTCGTCTAGTAGATCAGCGGATACTTTGACGGGTGTGAGTTCCTTCATGTGCCACAGAACGACAATGAGCAAGCTGATGCCCTGGCACGGATCGGCTCCACCCGCCAGGCAATACCAGCCGACGTCTCCCTTCAGTGCCTCCGCAAGCCATCTATCAAGCCTTCTCTAGAGCCAGAGTCCATTTTCGTGCCGGCTGCTCCTGAAGCAGTCGGATCCGACTCAGCGGCTGCAGCAGCCGGCCCGGGGGCTTCGGCAGGCGACACGGGGACTGCTGCAGTCGCACTCGGCCCGGGGACTTCAGAACCCGGCTCGGGGGCTGCAGCAGCCGGCCCGGGGACTTCACCAGACGGCTCGGGGACTACAGCAGTCGCACCCGGCCCAGGGACTTCAGAACCCAGCTCGGGGGCTGCAGCAGTCGGCCCGGGGACTCCAAGAACGGAGCAAGCGGCGGCCAATTCCCTCCCGCTACCTCCCAACCCAACCGCCCTGGTACCAGTGGCCGTAATGACAGTAAACGAAGTTGAAGCACCATCATGGGCGCAGCCCATCCTAAACTTTCTGGTGAGCTATCATAGTTCATGCGGTGACCACATCATTCCAGGCGTCCTGGCATGCGGTTGACGCGCTCTGCGACACGCCCGAGCCTCTGTTGAGCTCGTGCTCGCTTCCCCGACCACCACACCTTGCCAAACCGCGCCACGATCATTGTCTCGACCCTCTTAACTCCTCGCTGGCGCTCGCCGATGCCGGAGCTCGCCGCAGCGAGCACGGGCACGACCCGGCGAACCCAACAGTGCGCCGCACCACTATGCTCGTTGCCATCCCCGCTCCTGTGTTCGTCTCCGTCCTTCCACAGTACCCGTGTGAGCTGCGTCGCCTTCTCCCCCTCTCGCTGACACCGTTCGTCGCCGGGCGCCGTGTCTAGAAGCTCTCCGGCAGAGCCCGATCCCCTCTCCTCGCTCGCCTATAAATACGGCCACCCCCAGCCTCCTCGAGCATCACAAACCCCTCCTACACACTCCACAACGTAGTAGAAAGCCGCAGCCCGGCCGGGCAGGCCTCGGGCCACCGTCCCCGAGCTCGAGCTCGCTGGCGATCCCCGCGGTTCGCCTCCACCTTTCCAGCCCCTCCCGAGCTCAAGCAACTCTTCTAGAGCCTCCCCGCGGTTCGCCTCCACCTTTCCAGCCCCTCCACCTTTCCAGCCCCTCCCCTCCCGTTGGAGCCCCCGGTGCCGCTCCACATTGCCGCAGTCTCCAACTCCAGCGACCTCTGCTTCCTGCCGCCGCTGGAGAGGCTCGTTCCGACCCCGTCCGACCACCCCTAGCTATTCTACAGGTACGAGCAGGTGCATCTCGACCCCCTCTTGCTTCCTATCCTTCCGGATCTAGCCGCCGACCTCTTGATAACCCACAAGTATAGGGGATCGCAACAATTTTCGAGGGTAGAGTATTCAACCCAAATTTATTGATTCGACACAAGGGGAGCCAAAGAATATTCTCAAGTATTAGCAGCTGAGTTTTCAATTCAACCACACCTGGATAACTTAATATCTGCAGCAAAATATTTAGTAGCAAAGTAGTATGGAAGTAACGGTAACGGTGGCAAAAGTAACGATAGCAGTTTTGTAGTAATCGTAACAGTGCCAACGGTAAAGTAACTAAGCAAAGATCAATATGTGAAAAGCTCGTAGGCATTGGATCAGTGATGGATAATTATGTCGGATGCGATTCTTCATGCAACGGTTATAACATAGGGTGACACAGAACTAGCTCCAATTCATCAATGTAATGTAGGCATGTATTCCGAATATAGTCATATGTGCTTATGGAAAAGAACTTGCATGACATCTTTTGTCCTACCCTCCCGTGGCAGTAGGGTCCTATTGGAAACTAAGGGATATTAAGGCCTCCTTTTAATAGAGTACCGGACCAAAGCATTAACACTTAGTGAATACATGAACTCCTCAAACTATGGTCATCACCGGGAGTGGTCCCGATTATGTCACTTCGGGGTTACCGGATCATAACACATAATAGGTGACTAATGACTTGCAAGATAGGATCAAGAACTCACATATATTCATGAAAACATAATAGGTTCAAATCTGGATTCATGGCACTCGGGCCCTAGTGACAAGCATTAAGCATAGCAAAGTCATAGCAACATCAATCTCAGAACATAGTGGATACTAGGGATCAAACCCTAACAAAACTAACTCGATTACATGATAAATCTCATCCAACCCATCACCGTCCAGCAAGCCTACGATGGAATTACTCACGCACGACGGTGAGCATCATGAAATTGGTGATGGAGGAAGGTTGATGATGACGACGACGACGGATTCCCCTCTCCGGAGCCCCGAACGGACTCTAGATCAGCCCTCCCGAGAGAGTCTAGGGCTTGGCGGCGGCTCCATATCGTAAAACGCGATGAATCCTTCTCTCTGATTTTTTTCTCCCCGAACGTGAATATATGGAGTTGGAGTTGAGGTCGGTGGAGCACCAGGGGGCCCACGAGGCAGGGGCGCGCCCGGGGGGTAGGCGCGCCCCCACCCTCGTGGACAGGGTGTGGGCCCCCTAGCCTTGATTCTTTTGCCAGTATTTTTTATATATTCCAAAAATATTCTCCGTGAAGTTTCAGGTCATTCCGAGAACTTTTATTTCTGCACAAAAATAACACCATGGCAATTCTGCTGAATACATCATCAGTCCGGTTAGTTCCATTCAAATCATGCAAGTTAGAGTCCAAAACAAGGGCAAAAGTGTTTGGAAAAGTAGCTACGATAGAGACGTATCAACGACCCCAAGCTTAAACCTTTGCTTGTCCTCAAGCAATTCAGTTGACAAACTGAAAGTGATAAAGAAAAACTTTTACAAACTTTGTTTGCTCTTGTTGTTGCAAATATGTAAAGCCAACATTCAAGTTTTCAACAAAGATTATTAACTAACCATATTCACAATAACACTTAGGTCTCATGTTTACTCATATCAATGGCATAATCAACTAGCGAGCAATAATAATAAATCTCGGATGACAACACTTTCTCAAAACAACCATAATATGATATAACAAGATGGTATCTCACTAGCCCTTTCTGAGACTGCAAAACATAAATGCAGAGCACCTCTGAAGATCAAGGACTGACTAGACATTGTAATTCATGGTAAAAGAGATCCAGTCATAGTCATACTCAATATAAATTAATAGTAATGGATGCAAATGACAGCGGTGCTCTCCAACTGGTGCTTTTAATAAGAGGATGATGACTCAACATAAATGTAAATAGATAGGCCCTTCGCAGAGGGAAGCAGGGATTTGTAGAGGTGCCAGAGCTCGATTTTTTGAAGAGATAAATAATATTTTGAGTGGTATACTTTCATTGTCAACATAACAACCAAGAGATCTCGATATCTTCCATGCTACACACATTATAGGCGGTTCCCAAGAAGAATGGTAAAGTTTATACTCCCCCACCACCAACAAGCATCAACCCATGGCTTGCCCGAAACAACGTGTGCCTCCAACTAACAACAGTCCTGGGGGAGTTTTGTTTGCAATTATTTTGATTTGGTTTGAGCATGGGACTGGGCATCCCGGTGACCAGCCAATTTCTCGTGAGTGAGGAGCGGAGTCCACTCCTCTTGAGAATAACCCGCCTAACATGGAAGATACAAACAGCCCTAGTTGATACATGAGCTATTCGAGCATACAAAACAGAATTTCATTTGAAGGTTTAGAGTTTGGCACATACAAATTTACTTGGAACGGCAGGTAGATACCACATATAGGAAGGTATGGTGGACTCATATGGAATAACTTTGGGGTTTATGGAAGTGGATGCACAAGCAGTATTCCCGCTTAGTACAAGTGAAGGCTAGAAAAAGACTGGGAAGCGACCAACTAGAGAGCGACAACAGTCATGAACATGCATTAAAATTAATCAACAATGAGTGCAAGCATGAGTAGGATATAATCCACTATGAACATAAATATCGTTGAGGCTATGCTGATTTTGTTTTCAACTACATGCGTGAACATGTGCCAAGTCAAGCCACTCAAATCGTTCAAAGGAGGATACCACCCTATCATACCACATCACAACCATTTTAATAGCATGTTGGCACGCAAGGTAAACCATTATAAACTCCTAGCAAATTAAGCATGGCATGAGCAACTATAATCTCTAATTGTCATTGCAACATGTTCATTCATATTAGGATGAATCAGGAATGATGAACTAATCATATTTACAAAAACAAGAGAGGTCGAGTTCATACTAGCTTCTCTCATCTCAATCAGTCCATCATATATCGTCATTATTGCCTTTCACTTGCACGACCGAACAGTGTGGATAATAATAATAGTGCACGTGCATTGGACTAAGCTGGAATCTGCAAGCATTTAATTCAAGGGATAAGACAAGGTAATATGGGCTCTTGGTTAAATCAACAAAAATGCATATAAGAGCCACTTCAACATTTTCATTATGGTCTTCTCCTCTCGACCCCCAGAGAAAAGAAAGGAAATAAAACTATTTACACGGGAAAGCTCCCAACAAGCAAAAGAAGAACGAGAAATCTTTTTGGGTTTTCTTTTTAATTACTACTACTACAGGCATGAAAAGTAAACTAGCTAAAAGCTAGAACTAATTTTTTGGGTTTTTCTTAAGGTTTTTCAAACACACAAGAAGAAAATAGGAAAAAGAAAATAAACTAGCATGGATAGTACAATGAAAAAGTATGAGCACCGACAACTAGAATGAGTGTGTGAACATGAATGTAATGTCGGTGGGAAATACGTACTCCCCCAAGCTTAGGCTTTTGGCCTAAGTTGGTCTATGCCCATGGATCAAAGTGGTCCTCTCTAGTGTACTGCGGAGGATCCTCGGGGTGCCACTGGTTGGCGAGCTCCTCCGGATCCCACTGATAAACCGACTCCAATAAGGGTCAGGAGATGGCTCTGGCTCAGGCTCACGGGATCGTGTTTGCTCCCAATATGCATAAATGTCATCAGGCAAGATGATGTACGTCCCTGAATAAATATTAAACAAGGAAGGTGCAGGCAGGGCAATAATCTGACAAGTCTTTTCATTGAATACCAGGTTATAAATGAGTCTCTTCTCCTTATAATCGCAAGTAAAATCATGTGCTACCATACTTTTATAGTCTAAGAAAATAGGGGGCAGCAACTTTTCTTCTTTCTCATAGTGTCTAATAGGTATCTCAAAATATTTAGCAAGACGCGAAGCAAAGATACCTCCAAAAATGGGGCCCTTTGTACGGTTTAGACTCAACCGTTTAGCAACCATAGAACCTAAACTGGAAGTTCTATCACGGAGTAAAGCATGGCGCAAAATGGCGAGGTTAGGAGCACTGGGGCCCCACTGTTCCCGCGGCCAATTAAACATCTACTAGCAAATATTGCATAGTAACGTAGAACAGGAAAATGTATGCTAGTAGTTCTTGCATCACTTTTCTCATTTCCCCTACAACAATCATATCAATAAAACCTGCCACATCCCTTGGATGTGGTTCCTCGACGGTGCCCTCAAAAGGCAACTTGCAAACCGCACAAAAATCATAAAGGGACATCTCGCTAAACTCATCATATAAATAAAAATCCACCGAAGGCGGCGATCTCCTAGCATGGAAATGAAAATTTTGCGCAAAATATTAGTGAGTAGGAGATACTGTTCGAGCTGGTCGTAGAGGAAGTTGGTGAGGCCTGCATTCTCAGCCAAGTAATAAAAATCATCATGAATCCCGGCTGCTCTCAAGAACTCATCACAAGGCCATTCACACGGCCGAACCTCTGCGGTGCGAGGAAGATTATATTTGGGCTTCTTATTCTCTTCACTTTGCTTATCCGTCGAGCTTCGGCTCGAAGAGCCTCTCAAAAATCTCTTCACCATTTTCTTTCTCTGAAAATTTCTGAAATTTTTAGTAACTCAAAATAAAAGTGAAACAAGCTCAACAAGATTGATAGCAACTACCCCCACAAGTGCCTAGAGACTATATCATGCATTAGAACTACTTGGGTCCAAATAAATTTGACATGCAAGCTCAAGAACAGAGTCACCTAAGCAGCAAAAATTTGCAATAAATAAAGCACTAGAATAAAAACTAATTGGACCATCGGAGGAGTCACATACCGAAGAACAATCCCCCAAAGCAGTTTTGTGAGTGGAGCTTTGAGCAAGGAGATCGAAAATCATAGCAAAACGAGCTAGAACACGGGTTTGAGCTGGTTGTGGATTTTTTCTAGAAGAAGAAGAAGCATGTGGGTGCAGGAATAAGTGGAGGGGGGCCACGTGGGGCCCACGAGGCAGGGGGCGCACCCTGGACCCTCGTGGCCAGGCGGTGGCTCCCCCTGGTGTGTTCTCAGTGCCAGATATTCTCAAATATTCTAAAAAAATCATATATAAATTTCAGGGCATTTGGAGAACTTTTATTCTCGGGGTATTTTTTTTGCAAGGATAATTCAAAAAATTGACAGAAAATACTAATTTTGCTTTATTTAATCTAAATAACAGAAAGTAAAAGGAGGGTACAGAGAGTTGTGCTTTCTAACTTCATCCATCTCATGCTCATCAAAAGGAATCCACTAACAAGGTTGATCAAGTCTTGTTAACAAACTCATTCCGAATTGCATGAAACCGGAGAGTTTTCGAATAGCACTAGGTTACCTCAACGGGGATATGCACGTCCCCAACAATAAGAATATCACATTTCTTTTGGACAGTCGGAAGAGGAAATTCAAAACCTCCAATAGTAATAGTTGGAATTTTTCCAATAGAGTTGATGCTGTGGACTTGAGGTTGTTTCCTCGGAAAGTGTACCGTATGCTCATTACCATTAACATGAAAAGTGACATTGCCTTTGTTGCAATCAATAACAGCCCCTGCAGTATTCAAAAAGGGTCTACCAAGGATAATCAACATACTATCGTCCTCGGGGATATCAAGAATAACAAAGTCTGTTAAAATAGTAACGTTTGCAACCACAAGAGGCACATCCTCACAAATACCAACAGGTATAGCAGTTGATTTATCGGCCATTTGCAAAGATATTTTAGTAGGTGTCAACTTATTCAAATCAAGTCTACGATATAAAGAGAGGCATAACACTAACACCGGCTCCAAGATCACATAAAGCAGTTTTAACATAGTTTCTTTTAATGGAGCATGGTATAGTTGGTACTCATGGATCTCCTAGTTTCTTTGGTATTCCACCCTTAAAAGTAGAATTAGCAAGCATGGTGGAAATTTCAGCTTCCGGTATCTTTCTTTTATTTGTAACAATATCTTTCATATACTTAGCATAAGGATTCATTTTAAGCATATTAGTCAAACGCATACGCAAAAAGATAGGTCTAATCATTCCAGCAAAGCGCTCAAAATCTTCATCATCCTTTTTCTTGGATGGTTTAGGAGGAAAAGGCATGGGTTTCTGAAACCATGGCTCCCTTTCTTTACCGTGCTTCCTAGCAACAAAGTCTCTCTTATCATAACGCTGATTCTTTGATTGTGGGTTATCAAGATCAACAACAGGTTCAATTTCTACATCATTATTATCGCTAGGTTGAGCATCAACATGAACATCATCATTAACATTATCACTAGGTTCATGTTCATCACCAGATTGTGTTTCAGCATCAGAAATAGAAATATCATTGGGATTCTCAGGTGTGTCAACAACAGGTTCACTAGAGGCATGCAAAGTCCTATCATTTTTCTTTCTTCTTTCTAGAAGGACTAGGTGCATCAACATTAGTTCTCTGAGAATCTTGCTCAATTCTCTTAGGGTGACCCTCAGGATACAAAGGTTCCTGAGTCATTTTACCCCCTCTAGTCATAACTCTAATAGCATTATTATTTTTCTTATTATTTAACTCATTGAGCAAATCATTTTGTGCTTTAAGCACTTGTTCTACTTGAGTGGTAACCATAGAAGCATGTTTACTAATAAGTTTAAGTTCACCTTTAACTCTAGACATATAATCACTCAAGTGATCAATCATATAAGCATTGCGTTTCAAATGTCTACCAACATAAGCATTGAAGTTTTCTTGTTTAACCATAAAGTCATCAAACTCATCCAAGCATTGGCTAGCAAACTTAGTAGATGGAATTTCAGCTTTATCATATCTATAGAGAGAATTTACCTTTACTACCTGTGTCGGGTTATCAAGACCATGTATTTCTTCGATAGGTGTTAAAGTCTTAACATCTTCAGCTTTAATACCTTTTTCTTTCATAGATTTCTTTGCCTCTTGCATATCTTCGGGACTGAGAAATAGAATACCCCTTTTCTTCGGAGTTGGCTTAGGAGTTGGTTCAGGAAGTGTCCAATTATTTTCATTAGTCAACATATTATTCAATAGTAATTCAACTTGATCAACAGTTCTTTCCCTGAAAACACAACCAGCACAACTATCCAGGTGGTCTCTGGAAGCATCGGTTAGTCCATTATAAAAGATATCAAGTATTTCATTTTTCTTGAGAGGATGATCAGGTAAAGCATTAAGTAATTGGAGAAGCCTCCCCCAAGCTTGTGGGAGACTCTCTTCTTCAATTTGCACAAAATTATATATTTCCCTTAAAGCAACTTGTTTCTTATGAGCAGGGAAATATTTAGCAGAGAAGTAATAAATCATATCTTGGGGACTACGCACACAACCAGGATCAAGAGAATTAAACCATGTCTTAGCATCACCCTTTAATGAGAACGGAAATAATTTAAGGATATAATAGTAGCGAGTTTTCTCATCATTAGTGAATAGGGTGGCTATATCATTTAATTTAGTAAGATGTGCCACAACAGTTTCAGATTCATAGCCATAGAAAGGATCAGATTCAACCAATGTAATTATCTCAGGATCTACAGAGAAATCATAATCCTTATCGGTAATACAAATAGGTGAAGTAGCAAAAGCAGGGTCATATTTAATTCTAGCATTCAAAGATTTTTCTTTCAGCTTAGCTAATAATTTCTTAAGATCATTCCTATCATTGCAAGCGAGATAATCTCTAGCAGTTTCTTCATCCATAACACAACCCTCAGGCACAACAGGCAATTCATATCTAGGGGGAGAATCTTCATCATCACTTTCATCAATATTATCAGTTTCAATAATTTCATTCTCTCTAGCCTTAGCAAGTTGTTCATCAAGAAATTCACCTAATGGCATAGTATTATCAAGCATAGAAGTAGTTTCATCATAAGTATCATGCATAGCAGAAGTGGCATCATCAATAACATGCCACATATCAGAATTAAGAGCAGAAGCAGGTTTAGGTGTCGCAAGTTTACTCAAAACAGAAGGAGAATCAAGTACAGAGCTAGATGGCAATTCCTTACCTCCCCTCGTAGTTGAGGGATAATTTTGGTTTTCTCGTCTTCAAGTTCCTCATAGTGATCAGCAGATATAAATCCCAAGTGACTCAAAGAATAGAACTATGCTCCCCGGCAACGGCGCCAGAAAATAGTCTTGATAACCCACAAGTATTGGGGATCGCAACAGTTTTCGAGGGTAGAGTATTCAACCCAAATTTATTGATTCGACACAAGGGGAGCCAATGAATATTCTCAAGTATTAGCAGCTGAGTTGTCAATTCAACCACACCTGGATAACTTAATATCTGCAGCAAAATATTTAGTAGCAAAGTAGTATGGAAGTAACGGTAACGGTGGCAAAAGTAATGATAGCAGTTTTGTAGTAATCGTAACAGTGCCAACGGTAAAGTAACTAAGCAAAGATCAATATGTGAAAAGCTCGTAGGCATTGGATCAGTGATGGATAATTATGTCGGATGCGATTCTTCATGCAACGGTTATAACATAGGGTGACACAGAACTAGCTCCAATTCATCAATGTAATGTAGGCATGTATTCCGAATATAGTCATACGTGCTTATGGAAAAGGACTTGCATGACATCTTTTGTCCTACCCTCCCATGGCAGCGGGGTCCTATTGGAAACTAAGGGATATTATGGCCTCCTTTTAATAGAGTACCGGACCAAAGCATTAACACTTAGTGAATACATGAACTCCTCAAACTATGGTCATCACCGGGAGTGGTCCCGATTATTGTCACTTCGGGGTTACCGGATCATAACACATAATAGGTGACTAATGACTTGCAAGATAGGATCAAGAACTCACATATATTCATGAAAACACAATAGGTTCAGATCTGAATTCATGGCACTCGGGCCCTAGTGACAAGCATTAAGGATAGCAAAGTCATAGCAACATCAATCTCAGAACATAGTGGATACTAGTGATCAAACCCTAACAAAACTAACTCGATTACATGATAAATCTCATCCAACCCATCACTGTCCAGCAAGCCTATGATGGAATTACTCACACACGGCGGTGAGCATCATGAAATTGGTGATGGAGGAAGGTTGATGATGACGACGATGATGGATTCCCCTCTCCGGAGCCCCGAACGGACTCCAGATCAGCCCTCCCGAGAGAGTCTTGGGCTTGGCGGCGGCTCTGTATCGTAAAACGCGATGAATCCTTCTCTCTGATTTTTTTCTCCCCGAACATGAATATATGGAGTTGGAGTTGAGGTCGGTGGAGCACCAGGGGGCCGACGAGGCAGGGGGCGCGCCCCCACCCTCGTGGACAGGGTGTGGGCCCCCTGGCCTTGATTCTTTCGCCAGTATTTTTATATATTCCAAAATATTCTCCGTGAAGTTTCAGGTCATTCCGAGAACTTTTATTTCTGCACAAAAATAACACCATGGCAATTCTGCTGAAAACAACATCAGTCCGGTTTAGTTCCATTGAAATCATGCAAGTTAGAGTCCAAAACAAGGGCAAAAGTGTTTGGAAAAGTAGATACGATGGAGATGTATCACCTCTCCTTGCCGGAGAAACGCCGGCGCATCGCCGCCCTGCCTTTGTTTCTCTCCCTCTCTCTAAAACTGACAGTGGTGGCCCACTGTCAGCCACCCAGCCCCATGGCCGAAGCGGTACGTGATGGCGTGGTGCTGACATCACCCCCTGGTCATTTTATTTATATTTCAAATTTTTCAGAGAACTTCCAATAGCCACAACCTTTTAACCTTAATTCCAAATGAAGTGATTCTTTTTGCATTGTGTTCTGAATGAAAAGATCTAGCAGCTCACCAAAAATGAGATTTTTCTCTGCTGCCTAGATTTTCTGGTGATTTTCAGAGTGTTTCTTGATATTTTCTTTCTCTGGTTTCAAATTATTTTCAGAAGGTGAAGTTTGTTTGAGGATCACCAGGAGGAGTGTGACCCTCATCTGCACTAAGGCAAGCCACAACAACATTTTCATGGTGCCATCTCAATATTTTTGATTTTCCAACTTGAATAATGATTTATTTCATGCATTTAAATCACTTAAATAAACATTTATTTCTGTTGAATGATTGTTTTGTTTGGTATGCTTAGTTTACAGTAGTTTGAGACTAACTAAGTTAGTTTAAGTCAGTAGAAGTAATATTTGGTTATGTGATAATAAAATGACTATGGAAAAGACTAGTTTGGTTAATATTTTCTTAAGTAAGAAAGTGGATTATTTTAAGTTAATATCATGGTTAAGTTTGATGAATTATAATAACCAGAGAAGTGGTATGAGTTTGCTGATGATTATGGTTAGTGGAATACTTGATGAGGTTGATCCATTTATTTCCGATAATATGTGATGGATAATGTAAGGTTGCATTTTCATGGCATATCATGACACCGGTTATTTTTACTTTGAGTTAAACCTGATACTAACTCAACTGGAACATATCATTGATTGGGTCATGGTGCCACTGAATCGAGTTTTTCCTAGTGCAATCACATTTACCTTTATGGGAAGGCCTTTATTCGGTCCGTTGTCATGCCTCTGGTCGGTACCTCCAATGAGGGAAGGTTATGGGCGTGCGTTACCCTAGCCCGGTAGCAGAGATAACCTTGTGTGCCCGTTTGTTGTTATGGTACCTTGTCCCCATTTGGGACCATTTATGTTTTGCCACGACGGTGGCCGTTGATGCCTTTGGTAGGCACGGGGCCACCCAGGACTTAGCCCAGTGGGGAGTAAGTCGGAGTGGCCGGGAGAGTGTCATGGCAATGGGAGGGTTCCGTCGGAATGCCGTTGGTCCACCCGAATGGGAGTGCGAGGCCATGGATTGCGTGGTGTGGGTAAAGTGCGCTACCTCTGCAGAGTGTATTTAATCTATCGATAGCTGTGTCCTTGATTACGGACACAACTCGGAAGTAGGTCACACCATGGATCAACATTTATAAATAATCATGCACACTAATGTTAATCAGTTGGCACTGTTTGAAAGATGATGGTTGAGGAATGATGTTGATGATGGAGACCAAAGTGTTGGTTTCGTTTGTGATCCGAGAAAGATCACTATTTGGTTACGAGGTAACCCATTTGGTAAGAAAGTCCGAGGGACTTAACGCATGAGATTATGTTCACTGCATTTCTAGTATGCTTTTGCATTTATGATAATTTGAATAAATATCATAATATTGGCTGTCATTATGTTTATGCTTGTTGTGAGCTTCAAGTACATTCAATGTACTGACCTGGCATGTCATGCCAGATTTCAGGAAAGTTTCGTTGGATCGGAGTGCTGCCCGAGTCTAGATCGTGTCCACATCGGTGTCCCTGTGCTATGGAGTCCCGCTTCGTCGTTGTTCCGCTGCCGCATAGTTATCCTGATCGAGGCCCCCTTTATGTTCACTAAATAATGTACATATTGTTCAGCTGCACCGTGTGTGCCGCTTGGCCTCGCTACTTGATGTAATATCGAATTATGTCCCGCTAGTATCAATAAAGCGGTTATTTTCTATACCAAGATGTTGTGTGTTGCCAGAAGACATGATCTCTGCGCTGGCAATGCAAGGTAAACTGGTTGCTCTGAGCCGGGGTGCCACAATTAATAACGTAAATAATGTGCCAGTTGGACAAATATGATTTGAGATGGAGGTGGAGATGGAGATTGAATTTTACGTAAACACGGATATGCATGTCTATGTCTACGCGTGTGTGCGCGATGACTCTCGCGACTACTCATACACACCATCGATGTCTCATTCTCCCTACACACACAAATTTAGTACCGCCTCATTTTGTTCCTAGGATAGGAATATCATAGGAGTGGGAAACAATATGAAGTCAGATAAATGGAGTACGACGTACAAGAAGAAATGTACACGCACTCACTCTGCCTCCAAGATACCCGCGAGTACACGATGGAGCGCATTTGTACACGAAGAAGCAGCTTACGTACGTAATAATTTGACCCTTTAATTTGTTCACTTAATAATGGAGGGTCGGAGACAACACGTGAGCGATACAAGCTGCGACCTGGAAGCGGGGGCGTGTTTTTGATCGAGTTTTCTTTCTTGGTACGTTAAAAAAATTGTCCGCCAGTTTTCGTTTCTTTTTTCCGGGAACACGCATATTCTATTTAAAACCACTGCTATGGAGAGATTTTTTTAGTCCTTTGTACATATAGCCTCTTGTTTGATAGGTTTCTCGCGTCTCGCTCTCTCACCCTCTCCATATCTAAACAAGATGACAATGTCCACTATATCTCTCTCCTCAGCGGTGGTCACAGATCCAGCTGAATCCCATTCGATGCGGGAGGTGAGGATGTGTAGCGTTGACGTTGTCGCCGTCGGCGATGGAGGAAGCCGATGCGCACCGTCCTCTCGGAGCTGGCGCTGGCCCGGACGAAGGTCCTCCGCGCCCTTGTTGGCCGCCGTCGTGTGGGCAGATCCCGCCTGCCTGCCTAAGCGACATCTCACCCACCTGAGGTATAACTTCTTTTGGATTTCATGCTTCATTGTACTGGTCCAGCTCCCCAGGTCGCTGCATGCCGGTTTTCTTCTATGCCACTACTCCCCAGCTCCCCATGTACAATAGCTAGGGTTCATCGGCTGGTCCAACATCACCTATTTTTTACTATTATAGAGGAAATGCCACTCGAAAAGTTGTCCTGGTTTATGCCTCGGTGGAGGTATACATGTTGTTTCGACAAAAAGTACATGGTGGTTGTGCGGTCATTGTCCATATGCTCTTATTGCTGCTGCTAATCTAATACTATCATTGGTTAAATGAAGAAATGCTTTTTTTTCTCGGGTATCTGGGTTTAGTTCCCATCAAGATAATCATGATGCTTCTAATTGTTGGTGTAATTTTCATTAATTCTTATTGACAATTGAGATGTCGTTGTTAATCTTGTACCACTGCCAAAACAAAGTAACAACACTATATCCCTTTTTTATATTTTTGCAAACAGCGATGCATATCTCCATACCCGGGCATGTCTTCCTCAATTTTAGTGGAACTGCACAAAATTGGAAGGCCATTGTTGTTCCGCCTCACTGTCCTCTGGCACGTGGTTCATCCTTCCTCGAGCATGATTACCGAGAATAATCAGACCATAATGAGGATTTGTTGAACTTCATTGGTGCCTCACCCAAACTTGATGCCAAATGGATGATGCATCACCACGATGACCTATCGATGCTCATGGTTGCATCGACTGGTGAAGTTGATTGATTTTCGACGAAACACAATTTGTCTTCCATTAGTGCTCTTTTCTTGTTACCCACAAAGATGATATCCTTCATCAGTTCACCTTGGTTGCGTTGGAGACGCGGTCTTCTTTCACGTTGGTGCAATTTTATCACACAATTGGCTATGGACCAAATGTTTCCTCGAAGAAGGATCGATGTTGGTACTAAGAGCATACGTTTTGTATTGATTTCTAAGCCTTCTCACAACTTTGTCTTCAGCTCCCCTGTAATTTTATTTGTCCAGCTATTAACTAAATATGTGGTTAAAAATGGTGTGGACTGAAAACCTGGATGGACATAGTAGCCCTCCATTTTAATTACTCAGCATATTAGATTTGACTGGAGTCAAACTTTGCAAAGTTTGACCAAGTTTAGGCCGAACACAACAAACCATAATTATTGAGAGAGGGCAAGCTGTACATACTCTCAAACCTTTCCGATAATTGAAATTAAAATTCTTTATTTGTACACACTCTCACATGTTTCCTATAATTTGGCACATGTGTGGTTGTTCACTTAACGGAGGGTAGTGTACCGCACGTGAAGGACATGAAGTGCGACCAAGAGCGTGGATTGTTAGTTTAATTATGCTTCACCCCTTGCCATGTTTAATAACATTTAATTTTGTTGAGTAGATTAAACGAGAGAGAACTAAATAATTGGATGTGGTGTCTCATCAATATGCAACTCGTTGCATATTGAGCTCCACTTAATTTGTAGTATTGTTTGTGCACTTTGCCATGCCTCATTAAACCGAACATGCATCATACTTGATTGTGCATCATGCCATGTTGATGTGATGGTTGTTTACCATGATGTTTGCTTCTTTCCTGTTTGCTTCTCTTGTTAGCTTCGGTTTCGTTCCGGAGTTGTGAGGATTCGTTCGACTACGTCCGTTTGTCTTCTTCATGGACTCGTTCTTCTTCCTTGCGGGATCTCAGGCAAGATGACCATTACCCTCGATATCACTTCTATCTTTGCTTGCTAGTTCTTTGTTATATCGCTATGTCGCGCTACCTACCACTTGTTTATTATGCCTCCCATATTGCCATGTCAAGCCTCTAACCCACCTTCCTAGCAAACCCTTGTTTGGCTATGTTACCGCTTTTTCTCAGCCCCTCTTATAGCGTTGTTAGTTGTAGGTGAAGTTGAAGATTGCCTCATGTTGGAACATGATTATGTTGGGATATCACAATATCTCTTATTTTAATTAATCCACCTATATACTTGGTAAAGGGTGGAAGGCTCGGCCTTATGCCTGGTGTTTTGTTCCACTCTTGCCGCCCTAGTTTCCGTCATACCGGTGTTATGTTCCTTGATTTTGCGTTCCTTACGCGGTTGGGGTTATGGGACCCCCTTGACAGTTTGCTTTGAATAAAACTCCTCCAGCAAGGCCCAACATTGGTTTTCCATTCGCCACCACCACCTATTACTTTTCCCTTGGGTTCTGCAGACCCGAGGGTCATCTTTATTTTAAACCCCCCTGGGCCAGTGCTCCTCTGAGTGTTGGTCCAAACCGGGCGATGTCCGGCGCCCCCTGGGCAACCAGGGTCTATGCCAACCCGATGTCTAGCCCATCCAGTGTGCCCTGAGAATGAGATATGTGCAGCTCCTATCGGGATTTGTCGGCACATTCGGGTGGTCTTGCTGGTCTTGTTTTACCATTGTCGAAATGTCTTGTAACCGGGATTCCAAGTCTGGTCGGGTCTTCCCGGGAGAAGGAATATCCTTCGTTGATCGTGAGAGCTTGTGATGGGCTAAATTGGGACACCCCTGCAGGGTATAAACTTTCGAGAGCCGTGCCCGCTGTTATGTGGCAGATGGGAATTTGTTAATATCCTGTTGTAGAGAACTTGACACTTGACTGAATGAAAATGAATCAACCGCGTGTGTAGCCGTGATGGTCTCTTTTCGGCGGAGTCCGGGAAGTGAACACGGTTTGGGTTATGTATGAACGTAAGTAGTTTCAGGACACTTCTTGATCACTTCTAGTTTCATGACCGTCTCGTATTTTCTCTTCTTACTCTTGTACTCGTATGTTAGCCACCATATTTGCTTAGCGCTTGCTGCAACTCCACCTCATTACCACATCCTACCCATAAGCTTAAATAGTCTTGATCTCGCGGGTGTGACATTGCTGAGTCCTCGTGACTCACGGATACTTCCAAACAGTTGCAGGTGCCGATGATACCAATGCAAGTGATGCTACCGAACTCAAGTGGGAGTTCGACGAGGACCTTAGTCGTTACTATGTTTCGTTTCCTGATGATCAGTAGTGGAGCCCAGTTGGGACGATCGGGGATCTAGCATTTGGGGTTGTCTTCTTTTCATTTGGTTTGTCCGTAGTCGGGCTATGTGTGTACTCTGAATGATGTATGAATTATTTAAGTATTGTGTGAAGTGGCGATTGTAAGCCAACTCTATTTATCCCCTTCTTGTTCATTACATGGGATTGTGTGAAGATGACCGTTCTTGCGACAAAACCACTATGCGGTTATGCCTCTAAGTCGTGCCTCGACACGTGGGAGATATAGCCGCATCGTGGGCGTTACAAGTTGGTATCAGAGCCGACCCTCGCGGTTACACGTATGTTTGCGGACAGGTGCACGGTCATGTTGTTCATGACGTTTGTGACCCGTTGTGGCACACGGCATGGCACATGTACCGGACTAGATGCACAGACGTATGTGCCAAGAGGGAACGTTCCTGTGGCCCGATGAGGACGTCGGTTCCTCTAAGTGGGGGTGTATGTGATAGCCTGGCTTATTAGGGATGATAGACTACTCATAAAAATAAGGAATTCCTTCTTTTCCAGAAGCCCATTCGGATAGAACTCCAAAGTTAAGCGTGCTCAACTTGGGGTAATTTCAGGATGGGTGACCGAACGGGAAGTTGCTCCCGTGTGCGCACGAGTGAGGACAAAGTGCGCAGAAAAGACTAGTATTGATCTATGGGACCAGTCTAGATCCCGCCAGGAGTAACGACCACCAGCGGGTGTGTCCGGGGCGTTACAGTAGTTTTCTTCACTGGTACGTTAAATAAAGAGTTTTGTTTCGTACTTACACAATTTAAAACGATTGTTATGAAGAGGAAAAGAAAACCACTCCACTATATATTAGTAGTATACACGAGTACTATATAAGTACTATATAAGCTGGAGCCTGAGTGCTTGTTCGCTAGGGTTTGCACTCTCCACACAGTCGCCGCACTACATATATATATACACGCTTGAGGCTCAGCACTCCTTTGCTAGGGTTTGCTATATTCACAGTCTCCCACCCTCTTCACCAGATCTAAACAAGACTACGTTGGCCTCTATCTCTCTCTCCCCCCTCATAGCTGGTGAAGGAGCCGTCTGAATCCCGTCACACCGGGAAGGGGAGGAGGTGCAACGTTCACTCTATCGCCTTCGGCGAGGGAGGCAATCCACTACCGGCTACGCTGTTCTCTTTCACCCAGCGCCTGTGCTAGAGGACCACCGACCCCTTGATACGTATCCAACATATCTATAATTTTTGATCGTTCCATGTTGTTATATTATCAATCTTGGATGTTTTATAATCATTTTTTGGTACTAACCTGTTGACATAGTGCCAAGTGCCAGTTGCTGTTTTCTGCTTGTTTTTTACATCGCAGGAAATCAGTATCAGATAGAGTCCAAACACAACGAAACTTTACGGAGATTTTTTTGGACCAAAAGGAACAGAATGGGCTCTGGCTGCGCCTGGGGGTGCTCTGAGGTGAGCACAACCCACCAGGGCGCGCCAGGAGGCCCAGGCGCGCCCTGGTGGGTTGTGCCCACCTCGGGTGCTCCCCGGACGGCCTCTTCGCTCTATGGATACCCCAATATTCCAGAAACCCTAGGGGAGTCGACGAAATATTCATCCAGCTGCCGCAGAGTCCAGAACCACCAGATCCAATCTAGACACCATCTCGGATGGGGTTCACCACCTCCATTGGTGCCTCTCCGATGATGTGTGCACTACTAGAAAAACCCTTACCAGTAGCGCTGTTTTTTTGCTATTAGTAGCGTGGGCAGGTGCGCTACTGCTACGGCCCTACAGCTATTTTTTAGCAGTAGCGCTTGTTTGGCCCAGCGCTACTGGTATCTAAAGCTAGCTGTAGCGCGCATCCCCCAGCTCTACTGATAATTATCTACAGCGTGTGGAACTAGCCAGCGCTATTGTTACTTGAGTGCTACTGGTAACCTTTACCCCCACGCCACTGCTAACTTTTGTATTTTTTTTGCGTTTTGGCTCTGTACACAATTAAACAGATCCATCGTTTATACAATAACATGCATATTCATTGAAAAGCAAGTGAGTCATCAATGAGCCAAAGTTATTAGAAGTCTCGACATGTCTCAAGTATCTCATCACCATGAATCATGGTCGAAGACATGTCTCGAAATAGCGTTCCACGTCATTACAAGTTCTCAATACATGCAACTACATGGTCACATACTCATGTTTCATCATCTATGTAGACTATGATATGACCGCATAGAAGATAAGAGCGATCACGATGATCAAAAGCGGTATTATGTAGTAGTTTTTGCAGCGGCGCTAGTTCTGAATCCCCTGTTGTGCTATGAATCTCAAGTAACTAGCTTCGGCTTCTGCTCTGCTATCAAACCCTTTCTGGCTTCCGCCGGAGAAGCCAGAGACTTTGGCCTGACACTCTGGCCACTCATCATACACACCCGGAACATGCCCTACATACACGGCATACCACTTCCTCGCCATCGTTGATCTATATACCTGTCAGAGATGCACACACACACACACACACATATATATATATCATGAAGTGAATACAACGAAACAATTATGAAATAGAAGCAACATATATAGTAAACATAGTTAACAAATTTCATCGTACCGAAAGCAATTAACTAGAGCGCGGCACCATACATCTAATAGTTTCGTTGTGCTGAGAGATTCGTAGTTTCGTCGTACAGAAAGTAACAAGTAACTAAACATACACATTGTTTTTAAGCAGTGCACTCTTCCCATCTGTCCATGTCCGAAAGGGTGGAACCAAGCTTAGTGAAAGGCGTCATGTCCTGACGCTGTAGGGCAATGCGGGTTCGGACGTCAACTCGTGATATTGGGCCGCCGTAGAACATCCCATTCACTTCGAGGACATCTTTCATGATGATGGACGCAATTTCCTGCTGGATCCAGTAGAAATCATTTCGAAGTTGATTATCCGGCACGGCTCCAAAGGCTTCGGCCCATCTCTGGATATGGGTATCGGATGAAGATTTCATGCAAAGTGATTGCACATCCCTTCTGTACTCCATCATTAGATGGATGATGTAGAATCCATCATTGTCACTTCTTACCGGTTGGTGGATGCAACAGAAGTCAGTCTTGTGGCCAAAACAAAGCCCGACCTTATTTGTTTTTTTGCATTGGATGTAGCCACCCCGCATGCTGAAGCCCAACATAGCTCTGTCCAGAACATACTTTATGGGTGTGTAATCTTTCTTCTGTATGTTCTTCGACGAGTCCAAATATAGAGCGCGAGAGTAATGCGGGTAAAGAACGATGAGAACGGCACGACACCCCCCGCTGCACAAAATACACGATCAAGTTAGCCTCCATGCGTGCAAAGTAACTATTGAAATGCACGTATGTGTTATAGTGCTATCCGCGGATGACTTTCCTGGGATGATAAGGTAGGAGAATCGTTTCTTTGTCCTTATTCCTGACCAAGAATTCTTCGATGTACTGACTCGCATATTGACGGTTGGCGTCGCTGATTGACACGAAGCCCTCATGCATGTAGTATGGGTCCGCGACCGCAAGACCAGTGACTTGCTTTCTCTTGACGATGTAGTTCATGTGCAACGCATACAGGCGGACGAACGTAAAATCGAGTGTCCTCATTTGAAACATCTGGAATATGTAATCAAACCTCAGGAAGAAGAGGTCCGCGGGGCATGTGCGGACGTACATCTTGCAACTGCTCGACACATGAACCGTATAAAGTGGGTATCCTGGATCATCCGAGGCGAGGAGGCTTCTCTCTATCGAAAGCACATGGTCATGGAGTCTCCTAAGATCCCCTGTTATGGCAGCAAGTGCATTCGCCGGTACCATTGGCTCTCCCGCGACATGGATTAATGGCGCATGTTTCATCGGTACACTGTCAACCTTGGTCGAAGGCGGCTGGCTGCTAGAACCAACATTGCCAGCTTTATTGGATTTTCTCGCCGTCGGTCTCTTCCTCTGCTTCTTCTTAGTGCGCTCAGGTGCTGGTGGGTCTGTAAGACCCTCCCTGAGCACCACCCCTAGTGTTGTCGGGCTCAGCATTGGACGACTCTGCTAATTAGTTGAGCTTGGGTGGAACCGGCATCTGGAGGCGTGTCCTACGAGGATTGCATGAACAAAGACTTCTTGCACTCCCGAGGACGTTCCGGCTCTAGTACATGCATCTCATATTCATATGGTTGACTCATTGTTACTTCATTGTCATAGCCGGTATTGAAATACTGGAGAGGGTCATCGGCGTCCTCCATGTCATGATCCATATCCTCTTCCATGGGGCAGATGGCATCATCTGCCGAAACGGTTGGCCCTCCTTCCTCGTGTCTCTCAATCTCAGCAATCAGCACAGACGATGGTTGTACTTGTGTAGGTGGGGTTGTGGTCATACCTTCCTGAGGTTCCGTTGGTGTGCTCCCGGCCACAGGATCGGCCAATTTTTGCATTGGCCAAGCTGCGTGGGGGTCTCATCATCCTCTCCATCAGTTTGTATCGGATGAGGGAAACCCTCGTAGACCGCTTTCACACTCCCCACGGAGACCCTTAAGGCGTTATCAGGCATCTGCCGGCAGTGGAACAATCGATCCTTGGGCTTCACTATAGTACCCTTCCCCACATCCACCAACCCGCCCTTCATGTGGTAAAGGAGGGTGCACGGAGTGGAGTCGGCCTACAAAGACATGTACGTGCGACGTCAGAGACCCAAAAAGAACGACAACTGAAGATTAATTAATTAGTTGAGTTGATGAAGGTGCGACGCGCATTTATCATGAGGGCTTCGAGCTCAGCCAATGTCGACGGCCTGACATTCAAGCTAGAGACGGAGCTAGGGCTGCTGCGAGAGCTGGGTGCAGGAGCAAGGTGCTGGAGGAGGTGCGGGTGCAGTTGCCATACTAGGTACGAGTATGGGTGCGGTGTTGATTGAGTTGCTCCCGGTGAAGCTGGGCATGGGAAAATCACTTGGTGGCGCGTTTGGATTTTGTTGCGCCCATGTGACCACAATTGGAATCAAGCTTGTAAAGGCAGCCACCATATCATCTCTACAGGCAGCGATTATCTTAGCTTTGGTCTCAGCTTTTGCTTTCTCCATCGCCCGCGCCACCTTCTCGTCGATAGTCACTTGACTGAACTTCTTTCTCCGTCTTTTGGCCTTGGGGTCCTCGTTATAATAGTACTTCCATGTGGCGCCATCCCCGGCACCGTGCACACGTCCATATTGCGGCCGCTGGCCGGGCGGGTGTCCCATCATTATGTTCATGGCCCGGTTGAAAGGAGTGTCCCACTTGTACTTCGCCGACGACTGAGTCGACGAGTCGCTTTCGGCCACAAGCTTGTGTTGCTCTCTCTGCAAAATGGACCGTGAATCATTTACGGATGCGACTAGAATGTAGTAGACTTCATTGATTAGAAGCTAATATGTAAGGTGGTAAAAGGATAATTACCAGTAATCTCATGTATTTCCTAATCGGCCCGTCGGCGAAATATTTTTTTGGGGTCCCACGAGAATCGGGCCCTGATGAAGTCGTGCTCCTGCTGGTCGGTGAACTCAGCCAATGGGTCGGGGATCCCCTGACGTTCACGTTCTGCGTCCTCCCTAGCCCACACGGGCCTCTTTCCCGTGTAACCACGACTTCCAAGGCGGTGGTTCCCCATGTTCTTTGCCTGCAGCTGCTTGCCTCTCTCCGACCTGGCCTTGGCAGCTTCTTCATTGCAAGTCTCCTTGATCTTTTCAAAGTCCTCTATCGTAATTTTCGGATTGTTTGCAACAATCTTGGCGTAGGTTTCATGGTCTACTTCAATCGCCTTTTTCACCCTAGTTTTCCAAGCGCTCAATGCGTTGCTGAACTTCCCTAGGGCTTTGTTGTTGATTTTTTTCATGGCATCATCATCCCATGGGTCGACATCGTCATTCCGACCGGGGAACAGGAATCTTGCGTGCAACCTAGTTAGAGCAGCTTCTTCAAATTTTCATTCTTCCGTATTTTCGTGGTGTTGATGTTAGCTGTATCCCGTAGGATGCATGCTAGTTGGTTTCCGTAACACGCTGCCACTTCCCGCGGCTCTATTGGCTCGAACTCGCCAGGGTGCACCGCCGTGACCACCAGTCTTCCGGTGCCGAGCTCATTTCGGTGTTGTGTCCTCTTTTCCTTCTTTCCCTCATTGGCTTGGGAGGTCCCACCTTCCGTGATTTAGTTAGGAACATCATTAGCGCCAGTCTCAGTGCAGGTGTCATTGGCATCAGTATCGGCGCCGGCACCACCACCGTCGTCATCTGTCATGACAAGGGGGTCCTGACACCCAGCTTGCTGTCTCTCCTGATCCGCCAGAAAGTCGAGGTAGGCGTGTGCTTGACCTAATTGGGACTGAGAACCTCCGGCCTCATCGGTGTTGGTCATGTTTCCTAGGGTTCAATGTTGTAGTTGTTTAATTATCGAGCTTTATATAATAAAGTGAATAATGAAAAAAGTGACCTTTGTTTTGCCGGAAATGTTGTTTCATTCCCGTCGCGACAAATCTCAAGCACTCGATATGTCCAACTTTCTAGCACAAGTCATGACGAAATTCACGGAAAATTTTGGCATGACCTTTGCTAGAAAGTGCACATATAGAGCGCCTGAAATTTGCCGGAATGGAAATGAATCAACATTTCCGGCAAAACATAGGTCACTCGCAATCGGTTTCCCTGCAAATGACAATAAGCACTATGTGCTGAAGTAGCTGACTTGTGCACTTTTTTAACAGCAAGCATTTCAACACTCTAACAACCATTTTAACAGCCACGTTATGAGCACTCTAAGAAGCTGGTGACAAATACACAATCATGAACTTACAAAGGTCAACTACCGGAGCAAAACTGCAAGCTCATTAACCAATCTAACAACTCCACTCCCCATTGCATCAATATGAACACTTTAACAGCCACATTATGAACACTTCCCCTTGCATCATTATGTGCTGACATATGAAGAGGGAGGGAAGAGGGGGTGGCGCACCTCGGGGTTGGGATCGGGGTCGGGGTCGCCGGGGCAGAGGGGGTGTTGAGGGCGTCCTTCTCCTTCTCGTCGATCTGCGCCTAGCTTTGATCTGCAGAAAGACCTAATTTGGTCACAGAGAGAGACCAAATTTTCAAACACTGCCATTGAAAATCCTCATTTTCAAAATGGACAGCAACATAAGCTAATTTTCAAAAACTATACTTTTCATTCTCATTTAAAAACAAAGCAACATAAGCTAATTTTCATTTCAATATTCTGTCAAAGCTCATTTTAATTCTCTGTCAAAGCTCATTTTCATTTAACTACTGGTGCCTTCAAAATACTACTCTGCTCATGTCAAAGCTCATTTTCAAAATACTACTGCTCATGTCATAAGCTTATTTTCATTTTCATTCTCTATCTACTCTCTGCTCATGTCAAAGCTCATTTTCATTTTCTATCTACTCTGCTCATGTAAAAGAACAAGAGGAGGGGAGGGAAGGGGTGGCTCACCGCGCGTCGGGGTCGGGGTCGCCGGTGCGGGGTTGAGGGTGTCGGCGTCACGGTCGCCGGGGAAGAGGGGGTACGGTTGTGGGCATCCTTCTCCTCCTCGCCGATCTGCAGAAAGACCAGTCAGAAAGAGAGAGAGAGAGAGAGAGAGAGAGAGAGAGAGAGAGAGAGAGAGAGAGAGAGAGAGAGAGGGAGAAGAGGGAGGGATGGCGCACCTTAGTATTGGGGATGGCCGGGGTCGGGTCGTCGGAGGCAGAGGGGGTAGGGCGTCGTTCTCGGGGGAGGGGCCGGGCCGGGGGTCGACGGTGGCGTGGGCGGGTGTGGGGTCAGGGTCGGGTGCGGCGTTGATGGCGGCGTGGGCATGTGCGGGGTCGGGGTCGGGTGCGGCGTCGACGGCGGCGTGGGCGGGTGCGGTGTCGACGGCGGCGCGAGCTCAGAGAGAAAGGGGATTGAGAGGGGGAGAGAGTGAGAGAGAGGAAAGAGATATGAGCTAGCGGACCGGTGCTGTAGGCAACTTAGCTATAGCGCGTGTTGGCAAAACGCGCTATAGCTAAGTTAGCTATAGCGCTGCCCTAGACAAAACGCGCTACTGCTAACTTTATTTTTTATTATTATTATTATTATTGTTATTATTTTCCTTAGCTATAGCGCTGTCCAGGCCAAAATGCGCTACTGCTAACTTTTTTTCTTTTTCTATTTTTCTTTTTCTTTTTCATATTCCACAGACCTCCTTCCTTTTTATTTTATTTTTATTTTTATTTTTCTTTTTCTTTTTCATATTCCACAAACTTTCTTCCTTTTTCTTTTTCTTTCATTTCATTTGCCACAACTTATTAGTTCCTTTTTCATTTTCTTTCATTTCATTTTGCAAAACTTCCTTCCTTTTTCTTTTTTTTCTTTTTCTTTTTCATATTCGACAAACTTCCTTCCTTTTTATTTTATTTTTATTATTCTTTTTATTTTTCTTTTTCATATTCCACAAACTTCCTTCCTTTTTATTTTTATTTTTCTTTCATTTCATTTTCCACAACTTATTAGTTCCTTTTCCTTTTTCTTTCATTTCATTTTGCAAAACTTCCTTTCTTTTTCTCTTTCTTTCATTTGCACTTTTCTTTTTCTTATATTTGTTTTGCACTTTCCGTCCTTTAATTTGGTCTGTTGTTGGAGCAATACCACTGTTACCCTCCGGATAATAATTAGTATAATATATATTACATCATTTGACCGCTAACGGCGGTATACAAAATAGACACACACAAAATTTGTGGATTAGTTTGTCAGCTTGGGCGACGACGATGCTTCAGATTGATCTTCTTCCCTCTTTTGTTCGTTGTCGAATAATTGAGCCCATGGTCGTGACTTTTCCTTCTCCAGGGATTACGATCTTTCATACGATCTTTCATAGGTAATGTAGTCTTCATTCTTCTTTTGACGTATGCCTCATCGTCATCAGCATCATCTTCCCTCATCGGATCACCGTACTGGTCGTAGTCTTCCTCGTTGGCGACTCCATCCATTCCGGCGATGCTCCTTTTGCTTCTCCTCACAACAACACGGCTGGGATTTATCGGATCAGTTATGAAGAAACATTGTGTCACGTGTTTAGCGTGTACCCATGGCTCATTTTTGGCGATGGCGTTGACGGTACCGCTATCGGAGTCGGGTATACACATGGTAGTGAAATGTCGGTTTTCTCTCTGTACATTCTTAGCCCATCTAACACGGAACATCGTCACGCTATGCAATCCAGAGTAGTTAAGCTCACATATCTCTTCGACCCTTCCGTAATATCTTTCAATTACATTCGCGGTCATGGCTTCCATCGTCACCCCTGAGTTTTGGTCATCACTGTTTATATCTTTCTCCTCCGTGTAGAACGTGTATCCGTTGATATTGTATGCTTGATAAGTCGCGAGGTTGGTCGAGGGGCCATGTGCTAAGGCGTATATGAGCGTTCCGTTCGGACAACCCTCTTCCGGGGGATTAGCCAGAACTCGCTCTTTGAACCAACGCAAGAAAGTGGAGTTGTCCTCTCTAATAACTTCAGCGTCCGTCCTGTGCACCCCACGGTCATGGTACTTCTTTGCGATGGTCTCTTTGTGAAGTGTCACGAAATCTTCTAGCACATCTAGGTGTTGTAGCATGACTAAGTTTGCCCTATCAAGGTCGTTTTGTTGGCCCGAGCGTAACACATTCACATCCCTATGACCATTGGTGTGACCTTCACCTTCGAGCCTTCCACAGTGCTTGTTGATGGGCAAACCAACAACAGGGTCTCCGGTGCCTACTAGATAACTCTCACAGAAAGAGATGCACTCTTTGGTCAGATATCCCTGGGCTATGCTTCCATCTGGACGGGACATGTTACGGCCGAATCCTTTGATGACCCCATTCATCCTCTCGAACGGCATCATGCTGTGCAAGAATGTCGGCCCTAGGTCGATGTTGTCGTCCATGATGTGGACACATAGATGCACCATGACATCAAAGAACGCAGGCGGGAAGTACATCTCTAGCTCATTCAGTATGACCACGATCTCTTCCTGTAGCCTATGGAGTTGCTTCACACTGATCGACTTTCGAGAGATAGCATCAAAAAAGTGGCATAGGTCAGTAAGTGTCTCACGCACATGTGTGTCCATAATCCCTCTAAGTGCAACCGGGAGTAACTGCATCATCATCACATGACAGTCGTGAGACTTCATCCCACTGAACCTTTTTTCCTTAGTGTCTAGATATCTGCTTATCTTCCTACAGTATCCAGAACTAACTTTGATTCTGGCAAGGCACTTGAACAATTGATCGACCTCCTTCGGATCTAAGGTGAAGCAAGAGGGGGGGGGGGGAAATATTGTTCTTCCTTCTTGTTTACTTTTTGGCCCCTATCTTTCGTCTCCGTCTCCGTCTCCGTCTCGGTCTCCTCTGACGACCTTTTACCGGGCATTTGGAGATCTTTCTGATATTAAAAAATTCCAAGTATTTTCTTGCCTTCGGCCCATCCTTGGTCCTCTCCGGCATGTTCATCAATGTTCCAAGCAAACTCTCAAGGATATTTTTTGTGATATGCATTTGATCAAGGCTATGAGGCGTGTCGAGTATGGGCCAGTATTCCAAGTCCCAGAAAATAGATCTCGTCTTCCATACCTTCAGCAGGGGCTCCGGCACCTTTTTCTTCGTCTTTATCGGCAAGGGGCACTCTTCCCAGTTCTTCAATAACTCATATATTTCTGCACCTCTACGCTTACGTGGAGGACCTTGATGCTCAGCCTTACCATTGAATAGATCTCCACGCTTTCTCCACGCTTCTCGAGCCATCTTCGATGCCCCATGTACACGATTTTCGAAGACCCGCCATCTTTAGATAGCTGCAGAGAAGTTGTATCATCCATGCACCTCGTGCATCCGCAATATCCGTGGCACACCTGGCCGGAGAGATAGCCTAACCGAGATAGTCCTGCACCGTCGTGATCAGCGCGGCTCTCATGTAGAAATACTCTCCTTTGCTTGCATCCCATGTCTTGGACGGCGTTGTCCATAAGGTCTATAGCTCCTCTTTCAGTAACCCGAGATACAGATTTATATCATTTCCCGGTTGTCTCGGCCCTTGAATAAGCATAGCCATGTGTATGTATTTTTCCTTCATGCACAACCAGGGGGAGGTTGTACATCCATACAAACATGGGCCATGTGCTATGATTGGTGTTCTGGTTGCCAAATGGATTCATGCCATCGCTACTAGCGCCAAGCACGATGTTCCTTGGATCATTTGCAAAAAAAATCAAATTCAGCATTTAATGCTCTCCACTGGCTAGCATCTGCGAGGTGTCTCAGCTTCGGCTCATCTCCGTCATCTGGCTTCACCCTCTCCGCGTGCTAGCGCGTAAGCTTTGCTTCCTTAGGATCTACAAAATACCGCTGTAGACGCCAAGTGATTGGAAAGTACCATACAACTTTCTGTGGAGCTTTCTTTCCGGCCTTTTTATATCGTGAAGCATTGCACTTTGGACAAATGGTTTTTTCCGCGTGCTCATTCCGATATACTATGATGCAATTATTGATGCATGTGTGATATCTAATGTGTGGCAGATCAAGAGGGCACACGATTTTCTTTGCCTACTCGACACTAGTAGGACACAGGCTTCCCGCAGGAAGAACCTTCTTTAGATACTTCAGAAGCTCATCTAAGCTTGTATCTGTCCATTTTTTTGCCTTCGTCTTTAGAAGTTCTAGTGTGAAACTCAAGCGGGTCACCTCGGGATTGCAACCATCATACAAAGGAGTCATTGAGTCTACCTCCAGTTGCGCCAGTTTGGCCTCCTCTCTAGAAGCAGTACTTTCGCTAGTCGTCTTCTTGCGAAGCAGGTCTCGAACATGCGGGTCCCGCATGGCTGAACTTAGTAGCGACGAAGACGGCGGCGTGTCCGCGTCTTCTCCGCCTTGAACTACCTCTTCGCCATCGACATTTCCGAGGCCGTCTTCCTCTTCGGGCACATAATCGATCATCTCTTCGTCTGGTGGCCCCATGTCGTTATTTCCTGCCCCGTCGACATCCTCATCATCATCATCATCATCATCATCATCATCATCATCTTCACTTATCCACCGAGTATGGCCATGCATGAAACCATGCATGAGCAGGTGCACCTTGAATGTGCCACCCTCAAAGGGGTCGAGCCTGACTATTCCTTTGCATTTTCGACACGGACATAAAACATCCTTCAGTCTTTTTTCATACATGTTGTCCACAGCGGATTGCCAGTATCTTTCCACCATCCTTCCATTGACCTTCATGATCACCTGCACGCGGAGCAAATATTATAACCACGTATATATGCATGCATGTATCAAATTCATACAAAAATTCGGCATGACCTTCCCTAAACATAGGACATATTGAGTTTGCCCGAAATTCGCCGAAACGAAATTGAATCGACATTTCGGCAAAACACAGGCAACTCATGTCACCCACATTATTTCATCAAATACACAATGTAGGCAACTCAAATTATGCCACACACAATTCGGTATATTCTCATATCACCCATATATATATAGTTTCGGTCCTATCCACACAAACACTTTTTTTTGCTCACCTATGTGTCGAGAGGGATATCGTGCACCTTTCTTCTTAGTTACCTAGTAGCTCTAGATATATATATATAGCTCTAACTAGCTAGCTAGCTCCCTAGAGAGAGAGGGAGCTAGGGAGAGAGTGGGAGGAGAGGGAGAGAGGAGAAGAGGGAAGGCATTAATGGAAGGGGGTGGTGGAGGGCAAATAAGAGGGGGAGGGAGGGCATTAATGGAGGGGGTGGTGGTGGAGGGCAAAGAAAGAGGGGGTGGTGGAGGGCAAAGAAGAGGGGGATGGGAGGGCTCTAATGGAGGGGTGTGGTGGAGGGGCAAAGAAGAAGGGGGTGGTGGAAGGTCAAAGAAGAGAAGAAGGGAGGGCTCTAATGGAGGGGTGGTGGAGGGGGAGCATTGGAACAAGCAAGGTGCAAGGAAAGAGGGAGAAGGGAAGGGGGAGAGGAAGAAGAAAGGGGAGGAAGGAGGGGAAAGGTGGCTGGCGACCATAGCAGTAGCGCGGGGCGCCAAAGCACGCTACTGCTATGAGTGCCAGCCAAAATACTACTGGTAAGTAAAACTAGCTATAGCGCTTGTATAAAAACCACACTACTGGTATAAGTTTACCCGTAGAAGAAATAGCAGTAGCGCGTCTAGGTGCACATGCGCTACAGCTATTTTCTTAACAGTAGCGCTGGTTAGACTACAAATGCTGCTAATATTTTTTGGTCAGGTGGTGTGCTGTGGCAAACTTACCAGTAGCGCGCCCTCCAGAAACCCACGCTGCTGCTATGTTGTACCAGTGGCACGCTTTATAACAGACGCTATTGGTAATTATCAGTAGCGTAGGGTCCAGAACACATGCTACTGGTAAAATTCTATGTATAAGCCTTTTCCTCGTAGTGGTGAGTAGTTCTTTGTAGACCTTCGGGTTTGTAGTTAGTAGCTAGATGGCTTCCTCTCTCTCTCTCTCTCTCTCTCTCTCTCTCTCGCTGGACTCTCAATACAATGGTCTCTTGGAGATCCATATGATGTAATTCTTTTGCGGTGTATTTGTTGGGATCGATGAACTTTGAGTTTATGATCAGATCTATCTTTTTACATCCATGAAAGTATTTGAGTTTCTTTGATCTCTTTATGCATGATTGCTTATAGCCTCGTATTTCTTCTTCGATATTTGGGTTTTTGTCATGGAATTAACACGTCAGATGTCCTAGGTGTAAGGACTTAGTCGTGAGGCCAGCGCATCTATGTAGTAGCTTGAGAGGGGTTGATTGGGATGAGAGACGCAGGGCGGATCAACGCACAAGACAAGGGTTTAGACAGCTTCGGGCCCCGGGAAACATCATCCGGTAACAACCCTACATGCTGTTTGTGGCTAGGTCTCATTATGCTTATGAGAGAGTCGCCGGTAAGCCGGCTCTTTGAGTCTAGCCCTAGAGATTGTTTCTTGTTTCTCGTCCCTCTTTGGGGTGCCCTGCCCCTCCTTATATAAGTTAGAGGGGTGGGTTACATGTGGAGTCCTAGTAGGACTAGGACTAGTCTATCTTCTCTTACAAGTTAATTACAAGTCCGGGTCTTGCTTCCTCGTAAAGGAAATATTCGTCATCCCTTTCCTTTTAATCCGGCCCATCATAACATGAGCCGGCCTTCTGGGCTTTAGGCCTTGTTGTCCATCTGACCCGCCCGCCGGGTTACTAATGAGTCATCCGGCTCGTGAGTCATCTGACAGTGAGCCGCCAGACCCGTGAGTCGCCAGTCCTCTGGCGGGTCACGGTGAAGCGCCAAGTCCGGCCGGGTCATACCGCGGGGTATATCCCCGACATTAGCCCCCAGTTTAATTTGGATTTATCCATGTTAAACTAATCTGCAATATAAACACAAGAACAAATTTGACAGGTTGTGTTCCGGGTTAAATATTCTTTGTAAGCCGGCACATGATCATCCTTAAATCCTTGTCATCTTCCTTCTTGATATGTATCCATAATCTCATAGCGAATCTCTTTAGCAGATATGTTCAAAGTTTGCCAATGCAAAAAATCCAGATACTTCCTTTGAAAAATCGGGTCAACAGGCCAGCTTCAGAGTCGATTTGCTGACATTGGTCTCTTGTTGAGAAATATTGTAAGAGATAATCCACTTGAGTCGGCTTTCAATGCTCTGATTTGACAAAAATATTGGTTTTCAAATATTCAACTTATATTCAGCCGGCTTAAAGATATAAAACTTGCCGGTCTATGAGTACCAAAATTGCCGGGTTATAAATAGATGATGCCAAGTCATAATTGTCACCGACACCGGTTTGTGATTTTTGCAGACACCAGGTCAATCTGATTTACTCAAAACTGAGAATTTGAAGATATTTCTCCCTTATATTCATATTACCTGTAGCCCCCAAGGGCCGGTTTAATCAGCATGAATAAGCCGGGACTTATCACCATGGCTTTAAATAAAATCCAGTTGTGTAGCCCCCATGAGTCGGCTATAGTCATAGTACTGTAGCCGGGTCATCCTAGAATTGTCTTGAATTGTTTGGCAGGAGCAATTGGTAGTCCCCAAGGGCCGGCTCATTACGATGTGATGAGTCGGGTCTTCAATGAAGTGAGCAAAAAATGACTTTGCATTATCCCCCAAGTGCCATGGTGCATGCTGGCAGTGACATGGGACTTGCATATTTGATGTAATCTCAACTTGAATAATGTAGCCCCCAAGTGCCGGGTTGTAAGCCTGCAGCGACTCGGGACTATTCCTTCCATTGTAGAATAAATCATATCCATTGATAAAATAATAGCCATTGCGCTGAAGCGACTTGGAAAACCTCAATCATAATATTAGTTTCTGATAACCATAATAAAAATCCAGCCATGTTGGCTATTAAAGATTTGACTAACCCGGTTGGAAAACCTCAATCATTCAAATCATAATGAAAATACAGCCAAGTTTGGCTATTTAAAGATTTCAAATACCTTATCTGTTGACAAGTAAATCCGGAGTTTAAATACCCGTCGGCTCTTGGCCGATGGCGATTTATTATGCCTCCATTGTAAGCCGGAATTTTTATAACCCGGCTATTTATAGCCTTTGAGAAAATCAAGAATTGATGAGCTTGGACTTAAACATTTATACAAGTCATAGTTCTGCAAACCCTGCATAGAGTTTAAACAACATACGCCCTGGCAACTTAACGTCAAAAGCCCGGGCGGGTAACTACCCAAATATAGTCTTATCCTGCACACAAGTAGATCACAAGAACCCTTGGCGATTTACCGCAGGGCGGGTCATAATATCTTACATATGACCACTGATGTGTAAAAAAGGAGTCACAGATAAGCCTGTTATGAATCATAACTTTGAAACATAACTATAATATCATACTTGTGATATTGAATTTGCATTGTCGGTTTAAATGACCTGCACAATAAGGGTGATAACCCAATCCTTGATACGCGCATGATTCCAATGGCGCAATTCAAAACATACCGGCGGCTTAAAGTCCATAGCCAGGGCCGGTTTAAACATAATCATGTATAAACAATATCATACCTGTGATATTGAATTGTACTGCCGGCTTATGATACGTGTGCAGTAAGTGTGATAACCCAATCCTTAGAAGCCAATGCTTCCACATAGATGATGATTGTCATAAGCTGGCGACTTATCATCAAAAATCAAGCCGGGTTAAATAGCAACCACTCATATACACTTTAGATATGATCAAAAGAGCTTCAAATAAAATCCCAAAAATTATTTGCAAAAAGAGACTTCAAAAATTTTGAGGCTTCTGATTCGAATACGATCAGAAAAACCGTCCCAAAGGGGTTAAGCTAAGATTCGAATACGATCATATAGCCCCCAGCGGCTTTGGCGCTGCCGATCAAGAGGGTACCGACAGCTATGTTCTCTTTGGTTCGAATACAACCTACGTTTGAACAGGAAGCCCCCAAATGACCTTGAGAGTTGTTTAACGACGCTGATTCGAATACGATCCACGTCGGTTCCCAAAGGGGGTTGAGCTATGGTTCAAATATGACCAAGAAACTCCCCAATGAGCTCGGCAGTGTGCCGATCAAAAGGGTATCGACAGCTATGTTCTCTTTGGTTCGAATACGACCTATGTTTGAACAGGAAGCCCCCTAGTCATCATGAGAATATTTAACGACTCCGATTCGAATACGATCAGGGTCACACCAAAAGGTTTAAGCTAAATTCGAATACGACCAGCTCCCGATGGTCATTAAAGCAGGGTACCTATATTTGAGTTATGCTTTGTAACAGACTCTCTTTGGTCCCTTTAATTTTTACTGAGAACTCGAACTTTGCGAGAGACAACCTCTTTTTAAACCGGAAATTTGTAAACCGGATATTAAGAGCTTCAAAGCTTTATAAGATACAAATTTACCTTGAGTCGGACGTTTGAACCGGATTTGAGAGCTTCAAAACCTTGCGGGAGAAAGATATCTCTTGAACCGGATTTTAAACCGGAATCTTTATTTGAACTGGCAATTTTCTGACGGCCTTTAAAGTTTCATCAATATGGTAGCAGCCTCCGGAACCGGGTTATCATTCCCTCCAACGACCCGGGGTTCCCGAGTCATGTCACTGTAGCCCCCGAGTCTCAAGATGACTCGAGGAGTTGGCTTGAGATTCTCCATATTTAACCGTGATATAAACCGGCATAACTTGTATATCACTGGTGTTGATAACACGATGTGTATCCACAGAAGGTTGAGGTGACTGCGGTGGGTTATAAATGATCCCGTATGAGCCGTGTCAGCAACTCGGCCAATGGTTCCTTCCAACGGGTTGTTTGAAGTTTAACCAAACTGTAGCGATGGCGACTTGTGCGCATGTCCATTGAGCCATCCAGGTGCAGACGGCGGCTGATAACATATGATAATTTGCCTCCAATTTGTTGGAAGAAAACCGGGCTTCCCAAGTAGTGACCTGCTCATACTCAATACGCAGCTCATGCAGATAGGTGCGGCTCGGTGTGTTGATGTAGACCAGGCCGCGAGAAGCGGACGGAAAAGACGACCTCAGCATCAGAGGTGGCTCAGACAGATGAACCGGCCGCGGTATTATAAACCGGCGCGGTCGGGCGAGTTAACCACGTCGTTTTGATGTAGTGAACAATTGTCCTGCATCAACAATATTGCAGACCAAGACAAAGATAAACTGCTCTTTGACAAAATAATATGTACCAATAAAATATATTTTAGATGGATATCACCTGATGTGCCAGGCCGGAAATAATCCGCTATGAAATTAATGATTCATAGGTGAATTTGAAGTCGCTCACGGGTGAACCGGCCGCGGCGTGGTAAACCGGTGCAGACGGGTGAGTCGACCGTGGCGTTGTAAGCCGGCGCGGACAGCGAGTCAGCTGGCGCGTTTGATGTAAACCGGACCGCGGTACGCGTGCCCATGAAGTCATGCAGCACCGCCGAACGTGCATCCGCGACATAACACCACCCTTTTTCTTTTAATAGCCGTCCTGCCTAAAAAAAATATCACAGACCAGAGTGATTGATTTTGGACAAAAGGAATATGTGCCAAAATTATATTTAGAAGGATATCACTTGATTCGCCCGATCAACAGGCGAGTCGGCTGTGGCATTGTAAAACGGCGTGGACGGGAGAATCGGCCACGGGGTCGGACGGATAAGTCGCCCATAGTGTTGTAAACCGTCACGGACGAGCGAGTTGTCCTCCACGTTGCAAGCTGCCTGAATCGCGCGCCTGCTGTCTGAATCACGCGTCATGGCGACTCAAAAGATTGTCGGAAGTGACGCAATAAGAAACGCCAGCGAAAAACTCTTGAGCTGAATAGATCTGCGAGTATAAAATAGCACGAGCAGACAACATATGTTTTGTATAATACGCACTTAATACGCAGAGTAATTTAACGGAGACGAGTGCACCTGATTATATCCGTAGATATCTGCAGAGCAATTTTGAAACAAGGCGAGGCGGCGTGCCCGGGGTGGCTCGACGCGCCGGCGAGGTAACTTGGCGAGCGGGCGGGGAGAGCCGGGTCGTAAGGTGGAGGCGCGCTGTTGACCCGGCAGCGATGGCGGCAATTGCTTGGCGTCATCTCGCAGCAGAAGGAGAGGCAAGCTGATTTTACGGGGCGGCTCTGAACAACAGAGCAGCAAGGCGGCTCGTGGCAGCGGGGCCGCACCAGTGACTCGGACGAGGCCGGCGGCTTGCAAACAAGGCCACAGCGGCGCGGGCAGGTCAACACCGGGCAGTTAGAAAGGCTTTGCGGCAGAGTCGGGCGCGGCGACTCGCCATTGACGGCGGCTCGTCGACCGTGTCGCAGTAGAGGCGACGATGAACTGAGGCCGGTTTGCAAGCATCGGCTCAGCAGCATTAAGACGAGGCCGAGTACTCCGGCGACTTAAAAGGCGCTGTAGGTGGTGACTCGGAGCGGCCATTGAGGCGACGCGGCTCGGCAATATACGGCTGACCCAGAGCAATGAACCCGCACGAGAGTGAGGCCGGTGGCCTATGGCGACCACAGCGTCTCAGAGGTGACTTGTTTTGACCAACGTAGAAACAGCAGCCGCCGGCCGGCAACGACAGCTCAGGCGACGCGAGGGCGTGAGCAGCAGAGGCCCGAGTCTGCGACCAAATCCGTTTCCGGGCCGCATGTTTTTTTCGAATCCACGTCCGCTTCAACCTCCAGGTCGTGACCCTCCCTTTTTTGTGTTTTTTTCCAATAGTAATTTTCCCTTGATGACCGGAGTACTGGTACTTGCATCTCGCACGATAGAATCCATTATCCCCACGTGAGGGAGGTACTTCCCAGGCTTGAGAAAAGTAGTAGTAGTAGCTTTGTCTTTTCCTAGTAGCACTTTTGACTTACTTTAATACCATGATGTGGACATCGAGACTGCAGATCGCATCACGGGATTTTCCCTTTTTACTATTTTAGCCAGTAGCACTTTTTGATCTTATCTACACACTCCGGCGAGGAATCAACTGTACGATGTTTGCAGAGTTCGCCTCGGTACTGCTGTAGTCCTACGAGCCGTGTCATGCTGATCCGCACACGGACGATACCCAAGTCAGTCTCGGCGAATCAACCACGCGTATAACTTTTCTTCTTCTCAATTGTAGCCGTAACCATGAACAAACGAATCAGCGACTTTTGTCGGTCTAACGTGTCCTCTTCAAAAATCTGTCCGTCTTGGCGACTTGAAATCAGTCCAAACGATCACAAGGCGGCTTGACCAAAGTTGTAACCCAGCTATTCTTCATATAAAAAAAATTTCGAGCCTCCTTGATCGCTAGGAGAGATCCCTTCAAGAACTCAACACCACCGCGCGCGGGCCCCACGGTGGGCGCCAACTGTCGTGGAATTAACACGTCAGATGTCCTAGGTGCAAGGACTTAGTCGTGAGGCCAGCGCATCTATGTAGTAGCTTGAGAGGGGTTGATTGGGATGAGAGACGCAGGGCGGATCAACGCACAAGACAAGGGTTTAGACAGCTTCGGGCCCCGGGAAACATCATCCGGTAACAACCCTACATGCTGTTTGTGGCTAGGCCTGATTATGCTTATGAGAGAGTCGCCGGTAAGCCGGCTCTTTGAGTCTAGCCCTAGAGATTGTTTCTTGTTTCTCGTCCCTCTTTGGGGTGCCCCGCCCCTCCTTATATAAGTTAGAGGGGTGGGTTACATGTGGAGTCCTAGTAGGACTAGGACTAGTCTATCTTCTCTTACAAGTTAATTACAAGTCCGGGTCTTGCTTCCTCGTAAAGGAAATATTCGTCATCCCTTTCCTTTTAATCCGGCCCATCTTAACATGAGCCGGCCTTCTGGGCTTTAGGCCTTGTTGTCCATCTGACCCGCCCGCCGGGTTACTAATGAGTCATCCGGCTCGTGAGTCATCTGACAGTGAGCCGCCAGACCCGTGAGTCGCCAGTCCTCCGGCGGGTCACGGTGAAGCGCCAAGTCCGGCCGGGTCATACTTCCGGCCGGGTCATACCGCGGGGTATATCCCCGAAAGTTTTGTTTGGTCAACTTGATCTATTTATCTTGCAATGGGAAGAGGTGCTTTGTAGTGGGTTCGATCTTACGGTGCTTGATCCCAGTGGCAGAAGGGGAACCGACACGTATGTATCGTTTCTACTAAGGATAAAACGATGGGGTCTATCTCTACATAGATAGATCTTGTCTACATCATGTCATCGTTCTTATTGCATTACTCCATTTCTCCATGAACTTAATACACTAGATGCACGCTGGATAGCGGTCGATGTGTGGAGTAATAGTAGTAGATGCAGGCTCGAGTCGGTCTATTAATCTTGGACGTGATGCCTATGTAATGATCATTGCCTGGATATCGTCATGAGTATTCGAAGTTCTATCAATTGCCCAACAGTAATTTGTTCACCCACCGTTTGCTATTTTTCTCGAGAGAAGCCACTAGTGAAACCTACGGCCCACGGGTCTCTTTCTCATATTATTTGCCTTTGCGATCTATTTTCTCTTGCATTTATTTTCAGATCTATTAAACTAAAAATACAAAAATACCTTGCCGCAATTTATTTTCATTTATTTTATTTGGCATTCGATCTATCTATTTACTACAAATTTATTCACGTCCGTTTGCCTATCTTGAGGCGCCGCTACCCGAAAGGGATTGACAACCCCTTCTACACGTCAGGTTGCGAGTAGTTGTTATTTGTGTGCAGGTGCTGTTTATGTTGTGTTGCTTGGTTCTCCTACTGGTTCGATAACCTTGGTTTCACATCTGAGGGAAATACCTACCGCCACTGTGCTGCATCATCCCTACTGAAAGGATCGATATAGTTGACTAGAGGGGGGGTGAATAGGCAACTAACAATTTTTAGCTTTTCTTTACCAATTTAAACTTTGCATCAAAGTAGGTTGTCGAGATATGCAACTAGGTGAGCAACCTATATGATGCAACAACAACAAGCACACAAGCAAGCAAGGGATATAACGCAAATAAGCTTGCACAAGTAAAGGCACGAGATAACCAAGAGTGGAGTCGGTGAAGACGAGGATGTGTTACCGAAGTTCCTTCCTTTTGAAGGGAAGTACGTCTCCGTTGGAGCGGTGTGGAGGCACAATGCTCCCCAAGAAGCCACTAGGGCCACCGTCTTCTCCTCACGCCCTCACACAATGCGAGATGCCGTGATTCCACTATTAGTGCCCTTGGAGGCGGCGGCTGGACCTTTACAAACAAGGTTGGGGCAATCTCCACAACTTAATTGGAGGCTCCCAATGACACCACGAAGCTTCACCACAATGGAATATGGCTCCGCGGTGACCTCAACCGTTTAGGGTGCTCAAACACCCAAGAGTAACAAGATCCGCAAGGGATTAGTGGGGGGAATCAAATTTCTCTTGGTGGAAGTGTAGATCGGGGCCTTCTCAACCAATCCCTAGAAAATAAAAAGTTTGATTGGCTAGGGAGAGAGACCAGGCGAAAATGGAGCTTGGAGCAACAATGGACGTGATACTACCAACCGTTATGCACCAACTCAGCCTTCTCAACAAATCCAACCGTTATGCACCAACTCAGCCTGCGTAGCACGGTACTACCGCGCCGGGGACGCGATACTACCGCAAGGGCACACGGTACTACCGCAGGGCCCCACGGTACTACCGTCCGTGTAGCAGAAACTAGAACAACCCAGATGCAATGAAGCAGAGGGCGGTAGAACCGCTAGCACGGTACTACCTCTCCCCCTTGCGGTACTATCGCAAGGCAGGGATAGTCCAGATTTTGGGAAGGCACGGACATATAAAAATACATCCATGGCAAATTCCGCTGAGTTGGGATCTATGCAAAGATCCGACACGGTAGTACCGTAAGCCAGGAGCGGTACTATCGTGCGGGGTGCGGATGTAAAAAATTACATCCGCCCCTACTGCCGCGCATGCTACTGAGCCTGGCCAGAGCGCACGGTAGTACCGCGCCCCTGGCGCGAAACTACCGCGTAGGGCGCAGATGTAAAAAATTACATCCGCCCCTACTACTGCAATAGCAGCAGCGGCTGGCCTGAGGCCACAGTACTACCGCTCCAAGGAAGAGGTACTACTGTGGGAACTTGTGGTACGACCGCGCCAGAGGCCGGTACTACCGCTCCTAGGAGCAGTACTACCGCATGCCCCAGTTCAGCAAATCATGACACTTTGCATAGACAAGAAAAGACGGAGGATGCTCCAAAGTGCCAAAGGAAAGGTGGTGCAAATGGAGTAGACATGTACATGATGATTCTACCCAAACCTTTCCAAAGCGGACCCCCTCTTAATAGTACGGCTTTCCTACGACTCAAATCCACCGAAAAGAAACATAGAGAAACACCGTCTTCAGCAGTCTTCGAGGGGCACCAAATCATCTTGTGCCTAGTCATGATATGTCTGAAATATTCAATGCACATGATTAGTCCGCAAAAGCGTTGTCATCAATCACCAAAATAATTAAGGGATAAATATGCCCTTACAATCTCCCCCTTTTTGGTGGATTGATGACAATACGGGATTTGCACAACGGGAGATAACATAGAACATAGGCAAACCACACATCTCTAAAATATAGACGGGCTCCCCCTAGATGTGTGCTATCTAGATAAGTTCTTTGGACTGCACGGTACACATACTAGGATCAACACTCCCCCTATATTTTATAGACAAGGCATATCTTGCAACAATAAGGCTAACACTAAGCAAGATAGTAAATATGAGCATAATGTAAATAGCACAAGATAGCATAAGCTCAATAAGGTACGATAGAGTGCATATGTCTTACACCATATGATAGAGAGGTGTCACAAGCGCAAACCAAACCAAAGCAAACGAGGTTCAACGTAACAAAAGCAAACGAAACAAACATGACACACTACTCGCAAATCCTACACTCTCTCCCCCTTTGGCATCGAGATGCCAAAAAGGCAGAGAGGACAACTACAACACAAGTGGTGGCTCAAGCGGAGTAATCACTCGCACGCTCTCCGTTGGACTCGCCGGTGGGGATGGGCTCCTCCTCAGAATCAGTCCACTTGTAGCCTTGTTTTGCCATCCATTCAGCCTCTGGAGTGATGTGCTTCTCGGACCCACTGGATATGCTCTCGCCAAACGTCCTCAAGATCCTCTTGTCGCGGTGGCGACCCTGCTTGGAAGCACCATGAGACCTGTATTGCCCCTTGGCTTGCATGCAGAACAAGGCCTTCATCTTGGCCTTCAGCTTCTTAGCCCATGATGGCTCAGTAGAGGGAGGGGAATACCCAGCAGAGCTGTCCTCATCTGCTTCCTCCTCCTCAATCTCCTCCTCATCAACATCCATCCTAGTAGCCTCAGCCTCAGCACGAGTAGTAGTGTTAGCCCACTGGGGCTTGATGCGGAGCTTGATGGGATCGTGACGGATCCAGTCAGGGGCAACGAACTCCTCATTGGGATAGAGCTTCTCCCAAGTCTTCGTGATCAAGAGAAACAGATACGGTCCATAGATGGGTACCTTACGGTTGAATACCGCAAACCGAAGCTCGCACCACATGATGTGTGAGACGTCAAGTGGTTGAGTCTGAGAGAGCCGTGCCTCCTCACAGATGAGCATCATATCCACCAGATAGGCATGCACTTTGTCCTTGTCCCCAATGCGTGGAAAGAGTGAGTTGCGGAAGATCCGGTGCATTATGTCAAGGAATGGGTTGAGCACCCACGTCTTCTTGTCATTGGGAAGCTTCTTCTCAACAAGGTACTGCTGAAGCTTGTTCTTGCTAGCTGACTCGGGGTTGGCATGAGGGTGAACACCAACAGGCATGTTGAGCCCCTCATCAGGCACCCATAGCAGAGCCATGAAGTCTTTCCACTTAGCAGTCATCTATTGTCCATTGGTCATCCAGGTCATGGACCGTTCCTTATCATTGTGAAAGTGGACCGAGGCAAAGAACTGGGCCACGATCTCAGGGTCATAATCCATATGGAAAGATATCACATCCTCAATGCCAAATTGCTCCACGAGGTCCAAAGCCTCACCAAAGTAGGCACGGTGCTTATCCTCCCTCATGTGATTCATGTCAATCCAGTGCACGTCCACATATATGTTCTGCTTGGCCTTGATCAGATCCAGATAAATGAGATTCTGCTTCTTGGTCCAGAACAGGTCATTCCCTCTGAAGTTGGCACGAGGATTCACATAGGGGTTGATCTTCCTTAGAGTGACAAACTCAGCAAGCGGTATCTCATCCATGCCCATGGAGGGCTCCTTGTTCTTGGTGGCGGTGGTCTTGGTCCTGCGTTGGGGGGCATTGGAGCCCTCTGGAGCTTCATCTTGGTTGCGCAGACGCTTGGAGCCCGTGGCACGGCAGTGATTGGAACGGCGAGCAGGGGCACCGGAGCCACCACCTAAGACACAAAACACAAAAACACGCACGAGAAGCGAGAAGGATCAATGCAAAGATCACAGCAAAACAGGAGAAACAGGTAGAACTCGCACTTGATAATTGCCACTTGAGAGATTTGACAACAGCGGTAGTACCGCATGGCTGCGCGGTACTAAAATTTTAGTGCCACGCCTCGCGGGGTAGTACCGCTCCTGAGGAGCGGTAGTACCGTACGAGCGGTAGTACCGCACCGGAGATGCGGTAGTACCGCACGGTTTCAGATCCGAATCTGCAACTGGATCTGAGCACAACCGTGACAACGAAGCGGTACTACGGTCGATCAAATCTACCACGGGGCAACATATCAAGTACCATCTCTACGCATTACTACTCTCCTACATCCTACTCTTGCAAAGATTTGGCCTAAAATCTCAAGAACAACATGCATCTCCCGAAAACCCTAGAAACGAAAGAACGAACCAAAGAGAGAGGGATTTGGGGAGAAACCTTGTTCCATGGCAAGAGGAAGTGGTGGGGAACGATCCCACCGGACGGAATCTGAGGAGAGCGGCCGGAGACGGAGATCCGGCGAGGGTCTCCGGCGCCATTCTTGGGCAGGAGAGAGAGAGAGAGATGGCGTGGGGAGGAAGAGTGAATGGGTATGGGGGAGTTGGAACTCCCCCTGCCCGCTCTTAACCCCCACGCGCTCTTGACTGCACGGTAGTATCGCATGTCATCGTGGTAGTACCACCTGGGCAGAAGTGCCGCACCGAGGGCGGTAGTACCGCTCCCTTAGGCGGCAGTAAAAAATTACTGTCGTGCTGGGTGCGGTAGTACCGTGCGCAACTCCCGCGATAGTACCGTGTGCCCAAGAAAATGCAAGTTTCAAAACAGAGAAGACCAAAGGGCCTTTGCAAAGCAACCTTCAAGCGAACGGACGCACCAAAACGCTAACACACAAGACAACACACACAAGCTCGACACGAAGAAAGAGAGACAAGAGACAACAATGACTAAACACGCAACACAACCTCTCCAAAGAGAGGGTGGTGGCCGGAGCCACCTATGTTTGAGTCAATTGGTATGGCACCGCGAAGAATTATCCTTGGGCCCATGACGAAAACTCGTCTTTCAAGCACAAGTACCATCAACAATGGCTAATGTGAAAGAGTTGATCAATTTATGCATAATGGGGGGAGGGAGAGTTCATTGAGAGAATAACACTCCCCCTATGTCCATGCCTACACCTAGATAAGATAACAAGTTGAGTATGGTGGGGTGTGCAACGGTTCAAGCAACATTGATCGAATCAATGATATTTAGCTCGTGCCTTAAGTCGCGAAATCTTGCTTCATCCAAAGGCTTAGTGAAAATATCTGCAAGATTATCATGAGTGTTGACATAGTTGAGCTCGATCTCCCCTCGCCTAATATGATCCCGGATGAAGTGATACTGAATCTCAATATGCTTCGTCTTGAAGTGTTGAACCGGGTTGAGAGAAATCTTGGTGGCACTTTCATTGTCACACCAAAGAGGCACTTTGTCACAAATTACACCGTAATCCTTTAAAGTTTGCTTCATCCAAAGAAGTTGTGCACAACAACTACCGGCCGCCACGTACTCTGCTTCGGTGGATGAGAGAGACACACAACTTTGCTTCTTAGAAGACCAACTCACCAAAGAGCAACCAAGGAATTGGCACCCTCCGGAAGTGTACTTCCTATCCAATTTGTCTCCCGCCCAATCTGAGTCCGAATAACCTACAAGCTTGAAGTTTGCTCCTCATGGGTACTGATACGTCTCCGTCGTATCTACTTTTCCAAACACTTTTGCCCTTGTTTTGGACTCTAAGTTGCATGATTTGAATGGAACTAACCCGGACTAACGTTGTTTTCAGCAGACTTTCCATGGTGTTATTTATGTGCAGAAACAAAAGTTCTCGGAATGACCTGAAACTCCACGGAACATCTATTTGGAAAATAAGAAAAATACCGGAAGAAAAATCCACGTCAGGGGGCCCACACCCTATCCACGAGGGTGGAGGGCGCGCCCCCTACCCCGTGGGCCCCCTGATGCTCCACCGACCTCAACTCCAACTCCATATATTCACTTTCGGGGAGAAAAAAATCAAAGAGAAGGATTCATCGCGTTTTACGATACGGAGCTGCCGCCAAGCCATAAAACCTCTTAGGAGGGCTGATCTGGAGTCCGTTCGGGGCTCCGGAGAGGGGGATTCGTCGCCGTCGTCATCATCAACCATCCTCCATCACCAATTTCATGATGCTCACCGCCGTGCGTGAGTAATTCCATCGTAGGCTTGCTGGACGGTGATGGGTTGGATGAGATCTATCATGTAATTGAGTTAGTTTTGTTAGGGTTTGATCCCTAGTATCCACTATGTTCTGAGATTGATGTTGCTATGACTTTTCTATGCTTAATGCTTGTCACTAGGGCCCGAGTGCCATGATTTCAAATCTGAACCTATTATGTTTTCATGAATATATGTGAGTTCTTGATCCTATCTTGCAAGTTTATAGTCACCTACTATGTGTTATGATCCAGCAACCCCGAAGTGACAATAATCGGGACCACTCCCGGTGATGACCATAGTTTGAGGAGTTCATGTATTCACTATGTGCTAATGCTTTGTTCCGGTACTCTATTAAAAGTAGGCCTTAATATCCCTTAGTTTCCATTAGGACCCCGCTGCCACGGGAGGGTAGGACAAAAGATGTCATGCAAGTTCTTTTCCATAAGCACGTATGACTATATTCGGAATACATGCCTACATTACATTGATGAATTGGAGCTAGTTCTGTGTCACCCTATGTTATGATTGTTACATGATGAACCGCATCCGACATAATTCTCCATCACCGATCCAATGCCTACGAGCTTTTCACATATTGTTCTCCGCTTATTTACTTTTCTGTTGCTACTGTTACAATCACTACAAAACACCAAAAAATATTACTTTTGCTACCGTTACTTTTGTTACCGTTACCACTACTATCATATTACTTTGCTACTAAATACTTTGCTGCAGATACTAAGTTATCCAGGTGTGGTTGAATTGACAACTCAACTGCTAATACTTGAGAATATTCTTTGGCTCCCCTTGTGTCGTATCAATAAATTTGGGTTGAATACTCTACCCTTGCGATCCCCTATACTTGTGGGTTATCAAGACTATTTTCTGGCGCCCTTGCCAGGGAGCATAGCTCTATTCTTTGAGTCACTTGGTATTTATATCTGCTGGTCACTATGAAGAACTTGAAAGATGCTAAGCCAACAATTTATCCCTCAACTACGAGGGGAGGTAAGGAACTGCCATCTAGCTCTGCACTTAATTCACCTTCTGTTTTGAGTAAGCTTGCGACACCTAAACCTGCTTCTGCTATTCGTTCTGATATGTCGCATGTTATTGATGATGCCACTTCTGCTATGCATGATACTTATGATGAAACTACTTCTATGCTTGATACTACTGTGCCACTTAGTGAATTTCTTGATGAAAAAATTGCTAGGGCTAGAGAGAAAGAAATTATTGAAACTGATTATATAGATGAAAGTGATGATGAAGACTCTCCTGTTATTCCAGAGGGTTATGTTTTTGAAAAAGAAGTTACTTTAGCTATTTTAGCTTGCAAAGATAGATATGAACTCAAGAGGTTATTAGATAAATGGAAGCAGCAATCTCTTAATGATAGAATGAAACCTGACCTTGCTTTTGCTACTTCACCTATCTGTGTTACTGATAAGGATTATGAATTCTCTGTTGATCCTGATATAATTACTTTGGTTGAATCTGATCCTTTTCATGGCTATGAATCTAAAATTGTTGTGGCACATCTTACTAAATTAAATGATATAGCCACCCTGTTCACTAATGATGAGAAATCTCGCTACCTATATATCCTTAAAATATTTCCGTTCTCATTAAAGGGTGATGCTAAGATATGATTTAATTCTCTTGATCCTGGTTGTGTGCGTAGTCCCCAGGATATGATTTATTACTTCTGTGCTAAATATTTCCCTGCTCATAAGAAACAAGCTGCTTTGAGGGAAATATTTACCGCCTGTTGAAGAAACTTGTGATCTTAATCCTCCACCTATTGAAGAAACTCATGGTCTTGATAACCCGACACAGGTAGTAAAGGTAAATTCTCTCTATAGATATGATAAAGCTAAAATCCCTCCTACTAAAATTGCTAGCCAATGCTTGGATGAGTTTGATAACTTTATGGTTAAGCAATAAGATTTGAATGCTTATTTTGGTAGACAATTAAAACAAAATGCTTATATGATTGAACACTTGGGTGATTATATGGCTAATGTTAAAGGTGAACTTAAACTCATTAGTAAACATGCTTCTATGGTTACCACTCAAGTAGAACAAGTACTTAAGGCTCAAAATGATTTGCTCAATGAAATGAATAGTAAGAAAAATGATTATGCTGTTAGAGTGGCTACTAGAACTGGTAGAATGACTCAGGAACCGTTGTATCCTGAAGGCCACCCTAAGAGAATTGAGCTAGATTCTCAGAGAAATAATATTGATGCACCTAGTCCTAAAAAGAAGAAAAAGAAAAATGATAGGACTTTGCATGCTTCTAGTGAACCTGTTTCTGAAATACCTGAGAATCCAAATGATATTTCTATTTCTGATGCTGAAACACAATCTGGTAATGAACATTAACCAAGTGAAAATATTAATGATGATGTTCATGATGATGCTCAACCTAGTCATGATAATGATGTAGAAACTGAACCTGCTGTTGATCTTGATAACCCACAATCAAAGAATCAACGTTATGATAAGAGAGACTTTGTTGCTAGGAAACATGGTAAAGAAAGGGAACCATGGGTTCAGAAACCTATGCCTTTTCCTCCCAAACCATCCAAGAAAAAGGATGATGAGGATTTTGAGCGCTTTGCTGAAATGATTAGACCTATCTTTTTGCGTATGCGATTAACTGATATGCTCAAAATGAATCCTTATGCTAAGTATATGAAAGATATTGTTACAAATAAGAGAAAGATACCTGAAGCTGAGATTTCCACCATGCTTGCTAATTATACTTTTAAGGGTGGAATACCTAAGAAACTAGGAGATCCAGGAGTACCCACTATACCATGCTCCATTAAAAGAAACTATGTTAAAACTGCTTTATGTGATCTTGGAGCCGGTGTTAGTGTTATGCCTCTCTCTTTATATCGTAGACTTGATTTGAATAAGTTGACACCTACTGAAATATCTTTGCAAATGGCTGATAAATCAACTGCTATACCTGTCGGTATTTGTGAGGATGTGCCTGTTGTGGTTGCAAACGTTACTATTTTAACGGACTTTGTTATTCTTGATATTCCTGAGGACGATAGTATGTCTATTATTCTTGGAAGACCCTTTTTGAATACTGCAGGGGCTGTTATTGATTGCAACAAAGGCAATGCCACTTTTCATGTTAATGGCAATGAGCATACGGTACACTTCCCGAGGAAACAACCTCAAGTCCACATTATCAATTCTATTGGAAAAATTCCATCGATTATTTTTGGAGGTTTTGAATTTCCTCTTCCTACTGTCAATAAGAAATATGATATTCTTATTATTGGGGATGTGCATATCCCCGTTGAGGTAACATAGTGTTATTCGAAATTTCTCCGGTTCCATGTTATTCGGAATGAGTTTGTTAACAAGACTTGATCAACCTTGTTAGTGGATTCCTTTTGATGAGCATGACATGGATGAAACTAGAAGGCACAACCTTCTGTACCCTCTCTCTACTTTCTGTTATTTAGTTGAAATAAAGTAAAAATAGTATTTTTCGGTCTGTTTTGTGATTTATCCGTGCAATATAAAAATACCCCGAAAATAAAAGTTCTCCAAATGCCCTGAAAATGGAATATGATTTTTTCTGGAATATTTGAGAATATCTGGCACTGAGAACACAGCAGTAGGGGCAAGCACCTGGCCACGAGGGTGGAGGGCGTGCCCTACCCCCTGGGCGCGCCCCCTGCCTCGTGGGCCCATGGTGGCTCCCCTCCACTTATTCCTGCACCCACATACTTCTTCTTCCTCCCACAAACACCAATATCCAGCTCAAGCACGAGTTCTAGCTCATTTTGCTGCGATTTTCGATCTCCTTGCTCAAAGCACCTCTCACAAAACTGCTTGGGGAGATTGTTCCTTGGTATGTGACCCCTCCATTGGTCCAATTAGTTTTTGCTCTAGTGATTTATTCATTGCAAATTTGTGCTGCCTAGGTGACCATTTTCTTGAGCTTGCATGTCAAATTTATATGGTTCCCAGTAGTTCTAATGCTTGATATAGGCTCTAGGCACTTGTAGGAGTAGTTGCTATCAATTTTATTGAGCTTGGTTCGCTTTTATTTTGAAGTTACTAAAAATTTCAGAAATTTTTCAGAGGAAGAAATATGCTTAGGAAAATGTTCCAAGGTGGTTCTTCAAGGAAGCAAGGACCCAGGCTTGCAATGCGTGATGCTGACGATGAGCCACCAAGGGAGCTCCAGTGCGGCCTTGTGAATGGCCTTCAGAAAACTTTATGGATCGAGCGGGAATCAAGGAAGAATTTAACGCATATTTGCGTAACGCTGATCTTGTGAGCTTCGAGGCAGAGAAGTGCCGCCAATACCACTATCTCACTAGTTCATTTGTGAGGAGGTTTGAATTTTCATCTTCACGTAATTCTCCAACTGTCCTGTTTGATCTCTATGAAAAATCTTATACTGTGGACTTAGAGGATTTTACCGCTGCTTGCAAACTCCCACAATGGGGTAGTGCTAGTGAACCTCGCAAATCTGAATTTAGAAATTTTCTTGCTAGTATAACCGTGGGGGAATCTAGAGATATAGCACAAGCTACCATAGGGAGCATTCGTTTTCCTGCTATACATTATTTTGCTCTCTTCATAGGTAGGTGCATAAATGGTAAAGATGAAGCATGTCACATGTGTGTCCCTGATCTCAGTATTCTTAGGAGTGCTGTGTTAGGAGACAAAACTTATAACTTGGGAGCCATTGTTGCACGTAGGTTGCACCATAATAGATTTAATGGAGATTTCTTTGGAGGAATTTATGCAACCCGCTTAGCTGATTTTCTTGGTGTGGACATTCATGAGGATGATATTGAGTTGCCTCCTACTTATTTAGACTATAATGCTATGGTCCACCACCAGTTTATCGAGAGGAATGAATCACCTCTCCGGTATCGCTTAATCTTTGACAAACGTCGTGCTGTCCGTACTACTCTCCCTGCTCCTGCCTTCTTTGATTATCAGGCAAAAGGAAGATATGTTATTACCAGAGAGGAGGCAGATGAGCACGAGAGGAGGGCGGAGGCAGCTCGCCGCCACGCTGCAGCTCAGGAGGCAATAACTGCCGCAGCTCAGTACGACCCTGGCTACAACTATGGATATCCGCCAGGCCATCCGTGGCAATAAACCAACTTAGGCCAAAAGCCTAAGCTTGGGGGAGTACGTATTTCTCACCGACATTACATTTATGTTTACACACACTCATTGCTAGATGTCGGTGCTCATACTTTTTCACTGTAATATCCATGCTAGTTTATTTTCTTTTTCTTGCATTCTTCTTGTGTGTTTGTTAAACCTTAAGAAAAACCAAAAAAAAAATAGTGTAGCTTTTAGTTAGTTTACTTTTCTTGCTGCAGTAGTAATAATTAAAAAGAAAACCCAACAATATTTCTTGTTCTTCTTTTGCTTGTTGGGAGCTTTCCCGTGTAAATAGTTTTTATTTCTTTTCTTTTCTTTGGGGGTCGATAGGAGAAGACCATAATTAAATTGTTGAAGTGGCTCTTATATGCATTATTGTTGATTTAACCAAGAGCCCATATCGCCTTGTCTTCTCCTGTTTATTGAATGCTCGCAGATTCCAGCTTAGTCCAATGCACGTGCACTCTTATTATTTTCACATCATTCGGTCGTGCAAGTGAAAGGCAATTATGACGATATATGATGGACTGACTGAGATGAGAGAAGCTGGTATGAACTCGACCTCTCTTGTTTTTGTAAATATGATGAGTTCATCGTTCCTGATTTAGCCTATTATGAATAAACATGTTTGCGATGACAATTAGAGATCATAGTTGCTTATGCCATGCTTGATTAGCTATGAGTTATAATGGTTTATCTTGCATGCCAACATGCTATTAAAATGGTTGTGATGTGGTATAGTGGGGTGGTATCATCCTTTGAATGATTTAAGTGACTCGAGTTGGCACATGTTCACGCATGTAGTTGAAACAAATCAACATAGCCTTCACGATATTTATGTTCATGGTGGATTATATCCTACTCATGCTCGTACTCAATGTCTATTAATTTTAATGCATGTTCATGACTGTTGTCGCTCTCTAGTTGGTCGCTTCCCAGTCTTTTGCTAGCCTTCACTTGTACTAAGCGGGAATACTGCTTGTGCATCCAATCCCTTAAACCCCAAAGTTATTCCATATGAGTCCACTATACCTTCCTATATGCGGTATCTACCTGCCGTTCCAAGTAAATTTGTATGTGCCAAACTCTAAACCTTGAAATAAACATTCTGTTTTGTATGCTCGAATAGCTCATGTATCAACTAGGGCTGTCCGTATCTTCCATGCTAGGCAGGTTATTCTCATGATGAGTGGACTCCGCTCCTCATAAACGAGAAAATGGCTGGTCACCGGGATGCCCAGTCCCATGCTTTATGCAAACTAAATCAAAATAATTGCAAACAAAACTCCCCCTGGGACTGTTGCTAGTTGGAGGCACTCGTTGTTTCGAGCAACAAGCCATGGATTGATGCTTGTTGGTGGAGGGGGAGTATAAACTTTACCATTCTGTTTGGGAACCGCCTATAATGTGTGTAGCATGGAAGATATCGCCATCTCTTGGTTGTTATGTTGACAATGAAATTATGCCGCTCAAAATATTATTTATCCCTATTTCAAAACCGAGCTCTGGCACCTCTACAAATCCCTGCTTCCCTCTGCGAAGGGCCTATCTATCTACTTTTATGTTGAGTCATCACCCTCTTATTAAAAGCACTAGCTGGAGAGCGCAGCTGTCATTTGCATTCATTACTATTAATTTATATTGGGTATGACTATGATTGGATCTCTTTTACCATGAATTACAATGTCTAGTCAGTCCTTGATCTTTAAAGGTGCTCTGCATTTATGTTTTGCGGTCTCAGAAAGGGCTAGCGAGATACCATCTTGTTATATCATATTATGATTGTTTTGAGAAAGTGTTGTCATCCGAGATTTATTATTATGGCTCACTAGTTTATTATGCCATTGATATGAGTAAACATGAGACCTAAGAGTTATTGTGAATGTGGTTAGTCATAATCTTTGCTGAAAACTTGAATGCTGGCTTTACATATTTACAACAACAAGAGCAAACAGAGTTTGTAAAAGTTTTTCTTTATCACTTTCAGTTTATCAACTGAATTGCTTGAGGACAACCAAAGGTTTAAGCTTGGGGGAGTTGATACGTCTCCGCCGTATCTACTTTTCCAAACACTTTTGCCCTTGTTTTGGACTCTAACTTGCATGATCTGAATGGAACTAACCCGGACTGACGCTGTTTTCAGCAGACTTTCCATGGTGTTATTTATGTGCAGAAACAAAAATTCTCGGAATGACCTGAAACTCCACGGAACATCTATTTGGAAAATAAGAAAAATACCGGAAGAAAAATCCACGTCAGGGGGCCCACACCATGTCCACGAGGGTGGAGGGCGCGCCCCCTACCTCGTGGGCCCCCTGACGCTCCACCGACCTCAACTCCAACTCCATATATTCACTTTCGGGGAGAAAAATCAGAGATAAGGGTTCATCGCGTTTTACGATACGGAGCCGCCGCCAAGCCCTAAAACCTCTCGAGAGGGCTGATCTGGAGTCCGTTCGGAGATCCGGAGAGGGGGATTCGTCGCCGTCGTCATCATCAACCATCCTCCATCACCAATTTCATGATGCTCACCGCTGTGCATGAGTAATTCCATCGTAGGCCTGCTGGACGGTGATGGGTTGGATGAGATCTATCATGTAATTGCGTTAGTTTTGTTAGGGTTTGATCCCTAGTATCCACTATGTTCTGAGATTGATGTTGCTATGACTTAGCTATGCTTAATGCTTGTCACTAGGGCCCGAGTGCCATGATTTCAGATCTGAACCTATTATGTTTTCATGAATATATGTGAGTTCTTGATCCTATCTTGCAAGTCTATAGTCACCTACTATGTGTTATGATCCAGCAACCCCGAAGTGACAATAATCGGGACCACTCCCGGTGATGACCATAGTTTGAGGAGTTCATGTATTCGCTGTGTGTAATGCTTTGTTCTGGTACTCTATTAAAAGGAGGCCTTAATATCCCTTAGTTTCCATTAGGACCCCGTTGCCACGGGAGGGTAGGACAAAAGATGTCATGCAAGTTCTTTTCCATAAGCACGCATGACTATATTCGGAATACATGCCTACATTACATTGATGAATTGGAGCTAGTTCTGTGTCACCCTATGTTATGATTGTTACATGATGTACCGCATCCGACATAATTCTCCATCACCGATCCAATGCCTACGAGCTTTTCACATATTGTTCTTCGCTTATTTAGTTTTCCGTTGCTACTATTACAATCACTACAAAACACCAAAAATATTACTTTTGCTACCGTTACTTTTGTTACCGTTACCACTACTATCATATTACTCTGCTACTAAGTACTTTGCTGCAGATACTAAGTTATCCAGGTGTGGTTGAATTGACAACTCAACTGCTAATACTTGAGAATATTCTTTGGCTCCCCTTGTGTCGAATCAATAAATTTGGGTTGAATACTCTACCCTCGAAAACTGTTGCGATCCCCTATACTTGTGGGTTATCAGGTACCATAAGCCAAAGTTTGGGGTATCAGCCAAATATCGAAAGATTCGCTTGACCGCCACAAAGTGGCTTTCCTTATGTGCGGCTTGAAACCGTGCACAAATTTCCACACTCAACATGATATCCGGTCTAGATGCACAAAGTTAAAGCAAGGAGCCAATCATGGAGCGATATACCTTTTGATCCACCGCTTTACCATTGGGATCTATGTCAAGTTGGCATTTGACGGGCATTGGAGTGGAGGCCGGCTTGACATCACTTAGCTTGAACCTCTTGAGCATGTCTTGAGTATATTTGGCTTGGTTGATGAAGGTTCCTTCTCTTCTTTGCTTGACTTCGAACCCGAGAAAGAACTTCAACTCTCCCATCGAAGACATGTTGAACTTTGAGGTCATGAGAGCGGCAAATTCCTCATTGAAAGCTTTTTTAGGGGAACCAAAGATAATATCATCAACAAATAGTTGGCACACAAACAACTCCCCTTTGAACTTCTTAGTAAAAAGAGTGGGGTCGATTTTCCCAACTTCAAATCCACGATCTTGCAACAACTCGGTAAGGTGGTCATACCACACACGTGGGGCTTGTTTAAGGCCATAGAGTTCCTTATCGAGTTGATACACATGATCCGGGAAGTAGGGATCCTCAAACCCAGGGGGTTGTTTGACATACACCAACTCATTAATAGGACCATTAAGAAAAGCACTCTTCACATCCATTTGTTGCAACTTAAAGTTATGATGAGAAGCATAAGCAATCAACAAACGAATGGATTCAAGGCGAGCAACGGGAGCAAAGGTTTCACCGTAGTCGATACCCTCGACTTGGGAGTAGCCTTGTGCTACCAATCTTGCCTTGTTGCGAACGATGGTCCCATGAGCATCTTGCTTGTTCTTGAATATCCACTTGGTTCCAATGACATTGTGGTTCCCCGTTGGCCTTGGCACCAATCACCACACCTTGTTGTACTCGAAGTTGTTGAGTTCTTCATGCGTGGCATTGAGCCAATCCGGATCTTCGAGCGCCTCATAGACCTTTTGGGGTTCAACACAAGAGACAAATGCGTGATGTTCACAATAGTTTGCCAATTTTCTACGAGTGCTTACCCCCTTTTGAATGCTTCCAAGCACATTCTTCATGAGATGACCCTTGGTAGAGAGCTTGGATGCAATCTTGGCGGCACGACGCTCCAATTCCTCCTCAGGGGTGAGTTGAGGAGCGGTCACTTGATCATCTTGAGCGTCATCTTGAGCTTGTTCTTGATCTTGAGGTTGCTCTTGATCTTGAACTTGCTCGGAGGAGAGAACTTGACCTTGGGCATCACTTGGTGATTCGACACCGTCTTGAGATTGATCTTGCCCTTGGTCTTGTTCATGATGTTGAGGGCCTTCACTTTGTTCTTCGGAAGTGTGTGGGCCTTGGGTTGGTGATGGCTCCACTTGAGTGGAGCATTGTCCTTCTCCTTCGGCCACAAGGGGTTCCTCAATGGGTAGGATAAAACCAACTCCCATTCTTCTTATGGCTTGGGGAGGAATTTCATCACCTACATCACAAGTGCCACTTTTCTCCACTTGGGAGCCGTTATTCTCATCAAACTCCACGTTACACGTCTCCTCAATAAGTCCCGTGGATTTATTGAGGACACGGTAAGTATGAGAGTTTGTAGCATAACCAACAAATATGCCCTCTTGAGCTAGCCTCAAATTTAGACAAACGAACACATTTCTTGAGAACGAAACACTTACACCCGAACACCCGAAAGTACTTGAGGTTGGGCTTGTTACCGGTGAGTATCTCATATGGAGTCTTGTTCGAGCCTTTGCGGAGATAAAGCCGATTTGATGCATGACACACAGTGTTGATGGCTTCGGCCCAAAAGTTGTATGGAGACATGAACTCCGCCATCATGGTCCTTGGCGCATCCATCAACGTACGGTTCTTCCTCTCCGCTACACCATTTTGTTGAGGGGTGTATGGTGCAGAATATTGATGCTTGATCCCCTCATCACTAAGAAACTCATCCAAGGTGTAGTTCTTGAACTCGGTGCCGTTGTCACTTCTTATCATCAAGATCTTTGCATTGTGTTGGCGTTGAGCTTCATTTGCAAAGTCAATGACGGTTTGTTGGGTCTCGCTCTTCCTCTTGAAGAAGTATACCCAAGTGTATCTTGAATAATCATCCACAATCACCAAGCAATACTTTCTAACCCCAAGACTATCAAAGGATGGAGGCCAAAAGAGATCCAAGTGAAGGAGCTCCAAAGGCCTCTTTGAGTAGATGATAGTCGTGGGAGGGTGAGCATTTTCATGTAGCTTTCCTTCGATACAAGCACTGCAAGCACGATCTTTAGCAAAACTAACATTTGTTAGTCCACGGACATGGTTCCCCTTGAGAAGACTTTGCAAAGATCTCATATTGACATGAGCTAAACGGCGATGCCAAAGCCATCCCACGTCAACTTTAGCCATTAGGCATGTCGCGGTCTTAGTGGGTCGCTCTGAAAAGTTAATCACATAGAGACCGTTCTCGACATGCACAACAAAGGATACTTTAAGAGTCTTGCTCCACAAGAGGGCCACGGTATCAACATCAAAGAAAGTGGCAAAGCCCATGAGTGCAAGTTGACGAACAGAAAGTAAATTGTATGCAAGGGACTCAACAAGCATGACCTTCTCGATTGTGAGATCATGAGAAATGATACCCTTGCCAAGCCCTGATACCTTAGAGGACGAGGAATCACCCCACTCGACATTGGTGGGCATACGTGGAATCTTGTGAACGTCCACCACCAAGTCCTTGCTTCCGGTCATATGATTAGTGGCTCCACTATCGAGCAACCATGATCCCCCACCAGAAGTAAACACCTACAAGAGATCAATGCTTGGTTTTAGGTACCCATTTTGTAATGGGTCCTTTGATGTTAGTAACAAGGGTCTTAGGAACCCAAATAGACCATTCAATGTACTCATAAGAAGAACCAACAAATTTGGCATAAACATGTCCATCACTAGCACGGCATAACACATAAGAAGGGTTAAAGTTGTCGGCTTTGTTGGGAGGGGTAGAATTGCCTTTCTTGGCATCACTACCCTTGACATTGTTCTTATTCTTCTTCTTAGAAGCACCCTCTCCCTCCTTCACAAAAGTTTGCTTGAGAGGGGGAGGTTGTTTGGCCTTGTCATCCTTCTTCTTGTTCTTGGACTTGGGTGTGAACCCAATTCCTTCCTTGGCCACAACTTCCTTTTGATTGATCAAAAGGTCATTGAGGTTCTTCTCACCTTGTATGCATGACACAAGGCCTTTCTCAAGTTGCTTCTTCAACTTTGCATTCTCCTCAACAAGATGCACATGCTCACAACATGGGTTAGTAGCATTTGCATTATCAATTAAGACCATATGAGGAAAGGTGGCTTTCTCCTTGGTTAGCTTTACTTGGAGTTGATCATGAGACTCTTTGAGGCTAGCATGAGCACCCTTCAAGACCATGTGAGCCTTGTCAAGTAAGTCAAACTCCTCTTTGAGTCTAGCAAGATCAACCCCAAGCTTGGCCTTCTCGGAGTTTAGCACATGAGATACAACAAGAGCATGATCAAGATCTTTCTTTAATTTAGCGTGGTCATCGTTGTATGACTCCTCAAGAGCCAAACGAAGACCTCACTCTTCCTCAAAAGCATTGGAAAGATCCGAAATCTCATCGGCACAGTCACGACTATGCCCCTCCATCTTAGAGATGGTATCTTCGTGAGCCTCGATCATGTCATTGGCTTCACCAAGTTGTTCCAAGACAGCAACAAAGTGCTTCTTGGATTTACCCTTGAGTTTACTCATAAAAGACTCAAATTCATTCTCCTCCACATTGGACCCCTCATGTTCATCAATGTAATCCGTCAAAGAAGGATTATTAATGATGGTAGTTTTGATGTTGGGAGTTACCTTGTTGGTGGCTTTAGCCATGTGTCACTTGCCGGTGATGTTCTCATTGGGTGAGTCGAAGCGAGACACCCGTGGAGTTGTCGCAATGGCAATGGAGGCCATGGAAACTGACTCACCGTCTTCATCATCATCATCATCATCATCCTCATGGTACTCTTCTTGTGCCACCAACCCCTTGGGAGGAGTCTTCTTGGTGAAGTTGCTCTTGTTGGGGAAAGACTTAGCCTTGTCCTTTCGGATGAGCTTGCCACCATTATCTTCCCTCTTCTCATAAGGACATTCCACAAGAAAGTGGCTCACATTGCCATAATTATAGCAAGTCCTCACTCGTTGCTTGAACTTCACGCCACTTGAGTTGTTCTTGTTGAAGTTGGGCCTTGTGTTCTTCTTGCTCGAAAATTGCCTTGAAGCAAGAGCCATGTGTTCATGATAGGCATACTTTGTATCTTCGGGCTTGCTCTCCTCTTCTTCCTCTTCGTCCTCTTCTTCCACACTAACCTTGGCCTTCAACGCAAGGTTGGGCTTCTTTGCTCTTTGAGAACGTAACACTACATTGTCGACGCTCTTGTCCAAGATGCTCATAGCCACAAAATCATCCAACACTTCACTTGAGGACAAGGTGTGGAAGTCCGACCTTTGATGAATGACGGAGGACATGGCCTTGTGGTAAGGCATCATGGCCTTGAGGAATTTGCGCTTGATCCAATTGTCATCCGTATCCTTGCTCCCATGATCTCGGAGTGAGACCGCGAGAGTAGTTAATCTCCGATAAAGCTCACGAGGTTCTTCATCTTCTTTCATTGCAAACTCATCGGCTTCGTCTTGCACCACTTCATAGTTGGAGCGTTGAATGCTTGCGCTTCCTCTGTAGAGGGATACAACATGGCGCCAAGCATCCTTGGCCATGGTGAAGGGCCGGAGATGAGCAAGATCTCCGGGTGGAATTGCATCTTGGATGAAGAAGAGAGCATTCTCATTGAATTGATTGTCCGCGGCTTCTCTAGGGGTGAAGTTGCTTCGGTCATGCGGATAAAAACCTTCTTCAATGATTCTCCAAAGATTAGTATTAAGATGGTTTAAATGACGCTTAAAGCGATAAACCCAAGAATCAAAGTCCTCATTTTTCACAATCTTAGGGGGAGGACCGGCACGATTCAAATGAGTGAAAGGAATCGGTCCACCATAAATAAGTGGAGGTTCCACATGGGCAAAGATTCCGTTGCCATTTTTACCACTAGCAGAAGGAGCCTTTTCACTAGTAGCTTCCCCCTTGTCGGAGTTAGCATCCACCACCTTGTTAGTGGGATCACCCACTTTCATCGGTGCGGTGGATAGTTTATACCCTTCTAAGAATTTGTTAAACATGCTTTCAACCTCCGTTGTCATGGAGGTTTTCATGTGTCCAAAGCCACATTGAATTCCTCACGAGAGACCGCGGTTCCCCATCGGCCGTAGACGAGATTGGATTCACACCGGAGTGCTCCTCACCACCGTCTATGGTGTCAACCATACTCTTTGGATGGCAAAGTCCTTAATAAAGAGACGAGGCTCTGATACCAATTGAAAGGATCGATATAGTTGACTAGAGGGGGGGGGGGTGAATAGGCAACTAACAATTTTTAGCTTTTCTTTACCAAATTAAACTTTGCATCAAAGTAGGTTGTCTAGATATGCAACTAGGTGAGCAACCTATATGATGCAACAACAACAAGCACACAAGCAAGCAAGGGATATAACACAAATAACCTTGCACAAATAAAGGCACGAGATAACCAAGAGTGGAGCCGGTGAAGACGAGGATGTGTTACCGAAGTTCCTTCCTTTTGAGGGGAAGTACGTCTCCGTTGGAGCAGTGTGGAGGCACAATTCTCCCCAAGAAGCCACTAGGGCCACCGCATTCTCCTCACGCCCTCACATAATGCGAGATCCCGTGATTCCACTATTGGTGCCCTTGGAGGCGGCGACCGGACCTTTACAAACAAGGTTTGGGCAATCTCCACAACTTAATTGGAGGCTCCCAACGACACCACTAAGCTTCACCACAATGGAATATGGCTCCGCGGTGACCTCAACCGTCTAGGGTGCTCAAACACCCAAGAGTAACAAGATCCGCAAGGGATTAGTGGGGGGAATCAAATTTCTTTTGGTGGAAGTGTAGATCGGGGCCTTCTCAACCAATCCCTAGAAAATCAACAAGTTTGATTGGCTAGGGAGAGAGATCGGGCGAAAATGGAGCTTGGAGCAACAATGGAGCTTGGGGATGGAAGAGGTAGTCAACTCGAAGAAGAAGACACCCATTATATAGTGGGGGAACAAATCCAACCGTTATCCACCAACTCAGCCTGCGTAGCACGGTACTACCACGCCGGGGGCGCGGTACTACCACAAGGGCACATGGTACTACCGCAGGGCCCCGCGGTACTACCGCCCGTGTAGCAAAAACCAAAACAGCCCCGATGCAATGAAGCAAAGGGCGGTAGAACCGCTGGCGCGGTACTACCGCTCCCCCTTGCGGTACTACCGCAAGGCAGGGATAGTCCAAATTTTGGGAAGGCACGGACATATAAAAATACATCCGTGGCAACTTCCGTTGAGTTGGGATCTATGCAAAAATCTGACACGGTAGTACCGTAAGCCAGGAGCGGTACTACCGCGCGGGGTGCGGATGTAAAAAATTACATCCGCCCCTACTGCCGCGCATGCTGCTGAGCCTAGCCAGAGCGCACGGTACTACCGCGTAGGGCGCGGATGTAAAAAATTACATCCGCCCCTACTACTGCAATAGCAGCAGCGCCTGGCCTGAGGTCACAGTACTACCATTCCAAGGAAGCGGTACTACCGTGGGCACTTGCGGTACTACCACGCCAGAGGCCGGTACTACCGCTAGGGCCTGCGGTACTACCGCTCCTAGGAGCAGTACTACCGCATGCCCCAGTTCAGCAAATCACGACACTTTGCATAGACAAGAAAAGACAGAGGATGCTCCAAAGTGCCAAAGGAAAGGTGGTGCAAAAGGAGTAGACGTGTACGTGATGATTCCACCCAAACCTTTCCAAAGCGGACCCCTCTTAATAGTACGGCTTTCCTACGACTCAAATCCACCGAAAAGGAACATAGAGAAACGTCGTCTTCAATAGTCTTCGAGGGGCACACAAATCATCTTGTGCCTAGTCATGATATGTCTGAAATATTCAATGCACACGATTAGTCCACAAAAGCATTGTCATCAAACACCAAAACAACTAATGGATAAATATGCCCTTACACCTTCCTCTTTGGGGAAAACCGACGTAGCTTCAAGCGACATCAAAAGGAATTTCTGGCGCCGTTGCCGGGGAGGATCTTCAACATATACCAGGTTCCTAATCAGAAATCTCATCTCCTTGCAATTTAGATTATTTGCCATTTGCCTCTCGTTTTTATCTCCCCCACTTCATAAAAATTTGTCGTTTTATTTGCCTCTCTTTTTTCGCTCGCCGTTTTCTTGCCGGATCCGTTTTTGTGTGCAATCTTGCTTGCCGATATTATCATTATGGATAGTTCTTCCTCTATTGCTTGCACTCCCGAGAACGAGGTTCTCAACTTTAAACAAAGGGGAGGAGAAAATTTAAAGGATGCCTGGTATAGGATTTGCAATGCTCATAATAGATTTATTTGTAAGCAATCTATCGTTGTTCTTCTTCGTTGTTTTTATGTTGGCATCACCACTTGGTATAGATTCATCCTTGATACGATTACCGCTGGAAATTTCTTGATGTGTCCTTCTCTTGATGCTTTTAATGCTATGGGAAATTTAGTGGGCTCACCACCTCTCATGATTAATGAAACAACTTTGACTCTTGAGCATGTTATGGAAAGACTAGATGCTACTGAAAAGAAAATGCTCACCGAAGATCACATGGAAACTATAGATAAAAAGATGCATAATTTTGCCACCAAGATTGGGTCAAAAGCGGGAGATATCTTTAAGTTGTTAAAAGAAAAAGGTACCGTAATCCAAGAAAGAATAGAAGAAGGCCCGTCTCGGATCGATAAATTAGAAGAATTTTTTTAGTAATCTAAGCACGACTTTCGCCTCCGCTAAAGCTATCGAAAAAACTCCCGTAAAGATTGGCAAAGTTACTCAAGATACCAAGAACAAGGGTGCAACGTCTAGTAATAGTAATAAAGAAGATCTCAAAATGATTAGTATTTACCCGAATTTTGCTGAAATGATAAGAGATCCTTTTTGCAAGAATGAAATCTTTAAATTTATTCCTTGGAGTATTGCTATTGAAGATCTTTATGCTAAATATTTGAAGGATTCTAAGTGTTTGATTGAAGAGTTGGACAAAGATGACAAAACTTAGATCCTTGCTTTATGCCTAGCTAAGGGCGTACAACTATAGCGCTTGTTGGGAGGCAACCCAATGAATAAAATTTATTTTTTCTTTTTGGTTTCTGTTCTTTAGTGTTTACACAATTATGCTACTGTTATGATTGTGTTTTTTGTGTTTTAGTTAGTATTTGTGCCAAGTAGAACCGATAGGATCTTCTTGAGTGATAGTTGTTTGATCCTGCTGAAAAACAGAAACTTATGCGCTCACAAAAACAATTCTTATTTTTTACCAGAGCATGTGAAAATGCCAATTCTTTTTGCAGTAGATTAATATACAAATTGTTCGTGTCTTCCTATTTTTTCAGAATTTTTGGAGTTCCAGAAGTGTTCGAACAAATCAGATTGCTACAAACTGTTCTGTTTTGACAGATTCTCTTTTCTTTGTGTTGTGTGCTTATTTTGATGGCTCTATGGTTTTCTTTGATGATTTTTTGCCATAGAAAAGTTTGAATACAATAGATATAATAAAAAAACAAAATATGAATTGGTTTGGTACAGTACTTATAGTAGTGATTTATTTTTCTTACGCTGACGGATCTCACGAAGGTTGTGTTGAGTTTTGTGTGATTAAAGTTTTCAAGTTTTGGGTTATCTTACAATGGATGAAGGAATAAGGAGTAGAAGAGCCTAAGCTTGGGGATGCCCCGGCATCCCAAGCTATTATCCAAAAATGAGCAACCAACTAAGCTTGGGGATGCCCCCGAGTGGCATCCTCTCTTTCTTCTAACAACCATCGGTATTTTACTCGAAGCTATATTTTTATTCGTCACATACTATGTGTTTTGCTTGGAGCGTCTTGTATGATATGAGTTTTTGCTTATTATAATTTTTGTTTTAAGTCTTGACTCCTTGCTGGACACACCTATTTGAGAGAGCCAAAATTATGTCATGACTAGTTAGAATTGCTCTCTATGCTTCACTTAAATTTTTATGAGCTATGGACTTGCTCTAGTGCTTCACTTATATCTTTTTGAGCATGGTGTGCTTTAGTATTCTTTAATAAATGCTCTCTTACTTCACTTAGATTTATTTGAGAGTAAGTAAAATTTTCAAGAAATTCTCTCTAGCTTCACTTAAGTTAATTTTAGAGAATGAAAAGTTATGCTCATGATCTTCACTTATATTTGTTTGAGCTTATGAAAAGCAACACATGAAAATTAGTCCAAAGGTGATAGATATCCAAGAAGGATATAATAAAAACTTTTATGATGATCATTGTACAAAATAAACTTGATTCTTAGTAATAGTTTTGAGATATGATGATGTGATATGTGAGTTGTGTTGATGAGTAATTATGCTTTGGTAAGAATATTGGTGTTAAGGTTTGTGATTCCCTATGCAAGTAGGAAAGTCAATAGTTATGCAATGAAATTATATCCAACTTGTGGTGCATTACTCGGTGTTAATTATGCTTAATGCTTGCTTATGAGATTATTCATTTCTTGGATTGGTCGCTTCTCAATCTTTTGCTAGCCTTCATTTTGCACCAAGTATGATCACTACTTGTGCATCCAAAATCCTTTAAACCAGTTTTGCCACATGAGTCTACTATATCTACCTATATGCGGTATTCTCTTGCCGTTCTAAGCAAATTTGCATGTGCCATCTCTAATTTCAAAAAAATAAACTTCTCTTTTGTCTGTTTGTTTCGCTCGCGGAGCGGTGAAGGGTGGCTAATATTTTCCATGCTAGATGTGTTATTCTCACGATGAGTGTTTATTCACTTGCCATTGCACGAGAGTAAGGCAAAGGTATTAGGGATGCCCAGTCCCGAAATAAAAAAATGAATTTACTTTATGTTGTCAAATAATAAATTCCTTGGAAAGTGTTGGTATGGAGGGCATCCGTGGATACGGTTAGCCATGAAAAGTGAAAGTATGGTTGAAAAAGGAATAAACTTTATTTTCTGTTTGGGAACTGCCTATGATATATCTAGCATGGAAAGTGTTTGGAACTCTAAGTGGTTTTCGTTGGAGGGATGGATGCACCTCCCAAAATGTTTTTATCTCTAAGTTTTTTGCTTTGAGCTCTGGCACCTCTACAAATCCCTACTTCCCTCTGCGAAGGGCATTTCTTTTACTTTATGCAATTTATATTTTTAAATTTGAGTCTCCATCTTCTCTTATAAAAACACCAACTAGGAGGCAATATGATCGTACTTGAGTATTGGGTGTAGCTAATATGCGAGCGTGTTTCATGAATGGATCAATGGTTGAGCATGATGGGCTAGGGATAACTTATTTTAGCGTTGATATTTTGAAAGACTTGGTTGCTTGTTGGTATGCTTGAGTATCTAAATTATCATGTCAAAACTAGACTATTGCTTTGAACAATATAAAGGTACAAATGTCCATGCTACAAAGAAAGAAATATGGTATGACATGTCAGGCAGCATTCCACATCAAAAATTCCGTTTTTATCACTTCCCTACTCGAGGACGAGTAGGAGTTAAGCTTGGGGATGCTGATACATCTCCAACGTATCTATAATTTTTGATCGTTCCATGCTGTTATATTGTCAATCTTGGATGTTTTATAATCATTTTATAGTCATTTTATATCATTTTTGGTACTAACCTATTGACATAGTGCCAAGTGCTAGTTGCTGTTTTCTGCATGTTTTTTACATCACAGGAAATCAATATCAGATAAAGAACAAACGCAACGAAACTTTACGGAGATTTTTTTGGACCAAAAGGAACAGAATGGGCCCTGGCTGCGCCTGGGGGTGCTTTGAGGAGAGCACAACCCACCAGGGCGCGCCAGGAGGCCCAGGCGCGCCCTGGTGGTTATGCCCACCTCGGGTGCCCCCCAGACCGCCTCTTTGCTCTATAAATACCCCAATATTCCAGAAACCCTAGGGGAGTCAACGAAATGTTCATCAAGCCGCCGCAGAGTCCAGAACCACTAGATCCAATCTAGACACCATCTCAGATGGGGTTCACCACCTCCATTGGTGCCTCTCCGATGATGCGTGAGTAGTTCTTTGTAGACCTTCGGGTCCGTACTTAGTAGCTGGATGGCTTCCTCTCTCTCTCACTGGATTCTCAATACAAAGGTCTCTAGGAGATCCATATGATGTAATTCTTTTGCGGTGTGTTTGTTGGGATAGATGAACTTTGAGTTTATGATCAGATTTATCTTTTTACATCCATGAAAGTATTTGAGTTTCTTTGATCTCTTTTATGCATGATTGCTTATAGCCTCATAGTTCTTCTCCGATATTTGGGTTTTGTTTGGCCAAGTTGATCTATTTATCTTGCAATGGGAAGAGGTGCTTTCTAGTGGGTTCGATCTTACGATGCTTGATCCCAGTGACAGAAGGGGAACCGACACGTATGTATCGTTTCTACTAAGGATAAAACGATGGGGTCTATCTCTACATAGATAGATCTTGTCTACATCATGTCATCGTTCTTATTGCATTACTCTGTTCCTCCATGAACTTAATACACTAGATGCATGCTGGATAGCGGTCGATGTGTGCAGTAATAGTAGTAGATGCAGGCAGGAGTCGGTCTACTAATCTTGGGCATGATGCCTATGTAATGATCATTGCCTGGATATTGTCATGAGTATTTGAAGTTCTATCAATTGCCCAACAGTAATTTGTTCACCCAACGTTTTCTATTTTTCTCGAGAGAAGCCACTAGTGAAACCTACGGCCCCCGGGTCTCTTTCTCATATTATTTGCCTTTGCGATCTATTTTCTCTTGCATTTATTTTTAGATCTATTAAACTAAAAATACAAAAATACCTTGCTGCAATTTATTTTCAATTATTTTATTTGGCGTTCGATCTATCTATTTACTACAAATTTATCCACGTCCGTTTGCCTATCTTGAGGCACCGCTACCCGAAAGGGATTGACAACCCCTTTTACACGTCGGGTTGCGAGTAGTTGTTATTTCTGTGCAGGTGTTGTTTACGTTGTGTTGCTTGGTTCTCCTACTCGTTCGATAACCTTGGTTTCACATCTGAGGGAAATACCTACCGCCGCTGTGCTGCATCATCCCTTCTTCTTTGGGAAAAAACGAACGTAGCTTCAAGCGACATCACCCCTTCTTCTTCGCTGCTGTACGTAGTGTGGGCAAATCAGGCCTCCCGCCGCATGCCTAGCCACATCCCGACGTTCCTAAGGTATAACTTTCTTTGAAACCGTCATTGCTCTTGCTGCATGCGAATCTTTTTCGATTCTGTAGTCGAATCCTAGTCTTGGTTCAAAGAGGAAAGAAGGGTGCGGTGGGGTGGAGCATGAATCTAGGACTTGGTTCAATGAGGAAAGAAGGGAGGGAAAGTAGTATAGACTCGCTATCTAGCCGCTTTCTTGGTAGAAAAGGGAAAAAGGGGGTAAGCCAGTACACACATCTGTAAGGAACCGATCTCTTTGTTGAAAAAGGAAAGAAACTGGGGGTCGGGTAGTTTGTGCAGGACTAGATTTGCTGCCCTCACAGAGGAAAAAGGTTCAAAGAGAACAAATATGGGACCAACGCAGATATGCTGCTTGGCAACATACTCTGCATCACCCATTTATACGTGTGGACGCACATGGTGCTGGCATGTCCCATGTCCCATACAACTATTTTGCTGTTGTTAATCTAAGAATGTCGCTGTAAAATTGAAGCAATGCCGCTGTTAAAAGTAAATTACATTTTTAACAAATGTTGTTTCAAGAGAATGTCTCTATTAATATGAATCAATGCAACCGTTTTAGAAATGCTACTATCCTACTTTGTTTTCCATCAAGATAAGTTAGATGCTTCTTTTTGTCGCCGTATGTTTCATCCTCCTTTATTGACCAGTAATTGTTTCCTTTTTTGCCTCTGTTAAAACAGAGATATCTATTCAACTTGTTGCTATAGCAAACTTAAATGTCACACCAACGACTTTGCTTGATTTCAGTGCAACTGAACAAAACGAGATTGGATTTCTTATTCGTGTTGGCAGATTCGTATGTGATCTTGTGTGCGTCATGAAAGGTTGGTACCTGCCTTCATCCACATGGTCGTGCAGTGTGCTTTGAGATGTTGTGCTACTTGTATTGGTACTGTTTTAAATAAATGTTGAATTGAAGCTATTGAATTGATGTCTTTTCCCATTAAGTAGTGAACAAAAATGGGACAAACCCAGACATGATGCTTGTTGCTTTGTTACAACAAACTCTGCATCACCCCCTTTATAAGTAGATGGAAGCACATGGTGTTGTTGCGCCCACTCTCCCCTAGAACTGTTTATGGTTTTTCTTAATCTAATGTCGCTGGTAAAATTAAGCAATGCCACTCTCAGAATTAACTATTGAATCTTAGTTCAAAACTACAACACTTGTTAGGGATCGGCGGGAGTACCATTTCTGTTAGGGATCGGCCGGAGTACATGTTTAAGAAATGTATTTATGAGATAATGTCTCTGTTATTATATATCAGTTACAGTGTTGTACAAATTGTACTATCCTGCTTTGTAGCTCTTTCTACATGTTTAACCAAGGTATTGGTAAGATAATGTCTCTGTTAATATGAATTAGTCGCATTGTTTTAGGAATGGTACTTTTTTGCTTTGTCGCTCTTTATACATGTTGAAACAAGGCATTGTTAAGCTAATGTCTCAGTTCATATGAATGAATCACGCTGGTTGAGAATTGCTACTCTCCTGCTTTGTTTCCCATTAAGATAAGGTAGATCAGTAGATGTTTTTCTTCTGGGAGTATAAGTCATCAACCATTATTTCTCAGTAATTGTTTCCCTTACACCTATTGTTGCATACAGGGATATCAAAACTTCTGCTTGGTTTTATTTCAACTTTTATTTTAGTTGAACTGCACAAAGGGAGCCAATGTGTTTAAGGCAAATTGCTGCATTAGTGGGTCCAGTTGGTCTTACCACTTTGCAGAAAGAAGCAGTCACTGTTTGCGCTGCATTATAGAAGGAATGATCGAGAAGCTTTACAGAGTATTAGTAGACGCTGGTGACATGACTAGTCTGCAGAGAGCATGGGCAACTCAAAAACACGTGGAGTGCAAAATTCACTCCACAAGGAAAGGTATGACCAAGTCAGTTGCCGACGCATCTGTAACAAACGAGGTCAGTATCGGCCTTCGTCCACATGATTGTGCTATGTTATGTTGTGCTACTTATATTGTTGTATTGTTTTGAATAAATGTTTAATTCAAGCTATTGTGTTGCTATCTTTTCTTGTTAAGATAATGAAGATGATTATAGTTGTAAGCGTATGTTTAATCAACTAGTACCACTATTATATTCATCACGCTTTTTCTGTATTTATGCAGACAGGGATGCTCAACTTGATTTTAGTGGAACTGCACAAAATGTTCAGATGCTTCATGTCCTCCATAATACTTCATCATGCACAATACATCAAATGGTTCTCTAATCATTCGTCGTCACCTTGAGCCACCGGACTATCTACTTGAATGGAGCTGCCAATGTGTTCAAAGCCTTGCAACATATAAAGACGAAATCCACCATGCTACGCAAGACATTATCTTAACAAGTACAAGAAGCCAGGACAGGACTCCAAGTCTGTCAATGTCACTCTAAGCAACAATGACGGGGCATCTGGGTATGGTAATCTGTTTACCGTACTTTCAGTTTGTCAGTCCACCGATTGGTGGGTTGACACTGGGGCCAATATTCATGTGTGTGCTGATGTGTCTTTGTTTTCTTGCAGCATATAAATAACAAAATCCATAGGGATGCTCAGCTTGATTTTAATGGAACTGCACAAAATGTTCAGATGGATCGTGTCCTCCATAATACTTCATCATGCACAATACATAGAATGGTTCCCTAATCATTCGTCCTCACCTTGAACCACCGGACTATCTGTTTGAATGGAGCTGCCAATGTGATTAATGCCACCGGACTATCAGATGACAAACTGATGACAAACCCTGCCCGTTCCACAATCATAGGCATTACATATTTTGAATGGGAAAAGCTTGTCAAAGGTTAATCATTGATGTTAGCAAGAAGACAATATAATATATTGGAATTGGAAAACCTTGTTAAATTTTTCTCATTAATGTTAGCCAGGAGACATGCATTTGATATTTTTGAGTGGGACACCCTTTGCTGTGAGCAACATCGATCGTTTTTTCCTATTCTTGTCTTCAGTTCAGAAGTAAATATTTACTCTGCTGAGATGCATAGTCACATGAATGTTGACTTATTTAAGGTATTTTAAGAGTTTGTTCTGAATGTTGTCTATATAATGCCAGGCCTTGTGAGTTTGATTGCAAAGTTGAGCTTGGAATGCTGTGGCATGCGGCATCACGAGTTGTTCACCGTGCCTCCAGAATAATGCTTCATATTGTTTTGCATGTTGGTCTAATTCCTGTGATTTGCATGTTAAGAAGATCATCCTCTTCTGTTATTTCTGTGCTTAAGAAGTTCATTGTCTTATGTTTGATTCATAGCCTATACGACAACTCAGGTAGGTTAGAGGTGAAACCATATGATCTTCCGACCAACTCATCATCTTAGGCCGTGATTGGATCGTCGTTTTCCAACCAAAACCGCTTGTAAAATTGACGCTTGTAAATAAAAGCAGATGGTCTTGGGCGAAGCGCTTGGTTGGTCGATTTCGACTAGTAAAATATACACTGGTCTCTCAAATTACACACGTAACTCGCCGGTTTTCATTACAGACCTCGGGCCCTCAGTTTCATTACGCCTGTATTTTACGGGTTGTTTTTGATGACGAGTAAATTACACTTGTATCTTAATACATGTGTGAAACAATCCAGAGCTCCCAAGCGCGGCCTTACTGTTTCATGCTGTCTCAATCTCTCGAAGGTGCTCATAGGTGTCTGATGATCTTGGCTTCCTGAATGAGCAGCGGGCATTGTATCAGACCATCCTCCGCGAGGCCCTCTCCGTCGTCCTTCGAGTTGTTGCGCTCGCCGTTGCGCCAAGTGGTACGTCCATTTTGCATCTTGTTTTTATATCGATATTTATTGCATCATGGGATATTATAACACATTATGTCACAATACTTATGCCTATTCTCTCTTATTTTACAAGGTTTACATGAAGAGGGAGAATGCCGGCAGCTGGAATTCTGGGCTGGAAAAGGAGCAAATATTATAGACCTATTCTGCACAACTCCAAAAGTCCTGAAACTCCACGAAAGTCATTTTTGGAATTAATAAAAAATACTGAGCGAAGAAAGCACCAGAGGGGGGCCACCCACCATCCACGAGGGTGGGGGGCGCGCCCACCTGCCTCGTGGGCCCCCTGGTAGGCCTCCGGTGCCCATCATTGGCTATATGATGTCTTCTACCCTGGAAAAAATCATAAGCAAGCTTTCGGGATGAAACACCGCCGCCACGAGGCGGAACCTTGGTGGAACCAGTCTAGGGCTTCGACAGAGCTGTTCTGCCGGGGAAACTTCCCTCCGGGAGGGGGAAATCATCACCATCATCATCACCAACGATCCTCTCATCGGGAGGGGGTCAATCTCCATCAACATCTTCACCAGCACCATCTCCTCTCAAACCCTAGTTCATCTCTTGTATCCAATCCTTGTATCAAAACCTCAGATTGGTACTTGTAGGTTGCTAGTAGTGTTGATTAGTCCTTGTAGTTGATGCTAGTTGGTTTACTTGGTGGAAGATCATATGTTCAGATCCATTATGCATATTAATACCCCTCTGATTATGAACATGAATATGCTTTGTGAGTAGTTACGTTTGTTCCCGAGGACATGGGAGAAGTCTTGCTATAAGTAGTCATGTGAATTTGGTATTCGTTCGATATTTTGATGAGATGTATGTTGTCTCTCCTCTAGTGGTGTCATGTGAACGTCGACTACATGACACTTCACCATTGTTTGGACCTAGGGGAAGGCATTGGGAAGTAATAAGTAGATGATGGGTTGCTAGAGTGACAGAAGCTTAAACCCTAGTTTATGCGTTGCTTTGTAAGGGGCTGATTTGGATCCATATGTTTCATGCTATGGTTAGGTTTACCTTAATACTTCTTTTGTAGTTGCAGATGCTTGCAATAAGAGTTAATCATAAGTGGGATGCTTGTCCAAGTAAGGACAGCGCCCAAGCACAGGTCCACCCACATATCAAATTATCAAAGTACCGAACACGAATCATATGAGCGTGATGAAAACTAGCTTGACAATAATTCCCATGTGTCCTCGGGAGCGTTTTCCTTCATATAAGTGTTTTACCAGGCTTGTCCTTTGCTACAAAGGATTGGGCCACCTTGCTGCACTTTACTTACTCTTGTTACTTGTTACCCGTTACAAATTACCTTATCACAAAACTATCTGTTACCGATAATTTCAGTGCTTGCAGAGAATACCTTACTGAAAACTGCTTGTCATTTCCTTCTGCTCCTCATTGGGTTCGACACTCTTACTTATCGAAAGGACTAGATAGATCCCCTACACTTGTGGGTCATCAAGACTCTTTTCTAGCGCCGTTGCCGGGGAGTGAAGCGCCTTTGGTAAGGAAAAATTTATATAGTGTGCTGAAATTTGCTGTCACTTGTTACTATGGAAAGTAATCCTTTGAGGGGCTTGTTCAGGGTATCTTCACCCCGACCAGTAGAGCCAAGAGTTGCTCCTCAACCTGCTGAACCTACTGAAAATGTTTACTTTGCAATTCCTTCGGGTATGGTAGAGAAACTGCTAGCTCATCCTTTTACAGGAGATGGAACATTGCATCCTGATTTACACCTAATCTATGTGGATGAAGTTTGTGGATTATTTAAGCTTGCAGGTATGCCCGAGGATGTTATCAAGAAGAAGGTCTTCCCTTTATCTTTGAAGGGAGAGGCATTGACATGGTATAGGCTATGCGATGATATGGGATCATGGAACTACAACCGATTGAAATTGGAATTTCATAAGAAGTTTTATCCTATGCATCTTGTTCATCGTGATCACAATTATATATATAATTTTTGGCCTCGCGAAGGAGAAAGCATCGCTCAAGCTTGGGGGAGGCTTAAGTCAATGTTATATTCATGCCCCAATCATGAGCTCTCAAGAGAAATGATTATTCAAAAAAATTATGCTCGGCTTTCTCTCAATAATCGCTCCATGCTCGATACTTCTTGTACTAGCTCTTTTATGATGAAGTCTATTGAATTCAAATGCGATTTATTGGAAAGAATTAAACGCAACTCTGAAGATTGGGACCTCGATGAAGGTAAAGAGTCAGGTATAACACCTAAGTTTGATTGTGTTAAATCTTTTATGGATACCGATGCTTTCCGTGAATTTAGCACTAAATATGGACTTGACTCTGAGATAGTAGCTTCTTCCTGTGAATCTTTTGCTACTAATGTTGTACTCCCTAATGAGAAGTGGTTTAAATATAATTCTCCCATTGAAGTAAAATTATTTGCACCTATTAAAGTTGAAGAAAAGACTATTACTTATAGTTATCCTATTGTTCCTACTGCTTATGTTGAGAAACCACCTTTCCCTGTTAGATTAAAGGATCATGCTAAAGCTTCAACTATGGTCAACAAAAGTAATACTAGGACACCCAAACCCCCTGAGCAAATTAAAGTTGAACCTAATATTGCTATGGTTAACGATCTCTTGGCTGATAATATCAATGGGCATGTTATTTACTTCTGTGATGAAACTGCTAGAATTGCTAGACCCGATACTAAAAATAAAAACAGACCTATTGTAGGCATGCCTGTCATTTCTGTTAAAATAGGAGATGATTGTTATCATGGCTTGTGTGATATGGGTGCTAGTGCAAGTGCAATACCTCATTCTTTATACCAAGAAATTATGCATGATATTGCACCCGCTGAGTTAGAAGATATTGATGTTACAATTAAGCTTGCCAATAGAGATACTATTTCACCAGTCGGGATTGTTAGAGATGTTGAAGTCTTGTGTGGGAAAGTTAAATATCCTGCTGATTTTCTTGTTCTCACTTCCCCACAAGATAGCTTTTTCCCCATTATATTTGGTAGACCCTTCCTGAATACTGTTAATGCTAGGATAGACTGCGAAAAGGATGTTGTTACTATTGGTCTAGGAGATATGTCTCATGAATTTAACTTTGCTAAATTTCGTAGACAGCCCCGTGATGAGGAATTGCCTAGTAAGGATGAAATTATTGGTCTTGCTTCTATTGCCATGCCTCCTAGTGATCCTTTAGAACAATATTTGCTTGACCATGAAAATGATATGTTTATGAATGAAAGAAGGGAAATAGATGAAGTATTCTTTAAACAGGGACCCATTTTGAAACATAACTTGCCTGTTGAAATCCTAGGAGATCCTCCTCCACCCAAGGGTGATCCCATGTTTGAGCTTAAACCATTACCTGATACTCTTAAATATGCTTATGTTGATGAAAAGAAGAAATATCCTATTATTATTAGTGCTAACCTTTCGGAGCATGAAGAAAAGAGATTATTGAAAACTCTGAAGAAGCACCGTGCTGCTATTGGATATACTCTTGATGATCCTAAGGGCATTAGTACCACTTTATGCCAGCACAAAATAAAATTGGAGAAAGATGCTAAACCAGTTGTTGATCACCAATGATGGTTAAATCCTAAGATGAAAGAAGTGGTAAGAAAAGAAATACTAAAGCTTCTGGAGGCAGGTATAATTTATCCCGTTGCTGATAGTCAGTGGGTAAGCCCTGTCCATTGTGTCCCTAAAAAGGGAGGTATTATTGTTGTTCTTAATGATAAAGATGAATTGATCCCACAAAGAATTATTACAGGTTATAGGATGGTAATTGATTTCCGTAAATTAAATAAAGCCACTAAAAAGGATCATTACCCCTTACCTTTTATTGATCAAATGCTAGAAAGATTATCCAAACATACACATTTTTGCTTTCTAGATGGTTATTCTGGTTTCTCTCAAATACCTGTATCAAAAGAGGATCAAGAAAAGAACACTTTCACTGGTCCTTTCGGTACCTTTGCTTATAGACGTATGCCTTTTGGTTTATGCAATGCACCTGCTACCTTTCAAAGATGCATGATGGCTATATTCTCTGATTTTTGTGAAAAGATTGTTGAGGTTTTGATGGATGATTTTTTTCGTATATGGAACTTCTTTTGATGATTACTTGAGCAACCTTGATCGAGTTTTGCAGAGATGTGAAGAAACTAATCTTGTCTTGAATTGGGAGAAGTGTCACTTTATGGTTAATGAAGGTATTGTCTTGGGGCATAAAATTTCTGAAAGAGGTATTGAAGTTGATAAAGCTAAAGTTGATGCTATTGAAAAGATGCCGAGTCCCAAGGACATCAAAGGTATAAGAAGTTTCCTTGGTCATGCCGGTTTTTATAGGAGGTTCATTAAGGACTTCTAAAAAATTCTCGGCCTCTGACTAATCTTTTACAAAAAGATATACCTTTTGTCTTTGATGATGATTGTGTAGAAGCATTTGAAATACTTAAGAAAGCTTTGATTTTTGCACCTATCGTTCAGCCACCTAATTGGAATTTACCCTTTGAAATTATGTGTGATGCTAGTGATTATGCTATAGGTGCTGTTCTAGGGCAAAGAGTTGATACGAAATTAAATGTTATTCAGTATGCTGGTAAAACTCTAGACAGTGCCCAGAGAAATTATGCAACTACTGCAAAATAATTTTTAGCAGTTGTATTTGCTTGTGATAATTTCAGACCTTATATTGTTGATTCTAAAGTAACTGTTCACACTGATCATGCTGCTATTAAATATCTTATGGAAAAGAAAGATGCTAAACCTAGACTTATTAGATGGGTTCTCTTGCTACAAGAATTTGATTTGCATATTATTGATAGAAAAGGAGCTGAGAACCCCGTTGCAGACAACTTGTCTAGGTTAGAGAATGTTCTTGATGACCCACTACCTATTGATGATAGCTTTCCTGATGAACAATTAGCAGTCATAAATGCTTCCCATACTGCTCCATGGTATGCTGATTATGCTAATTACATTGTTGCTAAATTCATACCACCTAGTTTCACATACCAACAAAAGAAAAGTTTTTTTATGATTTATGACATTACTTCTGGGATGACCCACACCTTTATAAAGAAGGAGTAGATGGTGTTATTAGGCGTTGTATACCTGAGCATGAACAGGAACAGATCCTACGCAAGTGTCACTCCGAGGCTTATGGAGGACACCACGCTGGAGATAGAACTGCACATAAGGTATTGCAATCCGGTTTTTATTGGCCTACTCTCTTCAAAGATGCCCGTAAGTTTGTCTTGTCTTGTGATGAATGTCAAAGAATTGGTAACATTATTAGACGATAGGAAATGCCTATGAATTATTCACTTGTTATTGAACCATTTGATGTATGGGGCTTTGATTATATGGGACTGTTTCCTTCCTCTAATGGGTATACACATATTTTAGTTGCTGTTGATTAGCGTTACTAAGTGGGTAGAAGCTATTCCAACTAGTAGTAGTGATCACAACACCTCTATTAAGATGCTTAAAGAAGTTATTATTCCGAGGTTTAGAGTCCCTAGATATTTAATGACTGATGGTGGTTCACATTTTATTCATGGTGCCTTTCGTAACATGCTTGCTAAGTATGACGTTAATCATAGAATTGCATCCCCATACCAGCCACAGTCTAGTGGTCAAGTAGAGTTGAGCAATAGAGAGCTTAAATTAATTTTGCAAAAGACTGTTAATAGATCTAGAAAGAATTGGTCCAAGAAACTTGATGATGCATTATGGGCCTATAGAACTGCATATAAAAATCCTATGGGTATGTCTCCGTATAAAATGGTTTATGGAAAAGAATGTCACTTACCTCTCGAACTAGAACATAAGGCATATTGGGCTATTAAAGAGCTCAATTATGATTTCAAACTTGCCGGTAAGTTGAGGCTATTTGACATTAGCTCACTTGATGAATGGAGAACCCAAGCCTATGAGAATGCCAAACTGTTTAAAGAAAAAGTTAAAAGATGGCATGACAAAAGGATACAAAAGTGTGAGTTTAATGTAGGTGATTATGTGTTGCTATTCAACTCCCGATTAAGATTTTTTGCAGGAAAACTTCTCTCTAAATGGGAAGGTCCTTACGTTATCGAGGAGGTCTATCGTTCCGGTGCCATAAAAATCAACAACTTCGAAGGCACAAATCCGAAGGTGGTGAACGGTCAAAGAATCAAATATTATATCTCAGGTAATCCCATAAATGTTGAAACTAATGTTATTGAAACCGTAACCCTGGAGGAATACATAAAGGACACTTTCCAGAACGTTTCAGACTCCGAAAAGGAATAGGTACGTGGTATGGTAAGTAAATCGACTCCAAAACAGTTCTAATGGTAATTTTTCTCCGTTTTGGAATATTTAAGAAAATAGGAAAATAAGAAGCAGTCCGGGAAGGACACAAGGAGTCCACGAGGGTGGAGGGCGAGCCCTACCCCCTGGGCGCGCCCCTCTGCCTCGTGGGCACCTCGTGCGCTCTCCGGACTCCGTTCTCTTGCACGATACTTCTTTTGGTCGGTAAAAATTCATTATATAATCTCCCAAAGGTTTTGACCACCATATCACGCAAATATCCTGTGTTTTCGTTTCGAGCTGTTTCTGCCGCAGATTAGAGCAAGTTGTCATCTTAGGATTCCGACAGAGAGAGTTATGTCTCACACCTCATTTCTGACCAAAAGACCTATGGGGATCTATCTCCTTGTGGTCGAACTACGGATGAGGAGGAAGATGCTCATTTGATGAGGAGCAATAATTCAAGTTCGGAGGAGGAGGATATCCCTTTACCTCAACCTTGGGATATGCACGTGAAGTTCAGGAAGTCTAGCCACCCTAAGAGGGCTAAACTGTCTAACAACCGATCTATTCCTTCACGTTTTTGGCAGAAAAGCAAAGGAGATTTATGTGACAAGATCTTGAAGCTGGAATCGAAGGTCGATGATTTAAAGGAGGAAATTGCTCTACTCAATTACAATATGAAGAAGCTGGAAGCAGAATTTACATCATCACCACCTCCGAAGAAGGGGCCATAATCACATGGGTATGGGCACTCCCCTTGGCAACTGCCAAGCTTGGGGGAGGTGCCCCGGTATCGTATCACCATCACACTCCTATCTTTACCGTTTTTCTTAGTTCGATCCTTTTGATAATATCTTGATCTAGTAGAATAAAGTTTTTAGCATGATCTAGTTGTGAGTTTTGCTTTATGATCCCTCTATGTAATCGAGTCCGTGAGCTATATATAATAAAGATTAGTGTTGAGTCAAGGGCTTGATTATCTTGCTATGATCATGAGGGAATAAAAATAAAAGAAAAAGAAAGGATAAAAAGACATAAAGAGATCATATTGATCTTATGGAGAGTAAGGACTTCACATATAAAGAGTATGATGAATAAAAGTTGTTGAGAGTTGACAAACATAGTTTTGGTCATCGTTGCAATTAATAGGAAGTAATAAAGAAAGAGAGGTTTTCACATATAAATATACTATCTTGGACATCTTTTATGATTGTGAGCACTCATTAAAATATGACATGCTAAAGAGTTGATGTTGGACAAGGAGGACAACGTAATGGGTTATGTTTTCTTATATCCGAAATAAAGTATATTGTCATGGATCATCCAACATGTTGAGCTTGCCTTTCTCCCTCATGCTAGCCCATTCTTTGCACCAAGTAGAGATACTACTTGTGCTTCCAAATACCCTTAAACCTAGTTTTGCCATGAGAGTCCACCATATCTACCTATGGATTGAGTAAGATCCTTCAAGTAAGTTGTCATTGTTGCATGCAATAAAAATTGCTCTCTAAATATATATGATTTATTAGTGTGGAGAAAATAAGCTTTATACGATCTTGTGAAGTGGAAGAAATAAAAGCGACGGACTGCATAATAAAGGTCCATATCACAAGTGGCAATATAAAGTGACGTTCTTTCGCATTAAGATTTTGTGCATCCAACCATAAAAGCACATGACAACCTCTGCTTCCCTCTGCGAAGGGCCTATCTTTTATTCTTGTCTTATACCCCTTATGCAAGAGTCATGGTGATCTCCACCTTTCCTTTTTACATTTTATCCTTTGGCAAGCACCTTGTGTTGGAAAGATCCTGATATATATATATCCAATTGGATGTGAGTTAGCATGAGCTATTATTGTTGACATTACCCTTGAGGTAAAAGGTTGGGAGGCGAAACTATAAGCCCCTATCTTTCTCTGTATCCGATTAAAACTCCATACCCATAAGTATTGCGTGAGTGTTAGCAATTGTGAAAGACTAAATGATAGTTGAGTATGTGGACTTGCTGAAAAGCTCTTACAAAGACTCTTTCCGATGTTATGATAAATTGCAATTGCTTCTATGACCGAGATTATAGTTTGTTAGTTTTCAATGAAGTTTCTGAGTCATACTTGACATTATGAATAGATTGTTACTTTAGCATAAGAAATCATATGACAATATTTATATATGTTGCTGTTATAAGAATGATCATGATGCCTTCATGTCCGTATTTTATTTTATCGACACTTCTATCTCTAAACATGTGGACATATTTATCGTTATCGGCTTCCTCTTGAGGACAAGCGAGGTCTCAGCTCGGGGGAGTTGATACGTCCATTTTGCATCATGTTTTTATATCGATATTTATTACATTATGGGCTGTTATAACACATTATGTCACAATACTTATGCCTATTCTCTCTTATTTTACAAGGTTTACATGAAGAGGGAGAATGCCGGCAGCTGGAATTCTAGGCTGGGAAAGGATCAAATATTAGAGACCTATTCTGCACAACTCCAAAAGTCCTGAAACTCCAGGGAAGTCAATTTTGAAATTAATAAAAAATACTGAGTGAAGAAAGCACCAGAGGGGGGCCACCCACCATCCACGAGGGTGGGGGGCACGCCCTACCCCCTGGGCGCGCCCCCTTGCCTCGTGGGCCCCCTGGCAGGCCTCCGGTGCCCATCTTTGGCTATATGATGTCTTCTACCCTGGAAAAAATCATAAGAAAGCTTTCGGGACCAAACACCGCCGCCACGAGGCGGAACCTTGGCGGAACCAATCTAGGGCTCCAGCAGAGCTGTTCTGCTGGGGAAACTTCCCTCCGGGAGGGGGAAATCATCACCATCGTCATCACCAACGATCCTCTCATTGGGAGGGGGTCAATCTCCATCAACATATTCACCAGCACCATCTCCTCTCAAACCCTAGTTCATCTCTTGTATCCAATCCTTGTATCAAAACCTCAGATTGGTACTTGTAGGTTGCTAGTAGTGTTGATTACTCCTTGTAGTTGATGCTAGTTGGTTTACTTGGTGGAAGATCATATGCTCAGATCCATTATGCATATTAATACCCCTCTGATTATGAACATGAATATGCTTTGTGAGTAGTTATGTTTGTTCCTGAGGACATGGGAGAAGTCTTGCTATAAGTAGTCATGTGAATTTGGTATTCGTTCGATATTTTGATGAGATGTATGTTGTCCCTCCTCTAGTGGTGTCATGTGAACGTCGCCTACGTGACACTTCACCATTGTTTGGACCTAGGGGAATGCATTGGGAAGTAATAAGTAGATGATGGGTTGCTAGAGTGACAGAAGCTTAAACCCTAGTTTATACGTTGCTTCGTAAGGGGCTGATTTGGATCCAAATGTTTCATGCTATGGTTAGGTTTACCTTAATACTTCTTTTGTAGTTGCGGATGCTTGCAATAGGAGTTAATCATAAGTGGGATGCTTGTCCAAGTAAGGACAGCGCCCAAGCACAGGTCCACCCACATATCAAATTATCAAAGTACCGAACGCGAATCATATGAGCGTGATGAAAACTAGCTTGACGATAATTCCCATGTGTCCTCGGGAGCGTTTTCCTTCATATAAGAGTTTGTCCAGGCTTGTCCTTTGCTACAAAAAGGATTGGGCCACCTTGCTGCACTTTATTTACTCTTGTTACTTGTTACCCGTTACAAATTACCTTATCACAAAACTATCTGTTACCGATAATTTCAGTGCTTGCAGAGAATACCTTACTGAAAACTGCTTGTCATTTCCTTCTGCTCCTCGTTGGGTTCGACACTCTTACTTATCAAAGGACTACGATAGATCCCCTACACTTGTGGGTCATCACCAAGCATTTTTAATATGGTCAACGAACATGAGGAATCAGGAGATGACTTTATTTGGACAGGATGACAGTAGGGACCCACTAGGGCCATAGCCGTACGGACGCAAGTTTCTCCTCATTATATACAACTATAAAAAAATTGTTTCCTCCTGGTTTCCTGACATCACGGTCCGACACCATCGTCAACCTATATAGTCAACAAACAAGAGAATTGCACAAGGAACGGCCGACAGTTGGGACCCAGCAGCTCGAGTAGTATTTTTTTTAGGTGTAAGCGGAGTTTTTCTTGAGCGATGTTCTTGTTGTTGTTCAGAGGAGCATATCAACTAGGCGGGCTGTGGCCCGTCTAGCCCAGGCTATTATTTTATGTCAACCAAATATCCAGCCCAGATATTATTTTTTCAAGGTGAAAATGGCTAGCCCAGCTATACTTTTTTTGCGGAATACCCAACCCAGGTCAACTTGTTATTCTTCACCCCACTGGGCTGTAAATCTTTCCTATGAGGGATGCATTAGGCCTAACAAGAAAATGGGCTTTAAGAAATAATAAATCGGATGTAATTATAAAAACTGGGTTGTAAATATACAAAAACATAGTATTTCTTTAGATTTTTACCTAATACAAATTCATTTTGAAATTATATTTAATCTGACTCAAAATTTTGGGATAAATTTTTTCGGATCCCATTAAAATGTGGGATTTTTGGTTGAATTCTGTTTTGATAGGTTGTTTGAAATTATAAATCGTTGTCCTGGCTAGAAAATGGGCTGTAATTTTAACAGACTATAAATGGGTCGTACTAAATTCCATTAGAATTCAAAAATGGGCTATACATTATTACAAATCGCAAATGGGCTATATGTTCTCTGCCATAGATGTGATGCTCACTTGTGGGCCTACTATTTTTTTGAGAATTATAGTCAGTGACGCGTACGGAAGGCTTGTGGGCCTACTAAGGCGTACGGAAGGCTTTGTAAAGTTATAGTCAAGACATGATTCTAGCAGCAGTGGCCATTGGATGTCCATCCAACGGCTGTAGTGCTTCTTCAATCTCAGATATTCTTACTTCAGCCGCCCAAACCACCGCCAATGGTACCGCCTGCTACCGCCTCCCATGGCCGGCTGTGCTGCCGCGCAGGCTTCACCGGCCCACTGTACTCCCAAACACCGTCCAAGCCATTCCACTACTCACCAACACCTCATGTTCTTCACCGGCGACGACAGCCTCACACTGCAGCCGAACCAGTGAACCCTCATACTCCCCTCTGAGTGAGCATCCACTGTTGTATCTTCGCCGGCTCCCGGTCGTTCCTTCATAATACTCGCCATTGTTCACTGTGTTGGTTCTCTCGGCGCGGCGTGGTCAACTTTGTCAACAAACGACAGCCATCGGATGAGGCATGTACGTGGATTGGCTGATAGTAGGGACCCACATGGCCCATGGCTGCACGCAGCAAGTGCCCCCGTATTATGCGACAAATAATTTCTCCCCCTGACAGGTTTGTCCCACCAGCTACATCTTCACACACAAGGAAGTGCTTCCTTTATTACGTGGAAATAAAAGGTTTCATCTCCCCGACAGCTGGGACCCACCAGCTTTATTATGATCCTTTTGTGAAAATATAGATTGCACCGAAGATGCTAAATTGTTTTCTTTTTATTCTAACTCGAAAAAGAAGAAATAAAAAACAGAAAACATCTTCGCACGCAAGGAAGTGCCACCTTATTACGCGAAAAATAATTTGATTCCCCCAGCTAGCTGGGAACCACCAGATTTGGAGGCTGACTTGCGGGCCTACTAAGTTAACGCGTACGTAGGGCTTTGTCAACTTAGTCAGTAAACGATTATAGCTGCACTGACCGTTGGATGTCAATCCAACGGCCAAGCTGCGTCTTCAACCTCTGGTCTTGTATCTCCAGCCGCCCAAACCTGCGCCCGCCGTACCGCCTGCTCCAGCCGCCCGTGGCCGGCTGTGCTCTGCCGCCTTCCTGAACAAGGTCGTCTTCTGGCAGTCGGCCGTTCGGCCAGTCGGCCACCAGAAGGCGGCGCTTCGTCTTGACGTCATGAGGGGCGCAGCCGGCCCGATGACTTGAAAGGTTCTGGGACTTGGGTTAGGCTACCCATGGCCCATTACTCTGACAGTAGTCCCCGAAGCTGGTGAGGCGCCGCGGCTGAGGAGCCGAGGAGCCTCAACAATAAGCTTCATCCGACTCCTAGCAAGCCGGCTGGCAGGAGTCGGCCACGTCCAGTCGGATTTGTCTGAAACTTCGAACGCAACGGCGGGAACTAGGTGGCGTGTTAGCTAAGCTTCTAGGCCCGCCGCCTGTCATGGGCGTGCCACGTGGCGTCAGCCAGCCGGGCCAGCCTGCCAGCCGACGCGCGCGATGGGACGCAACTGCAGGCTGGGCCCGCCACCACCGGGCCTCGGCACGCGAGCGGATCCGCTGCGGCCGAGGCGGGCGGTTGGGTTTCCCCGCGGAGTTACTGCGCGCAGTAACTCGCGCGATAAAGGTGGGGACGTGGGGTCGTGGGCACAGTTAATCCCACGATCCCACGCCCGCCCCCTTGGCTTCATAGCCCATAGGCTATAAGTAGGGGCAGGAGAGGGGGCGGCAGAGCACGCGCGCCCCTCCACCCCGCTCTTGCCCCCTTCTTCTTCCTCTTGCCGCAGTGCCCCCGAGTCACGCCGGAGCACCGCCGGTGTTCGCCTCCGTTGTGCCTGTCCGCCCCAAGCCCTCTTGACCTCGATCCACTCTCAGCTCCCCCTCCGCTCCATTTTCTTCGTCGAGCTCTCCATGGCGCGTGAGCGAGGAGGAGACTGGGATGGGTCGAATGTCAATGAAGACCATATCACTTTCCTCTGCGAGACGCGGCGTCTCCCCGGCGTGGGCTAGGTGAAGGCGCGCGTGCCGCGGAGGGAGAGATCTCATCGGTGCCGGGGGAGGGTGAGCGGGTCGTCTTCCGCTCGCACTTCATCCACGGCTTCGGTCTGCTGGCGAGCGGCTTTCTCCGCTCGTTTCTCGAGTTTTATCACCTCCAGCCTCATCACATCACTCCCAACGCCGTGATGCTCCTAGCTGCCTTCGTCAAGATGTGCGAAGGCTACCTCGGCATCGTCCCCACCATCGAGCTGTGGGGAGCATTCTTCTACACCAAGCTGGGCACTTTCGTCCGGGAGGTGGCTGCCCAGTGTGGCGCCTTCGTCGCGGTTCGCCGGCCGTCGCCGAAAAATGCCTTCCCAACCATCAAGCTGCCACAGTCGGTCAAGATGTGGCATCAATCTTACTTCTATGTGGAGAACGTGGACCCGGCCGTCGACTTCACCGGCCTTTGAAGCCGACCCGCCGGCCGAGCCTTGGGCCAGCTAGGGCTACAAGCCGAAGCCGGTATCAACAGACGGCGCCACCGCTATCCAACGACTCCGGGAGCTGACCAACAACGAAGGCCTCAAGGCGTCCGACTTGTTGGTTGCCTTCGTTGCGCGCCGGGTTCTCCCGCTCCAAGGCCGGCCGCACTTGATCAGCCGGATGAGCGGGCATCGCGACCCGTGCCGGCTGAGTACCAAGGAGATGCCGGCCACCAAGGTTGCAAACTTGGTGAACGAGATCTCTGGCCTCAAGCCGGAGGGGTCTTCGAGCTTCGGCAAGCGGCCATATTCCCGCGCCGACCCGCCGCCTGCGGTAAGTTTTCCAATTCTTTCTTTTTGACACTCGTCTTAGTCTTGATCTTGGTCTTGATCAGCCGGCCTCTCACCACTTAAAACAGATCTACATGTCGGAAGAGACGGCCGCCATCGTAGGGGCAGGTGGCGACTACGAACCGGACCGGGCGGTGAGCGACGTGGACGACCCCGACCTGGGGGCGGCCGCCTTGGAGGACACCGCAACAGGCCGCATCGACGAACCAGGCGGATCCGTGGAAGGCGGCATCGAGACCTGGCCTGATGATGATGAAAAGGAAGACGAGATGCGCCCTGCCCGGGGCGCCGGCAGGGCGGACGCGGGTCCCTCCGTCGAGCCGACTGCCCGAGGCGGCACGCGCAAGCGTAAACAAGGCGCCGTCTTGTTCGGCAGCGCACCGAAGAAGGCCAAGAATCCGACTACCGCGACTAGGCGGAAGGAGGCCGCAGCGAAGGCGAATTAGTTCCAGAAGCTCCCAAAGGCGCCTCCCTTGGTGTCAGCGTAAGTATCTTTCCTTGTGCTTTATTTTCCTTGTCGACTCTTTCTGAACTTCCTTTGCTATATTTTCTTGACTTAGTGCTCCGCTCTCTCTCGAGAAGTCGGCCGCCGCCTCCATCGCTGGGTCGGCGGAGACCTCCACCACCACCAGGCGAATTGATCCGGCCGCCGACCTCCGGGAGGCGCGGGAGCGAAACGCACGGGAGGTGCGCGAGGAGCAGGAAGCCGCCCGCCTGGAGAAGGCGGAGGCGGACAAGGCGGAAGCCGCCGCCTTGAAGAAGCTGGCGGAGACCGAGGCCGCTGCCGTGGCGAAGGAGCAGGCCGAAGAGGCCGCGCGCCGCCAGCCGGCGTTATTTGTCATCCCCCTGAACTCCGCGCCGCCACCGCCAGGGTTCGTGGCGCCAACCGGGGGGGGGGGGGGCGGCGACGAGCACCCGATCATGGAGAGGGACGGTGGTGATGTCGTCATGCCGGACACGGCCGTGCCTCTGCCACCGCCATCTGGAGGTGCGCGAGACGAGCAGCCGGCAGACGCACCGGTGCCGCCAGCCGGAGGCGAGATGGCAACAAGCCCGACTCCCGAGGTCTGCACACCATCGCGCCGCCGTTTTGCAAAGGCGGCCTCGGCGCCACGCCCGCTGGAGACCGGTGTCGCGAGCTCTTTGATCCCGGACGCCGAGGCGACCAGCGCCGCGCTCACCGAGTGGGTGCAGGGAGGCGGGACGGGCCCTTTAAATGAGGCGATCCTGGACGTCCAGGCCAAGCTCCGTGCCGAAGCCGATGCTCTCAAGCACTGCAACAAGGTGTTCCTGGAGTCGCGAGTAGCCGTCCGGGTATGCTTCTTGGTTCTTCATTTTTTATCTTGTATTTCTTATACTTCTATGTGCGGGCGCGCCAGCGCACCCACTGGGTGTAGTCCCCGAGTTTCGGGCCGGCTGCTGAGCAGGCGGCTCGGAACTTTAACTGGCAAGCTCCGAGTACTAACATTGTCTGATATCTTCACTGCAGGATTATCATAACCTTCGCGCAGCCGCCTTCAACTCCAAAGTCCAGGAGCTGACTCAACGGACCGCTGACTTGTCGGAAAGCCGGAGTAAGTCTTTGTCGCTGACCCGCGGGCTGTAGTCCCCGAGATTCGGGCCGACTGTTGAGCAGTCGGGCCGGATCTCCCCATCAACTATTTCTCTCCTTGTTGATTATTGAAGTCTTTTTCTTCTTCTATTTTTGCAGAGGCCAACGCCGCCCTGCAGCAGCAGCAGCTGGGCGAAGCCAACATCGCGCTGCGTGCCAAGGAGGCGGACTGGAGCAAGCTGGCCGAAGAGCGTGACCGGTTGGTCACACAGCTGGCGGAGTAGGCGGAGCTTCTCAAGAAGACCCAGAAGGAGGCGGAGGACAAGGAGGCCGGTCTCCTTGCTGAGTTCAAGACAGAACGCTCCGCCTGGACCGACAAGGAGGCTTTGCTGACCGCCAGCTTTGGCAAAATTGAGGACATGGTCGACGGTGAGCTTCCTTCTTTTTTCTTCTTTGAGTTGCCGGTTGCTGATCACGCCGGCCTCTTGCCTCTAACTTTGGCTCTTTTGCTTTTCATTTGAGCAGACTTCTTCCCTGGTCATTCTGACGCCACCAACCAGGCCATCGAGGCTAATCGCGAAGAGCGGAGGGCGGGAGGTGCGCAGATTGCTGCCAACGCCCCCCGGACCCTCAGCGAGCAGCTCCTCAGCATCCAGGCCCGTCATCGGCCGGCTCATCGGATGCTGCGCCGTCTACAGCGTGTCGGCGCCCAGCCGATCGCCACCCTGTGGCTGGACATGCCGGCTCCACGCACACCCAGCCGGACCGCCAACTGGCTAGACACTACTGGAATCAGCTAATTTGTCATCTGCCGGCTCTTTGCCGTCTGCTAGCTGACGGCAAAGAAGCTCTTTGCCATCAGCTACCCAAAAGCAGACGGCAAAGAAATGGCAGATGGCAAAGAAGCTCTTTGCCATCTGCGAGCTCTTTGCCGTCAGCCAGCAGACGGCAAAGAGTGAGGTGGCCCCCACCCCCCGCCCGTTTAGAAAAAACCTAACGGCCCACCTCTTTGCCGTCCGCCAGCAGACGGCAAAGAGGCAAAAAGGGCGGACGGCAAAGATAGGCGGACGGCAAAGAGGGCACTACCTAACGGCCCGTACCCCCCCGCCCGTTACCCACTTCTTCTCTCCTCGCCGTTCTCTCCTCCCACCCCGCCACCGCCGCCGCCGCCCGCCCTGCCCCGGCCCCCCGCCGCCCCGGCCCGACCTCCACCGCACCCTCGCCGCCTCGACCTCCACCGCACCCTCGCCGCCTCTTCCACATCGCCCCGCCCACACCAGCCCGTGCCGCCGCCGACCCCGTCCGGCGTAGCCGGCCTCCCCGCCGCCCCGCACCCCTCCCCAACCTCCATCGCGGCCCCGCCGCTCCTTCCACGTCGGCCAGCCGCGCCGCGGCCGTCCAAGCCCCATACGGCCGCGCCCGTCCCCGCCCCCGACGCCCGACCAACCGCCGCTGCCGCTGCAGCCGCGGGTCGACCGCCCCCCGAGGAGCGCCGCCCATCGCTGCCCCTCCCCCCCCATCGCTGCGCCGCCTTGCTGCCACCCCGTCGCCGCCCCCCACGGTGAGCCCCTGCCGCCCCCCTGTGTCCTATTTTTTTCTGTTTTTTTGTTTTTCTTTTCTGTTTAGATAAGGTTTTTTAGTTTAAGTTTTTTCAGTTTAGAATTAATTAGTTTAGGTTATTTAGTTTAATTAGTTTAAATAGTTTAGTTTTAATTAGTTTAAGTTTTTAGTTTAGGTTTAGGTTATATAGTTAGCTAGATTAGATTAATTAGATTGGATTATATTAGACTAGTGTTAGGTTTTAGTTAAATAGTCATAATTAAAGGAAGTGAAAAAAGATGAAAAAAGAAGACGAAAAGTAGAATAAGTAGAAGGGGGAAGAAGAAGAAGAAGAAGAAGAAGAAGAGGAGGAGGAGGAGGAGGAGGAGAAAGAAGAAGAAGAAGAAGAAGAAGAAGAAGAAGAAGAAGAAGAAGAAGAAGAAGAAGAAGAAGAAGAAGAAGAAGAAGAAGAAAAGAAGTAGAAGACGGGGGATGAGAAGAAGTAGAAGAATGATAAGAAGTAGAAGTAGTAGAAGAATGAGAAGACCCCCTGACCCCCTGACCCCGACACCACACCCCGACACCCGACCCCGACTCCACCCCGACACCCGACCCCCTAACCCCCTGACCCCGACACGACACACCGACCCCCCGACCCCGAAACAGCACCCCGACCCCGACACGACACCCCGACCCCCGACACGACACCCCCGACAACCCGACCCCGAGACCCCGACCCCGACCCCGACCCCGACACCCCGACCCCGACACCGACACGGCACCCCGACCCCGACCCGGCACCCCGACCCGACACCCCGACCCCGAGACCCCGACCCCGACACGGCACCCCGACACCGACACGACACCCCGACCCCCGACACCTCCCGAAAAGGTGTTCTTTGGCCTTCCAGAGGCCGACGGGGTCATATATTTGTGAATTATTAGTTAGGTCATATATTTTTTGATTTTGTTATGAAAAACATCATATATAATTGTGTTGATCGGGTAGTTTTAAATGTGCAGTTGTTTCATCGCTGCGAGGTTTCGTGTTCGACGACCTCGCCGTGCGTTTGACGAGCTCTGCCCCTTCGTTCGTGGGTGAGCACAAATGACATGTCCTCCTCCCCCATTAATTATTTGATCTATTCCGATGAAACTTGATAGCTAGCTATATATGTGTCTTGAATCATCAGTATGCGTAACCAATATGTGTCTCCCGTTCGAAAGCGTCATAGTTATAAATATGCATGCATTTGCATATTTATAACCTTGATTCTTTCGAATTGTCCAACGCTATCCATGGACAGCCCGAGTATGTTTAGATTGGGTTCGTTTTCCCATATGCTTTGCTCCGGATCCGACGCATAAATTTCGTCAGTGCCTCCCCTGTTGTTCTCCGGGTACACATCCTCTCTGTTTATTGCAGAGACGTGTATCAGGAGAACAGCGGGGAGGTGCTGCCGAAATTTTGCGTAGGATCCGGAGCATAGCATGGGAAAATGAACCCAATCTAAACATACTCGGGTGGGATTAGGACCTATCATTACCTATTAGAGTGTAGGTTGCATGGACGTAATAAAATTGACAAAGTAGATCAACTGATGAATATATACATGGTGAATTATATATATATATATATATTTGTTGTGTGTCTAGTAGCTCTGAAAGTCAAGATGAGTGATCGTGCGTGGATGTACACCGGTCACACTGGTCATAACAAATGGAGCACTGAATGGTTCACAAAAACCAAGGGGTTTGTGCGAGCCGCATTTGCAAATGACCAGAGGAAAACCTGGTGCCCCTGTTTACGGTGCGGCAACTGGGAAAAGAGGACAGAGGTTGAAATGGGCAAACACCTGCAGAAGAGTGGTTTTACGCCCGATTATACGGTGTGGACATTTCATGGTGAGTCTGCCCAACGTGACCGAGCTGAGGTGGATCGTCGTCGCACCGACGAGCATGGTACCGGGATGGAAAACATGGTGCAAGACTTTGATGATGCTCGGGATTCGGACGAGGAGATGGAGGAATCTGCAAAGGCCTTCAATGAAATGTTGGAGTCTTCAAAACGTCCGCTCCATGAGCACACTGAGCTTTGTCAGTTGGATGCCATCTCACAAGTAATGGCTCTGAAGGCTCAGTTCAACTTGGGCAGAGAATGCTACGATGCAATGATGACAGTATTTGGACGCTTTCTACCCAAAGGCCATGTAATGCCTGCAAACCTGTACCAGTCGAACAAAATCCTCCGTGCACTGAAGATGCCCTATGATAAGATACATGCCTATGAGAAACGATGTGTCTTGTTTAGGCTTGACTATGCGGACTTGAACTATTGTCCCATTTGCCAGTCTTCCATGTATGTTGTGGTAGACAACGGTATGGGTGAGAAGACACAGACCAAAATCCCCGTTAGTGTTCTTCGGTATATGCCAATCGTACCATGACTTCAACGTCTTTTCATGGTCGAAGAGACGGCCAGACAGATGACATGGCACAAAACGGGCAAAAGAACCGAACTAGATGCAGATGGGAATCTGATGATTGTACACACATCGGATGGTGTTGCGTGGAAAAAGTTTGATGAATTACATGGTGACAAAGCGGCAGATCCGAGGCATCCTCGAGTCGGCATCAGCACGGATGGGTTCAGTGTGTTTGGTATGACGGCAGCCCAATACAGTTGTTGGCCCGTATTTGTCTTTCCACTCAATCTCCCCCCCCGGACAGATTATGCAAAGAAAGAACATTTTCCTGACGTTGATAATTCCAGGGCCCAACTATCCGGGGAAAAATATGAATGTGTACATGCAACCGCTTAAGGACGAATTGCAAGAAGCCTGGGATAATGGGTTCAAGACATACGATGCCTATAGCAAACGGAACTTCATAATGCGTGTCTGGTACATGTACTCGACGCATGACTTGCCGGCGTATGCGCTATTCGTTGGCTGGTGTGTGCATGGAAGGTTCCCGTGCCCCACATGCAAGGGAGCTCTTGAGTTTCGTTGGCTTCAGGCCGGGCGCAAGTTTTCTTGCTTCAACATGCATAGACAGTTCCTGAATCCTCGCCATATGTTCAGGAAAGACAAGAAGAACTTCATCAGAGGTAGAGTTGTCAAAAACTCTGCACCACCTGCATTGACAGGCCAACAGACCCTGGATCAGTTAAACGCTCTCGAGCCAGATCCAGAGCGTCCAGGGTACTTCAAGGGGTATAATTCTAAGCACGCCTGGACTCACAAAACATGCTTATGGGATCTGCCTTACTTCAAAGACCTCCTTTGCCCACACAACATCGACGTGATGCACACTGAGAAGAATATCGCCGATGCACTTTTTGGTACATTGTTCGGCATAGATGGGAAGTCAAAGGATAATAGTAAGGCTAGAGTCGATCTGGAGGCGCTATGTGATAGGCCGTTACAAAACATGAAAGAACCGAAAGGAAAGCAGAACTGGACGAAGCCAAAGGCATGGTTCAATCTTGGAAGGCCAGCTATGAGGGAAATTATCTGGTGGGTGAAAATGCAGTTGATGTTCCCCGATGGGTATGCAGCGAATCTACAGAGGGGAGCCAGTCTTGATAAATTGAAGATATTTGGTCTCAAGAGTCATGATTGGCACATATGGATTGAGCGGGTAATGCCGGTGATGTTGCGTGGCTTCATCCCTGAGGATGAATGGCTAGTACTGGCAGAACTCAGCTATTTCTTCCGTGTTCTTTGTGCGAAAGAACTATCGCCTGGCGTGCTAGAAGAAATGGAAGAGTTGGCCCCGGAGTTGATCTGCAAGTTAGAGAAGATCTTTCCACCGGGCTTCTTTAATCCAATGCAACATTTGATTTTGCATCTCCCGACCGAGGCAAGATTGGGGGGGGCCCGTGCAAAATCGTTGGTGCTACCCAACTGAGAGGATGCAGAAGACGCTTCGACAAAAATGTAAAAATAAACGTAGAATTGAAGCATCGATGGCTGAGGCATTCATCACTGAGGAGGCGGCAAACTTCGTGACAGCACACTACGAAGCCAAAAATCGTCATTTGCATAATCCGAAGCCTCGGTACAATGCTGACGACCCTAAAAAGGGTGGATCCAACCTCAGCCTATTCAAAGGGAATCTCGCACCAGCCAGTGTTTCAAATCCAATATCTTTGGATAACGAACAATGGCGGACCATTTCGTTGTATATCTTCAACAACCTGATAGAAGTGCGGCCGTACATCGAGTAAGTTCTCGGTACATAGTTTCGCAACTTCTATTTCCTTTGAACTGCTCTTATTCCTAGATATTTCATACAGTCGATACGTCGCCTTATTCTCGTATGGAGTGGTGATCCAAAAGGATTCTGTCAAAGAGTATGAGCTTCTCGCAGAGCAAGGAGGCGGCTATCCCGGTTTCATCTCTTGGTTCAAACAAACGGTAATTTCTATTAGACTTGTAGGCTAATTTGTAGGCGGCTATCCCGGTTTCATTCGCTAATTTGTGCGTAATGCAACAATCCTTTCATATTAAACTTGTAGGCTAATTCAGAGTCTATGGACGCCGAATTGAGACAAGTCGCTAATGGTTTTGACTATAAGGTCCGTTCATTTGACAAATACGACATCAACGGGTATCGCTTTCGTACCTATGGCAAAGAGCTATCTATGGCCGACCGAAAGTCTACAAATTGTTGTGTATCTGCTATCGGCGAAGTAGGTACCGAGTATTATGGGAGAGTTGAAGCAATTTATGAACTTCTATTCTATGGTGAAAACCCACCGAATGTTGTAGTCTTCAAATGATATTGGTTTCAGCCGAAGGAGACTAGAAGGACTCATGAACATATAGGGCTAGTTGAAATCAACCAAAGCACCCATTTAGATGTTCCTGATGTCTATATTACGGCTCAACAGGCGACCCAAGTATTCTATCTACCGTGGGCCTGCCAAACTAATCCAAATCTGAAAGGTTGAGATGTCGTTTATGAAGTGCCGCCACGTGCTAGACTATCTCCCCCAAAGGAAGAGGATTATGAACCTCACATTAACCCAGACACATATGAAGGATAATTCTTCCAAGAGACACGTCTTTCCAAAAAGCGTTTCAAGAACCGCTATACTTCACCCCAAAACATTGAAGTAGACAGCGACAGTGAATCCGACATCACCCCAGAGGAGGAACAAGAAGAGCCAGAACAAGAAGAGGTTACTGCTGCGGATGACCTGTCATTGCTTGACCGATTACGTCAAGGTGGCCTTGCACATGTTGATGCCACTGAACCCTATGAGCCCGTCATTGATTATAGTGATGATGATGATTATGCATTTATTGATGATACTGATCGAGATTATTAGTAGTGTCAGGTATTAAATTTTGTAATGTTGTACTTGATGATGATACACTTAAGTGATACACATATTATTGTTCATGTCGGTCTTTTTTTTATGTTGTACTAATTTCGTTTACTGTTTGTCATGGCAGGTGTTGAAAGATGGTGGGCGCTGGTCGGGAGCGCGCCAAGGCCCCTTCTTCATCGGCGCGTGGTCTGAGGTCTTCGATTCCAGACGCACCTCTCCGCCGAGCGTTGCTGGACAGTATGTCCACACCGCCGGGCCTTTCTTCGTCGACCGCGGTGCCCAGCAGGGGACGAGGTAGGAAGAGAGGAGGTGGGGCACGTGGTCGCGGGAGAGGAGGTAGGGTGACTGCTAGGGCGCCTTCCTCGCCGCCACCCCCAGCTGTTTCACCCGAGCACGTGACTGCTAGGGTGTACTCGTCCGAGGAGGAGGCTACACGGACTCCGGTCCACGAGCCTCCGGTCCACGGGTCTTGGGCCCACGAGCCTCGGGTCGACTGGCCTTCGGCCCACGAGACCCCGGAGGAGCACACGTCCGGATGGGGTACCTGGCCGGATCAGCCCGAGGAGCCGAGTGGCCATGCTGATGATGGCGGGGAGCCGACTGATCTTGAGGAGGAGGGTGGCACCGTCTACCAGCGTGGTGCTACACGGCTCCCGTCCGTGCCGGCGACCCGCGAGCAGAGGTGGTTGATCTTCCCTAATGGGGAGAGGTACGTAAGTGCATTTAATATTTTTGTACCTTCTGCATTCACGTTTCTTCAAATAACTAATGCGTTGGCCTTGTCATGCTGCAGGGGTTGGGACCACCATCATAGTGTCCGCCGGCCCAACTCCGTCCTTGGAGTTCTTTGCCGGCAAAACTTCCCGGGGTTTGTCATGTTGCCTGGTGAGGGTCGGCTTCCAGAGCTTGGGTTGAGCTGGGAGCACTACGTGGCTGCCCCGGCCCCGCCGGATGTCATTATCGACGGTGTCGTGTGCGACACGAGGGCAGACATGGTGATCAGGACGTTCTGGGTAATTTCTCCTTTACACATTTCAAAATCTTCAACTAGCTAGTTATTAATTGTACTAATCAATATTGTCTCATTTGATTGCAGACATTCTACAGGTGTGAGGAGGGATACGAGGAGGACGCGGCAAATGTTATCCAGAACGTCTGCAAGCGCCTACTCCAGAACTTACGACACGAGGCTCGGGTGCAGGCTGTTTGAGACTACTACGCCTTGCGTGGTATCAAGAAGACCAAGCCGGCGTGCCGCGATAAGTTCCTGAGTAAGGAGCAGTACATGAAGGTAATTCTTAAGGCCTTCTACTTAAGTTCCTTCATTTAGTAATTCTTAGCCATAGCGCTCAAGTTTCTATTTGCTAACTTAGGCGCCTCCGAGATGGTGTGCGGATCGGATGGATTGTTGGGAGGTGTTGGTCGATGAGTGGTGCTCAAAAGAATGGCTAGCCCTCCACAATGAGGCCAAGGACAAACGTAACCAAATGGAAGGTGTGCCACACCATCGAGGCAGCTCCAACTTATATCAGTTCGGACGCAACTGGGTATGTGGTTTGCTTCATGATTCATGCAATTCATTCATCATGCTAGCTTGAGCCCTTTAATTACTAATTTTCATTGTTTCTCTCTTTCAGGCACGCTACAATAAGGTGGATAAGGTGCCAGAGGTGTACGACCTGTATGCCATGGCCCACACTGGCTCTTTCAAGAAAGTCAAGGCTTTCTCTCAGTCTGACCTCGATGATGCAAACAACTTCACCAACATCTCCTCCCACAACAAGCTCGTGAGATATAGAGATGAGGGGAAGGCGAGCAAAGGGGAGGACTTTAACCCGAGCCAGGGTCCCATTGATCCAGAGCTGGTGATGATATCTGGTGGCGGGAGGTCCCATGGCTCCATAGCCATTGGAGATGGACTTATCCGTTGTCCTAGCACTCTCCCGGAGATCAAGGCGCGCCAGTCGAGCTCCGCTCCTGAGATAAGGCCTCGTGAACGGCCAGTGCAACTCGCCATCAAGGTTAGTGATACGTACTCAGTTATCTTTCTCCATTACATTGTGTGCGCTTCCATCAATGATTACAAATGGTCATGTGAGTGGTCTTGCAGGCTGCTATACAGACTGAGAGAGATAGAACGGAGAAACTTCTGGCAGAGGCGGCGGAGAGGCAGCGGGAGATGGAGGAGAGGATGAGAAAGATGATGGAGGAGGAGAGGGCACGGAATGACATGCAGGCAAGGGCCATGTACGAGCTCCTTGTGGTAAGTTTCTTCTGCAGATTACTTGCTAGTCTTAACATTTGTGTCTCATTACTAACTAGTATGACTCTGTTCTGAAAACCAAATGTGCAGTCTGTCTGCGAGAAGTCCGGTCAGCCCGCTCCGCCGATGCCAGTGATTGCTCCTGGGAGCACGGTGAGTTTAATTTGAATGTACATTACTTGCTAGTCTTAACATTTGAGTGTCGTAATGCTAACGAGACATTGGAAATGATCTTTGGTGCAGCTTAACTCCAGAAACGCATCGCACGATCCTTCTCCAGGTAGCGGCACTAGCCACCCCGCTCCTACACCTCCCTGATCACGGTAAGTTTCTCTAGTGTTTTGCTTAACAAATGCATAAAGACCTAGACTTAGCTTTATTTCCTCCAATATGCTTACCATAATGACCTAGAGTTAGCTTCTTTTCCTCCAAAATGACTTAATAAGCTTACTGACCTCATAAACCATCCATTTTGTCAAAAATTGCATAATTAGCTCATAAACGACCCATTTCACCTAGGTTAACTCATAAACGACCCATTTCACCTAGGTTAGCTCATAAACGACCCATTTCACCTAGGTTAGCTCATAAACGACCCATTTCACCTAGGTTGCTCATAAACGATCCATTTCACCTAACTTAGCTCATAAACGACCCATTTCACCTAGGTTAACTCATAAACGACCCATTTCACCTAGGTTAGCTCATAAACGACCCATTTCACCTAGGTTAGCTCATAAACGATCCATTTCACCTAGGTTAGCTCATAAACGATCCATTTCACCTAACTTAGCTCATAAACGATCCATTTCACCTAAGATAGCTCATAAACGATCCATTTCACCTAGGTTAGCTAATAAACGATCCATTTCACCTAAGTTAGCTCATAAACGATCCATTTCAACTAATTTAGCTCATAAATGATCCAGTTCACCTAAGTTAGCTAATAAATGGCATATACTTCTTCTTCTAGTCTTATTCTTCTTCTTCTATTCTTTTTCTTCTAGTCTAATTCTTCTTCTAGTCTTCTTTTTCTAACTTTCTTATTTGTCATTTTGCAGGTTTCGTTCACTTCACGGAAGCCAGCTTTCTATGATGGATTGCTTGTTTTTTCCTTTGATGCACTTCTTGTATTCTGCTCGCTTGCTATGATGAAACTAGATTGCTATGATGAAACTTTGCATATTGTAATATGTATGGATTGATGGAACTATGTGCAACCTACTCTGTATGTATGGATACATATGTGCGGGATATTTATTATGTTGGATATATATGTGATGGCTCCTGTGATATATTTGCTGTGATATATTTCCTGTGATAATTGTTGGATATAAGAAAAACAGAATAAAAAGAGGCAGTGCAGGCTCTTTGCCATCCGCCGCGGATGGCAAAGACACCTTTGCCATCGGTGGCAGACGGCAAAGGGGGCACGTGGCGCCCACCTGTGCTTCCTGAGAGATGGACCATTTGGCAAATTTGCCTACCGTGGCGGACGACAAAGCTAAGCTGACGGCAAAGACTTTGCCTTTGCCGTCCGCCGTGGCAGACGGAAAAAAACAGCGGGCGCTGACGCATTGTTGACGTCAACTGGCGGACGGCAAAGAGGCGCTCAAATTTGCCGTCCGCTGGCGGACGACAAAGGCCGCCGTTAGCCGCCTAACGGACTAACGCTGGCGGACGTCCAGTATTTTTGCCGTCCGCCCTCTTTGCCGTCCGCCGCTGTAGGCAAAGGACTCTTTGCCGTCCGCCATAAAAAGCAGACGGCAAAGGACCTGTTTACCGTAGCCTACTTTGCCGGAGCCTTTTGCCGTCCGCGGCTGACGGCAAAGGCCTTTGCCGTCCGCCGTTCGAGCCTTTGCCGTCCGCCGTGGCAGACGGCAAAATAGCTGTTTCCTGTAGTGAGAGGTGGCGGTCGGCCGCCTTGAGGCCTGGAAGGGTTCCTCAGCCCGGGCTGGGGCACGCCGGGCCTTGGAATTCGTCAAGGCGTGGTAGCCTCGGCTAGATCTAGCCCAGTTGGCCACACTTCGACTGGAAGCCCGAGAGGAGCTAGCGGCGGTGGAGTGTGATCTTGTCCAGCGGGCCGCGGCGATCACCGAGTACACCAACACCGGCATCTTTGTCCCGGAGCTGGCTGAGAACGGCACCGAGGCGCTGCAGGAGTGGTTCGGGCTGGACCCAGAGGATGGCGAGGACTCGACTGAAGTGATCGACTCCAGCGACGACGAGAAGGCGGGGAGGAGGAGGAAAGTGAAGAGGAGGAGCCAGAAGTTGGAGCAGACGGCCAGCCTCAGCTCGACCGTGCCTCCAGCAACGAGCCACGCCCGAGCGAGCCGGCTGCTGCTGAAGGCGACCAAACGGAAACCGACCAGCCGACCACTCCACCAACCGGCACCACCGACTCCACCATTCCACCGAACCCGTCTACTGCTCCCTAGGCTGCCAATTTACCTTTTGTTTTTACCTGCTTATCAGTCTTGACAAACTTCGTTAACTTCGCACAATTCCACCCGCGGGGTGTATTTCAAACTTCTGTTGAATGCTGGCCAAGGGCCTTTTGGTATGTAAATGTGCTTGCCGGGTTCTATCTTTCCTTGCTTTCTGCTCTTTGGCTTTTTTCCTTTGCCGCCTTCCCTTGCTTGCCTTCTTGCCAGCCGAACAGCCGCTCTGCGGACTGTGGCTGGGTCAAGTACTTAGCCACTTCCGGGGAGGCAAGTACTTAGCCGATTAGAGTTTTCTAGCAAATTAAGTAAAAGCCGGCCGGCCGGCTGCTCAGCAGCCGGTCGGCGAACCAGGAAGCCGGCTTGAACTATGTGCATGCATTGTGTCCTTAGCCATTTTTCATGCGAACACCCTTTCTTCCTTAACTCCTGCCCACCGGACAGTCGCTCTGCGAGCTACGACTTCTGGCAGGAGGAGGCCTAAGTGCCAACGCATTACTTGTCCGGCTGCAGGAAGCATTACATAGTACAAGGCGGCGAGTCCCCGGGTCGACTGGTCGAACCCGGTGCCAGGAGGACTAATGAAATAACACAATGACGGGCATAATACTTATCATATAGATAAAAGAGGGGCAGTCCCTGAGCTCTTCTCGGGGGACCCAGAGTCTTCGTACTTAATACAAAAGTGGGTGTCGTACATACTGCATCAACTGTAAAACCTTCGAAGGAGGTTTGCATTCCATGGTCGCTCCGTCTCCTTGCCGGAGTCGTCTCTTTTGCATGCTCGAGGCTTCTGAGCATCGATCGGGTAGTAGGAGTCGTTGCCCAACACCTTGCTGATGATGAAGGGGCCCTCCCAAGGTACCGAGAGCTTGTGCTGGCCGGCTGTTCGCTGGATCAGCCGGAGCACAAGGTCTCCCTCTTAGAAGGATCTTGGCTTGACCTTCCGGTTGTAGTATCGATGTAGGCTCTGCTGGTAGATGGCGGACCGGCTGAGTGCCAATAGCCGGCCCTCTTCCAGCAGATCGACACCGTCTTCTCGTGCTTCTTTTGCCTCCTCTTGGGTGTACATGGTGACTCGAGGGGAGTCGAATTCTATGTCCGTCGGGATGACGGCTTCGGCACCGTAGACGAGGAAGAAAGGCATGAAGCCGGTTGATTTGTTCGGAGTTGTCCGCAGGCTCCAGAGGACGGCGGGCAGCTCATCGAGCCAACAGCCAGCCGAACGCTCTAGAGGCTCGACCATTCGGGGCTTAATGCCGGACAAAATGAGGCCGTTTCCTCGCTCCACCTGGCCGTTTGACTGCAGATGGACAACGGACGCTAGGTCCAGTCGGATGCCCTGTGTCGCGCAGAAACGGGCCAAGGCGCCTTTGGCAAAGTTTGTGCCGTTGTCGGTGATGATGCTGTGTGGTATGCCATACCGGATGGTGATGTCGGAGATGAAATTCACAGCAGTCGGACCATTCAACTTCTTAATTGGCTTTGCTTCTATCCACTTGGTGAACTTGTCCACCGCGACAAGCAGATGAGTCATGCCGCCGCATGCTGTCTTGAATGGTCCCACCATATCCAGCCCCCAGACAGTGAAGGGCCAGGCAATGGGGATGGTCTTGAGTGTAGAAGCCAGCTGATGTGGCTTGGAGCGGAACTTCTTGCACCCTTTGCATTTCTGGACCAAGTCTTTGGCGTCTTCTAGAGCAGTCGGCCAGAAAAAACCGTGGCGGCAAGCTTTGGCCACGAGCGCTCTTGACGTTGCGTGGTGACCACACTCGCCTTGATGGATATCTTTGAGGATTGCTTGGCCTTTGCTCCGGCTCTACGCAGCGCTGGTAAACACCAGTGACACTACGCCTCACAAGTTCTCTGTTGACGATGGTGTATGCTGCTGCCCGACGCTGCACCTGTCGGGCCGAGATCTCGTTAGTCGGCAGCTCTTTATTCACCAGAAAGTGGAGGATGGGCTGAGCCCACGAAGGTGCTGCAATTTCTTCGACTGCTGGGACTGCTACTTGCACGAGGGTGGTTGGGCCGGGAGGTGGCGGGTTGGAATCGGCTGCCGCTTGCTGAGTCGATGAAGTCCCCGGGGCGACTGCTGCAGTCCCCGGGCCTGGTTCTAAAGTCCCCGGGCCGGGTGCGGCTGCTGCAGTCCCCGGGTCGCCTGCCGAATTCCCCGTGCCGGCTGCCGGGGTCCTCAAGTCGGATCTGACTGCTTCAGGAGGAGCCGGCACAAAGATGGAATCCGACTCTGGTGATGGCTTGACAGACGGCTTAAGGAGGCGTTGTAGGGCGACGCCGGCTGGTATTGCTTGCTCATTGTCATTTCTTGGCACATGGAGGAACTCGCATCCTTCAAAGTATCCACTGAGTTGCTGAATGAGGAAGCGGTAGCTGGCCATATTTGCATCCTTGGCGTCCCAATCGCCTAATGACTGTTGGACCACCAAGTCGGAATCTCCATAGCACAGGATCCGGCGAATGCCGAGTTCCTTGGCAAGCCGGAGCCCGTGAATGAGTGTTTCAAATTCAGCAACGTTGTTAGAGGCGGCAAAATGGACTTGCATCACATATCTGAGCTTGTCGCCTTTGGGAGATGTGAGGACGATGCCGGCTCCCAAACCAGTGCACATCTTGGAACCATCAAAGTGCATTCGCTAATGGGTGGACTCTGGTGCTGGCGGCAGGTACTGGGACTCGGCCCAGTCGACGAGGAAGTCGGCCAGTGCTTGTGACTTGATGGCGTTGCGAGGTTGGTAGTAGATGGTGTAGGGGGCCAAATCTATGGCCCATTTGGCCACTCGTCCTGAAGCATCTCGGCTTCCAATGATCTCGGCAAGTGGGGCAGTGCAAACCACGGTGATTGGGTGCTCTTGAAAATACGGTTTCAGCTTCTTAGTGGCAAAATGTACACCGTAGCACATCTTCTGGTAGTGGGGGTAATTCTGCTTGGAGGCGGACAATACTTCACTCAGGTAATACACCGGCCTCTGGACTGGTAGTGCTTTTCCTTCTTCCTTGCGTTCCACAACTATGACTGTGCTGACCATCCGGCTGGTGGTGGCGATGTAAAGGAGCATGGGCTCTTTAGGAGTCGGAGCCGCCAGGACAGGCGGAGTGGTCAACATCTTCTTGAGCCGTAGAAAAGCTTCATCCGACTTGTCGTTCCACTCGAAAAAAGTGGTCTTAGTCATGAGCTGGTACAGGGGAAGAGCCTTCTCGCCCAGCTGACTCATGAAACGGCTGATGGATGCCAAGCAACCGGTGAATTTTTGCACGTCCAGCAGTCGGGTGGGCACCTCCATCCTCTCGATGGCCTTGATCTTCATAGGGTTGGATTCTATGCCGCGCTCTGAGACCAGGAAGCCAAGGAGCTGGCCGGCTGGTACCCCGAAGACGCATTTCTCCGGGTTGAGCTTGACCTGGAATCGGCGCAAGTTTTCAAAGGTCTCCTTGAGGTCTTCTAGCAGCGTTCCACGCTTCTCCGTCTTCACCACAACATCGTCCACATAGACGTGGGCGTTTCTGCCGAGTTGCTTGAGGAGGCACTTCTGCATGCAATGCTGAAATGTGGCGCCGGCTTTCCTCAAGCCGAACGTCATGGTCAGGTAACAGAAGGCTCCGAATGGCGTGATGAAGGCAGTCTTCAGCCTGTCGTCCGGGTTTAGCTTGATCTGGTGATACCCTGAGTATGCATCCAAAAAGCTCAACAGCTCGCATCCGTCTGTGGAGTTAATCACTTGGTCGATTCACGGCAAAGCAAATGGGTCTTTGGGGCATGCTTTGTTGAGGCTGGTATAATCAATACACATGCACCACTGCTTGTTCTTCTTCAGTACAAGGACTGGGTTGGCTAGCCACTCTGGAAAGAACACTTCCATGATGAAGCCGGCTGCTAGAAGCCGGGCTATTTCTTCTCCAACAACTCTTCTCTTCCGACAGGCGGCGCAAGGGCTGCCTGACTAGCTTGGCATCAGACCGGACATGTAGCTTGTGCTCGGCGAAATCCGTCGGAACACCCGGCATGTCCTTGGGAGACCATGCAAAGATGTCCCGATTCTCACGGAGGAAATCGACGAGCTCGCTTTCTTATTTGCTGTCAAGGTTTGCACCTATGACAGCGTGCCTCTCTCCGGGTGCTCCGGGTCCAAGGGTATCTTCTTCATTCCTTTCGCCGGCTTGAACGAGCTCTCAGCTTCCGACTCCTTGGGGTTGGGTGACATTTCTGGTTGCTTGCCTGCCATTGCCACAACCCGGTCCAGGAGCCGTTTCTCGGCCGCGATCACGAGGGACTCGGCTAGCCGGTTGGTGTGTGCTGCACAGGCGGACGACTTCTTGTAATCCCCTGCTCAGGATTCCCTTGGAACTCGGCATCTTCATCTTGAGGTAAGGATAGTGGGGGACCGCCATGAACTTGGCCAGGGCAGGACGGCCAAGTAGCGCATGGTAAGTGTCGTGGTTCTAAGCCCGACAGTAGAATGGGGGTAGGTATGAGGAGGCAAGATCCTAGCTATGGCGAAGTTGTACACGCGAGTTTTACGAGTTCAGGCCCTTCTCGGAGGAAGTAATAGCCCTACGTCTCAGAGCCCGGAGGCGGTCGACTGAATTATGCGTGTGTGTGTGTGTGTGTTACAGGGGGTGCGAACCCTTGTGCCTGTGGAGGGGGGTGGCTTATATAGAGTGCGCCAGGACCCCAGCTAGCCCACATTACAAGGAGTTCAATGTACATAAAGGGGGAGCGTTACGGGTAACGTCCGTAATAAAGTGCTATAAATGATCATTAATTCTATGTGTAAACGCCCGACCGTTGCTGCGTAGAGTGGCTTTAGGTCTTCTGTACGTCGAGTGGTCTTTTACATGGTCGAATGTTTGAGTGGTCGAGTGACCTAAAGAAGGAGGGGTCTCCGAGTGAATGGTAGGTCGAGTGGATGGCACTCGACACCTTTGTTAGGCCCTCCCTATTTACTCTTGAACTTCTTTGCTTCTAAGACAAGGACCTTAGGTAGGACGTATAGGTCAGGCCTATTACCCTACCCTAGGTCTATGTCCTCATCATTAGCCCCCGAATGGATTGAGGTCCGAGTGAAGAGAAGTTTGAAGTTGATCTTGCTTTGACTCTTGCCTTTCTCAAGAATTCATCATTGAACGGAGGCCAGTGTTGGAACTTCGGCTTCATTTCAGTCGCTTTGATCGATTCAGAAATTGCCGATTGGTTTTATAACGTCACCCGTCGAGTGTTGTCTCTGATGCGAAATCTTTGGCGTGATTGGTTGCAAAGGATCCCGGATTTCGCGGGATTCGAAATTTCGGTGGAACCGCGCCAGGCGGAGCGCGCCGTGGTAAGCGGAGTGGATAAATAGGTCGTTTCGATTTCCGCGCCACCTTTTTCACCACGTATCCCGTGTGCGACTGTTGAGGGATTTGACAGCATCGCCCGGGCCCACGCGTCGCCACGTATCTCGGAAGTGGGCCTTTAAAAGCAGCGAGGCCGAGGCGTCTGCACCATGCGTGCCCATTCTCCTTCTTCTTCCTCTTTCTCCTTTGCCTCCTCCGACTTCTCCACTTTTAGATGCCGCCGTTCCGCCACCATGGGGAAGGACAAAACAGCGGCGCTGGAACGCGCGAAGAAGGCGACGGGGGCGGCGAAAAGCAAGAAGACGAATCGGGGATCTTTGTCGCGCTCGGGGCTGCCGCCGGGTTGGATCCCGGGGGATTGGATCCGATCTTCGCTCCAGTAGGAAGACCTGGATGAGATGGCCGAGCTAGGGCTGATCGTCCATGAAGCTGCACGGTTGGCGAAAGGGGAAATGGAGCCGCAGCTGCGACCGGGTGAGTGTGTTCTGCTCGCTACCCATGTCGACCGTGGCTTCTCGCTTCCTCCGCACCCCTTCTTTCGAGGTTTCTTGAACTTCTTTGGGGCTCAACTCCATCATTTTACTCCCAACACCATCACATTTCTTGCCGCATTCATGTCCATGTGTGAGAATTTCCTGGGGTGTCGACCGCACTGGGTCTTTTCAAGCACATTTTCAACATCCGCTCCCAAACAGTGAAGAAAGCGAACTCGAACGACGAGAAAACTCATGTTATCCAGATGTGTGGGGGCTGGGTATCCAGAAGAGGAAGAGGAGTTCCTTTCTTCGATGACTCTTCCTGAGTCGGTCAGGGGTTGGCAGTCGACCTGGTTCTACTGCCAGGATATCGCGACCCCAGGCCAGTCGACTGGACTTCCTCCTTTTTCTTTTGATCGTGTTCAGACTCCATATTCGTTGAAAGTGACCGCCGCTGAGAAGGCGGAGACAGACATGTTGGTCGAGAGGGTGGTTCAGCTGATCAACCAAGGCGTCACCGGCATGGATCTGCTGGAGGTGTTCCTCAGTCGGCGCATTCAACCACTCCAGGCTCGTGACCACTCCATGTGGATGTACTCCGGGGCCGGTGACACTGCTCGTGTTCATCCAGAGAAGGTGCCGGCCAAAACGGTGGCCCAATGGCTGAGGGGCATCACCGGGAACAAGGACAACCCCAGGGGCGCCAGGAGAGTCAACCCTTTCAGCGACAGCAACCAGCCAGACAAGGTTTGGCCGCTATAACCTATTGTATTTGGATGTGTTTTCCGACTATTTGCTAATCCGACTGATTTCCACTCGGCTCCTCATCTTGTAGATTTACACAGAGATGTACTCAATGTCGAATGGCGAACAAGCTCTGGAGCACGACCATGAGGGCGAGGACAGCGCGGAGGAGAGCGGCGAATGGGAGTCACCAACCGACGATGACAACGATCAGAGCGACGAGTCGGACGATGAGGAGGTAGCCGACTCACCACCTCGTTCAGAACATCGATCCAAGCAGCATCATGATCCCGCGGGCTGGCGAGGTAAGGCTGTGACCTCGAGCACTCCATCTCAAAAGCGCGCTCGGTCTTCGACTCTAGAATTGGCTGAGAAATCACCAAGCAGCCCAAGATCAATCCCTCGAAGGCTCGGAAGACCTTGCCTAGAATCAAGATGGATGTTCCTGTTGCTTCTGGGTAAATGTTCTTCCCGTATTTTCTTGTTCCGACCGATTCTCTTGTACTGACCGAGTGGATGATGAACCCTTCCAGCCCGGCCTCTACCGCGACTGATATGGATATCGACAAGGTCCCACACGACGAGGAAACCGACGATGCAGCTACCTCCAAAGCCAGTAAGTCTGCCCGACACGAATTTATTTGGACGACTGGATTGTTTGTCAGTTGTCTCTCTGATTTTCTCTGTTTGCTGCAGCTCCACGAGATGTTGTTGTGCTCCCGGACGATGAAGAAGAAGTACCGCTGAGGGAAAGGAGGAGGAGGGACAAGGAACTGAGCGGGAAAGCGCCTGAGGTTCAGGTTCCTCGGTCGACTGTGATGCTTGGGATGGAGGTCGAGCGATCGACAGATCTGGCTCGCACCAACGTCACTTTCACTATCCCGCTGTCGACTGATTGCCCATCAGGATCAGCTGCTCAGATCCCTGCTGCTCCAATACAACTCCACGCACCAGACCCAGCGGCTGCTTCGATTGCTCTGCCATCATCGCTTTTCACTGCGTATCAAACTCCAGACGACCCATCGAGTGCCTCCAAGGAAGCTCTTCTTCAGTTGAATCTTGTGATGGGGCAAATGAAAGTGGTGCATGAGGCCAGTCAGGTGGCCTTCAACGCTGGAGCTGCTCTGCAGACCAATGTCCAGGTTAGTTGATTTCTGATTGATCATATTTCTCGTCTGATCACTCACTGGGGTTTGACAGTTTTGAAGTTGTACAAGTCAATTTGAGTCGACTTGGATTGAATCTTTGAACTAGTGGGGGCACTCTGAGTGCACCCACTGGGTGTAGTCCCCGAGACCATAGTTGACTGCGGGCAATTGACTGTGGTCTGAGAATCTGAATTTTGTCACTCGGCCTAGGCGGACCAGGTCGAATGGAACCAGAACCAGTGGGGGCACGCTAAGTGCACCCACTAGGTGTAGTCCCCGAGACCGTGGTTGACTGCGGGCAGTCGACTATGGTCTAAGAACGACTCTTTTTTTTACAACTCGCGCTGGGCAGACCATGTCGAGTGTTTACTCAAACCAGTGGGGGCACGCTAAGTGCACCCACTGGGTGTAGTCTGCGAGACTGCCGTTGAATGTTTGATTCGGCGGTAGTCTTAGAGTAGCTGTCACTGTGATATCTTTTGTTTCTGTCGACTGATATGGCTTATACATTGACTGCAGAAATCTTGTGATCTTGGGGCTCAGCTTTCTACACTGAACAAGTAGCAAATCAGCCTCAACCTTGATCTGGAATTGGCCAGGAAGAATCTCAAGACTGCTCGTGACGAAGTAGCTGCCATGGGAGGTAACCAATCGTCAACTGTCCATCTTACGACTGGCACTTTTCCGTTCCATTTTTTGAACCGAGTGACTCCAGTCGAGCAGATGTATGTAGTGAAAATCGTCAACTCCAACCTCGTCTGAAGAATGTTATTCTTTAGAGAAAATGAAGTAGGGTCTAGAGAAGAAGGATCTGGACCTTGCTTCCGCGCAGAAGGAAGCGCAAGAGAAAACTGCACTTGCTGACAAGAAGCTTGCTTCAGTCGGCAAGTTAGAAGAAGAGAACTCCAAACTGGAGACTGCTGTCTCTGACGCCAATTGGGAGGTCGAACGACTGAAGAAAGACAAGGACCAGCTGACTGACGAGATTGGGAGGCTCAAAGCCAAGAAAGGCGAGTTGGAATCATATCTGGGCCAGCTTGCTGCAAAACTGGTCTTAAAGGTTGAAGGTACTGATGTTCGACTGACTCTGTTATGGTCGATTGGCAGGTCTTTTTATATTGCCGACTCACCATTCACTCGACTGTGCAGAACTTTGCCAGGACTTTGAAGCGGAAACTGGGCGGGTCAAGACGGGTCTCGATCCCATAAATTGCCCAGTCAAGGATGATGTTGCAATGAATGTGCTGCAGTTGGAGTCTCGCATAGACAGCGCGGTTGCTTATCTTGCCCGCCTGAAGGCGGCGATGACTCGGGTTGATGCTGAACTCTGGCCTCAGGCGGAACTGTCTCAAGACCTCGAGTCTCTGATGGTCCGACTAAACCAAATACCTGACCGAGTGCAAGAATGGAAGAAGTCATCTGCTTGCTGCAGTGCTGACGTCGCCCTGTCTCTGGTCCTAGTGCACTACAAAGATGTCAAAGAACACAAGCTGGCGGAGCTCAAGGTTGCTAATACAAAAAGGCACACTTTCCAGTCCTTCATGGACACTTTCCTTGACGCCACCACTCGCATCGCAGACAGCATAGACCTTGACAGTTTCTGCGACCCAGCCAGTCCTTCTCCCGACAAGTGAGCAAAAAACATTATGCTCCACCTTTATTTGCCTCAGAATGCCGAGTGATTGTGTAATCGTTAAACTTCTTCGGGCTTGATGCTCGAGTACTTTTGATCTGCGGTCCGGAACCTTAGGATTGATCTGAACTTGGTTTATCTTTGAATATGCTTGCGTTTGCCTCGAGTGGGTTTTGTTCTTCACTAGGAATAATCTTTGTACTTGAGATGCAGCTCTGAGGAGGAGATTCCAGTCGACCTGCACCTTGTCGTCCTTGTAGATAGGGATGGAGCGTACGTTGTACTTGTACGGCAGCTCCCAGGAGTAGGTGCCAGTCGACCTGCACCTCGTCGTCCCTGTGGATAGGGATGGAGCGCACATTGTACTTGTACCGCAGCTCTAAGGAGTAGGTGGCAGCCGACCTGCACCTCGTCGTCCCTACGGATAGGGATGTGTTTCTATCTTAGGTGAGCACTGGACTGCAGCTAAGCCCCCGAGTGGGAGGGTTGCTCTCCACTCGGTGGGATTTTTGAAACTTAGGCGAGTACTGGACTGCAGCTAAGCCCCCGAATGAGAGGGTTGCTCATCACTCGGTAGGATTTCTTAAACATAGGAGAGTACTAGACTGCAGCTAAGCCTCCGAGTGGGAGGGTTGCTCACCACTCGGTAGGATTTTTTCAAACTTAGGCGAGTACTGGACTGCAGCTAAGCCTCCGAGTGGGAGGGTTGCTCACCACTCGGTAGGATTTTTTTAAACTTAGGCGAGTACTGGACTGCAGCTAAGCCCCCAAGTGGGAGAGTTGCTCACCACTCGGTAGGATTTTTTAAAACTTAGGCGAGTACTGGACTGCAGCTAAGCCCTCGAGTGGGAGGGTTGCTCACCACTCGGTAGGATTTTTCAAACTTAGGCGAGTACTGGACTGCAGCTAAGCCTCCGAGTGGGAGGATTGCTCACCACTCGGTAGGATTTTTCAAACTTAGGCGAGTACTGGACTGCAGCTAAGCCTCCGAGTGGGAGGATTGCTCACCACTTGGTAGGATTTTTCAAACTTAGGCGAGTACTGGACTGCGGCAGAGCCTCCGAGTGGGAAGCTTGCTCCCCACTCGGTAGGATTTTTTAAACTTAGGTGAGTACTGGACTACAGCTAAGCCCCCGAGTGAGAGGCTTGGTCACCACTCGGTAGGATTTTTTAAACTTAGGCGAGTACTAGACTGCAGCTAAGCCTCAAGTGAGAGGCTTGCTCACCACTCGGTAGGATTTTATAAACTTAGGCGAGTATTGGACTGCAGCTAAGCCCCGAGTGAGAGGCTTGCTCACCACTCGGTAGGACTTTTTAAACTTAGGCAAGTACTGGACTGCAGCTAAGCCCCCGAGTGAGAGGCTTGCTCACCACTCGGTAGGATTTTTTAAACTTATGCGAGTACTAGACTGCAGCTAAGCCCCCGAGTGAGAGGCTTGCTCACCACTCGGTAGGATTTTTTAAACTTAGGCGAGTACTGGACTGCAGCTAAGCCCCCGAGTGAGAAGCTTGCTCACCACTCGGCAGGATTTTTAAACTTAGGCGAGTACTGGACTGCAGCTAAGCCACCGAGTGAGACGCTTGCTCATCACTCGGTAGGATTTTTTAAACTTAGGCGAGTACTGGACTGCAACTAAGCCCCTGAGTGAGAGGCTTGCTCACCACTCGGTAGGATTTTTTAAACTTAGGTGAGTACTGGACTGCAGCTAAGCCCCCGAGTGAGAGGCTTGCTCACCACTCGGTAGGATTTTTAAACTTAGGCGAGTACTGGACTGCAGCTAAGCCCCCGAGTGAGAGGCTTGCTCACCACTCGGTAGGATTTTTTAAACTTAGGCGAGTACTGGACTGCAGCTAAGCCCCCGAGTGAGAGGCTTGCTCACCACTCGGTAGGATTTTTTAAACTTAGGCGAGTACTGGACTGCAGCTAAGCCCCCGAGTGAGAGGCTTGCTCACCACTCGGTAGGACTTTTTAAACTTAGGCGAGTACTGGACTGCAGCTAAGCCCCCGAGTGAGAGGCTTGCTCACCACTCGGTATGATTTTTTAAACTTAGGTGAGTACTGGACTGCAGCTAAGCCCCCGAGTAAGAGGCTTGCTCACCACTCGGTAGGATTTTATAAACTTAGGCGAAACGGATTCGCAGCTAAGCCCCCGCGTGAGAGGCTTGCTCACCACTCGGTAGGATTATATAAACTTAGGCGAAACGGATTCGCGGCTAAGCCACCCAATAGGGGATTTCAGACACAAATATAAGCAACGACAATCATTTTAGAAGACTGTAAAGCTATTGTCTTTAATAAACAGACTACAAAGGTATTTCTTATTACATCTCAACGGAATGAGTGCTTAAGTATAAAAGGGGCGGAGCAGCTCCGCATTCCAAGCGCGTGGCTCGTCTTTCTTGTGCTCGACATTGTAGAGGTGGTACACTCCGTTGTGGAGCACTCTGGTGAAAATGAACGGACCTTCCCAGGCAGGAGCGAGCTTGGGTGGTTTCTACGGATCCACTCGGAGAACCAGGTCTCCCTCTTGAAATGCCCGACCCCTCACGTTTCTGATGTGAAATCGACGCAAGTCTTGCTGATAGATGGTCGACCAGATCAGGCCATCTCTCTTTCCTCTTCCAGGAGCTCGACTGCATCTTGTCGTGCCTGTTCTGCTTCATCTTCTGAGAAAAGCTCGACTCGGGGTGCATTGTGGAGCAAGTCACTCAGAAGTACAGCTTCAGCTCCATAAACTAAGAAGAATGGAGTTCGGCCAGTCGACCGATTGGGAGTTGTCCTTAGTCCCCACAGCACCGACGGAAGTTCATCGACCCAGGCTCCTGCTGCGTGTTTGAGATCACGCATTAGTCGGGGTTTCAGCCCTTTGAGGATCAATCTGTTTGCTCTTTCAGCTTGTCCATTCGACTGGGGGTGGGCGACTGAAGCGTAGTCGACTCGAGTACCTTGGGAAGCACAGAAGGCTCTGAACTCATCAGAATCGAAGTTTGACCCATTGTCAGTGATGATGCTGTGTGGAACACCATATCTGAATGTTAACTCTCTGATGAAGCTGACAGCAGTACTGGCTTCAAGGTTTTTGATAGGCTTGGCTTCAATCCATTTGGTGAACTTGTCGACTGCCACGAGCACGTGAGTGAAGCCGCTCCTACCAGTCCTTAGAGGTCCAACCATATCCAAACCCCAAACAGCAAAGGACCAGACGAGTGGATTGGTCTTCAGGGCTGATGCAGGCTTGTGAGACATGTTGGAGTAAAACTGGCAACCTTCACATTTGTCGACTATTTCTTTCACCATTTCATTTTCTCGTGGCCAATAAAATCCCGCTCGGTATGCTTTCGCCACAATGGTCCGAGAGGATGCATGGTGTCCACAGGTCCCCGAGTGGATGTCATTGAGGATCACTCGACCTTCTTCTGGTGATATGCATTTCTGACTGACTCCAGTTACACTTTCTCTGAACAGCTGCCCTCTTATTACAGTAAAGGCTTTGGATCGACAGACGATCTGTCGAGCCTCCTCTACATCCTCTGGGAGTTCCCTCCTAAGGATGTACGCAATATATGGCACTGTCCAGTCGGGAGTGATGACCAAAACTTCCATGATCAAATCGACCACGGCTGGAACTTCGACTTCAGTCGGATCTGTGGCACTCTTAGGCTACGGGGGCTCTTCAGTGAAAGGATCTTCTTGAACTGAAGGTGTATGAATGTGTTCCAAAAACACGTTGCTGGGAATGGCCTCCCTCTTGGAACCTATCTTTGCCAAATCATCAGCTGCTTGATTTTTCAGTCGGGGTATATGATGGAGCTCTAACCCCTCAAACTTCTTTTCCAACTTTCTCACTGCATTACAGTAACCAGTCATAGCTGGGCTTCTAACGTCCCACTCCTTCATCACTTTATTAACCACCAAATCCGAGTCGCCGTAGACCATGAGGCGACGGACGCCGAGTGAAATGGCCATACTCAACCCATACAGGAGTGCTTCATATTCAGCTTCGTTGTTGGAGGAATCAAACTGAATCTGGAGGACATATCTGAGCGTGTCTACTCGGGGGGATACCAATACCACCCCAGCACGGGAACCATTCAGCATCTTGGATCCGTCAAAGAACATGGTCCAATGTTCTGAGTGAACTTGAGTTGGTAGTTGCTGTTCGATCCACTCGGCGAGGAAATCTGCTATTGCTTGGGACTTGATAGCTTTCTTTGCCTCAAACTTGATATCCAAAGGAAGGAGTTCAATCGCCCATTTTGCCACTCGACCAGTTGCATCTCTGTTGTTCAGAATCTCTAATAATGGTGCGTCGCTGATGACTGTAATGGAGTGATCGGAGAAATAGTGTGCAACCTTCTTTGTGGTCATGTAAATTCCATAGACAAGCTTCTGATAATGCGGATATCTTCGCTTGGATGGAGTCAGGACTTCAGAAACATAGTACACTGGGCGCTGAACTTTATAGGCTTTTCCTGCTACTTCCCGCTCGACCGTGAGTATTGTACTGAAAATTTGTCCAGTGGCTGCAATATAAAGCAGTAAAGGTTCTTTGCTGATTGGGGCAGCGAGCACCGGCTGGGTGGAAAGCAGGGCTTTGAGCTCTGCAAATGCTGCGTCAGCTTCAGGAGTCCACTCGAACTTGTCAGACTTTTTCATCAGTCGGTAAAGAGGCAATGCCTTTTCACCGAGGCGAGAGATGAATCGACTCAAGGCGGCCAAACAACCAGTAAGCTTCTGGACATCATGCACACGCACAGGGCGTTTCATTCGGAGGATGGCACCAACTTTCTCCGGCTTTGTGTCGATCCCCCGCTCGGAAACGAGAAAACCGAGTAACTTTCCACCTGGGACTCTGAATGTGCACTTTGACGGATTCATCTTGATATCATACCTTCTGAGGTTGGCTAAGGTTTCAGCAAGGTCAGCCAGCAGGTCGGAACCTTTACGTGACTTGACCACAATATCATCCATATAAGCTTCCACATTTCGACTAATTTGAGTGAGCAAACACTTCTGAATCATTCTCATGAATGTGGCTCCAGCGTTCTTGAGGCCGAATGGCATGGTGACATAATAGAAGCACCCGAATGGAGTGATGAAAGTTGTTTTTATCTCATCGGGTCCATACAGTCGGATCTGATGATACCCGGAATAGGCGTCCAAAAAGGACAAGCGCTCACACCCCGCAGTTGAGTCGACTATTTGGTCGATGCGGGGGAGAGGAAAATGATCTTTCAGGCAGGCCCGGTTGATATGCTTGAAGTCAATGCACATGCGAAGTGAGTTGTCCTTCTTGGGGACCATGACAACATTGGCGAGCCACTCGGAGTGGTAAATCTCTCGGATGAACTCAGCTGCCAGGAGCCGAGCCACTTCTTCACCAATTGCTTTTCTCTTCTGTACGGCGGACCGTCGAAGATGTTCCTTGACTGGTTTCACTTTCGGGTCGACTGCAAACGGTGCTCAGCCAGCCCCCGGGAACACCCGGCATGTCAGAAGGTTTCCATGCAAAGATGTCCCAGTTCTCACGGAGGAACTGGATGAGCGCTTCTTCCTATTTGCTGTCGAGTGTTGTTGAGATGTGAGTCGGAGCAGCATTGGGATCGGTCGGGTGAATATGAACCGGCTTCGTTTCACCGGACGATTGAACTGCAGAGTCTGTGGCAGGCTTCTTGGCTCGCAACAAATCACTCGGATCTGCATTTTTCTGGTACTCTTGCAATTCTACTACTGCCATCTATGCATCGTCGATTTTTGAGCCCTTCTGGAAGCACTCTTCTACTTTCTGCCGATTGCCAGTGATAGTGATCACTCCTCTGGGACCAGGCATCTTCAATTTGAGATACACGTAACATGGTCGAACCATAAAACGTGCATAAGCAGGCCTACCCAGAATAGCATGATAAGCACTCTGGAAATCCTCAACTTCAAATGTCAACTTTTCTTTGCGGTAATTCTTGGAATCATCGAAAACCACATCGAGGGCGATCTGGCCGAGTGATTCAGCCTTCTTTCCAGGTATAACTCCATGGAAACTCATATTGCTTTCACTAAGTTTGGACATCGGAATGCCCATCCCTTTCAAAGTTTCAGCATAAAGGATATTCAGGCCGCTACCACCATCCATTAGCACCTTGGTCAGTCGAGTGCCTTCAACCACTGGGTCGACCACCAACGCTTGCCTCCCAGGGGTGGCTATGCACGCTAGGTGATCAGACTGGTCTAATGTAATGGCAGTCTGAGACCACTTCAAATAACTGGGTGTCGCCGGAGCGACCATGTTCACTTCTCTGTTAATGACTTTCAGTCGACTTTTGCTCTCAACATCGGCAAAAATCATCAGAGTGGAATTTACGTTGGGGAAGCCATCATCATCTTCTTCCTTATCCTCACCCTTGTCCGACTCCTTTTCCTTCTCCTTGGGTTGTTTCTCTCGGAACTGCTGAATCAGGAGCCGACACTGTCGAGTGGTGTGTTTAGGGTAAATGAGATTACCCTCTTCATCTTTTTTGGTGTGAATGTGACATGGTAAATCCAACACATCATTTCCATATTGATCTTTCACTTTCTTGGGGTTCCACGGCCCTTTGGGCTTCCCTTTGAATTTTCCTTGAGTCACGGCCAAGGCTTCACCAGGAGCAGCTGGCTCGGCTTTGCGCTTCTGCTTCCGACTGGAATTCCCTCCTCCGGTTTCTTGGGCCACTGTTTTGTGCTTGCCCCTCTGGGGTCGATCCTCCTCCTCACCATTAGCGTACTTGGTGGCGATCTCCATCATTCGACTCAGAGACATATCCCCAGTCCGACCGAACTTCAGGTTCAATTCTCGGTACTTGACACCTTTCTTGAAGGCACAAACTGCTTGGTGATCTGACACATTCTCCACTGTGTGGTGCAACGTGATCCATCTCTGGATATAATCCCTCAAGGTTTCATTCGGCTTCTGCACACAGGATTGCAACTCTGTTAACCCTGCTGGCCGTTTGCATGTACCTTCAAAGGTTCTAACAAACACTCGGGCGAGTTCCTCCCAACTATATATGCTGCCAGGTGCTAACTGATTCAACCACGATCTGGCCGAGCCCTCCAACATCAGAGGCAGGTGCTTCATGGCCACTTCATCATTGCCACCGCCAATCTGAACAGCCACTCGGTAGTCCTCAAGCCAAGTATCAGGCTTGGACTCACCAGTGAACTTGCTGACTCCAGTCGCCAACCTGAAGTTGGGAGGAATCACAGCAGCCCTGATGGCTCTCGAGGGTCGACTGGAATCCTTCGTCCACCACAGTGAGAGCGTCTGTCATCTTGCTGCTGAGGCACATATGACCCACTCCTTGGGGGAGGCATGGGCACTCGACGACGGTCATCGTGGTCGAGTCGGTGATCATACTGCTCACGGTTTCTGTACTGATCTCGTCGGTCTCCATGTCCCTCACGCCTTGGAGGCGATCTTGGGCTGTGAGCCGACTGAACTGTGTCGGCCATCACAGATCTGCTATGAATCCTATTCCGTGACTGAGATACTGTTGTGTTCTGCTCTCCCGCTGCCCGGAGTAAAGCCCGGATCTGCATCAAACCTCTGCCAGCTTCTGACTGGGAAGGCTGAATCGACTCTGCTATTCGGGCTGCAGCTGTGAGATTCTGAATCGGAGTTCGCTATACCTGAGTTGGAGGAGGAAAAAGTTGCCGTCGACTGGACTCAGGAATCCGCTGCCGAGCACGCCCGTCGAGTGCATGCTGGAGGTTCTCCAGTCGAGTGCGCTCAGCCAAGTTGGCCAGGCGCGCATCTTCCAAGGCTCGAGCCTCGGGGGTTTCTCCGACGATAGGAGTATGAAGTGCATCCATGTTACGGCGGCGAAGTTCTTCCCTCTGCTGCGAAGAAAGAGGCTCGGGGCGGTACTCTTCGTGAACACACGACGGATCGCCACCACCATCGCCGCCGTCGTCGCGGGGGAAGCCAGGAGGACTGCGTGGTCCATTGACCATCAAGACTTCCGTCGCAGGGTCACTGCTGTCGCACTCGGATGCGGTCTCGACGGAGCTAGTCGACAGGTCGAACAAGCCGTAGAGAGTTTCTTCGGGCTCGATTGCCGCGACTTGTGGGGTGGCCGACTGGCGGGCCACCGCGTGCCTCACCCATCACTGAAGCCGCGACCGACCGGAACGCTTGCGCCGGCGAACAGCAGGGAGTGAGGACGCCACAGGAGCCGACCGATACTTAGTCGAAGGCTGCTGAAGAAGGACGCCGCAGACGCACGCGCGAAAGTGAGTTGCCCCGCAGACGGGGAGCGCCTCGACGTCGAGTGGAGCCTCTTGGAGCCAAGCGGAGTCGTCGGCGACGAACACGAGCACGCGAAGATGGATCTCGCGGCCCTCTGCAATCCTCCGCCGGAAACCATGATGATGGGGACCGGAAAAATCGCAACTTCTCCAACAAGTCGCTAAGACACCTTCCCCACGGTGGGGGCCAACTGTCGTGGTTCTAAGCCTGACAGTAGAATGGGGGGTAGGTATGAGGAGGCAAGATCCTAGCTATGGCGAAGTTGTACACGCGAGTTTTACGAGTTCAGGCCCTTCTCGGAGGAAGTAACAACCCTACGTCTCGGAGCCCGGAGGCGGTCGACTGAATTATGCGTGTGTGTGTGTGTGTGTTACAGGGGGTGCGAACCCTTGTGCCTGTGGAGGGGGGTGGCTTATATAGAGTGCGCCAGGACCCCAGCCAGCCCACGTTACAAGGAGTTCAATGTACATAAAGGGGGAGAGTTACGGGAAACGCCCGTAATAAAGTGCTATAAATGATCATTAAGTCTATGTGTAAACGCCCACCCGCTGCTGCGCAGAGTGGCTTTAGGTCTTCTGTACGTCGAGTGGTCTTTTACATGGTCGAATGGTTGAGTGGTCGAGTGACCTAAAGAAGGAGGGGTCTCCGAGTGAATGGTAGGTCGAGTGGATGGCACTCGACACCTTTGTTAGGCCCTCCCTATTTACTCTTGAACTTCTTTGCTTCTAAGACAAGGACCTTAGGTAGGATGTATAGGTCAGGCCTATTACCCTACCCCAGGTCTATGTCCTCATCAGTAAGGGCTCTCAAGGTCCACCACCTCAAACCAGACCGGCTCTCGGCGAAAGTGTTCTTTGTCTCCAAAGAGGACATCGATCTGTGTCTTGCCGATTGGTGAGCAGGAAAGGCCAGGTACTATGCCATGGAAAACAGTCCGGCTGGGCTGAAGATGTCTCTGCTTGATTCCCAACTTTTCCATAGTATCTTTGTACAGGATGTTGATGCTGCTGCCGCCATCTTTCAGAACTCGTGAGAAGCGAGCAGCCCGCCTCTCCGTGGCAAAGGTGGCATCCAACACCAGAGCATAAGAGCCGGGATTGGGCATCACTTCCGGGTGGTCGGCTCTGCTCCACCTGATGGGATTCTCAGACCAGTGCATGAACTCGGGGGTCTCTGACGCCACTGCATTTACTTCTTGTTGTCGCTGCCGTGTGCTGTGCCTGTCGTCGGCCACGCTGGTGAACACGACATAAGCTCCATGCTCTTCAGGATATTCATCTTGTATTGCACCGACTGGCCGGACCGCCGACTGCTGAGGAGGAGGAGGCGGCGAGCCAGCAGGCGGGGGGGGGGGGGGGGGGGCTGGAGTCCATCACCCTTGGCGATCCTGGTGAGCCAGTGGCACTTCCCAGTGGTGTGGTTGGATGGCTTCGCGCCGCTGTGGAATTTGCAGGGTGCATCGAGAGTCTGTTCATACGAGAAGGCAGGCAACCAGTTGGGCTTGCCGCCCTTCTGGCGTTTGGGAGGAGGCTGCCCTTCCGGCTGCTGATCTTCGATTGTTGCCACCTGCCGGCTCGTGGAAGCCGACTGCATGACCATGCGCTTATTGTCGTTCGGTTTCTATCGCCGACCGGTGTCACCAGCCGGGGTCCGAGGAGCTTGAGGGGCCACCTTGCCCGACACATTAACTTGGATCTCTGCCTTCATGGAGGAGTCGGCCGTGGCGTACTTGTCTGCTATGATCAGCAGTTCGTCGAGTGTCGCCGGCTCATCACAGAGAAGCTTGTGCTTGGGGAGGTTGCCCACTCGGCACCCGGCAGTGCAGTACTCGATGGCCCGCACCTTGTGCACGCCCTAGCAAGAGTTACGCAGCTCAGCCCAGCGCGTGAGGTAGTCGCGAGTTGACTCGTCGGGGCCTTGGACGCACAAGGAGAGTTGGCGAGGCTTGGGCTGCCGCTTGTAGGTGCTGGTGAAGTTGCGGGTGAATGCTTCAATGAAGTCAACCCAGCTGTTGATGCTGCGGGGCTTCAGGCTGTTCAGCCACATCCGGGCCGTGCCCTGGAGCATGAGCGGAACGTACTTCACGGCAACACGCTTGTTGCCATTGGAGATGCTGACGGATGTGGAGTAGTCGACCAGCCAGTCCTCTGGCTTCACGGAGCCGGTGTATTTGGGCGTGTCTCTTGGGAGCGTCAACCCTCTGGGGAAAGGCTCATCTCGGATGCGGGGGCCGAAGCAAGGCGGACCCAGCTCATCTTCTTCTTCCAGCGCCAGGGATCGATTGAGGCGATCGATCCGGTGGCGGAAATCGTTTTCTCCGATTCCCTCTCGGCGGCCAAGGCGGCCGCCAAGTGACGGGTGATCAATAGGCGGCGGGGAAATACGCCTCTCCCTGCGGGGGGAGGAGGCGGACAGTCGTCTTGCCAGGAGCCGAGCCACTTCTTCACCAATTGCTTTTCTCTTCTGTACGGCGGACCGCCGAAGATGTTCCTTGACTGGTTTCACTTTCGGGTCGACTCACAAACGGTGCTCAGCTAGCCCCCTGGGAACACCCGGCATGTCAGAAGGTTTCCATGCAAAGATGTCCCAGTTCTCACGGAGGAACTGGATGAGCGCTTCTTCCTATTTGCTGTAGAGTGTTGTTGAGATGTGAGTCGGAGCAGCATTGGGATCGGTCGGGTGAATATGAACCGGCTTCGTTTCACCGGACGATTGAAATGCAGAGTCTGTGGCAGGCTTCTTGGCTCGCAACAAATCACTGGGATCTGCATTTTTCTGGTACTCTTGCAATTCTACTACTGACATCTGTGCATCGTTGATTTTTGAGCCCTTCTGGAAGCACTCTTCTGCTTTCTGCCGATTGCCAGTGATAGTGATCACTCCTCTGGGACCAGGCATCTTCAATTTGAGATACACGTAACATGGTCGAGCCATAAAACGTGCATAAGCAGGCCTACCCAGAATAGCATGATAAGCACTCTGGAAATCCACAACTTCAAATGTCAACTTTTCTTTGCGGTAATTCTTGGAATCACCGAAAACCACATCGAGGGCGATCTGGCCGAGTGATTCAGCCTTCTTTCTAGGTATAACTCCATGGAAACTCATATTGCTTTCACTAAGTTTGGACATCGGAATGCCCATCCCTTTCAAAGTTTCAGCATAAAGGATATTCAGGCCGCTACCACCATCCATTAGCACCTTGGTCAGTCGAGTGCCTTCAACCACTGGGTCGACCACCAACGCTTGCCTCCCAGGGGTGGCTATGCACGCTGGGTGATCAGACTGGTCTAATGTAATGGCAGTCTGAGACCACTTCAAATAACTGGGTGTCACCGGAGCGACCATGTTCACTTCTCTGTTAATGACTTTCAGTCGACTTTTGCTCTCAACATCGGCAAAAATCATCAGAGTGGAATTTACGTTGGGGAAGCCATCATCATCTTCTTACTTATCCTCACCCTTGTCCGACTCCTTTTCCTTCTCCTTGGGTTGTTTCTCTCGGAACTGCTGAATCAGGAGCCGACACTGTCGAGTGGTGTGTTTAGGGTAAATGAGATTACCCTCTTCATCTTTTTTGGTATGAATGTGACATGGTAAATCCAACACATTATTTCCATATTGATCTTTCACTTTCTTGGGGTTCCACGGCCCTTTGGGCTTCCCTTTGAATTTTCCTTGAGTCACGGCCAAGGCTTCACCAGGAGCAGCTGGCTCGGCTTTGCGCTTCTGCTTCCGACTGGAATTCCCTCCTCCAGTTTCATGGGCCACTGTTTTGTGCTTGCCGCTCTGGGGTCGATCCTCCTCTTCACCATTAGCGTACTTGGTGGCGATCTCCATCATTCGACTCAGAGACATATCCCCAGTCCGACCGAACTTCAGGTTCGATTCATGGTACTTGACACCTTTCTTGAAGGCACAAACTGCTTGGTGATCTGACACATTCTCCACTGTGTGGTGCAACGTGATCCATCTCTGGATATAATCCCTCAAGGTTTCATTCGGTTTCTGCACACAGGATTGCAACTCTGTTAACCCTGCTGGCCGTTTGCATGTACCTTCAAAGGTTCTAACAAACACTCGGGCGAGTTCCTCCCAACTATATATGCTGCCAGGTGCTAACTGATTCAACCACGCTCTGGCCGAGCCTTCCAACATCAGAGGCAGGTGCTTCATGGCCACTTCATCATTGCCACCGCCAATCTGAACAGCCACTCGGTAGTCCTCAAGCCAAGTGTCAGGCTTGGACTCACCAGTGAACTTGCTGACTCCAGTCGCCAACCTGAAGTTGGGAGGAATCACAGCAGCCCTGATGGCTCTCGAGGGTCGACTGGAATCCTTCGCCCACCATAGTGAGAGCGTCTGTCATCTTGCTGCTGAGGCACATATGACCCACTCCTTGGGGGAGGCGTGGGCACTCGACGACGGTCATCGTGGTCGAGTCGGTGATCATACTGCTCACGGTTTCTGTACTGATCTTGTCGGTCTCCATGTCCCTCACGCCTTGGAGGCGATCTTGGGCTGTGAGCCGACTGAACTGTGTCGGCCATCACAGATCAGCTATGAATCCTATTCCATGACTGAGATACTGCTCTGTTCTGCTCTCCCGCTGGCCGGAGTAAAGCCCGGATCTGCATCAAACCTCTGCCAGCTTCTGACTGGGAAGGCTGAATCGACTCTGCTATTCGGGCTGCAGCTGTGAGATTCTGAATCGGAGTTCGGTATACCTGAGTTGGAGGAGGAAAAAGTTGTCGTCGACTGGACTCAGGAATCCGCTGTCGAGCACGCTCGTCGAGTGCATGCTGGAGGTTCTCCAGTCGAGTGCGCTCAGCCAAGTTGGCCAGGCGCGCATTTTCCAAGGCCCGAGCCTCGGGGGTTTCTCCGACGATAGGAGTATGAAGTGCATCCATGTTACAGCGGCGAAGTTCTTCCCTCTGCTGCGAAGAAAGAGGCTTGGGGCGGTACTCTTCGTGAACACACGACGGATCGCCACCACCATCGCCGCCGTCGTCGCGGGGGAAGCCAGGAGGACTGCGTGGTCCATTGACCATCAAGACTTCCGTCGCAGGGTCACTGCTGTCGCACTCGGATGCGGTCTCGACGGAGCCAGTCGACAGGTCGAACAAGCCGTAGAGACTTTCGTCAGGCTCGATTGCCACGACTTGTGGGGTGGCCGACTGGCGGGCCACCGCGTGCCTCACCCATCGCTGAAGCCGCGACCGACCGGAACGCTTGCGCCGGCGAACAACAGGGAGTGAGGACGCCACAGGAGCCGACCGATACTGAGTCGACGGCTGCTGAAGAAGGACGTCGCAGACACACGCGCGAAAGTGAGTTGCCCCGCAGACGGGGAGCGCCTCAACGTCGAGTGGAGCCTCTTGGAGCCAAGCGGAGCCGTCGGCGACGAACACAAGCGCGCCGAGATGGATCACGCGGCCCTCTGCAATCCTCCGCCGGAAACCATGATGATGGGGACCGGAAAAATCGCAACTTCTCCAACAAGTCGCTAAGACACCTTCCCCACGGTGGGCGCCAACTGTCGTGGTTCTAAGCCTGACAGTAGAATGGGGGGTAGGTATGAGGAGGCAAGATCCTAGCTATGGCGAAGTTGTACACGCGAGTTTTACGAGTTCAGGCCCTTCTCGGAGGAAGTAACAACCCTACGTCTCGGAGCCCGGAGACGGTCGACTGAATTATGCGTGTGTGTGTGTGTTACAGGGGGTGCGAACCCTTGTGCCTGTGGAGGGGGGTGGCTTATATAGAGTGCGCCAGGACCCCAGCCAGCCCACGTTACAAGGAGTTCAATGTACATAAAGGGGGAGAGTTATGGGAAACGTCCATAATAAAGTGCTATAAATGATCATTAAGTCTATGTGTAAACGCCCGACCACTGCTGCGCAGAGTGGCTTTAAGTCTTCTGTACGTCGAGTGGTCTTTTACATGGTCGAATGGTTGAGTGGTCGAGTGACCTAAAGAAGGAGGGGTCTCCGAGTGAATGGTAGGTCGAGTGGATGGCACTCGACACCTTTGTTAGGCCCTCCCTATTTACTCTTGAACTTCTTTGCTTCTAAGACAAGGACCTTAGGTAGGATGTATAGGTCAGGCCTATTACCCTACCCCAGGTCTATGTCCTCATCAGTAAGGGCTCTCAAGGTCCACCACCTCAAACCAGACCGGCTCTCGGCGAAAGTGTTCTTTGTCTCCGAAGAGGACATCGATCTGTGTCTTGCCGATTGGTGAGCAGGAAAGGCCAGGTACTATGCCATGGAAAACAGTCCGGCTGGGCTGAAGATGTCTCTGCTTGATTCCCAACTTTTCCATAGTATCTTTGTACAGGATGTTGATGCTGCTGCCGCCATATTTCAGAACTCGTGAGAAGCGAGCAGCCCGCCTCTCCGTGGCAAAGGTGGCATCCAACACCAGAGCATAAGAGCCGGGATTGGGCATCACTTCCGGGTGGTCAGCTCTGCTCCACCTGATGGGATTCTCAGACCAGTGCATGAACTCGGGGGTCTCTGACGCCACTGCATTTACTTCTTGTTGTCGCTGCCGTGTGCTGTGCCTGTCGTCGGCCACGCTGGTGAACACGACATAAGCTCCATGCTCTTCAGGATATTCATCTTGTATTGCACCGACTGGCCGGACCGCCGACTGCTGAGGAGGAGGAGGCGGCGAGCCAGCAGGCGGGGGGGGGGGGGGGGCTGGAGTCCATCACCCTTGGCGATCCTGGTGAGCCAGTGGCACTTCCGAGTGGTGTGGTTGGATGGCTTCGCGCCGCTATGGAATTTGCAGGGTGCATCGAGAGTCTGTTCGTACGAGAAGGCAGGCAACCAGTTGGGCTTGCCGCCCTTCTGGCGTTTGGGAGGAGGCTGCCCTTCCGGCTGCTGATCTTCGATTGTTGCCACCTGCCGGCTCGTGGAAGCCGACTGCATGACCTTGCGCTTATTGTCGTTCGGTTTCTATCGCCGACCGGTGTCACCAGCCGGGGTCCGAGGAGCTTGAGGGGCCACCTTGCCCGACACATTAACTTGGATCCCTGCCTTCATGAAGGAGTCGGCCGTGGCGTACTTGTTTGCTATGATCAGCAGTTCGTCGAGGGTCGCCGGCTCATCGCAGAGAAGCTTGTGCTTAGGGAGGGTGCCCTCTCGGCACCCGGCAGTGAAGTACTCGATGGCCCGCACCTCGTGCACGCCCTAGCAAGAGTTACGCAGCTCAGCCCAATGCGTGAGGTAGTCGCGAGTCGACTCGTCGGGGCCTTGGACGCACAAGGAGAGTTGGCGAGGCTTGGGCTGCCGATTGTAGGTGCTGGTGAAGTTGCGGGTGAATGCTTCAGTGAAGTCAACCCAGCTGTTGATGCTGCGGGGCTTCAGGCTGTTCAGCCACATCCGGGCCGTGCCCTGGAGCATGAGCGGAACGTACTTCACGGCAACACGCTTGTTGCCGTTGGAGATGCTGACGGATGTGGAGTAGTCGACCAGCCAGTCCTCCGGCTTCACGGAGCCGGTGTATTTGGGCGTGTCTCTTGGGCGCGTCAACCCTCTGGGGAAAGGCTCGTCTCGGATGCGGGGGCCGAAGCAAGGCGGACCCAGCTCATCTTCTTCTTCCAGCGCCAGGGATCGATTGAGGCGATCGATCCGGTGGCGGAAATCATTTTCTCCGATTCCCTCTCGGCGGCCAAGGTGGTCGCCGAGTGACGGGTGATCAATAGGCGGCGGGGAAATACGCCTCTCCCCGCGGGGGGAGGAGGCGGACAGTCGTCCTGCCAGGAGCCGAGCCACTTCTTCACCAATTGCTTTTCTCTTCTGTATGGCGGACCGTCGAAGATGTTCCTTGACTGGTTTCACTTTCGGGTCGACTCGCAAACGGTGCTTAGCCAGCCCCCTGGGAACACCCGGCATGTCAGAAGGTTTCCATGCAAAGATGTCCCAGTTCTCACGGAGGAACTCGATGACCGCTTCTTCCTATTTGCTGTCGAGTGTTGTTGAGATGTGAGTCGGAGCAGCATTGGGATCGGTCGGGTGAATATGAACCGGCTTCGTTTCACCGGACGATTGAAATGCAGAGTCTGTGGCAGGCTTCTTGGCTGGCAACAAATCACTCGGATCTGCATTTTTCTGGTACTCTTGCAATTCTACTACTACCATCTATGCATCGTTGATTTTTGAGCCCTTCTGGAAGCACTCTTCTGCTTTATGCCGATTGCCAGTGATAGTGATCACTCCTCTGGGACCAGGCATCTTCAATTTGAGATACACGTAACATGGTCGAGCCATAAAACGTGCATAAGCATGCCTACCCAGAATAGCATGATAAGCACTCTGGAAATCCACGACTTCAAATGTCAACTTTTCTTTGCGGTAATTCTTGGAATCACCGAAAACCACATCGAGGGCGATTTGGCAGAGTGATTCAGCCTTCTTTCCAGGTATAACTCCATGGAAACTCATATTGCTTTCACTAAGTTTGGACATCGGAATGCCCATCCCTTTCAAAGTTTCAGCATAAAGGATATTCAGGCCGCTACCACCATCCATTAGCACCTTGGTCAGTCGAGTGCCTTCAACCACTGGGTCGACCACCAACGCTTGCCTCCCAGGGGTGGCTATGCACGCTGGGTGATCAGACTGGTCTAATGTAATGGCAGTCTGAGACCACTTCAAATAACTGGGTGTCGCCGGAGCGACCATGTTCACTTCTCTGTTAATGACTTTCAGTCGACTTTTGCTCTCAACATCGGCAAAAATCATCAGAGTGGAATTTACGTTGGGGAAGCCATCATCATCTTCTTCCTTATCCTCACCCTTGTCCGACTCCTTTTCCTTCTCCTTGGGTTGTTTCTCTCGGAACTACTGAATCAGGAGCCGACACTGTCGAGTGGTGTGTTTAGGGTAATTGAGATTACCCTCTTCATCTTTTTTGGTGTGAATGTGACATGGTAAATCCAACACATCATTTCCATATTGATCTTTCACTTTCTTGGGGTTCCACGGCCCTTTGGGCTTCCCTTTGAATTTTCCTTGAGTCACGGCCAAGGCTTCACCAGGAGCAGCTGGCTCGGCTTTGCGCTTCTGCTTCCGACTGGAATTCCCTCCTCCGGTTTCTTGGGCCACTGTTTTGTGCTTGCCCCTCTGGGGTCGATCCTCCTCCTCACCATTAGCGTACTTGGTGGCGATCTCCATCATTCGACTCAGAGACATATCCCCAGTCCGACCGAACTTCAGGTTCAATTCTCGGTACTTGACACCTTTCTTGAAGGCACAAACTGCTTGGTGATCTGACACATTCTCCACTGTGCGGTACAACGTGATCCATCTCTGGATATAATCCCTCAAGGTTTCATTCGGTTTCTGCACACAGGATTGCAACTCTGTTAACCCTGCTGGCTGTTTGCATGTACCTTCAAAGGTTCTAACAAACACTCGGGCGAGTTCCTCCCAACTATATATGCTGCCAGGTGCTAACTGATTCAACCACGCTCTGGCCGAGCCCTCCAACATCAGAGGCAGGTGCTTCATGGCCACTTCATCATTGCCACCGCCAATCTGAACAGCCACTCGGTAGTCCTCAAGCCAAGGCCTCACCAGTGAACTTGCTGACTCCAGTCGCCAACCTGAAGTTGGGAGGAATCACAGCAGCCCTGATGGCTCTCGAGGGTCGACTGGAATCCTTCGCCCACCACAGTGAGAGCGTCTGTCATCTTGCTACTGAGGCACATATGACCCACTCCTTGGGGGAGGCGTGGGCACTCGACGACGGTCATCTTGGTCGAGTCGGTGATCATACTGCTCACCGTTTCTGTACTGATCTCGTCGGTCTCCATGTCCCTCACGCCTTGGAGGCGATCTTGGGCTGTGAGCCGACTGAACTGTGTCGGCCATCACAGATCTGCTATGAATCCTATTCCATGACTGAGATACTGCTCTGTTCTGCTCTCCCGCTGCCCGGAGTAAAGCCCGGATCTGCATCAAACCTCTGCCAGCTTCTGACTGGGAAGGCTGAATCGACTCTGCTATTCGGGCTGCAGCTGTGAGATTCTGAATCGGAGTTCGGCATACCTGAGTTGGAGGAGGAAAAAGTTGTCGTCGACTGGACTCAGGAATCCGCTGCCGAGCACGCTCGTCGAGTGCATGCTGGAGGTTCTCCAGTCGAGTGCGCTCAGCCAAATTGGCCAGGCGCGCATCTTCCAAGGCCCGGGCCTCGGGGGTTTCTCCGACGATAGGAGTATGAAGTGCATCCATGTTACGGCGGCGAAGTTCTTCCCTCTGCTGCGAAGAAAGAGGCTCGGGGCGGTACTCTTTGTGAACACACGACGAATCGCCACCACCATCGCCGCCGTCGTCGTGGGGGAAGCCAGGAGGACTGCGTGGTCCATTGACCATCAAGACTTCCGTCGCAGGGTCACTGCTGTCGCACTCAGATGCGGTCTCGACGGAGCCAGTCGACAGGTCGAACAAGCCGTAGAGACTTTCGTCGGGCTCGATTGCCGCGACTTGTGGGGTGGCCGACTGGCGGGCCACCGCGTGCCTCACCCATTGCTGAAGCCGCGACCGACCAGAACGCTTGCGCCGGCGAACAGCAGGGAGTGAGGACGCCACAGGAGCCGACCGATACTGAGTCGACGACTGCTGAAGAAGGATGTCGCAGACGCACGCGCGAAAGTGAGTTGCCCCGCAGACGGGGAGCGCCTCGACGTCGAGTAGAGCCTCTTGGAGCCAAGCGGAGCCGTCGGCGACGAACACGAGCGCGCCGAGATGGATCTCGCGGCCCTCTGCAATCCTCCGCCGGAAACCATGATGATGGGGACCGGAAAAATCGCAACTTCTCCAACAAGTCGCTAAGACACCTTTCCCACGGTGGGCGCCAACTGTCGTGGTTCTAAGCCTGACAGTAGAATGGGGGGTAGGTATGAGGAGGCAAAATCCTAGCTATGGCGAAGTTGTACACGCGAGTTTTACGAGTTCAGGCCCTTCTCGGAGGAAGTAAAAACCCTACGTCTCGGAGCCCGGAGACGGTCGACTGAATTATGCGTGTGTGTGTGTTACAGGGGGTGCGAACCCTTGTGCCTGTGGAGGGGGGTGGCTTATATAGAGTGCACCAGGACCCCAGCCAGCCCACGTTACAAGGAGTTCAATGTACATAAAGGGGGAGAGTTACGGGAAACGTCCGTAATAAAGTGCTATAAATGATCATTAAGTCTATGTGTAAACGCCCGACCGCTGCTGCGTAGAGTGGCTTTAGGTCTTCTGTACGTTGAGTGGTCTTTTACATGGTCGAATGGTTGAGTGGTCGAGTGACCTAAAGAAGGAGGGGTCTCCGAGTGAATGGTAGGTCGAGTGGATGGCACTCGACACCTTTGTTAGGCCCTCCCTATTTACTCTTGAACTTCTTTGCTTCTAAGACAAGGACCTTAGGTAGGATGTATAGGTCAGGCCTATTACCCTACCCCAGGTCTATGTCCTCATCAGTAAGGGCTCTCAAGGTCCACCACCTCAAACCAGACCGGCTCTCGGCGAAAGTGTTCTTTGTCTCCGAAGAGGACATCGATCTGTGTCTTACCGATTGGTGAGCAGGAAAGGCCAGGTACTATGCCATGGAAAACAGTCCGGCTGGGCTGAAGATGTCTCTGCTTGATTCCCAACTTTTCCATAGTATCTTTGTACAGGATGTTTGTCAGGTGGTTGGTGCGACATATGCCAATGGATGGCTTATCATTGTGGGAGCCAATAAGACGTCGCCGGTGCCTGGAAACGGGATAAGGCGAAGACATGCACGCCGGCTGATCTTACCCTAGTTCGGGGCTCTACGAGGAGATAACACCCCTAGTCCTGCTCTGCGGGGTCTCCGCATGATCACTAGATCAAGGAAAGGTAGCTACAATCGCTCCTAGAGCTGTTGGGATCAAGGTAGAAGAAGAACAGGGCTAGCTCTTGCTTCTCTCTATCTATGGTGTGTGTGCTATGCTCACAAGCCAACCCTTTGCATGGGTGCTCCGGGTGGTTTATATAGGCCTACCCCCCGGAGGTACAATGGTAATCCGGCTGGGCTTTTGTCCCAGCCGTCAGTGTCTATGCTCGCCGGCTTCTCCGCCGGCTGTTGGGTCCCGCCGGCTGGTGGGTCCCGCCGGCTGCCGGCTTCTTGGTCGACAGGCCGGCCCCACCGCCTAGGGTCTTGTCGGTGGCTGCTTACTGTAGCCTCGCCTCTGATGACGAGGGCTTGGTCGAGGTAAGCGTGGCTACAGTGGGCCGCCTCGGGGGCTCTCACTGTAGCCTTACCTCGTCTTGTCTCCTTAATGGGGGCTCCTGCTTCGAGGCAGGGAGTAGCCGGCTTCTGGGGGCCGGCTACGCCCTTGGCGGACTGGGAAAGGCCGGGCCGCCTTCACGCCTCTCTCTGGCTGAAGGGGCCCGCCGCCCGTGGGCCATACGGGAGTCTGTCGTGGATGACGTTGAGGCTAGCATGGCTACAGTGCCGAGCCGCACGGGAGACGGCCGTCCCGTACGGCCTCCTGTAGCCATGCCCGCCTCGGGCTTCGGGGGTAGTGGGCCGCACTGTGGCCACACCCCGTCTTGTCACCGTTATGTGGGAGTAGCTTTGGTGGTTGTGGTCTCGGCCGGCTCCTTGGAGTCGGCGTCCTTCTTGGCCGGCTTCTTGGAGTCGGCCACCCCGTAGTCGTCCTGGGGAGGGGTTGCTGAGGCTCGGTCGCCTTCTGGGAGTCGGCTTCAGAGGTAGCCGGCCATGGAAGGCGGCCCAATGCTTGGAGTGCTTGGAGGCCCGAAGGCCTGATAATTTTTTCAGAAGAACCAGGGGCAGTCGGTTAGGCTACCCGTGGCCATTTACTCCGACAGTAGTCCCCGAAGCTGATCGGGCTTCGAGGTGGAGTAGGGGTTGAGAAGCTCGATCAGCTTCCCATCTTAGCAAGCCGGTAGCTGGGAGCCGGCCTTGGTCAGGCGCGCCGCCTGAGTCGAAATCTTCCGGAGTCGGAGGGCGGGAGCCCGCTGGCGCGTGCACCGGGCCGCGGGCCAGCCACCGGCCATCTGCGAACCACGTGGCCCTCTTGGCCGGAAAGCCTGCCAGCCCACGCGCGTGACGGGACGTCGCCGCAGGGAGGGGGCCCGCCACGTCCGCGCCCTGGCCCAGGTGCGGATTGACTACATCCCGAAACCGCCCGCACGTCCCATGCGGCCGTTTCGGCTCGCATTTATGCGCAATAATCGCGGGGCGTGGGGGGAATGGGCGCAGTTAATCCCACGTCTCCCCCCCCACGTCCGGCCTCTTCGGCCTCGCCTCGCGAGGCTATAAGTAGGGGGAGGTGGAGGGCGGTAGGCCCTCGCACGCTCCTCCTACTTCCACCATCTTCTTCGCTCTCCCGTTCTTGCGACAGCGCCTCGCCGCCGTGCACTTCCACTTCGCATTCCTCCGCCGCCGCGCTTGTTTTTGCCATGCCTCCCGCCACGGAGCAGCATGGCGGGGATTGGGATGGCTCCAACGTCCACGACGACCACGTCGAGTTTCTCCGCAACACGCGGCGGCTGCCCGGCGCGGACAAGGTGGAGGTCCACCTCGCGCCGCCGAAGGAAATCAGGCCGGAGCCGCAGGAGGGCGAGCGGGTGGTCTTCCGCTCGCACTTCTTGCGCGGCATCGGCCTTCCAGTGAGCGCCTTCTTCCGCTCCTGGCTCAAATTCTATCAGCTCCAGCCGCACCATCTCACCCCAAACGCGGTGGTGCTGCTGTCCGCCTTTGTCACCCTGTGCGAGGGCTACCTTGGCGTCCTCCCCACCCTTGAGCTCTGGGGGGAGTTCTTCCAGTCGAAACTGGGCACGCGCATGCGGGGCGTGCCGGCTCAGACTGGCGCCTTCATCGCGTTGCGGAGATCGGTCGCCGACAACCCCTTCCCCGTCATCCCGCTAATCCAATCGGTGAAGAAGTGGCAGAAGTCATACTTCTACGTGCGGAACATCGCCCCACGGGGCGACTACATCAACCTGCCGGCTTACGTAGCCGGCCCATCGGCGGGCAGGCTGCCCCAGTGGTCCTTCCGGGCTGTGACGCTGACGCCGGCTGGAAACGCCGCCATCGCCCGACTACGGGTGATGGTCCAGTCGGAGGGCCTGACGGGGCCTGACCTTCTGGCCGCGTTCGTCACGCGCCGGGTTCTTCCGCTCCAGAGCCGGCCTAATCTGATCTGTCAGATGAGCGGCCAACTCGATCCGAGCCGAATGTGCACCAAGGAGATGCCGCGCGAGGAGGTCGCCTATATGGTGAACTACCTTGCGAACTGCAAACTCACCGAAGAGTGGTAGTTCGGCAAGGAGCCCTATAGCCGAGCCAACCCGCCGCCTACGGTATGTTCTCCTTGTCTCTTTTTCTCTCTCTTTTCTTTGTTGCCGAATTCCTCTTAGCCGACTCTAACTTAGTCGATTTGCTTTTCGACAGAGCCCTCTGCTTCGGCCGGCCGGCGGGTCAGACGCGGAGCGCTGATTCGTCCCCGACCGGGCCGAACACGACCTGGAGGACCCCGACCTGGCGGCGGCCGGTATGGATGACGACGTCGAGCCGGGTGGTGGCCAAGCCGGCGGTGAAGCAGGCGGCTCCGGGCTTGGAGTCACCTTTGACGACTGGCCGGACGACGACGAGGCCGAAGTCGTCCCGCGCCGCCAGCCGGCATCTGGACGCGGCGCGGGTTCCTCCGCCGCGCTGCCTGCTCGGGGTGGAGGTCAGAAGCGTCGCGCCGCCCAGGGTTTGTTCGGCAGCCGAACGAAGAAGCCCAGAGGCGGGGCGACAGCCACCAGGCGGGAGGAGGCGGCCGCGAAGGCGGCTCGCTTCCGCAAGGCGGTGAAGCAACCGCAGACCGTGTCGGCGTAAGTCCGAATTTTTCTTTGTGTACTCTCTTTTCTTTCTTTTCTTTGGTGGTTCTTGAGCTCTTGTCTTCTTCTCCAATGATCAGGGCTCTACTGTCGCTTGAGCGGGCGGCTGCTGCCTCCGTCGTCGAGTCTCCAAGGGGGTCTGGGAGCACCACCCGCCGTGTGGACCCCCGCACCGAGCTTCAGGCGGCGACGGAACGGAATGCGCGGGAGGCGCGGGAGGAGCAGGAGGCACGGGAGGCGGAGGCACGGAAGGCGGCCGCCGCCCAGGCGGCACGGGAGGAGGAGGCGGCGAAGGCGCTCACCGATGCTGTAGCCAGGGCCCAAGCAGAGGCTGCAGCAGCAGAAGCAGCGGGGGAGGTCTTGATGGTCACCCCTCTACGTGTTGCGGCGCCGGGGCCCATGGAGCCCTCGCCAGAGGGAGCCAGCGGCGACCAGCCAGGGCTAGGGGGAAGCGGCGACGACGTCATTATCTTGGAGAGGGCGCCGGAGCCGACCCCGCCAACTGGGGCGGCCCAAGGCGGCCGGCCTGATCCGCCGCCTGCACAGTCGGCGGAGGGCGAGCCGGCCGTGAGGGCTGAGACGGCGGTCCGGATTCCGTCGAGCCGGCGTGCGGGGAAGGCCGCGTCGGAGCCGCAGAAGGCCGCGTCGGAGCCACAGCCGGCCGTGGGCTCCAGCTCGTCGGCCCGAGATGCGGAGGCGGCCAGCGCTACCTCGGGGTGGACGCCAGGCAGAGGGACGGCCGTGGTGAACATGGCTGCACAAGACGTCCGGACCCGGCTCCAAAGCCAAGCCGCGGCGCTGAGGCAGTTCACCGACGAGTTCCTCGCGACGCGGGCGGCCATCCGGGTTAGTATTCCCATCTTGCTTCTTCTTGATCTTGATTTCCTCTTGATCTTGATTTCTTCCGTGGGGGCGCGTCAGCGCACCCACTGGGTGTAGTCCCCGAGTTCCAAGTCGGCTGCTGAGCAGGCGGCTTGGAACTTCTTGGCGGATTTGTCTTTGCTATTCTTGTTCTTACTTCGATTTCTGTCCATCTTGCAGGACTACCACAACCTTCGAGCGGCCGCCTTCAACTCCCAGGCTCGGGAGCTGACTCAGAAGACCGCCGACCTTACTGAGAGCTGAGGTACGTGCTTTGTTCTTTATCTCATGTGGGGGCGCGTCAGCGCACCCACTGGGTGTAGTCCCCGAGATTCAGGCTGACTGCTGAGCAGTCGGGTCGGATCTTCCTTGACGACTTCTTACCGTTCTTCTTTTCCTGCCGTCTCTGCAGCGGCCAACGCTAGTCTGAGGGCACAACTGGGAGAGTCTCAGACTGCTCTTCGCGCCAAGGATGCCGAGCTCGCCGCCTTGGTGCAGGAGCGCGACCGCCTGGTCAAGAAGCTGGCCGACCAGGAGGAAGGCCACAAGGCGCCCTGAAGGTGGTGCAGGACCGCGAAGCCGCCCTCCAGGCCGAGTACGAGACGGAAGCGGCCGGCTGGGCTGAGGCCAGGCAGACCCTGGTCTCTGGCTATGGTCAGATCGAAGATCTGGTTGACGGTAAGCCGCCTACCTCTTCGTCCTTTCTTGCCGTCTGCCACTTTGGCTCGTTTTCTGATTTTGGTGTTCTTTTCTTCCTTTCTTGCGCAGAGTATTTCCCTGGCTATTCTACTGCCGCCAACCAGACCATCGAGGCCCGTCGCCAAGCGCGAAGGCAGGCTGGCTTTGAGATCTCGCCAACCGCCGGCCGCTCGCTGGAGGAACAGCTCCTGGCGATCCAGGCTCGCATCCAGTCGGCTCACCGGCTGCTCCGCCGGCTTCAGCGTGTCGGGGCGCAGGTCTTGGCCGCCCTCTGGCCCGGCCAAGTGGTCCCTCGCACCCCCAGTCAGACTGCCGACTGGCTGGAGGTGGCAGTCGGCCGCTTCGAGGCTTGGAAGGCCTCGGCGGCTCGCTCCGGCGCCAGGCGGGCGCTGGAGTTCGTCAAGGCCTGGTATCCCGGCCTGAGCCTGGATCAGCTGACTACCTGGCGGCAGCAAGCCGACACAGAGCTGGAGCCAGCGCGGCCGGCCATCATCCGGCGGGCTTCGGCGATCGCCGACTACACCGACACCAGCGTCTTCGCCCCCGAGGTGGACGACAATGGTGTCGCCCAGCCGGAGGAGTGGTTCGGTCTGAACCCGGAGTATGGCGAAGACTCGGCGGAGGAGATCGACTCTAGCGACGAGGGTGAAGAAGAGGAGGAGGAGGGTGAAGACGCCGAGCCGGCTGGTGGAGCAGCCGGCCAGCCTCAGCCTGACCGCACCTCCAGCACTACGTCGCGTGCGAGTGCGTCTCCTGCCGTAGGTGGTGGTCCAGCCGGGACCCGCTAGTCGGCCACTCCTTCAGCCGGCAAGGCCGCCTTCACCGACCAGCTCGGCCTCCGCAGCGCGCCTTAGTCTGCCGTCTTTTGTTTCCCTGTCTAGTTACTTTAGGAACAATGTTTGGTTAAGTCTGCACAATTCCACCCACTGGGTGTATTCGAACTTATGTCTGTTGCCAGCCTGTTGGGGGCTTTATGTGTATATATAACTTATGCATGTGACCTTTCCTTGTACTTTTGCTTTTTGTCCTTCTGCTTTTTCCTTTGCCGCCCTCCCTCGATTGCCGCCTCCCCAGTCAAACAGTTGCTCTACAATCTGTAGCCGGAGGAGTGCCTGGCCGATTGGGGGGGAAGTACTCTAGCTCTGCTGGACTAAAGCTAAGTTTTTCAGGAAGCTGGCCAGCCGGCTGGTCTGGCAGCCGGCAGGCATGTTTGGAGGCCGTCTCTTTGCTATATAGGTTCGTTGTTCCTTAGCCATTTTTCGTGTGGGCGTCCTTTCTGTCTTGCCTCTTGCTAGTCGGACAGTCAGTTCTTTGAGCTGCGACTTTCAACAAGAGGGGACTCGGGAGCCGGCGCACTACTTTTCTGACTTTAGGGAAAACTTTCAATATAGCTCAAGGCGGCCAGTCCCCGGGCCGACTAGTCGAACCCGGTGCCGGACAAGAATTCAAAATGTAATAATACATTCATGGATATGACACTTGTCATTCATAGATAAACAGAGGCAGTCCCCGAGTACTGTTCGGGGGGCCTGTTGGTTCATACTTAATACAAAAAAAGGGTAGCATGATACATACTGCTTTCAACTGTAAAATCGTCTCAGGAGGTTTGCGTTCCATGGTCGCTCCGACTCCTTGCCGGAGTCGTCTCTCTTGCGTGCTCTTGGCTTTTGCGCGTCGATCAAGTAGTAGGAGTCGTTGCCGAGTGGCTTGCTGACGACGAAGGGGCCTTCCCAAGGGGCCGAGTGCTTGTGCTGGCCGGCTGTTCGCTGGATCAGCCGGAGCACAAGGTCGCCCTCTTGGAAGGATCTTGGCTTGACCTTGCGGTTGTAGTAGCGGCGCAGCCCTTGCTGGTAGATGGCGGACCGGCTGAGTGCTAGCAGCCGGCCTTCTTCTAGTAGGTCCACGCCGTCTTCTCTTGCTTCTTTGGCCTCCTCCTCCGTGTACATGGTGATCCGAGGCGAGTCGAACTCGATGTCTGTTGGGATGACAGCCTCAGCACCGTACACGAGGAAAAACGGAGTGAAGCTGGTTGACTTGTTGGGTGTAGTGCGCAGACTCCAGAGGACAGCCGGCAGCTCTTCGAGCCAGCAGCCGGCCGATCACTCCAGTGGTACAACCAGTCGGGGCTTCATGCCGGAGAGGATGAGTCCATTTGCTTGCTCGACCTGGCCGTTTGACTGCGGGTGGGCAACGGACGCTAAGTCCAGTCGGATGCCCTGCGCCGCGCAGAAACATGCCAGTGCTCCTTTGGCGAAGTTTGTGCCGTTGTCGGTGATGATGCTGTGTGGCACGCCGTACCGAGTAGTGATGTCGGTGATGAATGTTACGGCAGTCGGCCCATTGAGCTTCTTGATTGGCTTTGCTTCAATCCACTTTGTGAACTTGTCCACAGCAACAAGTAGATGTGTCAGGCCGCCGCGGGCTGTCTTGAAGGGCCCACCATGTCCAGTCCCCAGACGGCAAAAGGCCAGGTGAGGGGAATGGTCTTGAGTGCAGAAGCCGGCAGATGTTGCTTGGAACTAAAAACTTGGCATCCTTTGCAGCTCTTGACTATTTCTTTAGCATCCTCCAAGGCAGTCGGCCAGAAAAAACCATGGAGGAAAGCCTTGGCCACAAGGGATCTTGAGGCTGCGTGGTGGCCGCATTCGCCTTGGTGGATGTCTTTGAGGATTGCCACTCCTTTTTCTGGCTCGACACAACGCTGGAAGACTCCAGTGACGCTGCGCTTCACAAGCTCTCTGTTGATTATTGTATATGCTGCGGCTCGTTGTTGCACTAGTCTTGCTGAGATCTCATCAGCCGGCAGCTCTCTGCTGACTAGGAACTCGAGGATGGGTCAGCATTTTCTTCAACTCATGGAAGGCTTGGTCGGCTTGATCATTCCACTCGAAGTGAGTGGACTTCTTCATGAGTCGGTACAAAGGGGAGAGCCTTTTCTCCTAGTCGGCTGATAAAACGATTCAGGGAGGCTAAGCAGCCGGTGAACTTCTGCACATCTCGCAGCTTGGTGAGAATCTCCAACCTCTCGATGGCCTTGATCTTGACGGGGTTGCACTCAATGCCGCGTTCGGAGACCAGGAAGCCTAGCAGCTGGCCGGCTGGCACTCCGAACATGCACTTCTCGGTGTCGGAGTAAGTGGCCACGGGTAGCCCAGCCGGCTACCCCTGGCTCTTCAGAGAATTTATCAGGCCTTTGGGCCTTCAAGCACTCCAAGCATTTGGGCCGCCTTCCCCGGCCGGCTACCACTAAAGCCGACTCCCGGAAGGCGACCCAGCCTCACCGACTCCAAGAAGCCGGCCAAGAAGGACGCCGACTCCTAGAAGCCGGCCAAGACCACAACCACTCCTACATAACGACGACCTGACGGGGCATGGCCACAGTGCGGCCCACGACCCCCGAAGCCCGAGGCGGGCATGGCTACAGGATGCCGTACGGGAGGGATGTCTCCCGTGCGGCCCGGCACTATAGCCACGCCAGCTACGACGTCATCCACGATCCCCTCCTGTACGGCCCAAGGACGGCGGGCCCCTTCAGCCAGAGAGAGGCGTGAAGGCGGCCCGGCTTTCCCTAGTCGGCCGGGAGCATAGCCGGCCTCCGGAAGCCGGCTACTCCCTTCCTCGAAGCAGGAGCCCCATTAAGGAGACAAGACGAGGTGAGGATACAGTGATAGCCCCCGAGGCGGCCCACTGTAGCCATGCTCACCTCGACAAAGCCCTCATCATCAGAGGCGCGGCTACAGTAAGCAGCCGCCGACAAAGCCCTGGGCGGTGGGGCCGGCCTGTCGACCGAGTAGCCGGCAGCCGGCGGGACCCACCAGCCGGCGGAGAAGCCGGCGAGCGTAGACACTGACGGCTGGGGCCAGTTCCCAGTCGGATTACCATTGTACCCCCAGGGGGTAGGCCTATATAAACCCCCCGGAGCACCCATGCAAAGGGTTCGCACCCAAGCATAGTTGGCACCTCTGCATGTTTGGCTTCCAAGCATAGCACATGCACACACACCATAGATAGAGAGAAGCAAGAGCTAGCCTTGTTCTTCTTCTCCCTTGATCCCAACAGCTCTAGGAGCGATTGTAGCTACTCTTTATCGAGCTAGTGATCATGCGGAGACCCCGCAGAGCAGGACTAGGGGTGTTATCTCCTCGGAGAGCCCCAAACCTGGGTAAGATTCGCCGGCGTGCATGTCTTCGCCTCATCCCGTTTCCAGGCACCGGCGACGTTTTATTGGCTCCCACAATGATAAGCCATCCTTTGGCATATGTCGCACCAACCACCCGACATTTGGCGCCCACCGTGGGGCCAGGTGCACCGTCGTCCGGAGACCTGTTCTGGACGGGAACCTTCTTCCTTCCCCGCGAGCGCAGCCAGCCTGCTGCGCCCGATGGCGCTTGCCCCGACGTGCTGCAAGGCGTCGACGACGCCTGCGCAGCGACCCGCCTCGCCGATCTGCTCGGCGAGACTCGCATCTCCGACGAGCCTGCGTCCGACGCAGGCACCGACTACCCCGAGAGCCGCCTCGTCAGCCTCCTCGACCAACTTCACGTCTCCAGCGAGCCTGCTGTGGACATGGAGTCTGTCGGCTCCACCGACCCGATGCTCATCGACTCCGACACCGCGTCACTCGACGCCTACCCCTCCGACGTGGTGGTCTTCGACGACCCACTCCCTCGAGCTGACAGCGGCAGCAACGCTGTCACCGAAGTGCTGGTCATCAGCCACGTCTCCAACTCGGGCGGGAGCGCCCGCGACACTCAGCAAGCAGCGATGCACGACCTCTCCATCCCCCTCCCGGCCGACGCCGACGCCGAGACCCTGGAGGCACGCCGTCTTGCCCTCATCACGGAGAGCAAGAAGATAGCCTCGATGAGACGCCTCACCGAGGCCCACCAGCGCGAAGTCGACCGCGCCGCCTTCGGAACGCTGCCTCCGAGCGGCCCGAGCCGAGCCGGCTTCGTCCAGAAGCGCGGCGCAGCCGTTGCCAGCATGCTGGGCGCAGATCGCCCCGTCTACGCCACCCCGCTCGAGAATCTGCGAGCCGCTCAGGCGGCAGCAGAGGAGCTCAATGGGCTGGGAGCCGATGAGCTCCCCTACATGACAAGACGGATCCAGCAGCTGATCGATGCGGCTGCAGAACGGCACGAAGCCGGCGCCCGAGCTGATAGCCATCCCCCGCGCCGGGAGCACGCCGCGACGTCCCGCTCGCCGACTGCGAGCGGCACGCGCCAGAAGAAAGACAAGTAGCCGGCTGCCAGCCGCAGCCGGACCCGCATCACTATCGAGCGCGACGCGGAAGGCCGCCCTCGGGCGGTTGAACATCAGGGAAACCTGCCTCCTCCCCCGCCTCGAAGAGAAAGACGCCTCACTCCACCGCCTATCACACATCCGACTCTTGGCGACCGACTCGGCCGCCGAGAAGGAGTCGGCGAGAGTGACGCCCGCCACAGGATCGACCGCCTTGCTCGGTCCCTGGCGTTAGAGGAAGAAGACGATGTCGGCCCGCCATGCTTTGGCCCCCGCATCCGCGACGAGCCCTTCCCCAAAGGGTTCTTGCTCCCCAGAGACACGCCCAAGTATAACGGCTCGGTGAAGCCGGAAGATTGGCTCATCGACTACTCCACAGCCGTCAGCATCGCCAACGGCAACCGGCGCGTTGCCGTGAAGTACGTCCCCCTGATGCTGCAGGGCACGGCGCGCACATGGCTCAACAGCCTCAAGCCCTACAGCATCAACAGTTGGCTGGACTTCACCGAAGCTTTCGTCCGCAACTTCACCAGCACCTACAAGCGGCCTCCCAAGCTTCGCCAGCTCTCCCTCTGCGTCCAGGGGCCCAACGAGTCGACCCGCGACTACCTCACGCGATGGGCCGAGCTCCGCAACTCCTGCGAGGGAGTGCATGAGGTCCAGGCCATCGAGTACTTCACTGCCGGGTGCCGAGAAGGCACCCTCCTCAAGCACCGACTCCTCTGCGACGAGCCGGCTACCCTCGATGAGTTGCTGATCACCGCCGACAAGTACGCCACTGCCGACTCCTCCATGAAGACCGAGCTCCGAGTGGACGCCTCGGGGAAGGTAGTCGCTCCGGCTCCCAAGCAGCCGGCTGGCGACCCCAACCGGCGCCCTTACCAGAACGACCACAAGCGCAAGGGCCCCATGCCGACTTCCTCCAGTCGGCAGGTGGCCACAGTTGAAGACGAGCAGCCCGAGGAGCGGCCCGCTCCCAAGAAGAAGGGAGGCCGGCCGCCCTGGCAGCCGTCCTTCTCCTACGAACAAGCACTCGATGCCCCCTGCAAGTTCCACAGCGGCGCGAAGCCGTCCAACCATACGACACGGAAATGCCACTGGCTCACCCGCATCACCAAGGGCGAAGGGATAGTGCCGCCTCCGCCTCCCGGCCCGCCGCCTCCAGCTCCCCAGCAGCCGGCGGCCCGGCCGGCAGTCAGCGCCATCCAAGACGAGTTCCCCGAAGCGCACGACGCCTACGTCGTCTTCACGAGTCAAGTCGACGACAAGCGCAGCCGACGCCGGCAACACCAAGAAGTAAACGCAGTCGCCTCTAGCACCGCCGAGTTCATGCATTGGTCGGAAAAGCCCATCAGCTGGAGCCAGGCCGACCACCCGGAGGTGATGCCTTCGCCTGGCTCCTATGCTATGGTCTTGGACGTCACCCTTGCGACGGAGAGGCGAGCTGCCAGATTTTCCCGCGTCCTGATAGACGACGGAAGCAGTATCAACATACTGTACCGCGACACCATGGACAAGCTGAACATCAAAGCAAAGCAGCTCATGCCGAGCCGCACTGTCTTCCACGGTATCGTACCCGGCCTATCTTGCTCTCCAATCGGCAAGATCAAAATGGATGTTCTCTTCGGAGACAAAGATCACTTCCGCCGGGAAGCAATATGGTTCGAGGTGGTGGACCTGGAGAGCCCTATCATGCGCTACTTGGCCGACCTGCTTTGGCCAAGTTCATGGCTGTGCCCCATTATGCCTATCTGAAGATGAAGATGCCGAGCTCGAAGGGGATCATCACGGTAGCCGGCGACTACAAGAAATCCATCGAGTGTGCCATGGCCAGCAGCCGGCTGGCCGAGTCCCTCGTGGTGGCGGAAGAGAAGAAGATGCTGGAACGGGTTGTGGCCATGGCCGGCAAGCAGCCGACCTTGTCCCCCAACCCCAAGGACTGTGACGCGCAGGGCTCCTTCCAGCCTGCAAAAGAGACGAAGAAGATACCTCTAGACCCGGAGCACTCGGAGAGGTTCGCCGTGATTGGGGCGAACTTGGACAGTAAATAGGAAGGCGAGCTCGCCGACTTCCTCCGTGAGAATCGAGACATCTTTGCATGGTCCCCAAAGGACATGCTGGGTGTCCCGAAGGATTTCGCCGAGCACAAATTACATGTCCGAGCTGATGCGAAGCCGGTCAAGCAACCCCTCCGCCGACTATCAGAAGAGAAGCGAAGAATCGTGGGAGAAGAGATAGCCCGGCTCCTCGCAGCCGGCTTCATCATGGAAGTGTTCTTTCCAGAATGGCTTGCCAATCCAGTTCTGGTTTTGAAGAAGAATAACAAGTGGCGCATGTGTATAGACTACACAAGTCTGAACAAGGCCTGCCCAAAGGATCCGTTTGCTTTGCCACGGATTGACCAAGCGATAGACTCTACAGCCGGATGCGAGCTGTTGTGTTTTTTGGATGCATACTCAGGGTATCATCAGATCAAGTTGGACCCAGCCGACCGCCTGAAGACTGCCTTCATCACACCCTTTGGAGCTTTCTGCTACCTGACAATGACATTCGGCTTGAGAAACGCCGGTGCCACTTTTCAGCGTTGCATGCAGAAATGTCTCTTGAAACAACTCGGCAGAAATGCCCACGTCTACGTAGACGACATTGTGGTGAAGACAGAGAAGCGCGGTACCTTGCTGGAAGACCTGAAGGAAACATTCGCCAACTTGCGCCGATTCCAGATCAAGCTCAACCCCGAGAAGTGTGTGTTCGGAGTACCAGCCGGCCAGCTGCTAGGCTTCCTGGTCTCCGAACGCGGCATTGAGTGCAACCCTGTCAAGATCAAGGCCATCGAGAGGATGGAGATACCCACCAAGCTGCGAGATGTGCAGAAGTTCACTGGCTGCTTAGCCTCCCTGAACCGTTTTATCAGCCGACTAGGAGAGAAGGCCCTCCCCCTGTACCGACTCATGAAGAAGTCCACTCACTTTGAGTGGAATGATCAAGCCGACCAAGGCTTCCATGAGTTGAAGAAAATGTTGACCACTCCGCCTGTCCTGGCCGCGCCGACTGAGAAAGAGCCCATGCTCCTCTACATCGCCGCGACAAGCCGAGTCGTCAGCACTGTTGTTGTGGTCCAGCGCCCGGAGGAAGGCCGAGCCCAGCTGGTCCAGAGGCCAGTCTACTATCTCAGCGAAGTACTATCCAGCTCAAAGCAAAACTACCCGCACTACCAGAAGATGTGCTATGGGGTGTACTTCGCTGCCAAGAAATTGAAGCCCTACTTCCAAGAGCACCCCATCACGGTCGTGTGCACTGCCCCGCTCGCCGAGATCATAGGCAGCCGGGATGCATCCGGCCGGGTGGCCAAATGGGCCATTGCCTTGGCGCCTTACACGATTTTCTATCAACCCCGCACCGCCATCAAGTCGCAAGCATTGGCCGACTTCCTCGTCGACTGGGCCGAGACCCAGTACTTACCGCCGGCTCCCGACTCTACCAATTGGCGGATGCACTTTGACGGGTCCAAGATGCGCACCGGCTTGGGAGCCGGCATCGTCCTCACCTCTCCCAAAGGCGACAAGCTCAAGTACACGCTGCAGATCCACTTCGCCGCCTCCAACAACGTGGCCGAGTACGAGGCGCTCGTACATGGGCTCCGGCTAGCCAAAGAGCTCGGCATACGCCGGATCCTGTGCTACGGCGACTCCGACTTAGTGGTCCAGCAATCATCTGGCGATTGGAACGCCAAGGTCGCGAACATGGCGAGCTACCGCTTCCTCGTCCAGCAGATGAGCGGACACTTCGAAGGGTGCGAGTTCCTTCATGTGCCAAGGGCCGACAACGACCAAGCAGATGCCCTAGCACGGATCGGCTCCACCCGACAAGCCATACCGACTGGCGTCTCCCTCCAGCGCCTCCTCAAGCCGTCCATCAAGCCGTCTCCAGAGTCGGATTCCATCTTCGTACCGCCTGCGCCAGAAACAGCCGGATCCGGCTCAAGCAATCCCGCAGGCGGCACGGGGACTTCGACGACTGCCCCGGGAACTGACGTAGTCGCACCCGGCCCAGGGACCTCAGAGCCCGGCCCGAGGACTGCAGCAGTCGGCCCGGGGACTGCAACGACGCAAAAAGTGGTGGTCGACCCCAACGCAACACCCAACCCACCCACCCGAGTCATGGTGGCTACATTAACAGCAGAAGAAGTCACAGCTCCCTCATGGGCCCTGCCCATCCTCGAGTTCCTAGTCAGCAGAGAGCTGCCGACTGATGAGATCGTAGCAAGACTAGTGCAACGACGAGCCGCAGCATACACAATAATCAACAGGGAGCTGGTGAAGCGCAGCGTTACTGGAGTCTTCCAGCGTTGCGTCGAGCCAGAAAAAGGAGTGTCAATCCTCAAAGACATCCACCAAGGCGAATGCGGCCACCACGCCGCCTCAAGATCCCTCGTGGCCAAGGCTTTCCGCCATGGGTTCTTCTGGCCGACTGCCTTAGAGGATGCTAAAGAAATAGTCAAGACCTGCAGAGGATGTCAAGTCTTCAGTTCCAAACAACACCTGCCGGCTTCTGCCCTCAAGACCATTCCCCTCACCTGGCCTTTCGTCGTCTGGGGACTGGACATGGTGGGCCCTTTCAAGACGGCCCGCGGTGGGTTGACACATCTACTCGTTGCCGTGGACAAGTTCACAAAGTGGATCGAAGCCAAGCCCATCAAGAAGCTGAACGGGCCGACTGCCGTGACATTCATCACCGACATCACCACTCGGTACGGCGTGCCGCACAGCATCATCACCGACAACGGTACAAACTTCGCCAAAGGCGCGCTGGCACGTTTCTGCGCGACACAGGGCATCCGACTGGACTTAGCGTCCGTTGCCCACCCGCAGTCAAACGGCCAGGTCGAGCGAGCAAATGGACTTATCCTCTCCGGCATCAAACCCCGACTGGTTGTACCACTGGAGCGATCGGCCGGCTGCTGGCTCGAAGAGCTGCCGGCTGTCCTCTGGAGTCTGCGCACTACACCCAACAAGTCAACCGGCTTCACTCCATTCTTCATCGTGTACGGTGCCGAGGCTGTCATCCCAACAGACATCGAGTTCGACTCGCCTCGGATCACCATGTACACAGAGGAGGAAGCCAAAGAAGCAAGAGAAGACGGCGTCGACCTACTGGAAGAAGGCCGGCTGTTAGCCCTCAGCCGGTCCGCCATCTACCAGCAAGGCCTGCGCCGCTACTACAACCGCAAGTTCAAGCCAAGATCCTTCCAAGAGGGCGACCTTGTGCTCCGGCTGATCCAGCGAACAGCCGGCCAGCACAAGCTCTCGGCCCCTTGGGAAGGCCCCTTCGTCGTCAGCAAGGCACTCGGCAACGACTCCTACTACTTGATCGACGCGCAAAAGCCAAGAGCACGCAAGAGAGACGACTCCGGCAAGGAGTCGGAGCGACCATGGAATGCAAACCTCCTAAGACGATTTTACAGCTGAAAAGCAGTATGTATCACGCTACCCCTTTTGTATTAAGTTACAAACCAACAGGCCCCCCGAACAGTCCTCGGGGACTGCCTTTTATTTATCTATGGATGACGAGTGTCATATCCATGAATGTCTTATTACATTTTGAATTCTTGTCCGGCACCGGGTCCGACTAGTCGGCCCGGGGACTGGCCACCTTAAGCTATATTATAAGTTCTTCCCGAAGTCACCAAAGTAGTGCGCCGGCTCCCCAGTGCTCTCTTGTTGAAAGTCGCAGCTCAAAGAACTGACTGTCCGACTAGCAAGAGAGAAGACAGAAAGGACGCCCACACGAAAACGGCTAAGGAACAACTAACCTATATAGCAAAAAGACGGCCTCCATATATGCCTGCCGGCTGTCACAGCAGCCGGCTGGCCGGCTTCCTAAAAACTTAGCTTAAGTCCGACCGAGCTAAAAGTACTTCCCCCTCCCCAATCGGCCAGGCACTCCCCGGCTACAGATTGCAGAGCAACTGTTTGACTAGGGAGACGGCAACCAAAGGAGGGCGGCAAAGAAAAAAAAAGCAGAAGGACAAAAAGCAAAAGTACAAGGCAAAGCCGATCGCATAACTTATATACATAAAGCCCCCGATAGGCGGCAACAGACTTGAGTTTCAATACACCCAGTGGGTGGAAATGCGCAGACTTAACCAAAAACATTGTTCAAAAGTAACAAGACAGGAAACAAAAGAAAGAAGACAAAGGCGCGAAGGCCGAGTTGGTCGGTGAAGGCAGCTCGCCGGCTGAAGGAGTGGCCGCCTAGCTGGTCCCGGCTTGACCGCCTCCCGCAACAGGAGACGCACTCGCACGCAGCGTAGTGCTGGAGGCGCGCTCAGGCTGGCCGGCTGCTCCACCAGTCGGCTCGACGTCTTCACCCTCCTCCTCCTCCTCTTCGCCCTCGTCGCTGGAGTCGATCTCCTCCGCCGAGTCCTCGCCGTACGCCGGGTCCAGCCCGAACCAATCTTCCGGCTGGGTGACTCCATTGTCGTCCACCTCGGGGGCGAAGACGTTGGTGTCGGTGTAGTCGGCGATTGCCGAAGCCCGTCGAATAATGGCCGGCCACGCCGGCTCCAGCTCCGCGTCGGCTTGCTGCCGCCAGGTGGCCAGCTGGTCCAGATTCAGGCCTGGGTACTAGGCCTTGACGAACTCCAGCGCCCGCCCGGCGCCGGAGCGAGCCGCTGACGCCTTCCAAGCCTCGAAGCGCCCGAGGGCCACCTCCAGCCAGTCGGCGGTCCGACTGGGAGTGCGCGGGATCACTTGGCCGGGCCAGAGGGCGGCCAGGACCTGCGACCCGGCACGCTGAAGCCGGCGGAGCAGCCTGTGAGCCGGCTGGATACGAGCCTGGATCGCCAGGAGCTGCTCCGCCAGCGAGCGGCCGGCAGTCGGCGAAATCTCGAAGCCGGCTTGCCTCTTCGCCTGGCGACGAGCTTCGATGGCCTGGTTGGCGGCAGTGGAATAGCCGGGGAAGTACTCTGCGCAGAAAAGAAAAGAAGAACCCCAAGTCAGAAAAACAAGTCAAAATGACAGATGGCAAGAAAGGACGAAGGGGTAGACGACTTACCGTCAACCAGATCCTCAATCTGGCCATAGCCGGAGACCAGAGTCTGCCTCGCTTCGTCCCAGGCGGCCGCCTCCGTCTCGAACTCGGCCTGGAGGGCGGCTTCGCGGTCCTGCACGGCCTTCAGCACCGCCTTGTGGCTTTCCTCCTGGTCGGCCAGCTTCTTGACCAGGCGGTCGCGCTCCTGCACCAAGGCGGCGACCTCCGCGTCCCTGGCACGAAGAGCAGTCTGGGACTCCCCCAGCTGTGCCCTCAGACTGGCGTTGGCCGCTGCAGAGATAGAAGAACAAGAAGAACGATGAGAAATCATCAAGGAAGATCCGAGCCGACTGCTCAGCAGTCGGCCCGAATCTCGGGGACTACACCCAGTGGGTGCGCTGACGCGCCCCCACATGAGATAAAGATCAAGTTACATACCTCGGCTTTCAGTGAGATCGGCGGTCTTCCGTGTCAGCTCCCGAGCCTGGGAGTTGAAGGCGGCCGCTCGGAGGTTGTGATAGTCCTGCAAGATGGACAGAAGATCGACGTGAGAACGAAAGCAACGATGAGAAATCATCAAGGAAGATCCGAGCCGACTGCTCAGCAGTCGGCCTGAATCTCGGGGACTACACCCAGTGGGTGCGCTGACGCGCCCCCACGAGAGAAATCAAGAAGAAGATGAGAATACTAACCCGGATGGCAGCCCGCGTGGCGAGGAATTCGTCGGTGAACTGCCTCAGCGCCGCGGCTTGGCCCTGGAGCCGGGTCCGGACGTCTTGCGCAGCGATGTTCACCACGGCTGTCCCTCCACCTGGCGTCCACCCTGAGGTAGCGCTGGCCGCCTCCACGTCTCGGGCCGACGAGCTGGAGCCCACGGCCGGCCGTGGCTCCGACGCCGCTTTCTGCGGCTCCGACGCGGCCTTCCCTGCGCGCCGGCTTGGCGGAACCCGGACCGCCACCGCGGCTCCCGCGGCTAGCTCGCCTTCCGCCGACTGTGCGGGCGCAGGCTCAGTCTGGCCGCCTTGGGCCGCCCCAGTCGGAGGAGTCGGCCCCGGCGCCTCCCTCACGAAGATGACGTCGTCACCGCTCCCGCCCAGACCCGGCTGGGAACCGCTCGCTCCCCCTGGCGAGGGATCCGCGTCTCCGGGCGCCATGGCGCGCAGGGGGGTGACCATCAACCCTGCCGCCGCTTCGGCCTCGGCCTCTGCCTGGGCCTTGGCTGCAGCCTCGGCGAGCGCCTTCGCCGCCTCCTCGTCCCGAGCTGCCTGGGCGGCGGCTGCCTTCCGTGCCTCCGCCTCCCGCGCTTCCTGCTCCTCCCGCACCTCCCCCGCGTTCCTTTCCGTCGCCTCCAGGAGGGCGGCGCGGGGATCTACGCGGCGAGTGGCGCTCCCAGAGCCCCCTGGTGACTCGACAACGGAGCCGGCAGCCGCCCGCTCGAGTGACAGTGGAGCTCTGATCAAAGAAAAGAAGACAAAGGTTCAGAAGACCACCCAAGAAAAGAAAGAAGGAGAATACACAGAAAGAGAGAAAGCTTACGCTGACACAGCCTGCGGCTGCTTCACCACTTTGCGGAAGCGAGCCGCCTTCGCGGCCGCTTCTTCCCGCCTGGTGGCTGCCGCCCCACCCCTCGGCTTCTTCGTCCGGCTACCGAACATGCCCTGGGTGGTGCAGCGTTTCTGGCCTCTACCCCGAGCAGGCTGCACGCCGGAGGAGCCTGCGCCGCGTCCGGAGGCTGGCTGGCGGGGCGGGACGACTTCGGCTTTGTCCTCATCCGGCCAATCGTCGAAGGTCGCGGAGAACCCGGCGCCGCCTGCTTCGCCGCCGGCTTGGCCACCAGCCGGCTCGGCGGCTTCCTCCATATGGACCGCCCCCAGATCGGGGTCCTCCTGGTCATGCTCGGTCCGGTCGGGGACGAAGCGGCGCTCCACGTCCGCCCCGCTGGCCGGCCGAAGCAGAGGATTCTGTCGAAAGAGCGAGCCGACTGAGTTAGAGTCGGCCCGGAGGAACTCGGCGACAAAGAGAAAAAGAGAAGGGGAGTGTACCGTAGGCGGAGGATTGGCGCGGCTGTATGGCTTCTTGCCGAATTGCCAGTCGTCGGGGAGCTGGCAGTTGGCGAGGTAGTTCACCATGTCGGCAGCGTCGGCCTGCGGCATCTCCTTGGTACACATCCGGCTCGGATCGAGCTGGTCGCTCATCTGACAGATCAGATGAGGCCGGCTCTGGAGCGGGAGGACCCGGCGTGTGACGAACGCGGCCAGGAGGTCGGGCCCCGTTAGGCCCTCCGTCTGGACCATCACCCGCAGGCGGGCGATGGCGGCGTTTCCTCCCTGCGACAGCGTCACCGCCCGGAAGGACCACTGGGGCAGCCTCCCCGCCGGCGGGCCGGCTACGTAAGCCGGCAGGTTGACGTAGTCGCCCCGTGGAGCGATGTTCCGCACGTAGAAGTATGATTTCTGCCACTTCTTCACCGACTGGATCAGCGTGATGACGGGGAAGGGGTTGTCGGCGCCCGATCTCCGCGACGCGATGAAGGCGCCAGTGTGGGCCGGCACGCCCTGGCTGCGCATACCCAGCTTCGACTGGAAGAACTCCCCCCAGAGCTCAAGGGTGGGGAGGACGCCGAGATAGCCCTCGCACAGGGTGACGAAGGCCGACAGCAGCACCACCGCGTTGGGGGTGAGGTGGTGCGGCTGGAGCTGATAGAAGTCCAGCCAGGTGCGGAAGAAGGCGCTCACTGGCAAGCCGAAGCCGCGCAGGAAGTGCGAGCGGAAGACCACCCGCTCGCCATCCCGCGCCGTCGGCCTGATTTCTTTCTCCGGCGCGAGGCGGACCTCCACTTTGTCCGCACTGGGCAGACGCCGTGTGTCGCGGAGGAAGTCGATGTGGTCGTTGTGGACGATGGAGCCATCCCAATCCCCGCCACGCTGCTCTACGTGGGGAGGCATGGCGGAAGCTAGCACGGCGGCGGAGGAGCGTGCGGAGGAAGAGCGCGGCGGCGAGGCGCTGTTGCGAGAACGAGCAAGGCAAGAAGACCGCGGAAGTAGGAGGAGCGTGCGAAGGCCTGCCGCCCTCCACCTCCCCCTACTTATAGCCTCACGCGGCCGAAGAGGCCGGACGTGGGGGGAGACGTGGGATTAACTGCGCCCACTCCCCCCACGCCTCGCATTTATTACGCATAAGTGCGAGCCGAAACTGCCGCACGGAACGTGCGGGCGGTTCCGGGATACAAAAGATCCGCGCCTGGGCTGGGGCGCGGACGTAGCGGGCCCCCCTCTCTGCGGCAATGTCCCGTCCCGCGCGTGGGCTGGCAGGCTTTCCGGCTACGTGGCACGCCGTCGGCCCGCGGCCGGCCCGCGGCCCGGCGCGCATGCCAGCGGGTTCCCGCCCTCCGACTCCAGAAGATTTCGGCTCAGGCGACGTGCCTGACCAAGGCCGGCTCCCAGCTGCCGACTTGTCGCGATGGGAAGCTGTTCGAGCTTCTCGAACCCTACTCCACCTCGAAGCCCGATCAGCTTCGGGAACTACTGTCGGAGTAAGTGGCCACGAGTAGCCCAGCCGGCTACCCCTGGCTCTTCAGAGAATTTATCAGGCCTTTGGGCCTTCAAGCACTCCAAGCATTTGGGCCGCCTTCCCCGGCCGGCTACCACTAAAGCCAACTCCCGGAAGGCGACCCAGCCTCACCGACTCCAAGAAGCCAGCCAAGAAGGACGCCGACTCCTAGAAGCCGGCCAAGACCACAACCACTCCTACATAACGACGACCTGACGGGGAATGGCCATAGTGCGGCCCACGACCCCCGAAGCCCGAGGCGGGCATGGCTACAGGAGGCCGTACGGGAGGGATGTCTCCCGTGCGGCCCGGCACTGTAGCCACGCCAGCTACGACGTCATCCACGATCCCCTCCTGTACGGCCCAAGGACGGCGGGCCCCTTCAGCCAGAGAGAGGCGTGAAGGCGGCCCGGCTTTCCCTAGTCGGCCGGGAGCATAGCCGGCCTCCGGAAGCCGGCTACTCCCTTCCTCGAAGCAGGAGCCCCATTAAGGAGACAAGACGAGGTGAGGCTACAGTGATAGCCCCCGAGGCGGCCCACTGTAGCCATGCTCACCTCGACAAAGCCCTCATCATCAGAGGCGCGGCTACAGTAAGCAGCCGCCGACAAAGCCCTGGGCGGTGGGGCCGGCCTGTCGACTGAGTAGCCGGCAGCCGGCGGGACCCACCAGCCGGCGGGACCCAGCAGCCGGCGGAGAAGCCGGCGAGCGTAGACACTGACGGCTGGGGCCAGTTCCCAGTCGGATTACCATTGTACCCCCGGGGGGTAGGCCTATATAAACCCCCCGGAGCACCCATGCAAAGGGTTCGCACCAAAGCATAGTTGGCACCTCTACATGTTTGGCTTCCAAGCATAGCACACGCACACACACCATAGATAGAGAGAAGCAAGAGCTAGCCTTGTTCTTCTTCTCCCTTGATCCCAACAGCTCTAGGAGCGATTGTAGCTACTCTTTATCGAGCTAGTGATCATGCGGAGACCCCGCAGAGCAGGACTAGGGGTGTTATCTCCTCGGAGAGCCCCGAACCTGGGTAAGATTCGCCGGCGTGCATGTCTTCGCCTCATCCCGTTTCCAGGCACCGGCGACGTTTTATTGGCTCCCACAATGATAAGCCATCCTTTGGCATATGTCGCACCAACCACCCGACACTCGGGGTTGAGCTTGATCTGGAATCGGCGCAAGTTGGCGAATGTTTCTTTCAGGTCTTCCAGCAAGGTACCGCGCTTCTCTGTCTTCACAAAATGTCGTCTACGTAGACGTGGGCATTTCTGCCGAGTTGTTTCAAGAGACATTTCTGCATGCAACGCTGAAAAGTGGCACCGGCATTTCTCAAGCCGAATGTCATAGTCAGGTAGCAGAAAGCTCCAAAGGGTGTGATGAAGGCAGTCTTCAGGCGGTCCGCTGGGTCCAACTTGATCTGATGGTACCCTGAGTACGCATCCAAAAAACTTAACAGCTCGCATCCGGCTATGGAGTCTATCACTTGGTCAATCCGCGGTAAAGCGAACGGATCCTTTGGGCAGGCCTTGTTCAGACTGGTGTAGTCTATACACATACGCCACTTGTTATTCTTCTTCAGAACCAGAACTGGGTTGGCAAGCCACTCTGGAAAGAACACTTCCATGATAAAGCCAGCGGCAAGGAGCCGGGCTATCTCTTCTCCCACAATTCTTCACTTCTCTTTTGACAGTCGGCGGAGGGGTTGCTTGACCGGCTTCGCATCAGCTCGGACATGTAATTTGTGCTCGGCGAAATCCTTCGGGACACCCGGCATGTCCTTTGGGGACCATGCAAAGATGTCTCGATTCTCATGGAGGAAGTCGACGAGCTCGCCTTCCTATTTACTGTCCAAGTTCGCCCCAATGACAGCGAACCTCTCCGGGTTCTCCGGGTCCAGAGGTATCTTCTTCGTCTCTTTGGCAGGCTGGAAGGAGCCCTGCGCATCACAATCCTTGGGGTTGGGGGACAAGGCCGGCTGCTTGCCGGCCATGGCCACAACCCGTTCCAACATCTTCTTCTCTTCTGCCACCACGAGGGACTCGGCCAGCCGGCTACTGGCCATGGCGCACTCGATGGACTTCTTGTAGTCGCCGGCTACCGTGATGATCCCCTTCGAGCTCGGCATCTTCATCTTCAGGTAGGCGTAGTGGGGCACAGCCATGAACTTGGCCAGAGCAGGTCGGCCAAGCAGTGCATGATAGGGGCTCTCCAAATCCACTACCTCGAACCATATTGCTTCTCGGCGGAAATGGTCTTTGTCTCCGAAGAGAACATCCATTTTGATCTTGCCGATCGGGGAGCAAGACAGGCCGGGGACGATACCATGGAAGACGGTGCGGCTCGGCATGAGCTGCTTCGCTTTGATGTTCAGCTTCTCCATGGTATCGCGGTACAGTATGTTGATACTGCTTCCGCCGTCTATCAGGACGCGGGGAAATCTGGCAGCTCGCCTTTCCGTCGCGAGGGTGACGTCCAAGACCATTGCATAGGAGCCAGGCGAAGGCATCACCTCTGGGTGGTCGGCCTGGCTCCAGCTGATTGGCTTTTCTGACCAGTGCATGAACTCGGGGGCGCTGGTGGCGACTGCATTCACTTCTTGGTGCTGTCGGCGTCGGCTGCGCTTGTCGTCGGCTTGACTGGTGAAGACGACGTAGGCGGCGTGCTCTTCGGGGAATTCGTCTTGGATGGCGCCGACTGCCGGCCGAGCCGCCGGCTGCTGGGGGGCTGGAGGCGGCTGGCCGGGAGGCGGAGGCGGCAGCATCCCTTCGCCCTTGGTGATGCGGGTGAGCCAGTGGCATTTCCGGGTTGTGTGGTTAGACGGCTTCGCGCCGCTGTGGAACTTGCAGGGGGCATCAAGAGCTTGCTCGTAGGAGAAAGACGGCTGCCAAGCCGGTCTCCCACCCTTCTTCTTGGGAGCGGGCCGTTCTTCGGGCTGCTCGTCTTCAACTGAGGCCACCTGCCGACTGGAGGAAGTCGGCATGGGGCCCTTGCGCTTGTGGTCGTTCTGGTAGGGGCGCCGATTAGGGTCGCCAGCCGGCGTCTTGGGAGCCGGAGCAATCACCTTCCCCGAGGCGTCTACTCGCAGCTCGGTCTTCATTGAGGAGTCGGCCGTGGCGTACTTGTCAGCGATGACCAGTAACTCATCGAGGGTAGCCGGCTCGTCGCAGAGGAGTCGGTGCTTGAGGAGGGTGCCCTCTCGGCACCCGGCGGTGAAGTACTCGATGGCCTGGACCTCGTGCACCCCCTCGCAGGAGTTGCGGAGCTCAGCCCATCGCGTGAGGTAGTCGGGGGTCGACTCGTTGGGCCCTTGGACGCAGAGGGAGAGCTGGCGAGGCTTGGGAGGCCGCTTGTAGGTGCTGGTGAAGTTGCGGATGAAGACTTCGGTGAAGTCCAGCCAACTGTTGATGCTGTAGGGCTTGAGGATGTTGAGCCATGTGCGCGCCGTGCCTTGCAGCATAAGGGGGACGTACTTCACGGCGATGCGCCGATTGCCGTTGGCTATGCTGACGGCCGTGGAGTAGTCGATGAGCCAATCTTCCGGCTTCACCGAGCCGTTGTACTTGGGCGTGTCTCTGGGGAGCGAGAACCCTTTGGGGAAGGGCTCGTCGTGGATGCGGGGGCCAAAGCATGGCGGGCCGACATCGTCTTCTTCTTCTAACGCCAAGGATTGAGCAAGGCGGTCGATCCTGTGGCGGGCGTCGTTCTCGCCGACTCCTTCTCGGCGGCCGAGTCGGTCGCCGAGAGTCGGGTGTGTGATAGGCGGCGGAGTGAGGCGTCTTTCTCTTCGAGGCGGGGGAGGAGGCAGATTTCCTTGGTGTTCAACCGCTCGAGGGCGGCCTTCCGCGTCGCGCTCGATGGTAATGCGAGTCCGGCTGCGGCTGGCAGCCGGCTCCTTGTCTTTCTTCTGGCGCGCGCCGCTCGCAGTCAGCGAGCGGGACGTCGCGGCGTGCTCCCGGCACGGGGGATGACTATCAGCACGGGCGCCGGCTTCGTGCCGTTCTGCGGCCGCGTCGAGCAGCTGCTGGATCCGTCTCGTCATGTAGGGGAGCTCATCGGCTCCCAGCCCATTGAGCTCTTCTGCGGCCGCCTGAGCGGCTCGCAGATTCTCGAGCGGGGTGGCGTAGACGGGGCGATCTGCGCCCAGCATGCTGGCGACGGCTGCGCCACACTTCTGGACGAAGCCGGCTCGGCTCGGGCCGCTAGGCGGCGGCGTGCCGAAGGCGGCGCGGTCGACTTCGCGCTGGTGGGCCTCGGTGAGGCGTCTCATGGAGGCTATCTTCTGGCCCTCCGCGATGAGGGCAAGGCGGCGTGCCTCCAGGGTCTCGGCGTCGGCGTCTGCCGGGATGGGGACGGAGAGGTCGTGCATTGCCGCTTGCAGGGCGTCGTGGGCATTCTCGCCCGAGTTGGCGACGTGGCTGATGACCAGCACTTCGGTGACGGCGCTGTTGCTGCTGTCAGCTCGAGGGAGGGGGTCGTCAAAGACCACCACGTCGGAGGGGTAGGCGTCAAGCGATGCTGTGTCGGAGTCGATGAGCATCGGGTCGGTGGAGCCGACCGACTCCATGTCTGCAGCAGGCTCGCTGGAGACGTGAAGCTGGTCGAGGAGGCTGACGAGGCGGTTCTCGGGGTAGTCGGTGCCTGCGTCGGACGCAGGCTCGTCGGAGATGCGAGTCTTGCCGAGCAGATCGGCGAGGCGGCTCGCTGCGCAGGCGTCGTCGACGCCTTGCAGCGCGTTGAGGCAGGCGCCATCGGGCGCAGCAGGCTGGCTGCGCTCGCGGGGGAGGAAGAGGGTTCCCGTCCAGAACAGGTCTCCGGACGACGGTGCACCTGGCCCCACGGTGGGCGCCAAATGTCGGGTGGTTGGTGCGACATATGCCAATGGATGGCTTATCATTGTGGGAGCCAATAAGACGTCGCCGGTGCCTGGAAACGGGATAAGGCGAAGACATGCACGCGGGCGGATCTTATCCAGGTTCGGGGCTCTCCGAGGAGATAACACCCCTAGTCCTGCTCTGCGGGGTCTCCGCATGATCACTAGATCAAGGAAAGGTAGCTACAATCGCTCCTAGAGCTGTTGGGATCAAGGGAGAAGAAGAACAGGGCTAGCTCTTGCTTCTCTCTATCTATGGTGTGTGTGCTATGCTCACAAGCCAACCTTTTGCATGGGTGCTCCGGGGGGTTTATATAGGCCTACCCCCCGGAGGTACAACGGTAATCCGGCTGGGCTTTTGTCCCAGCCGTCAGTGTCTATGCTCGCCGGCTTCTCCGCCGGCTGTTGGGTCCCGCCGGCTGGTGGGTCCCGCCGGCTGCCGGCTTCTTGGTCGACAGGCCGGCCCCACCGCCTAGGGTCTTGTCGGCGGCTGCTTACTGTAGCCTCGCCTCTGATGACGAGGGCTTTGTCGAGGTAAGCGTGGCTACAGTGGGCCGCCTCGGGGGCTCTCACTGTAGCCTTACCTCGTCTTGTCTCCTTAATGGGGGCTCCTGCTTCGAGGCAGGGAGTAGCCGGCTTCTGGGGGCCGGCTACGCCCTTGGCGGACTGGGAAAGGCCGGGCCGCCTTCACGCCTCTCTCTGGCTGAAGGGGCCCGCCGCCCGTGGGCCGTACGGGAGTCTGTCGTGGATGACGTTGAGGCTAGCATGGCTACAGTGCCGAGCCGCACGGGAGACGGCCGTCCCGTACGGCCTTCTGTAGCCATGCCCGCCTCGGGCTTCGGGGGTAGTGGGCCGCACTGTGGCCACACCCCGTCTTGTCACCGTTATGTGGGAGTAGCTTTGGTGGTTGTGGTCTCGGCCGGCTCCTTGGAGTCGGCGTCCTTCTTGGCCGGCTTCTTGGAGTCGGCCACCCCGTAGTCGTCCTGGGAGGGGTTGCTGAGGCTGGGTCGCCTTCTGGGAGTCGGCTTCAGAGGTAGCCGGCCAGGGAAGGCGGCCCAATGCTTGGAGTGCTTGGAGGCCCGAAGGCCTGATAATTTTTTCAGAAGAACCAGGGGCAGTCGGTTAGGCTACCCGTGGCCATTTACTCCGACAATGTTGATGCTGCTGCCGCCATCTTTCGGAACTCGTGAGAAGCGAGCAGCCCGCCTCTCCGTGGCAAAGGTGGCATCCAACACCAGAGCATAAGAGCCGGGATTGGGCATCACTTCCGGGTGGTCGGCTCTGCTCCACCTGATGGGATTCTCAGACCAGTGCATGAACTCGGGGGTCTCTGACGCCACTGCATTTACTTCTTGTTGTCGCTGCCGTGTGTTGTGCCTGTCGTCGGCCACGCTGGTGAACACGACATAAGCTCCATGCTCTTCAGGATAGTCATCTTGTATTGCACCGACTGGCCGGACCGCCGACTGTTGAGGAGGAGGAGGCGGCGAGCCAGCAGGCCGGGGGGGGGGGGGGGGGGGGGCTGGAGTCCATCACCCTTGGCGATCCTGGTGAGCCAGTGGCACTTCCGAGTGGTGTGGTTGGATGGCTTCGCGCCGCTGTGGAATTTGCAGGGTGCATCGAGAGTCTGTTCGTACGAGAAGGCAGGCAACCAGTTGGGCTTGCCGCCCTTCTGGCGTTTGGGAGGAGGCTGCCCTTCCGGCTGCTGATCTTCGATTGTTGCCACCTGCCGGCTCGTGGAAGCCGACTGCATGACCTTGCGCTTATTGTCGTTCGGTTTCTATCGCCGACCGGTGTCACCAGCCGGGGTCCGAGGAGCTTGAGGGGCCACCTTGCCCGACACATTAACTTGGATCTCTGCCTTCATGGAGGAGTCGGCCGTGGCGTACTTGTCTGCTATGATCAGTAGTTCGTCGAGGGTCGCCGGCTCATCGCAGAGAAGCTTGTGCTTGGGGAGGGTGCCCTCTCGGCACCCGGCAGTGAAGTACTCGATGGCCCGCACCTCGTGCACGCCCTAGCAAGAGTTACGCAGCTCAGCCCAACGCGTGAGGTAGTCGCGAGTCGACTCGTCGAGGCCTTGGACGCACAAGGAGAGTTGGCGAGGCTTGGGCTGCCGCTTGTAGGTGCTGGTGAAGTTGCGGGTGAATGCTTCAATGAAGTCAACCCAGTTGTTGATGCTGCGGGGCTTCAGGCTGTTCAGCCACATCCGGGCCGTGCCCTGGAGCATGAGCGGAACGTACTTCACGGCAACACGCTTGTTGCCGTTGGAGATGCTGACGGATGTGGAGTAGTCGACCAGCCAGTCCTCCGGCTTCACGGAGCCGGTGTATTTGGGTGTGTCTCTTGGGAGCGTCAACCCTCTGGGGAAAGGCTCGTCTCGGATGCGGGGGCCGAAGCAAGGCGGACCCAGCTTATCTTCTTCTTCCACCGCCAGGGATCGATTGAGGCGATCGATCCGGTGGCGGAAATCGTTTTCTCCGATTCACTCTCAGCGGCCAAGGCGGTCGCCGAGTGACGGGTGATCAATAGGCGGCGGGGAAATACGCCTCTCCCTGCGGGGGGAGGAGGCGGACAGTCGTCTTGCCGCCGCACTGCCCTCGGGCGGCCGTCTTGGTCGCGCTCGATGGTGATGTGATTCCGGCTGCGGCTGGCAGCTGGCTCCTTGTCTCTTCTATCGCGGACGCCACCAGTCGGTGTCCGGGATATCGCGCCTTGGTCTCGGCGAGGAGGCGGGTCAATGTTTTGCCGGTTGGGCGCTTCAGTGCGGCACCCGGCCTCTTGCTGCTTAGTAGCCACATTCGAGGAGCTGCTAGACTCGCTCCGTCATGTGGCGATGCTCGTCGCTCTCAAGCTTGTCTAGCTCGTCTACTGCCGCCTGGGCAGCTCGTATGTTTTCTGCAGGCGTGGCATAGACGGGACGATCTGTCCCGAACATGCTGGCGACGGTCGCGCCACGCTGCCGGACCAGGCCAATACGGCTAGGACCACCAGGAGTCGGCGTACCGCCGACGGCACGGTCCATCTCTCGCTGGTAGGCCTCCGAAAGGCGTCTCATGCTGGCCAGCCGGTTGGCGCTTTCGACGAGCTGGACATGGCGTGCCTCCAGCGTCTCGGCGTCGGCGTCTTCCGGGATGGGCGCAGTCAAGTCTTGCATCGCCGCTTGCAACGGATCCTGGCCACCTCCACCAGAGCGCTCGCTGTGGCTGATGACGAGCACTTCCGTGACGGTGCTGCCGCCGCTGTCCGCGCGAGGAAGCGGCTCGTCGTAGACCACCACGTTGGTGGGGAACGCGTCAAGCGACGCCGTGTCGGAGTCGACCAACATCGGGTCGGTGGAGCCAACCGACTCCAAGTCAGCAGCAGGCTCGCTGGCGACGTGGAGCTGATCAAGGAGGCTCACGAGGCGGCTCTCAGGGCCATCGGCGCCCGCATCAGACGCGGGCTGGTCGGAGAGGCGAATCTCGCCAACAAGATCGGTGAGGCAGCTCGCTACGCAGGCGACCTCCGCGCCGTGTAGCGCGTTGGCGCAGACGCCGTCTGGCGTGCCGGGCTGGCTGCGCTCGCCAGGAAGGAACAGGGTTCCCGTCCAGAACAAGTCTCCGGGAGACGGTGCACCTGGCCCCACGGTGGGCGCCAAATGTCGGGGGTTGGGTGCGACATATGTCAATGGATGGCTTATCATGGTGGGAGCGAGTAGAACGTCACCGGTGCCTGGAAGCGGGATGAGGCGTAGACACGATCGCCGGTGCACTTTACCCAGGTTCGGGGCTCTCCTAGGAGATAACACCCCTAGTCCTACTCTGCGTGGTCTCCGCGTGATCACTAAGGCACTAGTGAGTACAATGGTGCTCCTCGAGCTGTATGCTAGAGGTAGGAGAAGGCCGGGCTTGCTCTCCTCTCCCCTAGGCGTGAGTCTAATTCTAACGGGTTGGAACCCTTTGCATGGGTGCCCTGGGGGGTTTATATAGGCCTACCCCCAGTGGTACAACGGTAATCTGGCCGGGCGTAGGACCCGGCATTCAGTCTCTCTGGTCGCCGGCTTCCCCGCCGACTACTGGGACCCGCCGCCTGGTGGGTCCCGCCATCTGGTCTGGTACGGAGCCGACAGGCCGCTCCTGCCGCTCGCGGGTCTTGCCGGCTGCTGATTACTGTAGCCGTGATGCTAATGACGCTTGCTTGGTCAGGGGAGCGTGGCTACAGTCCCGCCGCCTAGCGGGAGATCACTGTAGCCACTCTGGGTCTTATCTGGTTAATGGCGCACGGGCCCCAAGGAAGGAACGTGCCGCCTGCTAGGAGCCGGCCTCCCTCGGGTCCGACTGGTGAGGCTTCTGCCGCCTTCCGGACTCTCGCTGCCTGGTAGGGCCCGCTGTCTTCTGGCTGTATCGACAGGCGGTGGTGGGAGCAGGGCCCCGCCTGACAAGAGTGACGTCAGGGGTGGAGTGGCAACAGTGCCGCGCCGGGCGGAGATCTCCGCCTGTATGGAGCACTGTGGCTACGCCCGGCCCTGGATACGGGGGTGATGGGATACACTGTAGCCTTGCATTGTCCTGTCTTCTTAATGGGGGCATAGACTTCGAGGGCGCCATGGGCCAACTGCTAGGAGCCGGCCTCTCTGGAGGCCGCCTACTAGGAGTCGGCCCGTCTTGGAGCCGCCTTCCCGAACATGGCCGTCTTCTAGCAGTCGGCCGTTCGGCTAGCCGGCCACCAGAAGGCAGCGCTTCGTCTTGACGTCTTGAGGGGCGGAGCCGGCCCGATGTCTTGAAAGGTTCTAGGACTCGGGTTAGGCTACCCGTGGCCCATTACTCCGACACACAAAATAATGATTCCTCCACCTAACACCTCAGACCTACCGAAAGGGCCTCTGTATTTCATGAAAAAAACGTCCCCCTGACAGCTGGGACCCACCGGCTTTATCTTCGCATGGAAGGAACTGCCTTCTTAGCCCCTGGCAGCTGGGACCCACCAGGTTGAAGCGAAGGTAGCGTTATCTGTCTGGCCGCGAACGTGTACATACATAGCGGTCAATCGGTGTCTCTGCAATGATGTACCGTGGCCGAGTAAGGAGCGGCGCGTGTTGAAATAGAGGCACCGACGTACCATGTCACACAGTCCCGCCTATGTCATGTACACGTACGTACGGCCATGCTGCAAGATAGTAAATATGGCTACGTACATACATACGGGCAGGGTCTCTAACGCGTACAACGACTAATCCTGTTCATCGGAAGCCAACCGGCTGGGTTGGAACGGAGAAACTGCGTCGTATTCATGGGGAGGCAACGGAATGCGCCATGTTCATCGGGAGGCAACGGAATACGTCGTGTTCATCGGGAGCCAACCGGCTTGGACGGAACAGCCGAAACAAGGTCTGGTGTACCGCAGAACGGAGGAAACAGGCCTTATGTTTGACTGCGTACGGTCGAAATAGGGTCATGTTCATCAGGAAGGGTCTGACGTACCGCAAAATGGAGGAAACAGACTTGTGTTCGACCGCGTACGGTCGAAACAGGGTCCTATTGATCGGGAGGTGTGTGGCGTACCGCAAAATGGAGGAAACAGACTAGTGTTGGAGTGCCTACGGTTGAAACGGGGTCCTATTGATCAGGAGGGGTGTGGCGTACCGCAAAACGGGACTCCACAGGCTACTGTTCATCCACTGTCGACTTCCTCCAGCCTCCACCTGCTATTGTTCATCCACCATCGACTTCCTCCAGCCTCCACTAGCTACTGTTCATCCACAGGGTCCTCTTCATCCAGCCTCCCCGGCTACTATTTATGCAGCCCTCCATGGTGTCCTATTCATCCAGCCTCCACCGGCTAATGTTCAACCAGCCCTCCACGGGGTCCTATTCAACCAGCCCCTCCACGGGGTCCTGTTCAACCAGCCCTCCACGTACGGGGTCCCTCCACCGGCTACTGCTCATCCACCCCCACGCCTCCTCGATTGGGGTCATGTTCATCCAGCGGCAACGACCTCTACTACCACGGGATCCTATTCATCCAACCCCCATCGGGAAATATTCATCCAACCCCCATCGAGAATTGTTCATCAAGAGGCAGCCTCGATCAGCTTCGGTTAGCAGTAGTGGCGAAGGAATCACTCGGGTTCAGTTAACAGCAAGGGATCGATCAGGGTTCAGTAACATAGCTAGTGCAAGCGCTCGGGTTCAGTTAGAGCCCAACGCCTCGCTCAGGTTCAGTTAGAGCGCAACGCCTCGCACACACGTGCGTACGTGTATGATAGAAATGCGCAAACCTCCGTGCATCGCTCGGCCCTGACCACCCACCGTAACCGGGAACTCCCTGATATTTTCCTCGCCCTCGCTTCTACCATGATTATTTCCGTCATGGACGGCCCAAAGAATGTCATGCAGCTGCGTCTCTGGCCCGTCCAGGACGAAAAGCCCACTTTCTGTCATGATTTTTTGTCATAGAAGTAGGAGCCACCACATCTATGATGATACCGGGTTTTGTCACAATTATCGTCATAGAAGTGTCATAAGCATGACAGGAAAAAAATTCGTTCGGCCCAAAATGTCAAGGATGTCTCTTTTTTGTAGTGGAAAAAGGTTTGGCTCGACCTCCACTTCGACCGAAAGTAGTTTAGCTTAGTTTAAATTTATGTTTTATTTTTGGTTATGCCAAACTATCTATGTTTAGGTTTGAATGCATGCTACTTTTGGTTGAACCTGCTTTGAGCTTGATCAAATTGAAGTTTACAGCGTTTAGTTTAGGGGATCGACCAGAAACGGCGAAAAATTGCTGGAGTATATATATATATCCACTAAGGGTTTTAGTCTGTTAACTTTTAAAGGATCGACTAGAGATGGCCTTATGCCTTGTTTATTTCAGTTCTTCACAATGTGATGCTCTATATGTGCAACTATTTGCTGTGCAGTTCAATTTCATCAATAACAGTTTCAACAATACCACTATGAATTACGATACTTGTTTGTTGTTAAGGATGTTACAGTTAACATGCCTTTTTGTTTTTTAACAATAACTAGTGTAATTTAGACCTGCACAATACCAGTTTGAATGGTTATTTGCTTGTTTTTAAATGTTATGCCCAATGCAGTTAACACACCTTTCCACTTCTTGTCTTGCTTAACTAGCGTGCTTAAGCCTGCACACTGAAGCTATCATTTGTAGATTATGTTTTCTACCATGGATATATTTGGTTGATGTTTAGCCTATTGTGCTTAACATGCCTTTATATGTACTCATACAGGACAATATTGAGAATAGTGCTATTTTCCATCGAGGTTAGTTTCATCGCATTCCTTATATGTACTCACTGTTAGGGATATCGGTAACTGGTACCATATAGCCTGGGGGCTGATAAGGGATTAATCGTCGAATCGGACATTTCACTGAATATATCTGTAACCCATTTATCAGTAGGTTAACTAGGGCCATATTTAATATATCTGAGGCTACATAGCAACATGCATTGCACTGAATGACTAAATATGCAATCCCAGGCTACATAGCAACAAGGAAGAGTGTTACCTTAATGTTCTGATGATGTCTAGATATACATGTAATAAAATCTTATATAATGGGATGGAAGGAGTGTTGTACTACATCATTTTGCAATTGTTGTTTAGCTTCTAACATTAACTTGGTGCTTTTAGGTACATATGTCATTGCCAAAGATCCACTCTTCCACCCTTTCTGCGTATGGGGCAATGAGATATTCATGAACCAGCATCAAGTGAGGAAACTGATAAAGATTGTTATTAAAATGGGTCGAAAGATGTCAACTGAACTATTTGTTTACAATTTATAGAACACAACAGTGAACTACAGGATGGTAAGTAAGAACTCTGTAGCCTTCTTTTTACTGCCGTAATGAGTTGTGTTAGATGACAATGTCTGAATCTTTTTTCCTTTGTAGTGGATCCTGAAGCAGTTTACTCTAGATTACCTCTCAAACTACATGATTGGCGGCCGACCATCACAAGGGGTTGGACTAGAGTCGTGTGTGCCTTCTGCATCCAGGAGAGCACAATAGGGCCATTCTGCTTCACCTTGTTCAGCAACCAGAATGGCTGTCGCCTCTTCCTTTGCCATCTGTAATAGTACAAGTATAGAACCCTCGTTCATCATTTGTTATTTGGTGCTTATGTAATTCTTAAACATATGTACCTGTGAATCGAATAATTCATTGGTTGTTTGAACTTGATGGATATGAGTAGCTATAGCCTACTTTCAAGTTCAAATTAGGTACAATTTTAAATAGCAGCAATTAAATTAGGGTGAAATTACAGTGTGCAGGTCATTATGGCGCACACGGTCAATAAAGCACAGCGTGTGCGATATACATCATAATCCGACACGGTTCACGGAGAGGAAACGTGTGTAACAATGCACACAGTTGTCGTTTGCAAAGCGTGTGTGATGTCAGACACTATCACATACAGTGCGGGAAAACAAAATGTGTGTGATTGTCTACTTATCATACACGGTTTATAATCATGAACTGTTTGTGATGTGACAGGCATCGTAAACGTAGAGTCAGTTTGGTACGTGCCTGCAAAACTCCTGTGCCTGGAATCTGGCTGGTTTTAGGTAAAACCATAAAACTCCGACTGCGATGGCAATGCGAGCATAAATGAGTAGCAAGTATGAAGCATTTGGGATATTCGAGATATCAAAAACGGTTATATAGGGACAACTGTATGCATCAAGGCTCCCTATCCCCGACGGTTTCTGGGTCGTCTGGGAAGGACCCCCCTATCACAGTCACTCACTAGGCGACGGTTCCAAATGCCATCGCGGAAAGGGGTTAAAAACCGTTTGTATAGCACCTTGTTGTACCAGTGCAAACATCACTTCTACTACAAAATGCAAACGAACTCCAAATGGCAACATAAAGAGCAAAATGAAGCTTATTCTATTTTTGGGTTTTTGCATTTTTGAAAACTAACTTGCAAAGAAAAATTGCAAAGGAAAAGAAAAATAAGAAGCAAATAAAAGCAAAGTGTTGGAACAAACCAACATGAGTGTTTTGAAGCTCCTCGAGCTTAAGTACAACCTCATTAAAATTTAGTCAAATACTGCCACATCTTGATGTAGAAGTGGTGATAACCTCCCCCAAGCTTAGGCTTTTGCAAGCCCAAACCGGCGAGATCATTGTGGCGGTTGGTCAGGAGCCCACTCCTGGCTCCAGTTGGAGAATTTCATGTCCATGTAGACGGATGTGCCTCGAAGGGATGCGGCGAGGTTGCTCATATCATCAACGGAGCTCTGGAGGCTACCGAGGTCCGCATAGGTGGTGTAGTCTTGTTGGGGCTGCTCATCTTCTTCGTCGATGGCGAGTTCTGCTTCATCTAGTTGTTTTGGTTCTAGGCATTCTTGGTCGAAAGCTGCATCTCCTTCCTGTGCAACATAATGCTATTGTCCATGCTCGAGTCCATTCTTGGTCAAAAGCTGCATCTCCTTCTTGGTCAGAAGAAGAAAAGAGAGAGATGGGGGAAAATACCTCCTTCCTCGAACTTATTGGAGCCGTTAGGATACCAAACGACCGCTCATACGGCACAGACGCCCGCATGGAACATCGTCGTTCTTCCCAAAAACTTATTAGCGTACGTGCTTACCTCATATGAACGCTTATACAGGTGGCGGCGGCCATTTAAAACACTGTATTCTGATCTGATGTGTTCTTTATCTGGTTCAGGGTGCAAAACGCCCGCTCAAACGGGCGCATGCGCCCATTTGGAATGTCGTCCTTTGTTCTGGAATTTTCTGCGTTTTCCAAAAAAGATTTAAACGAGCGCTCGAACGGACACATGCATTCTTTTGAAACACCGTCTTTTCTTTTGTCGTCTCTGTTGTTTTGTGTTGGAACCTCCAGTAGGTCAAACGACTATTCATGCGACCGCTTGCAGTCGTTTGAAACGTCGTGTTTTCATCTGTTTCTTGCGGAACTTTCATTTTCCTTAGTTCTCCTGCAGGGTTAGTTCCAAAACAATACATAGACATATTTACAGGTATGTAAACATAATTCAATTGGCACAACACAAAGCCTTCATTAGAACCACTCTTCAAAACTTACTTCTTCGTATAGAACTTCAATCACTCTTTTTATTCAAACTAAAATAAAAACTTACTTGTCTACATTATTCGCTTGGGTTGCCTCCCATGAAGTGCTTGTTTTCGGACGGTTAGCTCGACCGTAGTGATGATCAAGGTGGTGCAAACACACCAGGACTGTAGCTTATGGCATTCAGGATGATGCCCTCTCCTGAGTAGGCCTTCATTTTCTTTTTCCTGGGGAAATGTCTCACAAAAGGATCTTTAGCGGGTAAATCAAATCTAACATTCCTCTCAAACACATTTATCACGGCTATGATAGTCCTTAGAAAAGGTCTACCAGGTATTATAGGAGCAATTGGATCTTCAGGCATATCTACTATAACAAGACCAATCATGACAGGGCAATCATTAATTTGAACTATAACACCATGCTTGATGCCTACTGCCTGAGTAAAAGTAGAATTGGCAATATTCAAAAGGATCTCGGCATTAGCATAAGGACCGAGATTAATACTATCATAAATTGATTTGGAGATGGTGGAAACACTCGCCCCAAGATCACATAAAGCATTAAACTTATCCAATCCTACCTCTATTTCTAAGAAAGGTTCAAAAGCATCCTCTTGCTTAGCTGGTAACTTACTGTAGAGCTTCTTCGTTTTGTCATCAAGTTCACGTATTTTGGATACAACTTGTTCAACAAAAACATTATATGCTTCACTATTAGTTACCTCCGGTAGTGGATACTTCATGGATATCATTTTCACAAAGTCTACAATGGTATAATTGTACTCTGGCACATGACTTGTGTCAAGTACTTCAGCTTTCTCTTCATTGCTTCTCACCATTTTAACTTCTTCGATTGGATTGGGCTCTCATTTACCTGCAAACTTGGCCAAAATTAGTGTTTGGCTCTCTGCTATTTTAGCCACTTGTGCTTCCATATTCTTGGGTCTTCCTTCAAGTATCTGCACATCATTCGTTAGTCCAACAACCTTACTGGTTAATTCACCAAGTACGTTATCATGATTCTTCAAAATATTCTTGAAGTTTTCATTCTGCTCAGTCTAGCTAGCAATAAAACTTTTAAGAGTTTCTTTAAGAGTATTTCTGTTGCTAGCATTAGCTCCATTAAAATTATTAGATGCACCTCCATTACTAGGATAAGGAAGTCTAGGAGCATATCCATTATTTTTCCAATAAGGATTGTAGCTATTATGAGCAATAAAATTCACATCACTAGTGATAGCATTCACGTTTACCTTTTCTGTACCTTTCATCACGGAGATAAGTTCATCTAGCTTGGTTGTTATCTCCATGCTACTTTCTTCCATGGAATTCACCCTTTTAGTGGTGGTTCCATCAACATGCCGTTGGGCGTGGTTCTCTTGCATACCATCTAGTAATTTCCTGACATCTTCTATGGGCTTTCCCATGATCGTTCCTCCTGCAGCTATAGCAAGCATAGTTTTTGACATATGATTCAAACCATTATAAAACATATGGAGAATTAACCATTCCTCCATTCCATGATTAGGACAGTTTCTAATAGCTTCCTTCATTCTATCCCACACAAGCGCTAGTGGTTCACTTTCCTCTTGCTTGAAACCTATAATCTAAGAACGTAACTGCATAATCTTTGCAGGTCGACAATACTTAGATAAAAAAAATACTGCAACAATCAGCCCAAGAAGTAATGCTACCCTTAGGTAGTGCAAGAAGTCATTCCTTAGCTTTTCCTCTCAAGGAAAAAGGAAATAGACGCAATTTTAGTGCGTCGAGGTCACAATCCTTTATGCGTGTCACGTTGCATAATTCGGTGAAATTGTGTAGGTGCATACCGACATCCTCAGAAGCAGAGCCTCCAAATTGGTCCTATTGAACCATGGAAACTGAGTTCGGTTTAATCTCATACTCAGCGGCTGCTACCTCAGGTTGTGCAATAGGTTCACCCATAAAGTTGTTGCTGGGAGTAGCAAAACTCCCAAGATTGTGAGCCATAGTACTCTTTTGGTTTTTCAACTGACAAGACTTGCAACTGAAATTAAAACTTCAACTAAAAACAGAAAGTAATGACAAAAACTGAAAACTAACTTTAACAAAAACTCTAAACACAAAGACTATGAAAACTAAACTCCTCCCCAACAACGGCACCAGAAAAGGGCTTGCCGAGTGTTCCATCGGACTTACTCCATTTGCTATCTCTTTTTTATTGATCTGGTATTGGAACAGAAAAGAGTATCCTGCACCTATTTCCCCAGAGGTGACCCTGGGTTATCGAACCCATGAGAGGAAGATTCCCTTGAAACGATGGTCTCTAGCAAGCTTTTGTCAAAGTGTCAAATCCAGCTTTTGATCGGATTAGGAAGAAAATAGTGATTCAAACACTTATAATAAAATCAGGTATGGGTATGAGATCTTATTCTTACGACCATATATTTGTGATGGATCAAATATAATATTCATTTCGACGCTGGAGGTGATCACCCGTCGAGATGTGCATGTTACGGATCAAAGTTGGGGATGCGTCCAATTAACATATTGACCGGCACGAGTCCTGCATCAAGAATCAGTTGTCCTACCATGGGCCCTATCCGCCGCGCGGGTTACCTCGTTAATTAAGATAATGAAATCAGACAAGAGCTTTGGGTGTTTAATGACTACACCTCATGTATCCCCAAGGATATGATCCATGTTACCCTACAAAACCTTTACTGATACGTCTCCAACGTGTCTATAATTATTGATTGTTCCATGCTATTATATTATCCATCTAGGATGTTTTATATGCATTTATATGCTATTTTATATGATTTTTGGGACTAACCTTTTAACCCAGAGCCCAGTGCCAGTTTCTGTTTTTTCCTTGTTTTTGAGTATCACAGAAAAGGAAAACCAAACGGAGTCCAATTGACCTAAAAATTCACAGAGATCATTTTTGGACCAGAAGAATCCCACGGAGTATCGGAGATGGACCAGAAGAGTCCCGAGGCACCCACAAGGGTGGGGGCGCGCCCTACCCCCCTGGGGGCGCCCCCCGACCTCGTGGCCACCTCGGAGACCCCCCCTAACTTGTTCCCGACGCCAACACCTCTTATATATATCCAAACTTCCAGAACATAACCTAGATCGGGAGTTCCGCCGCCGCAAGCCTCTGTAGCCACCAAAAACCAATCGGGACCCTGTTCCGGAACCCTGCCGGAGGGGGGATCCATCACCGGTGGCCATCTTCATCATCCCGGCGCTCTCCATGACGAGGAGGGAGTAGTTCACCCTCGGGGCTGAGGGTATGTACCAGTAGCTATGTGTTTGATCTCTCTCTCTCTCTCTCGTGTTCTTGATTTGGCACGATCTTGATGTATTGCGAGCTTCGCTATGATAGTTGGATCTTATGATGTTTCTCCCCCTCTACTCTCTTGTAATGGATTGAGTTTTCCTTTTGAAGTTATCTTATTGGATTGAGTCTTTAAGGATTTGAGAACACTTGATGTATGTCTTGCATGTGCTTATCTGTGGTGACAATGGGATAGTCATGTGATCTACTTGATGTATGTTTCGGTGATCAACTTGCGGGCTTAGTGACCTTGTGAACTTATGCATAGGGGTTGGCACACATTTTCGTCTTGACTCTCCGGTAGAAACTTTGGGGCACTCTTTGAAGTTCTTTGTGTTGGTTGAATAGATGAATCTGAGATTGTCTGATGCATATCGTATAATCATACCCGCGGATACTTGTGGTGACATTGGAGTATCTAGGTGACATTAGGGTTTTGGTTGATTTGTATCTTAAGGTGTTATTCTAGTACGAACTCTATGATACATCGAACGGAAAAAAATAGCTTCGTGTTATTTTACTACGGAATCTTGAATAGATCGATCAGAAAGGATAACTTTGAGGTGGTTTCGTACCCTACAATAATCTCTTCGTTTGTTCTCCGCTATTAGTGACTTTGGAGTGACTCTTTGTTGGCATTTTGAGGGATAGTTATATGATCCAAATATGTTATTATTGTTGAGAGAACTTGCACTAGTGAAATTATGAAACCTAGGCCTTGTTTCGAAGCATTGCAATACCGTTTACGCTCACTTTTATTGCTTGTTACCTTGCTATTTTTATAATTTCAGATTACAAAAACCTATATCTACCATCCATATTGCACTTGTATCACCATCTCTTCGCCAAACTAGTGCACCTATACAATTTACCATTGTATTGGGTGTGTTGGGGACACAAGAGACTCTTTGTTATTTGGTTGCAGGGTTGTTTGAGTGAGACCATCTTCAACCTACGCCTCACACGGATTGATAAACCTTAGGTCATCCACTTGAGGGAAATTTGCTACTGTCCTACAAACCTCTGCACTTGGAGGCCCAACAACGTCTACAAGAAGAAGGTTGCGTAGTAGACATCAAGCAATTTCTGGCGCCGTTGCCGGGGAAGTTAGTGCTTGAAGGTATATCTTTAGATCTTGCAATTGAATCTTTTTGTTGCTCGTTTTATCACTAGTTTAGTCTATAAAAGAAAAATACAACAAAAGTGGAATTAAGGTTGCCTCATATGCTTCATCTTTTTAATGTCTTTCGTGAAAAAGATGGAAAGGAAAATTGTGCTCAAGTACTAGAAGAAGAATTACATAGAATGCTTGGCATAAAATATGTGAATGATGAGCATGATTGCAATGTTGTTATTATGAATTCTTTGAATACCCATGATGCTAATGAATGCAAAGCCACAAGCTTGGGGATGCTATGTTTGATGAAGATGATATTTTTTGTCCCCCAAGTTTTGATGAGCAAATTTGTTATGATGAAAGCATGCCTCCTATTTATGATGATTATTGTGATGACACGTATGCTATAAAGAATAAAGATAACCATGAAACTTGTCAGCATGATTTTAATTTTCAATTGGATTATGCTTCACATGATAGTTATTTTGTTGAGTTTGCTCCCACTACTATTGATGAGAATAAATTTGCCTATGTGGAGAGTAATAAAAATTCTATGCTTGTGCATCATGAAAAGAATGCTTTATGTGATAGTTATATTGTTGAATTCATTCATGATGCTACTGAAAATTATTATGAGGGAATATATGCTTGTAGGAATTGCAATAATATCAAGTTTCCTCTCTATGTGCTTAAAATCTTGAAGTTATGCTTGTTTTGCTTTCCTATGCTAGTTGATCCTTGTTCCCATAAATTGTTTGCTCACAAAATCCCTATGCATAGGAAGTCGGTTAGACTTAAATGTGCTAGTCATATTCTTCATGATGCTCTCTTTATGTTTCAATTCTTATCTTTTATGTGAGCATCATTGAAATCATCATGCCTAGCTAGGGGCGTTAAACGTTAGCGCTTGTTGGGAGGCAACCCAATTTTATTTTTGTTTCTTGCTTTTTGTTCCTGTTTAGTAATAAATAATACATCTAGCCTCTGGTTAGATGTGGTTTTATGTTTTAATTAGTCTTTGTGCCAAGTAAAACCTATAGGATCTTCTTGGGTGATAATTATTTGATCTTGCTAAAAAAGACAGAAACTTTCTGCTCACGAAAACAATTGTTAAAAATCACCAGAGAGCGATAAAATACTGATTCCAACTGCAGTAGATCAATAAAAAAATTATATAGGTCTTCCTATTTTTTCAGAATTTTTGGAGTTACAGAAGTATTCGAATGATACGGATTACTACAGACTGTTCTGTTTTTGACAGATTCTGTGTTCATTGTGTTGTTTGCTTATTTTGATGAATCTATGAGTAGTATCGGAGGGTATGAACCATAGAGAAGTTGGAATACAGTAGATATTACACCAATATGAATTTAGAATGAGTTCACAACAGTACTCAAGTGGTGATTTATTTTCTTATACTAACGGAGCTTACGAGATTTCTGTTGAGTTTTGTGTTGTGAAGTTTTCAAGTTTTGGGTAAAGATTCGATGGACTATGGAATAAGGAGTGGCAATAGCCTAAGCTTGGGGATGCCCAAGGCACCCCAAGATAATATTCAAGGACAACCAAGAGCCTAAGCTTGGGGATGCCCCAGATGCCATCCCCTCTTTTGTCTTCGTTCATCGGTAAATTTACTTGAGGCTATATTTTTATTCACCACATGATATGAGTTTTGCTTGGAGCGTCATTTTATTTTAGTTTGATTTGCTTGCTGCTATTTATAGTAATGTTTTGCATCTTTTAGTTCAATAAAAAGGTCAAGTATAGCCTTTATCATGCTTATTTTTCAAGTCTATATGCTGCTGTTTGAAAATAGAAAGTTTGCTGTTATGTTTTTAATATTTGTGAATAGTCAGAACATAATAAAATCTTGAAATTTTTACACAATGAGTAACAACAAATTATCCATAGTGTGGTAATTTTTCAGAATTTTTAGAATTAGAGAAGTATGAATTTTATTGCATTGTTTACAAATTGTTCTGTTTAGACAGATTGCTGTTATGTTTGCATTGTTTGCATATGATTGCTTGTTTAATGATTCTATTTGAGGATAGGACTTTTAAATATGCAGAGGCATTTAGTATTCAATATTAAATAATAATTTTAGTGATTTTCTACAGTAGAGAATGATAAGGTTTTGCATGGATTTATACTAACTTATCTCACGAGTTCTTGTTGAGTTTTGTGTGGATGAAATTTTTAAGATTTAGGGAAACCGCGATATGAACGGAATTAAGGAGACACAAAAGCTAAAGCTTGGGGATGCTCAAGGCATCCCTAGTCAATATTTCAAGAAGTCTCAAGCATCTAAGCTTGGGGATGCCCCGGCAGGCATCCCACCTTTCTTCTTCAACAACTATCGGTCAGTTTTGGTTGAGCCTAAGTTTTTGCTTCTTCATATGATATGTGCTATCCTTGAAATGTCATTTTATTTTGTTTTGCTTGCTTTTTGAATAATATCCCAAGATCTGGAATTCTTAAATGTTAGAGAGTCTTCATATAGTTACATAATTATACGTCTACTCATTGATCTTCACTTATATCTTTCGGAGTAGTTTGTCATTTGATCTCTCATGCTTCACTTATATTATTTTGTGAGTCTTTTAGAACAGCATGGTAATTTTCTTTGGCTATAAAATTAGTCCTAATATGATAGGCATCCAAGATGGGTATAATAAAAACTATCATATAAAGTGCATTGTATACTATGAGAAGTTTGATTCCTTATGATTGTTTTGAGATATGAAGATGGTGATATTAGTCATGCTAGTTGAGTAGTTGTGAATTTGAGAGATACTTGTGTTAAAGTTTGTGATTCCCGTAGCATGCACGTATGGTGAACCGTTATGTGATGAAATCGGAGCATGATTTATTTATTGATTGTCTTCCTTATGAGTGGCGGTCGGGGACGAGCGATGGTATTTTCCTACCAATCTACCCCCCTAGGAGCATGCGCGTAGTACTTCGTTTCGATAACTAATAGATTTTTGCAATAAGTATGTGAGTTCTTTATGACTAATGTTGAGTCCATGGATTATACGCACTCTCACCCTTCCACCATTGCTAGCCTCTCTAATATCGCGCACCTTTCGCCGGTATCATACACCCACCATATACCTTCCTCAAAATAGCCACCATACCTACCTATCATGGCATTTCCATAGCCATTCCGAGATATATTGCCATGCAACTTTCTACCATTCCGTTTATTATGACACGCTCCATCATTTTCATATTGCTTTGCATGATCATGTAGTTGACATTCTATTTGTGGCAAGGCCACCATTCATCATTCATGCATGTCACTCTTGATTCATTGCATATCCCGGTACACTGCCGAAGGCATTCACATAGAGTCATACTTGTTCTAAGTATCGAGTTATAATTCTTGAGTTGTAAGTAAATAAAAGTGTGATGATCTTCATTATTAGAGCATTGTTCCATGTGAGGAAAGGATGATGGAGACTATGATTCCCCCACAAGTCAGGATGAGACTCCGAACGAAAAAAAAGAGGCCATAAAAAAAGAGAAGGCCCAAAAAAATGAGAGAAAAAGAGAGAAGGGGCAATGCTACTATCCTTTTACCACACTTGTGCTTCAAAGTAGCACCATGATCTTCATGATAGAGAGTCTCCTATGTTGCCACTTTCATATACTAGTGGGAATCTTTCATTATAGAACTTGTCTTGTATATTCCAATGGTGGGCTTCCTCAAAATGCCCTAGGTCTTCGTGAGCAAGTGATACGTCCATTTTGCATCATGCTTTTATATCGATATTTATTGCATTATGGACTGTTATTACAAATTATGTCACAATACTTATGCCTATTCTCTCTTATTTTACAAGGTTTACATAAGGAGGGAGAATGCCGGCAGCTGGAATTCTGGGCTGGAAAAGGAGCAAATATTAGAGACCTATTCTGCACAACTCCAAAAGTCCTGAAACTCCACGAAAGTTATTTTTGGAAATAATAAAAAATACTGAGCGGAAGAAATACTAGAGGGGGCCCACACCCTGGCCACGAGGGTGGGGGCGCGCCCTACCCCCTGGGCGCGCCCCCTGCCTCGTGGGCCCCCTGTTGGCCCTCTGGTGCCCATCTTCTGATATATGAAGTCTTTCATCCGAAGAAAAATCATAAGCAAGCTTTCGGGACGAGACTCCGCCGCCACGAGGCGGAACCTTGGCGGAACCAATCTAGGGCTCTGGCGGAGCTGTTCTGTCGGGGACACTTCCCTCCGAGAGGGGGAAATCATCGCCATCGTCATCACCAACGCTCCTCTCATCGGGAGAGGGCCAATCTCCATCAACATCTTCACCAGCACCATCTCCTCTCAAACCCTAGTTCATCTCTTGTATCCAATTCTTGTCTCTAAGTCTGGGATTGGTACCTGTAGGTTGCTAGTAGTGTTGATTACTCCTTGTAGTTGATGCTAGTTGGTTTATTTGGTGGAAGATCATATGTTCAGATCCTATATGCATATTAATACTCATCTGATTATGAACATGAATATGCTTTGTGAGTAGTTACATTAGTTCCTGAGGACATGGGAGAAGTCTTGCTATTAGTAGTCATGTGAATTTGGTATTCGTTCGATATTTTGATGAGATGTATGTTGTCTCTCCTCTAGTGGTGTTATTTGAACGTCGACTACATGACACTTCACCATTATTTGGGCCTAGAGGAAGCCATTGGGAAGTAATAAGTAGATGATGGGTTGCTAGAGTGACAGAAGCTTAAACCCTAGTTTATGCGTTGCTTCGTAGGGGGCTGATTTGGATCCATATGTTTCATGCTATGGTTAGGTTTACCTTAATACTTCTTTTGTAGTTGCGGATGCCTGCAATAGGAGTTAATCATAAGTGGGATGCTTGTCCAAGTAACGACATCACCCAAGCACCGGTCCACCCACATATCAAATTATCAAAGTACCAAACGTGAATCATATGAACGTGATGAAAACTAGCTTGACGATAATTCCCATGTGTCCTCGGGAGCGCTTTCCTTCATATAAGAAATTGTCCAGGCTTGTCCTTTGCTACAAAAAGGATTGGGCCACCTTGCTGCACTTTATTTACTTTTGTTACGTGTTGCTCGTTACAAATTATCTTATCACAAAACTATCTGTTACCTATTATTTCAGTGCTTGCAGAGAATACCTTACTGAAAACCGCTTATCATTTCCTTCTGCTCCTCGTTGGGTTCGACACTCTTACTTATCGAAAGGACTACGATAGATCCCCTATACTTGTGGGTCATCAGCAAGCGAGTTGGATGCACACCCACTTAGTTTCTTTTCGAGCTTTCATACACTTATAGCTCTAGTGCATCCGTTGCATGGCAATCCCTACTCACTCACATTGATATCTATTGATGGGCATCTCCATAGCCCGTTGATACGCCTAGTTGGTGTGAGACTGTCTTCTCCTTTTTGTCTTCTCCACAACCACCATTCTATTCCACCTATAGTGCTATGTCCATGGCTCACGCTCATGTATTGCGTGAAGATTGAAAAAGTTTGAGAACATCAAAAGTATGAAACAATTGCTTGGCTTGTCATCGGGGTTGTGCATGATTTAAATATTTTGTGTGATGAAGATAGAGCATAGCCAGACTATATGATTTTGTACGGATAGCTTGCTTTGGCCATGTTATTTTGAGAAGACATGATTGCTTTGTTAGTATGCTTGAAGTATTATTGTTTTCATGTCAATATTAAACTTTTGTTTTGAATATTATGGATCTGAATATTCTTGCCACAATAAAGAAGATTACATTGATAAATATGTTAGGTAGCATTCCACATCAAAAATTCTGTTTTTATCATTTACCTACTCGAGGACGAGCAGGAATTAAGCTTGGGGATGCTAGATACGTCTCCAACGTATCTATAATTTTTGATTGTTCCATGCTATTATATTATCTATCTAGGATGTTTTATATGCATTTATATGCTATTTTATATGATTTTTGGGACTAATCTATTAACCCAGAGCCCAGTGCCAGTTTCTGTTTTTTCCTTGTTTTTGAGTATCGCAGAAAAGGAAAACCAAACGGAGTCCAATTGACCTAAAAATTCACGGACATTATTTTTGGACCAGAAGAAGCCCGCGGAGTATCAGAGATGGACCAGAAGAGTCCCGAGGCACCCACGAGGGTGGGGGGCGCGCCCTACCCCCTGGGCCTGCCACCTACCTCGTGGCCGCCTCGGAGACCCCCCCTGACTTGTTCCCGACGCCAACACATCTTATATATATCCAAACTTCCAGAACATAACCTAGATCGGGAGTTCTGCCGCCACAAGCCTCTGTAGCCACCAAAAACCGATCGGGGCCCTGTTCCGGCACCCTGCCGGATGGGGGATCCATCACCGATGGCCATCTTCATCATCCCGACGCTCTCCATGACGAGGAGGGAGTAGTTCACCCTCGGGGCTGAGGGTATGTACCAGCAGCTATGTGTTTGATCTCTCTCTCTCTCGTGTTCTTGATTTGGCACGATCTTGATGTACCGCGAGGTTTGCTATGATAGTTGGATCTTATGATGTTTCTCCCCCTCTACTCTCTTGTAATGGATTGAGTTTTCCCTTTGAAGTTATCTTATCGGATTGAGTCTTTAAGGATTTGAGAACACTTGATGTATGTCTTGCATGTGCTTATCTGTGGTGACAATGGGATATTCACGTGATCTACTTGATGTATGTTTCGGTGATCAACTTGCGGGTTCAGTGACCTTGTGAACTTATGCATAGGGGTTGGCACACGTTTTCGTCTTGACTCTCCGGTAGAAACTTTGGGGCACTCTTTGAAGTTCTTTGTTTTGGTTGAATAGAGATGAATCTGAGATTGTCTGATGTATATCGTATAATCATACCCCGCGGATACTTGTGGTGACATTGGAGTATCTAGGTGACATTAGGGTTTTGGTTGATTTGTATCTTAAGGTGTTATTCTAGTACGAACTCTATGATACATCGAATGGAAAAAATAGCTTCGTGTTATTTTACTACGGACTCTTGAATAGATCGATCAGAAACGATAACTTTGAGGTGGTTTCGTACCCTACAATAATCTCTTTGTTTGTTCTCCGCTATTAGTGACTTTGGAGTGACTCTTTGTTGCATGTTGAGGGATAGTTATATGATCCAATTATGTTATTATTGTTGAGAGAACTTGCACTAGTGAAAGTATGAACCCTAGGCCTTGTTTTGAAGCATTGCAATACCGTTTACGCTCACTTTTATCGCTTGTTACCTTGCTGTTTTTATAATTTCAGATTACAAAAACCTATATCTACCATCCGTATTGCACTTGTATCACCATCTCTTCGCCAAACTAGTGCACCTATACAATTTACCATTGTATTGGGTGTGTTGGGGACACAAGAGACTCTTTGTTATTTGGTTGCAGGGTTGTTTGAGAGAGACCATCTTCAACCAACGCCTCCCACGGATTGATAAACCTTAGGTCATCCACTTGAGGGGAATTTGCTACTGTCCTACAAACCTCTGCACTTGGAGGCCCAACAACGTCTACAAGAAGTTTGCGTAGTAGACATCACTTACTATCACCGGTGTTCAGTATAACACTTCATGGTCCCCTTGCTCCTAACCTTACCGATGCTCAATCTCCATGATCCTGGGTACCTGCAGGGATGAAGATCGCGGACAAGCCAAGAGACACTTCACGGAACAATTTAATTTCACACATACGGGACATTATATCAAAGTCTTGCATTGATCCCCTCGACAAATACCTTGGGTTGCAAGGCTTAGGTCTCATGTTGGAGATATTCCCTAGAGGCAATCATGTATGATGATATTTCCTATGTGTTTATGAATAAAGATAGTCCTTGAACATTATCAATGATGTGTATCAATAAGTATGTGACTTGTTTGTGGGACTATGCATTGTATGGTGACTGTCCTAAATGTCCCTAGTCAAAAGGGATGTGTGGACGCGCAACCGGATAGACTAGCATATGACACAGTCGATGGCTTGGTCTCACTAGCCATGGAGCACTGGATGCTAACCGGACAATATGGACTCGAAAAGATCTGGTGTCGGATCCGAGTTGAGATAAGGTCCGAGTCGGATAGACCCAACTATGAGACGCAACGATATGTCATCTGTGAGTCTCAAGTACAACATACGTTTTATGTCCTAAGACCTGAGCTAGCGCATGTGCTCGGGATGGTGACAGGCCTGCTTTGGGCCGACCAAATGCTACTCCGTGACTGGGTAGTTATAAAGGTAGGTTTCGGACTTGTCCAAACCCATGCTGCGAAACATGGTCAAGCAAGATGTGATTTGCCCCTCCAGTCAGGAGAGATATACTCTGGGGCCCTCGTGTGATCCGACCAAGAAAAGCGTGGCCATGTGGTTAGGATTATGAGATAATCTTGTTTGTGGTCGGCATCACTGGAACGAGAAAGAGGTCGGGCTAGCACAAGGATGACAGACTCGCCTTGAGACCGATAACATATATCATGTGGCAAAGTGAACAAAACTGACAGGTTCACCTAACGAGCTTCATCGGACACTTGGAGTCGGCACGCTTTACTAGAGGCCGCTACTGACTAGCCGAGTCGGATGTGATCTGACTCACGACCAAGTGAACGAGAACCTAAGGGGTTGCGCGGTTAAGGGAAGGAACCTGTGAGGTCGGATCCGACTCCACGAGTCTGGTGTGATCCTACTCGGACTTGGATCCAGGCCGAACAGACTTTGGTCTTTAGGATCCGTGTGAGGCCCAAGTGTTGAGCCCACGACGGATGCCTATATAAAGTGGAGGTGTGGCACACTCATTGGATTGATCGCTTCGGCGCTGTCACTAGGGTTTGCATGTGTTGCGAATAGCCACCTGATAACCCACAAGTATAGGGGATCGCAACAGTTTTCGAGGGTAGAGCATTCAACCCAAATTTATAGATTCGACACAAGGGGAGCCAAAGAATATTTGCAAGTATTAGCAGCTGAGTTGTCAATTCAACCACACCTGGAGATTAATTATCTGCAGCAAAGTGAGCAGTAGCAAAGTAATATGGTAATTTTGATAGTAGTGGCAGCAGCAATAGTAATGGTAACAGCGATAGCAGTAATTTTTTAGCAAGTGCAACAGTAACAATAGCGGTAGTAACTTAGCAAGAACAATATAAGATAAATTCGTAGGCATTGGATCGGTAATTTGTTGGATGATATTCATCATGTGACACTCATAACCTAGGGCAATACGGCACTAGCTCCAGTTCATAAATACAATGTAGGCATGTATTCCGTAAATATTCATACGTGCTTATGGAAAGAACTTGCATGACATCTTTTGTCCTACCCTCCCGTGGCAGCGGGGTCCTATTGGAAACTAAGGGATATTAAGGCATCCTTTTAATAAAGAACCGGAACAAAGCATTGACATGCGGTGAATACATGAACTCCTCAAACGATCATCATCGGGAGTGGTCCCGAGTATTGTCACTCCGGGGTTGCCGGATCATAACACGTAGTAGGTGACTATAACTTGCAAGATCGGATCTAGAACATGGATAAATGGTGATAACATAAACGGTTCAGATCTGAAATCATGGCACCCGGACCCAAAGTGACAAGCATTAAGCATGGCAAAGTCATAGCAACATCAATCTCAGAACATAATGGATACTAGGGATCAGACCCTAACAAAACTAACTAGATTACATGATGAATCTCATCCAACTCCTCACCGATCAGCGAGCCTACAAAGGAATTACTCACTCCCGGTGGGGAGCATCATGGAATTGGCGATGGAGAAGGGTTGGTGATGACGAAGATCGAAGATCCCCCTCTCCAGAGCCCCAAACGGACTCCAGATCTGGCCTCCCAATGAAGAACAGGAGGTGACAGCGGCTCTGTCTCGTGAAACGCGATAATTCTTTCTTCTTGATTTTTCTAGAAATATGTGATTTTATAGCGTCAGTTTCAAGGTCTGCGGGGCCATCAGGTGGGGACAACCAACCCAGGCGCGCCCTAGTGGGTTGTGCCCATCGAGGTGCCCCCTCAGGTGGCTCTTGGCTCCAGAAATTCTCTTTTATTGTATAAAAAATCCTCGAAAAGTTTTGTTCCATTCCGAGAACTTTTATTTCTGCACAAAAACAACACCATGGTAGTTCTGCTGAAAACATCGTTAGTCTGGGGTTAGTTTCATTCAAATCATGCAAATTACAGTCCAAAACAAGAGGAGAAAAGTGTTAGGAAAAGTAGATACGTTGGAGACGTATCACCACCTCCACTCGCCGCCGACTGTGTGATCAGACCTAGCAGTCCACCACTCGGTGTTCCTCCTGCACGCGCGGATACCGTTAGAGGTGGTGCACCTGCGCTGCTTCGGTGAACTTGTACGTGGGATCTGACGACCGGCTGTTCGAGGGAGATCGGACGAGGAGGAGACGACTCTGGACATGCTGCCCCAACTCTACTTCTACTGCACGGCACTGCGCGTCTAGTGGTAACGATCCGTGATTCATTCTCGTAGCATGTTCCTGGTTGTTCTGCGGGTAGGAATTTTTAATTTGCAGTCGACGTACCCTACCGTAGAACCCAACATCTCAACCCATACTTTACCGAACTACTCACACATGGAGATTAGATCGCGGGAAGAAAACATTGAAGAACACATCTTGAAATTGATTGATGGCAATATGTCTTACAACGGATGTCTTATGCGATGCAAGATTACAAGTATGAATGGGATGGATGAGCACTATGGTGGTGGTGGAGATGGCTATGGAGATGGTGGTGGCTAGGGTTTGCGGATGATGAAGAAGTGGTCTTGGCTGCTATGTTCATCATCTGGTGCTCTCTGCGTTGATATTTCAATCGGGTCCCTTTAACGAAAGTTGTTCAGGTGGATGATCTGCCTCGGAATCCATGCCATACGAGCGCTCATACGCCCGTATGAAACGTCGTCTTTTCTGTTGTCTTCGCAGAAACATCTCCTATTGATTCTTTCTTCCTCCATTCTTCTTCCATTCCATTTCCACACGTGATTTCTTCCATGTTTGGCCCATTTTCTGTGGAAACACATCAAAGAGAGGATTTGTGAAATCCTTTGCATTCGTTAGTCATTAGTACCAATATCGGAGCAAATATCTCTTTTTAATTGAAATATCTCGGTTTAAACAAATATGAAAATGAGTGTAAAAATATCACTCGTCACTTGGGATTGATCACCTTCGTTATGAATACATGCACAACGTGACCACTATCGACGATGGTGGCAAAGAGGAGAAGCGACAATATGGATTGGTCACTAGGGGCGTGCGAGGATTTGTTTCTCCGTTGCAATGCATGGGCATGTATGCTACCATTTCCTAATAGAAATAGAAACAAATCCATCTCTCTATACAACAATAGTTGTTTTCGATTGAGTTGGTTAGCGCGCGGCGGAGTTAATGATCACTTGACGGCAAGTGACAGAAACACACCCAAATGTTCCAAAAATTAAAGCTATGTGACCAATTCATGTCATTTTTCAAGTTGTTGTATGAATTTGTATCCACTGTGCAAGTTCTTGCTACTATTAATTAATTAAGGGGATCTGTCGTTGTGATGGTCAGTAGTGTCGTTTGTATCATCTCTCCTCATCTCCCTCACTTTGGTTTTTCTTGTACTGATTTTTTTTGCTCTTTCCACGACTCTTGGAAGCATATCCCAAATCGCATCATTCCGGGGAGCTAGGTTTTGGTGGTTGGCGCCTGTCATTCTCGACGGCAGCGTGGTCGACCTCTGCAGGTGAATTGAAGGCTTCAAGTTGTGTGAGCGGATGTAGGTTGGAGGCGGCACTCCTCTTCCTTGACTACATCGGGTGAAGACGGCGGTGCCAAGATCAGGTGGACATGCAGAAGATCCCCGGCCGACCAGTCACAACGACTCGATCTTGTCGCTTTCGCGACAGATCATTTAATCGGCTCAAAAAGCGACATGGTCTTTATGGTGCTCCTCCTGATCTGGCTTTGAAGGATGATCCACTCTGCCTTCAATGGAGTTACGGCGATGGTGGTGACCGACGGGTGACAGTTCGGCAAGGTGCAAGGGGATCTGACGTTCAGAACGTATATTTTCTTTTTACAGGTTCCTTTGTGCATAACTTCTTGACATTAGTTTCTCTTGATGTCTTCTAGGGTTTCCACGTGCTAGTACGTTGTAATCCTCATGTTTAATGGAATGTGGTTGCCTTCAAAAAATCACATCGTTCCATGTCCTCTACAATACTAAGCTCCCTAGTTTTAAAGGCCTCATAATCAATTGAGGTTTTCAATTTCAAATTGACCATCCAATTTTGACCAGGTTAGCAATTTCACGGGGAACTCTCATTCAATTTTTTTATACACTATGCTTTTTAATTTTGGAGCTCTCCCATTGAGGTATACAATTTTAATTCTTAACTTGATTCGGTCAATCCTTAGTTGTGGCCCAATGAAATCTCTAACTTCATTAAGCTCCCTAATTTTCAAGTCCCTCATTTAACTGAGATCTTCAATTTGGATGGATACACAATTGATTGTGTCATTAGATTGGGCTTTATGGTGGGATCTCTCGATGAATGGGTCCCTTGATAAGTGCATAGGTGATGTGGGTCTTGGTTGACAAAAAGAAATGTCAATTATGACACGTTTAGCATCAGCACAACACATGCTACCAACATAGGTAATTTTCTAATGTATTTGTATTAATTAAAATACGCCCTCGAGTCACACGGTCGAAAAGACCAACCCAAACACCACAATAAAATAAAAGAAAAATGATACACTCATGGTCGATCACTATGGATTGGTCATAGCAAACACTCTCCCATCAATCACTTCCCAGTTTTCACGGTTGGGCCACTCTTTTCATAATTTTCAACCATAAATTGATGCATTCATCCATAAACATGATTCCGTGAAGTCTGTCCATAGCTGTAGCATCTCTCTTCGCAAAAAAAAGGTGTCGCGTCTCTGATAAAAATAACACTCCATTATTTCCCCCACACGCCAAACCAACTAGCGCGTAAATAATTTTCAAAACTTCAAAAAAATTATCACGCAAAACAAAACATGTACAACGCTAAGAAGATAAGCGGCGCAGCAAAGCGCGCAGTGCCATTCTAGTCTATATCTATCTATCTATCTATCTATCTATCTATATCTATACCTCTATCTATTCTATACCTATACTAATTAGGCACTTCCCAAAAATTACCACGTTAATCAGTAATTAGGAGCCGTTAATCAGGTGGGGCCGAGTTATTACGGTGGAGATTAACGCAGATGAGTCCTTTCATCTTAATATTCCCCTAGAGTCCTCCTTAGGCAGATGACTCCTTTCACCCTAATATTCTCGATTAGGGAATCTGCACGTACATGTTCAGGTCAACTCAGCCAGGTTTGTACGAACATATCTTGCCGGAGGAAGCATATGCGCGCTAGCTTAATGCACGATCGCAGCAAGACAGAATCAAACCACCGGCGTCATCGTGCCGCCCGGCCGGTGATACTGCGACCCAGAGTGCGGCAGCATGGCGACCTGTGCCAGAACTTACTCGGTTGCTGCGGCGTACTGGGGGAAGGAAGCATGAGCTGCTGAACATATGAGTCCGGTAGTCCTATGCGGCGGAGTCGCTGCAGACGATGATCGAATGCTGCAAGGTGTGTACATGCATGCGGTTGGGCCACAAGTTCTGGCCTTACCACCAGGTGCTTGACTATGGGACGGGTCCTGTTGGACTTGAAGATCCCCATCTTGATCTTGGAAGATGCATGCTTTAGGAGTCCAATTAACTAGGACGTACAAGACGGCGCCAAGACATCCGGCAGCCGGAGAAAAGCAGTACTTTTGTCCGTGACAGCAACCAGATTCATGCTCTATTGCCCAAGATACGTAGTAGCATCATCCATGTTTAATTCATCGAGGACACCACACATGTTTGTTGATTATGTTGACAGTTTGATACTCACCACATGTACTCATTCCTTCGCAATAGATTATCCAGTTTTATCTCGGTAGCTATTTATGGTTAAAGGTGCAGCATTTATCTTGCCCTCTACCCAATTACTATTCAGATAACTGTTTTGTAGCTGCCACTTGCTACAGCTGCCCATATACTCCCTCTGTACTATAATATATGTCGTTTTTGCAGCTTAATGCATTCTATCTTCCCATGAAAAATATAAGAAAAATAGAAAATCTTCATACAGTGACGACTTCCAGATTATTTTGAATCTCATGGCTACTGGAATACTTCTCTTTTGATGTGAAGTGATAATTTATTGTTTTGAGTGGCTGCTATGTCAGCAAATTTCAGGAAATTTGTCTTCCTCTCATCGCGTAAGGAGTATATGGGGCAGGACATTCATTTTAACAGGCCTGGGATTGGGACTTTATGATGTGGTTTAGTTGTAGGTTGATGAATGGTGTCCGTTCGGAAAAAAGTGATGGGAAGAAATCGCTATATAAAATGATTTAGTTAACACTTTTATGGAGTGTAGTTAGGTCGCCAGCTGCTATGTCAGCAAATTTCAGGAAATTTGTCTTCCTCTCATCGCGTAAGGAGTATATGGGGCAGGACATTCATTTTAACAGGCCTGGGATTGGGACTTTATGATGTGGTTTAGTTGTAGGTTGATGAATGGTGTCCGTTCGAAAAAAAATGATGGGAAGAAATCGCTATATAAAATGATTTAGTTAACACTTTTATGGAGTGTAGTTAGGTCGCCAGCTGCTATGTCAGCAAATTTCAGGAAATTTGTCTTCCTCTCATCGCGTAAGGAGTATATGGGGCAGGACATTCATTTTAACAGGCCTGGGATTGGGACTTTATGATGTGGTTTAGTTGTAGGTTGATGAATGGTGTCCGTTCGAAAAAAAATGATGGGAAGAAATCGCTATATAAAATGATTTAGTTAACACTTTTATGGAGTGTAGTTAGGTCTCGCCACTAGAATTTCTTGAAGTAATCGATGGACATATGTGGGTATCAGACTCAATGGTTCATTGCTCCCTACACAACGCGGCATGATCCTTTTGACCACCCTGCACTGGGGTTTAATTGATTAATAACCCGTCACTGAATGACATGATATTATTTCAGTGATTGTCACATGATTGGATGTTGAATTACATAGCCCTTTACACTAATATTTTTTAAATGTGTGCGCAGATTACTGGGAAAGTTGCACCTGATCGTTCTTTTAACTCATATGTCTATGCTGCTACATACGTTTTGATGATTTACTTGGACAATGATGTATGCCCTTTGGTATGGTGTAATTAGCCCTTATTTGTTTTATGTTTCTTCAATCTAACTTATGTCTTATATATTTACAAATTTTAGGCTCTCTTCATATCTTCTCAACTGTTTATGCCTACCATATTTTTATAGAAAACTCTATTATCTATAACTATAAGGACGTGAATTTTTGGGACATGCAGCTACGCGCTGCCGATATCCCGGTCGTCCGCCAGGGCGCTGCGATTGCTACTTTTAATAGGACTTTTGCAATACGCGCGCGCGTGAATTCCCACTTCACACGAATACGCTGCGGTATACAACTCAGGAGTGGACCAGGCATCGTTCAAGGTACATGCGGCATTCAATGGATCAGACGAGAAACAAAGGCCCGGCCCGGGAGATGGGGTAACTCCCGTCCTTCAGTGGGTGTGCATAACAAGACGAGATGGCTTCAGCAGAAACGGAGATTACCAGGCTAGTGTATCGACACTATACTTGATCTGGAGTCTTTTGTTTATTTGGTTACGACTGAACACTATACTTCATCTTTTTTATTTGCCGTACTAGCATGTCGGAGGTTTCGGTGGATAGTTCTGGTTTGGGATGTTCTAGGGTCGGGGATCGTGGGAGATACTGGTTCATGATAAATGATGATTTTAATCATTTCAGTGTTCCTTGATTGCCTGCCATGCATTTACAGCTTAAAAAAAAGATTGTCTGCCATGCATTTACAGCGGGGGTGACAGCCATTTAAAGGAATGTCGGCAACATGTGGGGATTGTATCATATATGAAACTTGATTAATTTGTCAGGAGATTATCATGGTTAATGTGATTGTTGATGTTTTTTTGTGTGCAGTCAGTCTTTGTCAGGACTCGGGAGATTATCATGGTTAGATATTGCTGGAAACCTTGACTAATTTGTAATGCTGAAGGTGAAATTGAACTCACCCGCTTTGTTTATTGCTTGACGAACCATGAGACCATAACACAAAGCTGTTTGCGCTGTAGGTGAACCAGGCAGCAGATACTAGAACATACATTGATGAGCTTGATGGAAAACTAATTACTAGCTATTACATGCAGGACCGCGCTGAAATGAAACATTACTGGGCACTGATTGCCGTCCGACGATCTGAAAATGGGTCACAGCAAAATGAGTAAGACGACGAGGATGATTGCTCGGGGTTGAGTTTCAGTGGTTGTGGACGAAGAGCACGGCGATGACGACTAGATTGTTAAGGCACATGATGACTATGTTCTTCAGCCAAGCATGGTTGTCTTCAAGAAGTGAGACGTGGTGGTGGTAGACCGTGGAGTGCAAGATCAGGTGTCGGTGCACTTACAGACCGTGGAGTGCAAGATCAGGTGTCGGTGCACTTACAGACCGTGGAGTGCAAGAGGTGGTGGTAGACCGTGGACTGAATATACTTTTCCTCCCACTTACAGAACATGCATCTTCCTACATGCAACAAAATTTTGTTAGCCGGGATGAGTACATGGGATGGATTGAAAAATCGATGATGAACTTACACCATGACATGCAGCCATCCATAAGCACCGGCCTCGCTCGTAGCTTTCACACTGATGGAGGTGGTGTGGTGTGGCGTTGCGCTGGGACATGTATGAACACATGCTTGTGAACTCCGGGCAGACTCTGAGGAATGAACAATGAGCACGAACAAGAATGGTTGGGCAGCAGAAACAAGCAAGCTGGAGGTTTAAAACGAGTGAGGGGAGCGTGGTGCAGATAGCCACTGGGACTGACATGTACTCAATTATGCAAGTCTTGATTCAATGCATGACGATGCCTTGTGGGCCATCTACTGGCGAGGTCAGAGATAATAAGCAAGCTATACAACTTGTATACAGTCAATGAAATTCATTATACAGGCTCGAAGTATTTGAATGGCACGAATCACGTGGAGGCGGGCGGCCGTGATTACAACCTCGCGTGGCTGCATGTCTACTCATGATTTATCGATAACTATACTTACTATAATCTCTCAAGAAAATTCTCATATTTACCAGAGAAAATTAGAAAAATACAAACCATTATCTGGGACCAAATTATAATGGATGAGATTTACAGTAGTAGACGCTAGATACAGAACTCTTTGGCTTTATGTCGACAAAGCTTTTGGACTTCTATTGTCGCATCAAAAAGAAGAAAAAACTATAAAACACTTGGTTTTTCCTCCGTCCGGCTGTACTATGCAGCCGCCGCCGATCCATCGGAACACCCCGCCTAGGACTCCTGCCACCTCATGATTCCTGCTGTACTGACCACAGCACAAGTTGATGTGCATGAATCGATTGATTTCCCAGTTTCCTTCCATCCCTATGCAATCTCACCAAATTTTTATGTGCTTCTCTTTGTTATTTCTCATTGTATTACAGTGATTGCAGATATTATGTCGATTAGGTCAGCAAGGGCCATCAGAGTACATGCAGATTGAAGTGGGACAGTGGCCAAGTGAAATTGCAAGCATGCCTTAGGGACAGCGAACAGCGGGCCAACAGACATGTACGTGCTTCGTAGACTGGATCCTAATTAATCCGTTCAACTCACATGTTGCTTCGTGTTTAATTCCTTTGACGACTAGAGCTGAATTAGGCTTGTGTTGCGCTTCACATGTATGTTTATTTTCTCAAAGGAACTAATGATCCTATCAATATTTTATTTCCAAAATCTTTGATTCTCTTTCACATGAAATAATCCGTTTAAATAAGCGTCCATGGAGCATAATTTCAAACAGAGTAGGAGAGGAGCAGTCCATGTTTCTTAGTACTGGTGGGGAATCTCTCCGATACTCGGCAATCACTAATCATGAGGTAAATATATTTAGATGGAGACTTAAGGATATGAATATAACATATTTGCTCCATTTCTACCTCAATCCATTTGAATCCCACAGTGTTTATACAAAGATCTCGATATAAAAATATTTGTATAAATTATACATTAAAATAAGTTATGTTATATAACGATTATAAGTGGACTCAATTGCTCTTTGACTTTTCTGCACAATAATTTCTACTTCACATGAGATCTCGGTTTCTTACTCATATAGTAGGATTATTAATCAATCTGGAATTAGGTTCATACAATGTCAACATTTAATCAGGTGATCTAACATATCCATCGAAATTAGTTATTAAAGAAAATGATCAGGGTATCTCATTACAATGTCTGAGCACTATGAATTGGAGGTCAAGAAAATTGATCTAAATTTGTACCATAACGTAAATGGTATTGTTGACCATAATTTTAGCAAAGCTTTTTTATATGATGTTACTGTTGACTAAAATGGTAACTTTTATATGATGTTACTACTGACTAAAATGGTAACTCATATACCTATATATGTTTGGCGTTTAATAGCTAGGCTTTAATAGTTTGCAAAAACACCACTCCAAATCTATATGTAGCACTATGAATCATAATTTCGATATTTATTTTCCATTTTTTATACTTAGAGTAAATATGGTATATACTCATGTTATAAATATATAATAGCCATTTTGTATGATTAACCAAATGTTACTGCATATTGCCAAATTTGCAAATCACGATACAACACATGAATATGGAATGTCAAATTCTGATTGTGAACATGTGAAAATTCATAAATGAAAATATGAAATGGGACCATGTATAAAAGAAATGCACATTTGAATTCAATACAAACAAAAAATCATCCTAAAATATACTTTAGCCCGTGCGAATGCACGGGTTGACGACTAGTATGGACTAACTGATAATCTTAGATTCGATCAATCGCACTGCCTTTCCATGCCCCGCCATCAACAAGCGACCAATCTCAGCGCAGAAGGCTCTTCGTTTTGTGGACGCTCGTGTCCGAGTGCTTGTCGTACCACCGCCCACTTTGCGGCTCCTGCGCCAGCGCTAGCCTGTGACATCTCTCTATCCAGGCCGGCAAACCGGGACGCTGCAGGGCCATCCGGCCATCCAAGCACCGGCTGTTGGAATCAACCACGGCAGACCAGTCCGGCACGGACTTGGTGCAATCATCCGAGTAGGTTTGGGTTAGCTAGCTTTGTACTAGTATAAATATAGCTGTACCCTATACCTGTAATCAGATCAAATCAAAGCAATAAAGTACAAAGGCACGTCCCGGGCCTTTAGCCATCAACTCGTGTGTTCTCTCGTCTGTGTTTCCGGCGACCTGTACGTAGCCGCCGGCTGATTGCTAGTTTCAACTAGCTAGCTTTCCACGTACGTCTTCAAGCCAAGAATCGATCCACTCCGACGGAAAGTACTCGTCTACGAGTAGTGCGACGTATATCGGGACCTAGTGCCAGCAATTGGTATCTAGAGCAAGGTTGGTCTTCTAGTAACGGAGGATCATGGCGGACGACGATAAGAACAAACAACTGGCAGAATACTCCGGTGCGGCTAAAGTATTTGCTGCTCCGGCGAGTTCGTCGTACCCATGATTTGATCGCGAGAACTTCGGGGTCTGGAAGGCCCTCATGGAGTGTGGTCTCCGCGCCAACGAGCTATGGGACGCGGTCGACCCAGGAGGCAACGCGTTCAAGAAGGAGGGAGCCGAGCACCGGAAGGATCGGCAGGCGGCGTCGGCGATTTTCTCGGTGATGCCGATGGATGTCCTCCAACACCTGATCGCCAAAGAAACGGCGAAGGAAGCGTGGGATACCTTGAAGCTCATGTTCGAGGGACACACCCGGCCGCGTCAAGCAAGCCAATCTCCAAACTCTCCTAAGGAACTATGAGACTTTGATCATGGACGACAATGAGTCCGTGGATGCGTTCGCTTCACGGGTGGCTACTCTCGTCAATCGGATCCGCGCGCTTGGTGAAAACCTCACGGAAACCTCGGTTGTCCAGCGGTTCTTGCGCGCAGCCCCTCCCCGGTACCTGCAAATTGTCACGGCGATCGAGCAGTGCGTCGATCTCGAGACTCTCTCCATCGACGATCTCGTCGGACGCTACAAGGCTCACAACGAGCGTATGCGGTACAGTCTCGGGGATGGGAGGAACGATGAGAATGTCATGCTCACACGGGCTCAGTGGCTGGCGCTGGACTCAAGGAGAGGAGGCGAGGGCTCTAGCAACAACACTCGCCAAGATCGTGCGCCACAAGAACAAAGTAAGAAGAACGCCGGCGACGGCGCTCCGAAGAAGAAGAAGTTCGACAAGCGCAAGATCAAGTGTCACAACTGTGGCATCATGGGGCACTTCAAGTCGGAGTGCAAGAAACCACCGAAGGAGAAAGCTCTCCTAGCCAAAGGAGGCGATGATGGAGACATGATGCTCATGGTCGAAGTATGCGAGCTAATGGACAAGGACAGTCCAGCTCCAAAGGCGCCGGCTACAGAGGTTGTCACGCTCATAGAGGAGGCAGTTTATCTTCACGATAAGAAGAGGATGAACACGTCGAGGCACGTGTGGTACCTTGACACGGGCGCTAGCAACCACATGACCGGCGACAAGGACCAGTTTTCTGAGCTCAGTGTTTCGGTGGGAGGCACGGTTCGGTTCGGCGACGGACGGACCGTTGACATCGCAGGGCGAGGTACTTTCCTGTTTGAATTGAAGAACGGCGGTCACAAGGTACTCACGGATGTGTACTATATTCCCAAGCTAAAGAGCAGCATCATAAGTCTTGGTCAGCTCGAGGAGCGTGGTTGCAAGATTGTGCTCGAAGATGGCTATCTATGGGGGTATGACCGTCAGAGGATGCTAATTATGAAGGTGCAGAGGTCACCGAACAGGCTTTACGTCCTCAACTTGGATCGTGTGGATCCAGTATGTCTCTTGTCAAGCATGGACGACTCGGCATGGAAATGGCACGCGCGCTACGGTCATCTAAATTTCCAGGCTCTTCGGCAACTTGGACAAAAGGAGATGGTACGTGGTCTACCGTGCATCAATCATGTCGACCAAGTGTGTGACGGTTGTCTCATTGGGAAACAAAGGCGAGCCCCGTTCCCAAGAGAGGGAAACTTTAGAGCGAGTAAAGCTCTTGAGTTGGTCCACGGAGACTTGTGCGGACCGATTACACCGGCCACCCCTGCCGGAAATAGATACTTCTTGCTCGTCGTCGACGACTTCAGCAGATTCATGTGGATCGTGTTGCTGAAGACAAAGGACCAAGCTTTGCAAGCCTTCAGGATAATAAAGATGGCAGCTGAAGTAGAATCTGAAGCCAAGCTGAAGGCCCTCCGTACCGATCGGGGGGGTGAGTTCAAGTCTCGTGCATTCACGGAATTTTGCGAAGCTCAAGGGATCAAGAGGTATCTTACGGCGCCATATTCACGGCAGCAAAACGGTGTTGTGGAACGGAGGAATCAGATCGTGGTAGCGATGGCACGAAGCATGCTGAAGAGTAAAGGCATGCCGGGCAAGTTTTGGGGTGAGGCGGTCAATACGGCCGTTTATTTGCTGAACCGGGCTCCAACCAAGAGTGTGGTTGGGATGACGTCGTACGAAGCATGGTACGGACACAAGCCCACGGTTGATCATCTTCGCACTTTCGGGTGCATGGCGCATGTGAAGACAGTGACCGGGCATACTAGCAAATTGGCGGATCGAAGTACTCCAATGGTGTTGGTTGGCTATGAAAAGGGAACAAAGGCATACCGTGCGTGCAACCCCTCGACCAATAATGTGGTTGTGACGCGTGACGTGGTCTTTGAAGAAGCAAGGTCATGGAATTGGAACTCCACCAAGCCGGTATACCCGTCTTCCGATGAAATTTTCAACGTTGTTTACAATGATTACGAGCATGCAGACATTGGTGATCAACCGAAGACTTCGAGCATCGCGAGCGGCGCGGCAGAAAACGATGGCGCGAGGCACGCGCCAAAAGCAGTGGCGGCCGACGCGCACGAAGCTGCGTACGGCACGCCAGGCAGCAACGCACGCAGCGCCCCTGGTAGCGCTCGCTCAGCTGGCCAAAAGAACGTGTCAGAGGGGAGCAGCCCATCCAATGGCCCAACTGATGGACCTGAAGATGGACTCGAGTCAGAGTCCAGAGAAGTCAGCCCAGGACGTAGCCCTCACGTTGCGTCAAGAGGGCCAGAAGGCCACGTGCATGGGATTGTTGGTTCTCCTGTATGTACACCAATCTCATGTGGTTCACCTGGTCGACGTGTAGCCAGCCCAAGGGTGCTCCAATCGCCTGAAAACGGAAGTGTGGCAACTTCAGATGATGATTCCTCGTCTTCGACTGTACAGGAGACAAGGGAACGTCCGCCGACACCAGTACGTCTTCGACCAGTGGTGGATTTATATCCAAAGGAAGTGCTTCCAAAAGTAAATCCTGTGAAAATTAAAGGAAGAGGACGGCGGTGTCTGCTTAGCGTTGAGGAACCGACGAAATTTGAAGATGCAAACACGGAGGAGTGTTGGCGTCGTGCTATGGACGAGGAGTTGGGATCGATCCAAGACAACAAAACATGGGAGCTCGTGGATCCACCCAACGACCATAAAATCATAGGGCTCAAGTGGGTGTACAAAGTCAAGAAAGATGCCGAAGGAAACTTGGTGAAGTATAAGGCAAGGCTCGTAGCCAAAGGATACGTGCAAGAGCAAGGTGTAGACTTCGAGAAAGTGTTCGCTCCTGTCACAAGGATGGAATCGGTGAGGCTAGTTATAGCTCTCGCGGCTCAATAATCTTGGAAGCTACATCACATGGATGTAAAATCCGCTTTTTTGAACGGGGAGTTGAAAGAAGAAGTATATGTGAAGCAACCACCGGGTTACATCAAAAAAGGAGAGGAGCACAAGGTGTTGAAACTACACAAGGCATTGTACGGGCTATGCCAAGCTCCTCGGGCGTGGAACATCAAGCTTGATCGTACACTAGTTTCTCTTGGTTTTGAGAAAAGTCCACTGGATCATGCTATGTACAAGCGAGGTAAAGGCAAGGATCGTCTCCTAGTGGGCATCTATGTTGATGATCTCTTGATAACTGGAGCAGATGAGGAGGAGATTGCTAGATTCAAGCTACAAATGAATGACTTTTCAAGATGAGTGATCTAGGGCTCTTGACTTACTATCTCGGGATCGAGGTACATCAAAAGCTGGAGGGAATCACACTATGCCAGGAGGCATATGCAAAGAAGATTCTTGAAAGCTATAGCATGGAGGACTGCAATCCAAGTCATGTTCCAATGGAGCCTCGACTTAAACTTAGCAAGAAAAGCCAAGCACCCGCGGTTGATGCAACGGAGTGTAGAAGTGTGGTTGGAAGCCTAAGGTATCTTGTGAATACACGACCAGACTTGGCATATTCCGTTGGCGTAATGAGTCGCTTTATGGAAGCACCCACGACAGAACATTGGGCAGCTGTGAAACAAATACTCAGGTACATCAAAGGGACAACTAACTTCGGTTGTGTCTATTTGAGAGAGAAGCGGAAGGAGATGGTGGAGCTACTTGGCTACAGTGATAGCGACTTGGCAGGAGATATTGACGACCGTAAAAGTACCTCGGGTGTGGCATATTTCTTGGGAAGAAGCATAGTGAGTTGGCTATCACAAAAGCAGAAGGTGATTGCATTATCATCCTGTGAAGCGGAGTATATTGCAGCTGCAACCGCGGCAGGTCAAGGTGTGTGGCTAGAAAGGCTACTCGGTGACCTCACTGACAAGGAACCGGAAGGAGTGGTGCTCTACGTTGACAACAAGTCCACGATTGCTCTATGTAAGAATCCAGTGCATCATGATAGAAGTAAGCACATTGATATAAGGTATCACTACATACGGGATTGCGTGAAAGAAGGCAAGATTGAAGTCAACTACATTTGCATCGATGATCAGCTTGCAGATATCCTGACCAAGTCTTTGGGGCGACAGAAGTTCACGGAGATGCGGGGAAGGATCGGCGTCCAAGCTGTGAAGTGAGGACATCGTGGTTGGGGGGTGATTGTTGGAATCAACCACGGCAGACCAGTCCGGCACGGACTTGGTGCAATCATCCGAGTAGGTTTGGGTTAGCTAGCTTTGTACTAGTATAAATATAGTTGTACCTTATGCCTGTAATCAGATCAAATCAAAGCAATAAAGTACAAAGGCACGTCACGGGCCTTTAGCCATCAACTCGTGTGTTCTCTCGTCTGTGTTTCCGGCGACTTGTACGTAGCCGCCGGCTGATTGCTAGTTTCAACTAGCTAGCTTTCCACGTACGTCTTCAAGCCAAGAATCGATCCACATCCACGACTCCAACAGAAAGTACTCGTCTACGAGTAGTGCGACGTACCGGCGTCGTCACCTCGAGAAGGGGCTGCAGGGGGTGTCTCAAAAAAAAAACCTCGAGAAGGGGCAAGGAGTCTGTCGTATGCTCAGTTCAGGTCCCTGGGTGCTCACTATGGCACGAAGAGTCCCTTGCTGTCATCCTCTTCGACCGGCATAACAACGACGGGTCAGCCAGCGGACACTACAAACAAGTTACGCCAACTCCAATGCGCGACCGCATTTGATTCGTTTCTGTTCGTTTGAATCAAAACAGACATAAATCACGGCCCAACACGCCAATGCAAACGGACGAGCGTCTGTTTTTTGTCTGTCCGCGACCCATATCCGGCCCTAATTTGGGCACATTTTTGGGTCGAGTCGGAGAGCGCAGACGTGAGGGACGCACGCCCTGGTCATCCTCCAGCCCGCCCGTCGAGGGCACAATGTTCACATTTCCCCTTTTCGCCCGAAACCCTCCTGCCCTCCCGCTCCCGCCATGGCCACCGACCAAAAGGACGCCGTTGCCGCCATCGGAGAGGCCATCGCCGTCCGGCCCGCGGCCCTGAAGAAGAAGAAACCCAAGAAGGTGCTCACACTCAAGCAGCTCGCCCGAGAAACGGCCAAGAGGGATAGCCAAAGGGCCAATGCTGCGGAGAGAAAAGCCGCCGCCATCGCGCAACAGTGGTCCGCCACTGAGGAAAACGAGACCCTAGTCGCCAAGGACACGCAGGCAGCCACGTAGCACGCCCTCCTCATGCTAGGGTTTAGCTGACCTAGGCCTGCCATACTTACCGTCGCCGCCATGGCCGCGACAAGCACCTGCTCGTCGGTTGTTTGCCCTCCTTAGGGGCAGTCGATGAGCTCCTCCACAACACCCCAGACGGACAGTCTGCATCCAACACACAACCATGGTGCGACCCGCTTCTCCACGTCGCCGGACGGTAGCGTGATCGCGCCAGCCACCCCCCACTGCTGCGGCCAGCATCAACGTCACGCCGGGGTCCGGCGCAGGCCACGCGACCAGGAACAACATCATTTTGTATGTCGGATGTGTGTGCCAACATGAACTAGGGGCCGCAAGACATGAACTATGGTCGTTTTTTGTGCGCTAGCAAGTGTGCCGACGTGAATCATGGGGGTGATCATTTTCTAGGCTGGCATATTAGCTGGCCACTGACGCTCTAGCCGGCATGAACTTTGGCCGCGCTGGCATGGCTATGGCTGCGGTCTATTTTAGTTTTTACTTTTATCTTGCATGGCACCTCGACGAAATGCGTAGTCAGTTGAGAGATGCGGCTAGATTTGCTCCTTCATGGCCAGACAACAGCCCTATGCCCGACAGAAACAGATAAAATCCGGTCAAACCGGACGCCCATTTGAAGTCGGACGTTGGAGTTGGCCCTAGGCACAGGGAGACAGGGACAGGAGGGCAGCAGGCGGCGGTGGAGCACGCAGCAAGGTACGCACAGAAAGCCACCCTCTTGAATTCACGGAAAACGGCATCTCCCCTCACAAGTGATGTACGTATCATGTATGTCGGTGTCCATTGTTCTTACCGTTGTTTTATATTCCCTCCGTCCGCGAATAAGTGTACATCTTGCTTTTGTCCTAAGTCAAAGTTTTAAAACTTTGACCAACTTTATAGACAAAAGTATCAACATTTATGGCACTAAATTAGTATCACTAGATTCGTTTTCAAATGTACTTTCGTAATATACCAATTTGATGCCATATATGCTACTACATTTTTCTATAAAGTTGGTTAAAATTTTACAAATTTGACTTAGAACAAAAGGTAGAAGTACACTTATTCCCGGACGGAGGGAGTACTCAAATTTCATAGTCCGTTGCTCATCTAGTTCAAAGGAAACGAGTCCTTGTGTGATCACGGTGCCGTTGAAACATTCCCAAAGTATGTTATATTTCCCTGAATAGAGTAGTTGAACAAGTGTTTTTCTTGTTTGTTCATTCCTCCATTCTGCTGGATGTGAATCTTATGCTCTCCTACAGGTGGATTTTCTGAAGATCTTGTCTATGTTGATTGTTGTTTCTTGTACAAAGCATTTGTTAGTACTACTTGTTCTGAAGAAAAATAACTGAAGCGGAAGGCTCTTTTCTGAATGATGATAAATCTAGGAGAGAATGACAAATTAGTTTGTGCAAATCTCCCACTGGTTTGGGTCCTCGAGGAAGTCCTTTCTTGCTTGGTTTTTGTAATAACGAATTAGACATTTCTTGCTTGTGAACAACTGATTGCATATCTGCTTATTGCATGAACAACCATATATGCAACCATCATGGCACACTGGTGCATTTACATCTTGAAGGATAACAAGAGTGTAGCTTACAAGAGTGGAACAAGGTAATGCAAAAACACACTTTATATTCAGTTGTTTATCTTTCCTTGGTATTTCATTCATGTCTACACTGCTCTGTACCTTGTGGACAGAACTGCCAGATTCAGATCGTGTTTCATCAATGAATGATTATAAGTATAAGTCGCTCTTTCAGATAGACATCCCTTTTTATTTTAACTAGACAATGCCACGCGCGTTGCGGCGGGATGGTAGTGTGACAAATAACCTGAGTGTTGCAGATTGGGGTCATATCCAGAACTATGTTAGTTGGGAGCTCCCGAGCGTACTCAGAGTTTAGATCATTCTGGCCGTTCGATCGATTTTTTGATGCGTTTTGCACCGTCGGATCAAGCCACTGGTTGACATCGGCAGTTGGATCGAGCCCGTGACACTGCTACAATGAACAGTTTCACCCCCCGCTGTAAAGATCTCGTGCCACCGCCGTTATTCCGTGCCCCGCAGAGGGTATTTTCGTCTTTTCACATCTTAGGTCAACATGTGCCCTTCTCCTATTCGTTGCCTCATCCCCAATCGGTCGATCTCTCCTCCACTTCCCTCTCCCGCACATCTCTCTCCCATCCTCCCCGTCCGCCGCCGCCACACCATCGCCGCCGCCTACCCTCGGCGGGCGGCCCACCCCCTCCTCCTTCTCCGCCGTGGCGCGGTGCTCCGCGGCAACCTCTCGCTGGTCTGGTCCGGTTTGAGCCCCTTCGCGCTGACCCCGACCCCCCTTCTTCCAAGCTGGCGCGGCCACCATCGACGGCGAGGGCCGCAGCAGGAGCAGGAGCACGGCGGGAAGGAGGAGAACGACTAGGGGAGGTCGAGCCGCCATCCGTCTCCGGCCGTCGACACCTCCTGTTCGACCACACAGCGGGAGCACCGGACTGTTGTCCTTGTGTTCGTGCTCCTCCAGGAAGAAGACGACCCAAGGTGAGCCGCCTCCGATCCATCTTGCGGAGGCAGCGGTGAGTGCCCTCTCCACTCCCCCAATTCTCTCTCTCTCTCTCTCTCTCTCTCTCTCTCTCTCTCTCTCTCTCTCTCTCTCTCTCTCTCTCTCTCTGACCGTTGCTTCTCCCGAACTGCAGGAGTTCTCCTCCTCAAGGTGTCAACCGTCCTCGATCTACTGCTCCTCCTAGGTCTTCTGCGATGGCTTCCTCGCATGTCGGCGCTGGTTGAGATGCATGTGGGATTCCCGCAGTTGATTTGCTAGGTTGCTTTTGATATGGTCACGGGACTCACGTTCGATTTTGCTGCAGGTTCCTTCCTGTCGTTGTTTGCATTTGTTGCGGATCAAGGTCGTCCTGACGTCTGCTACTGCTGTGAGGGAGGAAGAAAGCTTTCTGGTCATGAGCATTTCCTTTATTTCCTCTTAATTCCTTTGGATGCATTTGGTGCTCGGATCTGCTTCGATCCCTGGGGTCTTTTGTTGCTTTGCAAACAACTCAATGGCAAGCCCAGATTCGTAGTTTTTTGTTTCTTCCTTCTTTTGTCCGTTGGCTGTGGGTTTGGCATGTGCTGCTGTTGTTTGATTATGCAGGACTACAATATTTGGCTGGCCTCACTGTTACCTTGGGTTATTTGCTGGTTTAGGTGCCTGGCTTGAGGATTAGTTGCTGGATTGTGTCAGTCTAAAGTGTGTCCCAGATTTGTTGGTTTCGTTGTTTAGCTTAAGTTGGGCTGATTAGTCTCTGATTTGGTTCTTTGGCTTGACGATTAATTGCATAGATGGCGTGGATTTAGTTCGGTTAGTCCTGGGTTTAGGTGCTCATCTTGAGGATTGCTTGCCGGATGATTTGGCCATTTAGCGAGAGGGTTAACCGCATGGATGGCATGGCTTGTTAGTTAGGTTAGTCCCTGGTTTAGGTGCTCACCTTGATGATTACTTGTTGGATTAGGTGCTTACGTTGAGGATTGCTTCCTAGATTATATCAGTCTGAAGTGTGTCACATATTAGTTGGTCTGGGTGCTTGGCTTAAGGATTGATTTTGAACTGGTTAGTCTCTGATTTGGTTCTTTGGCTTTAGGATTCACTACACGCTGAATTATGTAAGGCTAAAATGTGTCCCAAATTTGTTGGTTCGAGTGTTTGGCTTGAGGGTTGATTGTTGGTCTGGGTTGGTCTCTGATTTAGTTCTTTAGCTTAAGGATTGATTGCATGGCTGGTTAGTATAATGAAGATTAATTGTTGGTCTGGGTTAGTCTCTGATTTCGTTCTTTGCCTCAAGGATTAATTGGGTGGATTCATAGCTGCTATGACATCATTATAGTGGTGATGGATACTGTTGGTTGTGAGCTATTTCTAGGCTAGAAATTATTCCTTTTCTTATGAAGGTTAATTATATTCACAACATCATATTTTGGAAACGAGCGGTTATGAATTTGTTTAGTGTCAGGAGTGCAGTGGATTATGATCAATTAAGACAAATCTATGGACAATCATTACAAATGTGATTATTTCATTGCCTGCAAATTTAGTACGTACTCTTATTTCCAGGATCGTTGGTTGGTTCTATTGCTATTTATTGTGCAAGGACCCTCTTTTGCTGGCCTCGGTCTTCTGCACTGTGTACCCTCTTTTGTTGGCATCAGCCTTTGAGATGATTTGCTAGTGTGTGTGTGTGATCTTGGTATAATGATGTGATGAACTAATCGATCCTACTTAGAACATTTGATATAGTTTTCTTCCACGAATAATAAATCATGCATGTGTGGGAGGGTGAAGGGGGACAGGAGATAGGATCACTATTTACCCTTATTGTCGCGATTACATGTTCTTCTGGTGGGTTTCTGACGATTTGGCTCTTGGATGCAGGGTGGGAACGAGGAGATGAGTCTCATGGCGATGAGCGGAACGGAGACAAGGATGGCGACTTGATGTTTTGGGATGTTTTGGTGGTCTGATGCTTTTAGTCACCGCTCTCGTTCCCGAGGTGCTCCTTTATCTTGACCATGACTCTGATTTTTAGTTAGACACCATGTTTGCAGATTCAAGTTCCAAAATCAGGGTACTGTTTTTTATTTTTGGTAAGCTTTAGTGAACTGAAACATGTAGAGTTTGGATTGGGGATATAAGCATTGTTAAACTAGGTTACATACTAGATTTTTCTGAATTTCTCCTCCTTTTCTGGTTCATTGCCAGAACATAGCTTATGGTTTCCTGCAAGTGAGCTATAAAATGAATATAGGCTGTTATCATTGCATGCATGTTTATTATGAACTTTAGCTAAATTTGGTTGTGTATTGTGCAGGTGGTGGCCAAAGGCAAATGGTATAGAGCCTCCATGAGATTTTGAATTCTGCTTGATGCATATAGGAAAGGATATTGTGAACATTTGGTTCATTTTGGTTGTGGATTGACCTATGATGTGCAAAGGAAACATGTTGTCACGCCTTCAAGTGAGATTCTATCCGATAAAAATGTGCACTCTTGACATGCTTAATCTTTGATGTTTTCGGCTTCAATTGTGAGGCTGCACTGCAATCCAAATCTCCTTTTGGGTATTGTGTCTTTGTAGTATAGGATACCTTCATAAGATATGGCTGGCCATATGTACTTATGGTTGCCCTGGTGGTTTACTTCCTGCTTAGTTCTTTGGGAGAGATATATGCATTTTGGTTCATATCCATGTCTGTAGGGTGTGCCCAATTTTCAGTGCACCGCAATACCTGTTCTGGTTAGTGATTTGGCAGAAATATGTGCAGCGGGTAGTAGTTGCTGCTTCCTAACAGTGGAAGTCTGCCTACACAAATAATTAATCTATGTGTTCCAGAATTAGACCGCCTCCTCATTGTTTATAGATTCACCAAGCAATGATTGATGCTTGCTAATTATAGGAATGGTTACTGCTTGCATAATTAATCTATGGGTTGCATAGTCCATTAGGTCACCTGCTTATTGTTTATATACGAAAAAAATAACAGTTCCTCCTTACTGATAAAGGAAAGTTGGGTAGGAAGAAATCTAGGTAGACAACCTTTTGATTGTTTTTATATGCATCAAGCAATAGTTGGTACTCGTTGGTTGCATTAATGCTAACTACAGAAACCTTTCCATGCTCAGCATTATCGGCGACCTCTCAGATTTGGAGTTGTACTTCGTTATTGTGAATGATGAATATGGTCAACAATCTGAAGAAGAGTCACCTTCTGCCGAGAGAGTGATGCGTGTTACTGCCGGGAGAGCTGCTTCTTGCCGGGAGAGTGATGTGTGTTACTAATCTCCTATTTAGCATTGCTCTAGGATCAGTAGTACCATACGAACGATCAAACATTTCATTCCTCCTTTTGTTCTAATGCAAATGCTTGCTTATGTGGTTGCAGATCGACTTGCGATGTGCTAAGCGGATGATTGTGTAACTGAACGATCAATCAGAGAAGAGTGTTTTCCCACCCAGAGTGAGGTGAGATGTTTCTGTTCATCTTGGTTGTACTTAAGATAAGATTTAGCTACAGATAATCATTAATCACCTAATGTATTTCTTTGCCAAGTGTGTAGTTAGAGCTAATGTGTCACTAGTTATTTTACATCCTTTATTCTTATTTCCTTTAACCTCCAAATGAAATACTCTACGAGATTTGTTGGTGCTCCATTAACCAAATATCGCTGACAAAATGTGGTTCTCATTTCAGTTGAGAGAAAAATTGCATACTTTGTGAACCAACGGGAGATTCATCTTTAATATTATTCTTTAATCACTAAATCATATAGGAGATTCCTTCGGTGCCCTATTAACCAAATATTAGTATTACTAAAAAAACTGACAAAATGTTATTCTGGTTGCGACTGAGCCCTGCTGAGGCGAGATCGCCCCTTTTACCCGGTTACATCCTCAATCGGTGAGTCCCTGACACCCCTCTGTTTATTGATTGATCCATATATCGCCAGGAAAGAATGGCCATCAGTTCAGCAACTTCAGCTACTGTTGGACTATGAATTATTGTTTTTTAGGGAAATTAATTACTCCTTGGAGAATCATAGATCCATGTTCTATTTTGTCATGTAAGTTAGGTTATAACTATGTAGTTACAACCACATATTTAGAATTGCAATAAAAACAATTAATAATAGAAACAAGTCAATTATGCGACTCGGTTGCGTCTTTCTGCATATCAATCTTGGTTTAGGTCATTTATTATTTGATCCAGTGATTGTGTTGATGGCTTAGTTTCTATTTCTTCAGAAAGGCACAAATAGGATCACCTCTATCCAATTAAAGTTTAATCACCTCACATATACATGCTTTTTTTCAATATAGAGTTGTGTTCAATTTGGCTAGGATGTAATCCCAGTGCTCCTTCAGTTATTCCCCAAGCAATCACATATTTGCAGTGTTCTTTTAGAAGAAATGTCTTCCTGCACAATACTATGTATGGCTAGCTGCTAGCTGTTGATTTATATTGATTTCTGTCAAAGCGATTGCAGTTATACCTTAATGAGACATCTTTGAAGAGAGTTTACCCATTTCATATTTCTCTTTCGGGCATGTGTTGCCATGAGATTAATACCAACGACTCATGTGGTGGCTTACATGAGAAGTGTTACATGTCTTGGCATGATTTTATATAAGCTAGTAACACCGTTTTATTATCTGTCTGCCATCATTTATCAGTTTGGTTGTTATAAATCTGTTTTTCATCAAGCTCGTATCACTGTTTATTTGAATTCCTTGCATTTGTGATTAGCTGACGGTATAAGCATTATTTATCAAGTGAATTTGTAGACTGATGTACTTGCAGACTAATAATAGTATTGACATTTGCTTACTAACTAATGTCTCTGTAGCAGGCCAATTTGTGTGTTTTTGGTTGTGGCAGACCATTTTCAGTCAAATTGAGAAACAACTGCCTTTTGATCTCGTCCCATAACCAGCCGTGAAAGACGAGATGTTTATGCTGCCCTTCTACCTTCCTCCCTATCCCTACTTTTCCCCATCGCGTGTTGGGCTCTCTGGAGTAAATTAAACAGGAAACTATATGCTGAAAAGTGGGGTGATAAATATCCAGTTACTAAATTCACCAAATTTGTGATCCCAATATTGTGAGCAAAATAGTGAAATGCCAGGGTTTGCTCTACTGCAAATTTGCAGTTTACTTTAACTTTGTTGTGATGAGCAATTTTGGTCTGACCAAACTAATAAATGCATGTGCTTTTGTAGGAGATATGCCCTAGAGGCAATAATAAATGTTATTGATTATCTCCCTGTTCATAATTATGTTTATGTTCCATGCTATAACTATTGTGGTTCCCGAGCCCGTATATCCATAAAGGCTCTGGGGAGAACCCATATGCACGTGTGGAATAATAAACGGTAAAATGTATTCCTAGTCATGCCTCTAAGACTAGCTCAAGTGTTGCATGATGATTATGTTTTCCCAATCATGGGCATGTCTATGCCAAGCAATTTTGAGGGCACAATGTCAGGAAGGACATTTGTGTTGAATCAACCCGAATTGATGTTATGCTATGAGATACATTCGTCACAAGTTAATGGTTTATAACACAGAGATAGTTAATGTTTGCATAATTTCTTAGACCATGAGAGTATCGAGTTTCTTCATGCTTGCTTCATGAACTTTGGGGTTTGTTAAACGTCATCCGTAACTGGATGGCTATTACGGCGGCTTACGGGTTCATGGAAAAGTATGTTAAGTAACTTGATAGCTCGAGATTGGGATTTGCTTCTCCGACGATGGAGAGATATACTCGGGCCCTCTCGGTGTTACGGTATCCATCATCGTCTGGCCAGACACTTTGTGATTTGATCACGGGGATGCCGGAACATGATAACGAGAAAAGAGAACAATACCGGTAATGAGGTAACTAGCATAGTGGACAAGTTGTTGATCCACGGGAATGCCAACATGTCTCACCTCGGGTATTTGTAACATATCGCGAAGCAACAGGAATAGCACACGGCTACTCGAGGTTCACTCGAATATTTATTCATGTGGGTATAAGGGTCAATATGGGTGTCCACGGCTCCGATGTTGATCATTGATCGGAAAGGGTTCCGGTCATGTCTATACTTCACCGAACCTATAGGGTCACACGCTTAAGGGTCATCTATCTGCTGAATACTAGACAGGGAGTCTGAGAGAAAATCACCGAAAAAGTTTCGGACAGCGGAATCGTACCGCACAGAGAGGTCATCGGATAAGTTTCGATGATACCGAAAAGTTATTTCGGGATACACCATTAAGTCAAATTGGTTTCGGCACATGCCTGATAATTCTTGGAGGATGCCAGAATCATTCTGGAAGCTTTTTGGAATTTTCTGAGATAAAAACCGGAAATGTTCCGAAGCTGCAGGAGCCACTTCTGATGCTTTTCGCAGATGAAAATCACTAAACCGGAATTGTTTCGGAACGCGTTGAAAATAATTTTGGTGGGTACTGGAAATGTTCTAAGCCCACATAAATATTTTCAGTTCGAACAGACGCTGAAAAATGTCGTCATGAATAGTGAAAGTGCTTTTTGGGATATTTTATGGTGAGTCACCTTTTGGGATATTTTCAAAAGGCTTCTAGAAGGGCTTGGGGGCCAAGCATGCTCCTCATGGGGGTCCCCCAAGGGGGTTGGCCGGCCACATGTGTGGGGCTCCATGGAGCTCCACTTCACTCCCCATTATGCCCTTCATGTGTGACATTTGCATGGGCATTTTGGGTTTTTGTGAGCCATCCCTACCCCTTGGCTTTCCTATAAATAGAGGAGGAGTGGGCAGCCCAAACCTCATACCTTGCTCTCATACACATGCCATGCATTATCTGGCTTCTTCTCTCCCTCCCACGAAAAGAGTTTCTTAGAGCCGTAAGGCTGTCTGGGTTCCGGCAAGAACTAGTTCTGGACGGCGAAGCCCTGCCGGATAGATGACACCGTATGTGTGCAACTCTGTAGAGAGATCGTAGTTTCGGTCTTAGTTCGTGAGTGCCTCCCGAAGGGCTGTCCGTATGACCGTCCTAGTTTCAAAGGTCCTCCCGAAAGGCTGTCCGAGTGACCGTTCGAGTTTTGAAGGTCCTCCCGAAGGGCTCTCCGCGACACCGTCCGGGGGGGCTGTTCGACCGCCTCCCGGAGGGCTGTCTGAGGAGCAGATGAGGGTATACATCCCCGCGGTTGGGAGGTTGTAAATCCTAGCTGCGGGGATCTGCACCGCCGATCGTCATCGACTCTACTTCCCGCTGCGCTACGAGTCGGTAACGAAAAAGATCAAACCATGTATGCAGTCTCCATAGTGGTCCTGGGCTGGTGCGTAGGTCGGAAAATTTTTGTTTTCTGCTGCGTTACCCAACAGTGGCATCATGAGCCGTGCTATGCGTAGATGCAGGTTACGATCTAGAATACATAGAGATGTATGGGTATTGCATAATATAATTAGGTAGTAGATGAGATCTATTGCTGAAAATTATTTATGCGGGTGACAGATGAAATCTATTACCTGATGTTCTTGTTGCTTCCCTAGAATTTGCGTTTGCTCAATCTCGAGACAGCATGGTGGAATTTGACAAAGTTCTGGCAATCCGTGATCCTGATTAATCATGGAAGTGCTATCACTTCTTTGGGTTCTGCCGTAGTCAAAAGAAAGATGAAATTCGCAGATGACAGGGCAATGCAGATATGATCTGCACGGGGGTCATGCGTATGACAAAGTTTAGTATGGGGTTCGAGATTTTATTGTCTCGTGCTTCATACACCCTGCAAAGTTAATCTAGCGACATGAACTATCATACTTGATGATAAACGTTGGTCGCTGTGGTTTAAGTCAAAACGTTAGAAGCCACGTAAAATAAATTTTGCATAAACCGATTAGAGGCGTCTAACTTGGTTTTGCAGGATGTGCATGTGATGTGGTATAGCAGTGCTCATAATAATTTGATTATGTATGAGATGACTATATAATGTAAATTAATTAACATGACATACGTGTCATGATTCGGCATGATGGCTGGAGCCATATGATTGCACTTTAATGACCTGCGTGTCAACCTTGTTGTAATGCATTATTTTGTTAGCTATAGAGATAGCAATATTATCTGGTGCATCGACAAGGTGGTGGCAATCTTCGCGAAGGTGAACACCGACGCGAATGCCGAAGACGAAGAAATGAAAGACTTCTCCGTCAGAAAGGGCTATACCATATCATGCTATTATGAATTGCCTGAGATGTTTATCCCTTATGATGCACCCTTCTTGATTGCGCGGTAGTCGCTTTTATTAGGGTGATCTCTCACTTAAAATACCAAGTAGTTAGTGTTCTCCCAAGTGTAGCACCGTCACGGCACCTATCTTTTCGGGGTGCGCCGTGTCACACGGGTCCGAACGATTAGAGAAGTGTGAGGCGGGTGAGTTGAGACCTCGTAGCGAGATCACTTGGTTGTCTTGACGTTCAGGCATGACCGTCATGAGCTCGGAACACACGCATCAAAAGATGAACAAGAGTCACATAGAGATGTGATTGGCAAGTTGGCCTACCGGTTGAGATTTTTCATCATCAGTGGTGTTACACCAATGGCGAACAATTGAAATGTGGGTCTTGTATCACTCACAATCAATTTTGAGAGATATTGATTTGAGTGGGAGCGCACTGTTGAATTAACATGTTTAATTCTTAGTGTAATTAATTTTGAACACTGTCTAAGTGTGGTTTGCATAATAGTTATAGAATAATGGCTCGCATTTCCACCTTCCCTATTAAAATTGAATAGCTGTTAAATATCTAGTTAAAACTTTACGGTTGGTAACGTAATGTGAGGATCCTCCTCAAGAGTGCCGAGAAGGACTTTGTCCTATCACATGCTTTCGGTATTATCCCGCTAATGCTATGGATCATGCGACTCTCGTCCTTCGATCCAAAAGCTATAATTCCGTTTCAGTCAAGTGCAATATGTTTGCTTCCATGAGACCCGAACTTCGAAAGTTTGGATAGTTATGTGATATTCATGGAATCTAAAAATCATTTTCAGAGACAGACAAAAGCTAAAAGATATGAGATATCCAAAGAAATGTTTGTTTGCAAACTATTAGTAAAAGTGTTTACTATGCATTAGACTGATAAAAGAGGGATCCAGGAGAACGCCTGCCATATGATGAAAGGTGAATAAAACAACAACTTAAAGAGAAAGGAAGTGTCCGAAGGGTGTTAGTAAGACTTTCACGCCTAGGAAGTCCGGGGCTAATGCCACTCTTAAGTTGGGTGCCTCTTCAGAGAGTAGGAGAAATACTAAAAGTTAAACTGTTAGAAGTATAAAGGCAAAAGGAAAGAAGACTGGAATATCCAGCTCATGTATGAATGTCATACAAGTTTTTGATGTATAGAAGGCTGGTCAAAGATATAGTTCTTGCAAATTATGGTTAAACATATTAATCACTAATTCTTGGGTATTGTGAGTTAATCACAAAAATGCCCGCTCGATTGCATTCTGTTGCAACTCGATGTAAGAACTACTGTGGCCTGAAAGACTAGCCAGGAATGAGGTTGAGATACACACATGGAACATAGTAAATGTTACTATACCTTCCATCGGTGTATTGCCGTCTGTATTTATTTTTATAATTCATTTAGAGTTTTACAAACTCTATCCCATTGCATAAGGTATCTTGCAAGAAGGTTGTTCATAAGAGAACTTTTTATGTTCGATGTTATGAATAACACAAGGGCCATACTTTCATTATGAATGAGATGTATGTTATGAATATTGATAATAATACAATACCTCTGGGTTTACTTTCATAATTCTTTTTAGAGTTTCATACACTCTAGCCCATTGCACAATGTTTGTTGCAAAAGAGTTGTTCATAAAAACAACAATTGTTGTTAAGTATTATGAATAACATGAAGGGCCATGCTTCCATCCAAGATGGATGTATGTTATGAATATTGATGGTAATATAATACATCCATAACACTGACGCTAAATGTCGCAAGACACTGAGAATACCACACATGTGTGGCACTGTGTTTGGTCACATTGGAGAAACATGCATGGAAAATTTCCATTGTGATGGATTTTGAAGTCGTTTGATTTTGAACCATCTGACACTTGCGACTTTTCTCCGAAAAGTGAAGTGACTGAAATACCGTTCACAGGCCATAAGGAACGAGCAACAAACTTATTGGTGATCATACATTTTGATGTGTGTAGTTCAATAAATGTTGTTGCAAGTAGTGGATTTATATATCTTCAGAAATGACTCAAGTAGATATATGGATATTTGCTTGATGAGACGTAAGTCTGGATCTTTTGAAATCATTCGAAAGGTTTTCAAAAATGAAGTAGAAGTTATTGTAACAAGAAAATTATGTTTCTGCAATTTGATTGCACAAAGGAATATTTGAGTTACATGTTTAGCGAATGTCTGATGAGTTGTGAAAGGGGTTTCATAACTTGCACCTCCCGGAACACCACTGCAAGTGAAAAGTCCGTGGAGATGTAATCTAACCATTTATGACATGGTAAGGTCAAAGATGACATAAATAAATTTGCCATTATCCTTTTTAAAGTGATGCTTTAGAGACTGCGGCTTTTACACTGAAAAGAGCTACATCGGGTCTGTTGAAATGAAGCCATGGTATGGTACGCCCAACCATGTTATATCTTTTCTTAACATTTGGAATATGGGGCTTGTGTAAAAGGTTACAAACCTATTCCAAATCAGACAAGTGCTACTTTGTAGGTTATCCCAAGTCATTGGGTATTCCTCCCTCACTATACCGAGGCAAATAGGTTTGCCACAAAGAACGGTATGCTTTTAAAGAGAATGGTTCTTTCTAAAAGGTGAGTGGGAGAATAGTGCAACTCGACGAGATAAACAGTATCTTCATCAGATCAAAGGAAAGAGACCTTGGAAGAAATTCCAGAGTTTTCCTACTGCGACTGATACGGAAGTCTCTACAATAAAATGTATGGACTTCGGTCGAACTTGCAGCTGAACCACGTAGGCAAAGCTCGTGCAAACCTCTCAGGTGCGCAAACGAGATATTGTTGTTAGACAACAATATACCTACGATACACAAGGAAGCGTTGATGGGCCCTGACTCCGGAATTGGCTAAATGCCAATACAACCCGAGTTAGTTTCCATATAAGTGATTCAAGATTAAAACCTTGATACACCTTTCGGAAGACTTAGAGTCTAACGAATATTTATGGAACTTAAAACTGATACAGATAAAAATGTTTTATCCATAAAGCTCGACTTGTTGAAATAACAAGTTCAAGGAGTTGACTACAATGAGGTGGTTTCACCGTAGCGATGCTTAAAGTCGGTTCGGGTTGAACTAGCAATTAATACATATTTCAATCATGAGATATGAAACATGGATGATAAAAGGATTTCCATCTGATGGAAATGAAAGCTAGGACTTGTATATGATACAGTCCAAAGCAATTTGTCGATCCAGAGGATGCTAGTAGGTATGCAAACTTCAGTGTTCCAGCAATGGACAGAAGAGAGCAAAATGGAGTTGGAATCTTCGTGTTTTGATGAAATGGTCAAAGGGGTTTTGACTTCATCAATGGGTAACGAAGATGCTTATAATTCAAGAAAGTAAGTGGGAGCGTAATAATATTTCTAAAAACCTTATGTGCTTGGCACATTGGTAATTGGAAATAAATTTCTTGACACGAATTAGGACTTCATTTGAAAATAGTTTTTCGATGAAGTGCTTAGGCTAAATAGCCTCAATATTAGGCATGATGATCTATGGAGATAGATTTACCTAATGGGGCTAAGCAATGAATACATATTGACAAGATGCTAAAACCTTTTAGCATTTAAAACGCCAAGGAGTGATTCTTGCCGAAGTCACATGGAAAGAGTTTTTGCAAGACTCGGTGTCCCAAAACACTGATGAGTAAAATACATGATGGAGATTCCACACACTCTTGTGTTTGGATTAATCATGTATTCCATGATATGTAAAACAACCAGATATGTCCGATACTCCCAAGGTGTTGCGAGTATGGATACCAAAGTGATCAAATTACTGATCATGGGACAACAGTGAAAGATGTCACACAGTACTAGAGTAAGTACTGATGACATGGTTTTCTCGCAAGCAGAGATCATGAAGAGTTCGTTGTAAAATGTTACATCGATACAGTCTTCATCTTTTCTCCATGCGATTTTCGATTTAAATTAAGGGTTTTGTGTAACACACAATGTGGTGGCACAATTAGTTGGAATTTGTTCAAACTAGTTACTGTGGCGAATTCTATAACAAGGGCTAAGTATGTTGACGCTTTAGAAGCAACAAAGAAGATGTTGAATCATATAGTTCATTCATGAACTTAGTATGGTTCCAAGATGGCTTTTGACAATGGGACACTACTGCAGGTAGTTGCTCCATAACTCAGTCTGAGGAATCCAGGTTCGACCTGTGATTCACATACATACAAAGCCAAGTCCACACAAACTATGAGTTTTGTGAAAACGTGAAAACGCGAGGACATGCAAAGATACACACGGAGCTGAAGTCGTCAGATCCGTTGGACATCAGGCTATACCACAAGCGAAGCATATTTACACCGGTGTGCCACAGGTGTGAAGTGCATTAGCATAAGCTAGATTATTGTCTCTAGTGCAAGTGGGAGTCTGTAGGAGATATGCCCTAGAGGCAATAATAAATGTTATTGATTATCTCCCTGTTCATAATTATGTTTATGTTCCATGCTATAACTGTTGTGGTTCCCGAGCCCGTATATCCATAAGGGCTCTGGGGAGAACCCATATGCACGTGTGGAATAATAAACGGTAAAATGTATTCCTAGTCGTGCCTCTAAGACTAGCTCAAGTGTTGCATGATGATTATGTTTTCCCAATCATGGGCATGTCTATGCCAAGCAATTTTGAGGGCACAATATCAGGAAGGACATTTGTGTTGAATCGACCCGAATTGATGTTATGCTATGAGATACATTCGTCACAAGTTAATGGTTTATAACACAGAGATAGTTAATGTTTGCATAATTCCTTAGACCATGAGAGTATCGAGTTTCTTCATGCTTGCTTCATGAACTTTGGGGTTTGTTAAACGTCATCCGTAACTGGATGGCTATTACGGCGGCTTACGGGTTCATGGGAAAGTATGTTAAGTAACTTGATAGCTCAAGATTGGGATTTGCTCCTCTGACGATGGAGAGATATACTCGGGCCCTCTCAGTGTTACGGTATCCATCATCGTCTGGCCAGACACTTTGTGATTTGATCACGGGGATGCCGGAACACGATAACGAGAAAAGAGAACAATACCGGTAACGAGGTAACTAGCATAGTGGACAAGTTGTTTATCCACGGGAATGCCAACATGTCTCACCTCGGCTATTTGTAACATATCGCGAAGCAACCGGAACAGCACACGGCAACTGGAGGTTCACTCGAATATTTATTCGTGTGGGTATAGGGGTCAATATGGGTGTCCACGGCTCCGATGTTGATCATTGATCGGAAAGGGTTCCAGTCATGTCTATACTTCACCGAACCTATAGGGTCACACGCTTAAGGGTCATCTATCTGCTGAATACTAGACAGGGAGTCTGAGAGAAAATCACCGAAAAAGTTTCGGACAGCGGAATCGTACCGCAGAGAGAGGTCATCGGATAAGTTTCGATGATACCGAAAAGTTGTTTCGGGATACACCATTAAGTCAAATTGGTTTCGGCACATGCCTGATAATTCTTGGAGGATGCCAGAATCATTCTGGAAGCTTTTTGGAATTTTCTGAGATAAAAACCGGAAATGTTCCGGAGCTGCCGGAGCCACTTCAGATGCTTTCCGCAGATGAAAATCACTAAACCGGAATTGTTTCGGAACGCGTTGAAAATAATTTTGGTGGGTACTGGAAATGTTCTAAGCCCACATAAATATTTTCAGTTCGAACAGACACTGAAAAATGTCGTCATGAATAGTGAAAGTGCTTTTTGAGATATTTTATGGTGAGTCACCTTTTGGGATATTTCCAAAAGGCTTCTAGAAAGGCTTGGGGGCCAAGCATGCTCCTCATGGGGGTCCCCCAAGGGGGTTGGCCGGCCACATGTGTGGGGCTCCATGGAGCTCCACTTCACTCCCCATTATGCCCTTCATGTGTGACATTTGCATGGGCATTTTGGGTTTTTGTGAGCCATCCCTACCCCTTGGCTTTCCTATAAATAGAGGAGGAGTGGGCAGCCCAAACATCATCCCTTGCTCTCATACACATGCCATGCATTATCTGGCTTCTTCTCTCCCTCCCACGAAAAGAGTTTCGTAGAGCCGTAAGGCTGTCTGGGTTCCGGCAGGAACTAGTTCTGGACGGCGAAGCCCTGCCGGATAGATGACACCGTATGTGTGCAACTCTGTAGAGAGATCGTAGTTTCGGTCTTAGTTCGTGAGTGCCTCCCGAAGGGCTGTCCGTGTGACCGTCCGAGTTTCAAAGGTCCTCCCGAAGGGCTGTCCGAGTGACCGTTCGAGTTTCGAAGGTCCTCCCGAAGGGCTGTCCGCGACACCGTCCGGGGGGGCTGTTCGACCGCCTCCCGGAGGGCTGTCTGAGGAGCAGATGAGGGTATACATCCTCGCGGTTGGGAGGTTGTAAATTCTAGCTGCGGAGATCTGCACCGCCGATCGTCATCGACTCTACTTCCCGCTACGCTACGAGTCGGTAACTAAAAAGATCAAACTATGTATGCAGTCTTCATAGTGGTCCTGGGCTGGTGCGTAGGTCGGAAAATTTTTGTTTTCTGCTGCGTTACCCTACAGCTTTCCATGTTTTGTTCCCAGTAAGAAGTTGATTCTGTATTTTATGTATTTGTTGTGAGCTACTTTTAACTCTGATAAAGAATGTACATTGGATTGTTGCTTGCTGGTGTTCTTACATCTTTGAGCTGATGCTTTATTACCGGGTTGGGAGTGATCGCACGCGTAGGGGTGCAGCAAGCCACAATTTCTATCTGGTCTACATTAGGCCTGTCGAGATGACTTCAGCTTCTATCGTCATTTCTACCATCCAAGGATTTATCAGTTTGGTTGTTATAAATTGTCTGTAAGCTACTATGTGTTGTCGAATCTTTTATGCCTGAGATATTTAGTGCTAAACCTAACGGCGAAACATGCTTTTTATGTTCATGCATTGTTCAGAGGCTTCTTATTGTGTGTATATAAACATTTGGACCGGCACCCCGCGCCAAGGCGCGATTCCGATCTAGTTAAGTAGGAGTAGGCGGGAGAGAGGCGAGAAGTAGGCGATAGCGTAGGCGACTTCACCGCATCGCCGTCGGCCGCTCCGGCCACGGCGGCCACCCACTCGACCGGCCTGCCCGCTGCCATGGGGCCGGAAGGACACCACCTCCCCACCCCCATCCTGGGGCCTCAGTTGTCGGGATGCTCGCTGCCGGCTTGTTTCCCTCCCGCCGCGGGAGGTGACGGCGTGTCCGGACCCGGAGGGACATCTACGCGGTCAGCGTAGCCGCGACTTGCGCCGGGACCCGTCTTCGCAGCGGTTTCCTCGCCTCCTCCACCCCCTCGGTGCTGCGGGGGACGCCGGCCAACTCCGTCGGGCCGCCTCTGCGCTCGCCGGGTGAGGCTCTCCTGGAGTACTCGCTCACGGTCTTCTCCTCTCCGGTATGCTCTCATCTGTCCGCCGCCCTAGCTTCGCCCACTCCTGTTTGGCTGGAGGTGCTGCTGCCTGCGCCGCCGCCGCCGTCCGCCGCCGTCGTCAGCCTGGTTAATGGTTGGATCGGGTTGCCGTCTGCTTACCCGCTAATTCTTCAGTTTAGTAACTGCTTATTCTCCTTTACCGTGGCCAATCGTAATATTGCGAATTTTATTCTGTCGCTAGAAGGGATTAATTACAGGGGTCTAGTCGTCCGTTTCCTTGCCAACGCCCCGCCTGTAGGTCGGCCTATGCCTAGCCTTTTCGATGCTGCCGTCCAGCCCTGGCCTCCTGTCTCTGACGCTAGGGCCCTCCCGCCTTTGGCTCTTCCCGCTGTCGCGTCTTCGGGCGTTGACAGCGGCACTGCCACGAGGCCGGCCCTACCCCGCTCGGGACACGACAAACCCCAGGTTACGACAATTGTCCCCCGCTTCTCCCAGGCTCGCCCGTCGCCACCCGCGCCCTGTAGTGATTCCCGTGAGCACCTTTTCAGGGATCCCGTATCTCTCTCTGTTTCGCCACGTCGGCTTGCCGGGGCTGCCTTATCCGCAGCAAATCGGCCTCTCGCGTTGGACGTTTCTGCACCTGGCCTCCTCGCGCTTCCCATTGGCCCGCGCCAACTGATTCAGTTGGCTGCCTGCCCGGTGTCATCGGCGCTGGCTGCTTGCATGCATGCACCTCTGCGCCTTATGGGGCCGGGAGGACCCAGCGCTTTGGCCCATCCGCAGATCCCGCAGCCCGACGCCGCTGCCCCCCAATCCCTACCCACGCACGCTTGGTCAACTCCCTCCCCTCCACGGCCCGCAGATCGCGACGGCTCGGCTCAGGTCAGCGGCCAGGTCACGGGATGTGACAACGGCTCGACCGAGGACGCGTGCCTGACGCCGCCTCGACTGCATCGCTCCCTCGCTGGCAGCCCACGCGCGCGCTCCCGCGCTTCTTATGCCCATGCCCTCCTTTCTTCTTCTTATAGCATGCAAGCCCCATGCATGCACAGGCACCTCTCCTCCCTCCCCCCCCCCCCCCCCCCCCACCCCCCCAAACGGCTAAATCCTATGGCCCGTTGCTTCCGCTGCTTAGCCCTTGACCACCAGGTTCGAGACTGCCGGGATCCCGTGAGGTGCCATCGGTGCTGGCGCGTGGGCCACACCCAGCATGGGTGCACGGCTATTTTACCTCCCCCCACCCCATTGCCAATTGCCATTCCATCTTCCTCCCCCATCCACAACCCTAGCGCCCTGCTTGTGCTCCACTCCGAGAGCTCTTCCTCCCAGCCCCAGCCCACAACCCCCCTGCAGCCATGGCGGATTTCATCCCCCTCGATCTCTCCTCATCCGAGGACGAGCAGCTCCTGCACCAAGCCACCCCCTCCCCGCCTCGCATCTTCTCCTTCCCCGAGCAAACCAACGCAGCTGAAGTTGATGGCGTGGCCGTAGTGGAGGAAGAGGACTCGGACGAGGTCGAGTTCGAATCGGGGGAGGAATCCACCGAGTCGGATGCGACACAATCCGTTTTCCTAGGTCCCCCCCCCCCCCCCCCCCCCCCCCCCCCCCCGGTAACCCGCCCGTGCTCATTAGGGCCTCCTCCTATGGGGCTGGCTTGGTCGTCTTTGGCTCGGCCTATGAGTGCGAGATCTCCATTCTGAATAGCCCCCTCACTTGCCCGATCAACACCGTTAGCCTTGTTCGCCATGAGGACACCAAAAATCGCTTCCTTTTGCGCCTTGGCACAGTCTCCGCCCTCCATATCGAGGACTTCCCGCTCGAGTACTGGTTCACTCCAACTATCATCAACTCCATTGTCCCTTGCTTGCCCAATTCAGATTGATCCCGTTTGTCTCACCGGGGTGGACTACTCCGCCGTCCTTGTGTCCGTCAAGTCCCGCACACCTACCGACGTGCCCCACACAATCCCCGTCCATGGCTTCTCCGGCCTCGGTGCCATTGCTTCAGTTCTCGCCGTGCACTCCCAGGAGCTCCCTCCGGACCCCGCCTTCACGGGCCTCGACTCCGACGACGACAACAACGGTGGCGGCGGTGGAGACGGGGGGACTCCGACTTCCCCGGCGGGATGGACCCCAACCTCTCCGCTCCGCCCCCTCCGCCAACGGACGAGGGCCACGACAACCGGGTCGTGCAGCTGCCGGGCGGCCTCACCATGATGGCAAACCACAAGCCGCTGGTGTGTGCCGTCCCGCTGACGGCACGCCCAAAGTCAGTGGAAGTCAAGCTGTTCAAAGGGTTTTACGACGTGCGCGTCCAGGGCGCGAACGGCGAGCGCGGCTTCTACCGCATCCCGATGAGCCCGGCGGGCTCGCCGAAGCTTCTCGTCGCAAACTTGGCGACCTGCTCCATCGGCTTCATCGACAGGGTGGCAACGGTCGGCCCCTCCCGCGCCCCGTTCACGGATGCCAAGGTGATCTGCCGTGACCTGCGTGGGCGGGACTCCACTCCGGGCTGCGACGGGGAGGACCAAGTCATGCAGGCGGTGGCTCGCTTCGATGCGGGCCTCCCTCCGTTCCAGCCATCGCCGCCGCTGCAGATCGCCTCCGGGGACTGCTTCGAGCCCTCGCTGCCGCAGCTCTCTCCGCCAGCCTCCTCCGGGATCGCCGATCTTCCCCCGCGTGCGGCCTCCCCAACGATCTTCTTCACGTGTCGCAGTGCCCGCATCAGGAAGGGCGAGGCTGCCAACCGCATGACAATGCTGGAGAAGGCTACTCTCCGGAAGGAGATGAAGCTCGAGGGAAAGAAGAAGGTGGCGCCATGCTCCGAGCTGCTGCTCCCGGCGGCGGAGCTCATGGAGATCGCCGCTGAGGGCCCCCCACCGCTGCCGCGCAAGGATGCCATGCAGTTTGCCGTGGCCTGTGGCGTTTCCGGGATCGACCTCAACCTGGTGCCATCCGGGGACGATGTGTGACGGCCCCCGCAGCTCCCTTCGCCGGCTGCGCGCCACCCTACCCGCCCCTGCTTCGGACTACAGCTCCCCACGCATTTTTAGCTGTAGGTTATTTTGTAGGATGCGCCGCCGGCATGTTGCCCTCTGCCCTGTCGCCAACCCCCCTCCTCGTTTTCTTTTTTCCTGTGTTTCTCTTCTTTTCTCTCTGTTCTCGCGCCGCCTTGGCTACTGTACTCGAGTGCTCCTTTGTACCACCTTTGTTGCCACCGGGGGCCTGCCCTCTGTTGTTTGCTTAGTTTCCAATGATTAGAGAAATCTCAATTACCTCATGGAACGTCCGAGGATTAGGTAGGCACAAGAAGTGCACTGACGTTAAAGCGGCTCTAACCTCGAGCCCTAGCTCCGTAATCTGCCTCCAAGAATCGAAACTTCAAGATATCTCGCCTTTCAAAGCAATCTCCTTCCTTCCCCCAAATCTTAGGAATTTTCACTCAATTCCAATCGTTACGGCCTGGGACGAAAACTTCATCTCTTGTTCTAAATTGCATGCGGACGTTTACGCTCTCACTTGCTGGTTCAAAACTCGAGCAGACGACCTTTCTTTTGCGGTCACCAATGTTTACGGCCCTTGCGATCACGCAACCAAGCCGAGTTTTCTTCAATCGCTCGTCGACCTCAAACCTATGATCTCCTGCCCTTGGGTGATCATAGGAGACTTCAACATTCCGCTCAGGCCATCCGACAAGACCTCCCCTCACTTTAACATGCAAGAAGCGAACCTCTTCTCTTCAGCCATCCACTCCCTCCAGATGCAAGACCTCCCTTTGCTCGACAGGCGTTTCACCTGGTCACGCCCATCCTGGTTCGCTTGGATCGGGCGCTGGCCAACGTTTTTTTTTTGAACGAAGACGTTAGACGCGTCCGGCTTTAAATTAATAAAGCCCTCAGTCACCAGGTTCAACAGGATACAACCAAGTAAAAGCAAAATAAATAGTTTGGTCCAAGACAGCAACGAAACGAAAAGGAGGTTCCACGCGAAGGCATCATTACACCAGCCAAAGCATCCAACGCTGAAGACCTATCTAACATGAAACAGCCTCAAAAGGCTCCAAAAGCATCATCGAGTCGGCGGGTCTTGTCTAGCCATCAACTGGATAGTCTTGATGCGTGCCATGGCCTCCAACATGCGCTCAGCATCGCGCTCCTTCTCCAGCGGAGTCCACGTCTGTAAAAAAAGATGGCATTTGAAGATCACATCCGCGGGGTGGTTAGGAAATTTTTTCTCAATCGTAATTTTATTGCGCGTCATCCAAATAGCCCAGAGTAGCGCCCCTACGCAACGCCAAGCGATTCTACTACTGGTCCCTCTCGTGGTTTTGAGGATGGATATCAAGTCATTCCCCGAGGCTGGGTTCCAGTTCGAGTGGAAGGCTTCCCTCACTGCACTCCACGCGAACCTGGCTAGGTGGCATCTAAAAAAGACGTGGTTTGCATCTTCACCTAAACCGCACACAGTGCAAGTACCATCAGCCGGACCGTTACGTTTGGCCACATTATCCGACGTGGGCAGCCTATTCCTGAGCATTTGCCACATGAAGATTTTAATTTTCAAGGGCAGGCCTGCCTTCCACAGCCCCCTAGCTATATCAAGCGTTGTCCCTTCAGTAAGCTTGTTGTATAAGGATTTAACCGAGAATTTCCGGGACGCTGTCAAGCTCCATTGTACCGAATCCTCGCCCGGCCCTATACGGTTGGCACCAATTTGATGAACTAGATCGTCCCATGCCTCCCGTTCGGCGTTGGAAAGGGCCCGCAAGAAGTGGATCGCTGGAGGGTCAGTACGAGCTGCCTCTCCCACTAAGATGTTGATGTCAGTGGCGATCCGAAATAAATTGGGGTGACTTTGCCAAAGGGGAGAGGCGCCCAGCCAATGGTCCAGCCAAAACCGAGTGGACTGTCCATTGTTAATCTGGAATTTGGCCCCAATAGCAAAAGCGGGCCGGACCGCTTGGATCCCTTTTCAAAACACGGAGCCGTTGGCCGAGGCACTGAAGGGATTCCCATTCGGGAAATACTTGGCTTTTAGCAGCTGAGCCCAGAGACTCGTCCCGTTTTGGGCAAGCCGCCACCACCATTTGGACAGGAGGGCGACGTTCATTAGTTTGGAGTTTAGGATTCCCAATCCTCCGAATTTTTTTGGCCTACAAACAGCCGCCCACTTTACCAGGTGATATTTCCGCTTGATGCCAGTGCCTTCCCAAAAGAACCGGGATCGCGGTGTATCTAGCTTAGCGTGCACTCCATCAGCTAGTAAGAACATCCCCATAGTGAATAGGGGAAGGGAAGAGAGGCTCGAGTTAGTTAAAATGAGCCTCGCCGCAGAAGACATAAACCGCCCTCGCCACGGGCTGACCCTATTGGCCACCTTCCCATACAGAGGCTCCCACTCTAAAATCGAGAGTTTGCGGTGAGATATAGGGAGCCCCAGATACTTTATTGGAAAGCTCCCAAGCTTACAATTAAGAAGATTTGCGACTCGAAAGCTTTGATGGTCGTCCATCCCCATGGTAATGACCTCGCTTTTAAGAAAATTTATTTTGAGTCCGGATAGGATCTCAAAGGCAAGTAACAAAAGCTTAATCGAGGCGATACTATGGTCGTCGGGCTTAAACAAAAGCAAGGTATCGTCTGCATATTGTAAATGGGTCACACCACCCGGGATGAGGTGTGGGACGAGTCCCTTAACATGGCCGGCCTCGCTGGCCTTGGACAACATAGCTGCCAAAGCGTCTGCCACAAAGTTAAAGACGAGTGGGGAGATGGGATCGCCCTGTCTTAACCCTTTCCTATTACGGAAAAACTTCCCCATTTCGCCGTTGACAATAACCGAGGTGTTGCCACTCGAGATCAAATGCATGATCCGGTGTACGCAACCCGCCTCAAAACCCTTTTTGAGGAGGACCTCCCGCACGAACTCCCAGTTTACGCGGTCGTACGCCTTTTCAAAGTCGAGCTTGAGGATAACGCCCTGTCCACGTGTTCGTTTTAACTCGTGGATTATCTCCGTGAGAGCAATAGGCCCTTCAAGAATGTTTCTACCTTTTAGGAAAGCGGTTTGGCTCTTATGGATTACTCGTTGGGCAACCGGCGCTAACCTTGAGGCGTAGGCTTTGGCACATAGCTTGAAAGGGACGTTTAAGAGCATGATCGGACGGAACAACTTGATTGAATCCGCCCCTTTGACCTTGGGGATCAAACAGATCGCCCCATAATTTAGTCTCGAGAGGTCAACCGTACCGAGGGCGAAGCCATTAATAATATCTTGGAAAAGGTCTCTAAGGAGCGGCCAAAACTTTTTGAAGAACTCTACCGGCCAGCCATCCGGGGCTGGAGCCGTGTCGTTCTTCATTCCAGCTAGCGCTAGGTCAATCTCTTGTGGCATAAAGGACAGCATTAGGCCGTCGTTTTCCTGTTGAGACACACGCTCCTCCGGACCCCATAAGTCTTCCCTAAGACTTAAACCTTTCGCTTCGGCTGTTCCCAACAGCTCGACAAAAAAAATCGAAGATGTGCTTAACGATTTCAAATTGGGAAACCAGGGTCCCATGCTCCGACTGGAGTCTTAGGATGGTACTCTTGCGTTTACGGCCATTGGCGTACGCGTGAAAGTAGCCGGTGTTGGCGTCACCTTTCACGACCCACTTGACGCCGCCCCTACGACGCCAGTACTCCTCCTCCGCTCTAAGGATAGCCAAGACCTGGTTTTCCAGGGAGTAGCGGTGCTCCCATTCGTCGCCAGAGAAAGGTCTAACATCCGCCTGCGCGTCAATACGCGCGATTTCTTCCACAATGCGTTCCCTTTCCCTTTTGGACTCGCTGCCATGGTTGGCCCCCCATCCCCTGAGGAAAGCCCGCAAAGCCGCAGCCGCAGAGGACCAGAACTCTACTGGTCCTCGTTGGCATCCCACCTGGTTACCAATCAAGGTCCAACGGTTCGTGACCAATTGACAGAAACCCTCGTGTTCGAACCACGCTGTCTCGAAGAAAAATCTACGGCTGCGACGCCTACTGTCCTCCCCTGACGACAGAATTAGAGGGACGTGATCTGAACCAATGCGCGTCTCGGCCACTAAGGTACAAAGGGGGAACAGGGCCTCCCAATCGCTTGAACAAAAAACTCGGTCGAGAACACAACGAACTGGAACCCGCTGTTTGTTAGTCCAAGTATATCTTGCACCTGTCCGCGCAATTTCCCTAAGAGCAGCGGCCGCAATTGCATTGTTGAAATGGGACACCCTAGCCCAGTCTATGTTGCCATTGTTCTTGTCCGCCCCCGAGCGGATCAAGTTAAAGTCCCCGCCCACAACAACAGGCATGTTGGCCGCTCGTTTGGCCCCGACCAAGGTTGTGATTTCCCCCAAGAAATCTGCAGACCTCGCGTGGTCCGCCGGCCCGTATACACTGACGATCACACAAGTAGCCATGGATACCCGGTGACGAACGGTAGCTGCAATATAAAACGTACCCGGCTCCCACGCAATTACATCGCAAATATCTTTATTACAGCCCATCAGCTGGCCTCCAGAAAGACCCAAGGAAGGGGTCCAGAACCAATCGAAACGCTGAAGAGGATCATACGCCACTAAATCTCTAAACGTGAAATCAGCCTTAATAGTCTCTTGGAGCGCTACAAAATCTATGTGTTCTTTGGACATATACTCTCTGAGCTGCGTACGCCGCCCCCCATGGCCGCATCCGCGAATATTCCAGAAGATGTACCTCATCAAATAACCCGATTACGCAGACGAACTCCACGGGAGCTCACCGCCTTGGCCACACGCTTCCTTGCCGGCGCTCGGCTGGAAGAAGGCAAGTCCGAGGCCACCCCGGCCTCGTCTTCCTCGATGGGCAGAGCGACTGCACCAGCCCCTACTGGTACTGCAGCCTGACCGTCCACGGACTGCACAGCCGCACAGCGGGCGGCAGCAGCCGCGAGAGCGGCCTGAGCATCTTCACGCGCGCGAACTAAGGAAATGATATCCAAAGGCGAGGAATCTAGCGCTACGCCACTATCGTGAAGAATCTCAGCAAGATGGGCGTCAGAGAAGGCATTCAAGATCTTGAAAGAGGGGTAAGGGTTACCTGTCACGTCCATGTTTTTGTCAGCAGCACGGAGCTTGGCGCTTTCCAACGAGGACATGTCCCCAAGCTTGGCCTTGGCGCGCATGCTAGGAGCCCGGGTCGCCACCGGAGTCGCCCTCGAACGCTTGGCCTTGGTCGCCGGCCCTGGCGCCTCCAGAGCCGCTCCTAGCTCTCCTCCCAGCGCATCGATCGAACCCGCCGCCTCCTTGGCCACCGTCTTGTTCCCTGGCTTCCTCCCTGCTGTCTTCTTGGCCTGCCGACCGGAGCCGCTCGACAAACGCTTGCCCGAGGCCGGGGTAAGGTCGGAAATCACCTCGAGAGCGCAGCCTGACCCCGAGCCCCCTCCGCGCGCTGGAGAGGCAGGCAATGGGTCTGTCTCCTTAGACACCAGCGGCAAGGGCACAGGCTTGATTTGAGCTGGCAAGTTGGAGCCGTACTGGTCGAAGGACTGATCCAGGGAGCGGGCCAGGGGGAAACTAACAGCAGTGTCTTGAGTTGCGAGCACACCCAGCTTTTCCCAAGTCTCCGTGTCAATGGAAGTATCTGGAATGCTATCTTCGGGCTCCTCAGGCAGCTCGCCCATCACCACATCTTGACCAGCCGGGGCCGCACCCGGGCCAGGCTCCACCTTCTCGGGCACCCCAGCCGCAGAATTGCCCCTTTTCGCACCATTGGCAGCTTGCTTGGAGGGGATGTCCGTGGCTGTCCCAAGCTTGAGCTGCCCGCCCGCACCTTGCTGGCTCTCTGGAAGGGGGGCGGATGGGCCCGCCCCAGGAGCACCACCACCGTCCCCCAGCCTCCGCGGCAGCCGCTCCAACTCCACCTTGATCTGGTACCCTTCGTGATTAAACCACACCTCGACCGTGCCATTCAGTTTTGCCGGCGACTTGCAAGCCAGTTTCATCCTCACAGGCCCCAGCTTTATGAGGGAGAGCTCGTCGACCACGATCGGACGTCCCAGCATCTTAAACGCCTCCTTGATTCGCTCAATCTTACGGTGTTTCTCAGGAATCCCGTGGAGCCGCACCCAAGCTTCTGGCATCACCATCGGGGGGATCACCTCCTGCTCCACATCACGCACCCTAGCAATGATATCGTTGATAGAAAGGAAAAGCTTGCCACTAGTCCGAGCCATATGGAGGAGATCTGCTGAAGGGAACACCACCATGAAATCGTCCTCTCCCACTTGAGTGACTTGCCAGTCCCAGTCCCCCGTGACCATGTGGTTGAGCTCCTGTATGAGAATCCGCAGGCTCAGACGGCTTGGCTCAGCAGATAGGATAGCGGCGTTGCCAACAGAGAGCTGCCGTGGTTCCTCGGATTCCTCCTCCTCTTCGAACTGCAGGCAGAAGAAGCCTTCCCCAGAAATTGCGCTACCCATGATCTGCAAGCAAGGCTGCCGACCCCTCGTCGGGCAGTGCGCAGACGCGTGTCCCTCCTCCTTGCACAGCACACACAAGGGCTGGAACTTGCACTTCGACTGAAAATGGCCAAGTCTCCCACACTTGAAGCATTCCACGTCCGGGGCCTCCGGCGCATCCTCCACCGGGATGGGTTCGCCCGTCGTACCCTTCGATCCAGGGGGGAGCGGCACCGTCAGGGGGGCGGAAGCCGCCCTGGGTCTCTTAGCTAGTGGATCCCCGTGGCCACCACCACAGTTGGGGTGATCCATCGGCTTACGCTCTAGCTCCCGCCGACGCGCCAACTCCTTCTTCTTCTTCTTTCTCTCCTGCTGCTGGATCCACCAGGGGGGGAGGACCCCAATCCCCCTCACGCCCCACTTGCTCTTGGAAGCGCTCGGATCTACCACCTTGCCTCGCGCGCATCTCCTTCTTCGCCTTCTCCCGCAGGTCTCTCTCCCGCCGCCGCTCCCCATCCAGGTCCGGGGCCTCCATCGGCCGCTTCTCCACGCGTCGTTCGCTCATCACCGCCGCTGCAAACGAAATGGGAAGCGTAGGAGGGGGGTGGGGCGAATGGATCTGGCGAGGTGAGCAAGGCGCTGCACCTCGCTTCTGGATGCGGGAAACCCTAGCGAGGGGACGGGGCAGCCGCGCCGTAGCCATATATATGTGCCGTGGCTGGGCTTAGTCCTAGATAGGTCCGGCGCGGGCCTAGCCGAGCCATTCGGCCCAGTAGGAACCAGGCCACCGCCCGCTGGCGGAATTTTGGACCCCACGTGGCTAGACACACCCTCGCCGCCCGGCCCAGGCACGGGGGCCGGCCCACGGCCCACTTGCCCTACCACGGCCCCAGGCCCAGCAACGCCAACCCTAGCCTGAGGGGAAGCAGAGCCATCTTCCCCCGCCGGCAATCCTGCCGCCGCCTCCTCCGACACCTGACCGGCGGCCACCAGCGTCGGCAGGCGCGGCCACTCGACCTCCGAGTCCACCGGTGCGAGCAGCGCGGACGCCGCCCGCGACCTGATCTCCCGCGCGGCACCTCCAGGAGACGCAACCCTGTCCAGGGTCAGCGAGGGCTGCCAGGCACGAACTGCGACGGCGCGCGGTCCCCGGCCACCCGGAGCGAAACGGCGACGCACCCCAGCGGCGCCGCTCCCCTCGGCTTGTGCGAAGGCGACGAAATCACCAATCGACGGGCCCTCAGGCGCCGGCCGCCCTGCCTCCGACGCCAGATCCACGCCGTCCTCATCCTCCGGCTCCTCTCCTGCCAACGCCCAGAACCTGCCTCCTACAGACGCCACCGCCGAGCCCACCGCCGAGCCCAGCCGCGGCCTTGCCGGGGAGGAGCCAGCACCACGCCTAACCACCTCCCAGCCCTCGCTGGCCGGAGCCCTGGGCGACCAGGGCAAGGCGCCCGAGCCGTCGCCAGGAGGAGCGCCTAACGGTCTACTCATTCGAAAATGTAGAAGCATGCTATCGGTTAATAAATTTGGGAATCGCGCTGGCCAACGTTGAATGGGCAACTAAGTTTCCAGACACCTCGCTCTCATCTGCCACTCGGACAACCTCCGATCACGTCCCCATTCGCTTAACGGCAGCCACATCCATCCCCAAATCTTCAGTTTTCCGTCTAGATCGCTCTCTTCTCAACATTCCTCTTTTCAAAGAACGGGTCGCTTCGAACTGGACTAGTGTCGGTCAGCGCCATGCCCACCTAGGCTCGGCCGGCACTCTTGCTCTCAAAATTAAGCGCACCCGCAACATGGCCAAAAAATGGGTGTCGAACAGCCGCTCCCCCAAGACCCTTGTGCTTAACTGTCACACTACTATCAATTTTCTTGACAGAATTGAGGAAGCTAGGCCGCTGTCACAATTAGAGTCAGACCTTCGTCTGGCAGTTAAGCTTTAGCTACACAGGCATAATGCTGGCCTCGCAGCATACTGGCGGCAGCGGGCCAAGCTGAAAGATTGCCTTCTAGGCGATTAAAACTCTTCCTATCTCCACATTTGTGCTTCGGCCCGACACCGCAAGAACCAAATCAAATCCCTTGACGATAATGGAACGATTTTCACAGCGCACCGCGACAAGGAGGCCGTCCTCTTGAACTTTTTTAAGAACCTTGTGGGGGTTTCTCCTGTCGTCTCCACGTCGTTTGATCTCGAAAGCCTGCTCCTTCCCAACTCCATTAGTACTGTTCAAGCATCGGAGCTAACTCGACCTTTTACCTTGGAGGAGATCAAGGAGGCTCTGTGGGCCATGAAAGACGACTCAAGCCCTGGACCCGACGGTTTTGGGCCGGCTTTCTACAAGGCCAACTGGAATCTGGTCAAGCTGGACCTCCTCCGACTTCTCAATGATTTTCACGCTGGAACTGCGGACCTAAAACGTCTAAACTCCGCACATATTGTGCTCCTTCCAAAAAAGTCAGATGCCTCGAAACCTGAGAACTTCAGGCCAGTGTCCCTGCAGAATTGCTCAGTTAAGATCGCCTCCAAGTGCCTTGCAAATAGGAATATGCCCCTTATCGACCATTTAGTGCACTGTGAACAAACGGGTTTCATCCGGGGCCGTGGAATCGCGGAAAACTTCCTCCATGCAACTGATATTGTTCAGACTTGCTTTAAGCGGCGTCTTCCGTCAGTTGTCATCAAGCTTGACTTTCATAAAGCCTTCGACTCGGTGTCTTGGACGGCCCTCGACGCTATCTTACGTGCCAAAGGTTTCCCACCGACTTGGTGCCGGTGGGTGGACCACCTAAACTCTTCTGCGAGTTCCGCTGTTCTTCTAAATGGGAAGCCGGGTCCATGGTTTCAGTGCCGTCAGGGCCTGCGACAAGGTGACCCCTACTCCCCCTATCTTTTCATTCTTGTCGCTGATGTCCTCAAACGCCTCATCATCCAGGCTTCCACCAACGGCATTTTATCCCACCCGATCGCGCCCGACATTCCTTGCACCGTGTTGCAATATGCGGACGATACGCTCATCGTCCTTCCGCCGGATGCAACTCACCTGACGGCTCTAAAGGCCATCCTGCTTCAGTTCTCGGAGGCCACTGGCCTCAAAATAAACTTCCACAAAAGCTCCTTCACCCCAATCCACGTTGACCCTGAGCTCTCGTCCAGCCTTGCGGCCATTTTAGGATGCCAGGTTGCCACTTTCCCCCAATCCTACTTAGGCTTGCCCCTATCCACCACAAACTGCGCCTTGCGGATTTTTTCTTCATCATTGACAAGGTTGACAAGCGTTTGGCAGGTTGGAGGAGCCTGCTCCTATCTGAAAGCTGAATAAAACTGTTGCTTGTTGATGATTTGGTGCGGCATACAAGAGTATATAAGAGGGTACAAACCGACTTGGGGTAGGGGTACAAAACTGACTTGGACTAGAAGTCGTATACCATATTGACTACTCTAACATCCCCCCGCAGTATCAACGGCAGGCTCGACGACGTTGAGACTGAAACAGATATCTTGAAACGGCTTAGTAGGCAGTGCCTTGGTGAAAATGTCAGCAAACTGAGCCGTAGAGGGAACATGAAGCACCCGAACCTGACCAAGAGCAACCTTTTCACGAACAAAATGAATATCAATCTCAATATGCTTTGTGCGTCGGTGTTGAACTGGATTGCTGGTCATGTAGACTGCTGATATGTTGTCACAGTAGACAATAGTGGCCTGCTCAATAGGCCTGTGTAGCTCGGAGAGTAACTGCCGAATCCAGATTGTATCTGCAACGGCATGTGCCACAGCGCGATACTCAGCCTCGGCCGACGAACGTGAGACTGTAACCTGTCTTTTCGAAGACCAAGAAATCAAATTGTTACCAAGAAAAACACAAAAACCGGAAGTGGACCTTCGAGTGTCAGGACAACCAGCCCAGTCTGCATCAGAGTATGCGGTAAGCGAGTTTGGAGAAGAATTATTGAGGTGGAGACCATGATTGAGAGTTCCTTTTAAATACCGAAGAATGCGTTTAACATGATTATAGTGAGGAACCCGGGGATCATGCATATAGAGACATGCTTGTTGAACAGCAAAACAGATTTCAGGACGAGTAATGGTGAGATATTGGAGAGCACCTGTTAGGCTACGATAGAGAGTAGGATCGGAAAAGGGTTCACCGGTAGCCGAAAGTTTAAAACTAGTATCGACAGGAGTGCGAGATGATTGACAGTCAAGCATACCAGCACGATTAAGAAGATCAAGAATATACTGGCGTTGGGAAAGAAAAAGGCTGGAGGAATCTCGAACAACAGCAATGCCTAAGAAATGATGAAGGAGTCCTAGGTCAGTCATAGAAAATTCAGATCTAAGAAGAGAGACAATATGATCTAAGAACTTTTGAGAGGAGGCGGTAAGAATGATATCATCTACATAGAGAAGTAAATAGGCAGTGTCAGAAGTTTGATGATACACAAAAAGAGAGGTGTCGGAGAGAGATGGAGTGAAGCCTATTGTTTGAATGAAGGAGGAGAAGCGTTGAAACCAAGCTCGTGGGGCCTGTTTAAGACCGTAGAGAGATTTCTGAAGAAGACATACATGAGTTGGAAAGGATGGATTTTCAAAACCCAGAGGTTGCTGGCAGTAGACAGTTTCTTGAAGGGAACCATGGAGGAAAGCATTTTTAACATCAAGTTGGTGAATGGGCCATGAAGAGCAGACAGCAACACTAAGAACGGTGCGAATGGTGCTAGGTTTAACAACAGGAGAGAAGGTTTCTTCGTAATCAATTCCTTGTTGCTGAGAAAAGCCGCGACAAACCCACCTGGCTTTATATCGTGAGAGGCTCCCATCGGAGTGGAACTTTTGGCGAAAAATCCATTTGCCAGAAACAATATTTGTATTGGGAGGACGAGGAACAAGTTGCCAGGTGTTGTTTTGAAGTAAAGCATTATATTCTTCTTGCATGGCAGCGGCCCAATTGGGATCAAGTAGAGCAGTTTTGTAATTCTTTGGAAGAGAAGTGAGAGATACGGAGGTATGAAGGTTTAGGCGGTCTTGGGGTTGATGAAATCCTGATTTGGCCCTAGTACGCATGCGATGATCATTAATCGGGGCTGCTGTAGGAATAGCACGAGGGGGTAAGGTGGGTACTGGTGAGTCCGGCGCAGCGGAAGAGTCGGACGAAGGAGTAGGGCTGGGTAGTGGAGTGGGAGCAGGGCTGGGTGGTGGAGTGGGAGTAGGGGCCGGGGGTGTTGGGGAGGGAGCAGGGGTCGGGGGTGTTGGGGACGTCTCGGGTGGGGTGAGTGTATGGTTGGGATTGGCTATGGTGGGTGTTAATGGTGGTGGTGATAAGTTGTGTTCGGCAGGTAGGGGAGTATATAGTTGGAAAGGACGGGGAGAGGGGGTGTTTGCGGAGCTAGGGGTGTTGGATGGTGTAGTAGTGCGTTGTGAGAAAGGAAAAATGTGCTCAGCAAACGTGACATGACGAGAGACATGAACGTGTCCGGTGTGAAGGTCGAGACAGCGATAGCCTTTGTGCTCGTCAGAGAAGCCAAGAAAAGCACATGGGATAGAGCATGGTGACAATTTATTTGCAGAAGTGGTGTAGGCATTGGGAAAACAGAGACAGCCGAAAACACGAACCGCGGAGTAGTCGGGGTGGGAAAGAAAGAGGGAATAATAGGGAGTAGTGTTGGGTTTAGTTTTGGATGGTCGAATATTTAGAAGGAAGGTGTCCATGTGTAGGGCTTCAGCCCAAAACTTGGGAGGCATAGATGATTGAATGAGGAGAGTGCGAACTATATCATTGAGGGTGCGAAGAGAGCATTCTGCTTTACCATTTTGAGGAGAGGTGTAGGGACATGAGAACCTAAGCAGGATGCCATGTTGTAAGAAGAAAGTACGATTTTTAATGTTATCAAACTCGCGACCATTGTCACATTGGATAAAGCGAATTGGGAGGAAGAAGTGAACAGACACATAGCGTTGAAAATTAAGGAAAAGAGAATGGACCTCGGATTTGTTGCGTAGAGGAAAAGTCCAGACAAAGTGGGTGAAATCATCTAGGATAACAAGGTAGTATTTAAAACCCGAAACACTTGCAATGGGAGAGGTCCATAAATCACAATGTATTAATTCAAAGGGATAAGTGCTACAAGAACTAGAGGAACTAAAGGGAAGACGCACATGTTTGCCTAATTGATAAGACTCGCAAAACACGGAATTATGAGAGTCCCTATTACATGGTATGGTAAATTCACTAAGCATAGAAGCTAAGACGGCGGGGTTGGGATGGCCCAAGCGACGATGCCAGAGATCGACGGAGGCCAGCATGGATGTTGGAGGGGTGGCGGCAGGAACTCCATTAAGAGAATAAAGATCACCGGAGCTATTGAAGCGAGCGATCTCGGCCTTGGTCAGGTAATCCTTCACAGATAAACCAAAAGGGTCAAATTCAGCCGAAACTAGATTGTCGCAAGTAAATTGGCGAACAGAGATAAGATTTTTAATGAGGGCGGGTGCAACTAGAACATCACGAAGTAAAAGAGGTTTGGTGGAAGAGGGAAGTTGAGCCTGACCAACACAATATATAGGAATAGATGATCCATCTCCAAGGATAATGGAAGGGAAAGGAGATTTAGTGCAAGAAGATAACCAATTACTAGATGCAGACATATGAGTACAGGCCCCTGAATCAAAGATCCAATCCGTACCTGAGTTTCCTTGTGCAGCAAAGTTATTCATGGCCTGGAGAAAGGCAGCTTGATCTCAGCTCGGCGTCGCAGGTGAGGGTGGCGTCGGAAGCAGTGCCGGCGGATACGATGGTGAAGGAAGTAGGGCCGGCTGGGGAGTGTAGTAGGCATTGGCCGGCTGTGGTGGGGGTGGCGTCGGGAGCACGGCCGGCTGAGGTGTGTAGTAGGCGCTGCCGTCGGTGCTGTAATGACCATAAGGAGCATACGTCGGGGCGGCGTGATAGGCATTGGCCGGCTGTCGGGGGTTGAGAACCCCGGGAGCACCAGTAGGCGGCCGAAGGTCGGGTTGCCAGGCACCTGAGTATGTCGGCGGAGCACCGAGGGTGGACGGAGCGGACCAGGGCATGGGCCATGCTTGAACAAGCCCCGTCCAAGGATCATGAGGAGGCCGCCATGCAACCGCAGATGGAGCACTGGTGGGTGGTGCAGGACTCGGTGCTGGTGATGTCGTAGGCGGAACCGAACGAGTCGACGGCGGCCTGTAGATAGGGTTTTTGCCGCGGTAGTTCGGACTAGGACGCCAGCCTGGGGGCGGTTGAACAGATGACGATGCGGACGGCCCGGCGGCAGGAGCCGACCTGGAAGGCGGCGCTGGTGTAGACGGCAGAGGAGGATGAGCCGCAGCATGAAAGACCATGGGGCGAGAGTCCTTGCGAGCTTGTGTTTCCGCCGCGAGTTGTAGCAAGGAACGAACTTCAGCGAAGGTAGGAGGGGGCCGTATCATCGGTATGAACGAGGCTTGCTTGTCAAAGTCTTCGCTGAGGCCGACGACGACGATATTGATTAGCTGTGAGTCGCTAACTGTATCGCCGAGTTCGCGGAGCTCATCACCAATGGTCTTAACACGCTGGCAGAACAGGTTCACCGGGGCGTCTCCTTGCACCATATTGCGAAGCTCGGTGTGGAGAGCGTTTTTCCGAGCGTCGGTGTTGCTTTGGAAGAGCTGACGGAGGGAGTGCCAGATGTTGGCAGCGGTGGCGCCGTCGTGATCGAGCATGTTGAAGATTTCGGTGGTGATGCGGGTGTAGAACCACTGGACGATCGCGAGATCGTCTTTCAACCATTGCGGATCGTCGGGGCGGGGAAGACAGTTGGCGGCGACATGCGAGCGCAGGTTGCAGCGGCCGAGGTGGAGATCGAAGAGATGTCTCCAATGGTAGTAGTTGTGGGCGGCGAGATCAAGAACTATGGGGATGTAGGGGCTGACGTCGGAGATTGTGTCAGCAAGAGATATTGGTGCGGCGAGGATGGGTGCAGGGTTTTTGTGGAGCTATGGTGAGGGCCGAGAGAGAAGCGGCCGCGGCGTTGGCAGCCTTGGCGATGAGTGCGGCCCAGCGCTCGAAGTAGCCGGGCGGCGGCGGTGGCGTTGGCGGAGCCATACCCTAAACCCTGGGACCGGTATCTGATACCATGAAAGCTGAATAAAACTGTTGCTTGTTGATGATTTGGTGCGGCATACAAGAGTATATAAGAGGGTACAAACCGACTTGGGTAGGGGTACAAAACTGACTTGGACTAGAAGTTGTATACCATAATGACTACTCTAACACTATCGTTGGCCGGGAGAGCCATCCTTGTCAGATCCGTCCTCCGGGCTCTTCCAATCTACGCCATGAGTGTCCTTCTTCTCCCTGCAGGCCATCGAAAAGCGCTGCCGGGCCTTCTTCTGGACCGGCCAGGACACGGTCACCGGTGGCAACTGCAAAGTGGCTTGGGATATTGTCTGCGCCCCCTTCACCAATGAAGGCCTCGGCTTCCTGTCGCTCACGCAAATGAACCTCTGCCTTCTCCTAAAGCACATATCGAGGCTGCAGGATGTTCACCCCTCGAGGGAAAACTCCTACATTGTCTCTAAGTATGGCTGGTCGGCCACCAATGACGTGTCCGCAACGGCCACTAACCACACCCCTATTTGGCATGACATCATGAAAGGGCTAGACCTATTTCGATCCAACACCACGGTTCAACTAGGCAACGGCGCCTCTACCTCCTTCTGGCTTGACCTCTGGCTCCCTAACTCCACCCACACCTTAGCCCTGCTTTTCCCTGCGCTGTTCTCCCACTCTAACCGGCCTAATACTTCTGTGGCTCGAGCTCTGGCTACGCCCGACCTGCACCTGGAACTAACCCCAAGGCTGTCACACACGGCTGAGCGCGAGCTGAACGATCTACGCAATATTTTGGCCACGGTAAACGTGAATCGCAGGTACCTGACTGCAGAACATCAAGGGAAGCCAGCAAGCCGCTCACCACTAAACTGGCTTACACGGCGGTTTGGAAGACAAGGCCCACAGACGACTTCGCCCCGGCCATCTGGAGCAACTACGCCTCGAACAAGTGCAGGATCTTCATCTGGCTTGCAACCAAAGACCGCCTATTTACAAAGGACAGACGCTTCCGGCAAGGCATTACTACTTCCAACGCCTGCCCCTTCTGCATGCAATGCGAAACCATTGAACGCCTCCTGTTCAAATGTCGACGGCTCAGCCCGCTGTGGGCAGAGCTGGGTAGCCTTTGCCCAGTTGCGCCACAGGGGCTCCTACACGCCTGGGGCGGGAACTTCAACAACAAGACAAGATCAACGGTCCTTTTGGCCGTTCTCTGGAATGTTTGGCAGAGCAGAAATGCCAAAGTTTTCCGCGACCTACACCTGGATCTACACACAACTGCAAACACAGCGGCCAATGACCTACGCCTTTGGTCTCGCCGCTGCAAGAACGCCACTAAACAAATTGCGCTTCGTGACTGGGCATCCATGTTGTTCCTCTTAGCTGCGAGATTGTAGCCTCCAGCACTATGTACCTTTTCTTTGTTTCTCTCTCTCTCTCTCTGACCCTCTGTACTTCTAATGCTGAGCACTTTGTAACACCTCTTGACGATCGCAATAAAGGTTCAGGCAGGCGTAAGCCCGCCGTTGACGCGTCAAAAAAAACTTTCAAAAGAAAAAAGATAAAACTACAGAATTTAGCTTGCATATAATGTAACAATGAAATCACCTTTCTCTGTATGATAAGTCCGTGACCAAACGTGTACACAGTCTTAGTATTTTATCAAATGGTGAAAAGTAGTATGTTCATCTCAATGAAAAGAATCATGCCATCAGGGCAAACAGACATAATATATGCAAAGGTACAACTGCAATTCTGCAATACAAGTTTCTTGTCTCCACCTTGAATAATTAATTCTTAACTTCAATCTATCTCAGGCACATGACTTCAGTTGACTTACAGTGTATCAAGTATTTGGATTGCAAAAAATGTGACAACATGTGCGGAAAACAGTACAAATGAAGCACAAATCGAAGATCCTTTCTCCCCACAACGACTGGATAGCCTCAGCAGAATCAGGAAAAGCTGCAATGAGTAAAGGGTGGGGCATGCAAGCACATGCCAACCAAACGCCCTATTGCCAGTGATGCAGCGTGATGACCTACTCGCTCGTATAGGTGGTAGAAATCGGACAGATATGTGAAGAAAACATAGCGAGAGATAGGGGAATGGCCAATTGTGTTGCATGAGTCTGCAAGTAAGCCTGGTTTGTAGTAGAAGGCGGGCACCATTGTTGTGTCGGCCAGCACCATCATGGAGTTGGCTCGGCATCGGCAACGTCATAACCAGTGGCAGCAACGCCTCCCCGTCTGACTGGGTTGGCATGGTCGACAACATGCAGCGCCTCACTCTCTCTCCCGTCACCATCATCTATGGCACCAATGTGTTCGACGGCCACATCGACGCGCTGGTCTGCGTTCAGAGAAACAAAATACTTAAGGGGTCGAGAAAGTAAAGGGAAAAAAATCCATGAGCCCTTGTTTCAAAGACCTTGATGGAGAAACCGACCTCAGCCATGAACATTAGAATTGTAGTCAATCTTTCAAACGTACCTTCCTTCTTCCAAAATGATAAGGTAGATAAACCAAATCTTGTGGGAAATCAACCTCCTAACTCACGGAATCGACCAAATATTGACCACTCAAATGTCGCTAGGCAAGCGACGGTGGGCAGAAGATCCCTTGGTGGAGCCATGGCGAGGCGAAATGGCTAGTGCATGCTAGGCAAGGAGATGTGGTATTCCGTTTATGAAGGCTGGGATAGGGAAAGGTTTCATCCTATAAAGATATGGTTGCTTGGTATTTATAGGAAAGACAAAAAAAGATTCATGGAAGGGGAGGAGATATGCGTGACACTCGAAGGCGAAGGGGAGAAGACGTCACAAAGAAGTTGTCCGGTGGTTTCACAGCTGATATTGCGCCGGTTCGTTGGCATCTGAGGCTGGTCATAGTGGGGTAACATAAGTAGTATCATACACTTGGGACTCGCAAACATGCTTATGTGGCAGACAATTAAAAAAGAGAGAGATGGTTGTAGTAACATAGGTAGATACTGTAACATAATAAATATGATGCTACTATATGTCATGCATGGCAATAAATGAGACCACCTATGATACTATACACTATAAAGGTAGTAACATAGACTAGTAACATATGCATGTTACTAGTCTAAGTTACTCCCCACTACGACCGGCCTAATAGTGGGCTGCATGTGGATGGAGTAATGGGTTGCATGTCAGCATGCATGTGCCTGCTATTTTAGCATGCGAAGGAAACTGAACCCGAAGAATTGAAACGGACTGCTCTTAGAAAAAAATTCGGAAGATGTCAGTTTTTTTGTTGACGGCCGCTTATGTGGCAGATTGCTTGGAAACTGAACGCTTATGTGTCATCATGCTGACGTGGATAGTGTGCATGTTGAGAGAATTGCTACTAGTGGGGATCAACTTCTTAAGAATGTAAGATTCATAACTTTTTCCTGAACGAGCAACCGAACCCATGACTTCAGTTTTTTGATTTAGAATTTTCATTCGGCAAAATGATTTGGTTTAGCTTCGGTCTCAGCTCTGATGATAAAATAACATCGGCCTACCTCGAACACAACTTCGTGACAATTTATAATGGCTGGTTGTCTCAAAAATAACATTTTCCATCTTTTCAGAGAGGTACATTTACCTTGGGTGTAGTCCACATACAAGGTCCTGGCGTAGATGTTGGAGCGATTTTCCTACTCGGCTATATTATTAGGCCAGTTATTGGTCTGTGAGAAGATAAAAATTATCTTTGCAGAGAATATGTGTGATTTCGGTGGAGCCAAGTTGCAAGGACCTAATGGGACACAAAATGCTTGCTTTTGTTTGCTCTAATCTTTTAAATTTGTGGACAAACTTTCGCCCAACTATAATATGACATCATCAAATGGTACAGAATTCGAAGAATATATATATCTCTCCATCGTCGGTTTTGTTCTCTTTTCTCGTTTCGTGTTCCGGCATCCCCGTGATCAAATCACAAAGTGTCTGGGCAGACGATGATGGACACCGTAACACCGAGAGGGCCCGAGTATATCTCTCCATCGTCGGAGGAGCAAATCTCAATCTCGAGCTATCAAGTTACTTAACATACTTTCCCATGAACCTGTAAGCCGCTGTAATAGCCATCCAGTTACGGATGACGTTTAACAAACCCCAAAGTTCATGAAGCAAGCATGAAGAAACTCGATACTCTCATGGTCTAAGGAATTATGCAAACATTAACTATCTCTGTGTTATAAACCATTAACTTGTGACGAATGTATCTCATAGCATAACATCAATTCGGGTCGATTCAACACAAATGTCCTTCCTGACATTGTGCCCTCAAAGTTGCTTGGCATAGACATGCCCATGATTGGGAAAACATAATCATCATGCAACACTTGAGCTAGTCTTAGAGGCACGACTAGGAATACATTTTACCGTTTATTATTCCACACGTGCATATGGGTTCTCCCCAGAGCCTTTATAGATATACGGGCTCGGGAACCAAAGCAGTTATAGCATGGAACATAAACATAATTATGAACAGGGAGATAATCAATAACATTTATTATTGCCTCTAGGGCATATCTCCTACAGACTCCCACTTGCACTAGAGACAATAATCTAGCTTATGCTAATGCACTTCACACCTGTGGCACACCGGTGTAAATATGTTCGCTTGTGGTATAGCCTGATGTCCAACGGATCTGACGACTTCAGCTCCGTGTGTATCTTTGCATGTCCTTGCGTTTTCACGTTTTCACAAAATTCATATTTTGTGTGGACTTGGCTTTGTATGTATGTGAATCACAGGTCGAACCTGGATTCCTCAGACTGAGTTATGGAGTAACTATTTGCAGTAGTGTCCCATTGTCAAAATTCATCTTGGAACCATACTAAGTTCATGAATGAACTATATGATTCAACATCTTCTTTGTCGCTTCTAAAGCGTCAACATACTTAGCCCTTGTTATAGAATTCGCCACAGTAACTAGTTTGAACAAATTCCAACTAACTGTGCCACCACATTGTGTGTTACACAAAACCCTTAATTTAAATCGAAAATCGCATGGAGAAAAGATGAAGACTGTATCGATGTAACATTTTACAACGAACTCTTCATGATCTCTGCTTGCGAGAAAACCATGTCATCAGTACTTACTCTAGTACTCTGTGACATCTTTCACTGTTGTCCCATGATCAGTAATTTGATCACTTTGGTATCCATACTCGCAACACCTTGGGAGTATCGAACATATCTGGTTGTTTTACATACCATGGAATACATGATTAATCCAAACACAAGAGTGTGTGGAATCTCTATCATGTATTTTACTCATCAGTGTTTTGGGACACCGAGTCTCGCAAAAACTCTTTCCATGTGACTTCGGCAAGAATCACTCTTTGGCGTTTTAAATGCTAAAAGGTTTTAGCATCTTGTCAATATGTATTCATTGCTTAGCCCCATTAGGTAAATCTATCTCCATAGATCATCATGCCTAATATTGAGGCTATTTAGCCTAAGCACTTTATCAAAAGACTATTTTCAAATGAAGTCCTAATTCGTGTCAAGAAATTTATTTCCAATTACCAATGTGCCAAGCACATAAGGTTTTTAGAAATATTATTACGCTCCCACTTACTTTCTTGAATTACAAGCATCTTCGTTATCCATTGATGAAGTCAAACCCCTTTGACCATTTCATCAAAGCACGAAGATTCCAACTCTATTTTGCTCTCTTCTGTCCATAGCTGGAACTCTGAAGTTTGCACCCTTACTAGCATCCTCTGGATAGACAAAATGCCTTGGACTGTAACACATGCAAGTCCTTGGTTTCATTTCCATCAGATGGAAATCCTATTGTCATCCATGTTTCATATCTCATGATTGAAATATGTATTAATTGCTAGTTCAACCCGAACCGACTTTAAGCATCGCTACGATGAAAACAACCTCATTGTAGTCAACTCTTGAACTTGTTATTTCAACAAGTCGAGTTTTATGGATAAAACATTTTTATCCGTATCAGTTTTAAGTTCCATAAATATTCGTTAGACTCTAAGTCTTCCGAAAGGTGTATCAAGGTTTTAATCTTGAATCACTTATATGGAAACTAACTCGGGTTATATTGGCATTTAGCCAATTCTGGAGTCAGGGCCCATCAACGCTTCCTTGTGTATCGTAGGTATATTGTTGTCTAAAAACAATATCTCGTTTGCGCACCTGAGAGGTTTGCACGAGCCTTGCCTACGTGGTTCAGCTGCAAGTTCGACCGAAGTTCATACATTTTATTGTAGAGACTTCCGTATCAGTCGCAGTAGGAAACTCTGGAATTACATCCAAGGTCTCTTTCCTTTGATCTGATGATGTAGATACTGTTTATCTCGTCGAGTTGCACTATTCTCCCACTCACCTTTTTAAAAGAACCATTCTCTTTAAAAGCACACCGTTTCGCGGTAAAACTATTTGCCTCGGTATAGTGAGGGAGGAATACCCAACATTTTGGTATAACCTACAAAGTAGCACTTGTCTGATTTGGAATAGGTTTGTAACCTTTTACACAAGCCCCATATTCCAAATGTTAAGAGAAGATATAACATGGTTGGGCGTACCATACCATGGCTTCATTTCAACAGACCCGATGTAGCTCTTTTCAGTGTAAAAGCCGCAGTCTCTAAAGCATCACTTTAAAAGGGATAATGGCAAATTTATTTATGTCATCTTTGACCTTAGCATGACATAAATGGTTTGGTTACATCTCCACGGACTTTCCACTTGCAGTGGTATTCCGGGAGGTGCAAGTTATGAAACCCCTTTCACAACTCATCAGACATTCGCTAAACATGTAACTCAAATATTCCTTTGCGCAATCAAATTGCAGAAACATAATTTTCTTGTTACAATAACTTCTACTTCATTTTGAGAACCTTTCGAATGATTTCAAAAGATCCAGACTTACGTCTCATCAAGTAAATATCCATATATCTACTTGAGTCATTTCTGAAGATAAATAAATCCACCACTAACAACACTTATCGGACTACACACATCAAATGTATGATCACTAATAAGTTTTTTGTTCGTTCCTTATGGCCTGTGAACGGTATTTTAGTCACTTCACTTTTCGGAAGAAAGTTGCAAGTGTCAGATGATTCAAAATCAAAAAGACTTCAAAATCCATCATAATGGAATTTTCCATGCGGCTTTCTCCAATGTGACCAAATGTAGTGCCACACTTGTGTGGTATTCTTTTAGTCTTGCGACATTTAGCGTCAGTGTTATGGATGTATCATATTACCATCAATATTCATAACATACGTCCCATCGATGATGGAAGTATGGCCCTTATGTTATTCATTATACTTAACAACAATTGTTGTTTTTATGAACAACTCTTTTGCAACAAACATTGTGCAATGGGCTAGAGTGTATGAAACTCTAAAATGAATTATGAAAGTAAACCCAGAGGTATTGTATTATTATCAATATTCATAACATACATCTCATTCATAATGAAAGTATGGCCCTTGTGTTATTCATAACATCGAACATAAAAAGTTCTCTTATGAACAACCTTCTTGCAAGATACCTTATGCAATGGGATAGAGTTTGTAAAACTCTAAATGAATTATGAAAATAAATACAGACGGCAGTACACCGATGGAAGGTATAGTAACATTTACTATGTTCCCTGTGTATACCTTAACCTCATTTCTAGCTAGTCTTTCAGGCCGTAGTAGTTCTTACATCGAGTTGCAACAGAATGCAATCGAGCGGGCATTTTTGTGATGAACTCACAATACACAAGAATTAGTGATTAACATGTTTAACCATAATTCGCAAGAACTATATCTTTGACCAGCCTTCTATACATCAAAAACTTGTATGACATTCATACATGAGCTGGATATTCCAGTCTTCTTTCCTTTTGCCTTTATACTTCTAACAGTTTAACTTTTAGTATTTCTCCTACTCTCAGAAGAAGCACCCAACTTAAGAGTGGCATTAGCCTCGGACTTCCTAGGCGTGTAAGTCATACTAACACCCTTTGGACACTTCCTTTCTCTTTAAGTTGTTGTTTTATTCACCTTTCATTATATGACAGGCGTTCTTCTGGATCCCTTTCCCAACAGTCAAATGCATAGTAAACACTTTTACTAATACTTGCAAACAAACATTGCTTTGTTTGTATCTGAAAATAATTTTCAGTTCCATGAATATCATATAACTATCCCAACTTTCGTAGTTTGGGTTTCATGGAAGCAAACATATTCCACTTGACCGTAACAGAATTCTAGCTTTTGGATCGAAGGACGAGAGTCACATGATCCATAGCATTAGCGGGAGGATACGGAAAGCATGCGATAGGACAAAGTCCTTCTCATCACTTTTGAGGACAATCCTCATATTACGTTACCAATCGTAAAGTTTTAACCAGATATTTAACAGCTATTCAATTTTAATAGGTAAAGGTGGAAATGCGAGCCATTATTCTACAACTATTATGCAAACCACACTTAGACAGTGTTCAAAATTAATTGCATTGAGAATTAAACATGTTAATTCAACAGTGCGCTCCCACTCAAATCAATATCTCTGAAAATTGATTGTGAGTGATACAAGACCCACATTTCAATTGTTCGCCATTGGTGTAACACCACTGATGAAGAAAAATCTCAACCGGTAGGCCAACTTGCCAATCACATCTCTATGTGACTCTTGTTCATCTTTCGATGCTTGTGTTCCGAGCTCATGACGGTCATGCCTGAACGTCAAGACAACCAAGTGATCTCGCTGCAAGGTCTCAACTCACCCGCCTCACACTTCTCTAATCGTTCGTACCCGTGTGACACGGCGCACCCCGAAAAGGTAGGTGCCGTGACGGTGCTACACTTGGGAGAACACTAACTACTTGGTATTTTTGTGAGAGATCACCCTAATAAAAAGCGACTACCGCGCAATCAAGAAGGATGCATCATAAGGGATAAACATCTCAGGCAATTCATAATAGCATGATATGGTATAGCCCTTTCTGACGGAGAAGTATTTCATTTCTTCGTCTTCGGCATTCATGTTGGTGTTCACCTTCGCGAAGATTGCCACCACCTTGTCGATGCACCAGATAATATTGCTATCTCCATAGCGTATAAAATTAATGCGTTACTTAAAGTTGACACGCAGGTCATTAAAGTGCAATCATATGGCTCCAGCCATCATGCCGAATCATGACACGCAGGTCATGTTAATCAAATTACATCATATAGTCATCTCATACATAATCGAATTAGTATGAGCACTGCTATACCACATCACATGCACATCCTGCAAAACCAAGTTAGACGCCTCTAATCGGTTTATGTAAAATTTATTTTACGTGGCTTCTAAGGTTTTGACTTAAACCGCAGCGACCAACGTTCATCATCAAGTATGATAGTTCATGTCGCTAGATTAACTTTGCAGGGTGTATGAAGCAGGAGACAATAAAATCTCGAACCCCATACTAAGCTTCGTCATACGCATGACCCCCGTGTAGATCATATCTGCATTGCCCTGTCGTCTGCGAATTTCATCTTTCTTTTGACTACGGCAGAACCCAAAGAACTGATAGCACTTCCATGATCAATCAGGATCACGGATTGCCAGAACTTTGTCAAATTCCACCATGCTGTCTCGAGATTGAGCAAACGCAAATTCTAGGGAAGCAACAAGAACATCGGGTAACAGATTTCATCTGTCACCCGCATAAATAATTTTCAGCAATAAATCTCATCTACTACCTAATTATATTATGCAATAATCATACATCTCTATGTATTCTAGATCGCAACCTGCATCTACGCATAGCACGGCTCATGATGCCACTGAAGGGGAACGCAGCAGAAAACAAAAATTTTCCGACCTACGTACTAGCCCAGGACCACTATGGAGACTGCATACATGGTTTGATCTTTTTCGTTACCGACTCGTAGCGCAGCGGGAAGTAGAGTCGATGACGATCGGCGGTGCAGATCCCCGCAGCTAGGATTTACAACCTCCCAACCGCGAGGATGTATACCCTCATCTGCTCCTCAGACAACCCTCCGGAAGGCGGTCGAACAGTCCCCCCGGACGGTGTCGCGGACAGCCCTTCGGGAGGACCTTCGAAACTCGAACGGTCACTCGGACAGCCCTTCGGGAGGACCTTCGAAACTCGGACGGTCACACGGACAGCCCTTCGGGAGGCACTCATGAACTAAGACCAAAACTACGATCTCTCTACAGAGTTGCACACATACAGTGTCATCTACCCGGCAGGGCATCGCCGTCCAGAACTAGTTCCTGCCGGAACCCAGAGAGCCTTACGGCTCTACGAAACTCTTTTCGTGAGAGGGAGAGAAGAAGCCAGATAATGCATGGCATGTGTATGAGAGCAAGGGATGATCCTTTAGGCAGCCCCCTCCACCCCTATTTATAGGCCAAGCCTAAGGGTGGCTTCTCCAAGAAGCCAAGGGGGGAAATACCAAAAAGGCCCTCAAGGTGGCTTCTCCAAGAAGCCAAGCAAAAAGCACTTTCACTATTCATGACGACATTTTTCAGCGTCCGTTCGAACTAAAAATATTTATGTGGGCTCAGAACATTTCCAGTACCCACTAAAATAATTTTCAACGCGTTCCGAAACAATTTCGGTTTAGTGATTTTCATCTGCGAAAAGCAAACAAGAATGCATTTTCACTATTCATGAAGACAATTTTTCGCGTCCACTAAATCCGAAAATATTTCTGTGGGTCTTAGAATAATTCCAGTACCCACTAAAATGATTTTGGATTCGTTCTGAAACAATTTCAGATTAGTGAATTTCATCTGCGAAAAGATCTGAAGTGGTTCCGGCAGCTCCGGAGCATATCCGGTTATTATCCCGGAAAATTCCAGAAAGCTTCCAGAATGATTCTGGCATCCTCCAAGAATTATCAGGCATGTGCCGAAACCAATTTGACTTTATAGTATCCCCTGAAACAACCTTTCAGTTTCACCGGAACTCATCTGGTGACCTCTCTCTGCGGAACTTTTCCGCTGTCCGAAACTTTTCCGCTGTCCGAAACTTTTCTGGTGTCTGAAACTTTTTCGGTGATTTTCTCTCAGTCCCTGTCTAGTATTCAGCAGATAGATGACCCTTAAGCGTGTGACCCTATAGGTTCGGTGAAGTATAGACATGACCCGGAACCCCTTCCGATCAATGATCAACATCGGAGCCGTGGACACCCATATTGACCCCTATACCCACACGAATAAATATTCGAGTGAACCTCCAGTTGCCGTGTGCTATTCCTGTTGCTTCACGATATATCACAAACACCTGAGGTGAGATTTATTGCATCCCCGTGGGCCAACACTTCGTCCACTATGCAAGTTACCTCGTTACCGGTTTTGTTCTCTTTTCTCGTTTCGTGTTCCGGCATCCCCGTGATCAAATCACAAAGTGTCTGGGCAGACGATGATGGACACCGTAACACCGAGAGGGCCCGAGTATATCTCTCCATCGTCGGAGGAGCAAATCCCAATCTCGAGCTATCAAGTTACTTAACATACTTTCCCATGAACCTGTAAGCCGCTGTAATAGCCATCCAGTTACGGATGACGTTTAACAAACCCCAAAGTTCATGAAGCAAGCATGAAGAAACTCGATACTCTCATGGTCTAAGGAATTATGCAAACATTAACTATCTCTGTGTTATAAACCATTAACTTGTGACGAATGTATCTCATAGCATAACATCAATTCGGGTCGATTCAACACAAATGTCCTTCCTGACATTGTGCCCTCAAAGTTGCTTGGCATAGACATGCCCATGATTGGGAAAACATAATCATCATGCAACACTTGAGCTAGTCTTAGAGGCACGACTAGGAATACATTTTACCGTTTATTATTCCACACGTGCATATGGGTTCTCCCCAGAGCCTTTATAGATATTCGGGCTCGGGAACCAAAGCAGTTATAGCATGAAACATAAACATAATTATGAATAGGGAGATAATCAATAACATTTATTATTGCCTCTAGGGCATATCTCCTACAACTCTTATGTGTGACACCCAATATGTGAGTTGTTCACTTTCACGCAGGTCAATGATAAGTGTGTGATGGCATTGGACGGATACTCTGAAAGCTGGGAGCACAAACTAGAGTAACAAGGAACTTAATTTTGCTCGAGTGTTGATTGTGGTCAAGAAAAGAAGGGACTACAAGTTGCAGGTGGAGTCATATGGAGTCTTTGGAGTAGCAGTGTTATTCATGGGATAAGCTCAAATCCAATGTACATGGAAGTTTGATGCGCATGGAAAAATTCAAGGTGGTGGAGAATATTCGCCAAGGTGGAGTTTGTTAGAGTTGTGTCGAATATTGTGTACAAGGTAGGTTACGGTTGAACTAGGAGTTGTATTGTGTTACATAGGATGTGGAGTCGTGTCCTAATAGGACACTTGTATCCTAGGCCTCTCATATATAGTGGGGGTAGACACACGATGTAACCTATGCCAACATAATAGCACAGGAACGCAGGGGAAGACGGCGACATGTGCCGGCGTCCAGAGCGACCGGGTGCGGTATTGTAGCGGTGTCATGAGGAGGAGCGCCCGTAGTCAAGCCTCGGGGATGTAGCCATGTCGGTGAACCTCGTTAACAAATCTCGGTGTCGTGTTTGTGTGATTGCTTGGTCCTCGGATGATCGATGGAGTGCCTTGGATTAGAGAGAGAGGAAAATGGCTGGTCCGACAAGGTCGAGGGGGGGGGGGGGGGGGGGTTGGTGTGTGTGTGTGTTGGTGGAATTTGTGCTGCACTCCCGGGCTCGTTTGTGCCTCGTCGTATCCGTCCAAAATTTGAACTGAATAGAGGGTTCTGATTAATGCGTACGTATATGGACTGTTCGAGGAACCAAGTTGGGTCATGAATTTATTAGTAATGTACACGGAGCGTTTGTGTCTTTCGTGAGGGATCCAGTGGGCCCGATCCAACTGCTCGGTGAACATTTTCGCGGGGGCCAGATGACAATCGATGCCAGCTTCAAGTCAAGTTGTAAAATGGTTGAAGAGAGAAAACCCCACGCTCGACATCAAGTTGTAAAATGTCCCACACCACACCAATTTAATCATGACAAACAAGGCGCTCCACACGACGGACAGTACCGTGGAACAGGGTGCATCCGGCTGTTCGCACGTTTCCGTCCTGCAGGTGGTCGATGCATGGAGGAGTCAGTGGAGGACGTGCACCGAAACCCCTCCGCGCAGCTGCCCTGCCCCTCCGCGCAGTGCTCCAATCGTTTCGGCCTTTTCATGTGCCCTGCCCTTCCAGTTGCAGTTGGCCCTACGAGACATGCAGATTTGCTTGCGGGGTCCCGTGGACCCCGGGACGAGGAGTTAAAAGCATCAGGAGTCCTACAACTTGCATCGAATGTGATGGTTTGGTCCTAGAACTTGTATTTTGACCCTACCCAGTCCCAGAACTTGCATCAAATGTGCAAATTTGGTCCTGACGAATCACATAGCGCCATGTGGACGCGTGGGTGCCAACCCGGTCAGCGCGTGGCATTTTGCAAAGAGGCCCCTGCCTTTCGTCTGAATCAACCCGCACTACAGGTTGCTTCTATGGTAAGTTTCTTTTCGGCCCATAAACTGTCACTTGGTAAACGGTAGTCACTTCTCTGCTCACTGCGTGGTGTAATTAGCAAGGCTTGGTTAATACAGATTTGCAGCAGCCGAGCTCCAGTGCTCTGTATATTTAAACATTTTGAAATTCGTGTTTTAGAAGTTTCAAAAAAATATGAAATTTTTCTCAGGGATACGTATGCACATTCCGAATACCCGTGGCAAGTTTCAGTAGAAATATCGTTTTGTTTTGGGCTATAGGAAATAAACAAATTTCTGACAGTTTATAAGAGAAAATTATGCCATTTCTGTTAGAAATTTCTCTTTTTTGTATTTTCCAAAATACAAAGTATTTCTTTTCCATATTTTTACCAGGCCTTAGGAATATGTGTATGTGTTCATGTATTTGTTTTAAGAATTTTTTTTTGAGCAATGTAAGTGTGTTTTTCAAAAAATTCAAATACCAAAACCATGGAGCTCGGGAGCTGCAGGCACTTTTCGGCAAGTAGTAGTACGATAAGGATGGACCATCCAAGGCTAAATGCCTAAAAGTAGAAGCTACCCTGCCCCACTGTCCATCGCTGCACGGAGCTTTCCTGTTGCAGCTGCATAATCTTCCTCGGCTTTTGTGCTAATGATACTTTAGGGTCAATCACAGTGGCTAATCTTATACTAGTACGGGCCACCAGGGTCCAAACAGCGCGCCTGGATAACGCATATTCGCCTGGAATAGCTTTCAGCCGTGGCGGTGGTATATCTGCCAATTGTCTGTGAGCGGTGGTATATCTGCCAATTGTCTGTGAGCGTCCGGTCAAACGCCGTGCATCAAATCCGCCTAGAAGGGTTCCTAACTTCAAAATCCTACAAAATGAAATCAAAGTTGAGGAGGTTTGCGGATATAAGCATGTCCGCCACGTAGACGCCTAACTGCACGGTCCCATTCAAAACCCTTGCCGCGAGTTTCACTCTAATCGCCACTTCACACCCGGCGTCTCGTTCGTGCCGGTTCAGAGCAAACGTGACCGGTCACCGCCGCATGCTGACCAAACGGCATATGTCATTCACACCAGTCGGCGGGCGAGGAACCTGCTCCGGTCCACAGCTCGCATTGCGTTAATGCCATCTCAAAGCGGACGTCACCAAACGAAGCAGTGTATGTCCGCATTCTCGGCATTTACGCTAGGGCGACGAACAAGAAGCCAACTCCAGACAAGTACCTAAGAAATTTTCTGTCAAGAAAAATTGGCCAGCAAATTGATGGGTCTGCTTTAATTTCTTGGGAGAAAGTCTGCACACCAAAAGACCAAGGGGGATTGGGCATGCTGGATGTATCAAATACACGACAAAGCTCTCATGATGAAAAACATCAAAAACTAAAGTCCTAAACAAGGATCCATTGCCCTGGGTCTCCTTTGTCTGGGAAAATTACTACTCCGAAACTCTTCCTGGTTCCAAAATGGAAGGATCAAAGCTGGTGGAAAAGCCACTTAAAATTACTACCTGGATACAAGGCCAACTCTGACTGTGAAATGGGCAATGGACAGGCCATTCTTCTTTGGCATGATTGCTGACTTGATCAACTTTTCGTTAACAATTTTTCAGAACTACATTCTTTTGTCAAAAGTGATATGCAAACTGTTGCATCCTGGATCAATGATGAGGATCATGCTCTCTTTGTCCACACACCATTCTCCAGTCAAGTGTACAACCAATTGAACGAGTCGCAAACTTTAATTCAAGGCCATTGTAACACACAAGTGAAAGACAGATGGACTTGCAAGGGTCAGAAGTATTCTTCAAACAAAATGTATAAATACCTCTACTCTAAGGGACAAGTGCACAAGGTGTTCAAATGGATTTGCGCAAGTGCCTACAGGCTAAGGCACAAAATATTCTTCTGGCTACTGCTGCATGATAGAGTTAACACCAGAGAAATCTCCTGAAAAGAAAAACATTTCTCTTAGATTGCTATTACTGCCTGTTCTGCAATGACAATATCGAGGAAACATCTAGGCATCTTTTCTAGGATTGTGACTTTGTCCAAGACTCCTGGAATAGTATCATCCCTTTGAAAAAAATTGGGAATATCATGCTATGTTGACATTCTGCTAGCACATTACTTACTGCCAAGAGGGATTTCCATGGAGATAATTATACAAGGATGTTGGAGCACCTAGAGTCAAAACAATGGGAAATTTTTCAGACAAGAAGTGCCAAGAGTGAACTATTGAAAATTCAAACTCAAACAGGACCCGTTGGAGCATAGAATCGAGGCAAAGCATTTGAAAACTGTCCAAGCATGGACCATTGATCATCTTGGATGGTTACTTGAAAGTTCTGACTCTTAACATTGATTTAGACGTTTCCCAGAGCATGAATTGGATAGGATTATGTTATTTCCTTTTCTTTATTTAAATTAGCTTCACATATTGCACATTACTATTTTATTAATAGAAAATACAGTAGAACAATTGTTCTATGGTTTGTGGTAAAAAAACACATTTAAGTAGTCGCTCCACCTGCCCACACGCCCGCTATTTAAAGACCACCTGCCACGACACAAACTCTACAACCATTGAGCACCATATCCTTCCGTCTGAGCTACCGGAACCACATCCATTCCCTTCCTCCTTCTTCGACCACCGCGAGCATGGTTGTGACCCTCTGTGGTTAGTGGAAGAGCCTCTCTCCACGGTGTCGCCATGAAAATGTGGTCGAGATGCAACAATGGGAAGCGCCACACGCATCCTGCATTTCGACGGGATGACCTCCTAACTCGAAGCTGGAGAGCTCGGAGGAGGAGGACGCCACAATGGAGGAGGCGGAGGAGCAGGTGCACGAGTTGGTGTCCGGGTTCACCCTACAGTTGACGAAGGTGTACTACAACCGCGTGCTCATGGAGGCGAAGCGGGAGGAGGCAATCCGGCTTTAGAAATGCAAGCGGCTGAGCACATGGGCTGGCTGGATGTCCGGGGTGAAGTCCGGAACATCCAGGCCTGCCCAGATGAAATCGCCCTCTGGATAGGCATTCAGGTGTGGTGTTCGGGCGACGTCCGGATGATCCGCATAGGGACCCAGACGATCCAGGCAATGACCGGACGATCCGTCTACCTATCCATGCGATCTGGCTCTGGCTTAACCTACGCGTATGTTCTGGTGCTCTAGCTGAACGCTCCCGGACCCGTCTGAACCATCCGGGACCCAGTTCATACAATCCGGCGGAAGACACAAGAGAGGTAGTTTTGGCATGTGATTTTTTGGCCAGGTTATTCTTGTAGTAGTATTGGTGGTAGTGGGATTTTAACTAAGTCATATTTGTAGAGTTGTGAATGTGTAGGATGATAGTGACAAGATGATGACTCGATCAAATTTGGACGAACCCTTTGATCCCTTCTTAATAGTGCGGGATCCCTATAACTCAAGATTAAATGAAAAAGCCTACGCTTATTTTCTCAGTACCACAACGCTTGAGTCATATATCGTTTGATGAGCTGATGATCCCTGCACAACGCTGCCAAGGGAAATAATATCATGTGTAAGCACTTAGCAAGCGTGATTAGCCCCCTATATGTATATTTTCATCAACATCAAAATATGATTAAGGGCATGATTGCACTTTCAGCTCTGTAGATACTTTGATTAAAGAAGCCGCAACCATAAGCCTCCATCCTCGTGAAAATCCGCCAGACCCACCGCAGCATAAGGGCCACATTAATGTGACGGGACGCAAGAATGCCTAGCCTCCCAGGTCCTTTGGCATGCAGATGTCAGCCCACTAGACCATATGGTATATCTATCGGTCATTCGCCGTCTGACAGAAGAAACGGGAAAAGGTCTTTGTCAAAATGGCCATGGACCCCTTCAAGCAGTTTGCATATTACTGATCGGGGTTGAAACTAGGTTAAATTTATATAAATTTATGTTTTACTCCACTAAAATTAGGGGATCGGCTAGAATCGACCAAAATCTACTTGGCCGTCATAGTTTCCGACGCCCCGAGACAAAGCGGAAAACGTGGGTTGTGCAGCCAACCATTATAAGTCGATATTTCCCTAGGGTAGTGCGTCGGCCTAGCTACTGACTGGGTGGTGTCACTCCAGTTCCGGCTGCTGATTTGGTCGATGACCTCTCTCGCCCGGCGCCATGCCTAGCATAACGTCCTTCCCACCCTGTGTGGCGCCCCGATGCCCTCCTCGCGCATGTATACCGGCGCCCGACGAAGCCCATGCTAGCTAATTATCTTGTCGTCGGAATTCATGTGTGGTGAAGGCGAATGGCAGCACCAAGGGCGAAGGAGCTCTGGGCTAACATCTTTTTTTTGCGGGTAGCTCTGGGCTAACATCAATGCTGAGGCTGGAAGAGGTGGTGCTATGCGCCGATGCCAGTGACCTGTGTGTATGGGTGTGTGGTTGGCAACGTGAGGAGAGAAGTGAATGTTGTATCGCAATTACATGTGGGTCCCACAAGGTGACACAAAATTTGAAATTGTAATTTTAGCGTGTGTGACTTTGCAATTAGGCTCCGAAGCCTCCAATTTTTTTTTTTGGAGTACTTCGAGATTGTTGTGTATGTTGGTCAAGACTTTAGCTTGGAGTCGAAAGGAGAGATTGTGGAGTTTAAGAGCGTTTTGGAGAGGAAAAGGAATAATTCTAGCAGTTGTCTAAAATTAACGGTTCTCATGTGGATTGTACTCCAAAATCGACCCCGAGAGCTGTTGGCACGACGCGACCTGTGTAGTGTGTAGTGCCGCTTGTCACGTGTGCCTCCACATCCCCTGTGTAGTGGTCCTTGTAGTACCAGGAATCAAGGCTAGGCATGCATAGGCTAGTATTAAAGTACAGCTATGGACTGCTGTCTTGTCGCCTGTCCATCTCCTGTCGCAAAGCTGGGATGTGGATGGGCAAAGTACGGTAAAGTCCATCAGCTTTTCTGTGGCACCAAGATTCCTGGGGTTTCGTGCTAATGATACGATTGGAGCACGTAGTTTGTTGGGATCCTTAACAGTCCCTACTAGTAATAATTTAACACCAACACTTGACGCTTCCACATGGGAATGCATCCTACTACGATGCTGGCACAAGTACAAGTTGTTAGAATTAATGAGTTAGGCCCATAGCAATTTCTGAAATCTCAAAGTCCATGTGTAAAATGGCGAGTGGTGGTGCTAAGTTTAGTCCCACCTTGGAAGTTGGAGAAGAGTTGGACCTCTTTATATAGTGGGTTCTCTCCACCATTCTAAGTGGTGTGTGAGAAGAGAAAGGGAAAACCACACGCGCGCGCTCGCTCGCCTGGCGTGGCGTGGCGGGCGTGCGACATGCGCGTGAATGGTCCGCCGAAATCCGGTCCGTCTCCTTGCAGGAGCGCAGCTTCCTTTTGCCGTTTTATTTTTATGTCTTGGCAGACAAGTTTTTGATTTCTTGTCCGGTAAGTATACGAATTAGAAACCGAGTCGGTTTGGGATTGTGGTCGCGACACAATACCGCCTCTGGTCCTAATATATATACAGCTACCGGCTGCGGCCAGAGACACACCGAAAAACACCTAGGGTTTTGCCTCATCTCACAACTTGCGCCGCCATCGTAGTCTACTCCATCCCAAACGCCGGCGTGCATCGGCGCGTGGGAGAGCAGGTCTCCGGAACCGTTCGTCTTTGCGATCCTGCACCGGGAGAGGACGAATTAGGTTTTTGGGAAGCGCTGTGCGCGACTGCTCAAATTCGTCATCACGGGTCGTCTTCCGTCCAAGTCGGGCGGTGCTACTCATCGTCGTATTCATCGCCGTCAGCAGCAGATCGTCGCCAACATCGTCATCAACATTGTCGCACCCATAATAGCTAACGATCAGTACGTCCAACATCCTCTGTTCATGTCTGTTTCTACAGCTATTGTTACGTGTTTGCTGCTGTTATGCATGTCTTGCTGTTCTTCTAGTTTGCTAGATTATTGCATGCTAGTATCTCTTCTAGTCATGAATTATTTACTGGAATTAATCATGAACTTGCCTAATATTCCAACAATCCAAAAACCTAATTATAGGCAATTTCCTGAGTTAACTATGGCTGGATTCGCTGATGCACTGAGGCCGGATAAGTTTACCGGTGTGCACTTTAAGAGGTGGCAGGTGAAGACCACGCTCTGGCTTACTGCTCTGAAAGTTTTCCACGCTAGTGTTGGTGCTCCAGAGGGAATGACCGACGAAGATCGGAGAAAATTCTAGGAAGCCAATACTATGTTTGTGGGATGCATTCTGAGTGTTCTTGCTGACCGTCTGTGTGATGTGTACGTGCACATAAACGACGGAAAAATTCTGTGGGATGCACTGAATGCAAAATTGATGCAACAGATGCAGGCAGTGAACTGTACATCATGGAGAGTTTTCATGACTACAAGATGGTGAATAACCGTTCTGTGGTTGAACAAGCTCATGAGATACAGTGCATTGTGAAGGAACTTGAACTCCTTAAATGTGTTCTACCCGACAAATTCGTGGCTGGGTGCATGATTGCAAAGTTGCCTCCTTCATGGAGGAATTTCGCCACAACTCTGAAGCATAAGAGACAGGAGATATCAGTTGAAAATCTGATTGCATCTCTTGATGTTGAAGAAAAAGCTCGGGCTAAAGATACCACTGAAAAAGGAGGTGAGGTTCAGCCTACTGCTAACATGGTGCAGAGGTACCCACAAAACAAGAACAAAGGGAAGAACAAACCTGTTTTCAACATGCCTACCAAGACTACTACCTTCAAGAAGAAGAAGTTCAACAAGGCTGAGCTAGAGTGCTACGCCTGTGGGAAGCCTGGACACTTTTCCAAGGTATGCCCTGAACGTGCAGACCGCAGAGGGAAAACAAGCTCCAAGACTGTCAACATGGTGACCGCTAGCAATACTGATGGGTATGGTAATTTACCTATTGTGCTTTCAGTATTTCAATCATCTTCGTGGTGGATTGATTCGGGTGCTAACGTTCATGTGTGTGCTGACATCTCCCTGTTTACTTCTTATCAGGTCGCAAGGGATTCTTCCGTCCTAATGGGGAATGGGTCACATGCTTCTGTTCGTGGCATTGGCACGGTGGATCTGAAGTTTACTTCGGGAAAGATCGTGCAACTAAGGAACGTGCAGCATGTCCCTACTATGAACAAGAATCTAGTTAGCGGCTCCCTTCTATGTCGAGATGGATTTAAGGTAGTTTTAGAGTCCAATAAAGTAATCGTGTCAAGATTTGGACAATTTATAGGAAAAGGCTATGAGTGCGGAGGCTTGTTCCGCTTTTCTCTTTCAGATTTTTGCAATAAGTCAATAAACCAAATTTGTGCTAATGTTAATGATGATGCAAGTATTTGGCACTCTCGTTTATGTCATATTATTTTTGGTTTAATGTCTCGGCTATCCAGCATGAGTTTAATTCCGAACTTCACAGTTGCCAAAGGTTCTAAGTGCCATAGTTGTGTGCAATCTAAGCAACCTCGAAAGCCTCATAAGGCTGCCGAGGAGAGAAACTTGGCACCTCTAGAAATCATACATTCTGATCTTTGTGAGATGAATGGTGTGTTGACAAAAGGTGGAAAGAGATATTTCATGACTTTGATTGATGATGCGACTAGATTTTGCTATGTTTATTTGTTGCAAACTAAAGATGAAGCATTAGACTACTTTAAAATCTATAAAGCTGAAGTTGAAAATCAACTAGAGAGAAAGATCAAGCGTCTTAGGTCCGATCGTGGTGGAGAGTATTTTCCAAAAGTTTTTGATGAGAGGACGCCTCCCTATTCACCTCAATCAAATGGAGTGGCCGAGAGGAAAAACCGCACATTGACTGACTTGGTGAATGCCATGTTAGACACTGCTGGTTTATCTAAGGCATGGTGGGGGAGGCTCTATTGACTTCATGTCATGTCCTGAATAGAGTTCCCAACAATAATAAAGAGAAAACCCCCTATGAGGAGTGGGTTGGGAGAAAACCATCACTTTCTTATTTGCGCACTTGGGGATGTTTGGCAAAGGTCAATATTCCTATTCCTAAGAAACGCAAACTTGGACCAAAGACAGTGGATTGTGTCTTTCTAGGGTATGCTCAACGGAGCATTGCTTATAGGTTTTTAGTGGTAAAATCTGAAGTACCTGATATGCATGTTGATACTATAATGGAATCTCGTGATGCAACATTTTTTGAGAACATATTTCCTATGAAAGATATGCATAGCATTGCTAGATTTTCTTCTGAGATAATTCCTGAATCTAGTACAACTGATGAATATTTCGAACAATCACATGAGGAAGTCCTTGAGAAGGATAACAATGAAGTTCCTAGAAGGAACAAGAGACAAAGGATTGCAAAATCCTTTGGTGATGATTTCATTGTATACCTTGTGGATGACACACCCAAGACGATTGCAGAAGCATATGCATCTCCGGATGTAGATGATTGGAAAGAAGCTGTTCATAATGAGATGGACTCAATTCTTTCTGGAAACTAACTGATAGACCATATGGTTGTAAACCTGTGGGCTGTAAGTGGGTGTTCAAAAAGAAGCTAAAGCCTGATGGTACTATTGATAAGTACAAGGCGCGGCTAGTGGCCAAGGGCTACACTCAGAAAGAAGGTGAAGATTACTTTGACACCTATTCACCCGTTGCTAGAATGACCACCATTCGAGTGTTACTTTCCTTGGCTGCCTCTTATGGTCTTATCATTCATCAAATGGATGTAAAGACAGCTTTTCTCAATGGAGAGTTGGAAGAGGAGATCTATATGGATCAGCCTGACGGGTTTGTGGTAAAGGGTGAAGAGAGAAAGGTGTGCAAGTTGTTAAAATCTTTGTATGGTCTGAAACAGGCACCTAAGCAATGGCATGAGAAGTTTGAAAGAACTCTGACTTCTGCAGGATTTGTCATTAACGAGGCTGATAGGTGTGTTTACTATCGCCATGGTGGGGGCAATAGTGTCATATTATGTTTGTATGTGGACGACATACTAATCTTTGGTACAGACATTAATGAAATTAATGAGGTCAAGTCTTTTCTATCAAAAAGTTTTGACATGAAAGATCTGGGAGAAGCCGATGTAATTCTAAACATCAAACTTATTAAGGATGAGAGTGGGATTACATTAACGCAATCTCACTATGTTGAGAAGGTCTTGAACCGATTCGGTTTTATGGATAGCAAGCCTTCTCCAACACCTTATGATCCCAGCGTGACACTCAGAAAGAACAAGAAAGAAACGAGAGATCAATTAAGATACTCTCAAATTGTCGGTTCACTCATGTACTTAGCTAGCGCTACAAGACCAGATATCTCTTTTGCTGTGAGCAAACTGAGTAGGTTCATGTCCAACCCGGGTGATGATCATTGGCATGCACTAGAAAGGGTCTTGCGCTATCTGAGAGGTACTATGAGTTACGGAATTACTTATTCAGGGCATCCTGCTGTGCTAGAAGGATATAGTGATTCAAATTGGATCTCCGATGTTGATGTACTTTACGCAACAAGTGGGTATGTATTTACTCATGGTGGTGGCGCAGTGTCATGGAGGTCTTGCAAGCAAACCATATTGACGAGGTCAACTATGGAAGCAGAATTAACTGCTTTGGACACAGCTACTGTTGAGGCAGAATGGCTGCGTGAGCTCTTGATGGACTTGCCGGTTGTTGAAAAACCTTTAGCGGCTATTCTTATGAATTGTGATAACCAAACGGTTATCGCTAAAGTGAACAATTCTAAAGATAATGCAAAGTCATCAAGACACGTGAAAAGACGTTTGAAGTCTGTCAGGAAGTTGAGAAACTCCGGAGTAATAACTGTTACGTATATACAAACAGACAAAAACCTGGCAGATCCCTTTACAAAGGGACTATCACGAAATGTGATAGATATTGCATCAAGGGAGATGGGTATGAGACCCATAGATGTTACACCATACTAGTAACCCAACCTTTGTGATCGGAGATCCCGTGAATTAGGATCTGGGAAGAACAAGCTATTGGTTAACTGAGGAGAGTAATAACTTATGATCGTCTCCAAGTGAAGATGCAAAACTCTCAGAGCTGTAAGGCTCAGATCTGTAAGGCAGGTTGGCAACATGCCTTAATGTGGTTCTATTGGCTATAATTAGCAAAGATGTTGTCCTACAGAGCAGTCTTGAAAGAACACACCTATATGAGTTCTGACTGTAAACGTCGCAGTCTATGAGATTTGGGTGATCTCTAGTAAGCTCACGAAGAGACCAGGGAGTATGACGTATAAGCTCCAAACCGCGGGGTAGCCTACTGGCGGTCAGGTACTGGTTAAGACTTTGAGTGAAACCTGTTCACACAAAACTAGCAATTCAAGGCATAGTCCATTGTCAAGTTGTGAATGGATGTAGCTTAAAGTTCTAGGCAGAAGTTCAACTTAACAGTCTCTGCTGAAACACTGGTATATTAAACAAGTGGTGAGAGAAGGCAAATCTCTAAATGGGTATTTGAGATCTGGTGGGGGATTGTTAGAATTAATGGGCTAGGCCCATAGCAATTTCTGAAATCTCAAAGCCCATGTGTAAAATGGCAAGTGGTGGTGCTAAGTTTAGTCCCACCTTGGAAGTTGAAGAAGAGTTGGACCTCTTTATATAGTGGGTTCTCTCCACCACTCTAAGTGGTGTGTGAGAAAAGAAAGGGAAAACCACACGCGCGCGCTCGCTCGCCTGGCGTGGCGTGGCGTGGCGTGCATGCGACATGCGCGTGAATGGTCCGCCGAAATCCGGTCCGTCTCCTTGCAGGAGCGCAGCTTCCTTTTGCCGTTTTATTTTTATGTCTTGGCAGACAAGTTTTTGATTTCTTGTCCGGTAAGTATACGAATTAGAAACCGAGTCGGTTTGGGATTGTGGTCGCGACACAATACCAGCTGCGGCCAGAGACACACCGAAAAACACCTAGGGTTTTGCCTCATCTCACAACTTGCGCCGCCATCGTAGTCTACTCCATCCCAAACGCCGGCGTGCATCGGCGCGTGGGAGAGCAGGTCTCCGGAACCGTTCGTCTTTGCGATCCTGCACCGGGAGAGGACGAATTAGGTTTTTGGGAAGCGCTGTGCGCGACTGCTCAAATTCGTCATCACGGGTCGTCTTCCGTCCAAGTCGGGCGGTGCTACTCATCGTCGTATTCATCGCCGTCAGCAGCAGATCGTCGCCAACATCGTCATCAACACTGTCGCACCCATAATAGCTAACGATCAGTACGTCCAACATCCTCTGTTCATGTCTGTTTCTACAGCTATTGTTACGTGTTTGCTGCTGTTATGCATGTCTTGATGTTCTTCTAGTTTGCTAGATTATTGCATGCTAGTATCTCTTCTAGTCATGAATTATTTACTGGAATTAATCATGAACTTGCCTAATATTCCAACACAAGTAGTACTTACTCCGTTTCTTTTTAGTCTGTATGTATATAAGATTTAGTCAAGTCAAGCTTTATAAACTTTAATCAACTTTATAGAAAAAAGTATCAACATCTACAATACTAAATCTATATGATATGAAAATTAATTTCGTGATGCATCTAACAATACTGGTTTCATATTGTGAATCTTGATATTGTTTCTATAAACTTAGTCAAAAGTTAACAAAGTTTAATTTGACCAAAGCTTGTATACAGACTAAAAAGAAAGAGTAGTAGCTAAAGTCTACTTGATTATAAAGAGGGAGAGAGCACTACTCCTTTTTAGGACGTGAAAATACTCCTAAATTTGTACGCGCGCGCCGAATTACACCGTCACAATTTTGTCATCTCCAGCAGGACGAGCTTGCGCAAAAAAGTTGAGCCCGACATTGCGTGTTGCAGATGAACATGATAAGGGTAAGCAGGCAGGCAGGCTGCAGTAGTACGACTTGCGTGACAGGTGAGCAGCAGGGGAATCTGCATGCGCGCGCGTCCCAAGCAAAGAGCGGGTCGTGCTCACCATCACCCTCGGCGGCAACGACGACTTGGTCAACAACCACTCTCCTACTCCTGCCTCATCCATCCATCTCCGTGTGGTACTGTAGTTTGCATCGCGTCTCGCTTACTTGCTTGCTTGTTGTACATGGAAAAAGTTCATTTTAAACCCTAAGCCTGTAGACGTTTAGCGAGACAAACCCTCAAGTCAAAATTCCAATCAATTACACCCTAAACTATTCAATCCCGGTCTAAATAGAACCTTCGAGTCGTTTGGATGGCTGGGATTTTGCTGAGGGCACACACCTGCACCCCGCTGGGCCGGCCCGAATTTTTTTTTTCGTTAAGAAATAAAAATTCACAAAGGGTGCTACACATTGCTCCTGCTGGGCTGGCCTGCTTTTGTTTTTTGTTAAAAAAAGTGCACGGTGTAGAAGCGCTCGGGCGGGATCGAACCGAGACTAGCCAGATGGGCTAGCGACCTCGAACGAAATTGTAGCAGCGCCACACTTAAACTAGAAACGACAACGGCAACTCCTTAAAAGCATTCAACATTTTTATAATATAAGTTGAATAAATTTTAAAATACAGTAAAAGTTTTTGTAAAATAATACTGAAAATTTTTAAAACATAAAAATGAACATTTTATACTATACGTTGAACAATTTCTTAATACTAGTAATAATGTACGTGCAATGCACGTTTATATTAGGTAGGATATTAGTTGCACGTTATATTAGGTAAGATATATCTGTTGCACGTTGGTATTTGGTAAGATATCAATTACTTTTTCACGGGAATGGTAGGATATTAATCACATGGCAGATTTCAAGGGATAGCGTTGAGTCAAAACGTGTTTATAACCAATGGCAGTGGTATGTAATTAGAGCGTTTAACGTGTTTGGTGCTCAACATTGGAGCGATTTGAACCGCTAGATAACATGATTTGACGGTCGAGATGGTTTGGATCTGTCCATTTGGGTCTTTTTATATTGGTATAGATACAATGACCAAAATTTAAATACACAGTGAGCATTTTCTAATATATTTTGAACAATTTAATAATATATAAAGAAAATTTTCGTAATACATGATGAACATTTTTATAAAGCAAGGTGAACTATTTCATAATATACGATGAACATTTCCTTAATATTATGAAGTTTTTATATTATGCAGTGAACTTTTTTTGTAATACGCAATAAAAAAGAAGAATAACAGAAACAGAAAATAAAAAAGAAAACGTAAAAGAAAAAATGAAAGGAGAAAAGAAACCAAAACAGAAAAAGAAAAAAAAACGAAACAAAACAACTGAAAACCAGCCAAAAGAGTGGAAAACCTGGAAGCCAAAAACCATTGAAGAAAATCGAAAAGAAAACTAGGAAGAAACAAGGAAACAGCAGTGACCAAACCCGTAGGTGGGCCGGCGCAAGTTGTGAGTCTCTTCAGCGAAGGCTCGTCCTTTTGACGCCTGTGGATTTGACCCGCGCAAAGAGCTACAGAAAAATAAAAGATTTTTTTTAGCAAACAAAAATATAAATGGGCTGGCCCAGCGTGGAGGACGGGTGCTCCTTGGCCCACCAGCTAGACAAATCCCGGTTGACATTTCTCAGGGTTTGCCACCAGCTAGACAAATCCCGGTTGACATTTCTCAGGGTTTGATTTAGGAGACCTCCTATATGCCGCATTTTGCGGTCAATAAGTTTTTTTAGACAACTTTGCGGCCAATAAGTCGCGCGACGCACAGGGGTCGTAATTCTAGGCCGGCCCATTCGCTGTTCTTGAAGGAATGAAAAATTCGCAGAAAAAGAGAATGTTGTACCGATATAGGATTCGAACCCACGAGATCTTCCATAGTTGCACGTGATGCTCTAGCCACTGCGCCAAGCTAGCTACTCTGGTAGAACAGCAGCGGGAGATGAAATAAACTGCTGCAGCTGCGAAAAATAAAAACCAATTCAGCCAATTCCATAAATTAAAACATGTGGGCAAGGGATCGAAATCGAGTCCTCCGGACAGGGAAGTGTGTCAGTAGCCACTGTACTATCTAATATTTAGTGAGTACAATCGAGCATTTTTTGAATTTGGGAATGGAGTTAAAAACATTACATTTTTTAATTTGTGAACAAATTTTCAAAACTGCAGTACTTTTTTGGAATATGTGAACAATTTTTGGAAACAGGAACAGTTTTTTGAATTAGTGAAAAAAAACATGCTGACAATGTTTTGAATTTGCGAACAAATTTTGAAACATGAGCATTTTTTGAATTTCTGAAAAAAATTATGAAACCGAACAAATTATGAATTTCCCAAACATTTTTGGAAAACATTTTGGAATTTGTGAACAATTTTTTAAAGCACAAATGATTTTTGAATATTGAGAACAGATTTGGAAGCACGAACTATTTTTTGAAGCATGAACATTTTTTGAATCATGAAAAACAATTTTTTTGAAATGGAGAACAATTTTGAAAAATCCTGAATAACTTTGGAAGCGCGAACAATTTTTAAAGCACGAAATTTTTTTGAATCTTGAGATTTTTTTTTGAAACGGAGAACAATTTTGAAAAATCCCGAACAAATTTGTAAGCGTGAACATTTTTTGAATATGTGAAAGTTTGTACTTCGGTACATTTTCTGAATTTCAAAAGTTTTGAACTTTTTTGTGTAATGAGAACAATTTTTGAATTGTGAGAACATTTTTTCAGAAATTGAACATTTTTTGGAAACACGAACAAAATTTCAATTTTTCGATTTATTTTAAAAAAAGGAGAAGAGAAAAAGAAATAAAAATGAAAATCTTAAACATTTTGTAAAACTGCGAACATGTTCTGAAAAAGAAAAATAAACTTGAAAAAGAAAAGGAAACAAAAAACAAAAAACGAAAAAAATGAAAAAGAAACAGACACGAAAGAAAAAGAAATAGAAAAGTAAAAAAAATGGAAAACCAATAAAAGAAAAAAACTGGTTCATGGAACCTTCTAGAAGGTTCACAAAACCGGAGTTGGGCAGTTCATAAGCTATTTACGTAACTGGGCCGGTCCAAAGCATCGCTCGGTCTCTCGCCCCTGTGCGAAGCAGCGGCATTTTGCTGCAATGAGCAGCCAATAGGATTTTCCTTGATTTAGACCGGGATTGCATAGTTCAGGGTTCAATCGACCGGGTTTTCGACTTGGGGGTTCGTTTCGCCGAACGTCTACGGGTTCAGGGTTTAAAATGTACTTTTTCCTTGTTGCATCGATGGCATGTGCATGCAACTCACACGCACGGTCACGCGTGGAACGGGCACACGCAGAGGCTATTCCGCTGCAGCAGCTTGAAAGAATTTTCCAAAGGGACGCTTCGTTCCGCTGCACAACAAGTCCGACATGCCTCTGTATGGGCCCAGCTCATGCGTCTGTACTACTTGGACACGATCACAGGCGATTCCATAGGAACTCCTTTTCCTTTTCTTTTTCATTTTTGCAAAAATCTTTCAAATTTGTAATCAATGTTTTGGGAACATTTTTCGAATCCGTCAACAGTTTATACAAATTCACGAAAATTTAAGTCGTGAACATCTATACAAATTCAAAAACATTTTCTGGAATTGTGGATTTTTAAAAACCTGTGAATTGTTTTTGAATGGAAGAACATTTTCCAAATGTGCACGTATTTTTGTTATGTTTTGTTTTGCTTTTACAAACACTTTTTTTTTGAAATGCAAGAACATTTTTCGAATTCATGAACATTTTCTCGAATGAGCGAACATTTTTTGAACCAATGATGTTTTTTTACAAAAAATACAATTTTCTAGATTCGTGGACAGTTTTTTATTTTCCTGAATGATTTTTAAAAATTAATTATTTTTTTTGGAATTCACGAAGGTTTGTTCAAATTTATGAACATGGTTTAATTTCTTTTTTTTTGCGGGTCAACATGGTTTGATTTCCCAAGCATTTGTTTTTCCAAATAGTGAAAGTTCATTCAAAATCACAAACATTTTATGATTCTCCAAACATTTTCAAATTCTGGAACATCTTTTTTAATTCACGACCATTTTATGATTTCTGCAAGATTTCATTTCAAAATTCGAAATTATTTAAAAATTTCCAACTTTTTTGAAATCGCGAAATATTTTAAAAATAGAAATTAAATATAGAAATAAAAAATACCTAATTGTTTAGTGAAATTTTCAAATTAATTATTTTATGATTTTTTAGACAAATTATTTAACGAATTTGTTACTTTTTTAGAATCCCGAATTACTCGTACATGGGTCGTCTCTGGCCCACGGGCCACGGTTTCCAGCCCGAATGAACGCAGGACCGAAACCCTGTCGCCCACCGCTGCTCCATCTCCATCTCCTTCGCCCGGGGTCCCCCTCTCGCCGGCCACCGCGCCGGTGGTCAACCCCTCCGCCGCCGATCCTCCTCCACGCGGATAGAAACCCGCTGTCCTCCCCATGCCGCGGTGCCCTCTGCTGGCCGTCCATCCTCTATCTGCTCTGACCTGTCCCCTCCGCCTCGCCGAGCTCGGGTCTTTTGTCCCCGCCCCTGCCCCCTCTCTCCCGTGCCAAGCCACCTCTACCCCCACCCTCAATCCCATGAGAGGCCAGCCGAGTCAGCCCGCGTGCCTCACGACGACGTTGATCCCTGGCGAATTTATTGTTTGTTGACAATGAATGCATTCTGCTGCAGTACTACACAAAATAATTCAAGCTTTACATTCAGGTAAGAGATCTGTGTCCCCAACAACCTACAGTACTGCATTTTTTTAAATATCAATGAAAGGAACAATGTTCATGTTTTTCTTCTGAATGAGTAGTATTATGGTAGCATCAATTGCTTTTACTGTGGTTAAAGCATTGATCAATTAAGATGTTAATCAGAAACTTCATAGAGGCTGTTTTCCTCACTGCTCCAGGCCATCAGCGAGATAAACTGTCTGGTTGCTGCTGATTGCGTGTTAGGTTGCGACGTCATTGACCTTGTAAACAATGTGGTTGGGATCGTAATGGCGGGGTCATAGTTTTCATTTGGCTGCACCAAGGAGGGATGCTGCTGCTCGGTGATGATGTCGGAGCCACACTCAGGCACTCGCCTCATACTGGATGTCATGGTGTTTGGCATTATAGTAGTGCTTGGAGTAGCTTGGAGGAGCCGGGTTGCCATGGATGCACACAAGAATGCGCGTGCCACGGAAGCCGCCGTGTATGGAAGTGCAAGGGGGATGAAGTGCCCATACTTTGAGAAGCAGTCGACGACTGTCAAGACGACCGACTTGCCGCCCACCTTTGGGAGGCCCTCCACGAAGTCCATCGAGTGGCCTGCCCAAATGCTAGATGGGACTTCGAGGGAGCGCAGCAGACCCTTAGGATGCAGATGTTCAGTCTTGTCGCGCTGACAAATACCAGAAGACCGAATGAAGTCCTCTACCGCGACACGGTCCTGAAGGACATGGAAGTCACGTTGCAGGTGGTGTAGGGTCTTCTGAATTCCCTTGTGTCCTCCTTCATGAGCCATGGCCAATACCCATGGTAACAGATCTGATGTTGTCGAGTACGCAGACGGTGGTCAAAGGTGACCAAGTCGTCCAACAAACCCCATGGCGCCTTGAGCTGGCCGGCTTCGATGTGTGCATGTAACGCGATCAAGCTGGGTCGACGGCTGTAGCTTGGCCGAGCTCATCGAAAAAGCTGAACCGAGGGATAGATAGCACCATAACTATTCCTGGTTCGGCACTGCAGCGTGAGAGAGCGTCCGCGACAATGTTCTGGTTCCTGAGCTTGAATTCAACTCGGAACCCAAGTAGCTTACTGGCCCAATGATGCAGCGGTATCGTAGAAAAACGCTGATCAAGCAAAAAATTCAGACTGTAATGGTCTGTATATATGTACCACAAACGTGCGCCCCCATAGGTCTGGTTGTCAGTGCCGCACAATGTGTACACGGCTGATGAGCTCCCTCTCATAGGCTGCTTCTTTGGCATGTTGGGGTGCTATATGTTTGCTGGCAAATGCTAGCGGCCCTGCACCCTGATTCAAAACAGCCCCAAACCCGCTGCCAGATGCATCACATTCCACCACAAAGTCAAGTGTGAAATCAGGGGGGTGCAGCATGGGCGCTGTGGTGAGAGTGGTCTTCAAGGAAGCAAAGGCCGTAGCAGCCTCAGTCGTCCATGCATTCCAGAGGAGCTTGGTGAGGGGTGCAGCGATGGTGCCAAAGTCGCAGATGAATTTACGGTAGTAGACAGCTAATCCCAAGAAGCCACACACTGCCCGTACGGACTTGGGTGCCAGCCAATCAGCCACAGCCTACACTTTTGTGATCCACAGACCACAGCCACACCCTTTGTTTAAAACGTGCCCGATATAAGCGACAGTGGTCTCACCAAAAGAGCACTTAGAGCGCTTGGCGAAGAGGTGGTGTTGACGCAGTGAAGGAGGACCACACGGACATGTCGGAGGTGTTCTGACCAAGATGTGCTGTATATGAGAATGTCGTGAAAAAAGAACAAGGACAAACCGTCATAAGTATGGGTGCAACACATTGTTCATGAGAGCCTGAAACGTTGCCGGGGCATTGGTGAGGCCGAAAGGCATCACAACGAACTCAAAGAGGCCCTGGTGTGTGCGGAATGCTGTCTTCTCAATGTCCTGCGGTTGCATGAGCACCTGGTGATAGTTAGACCGAAGGTCCAGCTTACTGAAGAATTAGGCGCCGTGCAGCTCGTGTAGGAATTCATCTACCACCGGGATCGGGAACTTGTCTTTGATGGTTCTTCTTGACGAGGAGGACCGGTGATGAGAAGGAGGACTCACTCTTGTGGATGATGCCTAGTCGCACCTTTGTGCCAACTCATCCTTCTGCAGTTGCGCATACCAGTAAGGGCGTACAGCTGCGACGTTCGTCCTAGGTAGGAGGCAGATGTGGCTGCGCTCACACTCCGGAACCACGTCATGGGACTCAATGAAGATGTCGCTCAAGTCGCCGAGGAGCTCGTCCAGCACGTCCGACGCCGTGCAAGCTGCCGTATGAGCCAAGCGGGTTGCTGGTGGCAGGCCATGCCATGTCATGGTGCTGTTGGTGAAGTCCCATGTGGCCGGTCCCAGCATCCCGAGCCATTGGGCGCCGGGGATGATGTCAAAGCCATCAAGAGGCAGGGTGTAGCAGTCCACCAGGAAGGTGTCGTTGGCAATACTGATAGCTAAGGCACGACACACACCGGTGCTGTTGATGCGGTCACCATTGGCCACTGTTGCATAGAGCCCAGTGTTGCAAGGCTGCTTGAGCCACGGCGCGTTCAGCAAGGAAGTTTGTTCGCAGAGCCGGAGTCGAGCAGGGCCACCAATGTTTTTTTATTATTATAGAAAGGGAGACATAAGGTCTGCCCCGTGCATGGCTTAACACCCGCGATGGCTGCCAGTGATATTGCCATCACCTCCTTATCCTCCATGTCCGGATCTTGCTTGTCGACGCCCACAAACAGATAAACATCCATGACAAAGGGAATGAATGTGGATTGCCTGGTAGTTAGAACAGAGTGAATTAAAGAGGCTGAACAAATCCTAGATGATATGGTTTGAGTTCAGTGAAGAGACTGAAACTGATTGGAGCATGCTAAATCCGCAACTGTAGATCTAAATCTAACTAGAGAAATGATTTCAATTTTTCAGGACTCTACCTGATGTCCATGAACGATGATTTCTGGTTTAGCAATGTAATTCTATTGTAAGCGAGAAAGATTTAGTACTATGTTATGTTTAGATGTGGCGTTGCAACTTAACCTGTTTTGCAGCTTCATTTTGTCCTGCTACAACAGTAGCTTGCCTTGATGGTGTTTAGGGATCCGTAATTTACACGGGTTTCTCTTGTGTACTAGATACGTAGTCCGCACTGCTAGGATTATCAAAATTTTGTCTTCATTTTGGTAGTTTTTCTTGTCCAATGAACTTTAAATCGATTATTTAGTCATGTTAGACTCCTTATTTTTTATTATTTTCTTGCCAATGGAGAAAACAGTTTCTTTTCTCATAGTAATGCTTAGCCCTTCTGATTTCTAAACGATGGTGATTCCACTCATGCGATGCGGAAATATGTAGGAAAGTGAATTTACGATGGTTCAGTAAGCTTATAGGTGCTGACCTGTTGGAATCTATTTTATCAATCAATAGAAGCATATGTAAAATCATAAATTTCTCCTATATAACAATTTATTTTCATGCAGATGTATATTTTGCTTCCGCTGACCTGACATTATATACTGTGGGCATGAGGCTTGTTTGTTCCTTCAAGTGACTGGATGAGGCAGGATTAGTTCTCTTTGGTGAATTGTGTTGCGACATCGCTTGAGCTAGGCCCTGCTCGAGCTTTCCTGAACAGTTGGCCTTCATTATTTGCAAGGTTGGGAGTTAAGAAATTCCTGCAGTATGTTTTGCAAAAGAACTTTGTCTTTTAGTATTCAGCAAGTTGCTAAAAAACTCAACAATTAGGTTTCTAGCATCCTCGGATTTCTGAGTCGTGATTGGACCTTTTGTTAACAGTAATGTCCTCCATTTTTGTGCTTAGCTATCTTGTTTTTCTCCAGCCATGCATGTGTTAACAAAAGGTCTAATGATAGTGTTGTCCGCGTATTGGGTCGCCGGGATATGGGGTGTATTATCAGATCATGGCGGAGGGTGTCGTTCACAGCAGCTTGCAGCAAGTCCGCCGGAAGGACAAATATCAGTGGTGAGGGTCACCCTGCCACACCCCTCGACGACAGTGGAATTGTCTTCCCCGAACACCGTTTAGTAGCACTGAGGACTTGTCCGTACCAAGTATGCATTTAATTCATCCAAGCCATCTTTCATCGAATCCCATGTACTTCATGGTGTCAACCATCGCCGAGTGTTCAATTGTGTTAAAGAGAATGGATTTTCAGCACCCGGGTGTCTAGGCACCTGGTTATCACCCAGGGGCGGATCCACCATGGGTCAAGGGTGTTCAGATGAACACCCGAAAATTTATGCAAATATTTTTTTACATATAGGCATATATGGCAGAGTATAGAAATACGATCCTACATGGTCGACCTTTCTATTATGCTTGTCGAGACAAACAAGAGTGTCACTTATAACCTTGTTTACAAGCTTCTCAAATTGGTTCTAATCCTACCAGTAGCAACAGCTAGTGTTGAGAGAGTGTTCTCTTCAATGACTTATGTGAAAAACAAGCTACGGAATAAAATGGGGAATCAACTCTTGAATGATTGCTTGGTTACATTTATTGAGAGGGAATTCTTTTTTGAAGTGAAGGATGATGTTGTCATTTCTCGCTTTCAAGCCATGACAAAGCGTATGGTCGAGTTGTAATTTTCTTATCTATTTTGTAATTTCCTTAATCTGTATTGCTGTTGCTGTGAACGAATTGGCTCCTCTGTTAAGGCCGATCCAGAATTGACTCATCTGTTTCAGTTGCTTGCTTCTGCTTTTATTGATACAGATGTTGTTGCTACTGACCAATTTGTATTGCTGTGAACGAATTGGCTCCTCTGTTAGTGTGAAAAAAAAATTTGAACACCCAATTCTAAATTCCTGGATCCGCCACTGTTATCACCCCGTCCGTCGAGACAACATTTGCTCGAGCAGGTTTGCATGTGAGACAGCTTTTAACAGTGAGAGACATGGCATGGGGTAAAGTGATGGGACTTGTCTTGTCAATAGTATACCGCTGTCGGAGCTGAGCACCTATATTAGAATAATTATGGCCTGGACACTGCAAATCCTCTGTGGCTTATCAGAACAGGGCGCGAATCTTGGCGGGGCTCAACGCACGGGATAACCGAGGGCCGGGACTCCCGGGTGCTACCACGCCTTTTCGTCAAATGCTTCGAGAAGTCCAACTTTATAATGAAAGCTTGAGCACCTGATGCCTGACATTGGTGTATGTATTCGAACACCCAATCTAGGCGGTCTTGGATAGCTCTCCCTTTGAGAAACCCATATTGACCACGGTGGATGATACTCTCGAGATTTAGGTTACCAGAGTAAAAAATCATGGCAGATCTCATATATGTCCTGCTTTATTATGTGCGAACAGGATTTAATAAAACGACCACTAAAACTGTCAGGCCCTTGGGCTCTGTCTGCTGGCATTGTCTTGATAACTTCATCGATTTGCACTTCAGGGAAAGGAGTACAGAGTTCCTCCAGCTCACCAACAGGACACATAATACTCCCCCCGTTCCCAAATATAAGTCTTTTTAGAGATTTCAACAAGGGACTACATACGGAGCAAAATGAGTGAATCTACACTCTAAAATATGTCTATATACATTCATATGTTGTAGTCCATTTGAAACCTCTAAAAAGACATATATTTAGGAACGGAGGGAGTATATTGCAAGTCAAATCTTTGGTTGGTAGGGGATGACTCACCAAGTCTTTCCTTGAAGGCATTGTACAGAATGCTCTCTTTCCCACCACCATCTAATATTTCAGTACCACCAGGAAATTTTAGCATGTCAATGGAATTGTTTCGATATCTTTGAGTTGCCAGATATTGGATAAATTTCGTGTTTTCGTCCCCAAAATGAATCCATCTGATGGTGCATCGTTTTTTCCGGTGTTGATTCTGATGATAGTCCAAAAGCTTCAGAAGGCGGGCCTTGAGAAGTTTCCTGAAGTTTGTTTTGGGTACAGTAAGAGGCCTCGATTTTCAGTTTCATCCAGTTCAACAATGGCCTGCTAGGAATTTTGAATCAGAATTTTTAGACGGGAAAGACCTTCACTCCAGTTTTTGTGAGTATAACAGAGTCGTTTAAGTGTGTGACATATTCTAGCCGTCCTGTTTGGGAGGTAGCTGTCTTTGGACCAGCAGGTTGCAACAGTATCATACAACCCAGGGTGTTGAGTCCAGTATGATTCAAACCTGAATATCTTACTTGCTGGGATAGTTGATTCAATACTGACACAGCAAGGAGTATTGTCTGATATTGGCTTGGCTAGGGCAGAAACAGTAGTGTTGGGGAATGAACTTGTCCAGTTATTAGAAGTAAAGAACCAGTCTAGTTGTTCCAAGAGTTGGTCGTCCTGCATGTTGCTCCACGTGTACGGCTGTCCTTTAAGTGGCAAATCAACTAGGCATTGCCCCCGAATGAATTCATTAAACTTTTAACATATCAGAGGCATTGCGTCCCAGTTTGTTTCGGTTGGCTGGAGAACGAATATAGTTAAAATCCCCTAATAACAATCAGTCTTCATTATCAGGCATTGAGAGATTAAAAAGCCATTCTGTGTATGTGGTACGATCGTGGCCGTTGCAAGGTCCATACACATTCACCAGTTTCCAAAGTATTGGCAGATTGAGTGGATTTAAAAGCTATAGTTTATGCAAAGAATTCCGAAGAGATCACAACACTAGAGAAAACCGAGCTGTTCCGTATCGTAATCAGACCACCAGAAGCCCCTCTCGAAGGAACAAAATCAAATTGATCAAATCTCTTTGGGCAAAAGGTTTTAATAAATGCACAATCGAAATGAGTTCTTTTGGTCTCTTGTAAGCATATAACAGCTCAACCAGAGCTTTCAATAGTATTTCGGATAGCTAATAATTTTTACTCGGATTTTATTCCCCTCATGTTCCAGCAAAGAACATTCCAGTTCTTAAGTGCTGGCATTGAAGACACAGCTAGTTGGAGGGCGCCCCTTCTCCATCAGAGAGCTCTTGCAGCTTGTCGGCGGAGAGATCAGCAGCCGGCACGCCGCAGATGTTGACACCGATGTGCTGGATAGTAGCGATGGGTGTGGGCTCTGGGGGAGGAACTGGGCTTTGATGATCAGGAGGAGTTTACATTAAGATTTACTTGGTTACTGTTTGCTTTGAATTGAAAACATATCAGTAGAGTTTCGAAATTTTAGTTCACTGGTCATTTTCTGGCACTGACATGATGCACCGTTTCTTATAAGTGTTCCAAGTGTTGTAGTTGGTGTTCTCATCATCAGCTGCAGTTTATGGATCACCCAAGAACTCACCCTACACAGAAGTTTCCCCTGACTCCACAATCCATATGAAAAAAAAGGGGTCCGAGGCATGGCATTTTTATTTCTACGTGGCAATCTTCAATGTTCATGAGATCTCTAAACTGACTGAAATTAATCTAATGTATAGCAGCTTGTCGTTGAGGATATTTGCCGTGATATCTACCATACAGATCCTGAGCAGAAGATCATTCTACTTAGGTACTTTAATCCTGTTGGTGCTCATCCGGGTGGATACCTTGACGAAGATCCATGCGGGATTCACAATAAACTTATGCCCTATGTTCAGCAAGTTGCTGTTGTTAGGAGGCCAGCTCTCACAATACTGGGGAATGACTATGCAACATTAGATGGAACTGGTGTATTTTTTTTGTCATGCTATGTACAATTGCTGCTTGCCATTTACACATGTTCTAACTTGTTTGCCATAGCAGTATTTTTTCAAGGTTTGTTAGCAGTTGTAGACAAGTGTGCATACCATAAAATAGCTTTTATTTTTGTTCAGGGTATATATCCTTTTGGAAATGGCTTGCATATTTGGCAAATAGAGTCCTCCGTGTCTGGCTATCTGCTGCTTGGGACCTTCACCCAGTGCTTGTCGTTTGTTGGAATGTACTATTTCCTAGGAAATAGGGAACTCAAAATAAAGAATCATAGGACTTGAGCAAAGTTGTCTCTCCAATAAAACAATGAACAAGTATGTTAATATAGCCTGCTACTTCATACCTTACTGATAGAAAGCTTAACTCCTGCACTAATCAGTAATCAGGAGTCGTGATTACAAGGTATTTATACATGTGCTGAACGTGTGCAGGCCGTGGAGAGTGGATGCAACCAACTCAAGACTTCGTCCAAGCACGTCTACTGAAAACAGAGTGACAGCTAAACTGAATTGTACACTTGACTGAAGACAAATACACTGTAGCTTAACATCCCCCCTGCAGTGTCAGAGACGGCGCCAAGGCGCTGAGACTGGAGCGAAAATCAGTGAAGATGGCTGTAGGCAAGCCCTTTTAAAATGTCTGCACATTTTGAACCTTTTGGTACATGTAGTACTCTCACTTCGCCAAGAGCAACTTTCTCCCCGACAAGATGTATATCAATCTCAATGTGTTTTGTTCTCCGATGCTGCACATGGTTAGCAAAGAGATAGATTGCAGAAATATTATCACAGTAGACAATGTTGGCCTTTTCTACCGGACGATGCAATTCTACCAAAAGCTGTCTTAACCATACTGTTTCATCCATTCATGTGCAACAGATCGGTACTCGTCCTCAGGTGAAGAACATGAAATAGTGACCTGCCGTTTTGATGACCAGGAGACGAAATTATTACCCAGATAAGCACAGTATCCAGTGGTTGAACGATGAGTATCTGGGCAACCAGCCCAGTCGGCATCCGAGTATGCTGTCTAGGAAGTAGGAGATGAAGTGTTGATGTAAAGACTGTGTTCAAGGGTGCCCTTAAGATAGCGAATGATGCGTTTGAGATGATTGAAATGAGGCTCAGGGGATCATGCATGAACATACATGCTTGTTGGAGAGAATAGGAGATGCTTGGCCTTGTAATGATGACATACTGCAAAGCTCCAGCTAGGCTGCAATAGAGTGTGAGGTCAGAAACAGGTGGACCAGAAGCAGATAATTTCGGGCCAGTGTTGGCAGGAGCGCGAGCAATGTTACAGCCGGTCATACATGCTTTGTCAATAAGATCAGTGATGTACTGACGCTGAGAAAGAAAAAGACCAGTAGAAGCATGGCTGACAGAAATTCCCAGGAAATGGTGAAGAGAGCCAAGATCAGATATTGAGAACTCGGATTGAAGAGAAGAAATGATGTGGTGAACATAAGCATTACTGGAGGCAGGGAGAATTATATCGTCAACGTATAGTAGTAGAAGATAAGCAGTGTCAGTTGCAGATCTGAAAATGAACAAAGAGGTGTCAGACTTGGAAGCAACAAGGAAGATACGCAGTATCAGTTGTAGATTTTCAAATGAACAAAGAGGTGTCAGACTTGGAAGCAATGGGGAAGATAAGCAGTATCAGTTACAGATTTGGAATGAACAAATGGGTGTCAGACTTGGAAGAAATGAAGATGGACTGAATAAATGTAGCAAAACGTGTGAACCAAGCACGTGGTTCCTGTTTGAACCCGTAGAGTGTTTTCCGAAGCAAGCAGATATGTTTGGGATTTGCGGAGTCCTCAAAAGCCTGTGGTTGCTGAAAATAAACTTTCTGTTGCAGTGACCCATGAAGACATGCATTTTTAACGTTTCACTTATTAATGGTCCAGGAAGAGGATACAGCTATGGACAGGACAACAAGAATTACCTGGTTGCTGGGAGTAGCCTCTGCAAACCAAGTAAGCTTTGTATCTGGAAAGGGAACCATCAGCATGATGTTTATGTCTTGAAACCCAGTTTCCAAAGACTACATTAGAATTGGCTGGGCCAGGAACAAGCTCCCAAGTATCATTCTGAATAACAACATCTTATTCAGCTTGCATAGCCTCTGATACTTGGGAACTGAATTGCACACTTAACTGAAGACAAATACTCGTCTCTAGTACAACTTTAGAGTATAAAGTTAAAATTGAGACACTTATTTTGGGACGAAGCGAGTACTACAAAACTACAGCTTAACACTTAGTTAGCTCTGGACACATATCTATGAGCTTGTTTGAAGCTTGGATGATTACATGGGCATCTTCTTGATCTAAACCATGTGCCAGATTACTTGTGTTCTGAAACAATGCATTGAATACACGTTTCACCTTTCAAAGCATCTCATTTAGTTACTGGAATTTTGAAAGGCATCCTTCCAATGTGATGTTCCCAATAGATGTTTCTCCGTCTGACAATGCAAGTTATTGCTAGCATCGTATTTTCATAGTCATTTATAGCTTTTCATTTTGGGTGAAGACGATATTTCAGCATTATTGTTGTGACAACAACCAGTGAACACCCGTGGCTGCAGTTGCAATATCATGCCTGCTGAAAATCCTATTCTAAATTTCTGTCAATTTATTTTCCAGTGTGAACATCAATTATCAGCACGGCTCATGGAGGCTCACATGCTTGCTAAGCTTGGACTGTTTCGGGATTTCCATACTGTTGAATGTTTGGTTAAATCATTGTGGTGATATTTAGTTTGTTTTACCCAGGACAGTGGAACTGTCAAGACAACCCTCATCTGGGATATTGTGTTTTTAACATGTCTGAATATGTCAGGATACGTTTCCTTCTCTTGTCTTGACTAATGCAATGCACATCGGTTAGATGGTTTGGATTTTATCCCTGAGGATTTGCCTTGAGATTATATCAGAGAGAATTTATTGTGCCATGCTTTAGTATCTCAGGAAACTGGAGAGCTTCGGTGGTTGTGGAAGCGACACTGTTCGATGTTTCTGAATGTAAATTTCTCAAAACAGAGAAAATGGGAATATATACTTTGTGAATTAATAGTCGATGCTCTGCGTTTCTGTGGTCCCTTACTCCCTTTGCCTTGCTCGGTGCCAATGGAAAAAATCCTGCTGCCACGTTGGTTTGGCAACAAAAGATTACATCGCATGCGTGTACATGAAGTTACTTTTAAAGCTGAAATTGTATGTGAGATGCTTCAGCCGGGCATGCATAACAAATCAGTGCTCATGAAAATGACCTATGGAAGGCGTGAAGGCCATTATAAGAGGAAGTAATGCACTGGCCCATGAATTGGCAGGCTTATGTAAGAGTACATGGTGATATGCTTAATGGTGGTTGGTGTCCCCTCCAGCATTTGGTAGTGTTTTTCTTTGGATGTTAATTGAATAGCTAGCTCTTGTTATTTTCTCCCTATTTTAGAACAACAACATTGAAATGATGCTATGTATGCATCCACAAACATGTAGCAAAGGCAAGTCCTAGATATCCTAAAATGAAAAATGGAAAATTTCAAAACTGACATCCAAACAAGAACGGTACCAAATTGTGGAGATGCTAAAATAACGACGCGCTCTCTACGGAAATGCAACCAAATCTAAAACACATCAACAGCGAGCCATGTATAAACATCCAATCCACAGCACACGCGCACGCGCGCGCACACACACACTCTCTCTCACTAGTACAAAACAGGGCTTTCGTCACAGGGCAATATTCACATTAGTCCCGGTTCAGTCACGAACCGGGACTAATGTGAGCATTGGTCCCGGTTCGTGCGGCTAAGGCATTAGTCCCGGTTCACCTGGGCCCTTTAGTCCCGGTTGGTGCCACGAACCGGGACTAAAGGGTGCGATGCCCATTAGTACCGGTTGGTGGCACCAACCGGGACTAAAGGACTAAAGGTCTAACCTTTAGTCCCGGTTGGTGCCACCAACCGGTACTAATGGGCTTTGAGGCATTAGTACCGGTTCATGGCACGAACAGGGGGAACCCCGTTAAACATTTTCAAAATCCTCAAAAACCTAACAGAAAAAAAGTTGCGGGGCTTTTAAGATCTGGAGAGGCAAAAAAATTCAAAAAATTTCAAACTGTGGTCAAACTGTGGTCAAATAATGGTCAAACTAATTATTCTAGAATATTACTGTTACCAAATAATTATTTCAGTTTTTTTGAATTTTGGTCAAATCTGGTCAAACAGTGGTCAAACTAATTATTCCAGAAATATTAGTACTAAATAATTATTGTTTTTTAAAACAATAGTTTCAAACTCAAACAGTGAAATGTGTCACTTCATGCTCAAGCTAAATTCCTGAGGGTTAATAGGATTGACATCTTACTATTGTTAGGAAAACAACAAGTGCAGGCTTGGAAACGAGGGAGAATAGAACCCGGAAGTTAAGCGTGCTCAGGCTGGAGTAGTGAGAGGATGGGTGACCGTCCGGGAAGTTAGATGATTTGGAATGATGTGGAGTAGTGAGAGGATGGGTGACCGTCCGGGAAGTTAGATGATTTGGAATGATGAGGGGTGATTAGAGATTAGAGGATAAATTGAGCAGCGATGAGGGGTGGTGATTAGAGATTAGAGGTTAAAATAATTCAGAAATTTGAAAATCAAAAAAAAATTCGCAATTTTTTTTTTAAAAAAAATCATAAAATTTCCTTTAGTCCTAGATTAAAGATGGTGTTGTTGTGGTAGGGTAGCATGAGGGATGACTACTGGCTGATGGTCACCTCGACCTCGACGCTGGGCTCGAGGGATGGAGGTGATCTGCTTGATGATGTCCGGGGAGCTGATGATGTCGATCACCCTCTTGTGCACCCGCATCTGAAACCGATCCCAGGTGTTGGTACCTTGTTTTGTACCAAGAAAAGCTGGCATTAATTAACATAGGAATAACAACAATAACCTATACACAGATTGTGCAAGGGATTAAATCTCGATTTCGAAACATCAAATGTATCAGAAACATCATGTGGAATCATCATTTGCTCAGGACTAGAGGGGTGATTAGAGATTAGAGGGGTGATTAGAGATTAGAGGATAAATTGAGCAGCGATGAGGGGTGGTGATTAGAGATTAGAGGTTAAAATAATTCAGAAATTTGAAAATCAAAAAAAAATTCGCAATTTTTTTTAAAAAAAAAATCATAAAATTTCCTTTAGTCCTAGATTAAAGATGGTGTTGTTGTGGTAGGGTAGCATGAGGGATGACTACTGGCTGATGGTCACCTCGACCTCGACGCTGGGCTCGAGGGATGGAGGTGATCTGCTTGATGATGTCCGGGGAGCTGATGATGTCGATCACCCTCTTGTGCACCCGCATCTGAAACCGATCCCAGGTGTTGGTACCTTGTTTTGTACCAAGAAAAGCTGGCATTAATTAACATAGGAATAACAACAATAACCTATACACAGATTGTGCAAGGGATTAAATCTCGATTTCGAAACATCAAATGTATCAGAAACATCATGTGGAATCATCATTTGCTCAGGACTAGAGGGGTGATTAGAGATTAGAGGGGTGATTAGAGATTAGAGGATAAATTGAGCAGCGATGAGGGGTGGTGATTAGAGATTAGAGGTTAAAATAATTCAGAAATTTGAAAATCAAAAAAAAATTCGCAATTTTTTTTAAAAAAAAAATCATAAAATTTCCTTTAGTCCTAGATTAAAGATGGTGTTGTTGTGGTAGGGTAGCATGAGGGATGACTACTGGCTGATGGTCACCTCGACCTCGACGCTGGGCTCGAGGGATGGAGGTGATCTGCTTGATGATGTCCGGGGAGCTGATGATGTCGATCACCCTCTTGTGCACCCGCATCTGAAACCGATCCCAGGTGTTGGTACCTTGTTTTGTACCAAGAAAAGCTGGCATTAATTAACATAGGAATAACAACAATAACCTATACACAGATTGTGCAAGGGATTAAATCTCGATTTCGAAACATCAAATGTATCAGAAACATCATGTGGAATCATCATTTGCTCAGGACTAACAAGTAGTCTTATTATTCACAGGGTGACAATTATATGGTAATACACGCGTGGTTTAATTATAAATATGCATCCAGAGGTTGAACACCTCAATGGCTCTTTATACTAGATGAATACCGAGAAATACCGAGAATATTTCGATCGAAATTTATAGTTGAATATTGAATTCGAATAGATGAATGAACGGACAATTGAACCTGAGACCTTCCAAAATAGGAACTAGGTTGCTACCAACACGTCACAACCAACTCTCATGGCATTAATCAGATCCTCCATGTACTTTACTATAAATCGAACATTTAAATTCAAAAAATCCAAAAAATTGGTATTTTTTGCTCGGCATGGGGATTTACCGAGGGGCACGGAAATACGCGGTAACCATGGGAAATCTCAAAATTTCTACCAGTAACCAAAACCTTGACAACAATACTGTGACGGCATGAGTGCAATTTAGAGACATCGAAGACCCAAAAGCATCTCAGTGGTTTAAATGTTTTGCCTCATCTGCTCAGCACGCTATCATCACCAAGAGTGCAATTCAGTCCTATCGTCTAAACAGACAACAACAATTCATAGACACTTCCTGACCCACATCAGCGAGGTATTATCGTGAGCATGCCAAGTAGAGCATATATACAACACAAAGCAAATAAGCAAATGGGACACAACAGAGACCAGAGGGGAAAGATCAAAAGAGTAATCACCTTCTCCACAGGGGGACTTCCTGGTGGTGATGTTGAGCACCTTGGTGGGCATCCTGACGGGCCCCCTGACCCTGAGCGGCTGCTCCTTGGCGCGCTTCACCAGATCGGAGCACACTGTTTGTTGCCAGCACAAGGAACAATCAGACCAACAAGAAGAGAAGAAGGAAGGAAGTAAGCCTTCGTACGTTCATACCCTTCTCGAGGTTCTTGACGTTATTGGACGAGAGGGTAATGCGGACCCTGTGCAGCACCTCCTGCGGGCCCTCGAAGCCCACCTTGCCGGACTTGGTCGGCGGCGCGTACGCCGGCTCGGTCGCCATGGCTTTTGCTGGTTGAAGGAGAGGAGTACTGGAGGAGGCCGCGGCGTTGCTAGCTATCTAGATTTCGCGCGCCGGTAGGCGAGGGAGGTGGCGGCGCTGAGCTTATGTATGTGCAGGCCGGAGGCGGGGGAGGGCAGCCGTTGGATCTGCTGGCCTGGGCGATCCGGCCGTCCGATTGGAGCTCGGTCACGGGAGAAGCAAGCTACTCACAGCGGCAGTACAGACTACATAATAGAAACATACGTCATTTAAAATACAAAAAGAATGTGTATACAAGTATACTGTTGGACGTATCGTGTACATGAATTTACTTTTAAATCGGAAATTGTGTGTGTGCGTTATGTTTTTCTGTGTAGAATGTGAATATGTATATTTTTAGACGAATGCTCCCTGATTATACTAAATCAAATAAGGTGAATCTTTACTCTATGTGCGGGCAACACATTTTTCGACAAAGGAAATATATTAATATCGCGGAGATACCAATTACACCCGACCTCTGCAACAATGCAATATCATAAAGAGATCACGGATGCACACAGCCAAAAACAATAAGAAGAAGAAGAAAAAGAAAAAAGATCCCGCAACAGTGATCAATCCCTCTAGTTGCAGCACGAACCACCACCTAGACAACACCCGAAGTCCTATTTCTCCAAAAGCGACGCCTCCAAAAAGGCCAGTGTAGAAGCACCGTCATCGCCCGAACCTAGATTTTAAGTTTTCACCCTGGAGAAGATCCGCGCTCTCAAAATAATGCCTTCAACAAGGTCACTGCCAGGCACAACCAATTAAGGCCAGACCTTGGGCTTTCACCCTGAAAGTTAAGACTCTGTACTCCGCTTGTGTTGTCGCCCCCACTTGCCGATGCCACTGCCACGAGTCATGAATCACCAAGCAAAGTCCTCATCGCCGCGCTCGATCCGCTATTACAATACCTCAGACCTCAGCCAACATGACGTTCTCTGTCACTGTCTTCACTATGGTCGCTATTTCTTGGTCCATGCCTTTTGTTAAGTCCTCAACCATTGTTAAGTCCTTTATTGAGTCCTCAATCTGTATCTCTAGCAGACCCCTTAAAAGACAGCCCTTGAAAACACGTTTAAAGGCACGCTCCCACTGGCAGCGCCGCGCCTCGGCCATGCCCGCCACCCACCCCCGACCGTCCAGCCCCGGGCATGCACGCCCTGGCCCGGCCGCGCCCCGTCCCGGCCGCCCCCGCCCCGGCCACGCCCGCCGCTGCCGCGCTCTGCCCTAGCCATGCCCGCCCCTGTCGCGCCTCCCCCACCCTGTCCACGCCTCTCTCGCCCTTCTCCGGTGCCGGCCCGCTGATAAGGACCGAACCTCGTGGCGAGATCCGATCTGTTGTTGCGGGCCGACCTTTCACGACACTCCACCTTCAGCAGCAGTAGTCTCTCGCCCGCGCGCGCGATGTACACGAAGTAGAGGGTTTGAATCTTGCGGCTCAGCACGAGAGAAACAATCTAGAAGACGATACCTCACGCGCAAAACAATTTCCTCGCAGAAATCGCAACAAAGAGGTTTTCTAAAGTTACCTAAAAAACTTGATACGGGTGTCTACCCTCGAAAATACATCTCTATTTCATATAAAATTATAACCTGCCTTTACATTGACCGTACTATGGCTATTTATACTAGTATAGCCGACCCTTTTAACTTGACCGACAAACAATAAAACTAGTGCACGTAAACAAGTCAAACTCTTAATTAAACTGCCTTTTACATCTCGGCATATATGATAATCTGAGGTGGACCCCAGCACGTATCCTTTAATGAAAGCAAATCACGTACTAGCAACCTCCAAGTCTTGCCAGATTGAGGGACCTTCTTTTTACGTGGAAGTGGCAAGAATAAAAACAAATTCCTTTCTTTGATTTTATTGGCTGAGTCAAATAGATCACACATCCCATACTCCCATGTATGTACGTAGGCTCCATTAGCTTTCCAAAATTTGGAGAGTGTTTCTGTTTCCTTGCCAAACCTTGCTTGATCAATGTTCCATGCAGATGTCACGTCTTGATTTAGCTCTTCACCTTGCATGTAATTACTCTCCTTTAATGCATGCACGTCCAGGGACTTCTCTTCCTTCTCGTTGGCGCAAAGATCAAACAAAACAATGTCTCCTTGTGCAAAATGCGGCCGCCTGAACTGCAGCAGAAGGCATCAATGGAAGAGGGGCTTCAGGCCTTTCCCCTCGCTCCCAAGGCGGGTGACCAGTTTGACAAAGCTGCTGGTGATGCCTCTACACCACCACTGGCTGCGGACAAGAAGGAGACAGACGGACTGTCTAGGGGTGGTACTGAAGTAGAACCAACTCTGAATAAGTCCACCAATACAGCAAAGAAACACCACGGCAGCAGGAGGAGTGCACAGAAGATAACACAGGTGATCACAATCCTAGGAAAGAGAGGCGAAAGGGACCTGGAGGCAGACACAGCCGTGGAAGAAAATAAAGAAGACGCTGAGCAGGATCAGAAGAAGAAAATCAAGAGCGCAGGCCAGATGGATGGTAAGGAAGTTGTGGGCGAGGATGGTGGACAGGAAGCAACCGGCATAGGGGCTCCCCGTAAACTGGTGGGTGTCGAGGATGACGCCCGCCAGGAGCCATGACGATCCTAAGTTGGAACTGTCGAGGCCTCGGGCAACCTCGAACAGTTCAGGAACTCGTGTGTCTCATGCACACGTACAAGCCCAAGCTCGTCTTCCTCTCTGAAACCCGGCAAAAGAATAAATATGTCAGCAATCTGAAGTGGAGGCTAGGCCTTCGTCACTGTATCACGCAACCCGGCACTGGTAAAGGTGTCGGCATTGCGCTCTTTTACGATGAGAATATTGAAATAAAGAAGATTGCCGCGGGGGCGAGATACATCGATGTGTTAGTCCGTATGAACCCTCACGGCCTCCAATGGTGGGCTACTTTTGTCTATGGTGAGCCCAAGGCGCATGAACGCCACCACATGTGGACTCTGTTACGAAGGATAAAAGATACCTCGAACCTGCCATGGCTTATGATCGGTGATTTCAATGAGACTATGTGGCAATCAGAGCATATCTCAGCGTCGAAAAGATCAGAGAAACACATGGAAAATTTTAGGAGTGTGCTTTCAGACTGCAATCTTTTTGATGTGGGTTTCAAGGGGCCGGTGTGGACATATAACAACAAACAAGAAGGTTTGAAGAATGTACGAGCTCGTTTGGACAGAGGGGTCGCTTCACCTGCATGGATGGACCACTACAAAGAGGCTAGGGTGGAACATATCTGTTCATCACGATCATATCACCTTCCTATCCTGTTGCGGCTGGGAAGTAGAAGAGAATGGAGACCGATTGATGCAAGAAAGACAAACATATTCAGGTATGAACATATGTGGGAACGACAGGACTCACTCCAAGGCACTATCACGAACACTTGGAGAAAGGAAGGCCCGGCCCGAAACCTTCAGAAGGTGAATGAGAAACTAAAGGCTATGCAGAAAGAGTTGAGAGATTGGGCGGAATGTGATTTCGGCTCGGTTATTAAGAGGACAGCGGAGATCAGGAGAAAACTAAGTACTTTGTGGAGCTCTCCGAGGCGCCTGGACAGGAGAAAGAGGTTGCTAAACTCAGCAAGGAGCTTGATGAAATGTTGCTTAGGGAGGAACTTATGTGGTGGCAGCGTTCACGGGCAACTTACCTAAGAGAAGGGGACCGAAACACGAAGTGGTTTCAGCAGAAGGCTACCTGGAGGAAGAAGAAGAACACCATCTCGAGACTGAAAGACAACAATGGAGACTGTGTTGAGGATTCCAAAGGCATACATGATATGACGAGCGCCTACTTTAATAGTCTGTATGCAAAAGAACAGGGTGTTGACCCAAGTGGAATCCTAGGCCTTGTGACTGAACGAGTGAATATGGAGATGAATGAGTCACTCACAAAACCGTACAATGCCAAGGAGATCAGCGACGCCTTGTTCCAAATCGGTCCCCTCAAAGCGCCGGGGCCAGACGGGTTTCCAGCCCGTTTTTATTAGAGAAATTGGGGTGAGCTCAAGGAAGATGTGGTGAAGGGAGTAATGGAATTTTTTGACTCAGGGGCAATGCCCACAGGAGTAAATGAAACGGTGATTGTCCTTATGCCAAAAGGAAATGATCCCCAAACAGTAAAGGACTATAGACCCATTAGCCTCTGCAACGTTATATATAAGGTGGTGTCGAAATGCCTGGTCAATCGGCTTCGACCCCTGCTGGATGGAATTATATCACAGAGCCAAAGTGCCTTTATCCCAGGCAGGATGATTATGGACAACGCCATTATCGCTTTTGAATGCTTCCACAAGATTCAGCATAGCAGGAATGGGAGAGACAACTACTGTGCCTACAAGCTCGATCTGGCCAAAGCCTATGACAGGGTCGACTGGGTCTTCATGGAAGAAATGCTCATGAAACTTGGATTTTGCAAGAGATGGACCAACTGGGTTATGCAGTGTGTTAGGTCAGTGAGATACTCGGTGAAATGCAACGGAGAATTATTGGAACCATTTAGCCCCTCTAGAGGGCTTCGCCAAGGAGGTCCCCTAAGCCCATATCTATTTCTGTTTGTTGCTGATGGCCTAGTGCATCTGCTGAAGAAGGAGATGGCGGAAAACAGGTTGACTCCCCTGAAGATCGCTAGAAACGCCCCAGGTATCTCCAACCTCTTGTTTGCTGATGATTGCTTAATCTTCTTCAAGGCCACTTTGGAGCAGGCTACGACAATTAAGAGAGTTCTGGACACGTTCCAAAGAAGCACGGGCCAGCTTCTCAGCGAGAGCAAGTGTTCTCTTCTTTTCAGTGAGGTATTCCCAGCAGAATCAAGAGAAGGAATCAAGAAAATCCTAGGGGTACAATCTGATTCTTTTGAGAGTAAATACCTTGGGTTGCCCACACCGGAGGGGAGAATGAAGGATGGCAAGTTTCAGCCCATCATGGACAGATTTGGGAAGAGATGCAGTGCATGGTCGGAAAAATTCATGTCCTATGTGAAGGAAATATACCCTAGATGCAATAATAAAGTTATTATTTATTTCCTTATATCATGATAAATGTTTATTATTCATGCTAGAATTGTATTAACCGAAAACATAATACATGTGTGAATACATAGACAAACAGAGTGTCACTAGTATGCCTCTACTTGACTAGCTCGTTGATCAAAGATGATTATGTTTCCTAGCCATAGACAAAGAGTTGTCATTTGATTAACGGGATCACATCATTAGGAGAATGATGTGATTGACTTGACCCATTCCGTTAGCTTAGCACTTGATCGTTTAGTATGTTGCTATTGCTTTCTTCATGACTTATACATGTTCCTATGACTATGAGATTATGCAACTCCCGTTTACCGGAGGAACACTTTGTGTGCTACCAAACGTCACAACATAACTGGGTGATTATAAAGGTGCTCTACAGGTGTCTCCGAAGGTACTTGTTGGGTTGGCGTATTCCGAGATTAGGATTTGTCACTCCGATTGTCGGAGAGGTATCTCTGGGCCCACTCGGTAATGCACATCACTTAAGCCTTGCAAGCACTGCGACTAATGAGTTAGTTGCGGGATGATGTATTATGGAACGAGTAAAGAGACTTGCCGGTAACGAGATTGAACTAGGTATTGAGATACCGACGATCGAATCTCGGGCAAGTAACATACCGATGATAAAGCGAACAACGTATGTTGTTATGCGGTCTGACCGATAAAGATCTTCGTAGAATATGTGGGAGCCAATATGAGCATCCAGGTTCCGCTATTGGTTATTGACCGGAGACGTGTCTCGGTCATGTCTACATAGTTCTCGAATCCGTAGGGTCCGCACGCTTAACGTTTCGATGACAGTTATATTATGAGTTTATATGTTTTGATGTACCGAAGGTTGTTCGGAGTCCCGGATGTGATCACGGACATGACGAGGAGTCTTGAAATGGTCGAGACATGAAGATTGATATAGTGGAAGCCTATATTTGGATATCAGAAGTGTTCCGGGTGAAATCGGGATTTTACCGGAGTACCGGAGGGGTTACCGGAACCCCCCGGGGGTTAATGGGCCATAGTGGGCCTTAGTGGAGAAGAGGAGAGGCGGCCAGGGCAAGGGCCGCGCGCCCCTCCCCCTAGTCCGAATAGGACAAGGAGAGGGGGCGCCGCCCCCCTTTCCTTCTTCTCCTCCACTTCTTTCCCCCTCTTCTCCTAATCCAACAAGGAAAAGGGAGGGAGTCCTACTCCCGGTGGGAGTAGGACTCCTCTTGGCGTGCCCCCTCCTAGCCGGCCGCACCTCCCCCCTTGCTCCTTTATATACGGGGGCAGGGGGCACCCTAGAGACACAACAATTGATCGTTTGATCTTTTAGCCGTGTGCGGTGCCCCCCTCCACCATAGTCCACCTCGATAATACTGTAGCGGTTGAAAGATCGTGGATGTCGCCTAGAGGGGGGGGGTGAATAGGCGCTTTAAAATAATTATGGTTTAGGCTTGAACAAATGCGGAATAAACCTAGGGGTTAATTTGACAAGCACAAAACCTACAACAACTAGGCTCACCTATGTGCACTAACAACTTAAGCTAAGATATCACAAACTAAAGTGCATAAGTAAAGGGCTCGGGTAAGAGATAACGGAGGCACGCGGAGACGACGATGTATCCCGAAGTTCACACCCTTGCGGATGCTAATCTCCATTTGGAGCGGTGTGGAGGCACAATGCTCCCCAAGAAGCCACTAGGGCCACCGTAATCTCCTCACGCCCTCGCACAATGCAAGATGCCGCGATTCCACTAAGGGACCCTTGAGGGCGGTCACCGAACCCGTACAAATGGCAACCCTTGGGGGCGGTCACCGAACCCGTACACTTTGGCAACCCTTGGGGGCGGTCACCAGTACCCGTCAAATTGCTCGGGGCGATCTCCACAACCTAATTGGAGACCCCGACGCTTGCCCGGAGCTTTCCACCACAATGATTGAGCTCCGAACACCACCAGCCGTCTAGGGCGCCCAAGCACCCAAGAGGAACAAGCTCAAGGGTACCAAGCACCCAAGAGTAATAAGCTTCTCAACTTGTAACTTCCACGTATCACGTGGAGAACTCAAACCGATGCACCAAATGCAATGGCAAGGGCACACAGAGTGCCCAAGTCCTTCTCTCTCAAATCCCACCGAAGCAACTAATGCTAGGGAGGAAAATGAGAGGAAGAACAAGAAGGAGAACACCAAGAACTCCAAGATCTAGATCCAAGGGGTTCCCCTCACATAGATGAGAAAGTGATTGGTGGAAATGTGGATCTAGATCTGCTCTCTCTTTTCCCTCAAAAACTAGCAAGATACCATGGAGGGATTGAGAGTTAGCAAGCTCGAAGAAGGTCAACAATGGGGGAAGAACACGAGCTCAAGAGATAAGGTTGAATGGGGAAGAAGAACCCCTTTTATAGGAGATCCCGAATCCAACCGTTATGTGCTCAGTCCGCGCACGAGCGGTACTACCGCTCAGGGGAGCGGTACTACCGCCCGGGCGGTAGAACATAGAGAGCGGAGCAAAACAGAGGGCGAGGCAGAGTCGTATGAGCGGCACTACCGCTGGAGCCAGCGGTACTACCGTTGGCCGCAGCGGTACTGCTGCTTGGCCCAACGGTACTGGGGGCGGTGGTAGCCGCGGTACTACCGCACACGAGCGGTACTACCGCTCCTACTGCTGCTACTACTGCCACTGAACCCGACACGAGAAAACCACGTCTCGAGTCGAGGCGGTACCAGTGCGGAACCGGAGCCGTACTACCGCTTATGGCCATAGGCGGTACTACCGCTTGTGGTGATACGCGGTACTGCCGCTCCGGTCCAGCGGTACTACCGCTGGCGCCAACCTTATGCCAAGTCCACGAAAACAAGTACACTCCAAGGAAGACCAGAACTGCCATAACTTCTGCAAATGAGCTCCGAATTGAGCAAACTCAAGCTTGTTGGATAGAGGAAGACGAGTAGCATCAAAACAGCGACGATTGAATAGTAAGAAGAGGCAGGGGAGGTATGCCAACAAATAGAGGAGTGAAACCTCCAACCGAGAAGAACCGGCATAACCTCCAACATCGAAAACATCATAGAAGATGCGAGTGAACTCCGTTTTCGATGAACTCGAGCTTGTCATCAAGATGACCATAAGCTCCAAAACTCACAAAGAGAAGAACCAAACAAGAACCAATAAAGATGATGCAAGGATGCAATGGTTTGAGCTCTCTATGAACGATACGAGCAAGCTACTCATCGAGAGCCCCCCCTTGATAGTACGGCAATCGATCCTATAACCCGGTCTCCCAACTACCATCATGAGACCGGTAAAATAGAAAACCTATCAAGAGCAAACCTTTGCCTTGCACATGGTCCACTTGAGCTAGATGATGACGATCTTGACTCCCTCAAGATGGACCACCTTTCTTGATTGCGTTGGCTCGATGAAGACTAGTTGATTGCTCCCCCATATTCCACTATGGGTGAGCCACCCTTCCGCACATCTTCACAAGTCCATTGTCACCACAATGGCTTCAAGCATTTGATCTCTTCGTGATGCTTTACTTGAACTTGCCCGCTTCACTTGAACTTGCACACCGCAACCTAACCCCACAAAGAACTCTCACGAAGACCATGGGTTAGTACACAAAGCGTAATTGACAATGCTTACCATACCATGGGATCGCTTGATCCCTCGGTACATCTTGTGCGCTTTGTGTGTTGATCAACTTGATTCACTCTTGACTTAGTCTTGAACAACATTGACTCTTTCCAACTCTCTTCATTTGGATGATGTCTTGAAGGTAAACATGAATGATCACACAATCTTCTTCTTCAAGACATGCTTGCAATAAGCTCAACTCTCACATGACCAATCTTTGGATAAACTCCTTGAAACCAACACATGGACTTCAAGAAATGCCTATGGACAAATCCTTCAAATATAACTCAAGGCAACCATTAGTCCATAGAGATTGTCATCAATTACCAAAACCAAACATGGGGGCACCGCATGTTCTTTCAGCGGTGCTTAGGCGAAGCCCTGCGTCGGTAGAACATCATCATCGTCACCACGCCATCGTGCTGACGAAACTCTCCCTCAACACTCGGCTGGATCGGAGTTCGAGGGACGTCATCGGGCTGAACGTGTGCTGAACTCGGAGGTGCCGTGCGTTCGGTACTTGATCGGTCGGATCGTGAAGACGTACGACTACATCAACCGCGTTGTGCTAACGCTTCCGCTTTCGGTCTACGAGGGTACGTGGACAACACTCTCCCCTCTCGTTGCTATGCATCACCATGATCTTGCGTGTGCGTAGATCGTTTTTTTGAAATTACTACGTTCCCCAACAGTGGCATCTGAGCCAGGTTTTATGCGTAGATGTTATATGCACGAGTAGAACACAAGTGAGTTGTGGGCGATACAAGTCATACTGCTTACCAGCATGTCATACTTTGGTTCAGCGGTATTGTTGGATGAAGCGGCCCGGACCGACATTACGCGTACGCTTACGCGAGACTGGTTTTACCGCCGTGCTTTGCACACACGTGACTAGCGGGTGTCAGTTTCTCCAACTTTAGTTGAATCGAGTGTGGCTACGCCCGGTCCTTGAGAAGGTTAAAACAACACTAACTTGACAAACTATCGTTGTGGTTTTGATGCATAGGTAAGAACGGTTCTTGCTCAGCCCGTAGCAGCCACATAAAACTTGCAACAACAAAGTAGAGGACGTCTAACTTGTTTTTGCAGGGCATGTTGTGATGTGATATGGTCAAGATGTGATGAGATATAAGTTTTGTATAAGATGATCATGTTTTGTTGAAGTTATCGGCAACTGGCAGAAGCCTTATGGTTGTCTCTTTATTGCATAAGATGCAAGCGCCAAATAATTGCTTTACTTTATCGCTATGCGATAGCAATAGTTGCAAGAGCAATAGTTGGCGAGACGACCATGTAACGACACATTGATATAGATCAAGATGATGGAGATCATGGTGTCATGCCAATGACGATGGAAATCATGACGATGCTTTGGAGATGGAGATCAAAGGCACAAGATGATGATGGCCATATCATGTCACATATTTTGATTGCATGTGATGTTTATCTTTTATGCATCTTATTTTGCTTTGATTGACGGTAGCATTATAAGATGATCTCTCACCAAATTTCAAGATAAAAGTGTTCTCCCTGAGTATGCACTGTTGCGAAAGTTCGTCGTGCCCAGACACCACGTGATGATCGGGTGTGATAAGCTCTGCGTCCATCTACAACGGGTGCAAGCCAGTTTTGCACACGCAGAATACTCAGGTTAAACTTGACGAGCCTAGCATATGCAGATATGGCCTCGGAACACTGGAGACCGAAGGTCGAGCTTGAATCATATAGAAGATATGATCAACATAGAGATATTCACCACTGAAAACTACTCCATCTCACGTGATGGTCGGACATGGTTTAGTTGATTTGGATCACGCGATCATTTAGATGACCCGAGAGATGTCTATCTAAGTGGGAGTTCTTAAGTAATATGATTAATTGAACTTTAATTTATCATGAACTTAGTCCTGGTAGTATTAGCATATCTACGTTGTAGATCAATTGCTCGCGTTTAGCTCCCCTGTTTTATTTTTATGTTCCTAGAGAAAACTAAGTTGAAAGATGTTAGTAGCAATGATGCGGATTGGATCCGTGATCTGAGGTTTATCCTCATTGTTGCACAGAAGAATTATGTCCTTGATGCACCGCTAGGTGACAGACCTATTGCAGGAGCAGATGCAGACGTTATGAACGTTTGGCTAGCTCAATATGATGACTACTTGATAGTTTAGTGCACCATGCTAAACGGCTTAGAATCGGGACTTCAAAGACGTTTTGAACGTCATATATGAGATGTTCCAGGAGTTGAAGTTAATATTTCAAGCAAATACCTGAGTTGAGAGATATGAAGTCTCTAACAAGTTCTATAGCTAAAAGATGGAGGAGAATAGCTCAAGCAGTGAGCATGTGCTCAGATTGTCTGGGTACTACAATCGCTTGAATCAAGTGGGAGTTAATCTTCCAGATAAGATAGTGATTGACAGAATTCTTTAGTCACCATCACCAAGTTAGTAGAACTTCGTGATGAACTATAGTATGCAAGGGATGACGAAAATGATTCCTGAGCTTTTCATGATGATGAAATCGATGAAGGTAGAAATCAAGAAAGAGCATCAAATGTTGATGGTTAACAAGACCACTAGTTTCAAGGAAAAGGGCAAAGGGAAGAAGGGGAACTTCAAGAAGAACGGCAAGCAAGTTGCTGCTCAAGTGAAGAAGCCCAAGTCTGGACCTAAGCCTGAGACTAAGTGCTTCTACTGCAAAGGGACTGGTCACTGGAAGTGGAACTGCCCCAAGTATTTGGCGGATAAGAAGGATGGCAAAGTGAACAAAGTTATATTTGATATACATGTTACTGATATGTACCTTACTAGTGTTTATAGCAACCTCTCAGTATTTGATACTAGTTCAGTTGCTAAGATTAGTAACTCGAAACGGGAGTTGCAGAATGAACAGAAACTAGTTAATGACGAGGTGACGATGTGTGTTGGAAGTAGTTCCAAGATTGATATGATCATCATCGCACACTCCCTATACTTTCGGGATTAGTGTTGAACCTAAATAAGTGTTATTTGGTGTGTGCGCTGAGCATGAATATGTTTTGATCATGTTTATTGCAATACGGTTATTCATTTAAATTAGAGAATAATTGTTGTTCTGTTTACATGAATAAAACCTTCTATGGTCATACACCCAATAAAAATGGTTTGTTGGATCTCGATCGTAGTGATACACATATTCATAATATTGAAGCCAAAAGATGCAAAGTTAATAATGATAGTGCAACTTATTTGTGGCACTGCCGCTTAGGTCATATTGGTGTAAAGCGCATGAAGAAACTCCATGTTGATGGGATTTTGGAATCACTTGATTATGAATCACTTGATGCTTGCGAACCATGCCTTATGGGCAAGATGACTAAGACTCCGTTCTCCGGAACAATGGAGCGAGCAACTGACTTATTGGAAATAATACATACTGATGTATGCGGTCCGATGAGTGTTGAGGCACGCGGCGGTTATCGTTATTTTCTTACCTTCACAGATGATTTGAGCAGACATGGGTATATCTACTTGATGAAACATAAGTCTGAAACATTTGAAAAGTTCAAAGAATTTCAGAGTGAAGTGGAAAATCATCGTGACAAGAAAATAAAGTTTCTACGATCTGATGGCGGAGACAAATATTTGAGTTACGAGTTTGGTCTTCATTTGAAACAATGCGGAATAGTTTCGCAACTCACGCCATCTGGAACACCACAGCGTAATGGTGTGTCCGAACGTCATAACCGTACTTTATTGGATATAGTGCAATCTATGATGTCTCTTACTGATTTACCGCTATCGTTTTGGGGTTATGCATTAGAGACAACTGCATTCACGTTAAAAAGGGCACCATATAAATCCGTTGAGACGACACCGTATGAACTGTGGTTTAGCAAGAAACCTAAGCTATCGTTTCTTAAAGTTTGGGGCTGCGATGCTTATGTGAAAAAGCTTCAACCTGATAAGCTCGAACCCAAATCGGAGAAATGTGTCTTCATAGGATACCCAAAGGAAACTGTTGGGTACACCTTCTATCACAGATCCGAAGGCAAGATATTCGTTGCTAAGAATGGATCCTTTCTAGAGAAGGAGTTTCTCTCAAAAGAAGTGAGTGGGAGGAAAGTAGAACTTGATAAGGTAATTGTACCTTCTCCCAAATTGGAAAGTAGTTCATCACTGAAATCAGTTCCAATGATGCTTACACCAATTAGTGAGGAAGTTAATGATGATGATCATGAAGCTTCGGATCAAGTTACTACCGAACCTCGTAGGTCAACCAGAGTACGTTCCGCACCAGAGTGGTACGGTAATCCTATTCTGGAGCTCATGTTACTGGACCATGACGAACCTACGAACTATGAGGAAGCGATGATGAGCCCAGATTCCGCGAAATGGCTTGAGGCCATGAAATCAGAGATAGGATCCATGTATGAAAACAAAGTATAGACTTTGGTGGAATTGCCCGATGATCGGCAAGCCATAGAAAATAAATGGATCTTCAAGAGGAAGACAAACGCTGATAGTAGTGTTACTATGTACAAAGCTAGACTTGTCAAAAAGGTTTTGACAAAGTTCAAGGTGTTGACTACGATGAGATTTTCTCACTCATAGCGATGCTTAAGTCTGTCTGAATCATGTTAGCAAATTGCCACATTTTATGAAATCTGGCAAATGGATGTCAAAACTACATTCCTTAATGGATCTCTTAAAGAAGAGTTGTATATGATGCAACCAGTAGGTTTTGTCGATCCTAAAAGTGCTGACAAAGTGTGCAAAGCTCCAGCAATCCATTTTTGGACTGGTGCAAGCATCTCGGAGTTGGAATATACGCTTTGATAAGTTGATCAAAGCATATAGTTTTATACAGACTTGCGGTGAAGCTTGTATTTACAAGAAAGTGAGTGGGAGCACAGCATTTCTGATAAGTATATGTGAATGACATATTGTTGATTGGAAATAATGTAGAATTTTCTGGAAAGCATAAAGGAGTATTTGAAAGGAGTTTTTTCCAATAAAGACCTCGGTGAGGCTGCTTACATATTGAGCATCAAGATCTATAGAGAGAGATCAAGGCGCTTGATAAGTTTTTTCAATGAGTACATACCTTGACAAGTTTTTTGAAGTAGTTCAAAATGGAACAGTCAAAGAAAGAGTTCTTGCCTGTGTTACAAGGTGTGAAATTGAGTAAGACTCAAAGCCCGACCATGGCAGAAGATAGAAAGAGAATGAAAAGTCATTCCCTATGCCTCAGCCATAGGTTCTATAAAGTATGCCATGCTGTGTACCAGATCTATTGTATACCCTACACTGAGTTAAGCAAGGGAGTACAATAGTGATCTAGGAGTAGATCACTGGACAGCGGTCAAAATTATCCTTAGTGGAATAAGGATATGTTTCTCGATTATGGAGGTGACAAAAGGTTCGTCGTAAAGGGTTACGTCGATGCAAGTTTTGACACTGATCCAGATGACTCTAAGTCTCAATCTGGATACATATTGAAAGTGGGAGCAATTAGCTAGAGTAGCTCCGTGCAGAGCATTGTTGACATAGAAATTTGCAAAATACATGCGAATCTGAATGTGGCAGACCCGTTAACTAAACTTCTCTCACAAGCAAAACATGATCACACCGTAGTACTCTTCGGGTGTTAGTCACATAGCGATGTGAACTAGATTATTGACTCTAGTAAACCCTTTGGGTGTTGGTCACATCACGATGTGAACTATTGGTGTTAAAGCACATGGCGATGTGAACTAGATTATTGACTCTAGTGCAAGTGGGAGACTGAAGGAAATATGCCCTAGAGGCAATAATAAAGTTATTATTTATTTCCTTATATCATGATAAATGTTTATTATTCATGCTAGAATTGTATTAACCGGAAACATAATACATGTGTGAATACATAGACAAACAGAGTGTCACTAGTATGCCTCTACTTGACTAGCTCGTTGATCAAAGATGGTTATGTTTCCTAGCCATAGACAAAGAGTTGTGATTTGATTAACGGGATCACATCATTAGGAGAATGATGTGATTGACTTGACCCATTCCGTTAGCTTAGCACTTGATCGTTTAGTATGTTGCTATTGCTTTCTTCATGACTTATACATGTTCCTATGACTATGAGATTATGCAACTCCCGTTTACCAGAGGAACACTTTGTGTGCTACCAAACGTCATAACGTACCTGGGTGATTATAAAGGTGCTCTACATGTGTCTCCGAAGGTACTTGTTGGGTTGGCGTATTTCGAGATTAGGATTTGGCACTCCGATTGTCGGAGAGGTATCTCTGGGCCCACTCGGTAATGCACATCACTTAAGCCTTGCAAGCACTGCGACTAATGAGTTAGTTGCGGGATGATGTATTACAGAACGAGTAAAGAGACTTGCCGGTAACGAGATTGAACTAGGTATTGAGATACCGACGATCGAATCTCGGGAAAGTAACATACCGATGATAAAGGGAACAACGTATGTTGTTATGCGGTCTGACCAATAAAGATCTTCGTAGAATATGTGGGAGCCAATATGAGCATCCAGGTTCCGCTATTGGTTATTGACCGGAGACGTGTCTCGGTCATTTCTACATAGTTCTCGAACCCATAGGGTCCGCACGCTTAACGTTTCGATGACAGTTATATTATGAGTTTATATGTTTTGATGTACCGAAGGTTGTTCGGAGTGCCGGATGTGATCACGGACATGACGAGGAGTCTCGAAATGGTCGAGACATGAAGATTGATATATTGGAAGCCTATATTTGGATATCGGAAGTGTTCCGGGTGAAATCGGGATTTTACCGGAGGACCGGAGGGGTTCCCGGAACCCCCCGAGGGTTAATGGGCCATAGTGGGCCTTAGTGGAGAAGAGGAGAGGCGGCCAGGGCAAGGGCCGCGCGCCCCTCCCCCCTAGTCCGAATAGGACAAGGAGAGGGGGGCGACGCCCCCCCCCCTTTCCTTCTTCTCCTCCACTTCTTTCCCCCTCTTCTCCTAATCCAACAAGGAAAAGGGAGGGAGTCCTACTCCCGCTGGGAGTAGGACTCCTCCTGGCGCGCCCCCTCCTAGCCGGCCGCACCTCCCCCCTTGCTCCTTTATATACGGGGGCAGGGGGGCACCCTAGAGACACAACAATTGATCGTTTGATCTTTTAGCCGTGTGCGGTGCCTCCCTCCACCATAGTCCACCTCGATAATACTGTAGTGGTGCTTAGGCGAAGCCCTGCGTCGGTACAACATCATCATCGTCACCACGCCGTCGTGCTGACGAAACTCTCCTCAACACTCTGCTGGATCGGAGTTCGAGGGACGTCATCGGGCTGAACGTGTGCTGAACTCGGAGGTGTCGTGCGTTCGGTACTTGATCAGTCGGATCGTGAAGACGTACGACTACATCAACCGCGTTGTGCTAACGCCTCCGCTTTCGGTCTACGAGGGTACGTGGACAACACTCTCCCCTCTCGTTGCTATGCATCACCATGATCTTGCGTGTGCGTAGATTTTTTTTTTTTGAAATTACTACGTTCCCCAACACTATGCGGCAAAGGAGACCCATGTCAAATCTGTAGTCCAAGCCTTCCTGTGTATACAATTAGTGTGTTCATGCTATCAAAAGGTTTCTATGAAAAGTACGAGCGGATGATCCAGAAATTCTGGTGGGGAGAAGAGGAGGGCCAGAGAAAAGTGCATTGGATGTCATGGGATAGACTATGACAAAAAGAGGAGGAGGTATCGGTTTTCGAGATATGCACCTTTTTAATCAGGCGTTGTTGGCTAAACAAGCTTGGAGGCTGATCCAAAATCCTGAAAGTCTATGTGCGAGAGTACTGAAAGCCAAGTACTACCCCAATGGGAGCTTGCTTGATACCGTCTTTGCGTCGGATGCATCCCCGGTGTGGAGGGCGATTGAATTTGGGCTAGAACTTCTAAAAAAAGGTCTTATCTGGAGAGTGGGTGACGGCAAAAGTATACAAATTCAGTGAGATCAATGGATTCCAAGGAAAGAGGGACTCATGACAGCAGCATTGATCAGAAGGTCAAGAATTCGCTGGGTTAATCAACTCATGCTCCCAGATAAAAAGGAGTGGAATGATGCACTAATTAGACAGATCTTTCACGCTTTTGATGCGGACGAGATTTGTAAACTGTCCATCCCGTCTTCTGATGTAAGGGACTGCATAGCGTGGCACTACGAAAAGAACGGAATGTTCTCGGTCAGAAGTGCATATAAGCTTGCTATGGGTTTAAAGCTGAAGGACAGTGATAACCCATCAAGCTCTTCTAGAGATCCGAATGATCGTAGTATTTGGGACTTAATCTGGAAAGCCAAAGTACCTGGAAGGTTCGCATCTTTGGCTGGAAGATTGCCACAAACACCCTCGCCACCAGAAAGAACAAGTGGAAGAGAACCATTGAGCTTGATGCCACTTGCAATATTTGTGGTAACGGAGTTGAAGACGAATACCATGCTATCGTAGCGTGCACAAAGAGCAGAGCTCTGCGTTTCGCTTTACGGAAGAAGTGGGGATTACCTGCAGAGGACAGGTTCAGATATACTGGAGATGACTGGCTGCAAGTACTGCTTGACACTGAATCTGAGGATATGCGTGCAAAAATCCTCTTGTTGCTATGGCCTTGTTGGTACTTAAGGGAGGACTGCATCAGAGGACCGGGCAAGGAACCTATATCGGTTTTAGTGCAGTTCTTGATGAAGCTGAGCCAATAGATATCAACTATATTTCACAACTTAGATTTCAATCCATTATCTGAATTCCAAGATAGGGACCTCGCCCCTTGGCCGGACCAAGGAAAGAGAGGAAGAACCCTGTTAATTCTTTAGAGGACAATGACAAGAACGCACATCACCACCACGTCCGTAGAGGGGGAGAAGTGGGGGAGGCCGTCCATATGAGGGAGAAGCTCAGGGAGCAGGAAAAGGACCTCACCCAGTGGATGATGCAGCAACACCTCACCCGTGGCATCCAAGGGGGCGACGAGATCCGCTAGTAGTGGATTGCCCACCACCTACTCATCAACCAAAAGAAGGACACGGCGGGGCCAGGCTGGTCTTGGAAGAGAACGACAAGGACGAAGATGAGCATGGCGTGGCGGTCACAGTCAATGGCTCCTGATTCGGTGTGACCTCACAAGTCGCCGGGGGTAGGGAAGACCGACCTGGCAGTGGCTAGCATTGGCAGATCTCTCTCTCTCTCTCTCTCATACACACATAGAGGACAGTTTCTCCTTCAGTTCTAGATGGAACGGTTTCTGCCTTATATATATATATATATATAAATGCTAATAGTCCCACCAACCCCAAAGTAAGAACGCGTGGTCAATTTGGCTCTGCTACGTATCGGTCTTGATATAATCACCAAACTGAAGAGTTCATGTACTGTAGAAAAGATTGCACCAAGAAATAAATGTGTTGACGATGAAGGAGCTTAACGACATTAATAGATATACACTCGTTAAATTGTAAACATTGACGGTGGTAGGCTAATGATATCTTTAGTTTTTAAAACAATTTTGGTCTATATCAATAGAACATTGAATCCAACCATATATAGGATAAATATACCCAGAGATACAGATTGCACCCTAAACAAAAGGGGATATTACAACAACGAGAAATCGGCCACTAAAGTACTTGCAAAGATCCGTAGAGGAATAAATTTTAGGTTAATCAATGTAATAGTAGATCGCACATATGTAGGACAGCTGGAGATTAACCACCCCAGGGACATTGAACAATCGCATGAAGAATATTGGGGGGATCACCCCGGTCTAGGAAGCCAAGCACAATATTATCGCTAGACCAAGCTGACGACCTTGTGTGCAAAAAGGCTTGGAAGAAGCGGGTGTACATAAATGCAACCGAGTTTGACATCCATTACTTTTTGACGATTCTGTGATTCTTACGAATGCAAATTTGACTAATGGAACTTAAAAATAGCAAGTGTTAGATACATATTGCAAAAATTCTAGAAATCTGGTAATGTTAGCAAAATCTAATTTTTTTCCTGATTCGGAGTACACATGTTGCTGTTAGAGTGAATATTTACATTGAGTTCCTTGTTGATATTCAAGATCTATTAGTACTTGGGGCTATTGACCCTTGTGGGGCAAATTGGAGGAGACAGTTTGTTAAATATTACTAGCAAATATGCCCGTGCGCTGCAACGGGTGATTATGCAGGTGTGGTAGATATAAAAGAAGTCCGAATCAAATGCCAGGAGGAGATAAGGACTTTTAAAATATCATTTCAGAAACTATGTCTAAGTGATGCCATGATGAAATAAGGGACTTCTAAAAAGTCATTTCAAAAACTAAAAATGTGATGGTGTGATCACGATTTAATTTCCTAAGGCGCTACAATGAAAAGAAAATTGGTTGAGCAAACTGCATTGATGGACCCTGCCTGACCTAGACTGGTGAATGATGTGTCTCATCTTGACCTAGCGTAGTGTGTTTATCATAACCAGTACCGTGGTACCAGAATAAAGATAGTTGTGTATGAAGGCAAAGTAGACATTTATCATTTTTGTATAGCTTACAAAAACTAACCTATAGGAAGTTGTGTCAATTTTTTGGGGGCTCAACATTGTACGAAACACGGAAACCATTTTTTAACCCGGCGCGAGGGACTAAATAAAATCATAAAACAACCTCTATAGATCCCCTAATAAAACTTCTGCGCAAGCGATGGTTCGTTTTGTTCATTATTTACGGATCTGTTTTAACTTTTGGCAGATTTTCTAAAATTTCATGTACATTTTTTCTATTTCCAGAATATGTTTTGAATACTGGATTATTTTTAAAAATCATGAATAATTTTATTTCATGAACATCTATTTTGTGATTGTGAATATTTTTATAATATGCGAACAATTTATTGACATCATGAACATTCTATGATTTTCAAATATTTTTTGAATTCACAAACATTTTATGATTTCTCAATATACTTTAAAGCTTGCAACTTCTTGGAATTTGGCTCTTTTAAAAATCATGAATTAACTTAAAGAAGGAAAATGAAAAAGTAAAAAGTGAAATAGAAAACAGGGGGCGCAACCACCCGCACATGGGCCGGCCAATTAGCCTGTGCGGGAGGAGAAGGCGCGCTTCTACAGAGAAAAAATGGGTGCCAATATGCAATGGGTAACTTGGCCAATTTGGAAGAAAAAAACGAAGAATAGATCGTTGCGCCTCTTTGTTTAGCAGTCGAATCACCTATTCCTTTTTCTTTATTCAATATGTCTTACATTCCTTATACGTATAACCTTTCAATCTACTTATTAATAGAATATATAGTATTCATGTAGAATAAGAATATTTACTTTGAGTTCCTTGTTGATATTCAAGATCTATTAGTATTTGGGGCTACTGGCCCTTCTGGGGCAATTGGAGGAGACGATTTGTTAAATAATATTAGGATGGATGTAAAAACAACTATCACTGAGATCATATTGAAAGTTGTTGTCAAAGTATCCCTGTGTGCGCCATGTCGGTCTTCAAACTTCTGAAAGGGGTACGCAAGGACGTGACTTATGTTACATAACAATTTTGGTGGGGAGATGATGAAAAAGTAGAAATATCATTGGTTCAACCGGTGGAAGTTGTGATGCCTGAATATAATTAGAGGGATGGATTCAATGCATTTCCACTCTTTTAATTTAACCATGTTGGCAAACCAGTGTTGGATATTACCGACCTATCGTAACTCATTGTGTGATGAGGTATTGAAAGTTAAATACTGCCCAGGAGGGGACATACTGAAAGCTAGCCCAAGGGCTTCAGGTGGCAAATCATTTTGGCAGGACTCACACGTTTAAAAGAGGAACTACTCGGTGTGTAAGAAATGGAGCAGATATCAAACTCTCGAAGGACCCTTGGATCCCATAGAGTCCAAATCACAATGTTATCTCTCCACGGCGAGGTATGTGTGATTGATCTTATTTATCGGGGTACTAATTATTATGATAAATATTGGATGAGACTTTACATATAATGTTAATGCTCAACGCATACTGCAAATTCCTCTAAATAACAAAGGTTTCGGTGACTTAATTTTGTGTAGTTGTATGAAGAACTATTGTTTTCCTGTAGCTTACCAACTCGAATAGCATCACTAGTTTGGAGGTACGACGTGCAGTTCTCTTCGAACTCGGTTTGGAAATTAGTGTGTGTCAACTAAAGATCCCAAGCAAAAAAATTAAATATGTTGGCATGCACTTATGGTATTATCCTTCTAGAAACTACCCTTGGATGCCAAAACATACGCGCGTTTAGTGGATACCTCTATTTGTGATCCTTCGATTTCAATGCCTAGCAACAATTTATATCTCACAGAAGCTCAACCTAATTGCAACCATAGGGTCTGCTACCTTGGTGGATAGATAGGGGTCTGCCACTCTGGAGGAACTACTCCAATTGTCGGAGAAACAAATGTGGTGGATTACCCATGTTGGGTTGTAGGAGGCAATATCTATTACAACATGGTATATGTTGTGGATTAGTTGCCAAGAAAATCACGGAGAACGGTTTCCACCATTGGATATTAAGAAAAAAGGGGTGTTTTGTTAATGGGGAACAAGGAACTATCTATAGTTGTCGCAATATAAATAACTATACTTACCTGAGCCACATGAATATGTACATATGAAATACGAGAATTTCCACCTCTATTTTTTGACAAAATAACGACTTTATATAGATAAGGACATAACAACTGCAGTTTTTTACAATGCAGAACATGCAAGACAGAAAAAGAAAAGTTCCCATCACCACGAGTAGGCGACGAGGCTCACATGGGGGGGGGGGGGGTCCTATATGGCGCCTTTAGCGCCACATTTCCTTCATGAACAAAAGTGACCTGACGTGTCGCTTGGATCGCACGTCTCCCTTTCGATCGAATCGCTCGGTCGATGCTTGCCCGTTAACCGTTGACCATTTGACTTTTTGTAAAATAATTAATTAGAAAAAAACAGAAAAAGGAAATTTGGACGAAAAAAATCATGGAGTTGACATAGTTCATAGATTTGGAAATAAGTTCAAATTTTTAAAAATTTCATTAACTTGAAAAGAAATTAATCAATTTTGGAAAAAAAAAATCATGAAATTTTGAAAAGCTCATGAATTAGGAAAAGAAAATCATGGTTTTGAAAAAAGTTCATCGATTTAAAAAAAAAAAGTTTGTCCCTTTTGAAAATAAGTTCAGAAAATTGTATTTTTTTATCAATTTTGAAAAAAATCAAAGAATTCAAAGTAAGTTCATCTATTTTTTTGAAGTTCTTAAAGTTTGAAAGATAAATGAAATTCAAAAAGGAAATAAAAATGGAAAAAGAAAAAGAAAGAAAAACAGAAGAAAACCTGCCAATTAAAGGGTTTACGTTTCTTATTTGGAGAAGAATAATGAAGGTAACTAGGCACAGCAGGAAAGTTTCCTAGTTGGTTATCTTGGTTGTACACACACCTACTAGGGGAAATTCCTATTTGCCGCTCGTCGCGGCAAGTAGTCGACGCGACGCACAGGGCCATATCGACGAGCGTTCGTATGGGCCGGCCCGTTCAAACATTTGAGTGAATCCGGTTTTGGCATTCTTCTAGGTTCCTAAACCGGTTTTTCTATCCCCCCCCCCTTCATTTTTTGTCTCTTTCCTTTTTCTATTTCTTTTCCTTTTCGTTGAAATTTTTCCTTTCCTTTTCCAAGTTCCTTTTCTTTTCTTTGATCTATCATTTTTTTTATTTTTTTCATGTTTCTTTTCTTTGATAATTTCAAATATTTATTTGGAATTTTATAACATGTCCTTGTTTTCGAAATTTGTTCTCAATTTCAAAAACTATTGACGGATTTCATAAAATGTTCACGTTTTCAAATTTTGTTCACAATTTCAAAAAATGTTCATATTTCAAAAAGTCTTTCAATAATTTCAAAAAAGTTCTTGTTTTAAATTTTTTTCAAATTTTCAAAATAATTCGTGTTTGAAAAAATGTTCAGTAAATTCAAAAAAGTGTTCTTGTTTTCAATTCTTTCTTATTTTCATGTATTGAAAAAATGTTCACGAACTTCATAAAATGTTCCTGTTTTAAAATAGTGTTCACAATTTCAAAAAATGTTCATGTTTCAAAGTCTTTCAGGAATTTAAAAAAATGATCTTGTTTTAAATTTTGTTCACAACTTCAAAAAATGTTCTTGTTTTAAAAAATGTTCAGTAATTTTAAAAAATGTTCTCGTTTTCAAATCTTTGTTATGTTCATGTTTTGAAAAAATGTTCTCCTTATCAAAATCTGTTCAGAATGTTATTCATAAAATATTTATGTTTCAGAAAATGTACATGAGTTTCAAAATATGTTCTCATTTCCAAAATTTGCTCACAATTTCCGAAAAATGTTCTTTTTCAAAAAATGTTCAAAAAATTCAGAAAACGCTTCTTATTTAAAAAATTCACAATGTCAGAAAAGTTTCAATTTGTTCAAACTATTCACGTTTTGGAAAACTGTTAAGTTTTGCAAAAAGTGTCCGTGTTTTTATATACAGCAAATATGTCCGTGCGTTGCAACGGGAGACAAAAAATTATAGCTAACCAAATAAGTATGACTAAATTATCCTAATATATGAGCGTACTCTATTTTAACACAGTAGCTCACCATGTTGTCATTTATTTTCTTTCTCACCCTAGCTGATGATGGTTGTGATGTCCACGTGATCACAATGCATTCGACGCGGTAAATCCCAAGGCTATGAGTTTGCCAGTGCATGTCACACTTTTAATTATGTTGCACAAGGGAACGTTTAAAACTTTAAAAGTAAATCTCATTGAGCACGAACTACTCCCAACGCCAAGACATATAAAGACTTTCGAAAAACTAATCAAATCCTAGACATAAACCAGTGAACAGTTTTTCAAATCGACAAACAATTTTTTTAAAGAAAATTGATTTTCTCAAAAAAATCATGAACATTAGTTTTGTTTACAATCTTTTTAAATGTATGAACCAGTTTCGAATTCATTTTTTGTCTCAACAAACATTTTTTGAATCGATGAACTTTTAAAAAAAATTGGGGAACAAATTTTAAAAACAAATATTTACTTTTATTTTTGTGAATATATTCGAAAATGTCATGGACATTTTTTTCAGATTCCCGAATATGTTTTGAATACACGATCATTTTTTCAAAATCATGAACATGGTTTTATTTCCCGAACATTTTTTCCACATTGTGATTTTTTTTATAATTTTGCGAACAGTTTTACAAAACCACCAACATTTTTGAATCTGCAAAAATTTTATGATTTTCTAAACAATTTTGTATTCACTTGTTTTTAGATTTCTCAAACATTTTTTTAAACTCGCAACTTTTAGAATATTAAAATCCCCAAGTAATTTAAAGAATAAAGAAGGAAGAAGAAAGAATAAAGAAAAAGAATGAGAAAAGAAAAGACAAAAAAGTAAAATGAAAAAAACCAGGCGAGTGAAGCCCCGCACATGGGCCGGTCGATGAACACATACATGGGTACGACATGCGTGAGAAAAGAAATCTAAAAATTGTGGACACTGGGGATCGAACCCAGGTCTCGTCGCTAGAGGAGGGATAGGCCGACCACTCTGCTGCTGTTTGTTCTGTGACTATTGTACGTCGCGTCCCTATAAAGCAACGAAGGAGGCGGTGTCCAAAAAGGTGAATCGTTTTTCCACTTACCGGTGGCATTGGTGAGTAATTTTTACCAACTCGAAGGGTAATTTTAATGACGGACGACCAGAAGCGATAGCCGCTTTATTAGTAGGTAAAGATTTGGATTACAAAAATTGTTCACATTTTTTAGAAAAAAGCTTAAAATATCAGAAAATATTTGCGACATTTCAAATTCTTCGAAATTTTCAAGAAGTGTTTGTAAAATGTTTTTTTTCTAAAATCTCAACCCTCTTTTCTTTTGTTATAGTGTTTTGCGCTTCAATAATTAAGTAGCACCTTTGTGGTAGAGTGGCTTGCTGGTTGCGGTATGCTCTATGGTATCACCGAGGTACTGGGATTGAATCCTAGCTTACCTTGCATGTTTTTATTTTGGGTTTTTTTAACTTTTTTAGTGGAGGGTTATTTTTTAAACTGGGCGATACAGGAAACATAACTGCCTTTCGCGTCGATGGGCCGGTGTGCGTCGATCCTCTGTTTGATGCAGAATGCGTCGTATAGGAGGTCTCCCTACTAGGCTCATGTTTGAGGGAGCCACTAGTTAACGAGCGCTTCTTTGGGAACCTCGCAACGATCAACGCTACTTGGCGCGCTCTCAGCCATTCGTCACCTGTCGCGCTCTGGACGCTCCCTTCGGATTTTGTTTTTTTATTTTTCCGCATGCGTTTTCGGCTATTTAAACGGGTTTTTTATACGTTTTGGTTTTCCACAAGTTTTCCTTAGCTTTTCGATCCAAAAAAAATTTGCACGGAAATACGTGTTTTCTTTTTTTTTCTTCCGCGAGAGTCACGGTTTTGCTTCCGCGAGAGGCACGGTTTTGCTTTCGCGAGAGTCACGGCCGTGCCTCTCGAAAACAAAAAAAAACGTGTTTTATGCTTTTTTTTCTTTTGCGAGAATCACGGTTTTGCTTCCACGAGAGGCATGGTTGTGCTTTCCCGAGAGTCACGGCCATGCGTCTTGGAAACGGAGCAAGCTGCAATAACTCCTAAGAAATATTACAAAATTTCACAAATCAGAAAGTTGACTTCATTTCACATGTTGAACATAACAGAAACTAATGAAACACATATGTCTCACACAAAAATCACAAACTGAATACATGTCTTCAACAATTAATGAAACAAAGATTCATAAGATGAGCCAATAGATATCAACTATATTTCACAACTTAGATTTCAATCCATTATCTGCATTCCAAGATAGGGACCTCGCCCCTTGGCCGGACCAAAGGAAGAGAGGAGGAACCCTGTTAATTCTTTAGAGGACATTGACAAGAACGCACATCACCACGACATCTGTAGAGGGGGAGAAGTGGGGGAGGCCGTCCATCTGAGGGAGAAGCTCAGGGAGCAGGAAAAGGATCTCACCCAGTGGATGATGCAGCAACACCTCACCCGTGGCATCCAAGGGGGCGACGAGATCCACAAGTAGAACCCACCACCTACTCATCAACCAAAAGAAGGACATGGCGGGGCCAGGCTGGTCTTGGAAGAGAACGACAAGGATGAAGATGAGCATGGCGATGCGGTCGCAGTCAATGGCTCCCAATTCGGTGTGACCTTACAAGTCGCCGGGGGTAGGGAAGGCCGACCTGGCAGTGGCTAGCATTGGCAGATCTCTCTCTCTCTCTCATACACACATAGAGGACAGTTTCTCCTTCAGTTTTAGACGGAACGGTTTCTGCCTTTTATATATATAAATGCTAATAGTCCCACCAACCCCAAAGTAAGAACGCGTGGTTAATTTGGCTCTGCTACGTATCGGTCTCGATATAATCACCAAACTGAAGAGTTCATGTACTGTAGAAAAGATTGCACCAAGGAATAAATGTGTTGATGATGAAGGAGCTTAACGACATTAATAGATATACACTCGTTAAATTGTAAACATTGACGGTGGTAGGCTAATGATATCTTTTGTTTTTAAAACAATTTTGGTCTATATCAATAGAACATTGAATCCAACCATATATAGGATAAATATACCCAGAGATACAGATTGCACCCTAAACAAAAGGGGATATTACAACAACGAGAAATCCGGCCACTAAAGTACTTGCAAAGATCCGTAGAGGAATAAATTTTAGGTTAATCAATGTAATAGTAGATCGCGCATATGTAGGACAGCTGGAGATTAACCACCCCGGGGACATTGAACAATCGCATGAAGAATATTGGGGGGATCACCCCTGTCTAGGAAGCCAAGCACAATATTATCGCTAGACCAAGCTGACGACCTTGTGTGCAAAAAGGCTTGGAAGAAGCGGGTGTACATAAATGCAACCGAGTTTGACATCCATTACTTTTTGACGATTCTGTGATTCTTACGAATGCAAATTTGACTAATGGAACTTAAAAATAGCAATTGTTAGATGCATATTGCAAAAATTCTAGAAATCTGGTAATGTTAGCAAAATCTATTTTTTTTCCTGAGTCGGAGTACACATGTTGGTGTTAGAGTGAATATTTACGTTGAGTTCCTTGTTGATATTCAAGATCTATTAGTACTTGGGGCTATTGACCCTTGTGGGGCAAATTGGAGGAGACCGTTTGTTAAATATTACTAGTAAATATGCCCGTGCGCTGCAACGGGTGATTATGCAGGTGTGGTAGATATAAAAAAAGTCCGAATCAAATGTCAGGAGGAGATAAGGACTTTTAAAATATCATTTCACAAACTATCTCTAAGTGATGTCATGCTGAAATAAGGGACTTCTAAAAAGTCATTTCAAAAACTAAAAATGTGATGGTGTGATCACGATTTAATTTCCTAAGGCGCTACAATGAAAAGAAAATTGGTTGAGCAAACCGCATTGATGGACCCTGCCTGACCTAGACTGGTGAATGATGTGTCTCATCTTGACCTAGCGTAGTGTGTTTATCATAACCAGTACCGTGGTACCAGAATAAAGATAGTTGTGTATGAAGGCAAAGTAGACATTTATCATTTTTGTATAGCTTACAAAAACTAACCTATAGGAAGTTGTGTCAATTTTTTGGGGGCTCAACATTGTACGAAACACGGAAACCATTTTTTAACCCGGCACGAGGGACTAAATAAATCATAAAAGAGCCTCTACAGACCCCCTTATAAAACTTCTACGCAACCGACGGTTCGTTTTGTTCATCATTTACGGATTTGTTTTAATTTTTGCCAAAATTTCTAAAATTTCATGTACATTTTTTCTATTTCTAGAATATGTTTGGAATTCTGGATTACTTTTAAAAATCATGAATAATTTTATTTCATGAACATCTATTTTGTGATTGTGATTATTTTTGTAATGTGCGAACAATTTTTTGACATCATGAACATTCTAGGATTTTCAAATATGTTTCGAATTCACAAACATTTTATGATTTCTCAATATACTTTTAAAGCTTGCAACTTCTTGAAATTTGGTTCTTTTAAAAATCCTGAATTAACTTAAAGAAGGAAAATGAAAAAGTAAAATGCGAAATAGAAAACAGGGGGCGCAACCACCCGCACATGGGCCGGCCCATTAGCGTGTGCGGGGGGAGAAGGCGCGCTTCTACAGAGAAAAAAGGGGTGCCAATATGCAATGGGTAACTTGGCAATCTTAAAAAGAAGAAGAAGAATAGATCGCTGCCCCTCTTTGTTTAGCAGTCGAATTACCCATTCCTTTTTCTTTATTCAATCTGTCTTACATTCCTTATATGTATAACCTTTCAATCTACGTATTAATAGAATCTATAGTATTCATGTAGAATAAGAATATTTACATTGAGTTCCTTGTTGATATTCAAGATCTATTAGTATTTGGGGCTACTGGCCCTTCTGGGGCAAATTGGAGGAGACGATTTGTTAAATATTATTAGGATGGATGTAAAAACAACTATCACTGAGATCATGTTGAAAGTTGTTGTCAAAGTATCCTTGTGTGCGCCATGTCGGTCTTCAAACTTCTGAAATGGACGCAAGGACGTGACTTATGTTACATCACAATTTTGGTGGGGAGACGATGAAAAAGTAGAAATATCATTGGTTCAACCGGTGGAAGTTGTGATGCCTAAATATAATTAGAGGGATGAATTCAATGTATTTCCACTCTTTTAATTTAACCATGTTGGCAAACCAGTGTTGGATATTACTGACCTATCGTAACTCATTGTGTGATGAGGTATTGAAAGTTAAATACTGCCCAGAAGGGGACATACTGAAAGCTAGCCCAATGGTTTCAGGTGGCAAATCATTTTGGTAGGACTCACACGTTTAAAAGAGGAACTACTCGGTGTGTAAGAAATGGAGCGGATATCAAACTCTCGAACGACCCTTGTATCCCATAGAGGCCAAATCACAATGTTATCTCTCCACGACGAGGAGCAGTTCCTATGTGTGATTGATCTTATTTATCCAGGTACTAGTTATTGGGATAAATATTGGATGAGACTTTACATATAATGTTAATGCTCAATGCATACTGCAAATTCCTCTAAATAACGAAGGTTTCAGTGACTTAATTTTGTGTAGTTGTATGAAGAACTATTGTTTGCCTGTAGCTTACCAACTCGAATAGCATCACTAGTTTGGAGGTACAACGTGCAGTTCTCTTCGAACTCGGTTTGGAAATTAGTGTGTGTCAATTAAAGATCCCAAGCAAAAAATTTAAATATGTTGGCATGCACTTATGGTATTACCCTTCTAAAAACTACCCTTGGATGCCAAAACATACGCGCGTTTAGTGGATACCTCTATTTGTGATCCTTCGATTTCAATGCCTAGCAACAATTTATATCTCACAGAAGCTCAACCTAATTGCAACCATAGGGTCTGCTACTTTGGTGGATAGATAGGGGTCTGCCACTCTGGAGGAACTACTCCAATTGTCGGAGAAACAAATGTGGTGGATTACCCATGTTGGGTTGTAGGAGGCAATATCTATTACACCATGGTATATGTTGTGGATTAGTTGCCAATAAAATCACGGAGAACGGTTTCCACCATTGGATCATTGAGAAAAAGGGGGTGTTTTGTTAATGGGGAACAAGGAACTATCTATAGTTGTCACAATATAAATAACTATACTTATCTGAGCCATATGAACATGTACATACGAAATACGAGAATTTCCACCTCTATTTTTTGAAAAAATAACGACTTTATATAGATAAGGACATAACAACTGCAGGTTTTTACAATGCAGAACATGGAAAACAGAAAAAGAAAAGTTCCCATCACCGCGAGCAGGCGACGAGGCCACATGGGGGGGGGGGGGGTCCTATATGGCGCCTTTAGCGCCACATTTCCTTCATGAACGAAAGTGACCTGACGTGTCGCGCGGATCGCACGTCTCCCTTTCGATCGCATCGTTCGGTCGATGCTTGCCCGTTAACCGTTGACCATTTGACTTTTTCTAAAACAATTAATTAGAAAAATTCAGAAAAAAGAAAATTTGGACGAAAAAAAATCATGGAGTTGACATAGTTCATAGATTTGGAAATAACCTCAATTTTTTTAAAAATTTCATTAATTTGAAAAGAAACTAATCAATTTAAAAAAAAGTTCATGAAATTTTGAAAAAAGCTCATGAATTAGGAAAAGGAAATCATGGTTTTGAAAAAATTTCATCGATTTTGAAAAAAATGTTTGTCGCTTTTGAAAATAAGTTCACAAAATTGTATTTTTTTTATCGATTTGAAAAAAATCACCAAATTCAAAGTAAGTTCATCTATTTCTTTTTAAGTTCTTCAAGTTTGGAAAAAGGAAATAAAAATGGAAAAGGAAAAAGAAAGAAAACAGAAGAAAACCTGCCAAGAAAAGGGTTTACGTTTCTTATTTGGAGAAGAATAAAGAAGCTAACTAGGCACAACAGGAAAGTTTCCTAGTTGGTTATCTTGGTTGTACACACATCTACTAGGGGAAATTCCTATTTGCCGCTCGTTGCGGCAAGTAGTCGACGGGACGCACAGGGCCATATGGACGAGCGTTAGTATGGGCCGGCCCGTTCAAACGTTTGTGCGAATCCGGTTTTGGGAATCTGCTAGGTGGTTCCCAGCAAGTTTTTACTGGTTTTGGGAACCTACTAGTGGTTCCTAAACCGGTTTTTCTATCCCCCCTTCCCCTTTTTGTTTCTTTTCTTTTTCTATTTCTTTTGCTTTTTCATTTAAAAATTTCCTTTCCTTTTCCAAGTTTCTTTTTCTTTTCTTTGATCTATCATTTTTTTTATTTTTTCATGTTTCTATTGTTTGAGAATTTCAAATATTTATTCGGAATTTTATAACATGTCCTTGTTTTCGAAATTTGTTCTCAATTTCAAAAAATATTAACGGATTTCATAAAATGTTCTCGTTTTCAAATTTTGTTCACAATTTCAGAAAATGTTCATGTTTCGAAAAGTCTTCAGGAATTTCGGAAAATTTCTTGTTTCAATTTTTTTCAAAATTTCAAAAATAATTCGTCTTTGAGAAAAATGTTCAGTAAATTCAAAAAGGTGTTCTCATTTTCAATTCTTTTGTTCTTTTCATGTATTGAAAAAATGTTCATGAACTTCATAAAATGTTCCTGCTTTCAAATTTTGTTTACAATTTCAAAAAATGTTTGTGTTTCAAAGTCTTTCAGGAATTTTAAAAATGTTCTTGTTTTAAATTTTGTTCACAACTTCAAAAAATGTTCTTGTTTAAAAAAATGTTCAGTAACTTTAAAAAATGTTCTCGTTTTCAAATCTTTGTTATGTTCATGTTTTGAAATTTTTTTTCTCCTTATCAAAATCTATTCAGAATGTTATTCATAAAATGTTTATGTTTCATAAAATGTACATGAATTTCAGAACATGTTCTCATTTGCAAAATTTGCTCACAATTTCCGAAAAATGTTCAATAATTTCATAAAACGTTTCTTATTTAAAAAATTCACAATGTCAGAAAAGTTTCAATTTTTTCAAACTGTTCACGTTTTGGAAAACTGTTGGGTTTTGCAAAAAATGTCCGTGTTTTGTCGTATATTTGGATTACAAAAATTGTTCACATTTTTTAGAAAAAAACTTAAAATATTTGCAGCATTTCAAATTCTTCGAAATTTTCAAGAAGTGTTTGTAAAATGTTTTTTTTCTAAAATCTCTACCCTCTTTTCTTTTGTTATAGTGTTTTGCGCTTCAATAATCAAGTAGCACCTTTGTGGTAGAGTGGCTTGCTGGTCGCAGTATGCTCTGTGGTGTCATCGAGGTAGTCGGATTGAATCCTAGCAAAGCCTGCATGTTTTCATTTCGTTTTTTACTTTTTTAGTGGAGGGTTGTTTTTTAATTGCACGCGCGATACAGGAAACATAACTGCCTTTCGCGTCTATGGGCCAGCCCAGTCGTTCGTCGCCCGTGTGCGTCGATCCTCTGTTTGACGCAGAATGAGTCGTATAGGAGGTCTCCCTACTAGGCTCATGTTTGAGGGAGCCACTAGTTAACGAGCGCTCTTTCGAGAGCCTCGCAACGATCAGCGCGGCGCGCTCTCAGGCATTCGCTACGTGTCGCGCTCTGGAAGCTCCCTCTGGATTTTATTTTTTATTTTTCCTCATGCGTTTTCGGCTATTTAAACGGTTTTTTGACGTTTTGGTTTTCCACCGGTGTTCCTTAACTTTTTGACGCAAAAAAAATTAAGATTTTTTTCCGCGAAAAGACTTATTTTTTTTTTCCTTTCGCGAGAGTCACGGCCGTGCCTCTCGGAAACAAAAAAAACATGTTTTCTGTTTTTTTTTCCTTTCGCTAGAGTCACCGTTTTGCTTCCACGAGAGGCACGGTTGTGCTTTCGCGAGAGTCACGGCCGTGCCTCTCGGAAACGGAAAAAAATGCATTTTTTTTCTTTCGCGAGAGTCACGGTTTTGCTTCCGCGAGAGGCACGGTTTTTCTTTCGCGAGAGTCACGGCCGTGCCTCTGGAAACGGAAAAAAAACGTGTTTTCTATTTATTTTTCTTTCGCGAGAGTCACGGTTTTGCTTTCGTGAGAGGCATGGGTGTGCTTTCGCGAGAGTCACGGCCGTGCCTCCTCAGAAACGAAAAAAACACGTTTTTTTTTCCGTGAGAGTCACGGTTTTGCTTCCGCGAGAGGCATGATTGTGATTTCGTGAGAGGTACGGGCGTGCCTCTTTCGGAAAGGGAAAAAAACCCGTGCTCCCGGTACAGTTTTTTTGTCCGGTTTTTTCGTGATTTTTTTCCGTAAAAACCTTTCAACATGGGATCTTGTTTTGAAGATCTCGACGCAGTGAATCCAACGGTGAAAGCGGTTTGAGATTTGGACGCATGGTTTGAGAGATAAAACATTTTGAATAAACGAATCTACGAGAAAGGAAAAACTCCCAGTTGCGACAAGTGGCGCGCTGCATGTGCGCCACTTGTCGCAACATGAGAGTTGGAGTGATTTTTTGCAACGAGTACTCTTCCACTAGTAATTTAGCATGTTTGAAGGTTTACAGAATGAAAAAAAGTATAAGATGGGCCGGCCCAGCATGGAGGGGGTGTGCGCCCGTTTGGAGATATGAAAGTAACTCGCGTTTTACAAAAAAAAAAAGTAACTGGCGTTGAAGACGTCGAATAGGAAATGCGCCGGTACAGAGTGAAAAAGAGTCCGTATATATACAGTGTTTGGACAAGGAAGAACTACAGTAGACGTAGCCAAAGTCGCGGCATCGTCTGCAATCTGTCGAAAGAGCATGAATGTGCAAGCTATATCTCTACTGCAGTTCTGCTATGTCTGCACGGCGGCTGCGGCTCCATACGATCAACAGCAAACATCATCCGTTGCCGCCGGACGAAGTGGCCCCGACACCACAGGCGACCTATCTATTCTAGCTAGCTCTCTCCATCTCTTGGCTGCACGCTGACGCTATCTGTGACGACGGTTCAGGAATTCTTCACGGTGGTGGACTGCGGCGACGTGCGGCAGAGCGGGCAGCTGGGCCGCCGGCGCAGCCACTCGTCGACACAACGCCGGTGGAACGCATGCCGGCACCCCGGCAGCCGCCGGAGCTCATCGCCGTCCGCGTACTCCGCCAGGCACACCGAGCACGTCGTGTGGTCACGCGGCTGATCGCTGTCGTCGGTCGAAGGCGCGGTGGCAGGCCGAACGTCGTCGACCCGTCCCGGCGAGTATACCGTAGTTGGGTACGTGGCCAGCTCGGCCTCGTCGATCCCCGCGCAGGCGTACCGGCAGCCAAGCTCGATGTCGATACTCTGCTCCGAGTGGGACGAGGATGACGAGGAACCGTGCCCGTGGCGCCCCCGGCTGGCGCAGAAGAAGGTGAAGACGGAGAGCAGGACGAGCGCGGCCACGGAGGCGCAGATGAGCACGGTGTCCCCGGACATGGCGATCAACACCGTCACATCGATACCCTGACCGTGTGTCTGCCACCACATATATAGTCTACTTCTGTCCGCACGTCGAGCGGCAGGCAACGCAACACTGTCAACAAACTATCGCGCCAATGACAACGTCTTGCCGCTTCCTGATCAACAAATTCTTTACTTGCTGCGTGGATTCCTGTTTAGCTTTGATTATTTGATTTGACGGAAAAAGAAAGAGCCTGCTAATATGCACCAGTAAAATAATATTGATATCTCCTTTATGTCCCTAACATAATCTGACAGAAAGTGCACATTGACTCCTTTACTATAATTGTTTTATGGCGGAGAGGATTCTGGTCGGTGGCCGTCCAACGCCGGAAGGAACTGGATTGAAAGATGGCTAATTCTGTATTGGCCAGGTGTTGCTCTTCGCTCTGGACGCAGCTTCAGTGATTTATATGTTGTGCTAGCTGTTTTTGTCGTGCATACCGCCGTGGAATTTCCAAAATTCTGTATCCCATCCTCTCGATGAAAGGACAGAACCTTTTTTTTGCGCAGAAAGCCCGGAACTTTTATTAATTAGAGAATAGGGTTACAATCTGCAGCTATTAAAACTGCAACATCACTTGGGACATCCACTGGACGAGCACCTGTTCTGTGCGTCCTAACGGGAAAGCTTAAAAATCCACCCATCAGGCTCTTGCCTGGGCACCATTTCGCGTTACCACGTACTCCCTCTGTAAACTAATATAAAAGCGTTTAGATTATTACGTGTGTGTTATGTATCTTTTGTATAACCTGTAATTTATGCACACGATTTCATCGAGCTCTGATGCATTCAAACCCTGATTAATCCAGTCACAATAAGCATCCTCTCTCACAATATATTTCCGATCAAACTGTGTCTAGCTCTCATGCTGGTTATTAAGTGGTAAACACAAAGCCTACACTAATAGAAAAAGGGCCTATTGTCCCGGTTGGTAAGAGCCTTTTGTCCCGGTTTTTGAACTGAGACTAAAGGGTCGTTACTAATGCCCTAACCCTTTAGTCCCGGTTCTTACACGAACCGGGACAGATGGGCCTCCACGTGGCCGCTGCGGCCAGCCCAGGCCGGGGGGCCTTTGGTCCCGGTTGGTGACACCAACCGGGACCAATAGGCATCCACGCGTCAGCATTTGGCTGGAGCTGAGGTTTTTGTTTTTTTTAAATGGCTGATTAGGGGTTTTGGGGGTTAATTTAGGTTGTTATTAGGTAGCTATTAGAGAGAAGTGTCCTCTCTTATATCTCCGTGCTTGGTTTACCAACGCTACGTACTGCTACGCCTAAACATGGCTTAGATTGAAGTGAAGGCAACATGTGGTGCATGTCGAAAGTAATACTAATCATAACTTGATCAAGTTTGGATTGTACTACTTTCGACATGCACCACATGCATGTTGCCTTCACTTCAATCCAATCCATGTTCATTTCACCCGCTGATATATAATAACTCTTCATGCGCGAATCATGCATCATCATATATAATAACAAGTCCTACTAATCATCATCATACAACTTCTACTCGTTATTAATAACCAGTTATACGATCATCATCCTCATAGTCATCGAACCAACCCTACTTAATTGTTCTTAGCACATGATCATCAGTATTAGGTAGGACCGAAATACCCTCTTTAAGGTAAAATAGCATAAAACAATATAGACCCTGACTCTCCATTATGGAGAATGGAGATCATCCTGTCTCCAATTCTCGCGCTTCGCTTTCTTTTGCTTCCAAGAACCTCCTTGCGACTATCCATACATTTTTTCCATTCTTTGATTTGCATGTCTCCACTTCTTTTAGAAATCCGGTATGGACAGTTGAGATTCGTAGGATGACCCGGTTGTATGTTCAAAACATCAAGCCTACCATTATACATCAAATAAGGCACACAATCCTCTGGGATTATCTGTTGAAAAACATAGTAATAACTTCATAGTTAGCAATGATGTACTAGTTTTAGAAGTATGCAAAAGATGCACGGATGTCGTAATAGTAAGAAATCTTACCAGGGTATCTCCATAGTAGTTACCGTAGTTCAACACGTGCACTAGTGGCACGTATTGACCATAATGTGGAGGAGTTTTACAATAGATATTGTAATTCTCAAGATCAGTACAAAATCCGACTAGATGAGTTTTCTCCTTATAAGTTAACTCAGAGCCATCGGTGTAGTAGGTTCTGTCTACCATGTTCCGCACATTGTTTGAACAATCAAAATAAGCTGTCAATGAAAATAAGCTGTCAACTATTTTGAAATGAACAATATAAATTAGCTAATAACTATGTTTGAGAAACTCACATAGCGGTAGAATTGGAGGCGTATCAACAAGGACCCAAATGTTCATATTGTCTTGCTCGATGTCAGGATCACCAAGATCCATGGTGACAAGCATACCCTCATCAAAACCATACATCTTGCAAAATGCTTCCCAATTTTTGCAACCAAAATGGGTTACGCTCTCAGAATTATACAGATTTACTTCAAAATCTCTATCATGATGGGTCCTTAGGTGAATTTTCTTTGTTTCCATACTTTCATGGTCTTCAAAACCCATCCTCTCCAAGACGTAGCGTCTTGCATGGCATGGGATAAGCTAGCCGAATTGTAAAAGATGAAAAGTACACGTTGAAATAGTTGAAGTCGTGCTTAATTACGAAAAAATAACACTTGTCGTCGTTGCGTACCGTTTCAACATCGAAGGTCTCCTCCAGCTTATACTGAAGCGCCGATCTTCGTCCAGGTGAGGCCTGTCGCACTGACCTCGGTCGTCGTGGCACCAGTCGCACTCCGGGAGACTTTCGTCGTCCGAGTACGACATTTCCTATGTTCATAATTCAAATATTAAATGCCTACAATTAAATATATGTACTAAAAAACCTAAGTTAGATCATTATTATTCATCACGGGTTGACTATCGGTTTGTCGATTCTTTTCTTGAAAACTCTCAGCTCACGTGGTGTATACATTCGACCGTTGGTGATGGTCGCTCCTCCATTTGTCCCCGAGTGCATTACACCAAAATGTCTAGCACACGGGAACAAAGGAGAAGCGACCCCCACGACAACAGTCGGGATTCTTCGTCCTCTCATATATATATGGTGGAACTCTCCCTCACTGATTCCTCTCTGACATTTGCGACCGTCGGTGATGGTATGGTAGCTCCTCCTTTCGTTCTCGAGTGCATTACACCAAATTGTCTAGCACACGGGAACGAAGGAGAAGCTACCCCCACGACAACAGTCGGGATTCTTCGTCCTCTCATATATGGTGGAGACTCGACAAACTTACAGTCAACCCGAAATATCGCATAATTATCTTTCTAAAAGAGGATTTGGCTAGTCTCACCTCGATGTCGGAGGGGGCGGTGACGGGGACGACGGCGGGGATGATGGAGGGGCCGGGGGCTCCTAGATTTCTGCGAAAACAAAAACCCTATAAGCTATCAACTAATAATATGCATACGCCTTCCATAGTGCTCTCCAATTTTAGCATTCAAAGTAGGAGTAGTTTTCCACTTTGAGCATTCAATAAGCAAAATCAAATCACAAAATAAAGTAGTATTCAAATTAGGATGCATTCAATTATAAGCAAAACTACATCATCTCCATGCGTCCGTACATCGTCGAATATTATCACTAATACACCTCGAATACTATCATTGTTGGGGAACGTAGTAATTTCAAAAAATTTCCTACGCACACGCAAGATCATGGTGATGTATAACAACGAGAGGGGAGAGTGTTGTCCACGTACCCTCATAGACCGAAAGCGGAAGCGTTAACACAACGCGGTTGATGTAGTTGTACGTCTTCAGAATCCGACCGATCAAGTACCGAACGCACGGCACCTCCGAGTTCAGCACACGTTCAGCTCGATGACGTCCCTCGAACACCGATCCAGCCGAGTGTTGAGGGAGAGTTTCGTCAGCACGACGGCGTGGTGACGATGATGATGTTCTACTGATGCAGGGCTTCGCCTAAGCACCTACGATATTATCGAGGTGTAATATGGTGGAGGGGGGCACCGCACACGGCTAAGAGATCAATGATCAATTGTTGTGTCTATGGGGTGCCCCCTGCCCCCGTATATAAAGGATCAAAGGGGGGAGGTGCGGCCAGCCTTGGGGCACGCCAGGAGGAGTCCTACTCCCACCGGGAGTAGGACTCCCCCCTTTTTCTAGTTGGATTAGGACTTGGGAGGGGGGAAAGAGGAGAGGGAGAAGAAGGAAGGGGGGCACCGCCCCCTTCTCCTTGTCCTATTCGGACTAGGGGGGAGGGGCGCGCGGCCCAGCCCTAGCCGCCTCTCCTCTCTTCCAGCTAGGCCCATTAAGGCCCATTATGTTGCCGGGGGGTTCCGGTAACCTCTCGGTACTCTGGTAAAATCCCGATTTCACCCGGAACACTTCCGATATCCAAACATAGGCTTCCAATATATCAATATTTATGTCTCGACCATTTCGAGACTCCTCGTCATGTCCGTGATCACATCCGGGACTCCGAACAACCTTCGGTACATCAAAACATATAAACTCATAATATAACTGTCATCGAAACGTTAAGCGTGCGGACCCTACGGGTTCGAGAACTATGTAGACATGACCGAGACACGTCTCCGGTCAATAACCAATAGCGGAACCTGGATGCTCATATTGGCTCCCACATATTCTACGAAGATCTTTGTCGGTCAGACCGCATAACAACAATCGGAGTGACAAATCCTTATCTCGAAATACGCCAACCCAACAAGTACCTTCGGAGACACCTGTAGAGCACCTTTATAATCACCCAGTTACGTTGTGATGTTTGGTAGCACACAAAGTGTTCCTCCGGTAAACGGGAGTTGCATAATCTCATAGTCATAGGAACATGTATAAGTCATGAAGAAAGCAATAGCAATATACTAAACGATCGAGCGCTAAGCTAACGGAATGGGTCAAGTCAATCACATCATTCTCCTAATGATGTGATCCTGTTAATCAAATGACAACTCATGTTATGGCTAGGAAACATAACCATCTTCGATCAACGAGCTAGTCAATTAGAGGCATACTAGTGACACTATGTTTGTCTATGTATTCACACAAGTATTATGTTTCCGGTTAATAAATTCTAGCATGAATAATAAACATTTATCATGATATAAGGAAATAAATAATAACTCTATTATTGCCTCTAGGGCATATTTCCTTCAGTCTCCCACTTGCACTAGAGTGAATAATCTAGATTACACAGTAATGATTCTTACACCCATGGAGCCTTGGTGCTGATCATGCTTTGCTCGTGGAAGAGGCTTAGTCAACGGGTCTGCAACATTCAGATCCGTATGTATCTTGCAAATTTCTATGTCTCCCACCTGGACTAAATCCTGGATGGAATTGAAGTTGTTGGAAATATGCCCTAGAGGCAATAATAAATGGTTATTATTATATTTCTGTGTTCATGATAATAGTCTATTATTCGTGCTATAATTGTATTGTCCGGAAATCGTAATACATGTGTGAATACATAGACCACAACCTGTCCCTAGTAAGCCTCTAGTTGACTAGCTCGTTGATCAACAGATAGTCATGGTTTCCTGACTATGGACATTGGATGTCATTGATAACGGGATCACATCATTAGGAGAATGATGTGATGGACAAGACCCAATCCTAAGCATAGCATAAAAGATCGTGTAGTTTCGTTTGCTAGAGCTTTTCCAATGTCAAGTATCTTTTCCTTAGACCATGAGATCGTGCAACTCCCGGATACCGTAGGAGTGCTTTGGGTGTGCCAAACGTCACAACGTAACTGGGTGACTATAAAGGTGCATTACGGGTATCTCCGAAAGTGTCTGTTGGGTTGGCACGGATCGAGACTGGGATTTGTCACTCCGTGTGACGGAGAGGTATCTCTGGGCCCACTCGGTAATGCATCATCATAATGAGCTCAATATGACTAAGGCGTTAGTCACGGGATCATGCATTGCGGTACGAGTAAAGAGACTTGCCGGTAACGAGATTGAACAAGGTATTGGGATACCGACGATCGAATCTCGGGCAAGTAACATACCGATTGACAAAGGGAATTGCATACGGATTGATTGAATCCTCGACACCGTGGTTCATCCGATGATATCATCGTGGAACATGTGGGAGCCAACATGGGTATCCAGATCCCGCTGTTGGTTATTGACCGGAGAGGCGTCTCGGTCATGTCTGCATGTCTCCCGAACCCGTAGGGTCTACACACTTAAGGTCCGGTGACGCTAGGGTTGTAGAGATATATGTATGCGGAAACCCGAAAGTTGTTCGGAGTCCCGGATGAGATCCCGGACGTCACGAGAGGTTCCGGAATGGTCCGGAGGTAAAGATTTATATATGGGAAGTCTCATTTTGGTCGCCGGAAAAGTTTCGCGCTTTATCGGTATTGTACCGGGAGTGCCGAAAGGGGTCCGGGGGTCCACCAGCCCCGGGGGGCCACATGGGCTGTAAGGGGTGCGCCTTGGCCTATATGGGCCAAGGGCACCAGCCCCAGGAGGCCCATGCGCAAGAAATAAGAAAGAAGGGAGAGTCCTAAAAGGGGAAGGCACCTCCGAGGTGCCTTGGGGGGGAAGGACTCCCCCCTGGCCGCACCCTTCCTTGAAGGAAGGGGCAAGGCTGCGCCCCCCCTCTCCCTTGGCCCTATATATAGTGGGGGGAAGGGAGGGCAGCAACATCTAAGCCTTGGGCGCCTCCCTCCTCCCCTGCAACACCTCTCTCTCTCTCGCAGAAGCTCGGCGAAGCCCTGCCGGAGACCCGCTACATCCACCACCACGCCGTCGTGCTGTTGGATCTCCATCAACCTCTCCTTCCCCCTTGCTGGATCAAGAAGGAGGAGACGTCGCTGCACCGTACGTGTGTTGAACGCGGAGGTGCCGTCCGTTCGGCACTCGGTCATCGGTGATTTGGATCACGGCGAGTACGACTCCGTCATCCACGTTCATTGGAACGCTTCCGCTCGCGATCTACAAGGGTATGTAGATCCACTCCTTTCCCCTCGTTGCTAGTAGACTCCATAGATGCATCTTGGTGAGCGTAGGAAAATTTTAAATTATGCTACGATTCCCAACAGTGGCATCATGAGCCAGGCCTATGCGTAGTTACTATGCACGAGTAGAACACAAAGAAGTTGTGGGCGTTGATGTTGCCAATTCTTCTTGCCGCTACTAGTCGTTTCTTGTTTCGGCGGCATTGTAGGATGAAGCGGCCCGGACCGACCTTACACGTACGCTTACGTGAGACAGGTTCCACCGATTGACATGCACTAGTTGCATAAGGTGGCTAGCGGGTGTCTGTCTCTCCTACTTTAGTCGGAACGGATTCGATGAAAAGGGTCCTTATGAAGGGTAAATAGAAATTGGCAAATCACGTTGTGGTCATACGTAGGTAAGAAAACGTTCTTGTTAGAAACCTACAAACCACGTAAAACTTGCAACAACAATTAGAGGACGTCTAACTTGTTTTTGCAGCAAGTGATATATGTGATATGATATGGCCAGAAGATGTGATGAATGATATATGTGATGTATGAGATTGATCATATTCTTGTAATAGGAATCACGACTTGCATGTCGATGAGTATGACAACCGGCAGGAGCCATAGGAGTTGTCTTTATTATTTTGCATGACCTGCGTGTCATTGAATAACGCCATGTAATTTACTTTACTTTGTTGCTAAACGCGTTAGCCATACAAGTAGAAGTAATCATTGGCGTGACGACTTCATGAAGACACAATGATGGAGATCATGATGATGGAGATCATGGTGTCATGCCGGTGAAGAAGATGATCATGGTGCCCCGAAGATGGAGATCAAAGGAGCATGATGATATTGGCCATATCATGTCACTATATGATTGCATGTGATGTTTATCATGTTTTTGCATCTTATTTGCTTAGAACGACGGTAGTAAGTAAGATGATCCCTTATAATAATTTCAAGAAAGTGTTCACCCTAACTATGCACCGTTGCGAAGGTTCGTTGTTTCGAAGCACCACGTGATGATCGGGTGTGATAGATCCTAACGTTCGAATACAACGGGTGTTGACGAGCCTAGCATGTACAGACATGGCCTCGGAACACACGCAATACACTTAGGTTGACTTGACGAGCCTAGCATGTACAGACATGGCCTCGGAACACGGAGGACCGAAAGGTCGAGCATGAGTCGTATAGAAGATACGATCAACTTGGAGATGTTCACCGATCTTGACTAGTCCGTCTCACGTGATGATCGGACACGGCCTAGTTGAACTCGGATCATGTTTCACTTAGATGACGAGAGGGATGTCTATCTGAGTGGGAGTTCATTAAATAATTTGATTATATGAACTTAATTATCATGAACTTAGTCTAAAATCTTTACACTATGTATTGTAGATCAAATGGCCCACGTTGTCCTCAATTTCAACGCGTTCCTAGAGAAAACCAAGCTGAAAGATGATGGCAGCAACTATACGGACTGGGTCCGGAACCTGAGGATCATCCTCATAGCAGCCAAGAAAGATTATGTCTTAGAAGCACCGCTAGGTGAAGCACCAATCCCTGAGAACCAAGACATTATGAACGCTTGGCAGCAGCGTGCTGATGATTACTCCCTCGTTCAGTGCGGCATGCTTTACAGCTTAGAACCGGGTCTCCAAAAGCGTTTTGAGAAACATGGAGCATATGAGATGTTCGAGGAGCTGAAACTGGTTTTTCAAGCTCATGCCCGGGTCGAGAGATATGATGTCTCCGACAAGTTCTTCAGCTGTAAAATGGAGGAGAACGGTTCTGTTAGTGAGCACATACTCAGAATGTCTGGGTTGCACAACCGCTTGTCTCAGCTGGGAGTTAATCTCCCAGATGACGCGGTCATTGACAGAATCCTCCAGTCGCTTCCACCAAGCTACAAGAGCTTTGTGATGAACTACAATATGCAGGGGATGGAAAAGACCATTCCCAAGGTATATTCAATGCTGAAATCAGCTGAGGTAGAGATCAGAAAAGAACATCAAGTGTTGATGGTGAATAAAACCACTAAGTTCAAGAAGGGCAAGGGTAAGAAGAACTTCAAGAAGGACGGCAAGGGAGTTGCCGCGCCCGGTAAGCCAGTTACCGGGAAGAAGTCAAAGAATGGACCCAAGCCCGAGACTGAGTGCTTTTACTGCAAGGGAAGTGGTCACTGGAAGCGGAACTGCCCCAAATATTTAGCGGACAAGAAGAAGGCCGGCAACACCCAAGGTATATGTGATATACAAGTAATTGATGTGTACCTTACCAGTACTCGTAGTAGCTCCTGGGTATTTGATACCGGTGCGGTTGCTCATATTTGTAACTCAAAACAGGAACTACGGAATAAACGGAGACTGGCAAAGGACGAGGTGACGATGCGCGTCGGGAATGGTTCCAAGGTCGATGTGATCGCCGTCGGCACGCTACCTCTGCATCTACCCACGGGATTAGTTTTAAACCTCAATAATTGTTATTTAGTGCCAGCTTTGAGCATGAACATTGTATCTGGATCTCGTTTAATTCGAGATGGCTACTCATTTAAATCTGAGAATAATGGTTGTTCTATTTATTTGAGAGATATGTTTTATGGTCATGCCCCGCTGGTCAATGGTTTATTTTTGATAAATCTCGAACGTGATGTTACACATATTCATAGTGTGAATACCAAAAGATGTAAAGTTGATAACGATAGTCCCACATACTTGTGGCACTGCCGCCTTAGTCACATTGGTGTCAAGCGCATGAAGAAGCTCCATGCAGATGGACTTTTGGAGTCTCTTGATTACGAATCATTTGACACGTGCGAACCATGCCTCATGGGTAAGATGACCAAGACTCCATTCTCCGGAACAATGGAGCGAGCAACCAACTTATTGGAAATCATACATACCGATGTGTGTGGTCCAATGAGTGTTGAGGCTCGCGGAGGATATCGTTATGTTCTCACTCTCACTGATGATTTAAGTAGATATGGGTATGTCTACCTAATAAAACACAAGTCTGAAACCTTTGAAAAGTTCAAGGAATTTCAGAGTGAGGTTGAGAATCAACGTGACAGGAAAATAAAATTCTTACGATCAGATCGTGGTGGAGAATATTTAAGTCACGAATTTGGTACACACTTAAGGAAATGTGGAATAGTTTCACAACTCACGCCGCCTGGAACACCTCAGAGAAATGGTGTGTCCGAATGTCGTAATCGCACTCTATTGGATATGGTGCGATCTATGATGTCTCTTACCGATTTACCGCTCTCATTTTGGGGTTATGCTTTAGAGACTGCCGCGTTCACTTTAAATAGGGCACCGTCTAAATCCGTTGAGACGACACCGTATGAATTATGGTTTGGGAAGAAACCTAAGCTGTCGTTTCTAAAAGTTTGGGGATGCGATGCTTATGTCAAGAAACTTCAACCTGAAAAGCTCGAACCCAAATCGGAAAAATGCGTCTTCATAGGATACCTTAAGGAAACTATTGGGTATACCTTCTACCTCAGATCCGAAGGCAAGATCTTCGTTGCAAAGAACGGGTCCTTTCTAGAGAAGGAGTTTCTCTCGAAAGAATTGAGTGGGAGGAAAGTGGAACTTGATGAGGTGATAGTCACCCCTTCCGAACCGGAAATTAGCGCAGCGCGGGAAAATGTTCCTGTGGTGCCTACACCGACTGGGGAGGAAGTTAATGATGATGATCATGAAGCTTCGGATCAAGTTGCTGAACTTCGTAGGTCCACAAGGACACGTTCCGCACCAGAGTGGTATGGCAACCCTGTCCTGGAAATCATGTTGTTAGACAACGGTGAACCTTCGAACTATGAAGAAGCGATGGCGGGCCCGGATTCCGACAAATGGCTAGAAGCCATGAAATCCGAGATAGAATCCATGTATGAAAACAAAGTATGGACTTTGACTGACTTGCCCGATGAGCGGCGAGCCATAGAAAACAAATGGATCTTTAAGAAGAAGACGGACGCAGATGGTAATGTGACCATCTACAAAGCTCGACTTGTCGCTAAGGGTTATCGACAAGTTCAAGGGGTTGACTACGATGAGTCTTTCTCACCCGTAGCGAAGCTAAAGTCCGTCCGAATCATGTTAGCAATTGCCGCATACTATAATTATGAGATATGGCAGATGGACGTCAAAACGGCATTCCTTAATGGCTTCCTTAAGGAAGAGTTGTATATGATGCAGCCGGAAGGTTTTGTCGATCCTAAGAATGCTAACAAAGTATGCAAGCTCCAACGCTCAATCTATGGGCTGGTGCAAGCATCTCGGAGTTGGAACATTCGCTTTGATGAGATGATCAAAGCGTTTGGGTTTACACAGACTTATGGAGAAGCCTGTGTTTACAAGAAAGTGAGTGGGAGCTCTGTAGCATTTCTCATATTATATGTCGATGACATACTATTGATGGGAAATGATATAGAATTCTTGGAAAGTATAAAGGCCTATTTGAATAAGTGTTTTTCAATGAAGGACCTTGGAGAAGCTGCTTATATATTAGGCATCAAGATCTATAGAGATAGATCAAGACGCCTCATTGGTCTTTCACAGAGTACATACCTTGACAAGATATTGAAGAAGTTCAGTATGGATCAGTCCAAGAAGGGGTTCTTGCCTGTATTGCAAGGTGTGCAATTGAGCACGGCTCAATGCCCGACCACGGCGGAAGATATAGAAGAGATGAGTGTCATCCCCTATGCCTCGGCCATAGGGTCTATTATGTATGCCATGCTGTGTACCAGACCTGATGTAAACCTTGCCGTAAGTTTGGTAGGAAGGTACCAAAGTAATCCCGGCAAGGAACACTGGACAGCGGTCAAGAATATCCTGAAGTACCTGAAGAGGACTAAGGATATGTTTCTCGTTTATGGAGGTGACGAAGAGCTCGTCGTAAAGGGTTACGTCGACGCTAGCTTCGACACAGATCTGGATGACTCGAAGTCACAGACCGGATACGTGTATATTTTGAATAGAGGAGCAGTAAGCTGGTGCAGTTGCAAGCAGAGCGTCGTGGCGGGATCTACATGTGAAGCGGAATACATGGCAGCCTCGGAGGCAGCACAGGAAGCAGTCTAGATGAAGGAGTTCATTACCGACCTAGGGGTGATTCCCAATGCGTCGGGCCCGATGACTCTCTTCTGTGACAACACTGGAGCTATTGCCCTTGCGAAGGAGCCCAGGTTTCACAGGAAGACCAGGCATATCAAGCGTCGCTTCAACTCCATTCGTGAAAGTGTTCAAAATGGAGACATAGATATTTGTAAAGTACATACGGACCTGAATGTAGCAGATCCGTTGACTAAACCTCTCCCTAGGGCAAAACATGATCAACACCAGGACGCAATGGGTGTTCGATTCATCACAATGTAACTAGATTATTGACTCTAGTGCAAGTGGGAGACTGTTGGAAATATGCCCTAGAGGCACTAATAAATGGTTATTATTATATTTCTGTGTTCATGATAATAGTCTATTATTCGTGCTATAATTGTATTGTCCGGAAATCGTAATACATGTGTGAATACATAGACCACAACCTGTCCCTAGTAAGCCTCTAGTTGACTAGCTCGTTGATCAACAGATAGTCATGGTTTCCTGACTATGGACATTGGATGTCATTGATAACGGGATCACATCATTAGGAGAATGATGTGATGGACAAGACCCAATCCTAAGCATAGCATAAAAGATCGTGTAGTTTCGTTTGCTAGAGCTTTTCCAATGTCAAGTATCTTTTCCTTAGACCATGAGATCGTGCAACTCCCGGATACCGTAGGAGTGCTTTGGGTGTGCCAAACGTCACAACGTAACTGGGTGACTATAAAGGTGCATTACGGGTATCTCCAAAAGTGTCTGTTGGGTTGGCACGGATCGAGACTGGGATTTGTCACTCCGTGTGACGGAGAGGTATCTCTGGGCCCACTCGGTAATGCATCATCATAATGAGCTCAATATGACTAAGGCGTTAGTCACGGGATCATGCATTGCGGTACGAGTAAAGAGACTTGCCGGTAACGAGATTGAACAAGGTATTGGGATACCGACGATCGAATCTCGGGCAAGTAACATACCGATTGACAAAGGGAATTGCATACGGATTGATTGAATCCTCGACACCGTGGTTCATCCGATGATATCATCGTGGAACATGTGGGAGCCAACATGGGTATCCAGATCCCGCTGTTGGTTATTGACCGGAGAGGCGTCTCGGTCATGTCTGCATGTCTCCCGAACCCGTAGGGTCTACACACTTAAGGTCCGGTGACGCTAGGGTTGTAGAGATATATGTATGCGGAAACCCGAAAGTTGTTCGGAGTCCCGGATGAGATCCCGGACGTCACGAGAGGTTCCGGAATGGTCCGGAGGTAAAGATTTATATATGGGAAGTCTCATTTTGGTCGCCGGAAAAGTTTCGCGCTTTATCGGTATTGTACCGGGAGTGCCGAAAGGGGTCCGGGGGTCCACCAGCCCCGGGGGGCCACATGGGCTGTAAGGGGTGCGCCTTGGCCTATATGGGCCAAGGGCACCAGCCCCAAGAGGCCCATGCGCAAGAAATAAGAAAGAAGGGAGAGTCCTAAAAGGGGAAGGCACCTCCGAGGTGCCTTGGGGGGGAAGGACTCCCCCCTGGCCGCACCCTTCCTTGAAGGAAGGGGCAAGGCTGCGCCCCCCCCTCTCCCTTGGCCCTATATATAGTGGGGGGAAGGGAGGGCAGCAACATCTAAGCCTTGGGCGCCTCCCTCCTCCCCTGCAACACCTCTCTCTCTCTCGCAGAAGCTCGGCGAAGCCCTGCCGGAGACCCGCTACATCCACCACCACGCCGTCGTGCTGTTGGATCTCCATCAACCTCTCCTTCCCCCTTGCTGGATCAAGAAGGAGGAGACGTCGCTGCACCGTACGTGTGTTGAACGCGGAGGTGCCGTCCGTTCGGCACTCGGTCATCGGTGATTTGGATCACGGCGAGTACGACTCCGTCATCCACGTTCATTGGAACGCTTCCGCTCGCGATCTACAAGGGTATGTAGATCCACTCCTTTCCCCTTGTTGCTAGTAGACTCCATAGATGCATCTTGGTGAGCGTAGGAAAATTTTAAATTATGCTACGATTCCCAACAGAAGTGTCTCTTGATGTGTTTGGTTCTCTTGTGAAATCTGGATTCCTTTGCTAAGGCAATTGCACCAGTATTGTCACAAAAGATTTTCATTGGACCCGATGCACTAGGTATGACACCTAGATCGGATATGAACTCCTTCATCCAGACTCCTTCATTTGCTGCTTCCGAAGCAGCTATGTACTCTGCTTCACATGTAGATCCCGCCACGACGCTTTGTTTGGAACTGCACCAACTGACAGCTCCACCATTCAATGTAAACACGTATCCGGTTTGCGATTTAGAATCGTCCGGATCAGTGTCAAAGCTTGCATCGACGTAACCATTTACGATGAGCTCTTTGTCACCTCCATAAACGAGAAACATATCCTTAGTCCTTTTCAGGTATTTCAGGATGTTCTTGACCGCTGTCCAGTGATCCACTCCTGGATTACATTGGTACCTTCCTGCCAGACTTATAGCAAGGCACACATCAGGTCTGGTACACAGCATTGCATACATGATAGAGCCTATGGCTGAAGCATAGGGAACATCTTTCATCTTCTCTCTATCTTCCGCAGTGGTAGGGCATTGAGTCTTACTCAACTTCACACCTTGTAACACAGGCAAGAACCCTTTCCTTGCTTGATCCATTTTGAACTTCTTCAAAACTTTGTCAAGGTATGTGCTTTGTGAAAGTCCAATTAAGTGTCTTGATCTATCTCTATAGATCTTGATGCCCAATATATACGCAGCTTCACCGAGGTCTTTCATTGAAAAACTCTTATTCAAGTATCCCTTTATGCTATCCAGAAATTCTATATCATTTCCAATCAGCAATATGTCATCCACATATAATATCAGAAATGCTACAGAGCTCCCACTCACTTTCTTGTAAATACAGGCTTCTCCAAAAGTCTGTACAAAACCAAATGCTTTGATCACACTATCAAAGCGTTTATTCCAACTCCGAGAGGCTTGCACCAGTCCATAAATGGATCGCAGGAGCTTGCACACTTTGTGAGCTCCCTTTGGATCGATAAAACCTTCCGGTTGCATCATATACAACTCTTCTTCCAGAAATCCATTCAGGAATGCAGTTTTGACATCCATTTGCCAAATTTCATAATCATAAAATGCGGCAATTGCTAACATGATTCAGACAGACTTAAGCATCGCTACGGGTGAGAAGGTCTCATCGTAGTCAATCCCTTGTACTTGTCGAAAACCTTTCGCAACAAGTCGGGCTTTATAGACAGTAACATTACCGTTAGAGTCAGTCTTCTTCTTGAAGATCCATTTATTTTCAATGGCTTGCCGATCATCGGGCAAGTCAACCAAAGTCCATACTTTGTTCTTGTACATGGATCCCATCTCAGATTTCATGGCCTCAAGCCATTTTGCGGAATCTGGGCTCACCATCGCTTCTTCATAGTTCGTAGGTTCGTCATGGTCTAGTAACATAACCTCCAGAACAGGATTACCGTACCACTCTGGTGCGGATCTACTCTGGTTGACCTACGAGGTTCAGTAACAACTTGATCTGAAGTTCCATGATAATCATCATTAACTTCCTCACTAATTGTGTAGGCGTCACAGGAACCTGTTTTTGTGATGAAGTATTTTCCAATAAGGGAGCAGGTACATTACCTCATCAAGTTCTACTTTCCTCCCACTCACTTCTTTCAAGAGAAACTCCTTCTCCAGAAAAATTCCGAATTTAGCAACAAAAGTTTTGCCTTCGGATCTGTGATAGAAGGTGTACCCAACAGTCTCCTTTGAGTATCCTATGAAGACACATTTCTCCGATTTGGGTTCGAGCTTATCAGGTTGAAGTTATTTCACATAAGCATCGCAGCCCCAAACTTTAAGAAACGACAACTTTGGTTTCTTGCCAAACCACAGTTCATAAGGCGTCGTCTCAACGAATTTTGATGGTGCCCTATTTAACGTGAATGTGGCCGTCTCTAAAGCATAACCCCAAAATGATAGCGGTAAATCAGTAAGAGACATCATAGATCGCACCATATCTAGTAGAGTACGATTACGACGTTCGGACACACCATTACGCTGTGGTGTTCCGGGTGGCGTGAGTTGCGAAACTATTCCGCATTGTTTCAAAGGTAGACCAAACTCGTAACTCAAATATTCTCCTCCACGATCTGATCGTAGAAACTTTATTTTCTTGTTACGATGATTTTCAACTTCACTCTGAAATTCTTTGAACTTTCAAATGTTTCAGACTTATGTTTCATTAAGTAGATATACCCATATCTGCTCAAATCATCTGTGAAGGTGAGAAAATAACGATATCCGCCATGAGCCTCAATATTCATCGGACCACATACATCTGTATGTATGATTTCCAACAAATCTGTTGCTCTCTCCATAGTTCCGGAGAACGGTGTTTTAGTCATCTTGCCCATGAGGCACGGTTCGCAAGTACCAAGTGATTCATAATCAAGTGGTTCCAAAAGTCCATCAGTATGGAGTTTCTTCATGCGCTTTACACCGATATGACCTAAACGCCAGTGCCACAAATAAGTTGCACTACCATTATCAACTCTGCATCTTTTGGCTTCAATATTATGAATATGTGTATCACTACTATCGAGATTCAACAAAAATAGATCACTCTTCAAGGGTGCATGACCATAAAAGATATTACTCATATAAATAGAACAACCATTATTCTCTGATTTAAATGAATAACCGTCTCGCATCAAACAAGATCCAGATATAATGTTCATGCTTAACGCTGGTACCAAATAACAATTATTTAGGTCTAAAACTAATCCCGAAGGTAGATGTAGAGGTAGCGTGCCGACCGCGATCACATCGACTTTGGAACAATTTCCCACGCGCATCGTCACCTCGTCCTTAGCCAATCTTCGCTTAATCCGTAGCCCCTGTTTCGAGTTGCAAATATTAGCAACAGAACCAGTATCAAATACCCAGGTGCTACTGCGAGCATTAGTAAGGTACACATCAATAACATGTATATCACATATACCTTTGTTCACCTTGCCATCCTTCTTATCCGCGAAATACTTGTGGCGGTTCCGCTTCCAGTGACTAGTCTGCTTGCAGTAGAAGCACTCAGTCTCAGGCTTAGGTCCAGACTTGGGTTTCTTCTCCTGAACAGTAACTTGCTTGCTGTTCTTTTTAAAGTTCCCCTTCTTCTTCCCTTTGCCCTTTCTCTTGAAACTAGTGGTCTTATTGACCATCAACACTTGATGCTCCTTTTTGATTTCTACCTCCGCAGCCTTTAGCATTGCGAAGAGCTCGGGAATCGTCTTATCCATCCCTTGCATGTTATAGTTCATCACAAAGCTCTTGTAGCTTGGTGGCAGTGATTGAAGAATTTTGTCAATGACGCTATCATTCGGAAGATTAACTCCTAGTTGAATCAAGTGATTGTTATACCCAGACATTTTGAGTATATGCTCACTGACAGAACTATTCTCTTCCATCTTACAGCTGTAGAATTTATTGGAGACTTCATATCTCTCAATCCGGGCATTTGCTTGAAATATTAACTTCAACTCCTGGAACATCTCATATGCTCCATGACGTTCAAAACGTCGTTGAAGACCCAGTTCTAAGCCGTAAAGCATGGCACACTGAACTATCGAGTAGTCATCAGCTTTGCTCTGCCAGACGTTCATAACATCTGGTGTTGCTCCTGCAGCAGGCCTGGCACCCAGCGGTGCTTCCAGGATGTAATTCTTCTGTGCAGCAATGAGGATAATCCTCAAGTTATGGACCCAGTCCCTGTAATTTCTACCATCATCTTTCAACTTTGCTTTCTCAAGGAACACATTAAAATTCAACGGAACAACAGCACGGGCCATCTATCTACAATCAACATAGACAAGCAAGATACTATCAGGTACTAAGTTCATGATAAATTCAAGTTCAATTAATCATATTACTTAAGAACTCCCACTTAGATAGACATCCCTCTAATCCTCTAAGTGATCACGTGATCCATATCAACTAAACCATGTCCGATCATCACGTGAAATGGAGTAGTTTCAACGGTGAACATCACTATGTTGATCATATCTACTATATGATTCACGCTCGACCTTTCGGTCTCCGTGTTCCGAGGCCATATCTGTTATATGCTAGGCTCGTCAAGTTTAACCTGAGTATTCCGCGTGTGCAACTGTTTTGCACCCGTTGTATTTGAACGTAGAGCCTATCACACCCGATCATCACGTGGTGTCTCAGCACGAAGAACTTTCGCAACGGTGCATACTAAGGGAGAACACTTATACTTTGATAATTTAGTGAGGGATCATCTTATAATGCTACCGTCAATCAAAGCAAGATAAGATGCATAAAAAGATAAACATCACATTCAATCAATATAAGTGATATGATATGGCCATCATCATCTTGTGCTTGTGATCTCCATCTCCGAAGCACCGTCATGATCACCATCGTCACCGGCGCAACACCTTGATCTCCATCGTAGCATCGTTGTCGTCTCACCAATCTTATGCTTCTACGACTATCGCTACCGCTTAGTGATAAAGTAAAGCATTACAGGGCGATTGCATTGCATACAATAAAGCGACAACCATATGGCTCCTGCCAGTTGCCGATAAGTCGGTTACAAAACATGATCATCTCATACAATAAAATTTAGCATCATGTCTCGACCATATCACATCACAACATGCCCTGCAAAAACAAGTTAGACGTCCTCTACTTTGTTGTTGCAAGTTTTACGTGGCTGCTACGGGCTTAGCAAGAACCGTTCTTACCTACGCATCAAAACCACAACGATAGTTTGTCAAGTTGGTGCTGTTTTAACCTTCGCAAGGACCGGGCGTAGCCACACTCGGTTCAACTAAAGTTGGAGAAACTGACACCCGCCAGCCACCTCTGTGCAAAGCACGTCGGAAGAACCAGTCTCGCGTAAGCGTACGCGTAATGTCGGTCCGGGCCGGTTCATCCAACAATACCGCCGAACCAAAGTATGACATGCTGGTAAGCAGTATGACTTATATCGCCCACAACTCACTTGTGTTCTACTCGTGCATATGACATCTACGCATAAAACCAGGCTCGGATGCCACTGTTGGGGAACGTAGTAATTTCAAAAAATTTCCTACGCACACGCAAGATCATGGTGATGTATAGCAACGAGAGGGGAGAGTGTTGTCCACGTACCCTCGTAGACCGAAAGCGGAAGCGTTAACACAACGCGGTTGATATAGTCGTACGTCTTCACGATCCGACCGATCAAGTACCGAACGCACGGCACCTCCGAGTTCAGCACACGTTCAGCTCGATGACGTCCCTCGAACTCCGATCCAGCCGAGTGTTGATGGAGAGTTTCGTCAGCACGACGGCGTGGTGACGATGATGATGTTCTACCGACGCAGGGCTTCGCCTAAGCACCGCTACGATATTATCGAGGTGTAATATGGTGGAGGGGGGCACCGCACACAGCTAAGAGATCAATGATCAATTGTTGTGTCTATGGGGTGCCCCCCTGCCCCTGTATATAAAGGATCAAAGGGGGGGAGGTGCGGCCAGCCTTGGGGCGCGCTAGGAGGAGTCCTGCTCCCATCGGGAGTAGGACTCCCCCCTTTTTTCTAGTTGGATTAGGACTTTGGAGGGGGGAAAGAGGAGAGGGAGAAGAAGGAAGGGGGGCGCCGCCCCCTTCTCCTTGTCCTATTCAGACTAGGGGGAAGGGGCGCGCAGCCCAGCCGTAGCCGCCTCTCCTCTCTTCCACCTAGGCCCATTAAGGCCCATTATGTTGCCGGGGGGTTCCGGTAACCTCTCGGTACTCCGGTAAAATCCCGATTTCACCCGGAACACTTCTGATATCCAAACATAGGCTTCCAATATATCAATCTTTATGTCTCGACCATTTCGAGACTCCTCGTCATGTCCGTGATCACATCCGGGACTCCGAACAACCTTCGGTACATCAAAACATATAAACTCATAATATAACTGTCATCGAAACGTTAAGCGTGCGGACCCTACGGGTTCGAGAACTATGTAGACATGACCGAGACACGTCTCCGATCAATAACCAATAGCGGAACCTGGATGCTCATATTGGCTCCCGCATATTCTACGAAGATCTTTATCGGTCAGACCGCATAACAACATACGTTGTTCCCTTTGTCATCGGTATGTTACTTGCCCGAGATCCGATCGTCGGTATCTCAATACCTAGTTCAATCTCGTTACCGGCAAGTCTCTTTACTCGTTCCGTAATACAACATCTCACAACAAACTCATTAGTTGCAATGCTTGCAAGGCTTAAGTGATGTGCATTACCGAGATGGCCCAGAGATACCTCTCCGATAATCGGAGTGACAAATCCTAATCTCGAAATACGCCAACCCAACAAGTACCTTCGGAGACACCTGTAGAGCACCTTTATAATCACCCTGTTACATTGTGACGTTTGGTAGCACACAAAGTGTTCCTCCGGTAAACGGGAGTTGCATAATCTCATAGTCATAGGAACATGTATAAGTCATGAAGAAAGCAATAGCAATATACTTAACGATCGAGTGCTAAGCTAACGGAATGGGTCAAGTCAATCACATCATTCTCCTAATAATGTGATCCCATTAATCAAATGACAACTCATGTAAATGGCTAGGAAACATAACCATCTTTGATCAACGAGCTAGTCAAGTAGAGGCATACTAGTGACACTCTGTTTGTCTATGTATTCACACAAGTATTATGTTTCCGGTTAATACAATTCTAGCATGAATAATAAACATTTATCATGATATAAGGAAATAAATAATAACTTTATTACTGCCTCTAGGGCATATTTCCTTCAGTCTCCCACTTGCACTAGAGTCAATAATCTAGATTACACAGGAATGATTCTTACACCCATGGAGCCTTGGTGCTGATCATGTTTTGCTCGTGGAAGAGGCTTAGTCAACAGGTCTGCAACATTCAGATCCGTATGTATCTTGCAAATTTCTATGTCTCCCACCTGGACTAAATCCCGGATGGAATTTAAGCGTCTCTTGATGTGTTTGGTTCTCTTGTGAAATCTGGATTCCTTTGGTAAGGCAATTGCACCAGTATTGTCACAAAAGATTTTCATTGGACCCGATGCACTAGGTATGACACCTAGATCGGATATGAACTCCTTCATCCAGACTCCTTCATTTGCTGCTTCCGAAGCAGCTATGTACTCCGCTTCACACGTAGATCCCGCCACGACACTTTCTTTAGAACTGCACCAACTGACAGCTCCACCATTAAATGTAAACACGTATCCGGTTTGCGATTTAGAATCGTCCGGATCAGTGTCAAAGCTTGCATCGACGTAACCATTTACGTTGAGCTCTTTGCCACCTCCATAAACGAGAAACATATCCTTAGTACTTTTCAGGTATTTCAGGATGTTCTTGACCGTTGTCCAGTGATCCACTCCTGGATTACTTTGGTACCTTCCTGCCAGACTTATAGCAAGGCACACATCAGGTCTGGTACACAGCATTGCATACGTGATAGAGCCTATGGCTGAAGCATAGGGAACATCTTTCATCTTCTCTCTATCTTCTGCAGTGGTCGGGCATTGAGTCTTACTCAACTTCACACCTTGTAACACAGGCAAGAACCCTTTCTTTGCTTGATCCATTTTGAACTTCTTCAAAACTTTGTCAAGGTATGTGCTTTGTGAAAGTCCAATTAAGCGTCTTCATCTATCTCTATAGATCTTGATGCCCAATATATACACAGCTTCACCGAGGTCTTTCATTGAAAAACTCTTATTCAAGTATCCCTTTATGCTATCCAGAAATTCTATATCATTTCCAATCAGCAATATGTCATCCACACATAATATCAGAAATGCTACAGAGCTCCCGCTCACTTTCTTGTAAATACATGCTTCTCCAAAAGTCTGTACAAAACCAAATGCTTTGATCACACTATCAAAGCATTTATTCCAACTCCGAGAGGCTTGCACCAGTCCATAAATGGATCGCTGGAGCTTGCACACTTTGTTAGCTCCCTTGGATCGATAAAACCTTCCGGTTGCATCATATACAACTCTTCTTCCAGAAATCCATTCAGGAATGCAGTTTTGACATCCATTTGCCAAATTTCATAATCATAAAATGCGGCAATTGCTAACATGATTCGGACAGACTTAAGCATCGCTACGGGTGAGAAGGTCTCATCGTAGTCAATCCCTTGAACTTGTCGAAAACCTTTCGCAACAAGTCGAGCTTTATAGACAGTAACATTACCGTTAGCGTCAGTCTTCTTCTTGAAGATCCATTTATTTTCAATGGCTTGCCGATCATCGGGCAAGTCAACCAAAGTCCATACTTTGTTCTCATACATGGATCCCATCTCGGATTTCATGGCCTCAAGCCATTTTGCGGAATCTGGGCTCACCATCGCTTCTTCATACTTCGTAGGTTCGTCATGGTCTAGTAACATAACCTCCAGAACAGGATTACCGTACCACTCCGGTGCGGATCTACTCTGGTTGACCTACGAGGTTCAGTAACAACTTGATCTGAAGTTCCATGATCATCATCATTAACTTCCTCACTAATTGGTGTAGGCGTCACAGGAACCTGTTTCTGTGATTAACTATTTTCCAATAAGGGAGCAGGTACATTTACCTCATCAAGTTCTACTTTCCTCCCACTCACTTCTTTCGAGAGAAACTCCTCCTCCAGAAAAATTCCGAATTTAGCAACAAAAGTTTAGCCTTCGGATCTGTGATAGAAGGTGTACCCAACAGTCTCCTTTGGGTATCCTATGAAGACACATTTCTCCGATTTGGGTTCGAGCTTATCAGGTTGAAGTTTTTTCACATAAGCATCGCAGCCCCAAACTTTAAGAAACGACAACTTTGGTTTCTTGTCAAACCACAGTTCATAAGGCGTCGTCTCAATGGATTTTGATGGTGCCCTATTTAACGTGAATGCAGCTGTCTCTAAAGCATAACCCCAAAATGATAGCGGTAAATCAGTAAGAGACATCATAGATCGCACCATATCTAGTAGAGTACGATTACGACGTTCGGACACACCATTACGCTGTGGTGTTCCGGGTGGCGTGAGTTGCGAAACTATTCCGCATTGTTTCAAATGTAGACCAAACTCGTAACTCAAATATTCTCCTCCACGATCTGATCGTAGAAACTTTATTTTCTTGTTATGATGATTTTCAACTTCACTCTAAAATTCTTTGAACTTTTCAAATGTTTCAGACTTATGTTTCATTAAGTAGATATACCCATATCTGCTCAAATCATCTGTGAAGGTGAGAAAATAACGATAACCGCCACGAGCCTCAATATTCATCGGACCACATACATCTGTATGTATGATTTCCAACAAATCTGTTGCTCTCTCCATAGTTCCGGAGAACGGTGTTTTAGTCATCTTGCCCATGAGGCACGGTTCGCAAGTACCAAGTGATTCATAATGAAGTGGTTCCAAAAGTCCATCAGTATGGAGTTTCTTCACGCGCTTTACACCGATATGACCTAAACGGCAGCGCCACAAATAAGTTGCACTACCATTATCAACTCTGCATCTTTTGGCTTCAATATTATGAATATGTGTATCACTACTATCGAGATTCAACAAAAATAGATCACTCTTCAAGGGTGCATGACCATAAAAGATATTACTCATATAAATAGAACAACCATTATTCTCTGATTTAAATGAATAACCGTCTCGCATCAAACAAGATCCAGATATAATGTTCATGCTTAACGCTGGCACCAAATAACAATTATTTAGGTCTAAAACTAATCCCGAAGGTAGATGTAGAGGTAGCGTGCCGACCGCGATCACATCGACTTTGGAACAATTTCCCACGCGCATCCTCACCTCGTCCTTAGCCAATCTTCGCTTAATCCGTAGCCCCTGTTTCGAGTTGCAAATATTAGCAACAGAACCAGTATCAAATACCCAGGTGCTACTGCGAGCATTAGTAAGGTACACATCAATAACATGTATATCACATATACCTTTGTTCACCTTGCCATCCTTCTTATCCGCCAAATACTTGGGGCAGTTCCGCTTCTAGTGACCAGTCTGCTTGCAGTAGAAGCACTCAGTCTCAGGCTTAGGTCCAGACTTGGGTTTCTTCTCCTGAACAGTAACTTGCTTGCTGTTCTTTTTGAAGTTCCCCTTCTTCTTCCCTTTGCCCTTTCTCTTGAAACTAGTGGTCTTATTGACCATCAACACTTGATGCTCCTTTTTGATTTCTACCTCCACAGCCTTTAGCATTGCGAAGAGCTCGGGAATCGTCTTATCCATCCCTTGCATGTTATAGTTCATCACGAAGCTCTTGTAGCTTGGTGGCAGTGATTGAAGAATTTTGTCAATGACGCTATCATCCGGAAGATTAACTCCCAGTTGAATCAAGTGATTGTTATACCCAGACATTTTGAGTATATGCTCACTGACAGAACTATTCTCTTCCATCTTACAGCTGTAGAATTTATTGGAGACTTCATATCTCTCAATCCGGGCATTTGCTTGAAATATTAACTTCAACTCCTGGAACATCTCATATGCTCCATGACGTTCAAAACGTCGTTGAAGACCCGGTTCTAAGCCGTAAAGCATGGCACACTGAACTATCGAGTAGTCATCAGCTTTGCTCTGCCAGACGTTCATAACATCTCGTGTTGCTCCTGCAGCAGGCCTGACACCCAGCGGTGCTTCTGTTGGGGAACGTAGCAGAAATTCAAAATTTTCTACGCATCACCAAGATCAATCTATGGAGTAATCTAGCAACAAGGGGAAGGGGAGTGCATCTACATACCCTTGTAGATCGCGAGCGGAAGCGTTCAAGAGAACGGGGTTGATGGAGTCGTACTCGTCGTGATCCAAATCACCGATGATCCTAGCGCCGAACGGACGACACCTCCGCGTTCAACACACGTACGGAGCAGCGACGTCTCCTCCTTCTTGATCCAGCAAGGGGGGAGGAGAGGTTGATGGAGATCCAGCAGCACGACGGCGTGGTGGTGGAAGTAGCGGGATCCCGGCAGGGCTTCGCCAAGCGCAAGCGGGGAGGAAGAGGTGTCACGGGAGGGAGAGGGAGGCGCCAGGGCTTGGATTGCTGCTGCCCTCCCTCCCCCCACTATATATAGGGCCAAGGGAGAGGGGGGGGGGCGCAGCCTTGGCCCTTCCTCCAAGGAAGGGTGCGGCCAGGGAGGAGTCCATCCTTCCCAAGGCACCTCGGAGGTGCCTTCCCCCTTTAGGACTCTCCCTTTATCTTATCTCTTGGCGCATGGGCCTCTTGGGGCTGGTTCCCTTGGCCCATATAGGCCAAGGCGCACCCCCCACAGCCCATGTGGCCCCCCCGGGGCTGGTGGAACCCTTGGTGGACCCCCGGACCCCTTTCGGCACTCCCGGTACAATACCGATAAAGTGCGAAACTTTTCCGGCGACCAAAATAAGACTTCCCATATATAAATCTTTACCTCCGGACCATTCCGGAACTCCTCGTGACGTCCGGGATCTCATCCGGGACTCCGAACAACTTTCGGGTTACCGCATACTAATATCTCTACAACCCTAGCGTCACCGAACCTTAAGTGTGTAGACCCTACGGGTTCGGGTGACAGGCAGACATGACCGAGACGACTCTCCGGTCAATAACCAACAGCGGGATCTGGATACCCATGTTGGCTCCCACATGCTCCTCGATGATCTCATCGGATGAACCACGATGTCGAGGATTCAATCAATCCCGTATACAATTCCCTTTGTCTATCGGTATGTTACTTGCCCGAGATTCGATCGTCGGTATCCCTATACCTTGTTCAATCTCGTTACCGGCAAGTCTCTTTACTCGTTCCGTAACTCACGTCATCCCGTGATCAACTCCTTGGTCACATTGTGCACATTATGATGATGTCCTACCGAGTGGGCCCAGAGATACCTCTCCGTTTACACGGAGTGACAAATCCCAGTCTCGATTCGTGCCAACCCAACAGACACTTTCGGAGATACCTGTAGTGCACCTTTATAGCCACCCAGTTACGTTGTGACGTTTGGTACACCCAAAGCATTCCTACGGTATCCGGGAGTTGCACAATCTCATGGTCTAAGTAAATGATACTTGACATTAGAAAAGCTCTGAGCAAACAAACTACACGATCTTGTGCTAGGCTTAGGATTGGGTCTTGTCCATCACATCATTCTCCTAATGATGTGATCCCGTTATCAACGACATCCAATGTCCATGGTCAGGAAACCGTAACCATCTATTGATCAACGAGCTAGTCAACTAGAGTCTTACTAGGGACATGGTGTTGTCTATGTATCCACACATGTATCTGAGTTTCCTATCAATACAATTCTAGCATGGATAATAAACGATTATCATGAACAAGGAAATATAATATTAACCAATTTATTATTGCCTCTAGGGCATATTTCCAACAGTCTCCCACTTGCACTAGAGTCAATAATCTAGTTCACATCACCATGTGATTAACACTCACAGGTCACATCACCATGTGACCAACATCCAAAGAGTTTACTAGAGTCAACAATCTAGTTCACATCACTATGCGATTAACACTCAATGAGTTCTGGTTTGATCATGTTATGCTTGTGAGAGAGGTTATTAGTCAACGGGTCTGAACCTTTCAGATCCGTGTGTGCTTTACGAATATCTATGTCATCTTGTGGATGCTACCACGCGCTATTTGGAGCCATTTCAAATAACTGCTCTACTATACGAATCCGGTTTACTACTCAGAGTCATCTGGATTAGTGTCAAAGTTCGCATCGACGTAACCCTTTACAACGAACTCCTTTTCACCTCCATAATCGAGAAAATTCCTTAGTCCACTAGATACTAAGGATAAGTTCGACCGCTGTCATGTGATCCACTCCCGGATCACTATTGTACCCCTTGACCAACTCATGGCAAGGCACACTTCGTGTGCGGTACACAGCATAGCATACTGTAGAGCCTACGTCTAAAGCATAGGGGACGACCTTCGTCCTTTCTCTCTCTTCTGCTGTGGTCAGGTCTTGAGTCTTACTCAATACTCACACCTTGTAACACAGCCAAGAACTCCTTCTTTGCTGATCTATTTTGAACTCTTTCAAAATCATGTCAATGTGCATTCTTTGAAAGTATCATCAGGCGTCTGGATTAGTGTTTTCCATGTACCCTCGTAGACCGAAAGCGGAAGCGTTAACACAACGCGGTTGATGTAGTCGTACGTCTTCACGATCCGACCGATCAAGTACCGAACGCACGGCACCTCCGAGTTCAGCACACGTTCAGCTCGATGACGTCCCTTGAACTCTGATCCAGCCGAGTGTTGATGGAGAGTTTTGTCAGCACGACGGCGTGGTGACGATGATGATGTTCTACCGACGCAGGGCTTCGCCTAAGCACCGCTACGATATTATCGAGGTGTAATATGGTGGAGGGGGGCACCGCACACGGCTAAGAGATCAATGATCAATTGTTGTGTCTATGGGATGCCCCCAGCCCCCGTATATAAAGGATCAAAGGGGGGAGGTGCGGCCAGCCTTGGGGCGCGCCAGGAGGAGTCCTACTCCCACCGGGAGTAGGACTCCCCCTTTTTTCTAGTTGGATTAGGACTTGGGAGGGGGGAAAGAGGAGAGGGAGAAGAAGGAAGGGGGGCGCCGCCCCCCTTCTCCTTGTCCTATTCGGACTAGGGGGAGGGGCGCGCGGCCCAGCCCTAACCGCCTCTCCTCTCTTCCACCTAGGCCCATTAAGGCCCATTATGTTTCCGGGGGGTTCCGGTAACCTCTCGGTACTCCGGTAAAATCCCGATTTCACCCGGAACACTTCCGATATCCAAACATAGGCTTCCAATATATCAATCTTTATGTCTCGACCATTTCGAGACTCCTCGTCATGTCCGTGATCACATCCGGGACTCCGAACAACCTTCGGTACATCAAAACATATAAACTCATAATATAACTGTCATCGAAACGTTAAGCGCGCGGACCCTACGGGTTCGAGAACTATGTAGACATGACCAAGACACGTCTCCGGTCAATAACCAATAGCGGAACCTGGATGCTCATATTGGCTCCCACATATTCTACGAAGATCTTTATCGGTCAGACCGCATAACAACATACGTTGTTCCCTTTGTCATCGGTATGTTACTTGCCCGAGATTCGATCGTCGGTATCTCAATACCTAGTTCAATCTCGTTACCGGCAAGTCTCTTTACTCATTCCGTAATACATCATCTCACAACAAACTCATTAGTGGCAATGCTTGCAAGGCTTAAGTGATGTGCATTAGCGAGATGGCCCAGAGATACCTCTCCAACAATCGGAGTGACAAATCCTAATCTCGAAATACGCCAACCCAACAAGTACCTTCGGAGACACCTGTAGAGCACCTTTATAATCACCCTGTTACATTGTGACGTTTGGTAGCACACAAAGTGTTCCTCCGGTAAACGGGAGTTGCATAATCTCATAGTCATAGGAACATGTATAAGTCATGAAGAAAGCAATAGCAATATACTTAACGATCGAGTGCTAAGCTAACGGAATGGGTCAAGTCAATCACATCATTCTCCTAATAATGTGATCCCATTAATCAAATGACAACTCATGTAAATGGCTAGGAAACATAACCATCTTTGATCAACGAGCTAGTCAAGGAGAGGCATACTAGTGACACTCTGTTTGTCTATGTATTCACACAAGTATTATGTTTCCGGTTAATACAATTCTAGCATGAATAATAAACATTTATCATGATATAAGGAAATAAATAATAACTTTATTACTGCCTCTAGGGCATATTTCCTTCAGTCTCCCACTTGCACTAGAGTCAATAATCTAGATTACACAGGAATGATTCTTACACCCATGGAGCCTTGGTGCTGATCATGTTTTGCTCGTGGAAGAGGCTTAGTCAACGGGTCTGCAACATTCAGATCCGTATGTATCTTGCAAATTTCTATGTCTCCCACCTGGACTAAATCCCGGATGGAATTGAAGCGTCTCTTGATGTGTTTGGTTCTCTTGTGAAATCTGGATTCCTTTGCTAAGGCAATTGCACCAGTATTGTCACAAAAGATTTTCATTGGACCCGATGCACTAGGTATGACACCTAGATCGGATATGAACTCCTTCATCCAGACTCCTGCATTTGCTGCTTCCGAAGCAGCTATGTACTCCGCTTCACACGTAGATCCCGCCACGACGCTTTCTTTAGAACTGCACCAACTGACAGCTCCACCATTAAATGTAAACACGTATCCGGTTTGCGATTTAGAATCGTCCGGATCAGTGTCAAAGCTTGCATTGACGTAACCATTTATGTTGAGCTCTTTGTCACCTCCATAAACGAGAAACATATCCTTAGTACTTTTCAGGTATTTCAGGATGTTCTTGACCGTTGTCCAGTGATCCACTCCTGGATTACTTTGGTACCTTCCAGCCAGACTTATAGCAAGGCACACATCAGGTCTGGTACACAGCATTGCATACATGATAGAGCCTATGGCTGAAGCATAGGGAACATCTTTCATCTTCTCTCTATCTTCTGCAGTGGTCGGGCATTGAGTCTTACTCAACTTCACACCTTGTAACACAGGAAGAACCCTTTCTTTGCTTGATCCATTTTGAACTTCTTCAAAACTTTGTCAAGGTATGTGCTTTGTGAAAGTCCAATTAAGCGTCTTCATCTATCTCTATAGATCTTGATGCCCAATATATACACAGCTTCACCGAGGTCTTTCATTGAAAAACTCTTATTCAAGTATCCCTTTATGCTATCCAGAAATTCTATATCATTTCCAATCAGCAATATGTCATCCACACATAATATCAGAAATGCTACAGAGCTCCCGCTCACTTTCTTGTAAATACATGCTTCTCCAAAAGTCTGTACAAAACCAAATGCTTTGATCACACTATCAAAGCGTTTATTCCAACTCCGAGAGGCTTGCACCAGTCCATAAATGGATCGCTGGAGCTTGCACACTTTGTTAGCTCCCTTGGATCGATAAAACCTTCCAGTTGCATCATATACAACTCTTCTTCCAGAAATCCATTCAGGAATGTAGTTTTGACATCCAATTGCCAAATTTCATAATCATAAAATGCGGCAATTGCTAACATGATTCGGACAGACTTAAGCATCGCTACGGGTGAGAAGGTCTCATCGTAGTCAATCCCTTGAACTTGTCGAAAACCTTTCGCAACAAGTCGAGCTTTATAGACAATAACATTACCGTTAGCGTCAGTCTTCTTCTTGAAGATCCATTTATTTTCAATGGCTTGCCGATCATCGGGCAAGTCAACCAAAGTCCATACTTTGTTCTCATACATGGATCCCATCTCGGATTTCATGGCCTCAAGCCATTTTGCGGAATCTGGGCTCACCATCGCTTCTTCATAGTTCGTAGGTTCGTCATGGTCTAGTAACATAACCTCCAGAACAGGATTACCGTACCACTCTGGTGCGGATCTACTCTGGTTGACCTACGAGGTTCAGTAACAACTTGATCTGATGTTCCATGATCATCATCATTAACTTCCTCACTAATTGGTGTAGGCGTCACAGGAACCTGTTTCTGTGATGAACTATTTTCCAATAAGGGAGCAGGTACATGTACCTCATCAAGTTCTACTTTCCTCCCACTCACTTCTTTCAAGAGAAACTCCTTCTCCAGAAAAATTCCGAATTTAGCAACAAAAGTTTAGCCTTCGGATCTGTGATAGAAGGTGTACCCAACAGTCTCCTTTGGGTATCCTATGAAGACACATTTCTCCGATTTGGTTCGAGCTTATCAGGTTGAAGTTTTTTCACATAAGCAACGCAGCCCCAAACTTTAAGAAACGACAACTTTGGTTTCTTGTCAAACCACAGTTCATAAGGCGTCGTCTCAATGGATTTTGATGGTGCCCTATTTAACGTGAATGCAGCCGTCCCTAAAGCATAACCCCAAAATGATAGCGGTAAATCAGTAAGAGACATCATAGATCGCACCATATCTAGTAGAGTACGATTACGACGTTCGGACACACCATTACGCTGTGGTGTTCCGGGTGGCGTGAGTTGCGAAACTATTCCGCATTGTTTCAAATGTAGACCAAACTCGTAACTCAAATATTCTCCTCCACGATCTGATCGTAGAAACTTTATTTTCTTGTTATGATGATTTTCAACTTCACTCTAAAATTCTTTGAACTTTTCAAATGTTTCAGACTAATGTATCATTAAGTAGATATACCCATATCTGCTCAAATCATCTGTGAAGGTGAGAAAATAACGATAACCGCCACGAGCCTCAATATTCATCGGACCACATACATCTGTATGTATGATTTCCAACAAATCTGTTGCTCTCTCCGTAGTTCCGGAGAACGGTGTTTTAGTCATCTTGCCCATGAGGCACGGTTCGCAAGTACCAAGTGATTCATAATCAAGTGGTTCCAAAAGTCCATCAGTATGGAGTTTCTTCATGCGCTTTACACCGATATGACCTAAACGGCAGCGCCACAAATAAGTTGCACTACCATTATCAACTCTGCATCTTTTGGCTTCAATATTATGAATATGTGTATCACTACTATCAAGATTCAACAAAAATAGATCACTCTTCAAGGGTGCATGACCATAAAAGATATTACTCATATAAATAGAACAACCATTATTCTCTGATTTAAATGAATAACCGTCTCGCATCAAACAAGATCCAGATGTAATGTTCATGCTTAACGCTGGCACCAAATAACAATTATTTAGGTCTAAAACTAATCCCGAAGGTAGATGTAGAGGTAGCGTGCCGACCGCGATCACATCGACTTTGGAACAATTTCCCACGCGCATCGTCACCTCGTCCTTAGCCAATCTTCGCTTAATCCGTAGCCCCTGTTTTGAGTTGCAAATATTAGCAACAGAACCAGTATCAAATACCCAGGTGCTACTGCGAGCATTAGTAAGGTACACATCAATAACATGTATATCACATATACCTTTGTTCACCTTGCCATCCTTCTTATCCGCCAAATACTTGGGGCAGTTCCGCTTCTAGTGACTAGTCTGCTTGCAGTAGAAGCACTCAGTCTCAGGCTTAGGTCCAGACTTGGGTTTCTTCTCCTGAACAGTAACTTGCTTGCTGTTCTTTTTGAAGTTCCCCTTCTTCTTCCCTTTGCCCTTTCTCTTGAAACTAGTGGTCTTATTGACCATCAACACTTGATGCTCCTTTTTGATTTCTACCTCCGCAGCCTTTAGCATTGCGAAGAGCTCGGGAATCGTCTTATCCATCCCTTGCATGTTATAGTTCATCACGAAGCTCTTGTAGCTTGGTGGCAGTGATTGAAGAATTTTGTCAATGACGCTATCATCCGGAAGATTAACTCCCAGTTGAATCAAGTGATTGTTATACCCAGACATTTTGAGTATATGCTCACTGACAGAACTATTCTCTTCCATCTTACAGCTGTAGAATTTATTGGAGACTTCATATCTCTCAATCCGGGCATTTGCTTGAAATATTAACTTCAACTCCTGGAACATCTCATATGCTCCATGACGTTCAAAACGTCGTTGAAGACCCGGTTCTAAGCCGTAAAGCATGGCACACTGAACTATCGAGTAGTCATCAGCTTTGCTCTGCCAGACGTTCATAACATCTGGTGTTGCTCCTGCAGCAGGCCTGGCACCCAACGGTGCTTCCAAGACGTAATTCTAATGTGCAGCAATGAGGATAATCCTCAAGTTACGGACCCAGTCTGTGTAATTGCTACCATCATCTTTCAACTTTGCTTTCTCAAGGAACGCATTAAAATTCAACGGAACAACAGCACGGGCCATCTATCTACAATCAACATAGACAAGCAAGATACTATCAGGTACTAAGTTCATGATAAATTCAAGTTCAATTAATCATATTACTTAAGAACTCCCACTTAGATAGACATCCCTCTAATCCTCTAAGTGATCACGTGATCCATATCAACTAAACCATGTCCCATCATCACGTGAGATGGAGTAGTTTCAACGGTGAACATCACTATGTTGATCATATCTACTATATGATTCACGCTCGACCTTTCGGTCTCCGTGTTCCGAGGCCATATCTGTTATATGCTAGGCTCGTCAAGTTTAACCTGAGTATTCCGCGTGTGCAACTGTTTTGCACCCGTTGTATTTGAACGTAGAGCCTATCACACCCGATCATCACGTGGTGTCTCAGCACGAAGAACTTTCGCAACGGTGCATACTCAGGGAGAACACTTATACTTTGATAATTTAGTGAGGGATCATCTTATAATGCTACCGTCAATCAAAGCAAGATAAGATGCATAAAAAGATAAACATCACATTCAATCAATATAAGTGATATGATATGGCCATCATCATCTTGTGCTTGTGATCTCCATCTCCGAAGCACCGTCATGATCACCATCGTCACCGGCGCAACACCTTGATCTCCATCGTAGCATCGTTGTCGTCTCACCAATCTTATGCTTCTACGACTATCGCTACCGCTTAGTGATAAAGCAAAGCATTACAGGGCGATTGCATTGCATACAATAAAGCGACAACCATATGGCTCCTGCCAGTTGCCGATAACTCGGTTACAAAACATGATCATCTCATACAATAAAATTTAGCATCATGTCTTGACCATATCACATCACAACATGCCCTGCAAAAACAAGTTAGACGTCCTCTACTTTGTTGTTGCAAGTTTTACGTGGCTGCTACGGGCTTAGCAAGAACCGTTCTTACCTGCGCATCAAAACCACAACGATAGTTTGTCAAGTTGGTGCTGTTTTAACCTTCGCAAGGACCGGGCGTAGCCACACTCGGTTCAACTAAAGTTGGAGAAACTGACACCCGCCAGCCACCTCTGTGCAAAGCACGTCGGAAGAACCAGTCTCGCGTAAGCGTACGCGTAATGTCGGTCCGGGCCGCTTCATCCAACAATACCGCCGAACCAAAGTATGACATGCTGGTAAGCAGTATGACTTATATCGCCCACAACTCACTTGTGTTCTACTCGTGCATATGACATCTACGCATAAAACCAGGCTCGGATGCCACTGTTGGGGAACGTAGTAATTTCAAAAAAATTCCTACGCACACGCAAGATCATGGTGATGTATAGCAACGAGAGGGGAGAGTGTTGTCCACGTACCCTCGTAGACCGAAAGCGGAAGCGTTAACACAACGCGGTTGATGTAGTCGTACGTCTTCACGATCCGACCGATCAAGTACCGAACGCACGGCACCTCCGAGTTCAGCACACGTTCAGCTCGATGACATCCCTCGAACTCCGATCCAGCCGAGTGTTGATGGAGAGTTTCGTCAGCACGACGGCGTGGTGAAGACCATGATGTTCTACCGACGCAGGGCTTCGCCTAAGCACCGCTACGATATTATCGAGGTGTAATATGGTGGAGGGGGGCACCGCACACGGCTAAGAGATCAATGATCAATTGTTGTGTCTATGGGGTGCCCCCCTGCCCCCGTATATAAAGGATCAAAGGGGGGAGGTGCGGCCAGCCTTGGGGCGCGCCAGGAGGAGTCCTACTCCCCCCTTTTTTCTAGTTGGATTAGGACTTGGGAGGGGGGAAAGAGGAGAGGGAGAAGAAGGAAGGGGGCGCCGCCCCCTTCTCCTTGTCCTATTCGGACTAGGGGGAGGGGCGCGCGGCCCAGCCCTAGCCGCCTCTCCTCTCTTCCACCTAGGCCCATTAAGGCCCATTATGTTTCCGGGGGGTTCCGGTAACCTCTCGGTACTCCGGTAAAATCCCGATTTCACCCGGAACACTTCCGATATCCAAACATAGGCTTCCAATATATCAATCTTTATGTCTCGACCATTTCGAGACTCCTCGTCATGTCCGTGATCACATCCGGGACTCCGAACAACCTTCGGTACATCAAAACATATAAACTCATAATATAACTGTCATCGAAACGTTAAGCGCGCGGACCCTACGGGTTCGAGAACTATGTAGACATGACCGAGACACGTCTCCGGTCAATAACCAATAGCGGAACCTGGATGCTCATATTGGCTCCCACATATTCTACGAAGATCTTTATCGGTCAGACCGCATAACAACATACGTTGTTCCCTTTGTCATCGGTATGTTACTTGCCCGAGATTCGATCGTCGGTATCTCAATACCGAGTTCAATCTCGTTACCGGCAAGTCTCTTTACTCGTTCCGTAATACATCATCTCACAACAAACTCATTAGTTGCAATGCTTGCAAGGCTTAAGTGATGTGCATTACCGAGATGGCCCAGAGATACCTCTCCGACAATCGGAGTGACAAATCCTAATCTTGAAATACGCAAACCCAACAAGTACCTTCGGAGACACCTGTAGAGCACCTTTATAATAACCCAGTTACGTTGTGACGTTTGGTAGCACACAAAGTGTTCCTCCGGTAAACGGGAGTTGCATAATCTCATAGTCATAGGAACATGTATAAGTCATGAAGAAAGCAATAGCAATATACTAAACGATCGAGTGCTAAGCTAACGGAATGGGTCAAGTCAATCATATCATTCTCCTAATGATGTGATCCCATTAATCAAATAACAACTCATGTCAATGGCTAGGAAACATAACCATCTTTGATCAACGAGCTAGTCAAGTAGAGGCATACTAGTGACACTCTGTTTGTCTATGTATTCATACAAGTATTATGTTTCCGGTTAATACAATTCTAGCATGAATAATAAACATTTATCATGATATAAGGAAATAAATAATAACTTTATTATTGCCTCTAGGGCATATTTCCTTCAGTCTCCCACTTGCACTAGAGTAAATAATCTAGATTACACAGTAATGATTCTTATACCCATGGAGCCTTGGTGCTGATCATGTTTTGCTCGTGTAAGAGGCTTAGTCAACGGGTCTGCAACATTCAGATCCGTATGTATCTTGCAAATTTCTATGTCTCCCACCTGGACTAAATCCCGGATGGAATTGAAGCGTCTCTTGATGTATTTGGTTCTCTTGTGAAATCTGGATTCCTTTGCTAAGGCAATTGCACCAGTATTGTCACAAAAGATTTTCATTGGACCCGATGCACTAGGTATGACACCTAGATCGGATATGAACTCCTTCATATAGACTCCTTCATTTGCTGCTTCCAAAGCAGCTATGTACTCCGCTTCACACGTAGATCCCGCCACGACGCTTTCTTTAGAACTGCACCAACTGACAGCTCCACCATTAAATGTAAACACGTATCCGGTTTGCGATTTAGAATTGTCCGGATCAGTGTCAAAGCTTGCATCGACGTAACCATTTACGATGAGCTCCTTGTCACCTCCATAAATGAGAAACATATCCTCAGTCCTTTTCAGGTATTTCAGGATGTTCTTGACCGTTGTCCAGTGATCCACTCCTGGATTACTTTGGTACCTTCCTGCCAGACTTATAGCAAGGCACACATCAGGTGTGGTACACAGCATTGCATACATGATAGAGCCTATGGCTGAAGCATAGGGAACATCTTTCATCTTCTCTCTATCTTCTGCAGTGGTCGGGCATTGAGTCTTACTCAACTTCACACCTTGTAACACAGGCAAGAACCCTTTCTTTGCTTGATCCATTTTGAACTTCTTCAAAACTTTGTCAAGGTATGTGCTTTGTGAAAGTCCAATTAACCGTCTTGATCTAACTCTATAGATCTTGATGCCCAATATATACGCAGCTTCACCGAGGTCTTTCATTGAAAAACTCTTATTCAAGTATCCCTTTATGCTATCCAGAAATTCTATATCATTTCCAATCAGCAATATGTCATCCACACATAATATCAGAAATGCTACAAAGCTCCCACTCACTTTCTTGTAAATACATGCTTCTCCAAAAGTCTGTACAAAACCAAATGCTTTGATCACACTATCAAAGCGTTTATTCCAACTCCGAGAGGCTTGCAGCAGTCCATAAATGGATCGCTGGAGCTTGCACACTTTGTTAGCTCCCTTGGATCGATAAAACCTTCCGGTTGCATCATATACAACTCTTCTTCCAGAAATCCATTCAGGAATGCAGTTTTGACATCCATTTGCCAATTTTCATAATCATAAAATGCGGCAATTGCTAACATGATTCGGACAGACTTAAGCATCGCTACGGGTGAGAAGGTCTCATCGTAGTCAATCCCTTGAACTTGTCGAAAACCTTTCGCAACAAGTCGAGCTTTATAGACAGTAACATTACCGTTAGCGTCAGTCTTCTTCTTGAAGATCCATTTATTTTCAATGGCTTGCCGATCATCGGGCAAGTCAACCAAAGTCCATACTTTGTTCTCATACATGGATCCCATCTCGGATTTCACGGCCTCAAGCCATTTTGCGGAATCTGGGCTCACCATCGCTTCTTCATAGTTCGTAGGTTCGTCATGGTCTAGTAACATAACCTCCAGAACAGGATTACCGTACCACTCTGGTGCGGATCTACTCTGGTTGACCTACGAGGTTCAGTAACAACTTGATCTGAAGTTCCATGATCATCATCATTAACTTCCTCACTAATTGGTGTAGGCGTCACAGGAACCTGTTTCTGTGATGAACTATTTTCCAATAAGGGAGCAGGTACATTTACCTCATCAAGTTCTACTTTCCTCCCACTCACTTCTTTCGAGAGAAACTCCTTCTCCAGAAAAATTCCGAATTTAGCAACAAAAGTTTTGCCTTCGGATCTGTGATAGAAGGTGTACCCAACAGTCTCCTTTGGGTATCCTATGAAGACACATTTTCTCCGATTTGGGTTCGAGCTTATCAGGTTGAAGTTTTTTCACATAAGCATCGCAGCCACAAACTTTAAGAAATGACAACTTTGGTTTCTTGCCAAACCACAGTTCATAAGGCGTCGTCTCAACGGATTTTGATGGTGCCCTATTTAACGTGAATGCAGCTGTCTCTAAAGCATAACCCCAAAATGATAGCGGTAAATCAGTAAGAGACATCATAGATCGCACCATATCTAGTAGAGTACGATTACGACGTTCGGACACACCATTACGCTGTGGTGTTCCGGGTGGCGTGAGTTGCGAAACTATTCCGCATTGTTTCAAATGTAGACCAAACTCGTGACTCAAATATTCTCCTCCACGATCTGATCGTAGAAACTTTATTTTCTTGTTACGATGATTTTCAACTTCACTCTGAAATTCTTTGAACTTTTCAAATGTTTTAGACTTATGTTTCATTAAGTAGATATACCCATATCTGCTCAAATCATCTGTGAAGGTGAGGAAATAACGATATCTGCCACGAGCCTCAATATTCATCGGACCACATACATCTGTATGTATGATTTCCAACAAATCTGTTGCTCTCTCCATAGTTCCGGAGAACGGTGTTTTAGTCATCTTGCCCATGAGGCACGGTTCGCAAGTACCAAGTGATTCATAATCAAGTGGTTCCAAAAGTCCATCAGTATGGAGTTTCTTCATGCGCTTTAGACCGATATGACCTAAACGGCAGCGCCACAAATAAGTTGCACTACCATTATCAACTCTGCATCTTTTGGCTTCAATATTATGAATATGTGTATCACTACTATCGAGATTCAACAAAAATAGATCACTCTTCAAGGGTGCATGACCATAAAAGATATTACTCATATAAATAGAACAACCATTATTCTCTGATTTAAATGAATAACCGTCTCGCATCAAACAAGATCCAGATATAATGTTCATGATTAACGCTGGCAGCCAATAACAATTATTTAGGTCTAAAACTAATCCCGAAGGTAGATGTAGAGGTAGCGTGCCGACCGCGATCACATCGACTTTGGAACAATTTCCCACGCGCATCCTCACCTCGTCCTTAGCCAATCTTCGCTTAATCCGTAGCCCCTGTTTCGAGTTGCAAATATTAGCAACTGAACCAGTATCAAATACCCAGGTGCTACTGCGAGCATTAGTAAGGTACACATCAATAACATGTATATCACATATACCTTTGTTCACCTTGCCATCCTTCTTATCCGCCAAATACATGGGGCAGTTCCGCTTCCAGTGACCGGTCTGCTTGCAGTAGAAGCACTCAGTCTCAGGCTTAGGTCCATACTTGGGTTTCTTCTCCTGAATAGTAACTTGCTTGCTGTTATTTTTGAAGTTCCCCTTCTTCTTCCCTTTGCCCTTTCTCTTGAAACTAGTGGTCTTATTGACCATCAACACTTGATGCTCCTTTTTGATTTCTACCTCTGCAGCCTTTAGCATTGCGAAGAGCTCGGGAATCGTCTTATCCATCCCTTGCATGTTATAGTTCATCACGAAGCTCTTGTAGCTTGGTGGCAGTGATTGAAGAATTTTGTCAATGACGCTATCATCCGGAAGATTAACTCCTAGTTGAATCAAGTGATTGTTATACCCAGACATTTTGAGTATATGCTCACTGACAGAACTATTCTCTTCCATCTTACAGCTGTAGAATTTATTGGAGACTTCATATCTCTCAATCCGGGCATTTGCTTGAAATATTAACTTCAACTCCTGGAACATCTCATATGCTCCATGACGTTCAAAACGTCGTTGAAGACCCGGTTCTAAGCCGTAAAGCATGGCACACTGAACTATCGAGTAGTCATCAGCTTTGCTCTGCCAGACGTTCATAACATATGGTGTTGCTCCTGCAGCAGGCCTGGCACCCAACGGTGCTTCCAAGACGTAATTCTAATGTGCAGCAATGAGGATAATCCTCAAGTTACGGACCCAGTCCGTGTAATTGCTACCATCATCTTTCAACTTTGCTTTCTCAAGGAACGCATTAAAATTCAACGGAACAACAGCACGGGCCATCTATCTACAATCAACATAGACACACAAGATACTATCAGGTACTAAGTTCATGATAAATTCAAGTTCAATTAATCATATTACTTAAGAACTCCCACTTAGATAGACATCCCTCTAATCCTCTAAGTGATCACGTGATCCATATCAACTAAACCATGTCCGATCATCACGTGAGATGGAGTAGTTTCAACGGCGAACATCACTATGTTGATCATATATAATATATGATTCACGCTCGACCTTTCGGTCTCCGTGCTCCGAGGCCATATCTGTTATATGCTAGGCTCGTCAAGTTTAACCTGAGTATTCCGCGTGTGCAACTGTTTTGCACCCGTTGTATTTGAACGTAGAGCCTATCACACCCGATCATCACGTGGTGTCTCTGTAGCGACCCGACCCGAATGGATCAAGTCTCTGTGCTTAAGTGTCATCCCTGGATCGGTATGCTGACACACACAGTACTCGAGGATTTATAACAGAGGTAAATCACATGTATAAATTAACGTAAATACTATTACCTCAATCCAAATAGCGGAAGTAACAAGGTTGTGGATTCCCATCGACACCAACGGCAAAGTTGAGTGTAGAAATCGTAACTCTAAAGAATCACTTACTCGTCGTAAGATATCCTGCAACATGAAACGTTGCAGCCCGAAAACGGGTCAGCACATGGAATATGCTGGCAAATTCACACCATAGAGAAATGATTAACAAAGGCTATCACTACATGCATATATGGCTGGTGGAAAAGCTCTATGGTTATAATGTTTTTGCGAAAAGCTCTATCACTACACAGTCTTTCCGAAGAGGTCCCCTTAACCGATAGATAGGCTGGTACACCTACAATCCCCTACATCTGCTAGCCCATCATGGAAAGGTTTCCCACAACTTACTCAACTATGCTAGAGCCCATAATAGCTTGTGGCTGCACACGGAAGTTTCTAGCATGAATAATCTTATGATCCCTTTGAGCCTGGGTGGCGGTCCTTATACAAACAGACAACACTGGGTTCTCCAGGTGCCTCAATCCACCCAGATGTGAGTTTTAGTTGCCACCTTAAGTAAACCATTATTAACAATCTCACATCTGTCATGGAAATTCACTCAAACCCAATCCACGTCTACGAGCATAGCATAGCAATATAAGCAAACGTGAAGTAACTCCCAAAGGTTTGATTGTAAACAGGGCAATAGGTACTACCTCATCAACTACTTCCCAATACCCACATGTTATCAATCCTACTCATGCAATGTTTGAGGGTTGAATCTAATGCATAAAAACTGGGTATGAAAGGGATATGATCAAAGTGTGAACTTGCCTGCAATGTTGATGAAGATGATTCGCACTCAAAACTCTTGATAGATCTACTCGTCACACTCCGGTCAATCTATCGCAAGCAATCAATAGTAACCACACATAAGCAATCACTCAAAATATCGGGAAGAACGAAGAAGACAGTTCGGAAAACATCCAATCAAAGCAAATAACTCTTGCAACATAAAACAATTTCTAACAGTACCAAAATTATATGAATTTGGCTTATCAGAAATTTTAGGTCAAGAGCTTCACTTTGCAAAAAGAATCAACTCAAACGGAGTTATAAAACTCAAGTTATGATCAAAAGAAGATTCGAATTCAAATCTGTTCTAAATCAAATTTTAAAACTTTCAAAAGCATGTTTGAGTTGGATTATTGGATAGAGGGGATCATAACGAAGACGTGGGCGTTGGTTTCGTTGGATTTGGACAAACGAGTGAAAAGTAGTGATCGTTTGAAAATCAAGGACTAATCTGTAAATAAAATAACTACAACTAGGTCCCTGGCGTAAATAAACAGAAAACGAAAAGACTACATAACGAATGCTCGTTTATAAGACCTAAACAGTGGACGTTCGCTGATTAATAAAACCCTAAAAAAACAGATCTAGTCTAGTTTTTTTTAATAAAACCAAAACGAATAAAAATAAAAAAATAAACCGGGGCGGTTCACGGTTTATACCGGCTCGGGCAAATAAACCAGCAGCGGCGGCGGTTCCCGGCGAAGTGCGGCGGAGCGACACGGCGGCGGCGGCTCGGGTCCGGCGGCTCCGGTCGTCCAGGAGGGCGATGGAGAGGTCGGGGAGGGGCGGCGCGTCGCGGCGAGGAGGATGGCGGCGTCGGCGGAGGTCGACGGCGACGAGGGCGGCGGCTATGGCTTCCGGCGGCGGTGAGATCCGGCGGCGGCGGCGCGTGCTCTGGCGGCTCGGGCTCCGAGGAAAAGGGGGCCGGGGCGCGCCTTTTAAGAGGGGGGGCGAGGAGGTGGCGTGAGGAAGGGGGCAGAGGAGGCCGGAGGCGGCACGGCGTCCATGGCGGCGGCGGTCGGCGTGCGGGAGCCGGAGTCCGGGCGGAGGTCGGGGACGCGCGGGGCTGGGCTGGCTGGGCCGCGGCCTGGCTGGGTGCTGGGCCGGCCCAGTTCGGCGGAGGAATTTTTTTAATAAACAGAGAAAGAAATAATAAAACAAAATAAAATGAAAATATTATATAGGCATATAATATATCAAAATTTTCAGAAAAAGATTTCCTACAGCGTGAACATTTTTGTAGAGTCAGATAAAATCCACACAAATTTTAATAAATAAAAAGTGGTGCTGCCTTAATAAAATCCAATAAAAATCATTTTAAAAATACCAAAATGATTTCAAATTTATTTTTCTCCAATTTTCTGATGTAGGGAATCATGTTACCCTATTTTCTGTATATTTTATTTTGGAGAAAAATAATTTGAACAAAACTCAAATAAGTCAATATTGGAAAAATAATTTCAAAGGGGACTTCGAATTTAATCCTTTGAAACTCCCAACTCCTATTTCATATGTTTTGAAGAAGTCATTTTATCTTCTCTCGTGAAAATCATTGAGTTGCATAAAGTTTCAGAAATGGGAAATATTTTCAAATGAAATTCAAATATTTTCAACACCCCTTGTCATTTAAATAAATGGAAGAAGTCATGTCATCTTCTCTCCAGGGTTTTGTGGTGAAAAGAATTTGAATTCATGGAGATCATAAAAGCAAAATGAAAGTTTGGGAAAGTCCTTTTATTCCCTCTCATTTAACTTTCAAAAGATTTCGAATTCCACTCACTTTCAGTCAATCAATCAAACAATCAATCCAATCTATCTGTTTATTATAACATTCCAAAATTTAGAATTTTGGGATGTTACAAACCTACCACCCTTAAAAGAATCTCGTCCTCGAGATTCGGAGAGGCTAGAAAGAAATAGGTTAGGGTTTGGGGGTCTTCTCAAAATCCATCGATCATCACCGGGGTCTGGGGTGCTACCACCCTTAGAAACATTGTTACGGTTCCACCAAAACTCGTATACTCCATCCTTGTTGTTGACAGTGCCGGTCTTCTCAGATCTTCAGTATAATTCCTTCTCTGGGTTCTTCCGGTGGTGGCATAACCTTTACCACAATTCTTCTGTCCTTTCATCTCGGTAAGGTTATTTCGAGACTGGGTCTTCATAGCTGACGGGTCTGGCGCCAATACTAAACAACTATCGACATCTCATGGTGGTCAACAATTTACGGTTTCTCCTTCAGGAAATGGGTCTGGGTTGAACCTCACCGTATAACCTACGATTGGCAACAACTGCCGTGTATAAGGGAAACATTCTTATGCCATTCTAAGGTTCAAGCAAGGTTTAGTACCGTCGTCTCTCTACTATAGGTAGGTCACTCAGATTTACCATCCCATATAGCAAAGCGAACAATAAGAGTAAGTCGGTATGGTGATCAATCCATCCCGCACCCAAATCATTACCTTGTACATGGTTTAGCGAATCTCGCATTCTAACACTCGGTCATCCTCACAAGCTTTGCAGAATTTCTCTTGTCGATGAACCAAGTTCGGATAAATCCATGGATTCTGCAAGCCAAACAAACATCTATCATTCCTTCCCAACCCTCAGGTTTTGCGTAACTCCTATAAGATCGTTTGTCGATAAAATCATAACTTCTTCCAGGGTTCTTCCTTCAGCAAGAATGTGCTTGCTTCTTGGCAGGTCCTGGGGCCTGTGGGTTATGGCCCATCTCATCACTTGTAAACCTTGAACTCATCATCGGGCAACTGATCCTTAATCCAACATCCAACTTCCTAGTATTCTTAAATCCATCCAATTGTACTGTCTTCCTTCCTTCTATTGGCACCAAACTAGGACATGGTTACTCAGACTCATCATGGAATTTCCATTGATCCATATTTCCAACATCATACCTCCTTTATATCCAATAGTAATTTATCTCTTCATCCTCGTGGGATATCCCACATACCGAGATAAAAAAAACACTTATACTTATGAAGTCCATACTCCACTTCGTGGAACATCATTATCCTTTCCAGGGTCAAGCGTCCTTACAGGGGAATATTGGCCATCTCTGCATGGCACTTCTTCAACTGGAAAACGTGAAACACATCATGAACTCCTGACAGTCCTTCGGGTGATTCCAACTTGTTGGCCACTTCTCCCATATGTTCCAAAACTCGGTATGGTCCTTCAAATTTCGGGGCTAACTTTCCCTTAACTCCAAATAGTTTAACTCCTCGCAGAGGGAACACACGAAGACATGCTCTGTCTCCAATTTCATAGACTACCTCCTTTACATCTAATAATACTCCATACCCTCATATTCTTGGGGTATCAAACATATCGAGATAAAACTCATACTTATTTTGTTCGAAATCCACTTCGTGGAATATCATTACCTTTTTGCAAGGGTCAAGTTTCCTCACAGGGTACTACCACCCTTAAGATGCACAATCTTCCATAGACCATATTTCTCTTATCCTCGAAAATGGTCAAAATCTTTCTTCATAGAGTAACAACTCATAGAATCCAAATCAATATCAATGATGCTAACTTTATTGATTCTCAAATTATTACAATCTCCTGCATTCCATTACATGCCTCAATCCGACACCTCACTAATAAAAGAAATGTCCACACTACTACTACTATATTTCTCGTTGCACTCAACTATTTATCACAAGTCTCCGTCTCCTTGGGGCATTCTCTGGCAAAGTGCCCTGCTTCATCACAACGGAAACATATAACTTCTGATATATCACGGGGTTTCCTTGTGATTATATAGCCTCCTGGGGTCCTCATCTTCCCTTTTGGGCAATCATTGTGGTAGTGTCCTGAATTTTTACACCTGAAACATGTGATATGACTCAGGTCTCTCTTTGTAGAAATTGGGTTGTTCCTAGGATCCAATCTACTTCTCTTCCTGGAATTTTCCGTTCCAATCAGGGCTTCTATTTCCTGTGGGTCATACTCTACTTCCTCTGTCGGGAATTCTACTAAATCCCCATTCAGACAATTTTGGGAGATGTGTCCTTCTTCTCCACATGAATAGCATGACTTGGTGCAGGGTTTAATTGGTTCTTCTTTGGGTGTGTCCTTCACCTCTTCCTTCATCACAGATTCCTCTAAAATTTCCATGAGGGCTCTTTTCATTGCTTCTTTCTTCTGCTGGATGGTCCTTTGTACCATGGGGTAGATGTGACACTGAGCAGGGTAGTGGGTAGTCCCTTCACACAAGAAACAAGTGATCTGCCTAGTTGGGCATTCTTCAACTGGGTGACTTCCTTCACAATTTGGGCATTCATCCTTGTGTTCCTTATGGTTGTGTCCTATTTCTCCACAAGGCTTGTATGCACAAGGTTTCTTCATATCCTTTCCATAAGGCTTCAATTTTTGGGACACAAGACGAGATCTTTGTAGAGTCCACTTAAATTCTTTCCAAGTGGTTACTCCTTGCCATCCATTGGTGGTTTGGTACATCCTCCACCAAGTAGCAGCACCTCTTTCAAAACATTGAAGAGCATGCTGGGTCATATCCTTTCCGACTATAGGGTTATTCTTCATGTGATCCTCCATGTTCTGAATCCATCGGTTCGTCTCCAATTGACTCATCGGTCCAGAAAATACAAGCTCATCTCCATTCATCCTCTATTGGGTCCAAGGGTTTGGGGTGAGATAAGAGAGATAGAGAGGGATACACACAATACAAACAATAGTTTTGAAGAGATAGGTTTTATTGTGGCTGTCGGAAAAACAACAAACAAATGACAGCTCACAAACGTCGCATCTAACGTAGGTATAACAGGGGTTTGGTCTTCTAAAGGTCAATAAATCTTCAACGTCGCCAAACTCTTCAAGTCTTGTTCATGTCTCCGATGGCTTCTTGCAATCATGCTTGTCCTTCTCAAGTTCTTTTGCCAAATCATCTCTGCTGACGCGAAGTCTCTCGTGACGTCCTTTATATTTCTGGAGTTGCATTCCAAACTTCTGGGTTTCAACATCCTTGACATGAACCATAATCCTACTGTCCTTCAGTTCCTGACGAATCTTTGATGTCTCAAGGTTTTGCTCCTCTAGCTTGGCTACTTTCAGTTTCTGGGTTCTGAGTTCTTCATGAAACACTTCTTTGTCAAAAACTTCTTGATGTAATACTCCAGATCCTGGTGATACACTGGTCTAAAGTTAACACTTCATCTTGCTGATAGGTGCTCCATCAGCCTTCTACCATCCAATCCTTCCATGCATATGCATGCTTAACTCAACACGGTGACAATAGCATAAGCGGGCGATAACATCATGGATAGCCGTGTTTCTGCTCTTGTCATTTCCATGAGCTATCTCTCCATAGTTGATATCTCCTGCCTTAGGGTTTTCCTTGACAGAACTTTTGAGTTTCTAACTCTCCATGTTTCGGTCTTTCTCCGATACACCTTGCTCTCGAGTATTGACAGCTTCCATAGTCTACCAAGTTCCATAAGGGTAACCTTCCTAGGTCATACACATCTGGCAATTCTTCAGAGCCTTCAAATTCTCCCAGTCTTCGGAATCTTCAACCGTTGTAGTTTCCATTATCATAATGCACGGTAAAATCCTCTTCATTCCGAATGGTCTTAGTTTTCCGATATCCTGTACTTCTTGGAGTGGTCTCATCAGTCGAATCTTCGAGTGGTCAAAAGGGGAAAGGGTATGGTCTCACTAAAGGGAATATTTGAATAAGACTCGGAAAAGAAGAGAGGTAAAAGATCTTTTTGAAAAGGAAAGTTTTTGAGAAAATCCTTCCATGGGCTTGCCAGTTTCTAGGGTCACGTCCTACAGTCAACATGTGCTCTAATACCATCTTGTAGCGACCCGACCCGAATGGATCAAGTCTCTGTGCTTAAGTGTCATCCCTGGATCGGTATGCTGACACACAGTACTCAAGGATTTATAACAGAGGTAAATCACATGTATAAATTAACGTAAATACTATTACCTCAATCCAAATAGCGGAAGTAACAAGGTTGTGGATTCCCATCAACACCAACGGCAAAGTTGAGTGTAGAAATCGTAACCCTAACGAATCACTTACTCGTCGTAAGATATCCTGCAACATGAAACATTGCAGCCCGAAAACGGGTCAGCACATGGAATATGCTGGCAAATTCACACCATAGAGAAATGATGAACAAAGGCTATCGCTACATGCATATATGGCTGGTGGAAAAGCTCTATGGTTATAATGTTTTTGCGAAAAGCCAATTTTTCCCTACTTCAAAGGAATAAATTTTATTTAACTATCATGGTGGTTGTGAAACATTGAGATGGTTGACAGCATCTCAATCCCAATTAAGTATCATCATTAACCCAACAATATTAATTAAAGTAACATGATGAGATCAACGGGATAATCCAAGAACTAGATACTCAAGATGTCCATAACCGGGGACACGGCTAATCATGATTAGTTTGTACACTCTGCAGAGGTTCGTGCACTTTTCCCACAAGACTCGATCGCCTCCGCTTGATTCTCGCACTGCATGATGTTTGAGAAACGGATGACCGAGACACAGTCTTTCCGAAGAGGTCCCCTTAACCGATAGATAGGCCGGTACACCTACAATCCCCTACATCTGCTAGCCCATCATGGAAAGGTTTCCCACAACTTACTCAACTATGCTAGAGCCCATAATAGCTTGTGGCTGCACACGGAAGTTTCTAGCATGAATAATCTTATGATCCCTTTGAGCCTGGGTGGCGGTCCTTATACAAACAGACAACACTGGGTTCTCCAGGTGCCTCAATCCACCCAGATGTGAGTTTTAGTTGCCACCTTAAGTAAACCATTATTAACAATCTCACATCTGTCATGGAAATTCACTCAAACCCAATCCACGTCTACGAGCATAGCATAGCAATATAAGCAAACGTGAAGTAACTCCCAAAGGTTTGATTGTAAACAGGGCAATAGGTACTACCTCATCAACTACTTCCCAATACCCACATGTTATCAATCCTACTCATGCAATGTTTGAGGGTTGAATCTAATGCATAAAAACTGGGTATGAAAGGGATATGATCAAAGTGTGAACTTGCCTGCAATGTTGATGAAGATGATTCGCACTCAACACTCTTGATAGATCTACTCGTCACACTCTGGTCAATCTATCGCAAGCAAGCAATAGTAACCACACATAAGCAATCACTCAAAAGATCGGGAAGAACGAAGAAGACAGTTCGGAAAACATCCAATCAAAGCAAATAACTCTTGCAACATAAAACAATTTCTAACAGTACCAAAATTATATGAATTTGGCCTTATCAGAAAGTTTAGGTCAAGAGCTTCACTTTGCAAAAAGAATCAACTCAAACGGAGTTATAAAACTCAAGTTATGATCAAAAGAAGATTCAAATTCAAATCTGTTCTAAATCAAATTTTAAAACTTTCAAAAGCATGTTTGAGTTGGATTATTGGATAGAGGGGATCATAACGAAGACGTGGGCGTTGGTTTCGTTGGATTTGGACAAACGAGTAAAAAGTAGTGATCGTTTGAAAATCAGGGACTAATCTGTAAATAAAATAACTACAACTAGGTCCCTCGCGTAAATAAACAGAAAACGAAAAGACTAAATAACGAACGCTCGTTTATAAGACCTAAACAGTGGACGTTCGCTGATTAATAAAACCCTAAAAAAACAGATCTAGTCTAGTTTTTTTAATAAAACCAAAACAAATAAAAATAATAAAAAATAAACCGGGGCGGTTCACGGTTTATACCGGCTCGGGCAAATAAACCGGCGGCGGCGGCGGTTTCCGGCGAAGTGCGGCGGAGCGACGCGGCGGCGGCGGCTCGGGTCCGGCGGCTCCGGTCGTCCAGGAGGGCGATGGAGAGGTCGGGGAGGGGCGGCGCGTCGCGGCGAGGAGGATGGCGGCGTCGGCGGCGGTCGACGGCGACGAGGGCGGCGGCTATGGCTTCCGGCGGCGGTGAGCTCCGGCGGCGGCGGCGCGGGCTCTGGCGGCTCGGGCTCCGAGGAAAAGGGGGCCGGGGCGCGCCTTTTAAGAGGGGGGCGAGGAGGTGGCGTGGGGAAGGGGGCAGAGGAGGCCGGAGGCGGCACGGCGTCCATGGCGGCGGCGGTCGGCGTGCGGGAGCCGGAGTCCGGGCGGAGGTCGGGGACGCGCGGGGCTAGGCTGGCTGGGCCGCGGCCTTGCTGGGTGCTGGGCCGGCCCAGTTCGGCGGAGGATTTTTTTTAATAAACAGAGAAAGAAATAATAAAACAAAAGAAAATGAAAATATTATATAGGCATATAATATATCAAAATTTTCAGAAAAAGATTTCCTACAGCGTGAACATTTTTGTAGAGTCAGATAAAATCCACACAAATTTTAATAAATAAAACAGTGGTGCTGCCTTAATAAAAGCCAATAAAAATCATTTTAAAAATACCAAAATGATTTCAAATTTATTTTTCTCCAATTTTCTGATGTAGGGAATCATGTTACCCTATTTTCTGTATATTTTATTTTGGAGAAAAATAATTTGAACAAAACTCAAATAAGTCAATATTGGAAAAATAATTTCAAAGGGGACTTCGAATTTAATCCTTTGAAACTCCCAACTCCTATCTCATATGTTTTGAAGAAGTCATTTTATCTTCTCTCGTGAAAATCATTGAGTTGCATAAAGTTTCAGAAATGGGAAATATTTTCAAATGAAATTCAAATATTTTCAACACCCCTTGTCATTTAAATAAATGGAAGAAGTCATGTCATCTTCTCTCCAGGGTTTTGTGGTGAAAAGAATTTGAATTCATGGAGATCATAAAAGCAAAATGAAAGTTTGGGAAAGTCCTTTTATTCCCTCTCATTTAACTTTCAAAAGATTTCGAATTCCACTCACTTTCAGTCAATCAATCAAACAATCAATCAAATCTATCTGTTTATTATAATATTCCAAAATTTAGAATTTTGGGATGTTACAGTCTCAGCACGAAGAACTTTCGCAACGGTGCATACTCAGGGAGAACACTTATACTTTGATAATTTAGTGAGGGATCATCTTATAATGCTACCGTCAATCAAAGCAAGATAAGATGCATAAAAAGATAAACATCACATGCAATCAATATAAGTGATATGATATGGCCATCATCATCTTGTGCTTGTGATCTCCATCTCCGAAGCACCGTCATGATCACCATCGTCACCGGTGCAACACCTCGATCTCCATCGTAGCATCGTTGTCGTCTCACCAATCTTGTGCTTCTACGACTATCGCTACCGCTTAGTGATAAAGTAAAGCATTACAGGGCGATTGCATTGCATACAATAAAGCGACAACCATATGGCTCCGGGGCGGGGGCGACGGCGACGGCGGGGGCGACGGACAGCGACGGCGTGGGCTCCGGGGCGGGGGCGACGGCGACGGCATCCGGCAGCCTGGCGGCGTCCTCTCCGCGCGCGTCGTCGGGGGCGAACTGCAAGATGCAAACCAGGATTTTCACAAGTATGCCTTATATACATGAAGCTTTAGTCCCGGTTCTTGTCACGGACCGGGACAAATGCCCCTCTTTGGTCCCGGTTGGTCCACCAACCGGGACCAAAGGCCTCTTTTCAGTAGCCCAAAGGGCGGGAAGCGGCGGCCTTTCATCCCGGTTGGTGGCACCAACCGGGACTAAAGGGGGGCATTGGTTCCGGTTGGTGCCACCAACCGGGACCAAAGGTGGGCATTGGTCCCGGTTCGTGGCACCAACCGGGACCAATGTCCTGCGCCTGCCAAAGCCGCGGTGCGGTGGGATGTTTAGTCCCACCTCGCTAGCCGAGGAGCGGCATGACCTGTTTATAAGCCCTGCCCCGCCAGCTCCATTGAACTCCTCTGAACTGCAGGCCTCTGGGCCTAATCTTGCACTGCTATGCCTGTGGGCCTTCTGCGGGCCTGAATCCTGGCCCATGGATGGGTTTCTAGTCATATTCACGCCGTGGTGGCCTCTTAGGTGGCATTTTTTCCCCAGTTATTTTTTTTTCTTTTTTGCTTTATTTATTTTATTTTGTTTCTACTTTCAACAAAATACTTATTTATTTTATTTTATTTTGTTTCTAATTACTTATTTATTTTACTTTATGATAATTCTTTTTGCTATTAAAGATTCTATCAAAAAAAAGTTCTTTATAAAAATTCTTTTTGCTTTTAATGATTTTGAACAGAAAATACTTCGATAATTTTAGTTGCATCAATTTTATATGATTTTAGTTTCAATAATACTAGAGGTTTCTTATAATGTTTTGAACAGAAAATACTTTGTTAATTTTAGTTTCATAAATTTTATTAAAGTTTCTCTTATTTTGCTTCTACTTATAAATTTTATATTATTTTGTTTCTAATTACTTATTTATTTTATTTGTTATTTTTCATGCACCATTTTTCATGCATTTACTAATTATTTTGAGCTATAAGACACTAAAATTGAAAAGCATTTCAAATGAACTCTGAAAAGGTTGAAAGTTGGCATGGTATCATCATTTCATCCACATAGCATGTGCAAGAAAGTTGAGAGGGTTACGGAAAAAACTAGATGCACTTCGTGTACAAAACGGACAATCTCTTTCAAAGTATCAGCATTTCATACGGAAACTCGTCTGTTAGAAAGGGATTTCATTTTTTTAAACTTATTTGAACTCCTGACTTTTTGTGTGTTCAAAATGCACCATTCAAAGCCACATCATCATTTTTCAATCCTTTCTGACTTCATTTGTTATTTTTCATGCATTTACAAATTATTTTGAGCTATAAGACCCTAAAATTGAAAAGCATTTCAAATGAACTCTGAAAAGGTTGAAAGTTGGCATGGTATCATCATTTCATCCATATAGCATGTGCAAGAAAGTTGAGAGGGTCCCGGCAAAAACTGGATGCACTTCGTGTACAAAACGGACAATCTCTTTCAAAGTATCAGGATTTCATACGGAAACTCGTCTGTTACAAAGGGATTTCATTTTTAAAACTTATTTGAACTTCTGACTTTTTGTGTGTTCAAAATGCACCATTCAAAGCCACATCATCATTTTTCAATCCTTTTTGACTTCATTTGTTATTTTTCATGCATTTACTAATTATTTTGAGGTATTAGACCCTAAAATTGAAAAGCATTTCAAATGAACTCTGAAAAGGTTGAAAGTTGGCATGGTATCATCATTTCATCCACATAGCATGTGCAAGAAAGTTGACAGGGTCCCGGCAAAAACTGGATGAACTTCGTGTACAAAACGGACAATCTCTTTCAAAGTATCAGGATTTCATACGGAAACACGTCTATTACAAAGGGATTTCATTTTTTAAAACTTATTTGAACTCCTGACTTTTTGTGTGTTCAAAATGCACCATTCAAAGCCACATCATCATTTTTCAATCCTTTCTGACTTCATTTGTTATTTTTCATGCATTTACTAATTATTTTGAGCTATAATACCCTAAAATTGAAAAGCATTTCAAATGAACTCTAAAAAGGTTGAAAGTTGGCATGGTATCATCATTTCATCCACATAGCATGTGCAAGAAAGTTGAGAGGGTTACGGCAAAAACTGGATACACTTCATGTACAAAACGGACAATCTCTTTCAAAGTTTCAGGATTCCATACGGAAACTCGTCTGTTACAAAGGTATTTCATTATTTTAAACTTATTTGAACTCCTAACTTTTTGTGTGTTCAGAATGCACCATTCAAAGCCACATCATCATTTTTCAATCCTTTCTGACTTCATTTGTTATTTTTGATGTATTTACTAATTTTTTTGAGCTTTAAGACCCTAAAATTGAAAAGCATTTCAAATGAACTCTGAAAAGGTTGAAAGTTGGCATGGTATCATCATTTCATCCACATAGCATGTGCAAGAAAGTTGAGAGGGTTACGGCAAAAACTGGATGCACTTCGTGTACAAAACGGACAATCTCTTTCAAAGTATCAGGATTTCATACGGAAACTCGTCTGTTACAAAGGGATTTCATTTTTTAAAACTTATTTGAACTCCTGACTTTTTGTGTGTTCAAAATGCACCATTCAAAGCCACATCATCATTTTTCAATCCTTTCTGACTTCATTTATTATTTTTCATGCATTTACTAATTATTTTGAGCTATAAGACCATAAAATTGAAAAGCATTTCAAATGAACTCTGAAAAGGTTGAAAGTTGGCATCATCATTTCATCCACATAGCATGTGCAAGAAAGTTGACAGGGTCCCGGCAAAAACTGGATGCACTTCGTGTACAAAACGGACAATCTCTTTCAAAGTATCAGGATTTCATACGGAAACTCGTCTGTTACAAAGGGATTTCATTTTTAAAACTTATTTGAACTTCTGACTTTTTGTGTGTTCAAAATGCACCATTCAAAGCCACATCATCATTTTTCAATCCTTTTTGACTTCATTTGTTATTTTTCATGCATTTACTAATTTTTTTGAGCTATAAGACCCTAAAATTGAAAAGCATTTCAAATGAACCCTGAAAAGGTTGAAAGTTGGCATGGTATCATCATTTCATCCACATAGCATGTGCAAGAAAGTTGAGATGGTCCCGGCAAAAACTGGATGCACTTCGTGTACAAAACGGACAATCTCTTTCAAAGTATCAGGATTTCATACGGAAACTCGTCTGTCACAAAGGGATTTCATTTTTTAAAACTTATTTGAACTCCTGACTTTTTGTGTGTTCAAAATGCACCATTCAAAGCCACATCATCATTTTTCAATCCTTTCTGACTTCATTTGTTATTTTTCATACATTTACTAATTATTTTGAGCTATAAGACCCTAAAATTTAAAAGCATTTCAAATGAACTCTGAAAAGGTTGAAAGTTGGCATGATATCATCATTTCATCCACATAGCATGTGCAAGAAAGTTGAGAGGGTCCCGGCAGAAACTGGATGCACTTCGTGTACAAAACGGACAATCTCTTTCAAAGTTTCAGGATTTCATACAGAAACTCGTCTGTTACAAAGGTATTTCATTATTTTAAACTTATTTGAACTCCTGACTTTTTGTGTGTTCAGAATGCACCATTCAAACCCACATCATCATTTTTACATCCTTTCTGACTTCATTTGTTATTTTTCATGCATTTACTAATTTTTTTGAGCTTTAAGACCCTAAAATTGAAAAGCATTTCAAATGAACTCTGAAAAGGTTGAAAGTTGGCATCATCATTTCATCCACATAGCATGTGCAAGAAAGTTGACAGGGTCCCGGCAAAAACTGGATGCACTTCGTGTACAAAACGGACAATCTCTTTCAAAGTATCAGGATTTCATACGGAAACTCGTCTGTTACAAAGGGATTTCATTTTTAAAACTTATTTGAACTTCTGACTTTTTGTGTGTTCAAAATGCACCATTCAAAGCCACATCATCATTTTTCAATCCTTTTTGACTTCATTTGTTATTTTTCATGCATTTACTAATTTTTTTGAGCTATAAGACCCTAAAATTGAAAAGCATTTCAAATGAACCCTGAAAAGGTTGAAAGTTGGCATGGTATTATCATTTCGTCCACATAGCATGTGCAAGAAAGTTGAGATGGTCCCGGCAAAAACTGGATGCACTTCGTGTACAAAACGGACAATCTCTTTCAAAGTATCAGGATTTCATACGGAAACTCGTCTGTTACAAAGGGATTTCATTTTTTAAAACTTATTTGAACTCCTGACTTTTTGTGTGTTCAAAATGCACCATTCAAAGCCACATCATCATTTTTCAATCCTTTCTGACTACATTTGTTATTTTTCATACATTTACTAATTATTTTGAGCTATAAGACCCTAAAATTTAAAAGCATTTCAAATGAACTCTGAAAAGGTTGAAAGTTGGCATGATATCATCATTTCATCCACATAGCATGTGCAAGAAAGTTGAGAGGGTCCCGGCAGAAACTGGATGCACTTCGTGTACAAAACGGACAATCTCTTTCAAAGTTTCAGGATTTCATACGGAAACTCGTCTGTTACAAAGGTATTTCATTATTTTAAACTTATTTGAACTCCTGACTTTTTGTGTGTTCAGAATGCACCATTCAAACCCACATCATCATTTTTACATCCTTTCTGACTTCATTTGTTATTTTTCATGTATTTACTAATTTTTTTGAGCTTTAAGACCCTAAAATTGAAAAGCATTTCAAATGAACTCTGAAAAGGTTGAAAGTTGGCATGGTATCATCATTTCATCCACATAGCATGTGCAATAAAGTTGAGAGGGTTACGGCAAAAACTGGATGCACTTCGTGTACAAAACGGACAATCTCTTTCAAAGTATCAGGATTTCATACGGAAACTCGTGTATTACAAAGGGATTTCATTTTTTAAAACTTATTTGAACTCCTGACTTTTTGTGTGTTCAAAATGCACCATTCAAAGCCACATCATCATTTTTCAATCCTTTCTGACTTCATTTGTTATTTTTCATGCATTTACTAATTATTTTGAGCTATAATACCCTAAAATTGAAAAGCATTTCAAATGAACTCTAAAAAGGTTGAAAGTTGGCATGGTATCATCATTTCATCCACATAGCATGTGCAAGAAAGTTGAGAGGGTTACGGCAAAAACTGGATACACTTCATGTACAAAACGGACAATCTCTTTCAAAGTTTCAGGATTCCATACGGAAACTCGTCTGTTACAAAGGTATTTCATTATTTTAAACTTATTTGAACTCCTAACTTTTTGTGTGTTCAGAATGCACCATTCAAAGCCACATCATCATTTTTCAATCCTTTCTGACTTCATTTGTTATTTTTCATGTATTTACTAATTTTTTTGAGCTTTAAGACCCTAAAATTGAAAAGCATTTCAAATGAACTCTGAAAAGGTTGAAAGTTGGCATGGTATCATCATTTCATCCACATAGCTTGTGCAAGAAAGTTGAGAGGGTCCCGGCAAAAACTGGATACACTTCGTGTACAAAACGGACAATCTCTTTCAAAGTATCAGGATTTCATACGGAAACTCGTCTGTTACAAAGGGATTTCATTTTTTGAAACTTATTTGAACTCCTGACTTTGTGTGTGTTCAAAATGCACCATTCAAAGCCACATCATCATTTTTCAATCCTTTCTGACTTCATTTGTCATTTTTCATGCATTTACTAATTATTTTGAGCTATAAGACCCTAAAATTGAAAAGCCTTTCAAATGAACTCTGAAAAGGTTGAAAGTTGCCATGGTATCATCATTTCATCCACATAGCATGTGCAAGAAAGTTGAGAGGGTCCCAGCAAAAACTGGATGCACTTCGTGTACAAAACGGACAATCTCTATCATCATTTTTCAATCCTTTCTGACTTCATTTGTCATTTTCATGCATTTACTAATTATTTTGAGCTATAAGACCCTAAAATTGAAAAGCATTTCAAATGAACTCTGAAAAGGTTGAAAGTTGGCATGGAATCATCATTTCATCCACATAGCATGTGCAAGAAAGTTGAGAGGGTCCCGGCAGAAACTGGATGCACTTCGTGTACAAAACGGACAATCTCTTTCAAAGTTTCAGGATTTCATACGGAAACTCGTCTGTTATTAAGGGATTTCATTTTTTAAAACTTATTTGAACTCCTGACTTTTTGTGTGTTCAAAATGCACCATTCAAAGCCACATCATCATTTTTCAGTCCTTTCTGACTTCATTTATTATTTTTCATGCATTTACTAATTATTTTGAGCTATAAGACCCTAAAATTGAAAAGCATTTCAAATGAACTCTGAAAAGGTTGAAAATTGGCATGGTATCATCATTTCATCCACATAGCATGTGCAAGAAAGTTGAGAGGGTCCCGGCAAAAACTGGATGCACTTCGTGTACAAAACGGACAATCTCTTTCAAAGTATCAGTATTTCTTACGGAAACTCGTCTGTTACAAAGGGATTTCATTTTTAAAACTTATTTGAACTTCTGACTTTTTGTGTGTTCAAAATGCACCATTCAAAGCCACATCATCATTTTTCAATCCTTTTTGACTTCATTTGTTATTTTTCATGCATTTACTGATTATTTTGAGGTATTAGACCCTAAAATTGAAAAGCATTTCAAATGAACTCTGAAAAGGTTGAAAGTTGGCATGGTATCATCATTTCATCCACATAGCATGTGCAAGAAAGTTGACAGGGTCCCGGCAAAAACTGGATGAACTTCGTGTACAAAACGGACAATCTCTTTCAAAGTATCAGGATTTCATACGGAAACACGTCTATTACAAAGGGATTTCATTTTTTAAAACTTATTTGAACTCCTGACTTTTTGTGTGTTCAAAATGCACCATTCAAAGCCACATCATCATTTTTCAATCCTTTCTGACTTCATTTGTTATTTTTCATGCATTTACTAATTATTTTGAGCTATAATACCCTAAAATTGAAAAGCATTTCAAATGAACTCTAAAAAGGTTGAAAGTTGGCATGGTATCATCATTTCATCCACATAGCATGTGCAAGAAAGTTGAGAGGGTTACGGCAAAAACTGGATACACTTCATGTACAAAACGGACAATCTCTTTCAAAGTTTCAGGATTCCATACGGAAACTCGTCTGTTACAAAGGTATTTCATTATTTTAAACTTATTTGAACTCCTAACTTTTTGTGTGTTCAGAATGCACCATTCAAAGCCACATCATCATTTTTCAATCCTTTCTGACTTCATTTGTTATTTTTCATGTATTTACTAATTTTTTTGAGCTTTAAGACCCTAAAATTGAAAAGCATTTCAAATGAACTCTGAAAAGGTTGAAAGTTGGCATGGTATCATCATTTCATCCACATAGCATGTGCAAGAAAGTTGAGAGGGTTACGGCAAAAACTGGATGCACTTCGTGTACAAAACGGACAATCTCTTTCAAAGTATCAGGATTTCATACGGAAACTCGTCTGTTACAAAGGGATTTCATTTTTAAAACTTATTTGAACTTCTGACTTTTTGTGTGTTCAAAATGCACCATTCAAAGCCACATCATCATTTTTCAATCCTTTTTGACTTCATTTGTTATTTTTCATGCATTTACTAATTATTTTGAGGTATTAGACCCTAAAATTGAAAAGCATTTCAAATGAACTCTGAAAAGGTTGAAAGTTGGCATGGTATCATCATTTCATCCACATAGCATGTGCAAGAAAGTTGACAGGGTCCCGGCAAAAACTGGATGAACTTCGTGTACAAAACGGACAATCTCTTTCAAAGTATCAGGATTTCATACGGAAACACGTCTATTACAAAGGGATTTCATTTTTTAAAACTTATTTGAACTCCTGACTTTTTGTGTGTTCAAAATGCACCATTCAAAGCCACATCATCATTTTTCAATCCTTTCTGACTTCATTTGTTATTTTTCATGCATTTACTAATTATTTTGAGCTATAATACCCTAAAATTGAAAAGCATTTCAAATGAACTCTAAAAAGGTTGAAAGTTGGCATGGTATCATCATTTCATCCACATAGCATGTGCAAGAAAGTTGAGAGGGTTACGGCAAAAACTGGATACACTTCATGTACAAAACGGACAATCTCTTTCAAAGTTTCAGGATTCCATACGGAAACTCGTCTGTTACAAAGGTATTTCATTATTTTAAACTTATTTGAACTCCTAACTTTTTGTGTGTTCAGAATGCACCATTCAAAGCCACATCATCATTTTTCAATCCTTTCTGACTTCATTTGTTATTTTTGATGTATTTACTAATTTTTTTGAGCTTTAAGACCCTAAAATTGAAAAGCATTTCAAATGAACTCTGAAAAGGTTGAAAGTTGGCATGGTATCATCATTTCATCCACATAGCATGTGCAAGAAAGTTGAGAGGGTTACGGCAAAAACTGGATGCACTTCGTGTACAAAACGGACAATCTCTTTCAAAGTATCAGGATTTCATACGGAAACTCGTCTGTTACAAAGGGATTTCATTTTTTAAAACTTATTTGAACTCCTGACTTTTTGTGTGTTCAAAATGCACCATTCAAAGCCACATCATCATTTTTCAATCCTTTCTGACTTCATTTATTATTTTTCATGCATTTACTAATTATTTTGAGCTATAAGACCCTAAAATTGAAAAGCCTTTCAAATGAACTCTGAAAAGGTTGAAAGTTGCCATGGTATCATCATTTCATCCACATAGCATGTGCAAGAAAGTTGAGAGGGTCCCAGCAAAAACTGGATGCACTTCGTGTACAAAACGGACAATCTCTATCATCATTTTTCAATCCTTTCTGACTTCATTTGTCATTTTCATGCATTTACTAATTATTTTGAGCTATAAGACCCTAAAATTGAAAAGCATTTCAAATGAACTCTGAAAAGGTTGAAAGTTGGCATGGAATCATCATTTCATCCACATAGCATGTGCAAGAAAGTTGAGAGGGTCCCGGCAGAAACTGGATGCACTTCGTGTACAAAACGGACAATCTCTTTCAAAGTTTCAGGATTTCATACGGAAACTCGTCTGTTATTAAGGGATTTCATTTTTTAAAACTTATTTGAACTCCTGACTTTTTGTGTGTTCAAAATGCACCATTCAAAGCCACATCATCATTTTTCAGTCCTTTCTGACTTCATTTATTATTTTTCATGCATTTACTAATTATTTTGAGCTATAAGACCCTAAAATTGAAAAGCATTTCAAATGAACTCTGAAAAGGTTGAAAATTGGCATGGTATCATCATTTCATCCACATAGCATGTGCAAGAAAGTTGAGAGGGTCCCGGCAAAAACTGGATGCACTTCGTGTACAAAACGGACAATCTCTTTCAAAGTATCAGTATTTCTTACGGAAACTCGTCTGTTACAAAGGGATTTCATTTTTAAAACTTATTTGAACTTCTGACTTTTTGTGTGTTCAAAATGCACCATTCAAAGCCACATCATCATTTTTCAATCCTTTTTGACTTCATTTGTTATTTTTCATGCATTTACTAATTATTTTGAGGTATTAGACCCTAAAATTGAAAAGCATTTCAAATGAACTCTGAAAAGGTTGAAAGTTGGCATGGTATCATCATTTCATCCACATAGCATGTGCAAGAAAGTTGACAGGGTCCCGGCAAAAACTGGATGAACTTCGTGTACAAAACGGACAATCTCTTTCAAAGTATCAGGATTTCATACGGAAACACGTCTATTACAAAGGGATTTCATTTTTTTAAACTTATTTGAACTCCTGACTTTTTGTGTGTTCAAAATGCACCATTCAAAGCCACATCATCATTTTTCAATCCTTTCTGACTTCATTTGTTATTTTTCATGCATTTACTAATTATTTTGAGCTATAATACCCTAAAATTGAAAAGCATTTCAAATGAACTCTAAAAAGGTTGAAAGTTGGCATGGTATCATCATTTCATCCACATAGCATGTGCAAGAAAGTTGAGAGGGTTACGGCAAAAACTGGATACACTTCATGTACAAAACGGACAATCTCTTTCAAAGTTTCAGGATTCCATACGGAAACTCGTCTGTTACAAAGGTATTTCATTATTTTAAACTTATTTGAACTCCTAACTTTTTGTGTGTTCAGAATGCACCATTCAAAGCCACATCATCATTTTTCAATCCTTTCTGACTTCATTTGTTATTTTTCATGTATTTACTAATTTTTTTGAGCTTTAAGACCCTAAAATTGAAAAGCATTTCAAATGAACTCTGAAAAGGTTGAAAGTTGGCATGGTATCATCATTTCATCCACATAGCATGTGCAAGAAAGTTGAGAGGGTTACGGCAAAAACTGGATGCACTTCGTGTACAAAACGGACAATCTCTTTCAAAGTATCAGGATTTCATACGGAAACTCGTCTGTTACAAAGGGATTTCATTTTTAAAACTTATTTGAACTTCTGACTTTTTGTGTGTTCAAAATGCACCATTCAAAGCCACATCATCATTTTTCAATCCTTTTTGACTTCATTTGTTATTTTTCATGCATTTACTAATTATTTTGAGGTATTAGACCCTAAAATTGAAAAGCATTTCAAATGAACTCTGAAAAGGTTGAAAGTTGGCATGGTATCATCATTTCATCCACATAGCATGTGCAAGAAAGTTGACAGGGTCCCGGCAAAAACTGGATGAACTTCGTGTACAAAACGGACAATCTCTTTCAAAGTATCAGGATTTCATACGGAAACACGTCTATTACAAAGGGATTTCATTTTTTAAAACTTATTTGAACTCCTGACTTTTTGTGTGTTCAAAATGCACCATTCAAAGCCACATCATCATTTTTCAATCCTTTCTGACTTCATTTGTTATTTTTCATGCATTTACTAATTATTTTGAGCTATAATACCCTAAAATTGAAAAGCATTTCAAATGAACTCTAAAAAGGTTGAAAGTTGGCATGGTATCATCATTTCATCCACATAGCATGTGCAAGAAAGTTGAGAGGGTTACGGCAAAACTGGATACACTTCATGTACAAAACGGACAATCTCTTTCAAAGTTTCAGGATTCCATACGGAAACTCGTCTGTTACAAAGGTATTTCATTATTTTAAACTTATTTGAACTCCTAACTTTTTGTGTGTTCAGAATGCACCATTCAAAGCCACATCATCATTTTTCAATCCTTTCTGACTTCATTTGTTATTTTTGATGTATTTACTAATTTTTTTGAGCTTTAAGACCCTAAAATTGAAAAGCATTTCAAATGAACTCTGAAAAGGTTGAAAGTTGGCATGGTATCATCATTTCATCCACATAGCATGTGCAAGAAAGTTGAGAGGGTTACGGCAAAAACTGGATGCACTTCGTGTACAAAACGGACAATCTCTTTCAAAGTATCAGGATTTCATACGGAAACTCGTCTGTTACAAAGGGATTTCATTTTTTAAAACTTATTTGAACTCCTGACTTTTTGTGTGTTCAAAATGCACCATTCAAAGCCACATCATCATTTTTCAATCCTTTCTGACTTCATTTATTATTTTTCATGCATTTACTAATTATTTTGAGCTATAAGACCATAAAATTGAAAAGCATTTCAAATGAACTCTGAAAAGGTTGAAAGTTGGCATCATCATTTCATCCACATAGCATGTGCAAGAAAGTTGACAGGGTCCCGGCAAAAACTGGATGCACTTCGTGTACAAAACGGACAATCTCTTTCAAAGTATCAGGATTTCATACGGAAACTCGTCTGTTACAAAGGGATTTCATTTTTAAAACTTATTTGAACTTCTGACTTTTTGTGTGTTCAAAATGCACCATTCAAAGCCACATCATCATTTTTCAATCCTTTTTGACTTCATTTGTTATTTTTCATGCATTTACTAATTTTTTTGAGCTATAAGACCCTAAAATTGAAAAGCATTTCAAATGAACCCTGAAAAGGTTGAAAGTTGGCATGGTATTATCATTTCGTCCACATAGCATGTGCAAGAAAGTTGAGATGGTCCCGGCAAAAACTGGATGCACTTCGTGTACAAAACGGACAATCTCTTTCAAAGTATCAGGATTTCATACGGAAACTCGTCTGTTACAAAGGGATTTCATTTTTTAAAACTTATTTGAACTCCTGACTTTTTGTGTGTTCAAAATGCACCATTCAAAGCCACATCATCATTTTTCAATCCTTTCTGACTTCATTTGTTATTTTTCATGCATTTACTAATTATTTTGAGCTATAAGACCCTAAAATTTAAAAGCATTTCAAATGAACTCTGAAAAGGTTGAAAGTTGGCATGATATCATCATTTCATCCACATAGCATGTGCAAGAAAGTTGAGAGGGTCCCGGCAGAAACTGGATGCACTTCGTGTACAAAACGGACAATCTCTTTCAAAGTTTCAGGATTTCATACGGAAACTCGTCTGTTACAAAGGTATTTCATTATTTTAAACTTATTTGAACTCCTGACTTTTTGCGTGTTCAGAATGCACCATTCAAACCCACATCATCATTTTTACATCCTTTCTGACTTCATTTGTTATTTTTCATGTATTTACTAATTTTTTTGAGCTTTAAGAACCTAAAATTGAAAAGCATTTCAAATGAACTCTGAAAAGGTTGAAAGTTGGCATGGTATCATCATTTCATCCACATAGCATGTGCAATAAAGTTGAGAGGGTTACGGCAAAAACTGGATGCACTTCGTGTACAAAACGGACAATCTCTTTCAAAGTATCAGGATTTCATACGGAAACTCGTCTGTTATAAAGGGATTTCATTTTTTAAAACTTATTTGAACTCCTGACTTTTTGTGTGTTCAAAATGCACCATTCAAAGCCACATCATCATTTTTCAGTCCTTTCTGACTTCATTTATTATTTTTCATGCATTTACTAATTATTTTGAGCTATAAGACCCTAAAATTGAAAAGCATTTCAAATGAACTCTGAAAAGGTTGAAAATTGGCATGGTATCATCATTTCATCCACATAGCATGTGCAAGAAAGTTGAGAGGGTCCCGGCAAAAACTGGATGCACTTCGTGTACAAAACGAACAATCTCTTTCAAAGTATGAGGATTTCATACGGAAACTCGTCTGTTACAAAGGGATTTCATTTTTTTAAACTTATTTGAACTCCTGACTTTTTGTGTGTTCAAAATGCACCATTCAAAGCCACATCATCATTTTTCAATCCTTTCTGACTTCATTTGTTATTTTTCATGCATTTACAAATTATTTTGAGCTATAAGACCCTAAAATTGAAAAGCATTTCAAATGAACCCTGAAAAGGTTGAAAGTTGGCATGGTATTATCATTTCGTCCACATAGCATGTGCAAGAAAGTTGAGATGGTCCCGGCAAAAACTGGATGCACTTCGTGTACAAAACGGACAATCTCTTTCAAAGTATCAGGATTTCATACGGAAACTCGTCTGTTACAAAGGGATTTCATTTTTTAAAACTTATTTGAACTCCTGACTTTTTGTGTGTTCAAAATGCACCATTCAAAGCCACATCATCATTTTTCAATCCTTTCTAACTTCATTTGTTATTTTTCATGCATTTACTAATTATTTTGAGCTATAAGACTCTAAAATTGAAAAGCATTTCAAATGAACTCTGAAAAGGTTGAAAGTTGGCATGATATCATCATTTTATCCACATAGCATGTGCAAGAAAGTTGAGAGGGTCCCGGCAGAAACTGGATGCACTTCGTGTACAAAACGGACAATCTCTTTCAAAGTATCAGGATTTCATACGGAAACTCGTCTGTTACAAAGGGATTTCATTTTTTAAAACTTATTTGAACTCCTGACTTTTTGTGTGTTCAAAATGCCCCATTCAAAGCCACATCATCATTTTTCAATCCTTTCTGACTTCATTTGTTATTTTTCATTCATTTACTAATTATTTTGAGCTATAAGACCCTAAAATTGAAAAGCATTTCAAATGAACTGTGAAAAGGTTGAAAGTTGGCATGGTATCATCATTTCATCCACAAAGCATGTGCAAGAAAGTTGAGAGGGTCCCGGCAAAAACTGGATGCACTTCGTGTACAAAACGGACAATCTCTTTCAAAGTATCACGATTTCATACGGAAACTTGTCTGTTACAAAGGGATTTCATTTTTAAAACTTATTTGAACTTCTGACTTTTTGTGTGTTCAAAATGCACCATTCAAAGCCACATCATCATTTTTCAATCCTTTCTCACTTCATTTGTTATTTTTCATGCATGTACTAATTATTTTGAGCTATAAGACCCTAAAATTGAAAAGCATTTCAAATGAACTCTGAAAAGGTTGAAAGTTGGCATGGCATCATCATTTCATCCACATAGCATGTGCAAGAAAGTTGAGAGGGTCCCGGCAAAAACTGGATGCACTTCGTGTACAAAACGGACAACCTCTTTCAAAGTATCAGGATTTCATACGGAAACTCATCTGTTACAAAGGGATTTCATTTTTTAAAACTTATTTGAACTCCTGACTTTGTGTGTGTTCAAAATGCACCATTCAAAGCCACATCATCTTTTTCAATCCTTTCTGACTTCATTTGTCATTTTTCATGCATTTACTAATTATTTTGAGCTATAAGACCCTAAAATTGAAAAGCCTTTCAAATGAACTCTGAAAAGGTTGAAAGTTGGCATGGTATCATCATTTCATCCACATAGCATGTGCAAGAAAGTTGAGAGGGTCCCGGCAAAAACTAGATACACTTCGTGTACAAAACGGACAATCTCTTTCTAAGTATCAGGATTCCATACGGAAACTCGTCTGTTACAAAGGGATTTCATTTTTTAAAAACTTATTTGAACTCCTAACTTTTTGTGTGTTCAGAATGCACCATTCAAAGCCACATCATCATTTTTCAATCCTGTCTGACTTCATTTGTTATTTTTCATGCATTTACTAATTATTTTGAGCTATAAGACCCTAAAATTGAAAAGCATTTGAAATGAACTCTGAAAAGGTTGAAAGTTGGCATGGTATCATCATTTCATCCACATAGCATGTGCAAGAAAGTTGAGAGGGTCCGGCAAAAACTGGATGCACTTCGTGTACAAAACGGACAATCTCTTTCAAAGTATCACGATTTAATACGGAAACTCGTTTGTTACAAAGGGATTTCATTTTTTAAAACTCATTTGAACTCCTGACTTTTTGTGTGTTCAAAATGCACCATTCAAAGCCACATCATCATTTTTCAATCCTTTCTGACTTCATTTGTTATTTTTCATGAATTTACTAATTATTTTGAGCTATAAGACCCTAAAATTGAAAAGCATTTCAAATGAACTCTGAAAAGGTTGAAAGTTGGCATGGTATCATCATTTCATCCACATAGCATGTGCAAGAAAGTTGACAGGGTTACGACAAAAACTGGATGCACTTCGTGTACAAAACGGACAATCTCTTTCAAAGTATCACGATTTCGTACGGAAACTCGTCTGTTACAAAGGGATTTCATTTTTTAAAACTTATTTGAACTCCTGACTTTTTGTGTGTTCAAAATGCACCATTCAAAGCCACATCATCATTTTTCAATCCTTTCTCACTTCATTTGTTATTTTTCATGCATTTACTAATTATTTTGAGCTATAAGACCATAAAATTGAAAAGCATTTCAAATGAACTCTGAAAAGGTTGAAAGTTGGCATGGTATCATCATTTCATCCACATAGCATGTGCAAGAAAGTTGAGAGGGTCCCGGCAAAAACTGGATGCACTTCGTGTACAAAACGGACAATCTCTTTCAAAGTATCAGGATTTCATACGGAAACTCGTGTGTTACAAAGGGATTTCATTTTTTAAAACTTATTTGAACTCCTGACTTTGTGTGTGTTCAAAATGCAGCATTCAAAGCCACATCATGATTTTTCAATCCTTTCTGACTTCATTTGTCATTTTTCATGCATTTACTAATTACTTTGAGCTATAAGACCCTAAAATTGAAAAGCCTTTCAAATGAACTCCGAAAGGTTGAAAGTTGGCATGGTATCATCATTTCATCCACATAGCATGTGCAAGAAAGTTGAGAGGGTCCCGGCAAAAACTGGATGCACTTCGTGTACAAAACGGACAATCTCTATTATCATTTTTCAATCCTTTCTGACTTCATTTGTTATTTTTCATGCATTTACTAATTATTTTGAGCTATAAGACCCTAAAATTGAAAAGGATTTCAAATGAACTCTGAAAAGGTTGAAAGTTGGCATGGTATCATCATTTCATCCACATAGCATGTGCAAGAAAGTTGAGAGGGTCCCGGCGGAAACTGGATGCACTTTGTGTACAAAACGGATAATCTCTTTCAAAGTATCAGGATTTCATACGGAAACTCGTCTGTTACAAAGGGATTTCATTTTTTAAAACTTATTTGAACTCCTGACTTTTTGTGTGTTCAAACTGCACCATTCAAAGCCACATCATCATTTTTCAATCCTGTCTGGCTTCATTTGTTATTTTTCATGCATTTACTATTTATTTTGAGCTATAAGACACTAAAATTGAAAAGCATTTCAAATGAAATCTGAAAAGGTTGAAAGTTGGCATGGTATCATCAGTTCATCCACATAGCATGTGCAAGAAAGTTGAGAGGGTCCCGGCAAAAACTGGATGCACTTCGTGTACAAAACGGACAATCTCTTTCAAAGTATCAGGATTTAATACGGAAACTCGTTTGTTACAAAGGGATTTCATTTTTTTAAACTCATTTGAACTCCTGACTTTTTGTGTGTTCAAAATGCACCATTCAAAGCCACATCATCATTTTTCAATCCTTTCTGACTTCATTTGTTATTTTTCATGCATTTACTAATTATTTTGAGCTATAAGACCCTAAAATTGAAAAGCATTTCAAATAACTCTGAAAAGGTTGAAAGTTGGCATGGTATCATCATTTCATCCACATAGCATGTGCAAGAAAGTTGATAGGGTCCCGGCAAAAACTGGATGCACTTCGTGTACAAAACGGACAATCTCTTTCATAGTATCAGGATTTCATACGGAAACTCGTCTATTACAAAGGGATTTCATTTTTTAAAACTTATTTGAACTCCTAACTTTTTGTGTGTTCAAAATGCACCATTCAAAGCCACATCATCATTTTTCAATCCTTTCTGACTTCATTTATTATTTTTCATGCATTTACTAATTATTTTGAGCTATAAGACCCTAAAATTGAAAAGCATTTCAAATGAACTCTGAAAAGGTTGAAAGTTGGCATGGTATCATCATTTCATCCACATAGCATGTGCAAGAAAGCTGAGCGGGTTACGGCAAAAACTGGATGCACTTCGTGTACAAAACGGACAATCTCTTTCAAAGTATCAGGATTTCATATGGAAACTCGTCTGTTACAAAGGGATTTCATTTTTTTAAACTTATTTGAACTCCTGACTTTTTGTGTGTTCAAAATGCACCATTCAAAGCCACATCATCATTTTTCAATCCTTTCTGACTTCATTTGTTATTTTTCATGCATTACTAATTATTTTGAGCTATAAAACCCTAAAATTGAAAAGCATTTGAAATGAACTCTGAAAAGGTTGAAAGTTGGCATGGTATCATCATTTCATTCACATAACATGTGCAAGAAATTTGAGAGGGTCCCGGCAAAAACTGGATGCACTTCGTGTACAAAACGGACAATCTCTTTCAAAGTATCAGTATTTCTTACGGAAACTCGTCTGTTACAAAGGGATTTCATTTTTTTAAACTTATTTGAACTCCTGACTTTTTGTGTGTTCAAAATGCACCATTCAAAGCCACATCATCATTTTTCAATCCTTTCTCACTTCATTTGTTATTTTTCATGCATTTACTAATTATTTTGAGCTATAAGACCATAAAATTGAAAAGCATTTCAAATGAACTCTGAAAAGGTTGAAAGTTGGCATGGTATCATCATTTCATCCACATAGCATGTGCAAGAAAGTTGAGAGGGTCCCGGCAAAAACTGGATGCACTTCGTGTACAAAACGGACAATCTCTTTCAAAGTATCAGTATTTCTTACGGAAACTCATCTGTTACAAAGGGATTTCATTTTTTAAAACTTATTTGAACTCCTGACTTTGTGTGTGTTCAAAATGCACCATTCAAAGCCACATCATCATTTTTCAATCCTTTCTGACTTCATTTGTCATTTTTCATGCATTTACTAATTATTTTGAGCTATAAGACCCTAAAATTGAAAAGTCTTTCAAATGAACTCTGAAAAGGTTGAAAGTTGCCATGGTATCATCATTTCATCGACATAGCATGTGCAAGAAAGTTGAGAGGGTCCCGGCAAAAACTGGATGCACTTCGTGTACAAAACGGACAATCTCTATTATCATTTTTCAATCCTTTCTGACTTCATTTGTTATTTTTCATGCATTTACTAATTATTTTGAGCTATAAGACCCTAAAATTGAAAAGCATTTCAAATAAACTCTTAAAAGGTTGAAATTTGGCATGGTATCATCATTTCATCCACATAGCATGTGCAAGAAAGTTGAGAGGATCCTGGCAGAAACTGGATGCACTTCGTGTACAAAACGGACAATCTCTTTCAAAGTATCGGGATTTCATACGGAAACTCGTCTGTTACAAAGGGATTTCATTTTTTAAAACTTATTTGAACTCCTGACTTTGTGTGTGTTCAAAATGCACCATTCAAAGCCACATCATCATTTTTCAATCCTTTCTCACTTCATTTGTTATTTTTCATGCATTTACTAATTATTTTGAGCTATAAGACCCTAAAATTGAAAAGCATTTCAAATGAACTCTGAAAAGGTTGAAATTTGGCATGGTATCATCATTTCATCCACATGGCATGTGCAAGAAAGTTGAGAGGGTCCCGGAAAAAACTGGATGCACTTCGTGTACAAAACGGACAATCTCTATCCTCATTTTTCAATCCTTTCTGACTTCGTTTGTTATTTTTCATGCATTTACTAATTATTTTGAGCTATAAGACCCTAAAATTGAAAAGCCTTTCAAATGAACTCTGAAAAGGCTGAAAGTTGGCATGGTATCATCATTTCATCCACATAGCATGTGCAAGGAAGTTGAGAGGGTCCCGGCAAAAACTGGATGCACTTCGTGTACAAAACGGACAATCTCTATCCTCATTTTTCAATCCTTTCTGACTTCGTTTGTTATTTTTCATGCATTTACTAATTATTTTGAGCTATAAGACCATAAAATTGAAAAGCATTTCAAATGAACTTTGAAAAGGTTGAAAGTTGGCATGGTATCATCATTTCATCCACATAGCATGTGCAAGAAAGTTGAGAGGGTCCCAGCGGAAACTGGATGCACTTTTTGTACAAAACGGACAATCTCTTTCAAAGTATCAGGATTTCATACGGAAACTCGTCTGTTACAAAGGGATTTCATTTTTAAAACTTATTTGAACTCCTGACTTTTTGTGTGTTCAAACTGCACCATTCAAAGCCACATCATCATTTTTCAATCCTTTCTGGCTTCATTTGTTATTTTTCATGCATTTACTATTTATTTTGAGCTATAAGACCCTAAAATTGAAAAGCGTTTCAAATGAACTCTGAAAAGGTTGAAAGTTGGCATGGTATCATCAGTTCATCCACATAGCATGTGCAAGAAAGTTGAGAGGGTCCCGGCAAAAACTGGATGCACTTCGTGCACAAAACGGACAATCTCTTTCAAAGTATCAGGATTTAATACGGAAACTCGTTTGTTACATAAGGATTTCATTTTTTAAAACTCATTTGAACTCCTGACTTTTTGTGTGTTCAAAATGCACCATTCAAAGCCACATCATCATTTTTCAATCCTTTCTGACTTCATTTGTTATTTTTCATGCATTTACTAATTATTTTGAGCTATAAGACCCTAAAATTGAAAAGCATTTCAAATGAACTCTGAAAAGGTTGAAAGTTGGCATGGTATCATCATTTCATCCACATAGCATGTGCAAGAAAGTTGAGAGGGTCCCGGCAAAAACTGGATACACTTCGTGTACAAAACGGACAATCTCTTTCAAAGTATCAGGATTTCATACGGAAACTCGTCTGTTACAAAGGGATTTCATTTTTTGAAACTTATTTGAACTCCTGACTTTGTGTGTGTTCAAAATGCACCATTCAAAGCCACATCATCATTTTTCAATCCTTTCTGACTTCATTTGTCATTTTTCATGCATTTACTAATTATTTTGAGCTATAAGACCCTAAAATTGAAAAGCCTTTCAAATGAACTCTGAAAAGGTTGAAAGTTGCCATGGTATCATCATTTCATCCACATAGCATGTGCAAGAAAGTTGAGAGGGTCCCAGCAAAAACTGGATGCACTTCGTGTACAAAACGGACAATCTCTATCATCATTTTTCAATCCTTTCTGACTTCATTTGTCATTTTCATGCATTTACTAATTATTTTGAGCTATAAGACCCTGAAATTGAAAAGCATTTCAAATGAACTCTGAAAAGGTTGAAAGTTGGCATGGAATCATCATTTCATCCACATAGCATGTGCAAGAAAGTTGAGAGGGTCCCGGCAGAAACTGGATGCACTTCGTGTACAAAACGGACAATCTCTTTCAAAGTATCAGGATTTCATACGGAAACTCGTCTGTTACAAAGGGATTTCATTTTTTAAAACTTATTTCAACTCCTAACTTTTTCTGTGTTCAAAATGCACCATTCAAAGCCACATCATCATTTTTCAATCCTTTCTCACTTCATTTGTTATTTTTCATGCATTTACTAATTATTTTGAGCTATAAGACCCTAAATTGAAAAGCATTTCAAATGAACTCTGAAAAGGTTGAAATTTGGCATGGGATCATCATTTCATCCACATAGCATGTGCAAGAAAGTTGAGAGGGTCCCGGCAAAAACTGGATGCACTTCGTGTATAAAACGGTCAATCTCTTTCAAAGTATCAGGATTTCATACGGAAACTCATCTGTTACAAAGGGATTTCATTTTTTAAAACTTATTTGAACTCCTGACTTTGTGTGTGTTCAAAATGCACCATTCAAAGCCACATCATCATTTTCAATCCTTTCTGACTTCATTTGTCATTTTTCATGCATTTACTAATTATTTTGAGCTATAAGACCCTAAAATTGAAAAGCCTTTCAAATGAACTCTTAAAAGGTTGAAAGTTGGCATGGTATCATCATTTCATCCACATAGCATGTGCAAGAAAGTTGAGAGGGTCCCGGCAAAAACTGGATGCACTTCGTGTACAAAACCGACAATCTATATCATCATTTTTCAATCCTTTCTGACTTCATTTGTTATTTTTCATGCATTTACTAATTATTTTGAGCTATAAGACCCTAAAATTGAAAAGCATTTCAAATGAACTCTGAAAAGGTTGAAAGTTGGCATGGTATCGTCATTTCACCCACATAGCATGTGCAAGAAAGTTGAGAGGGTCCCGGCGGAAACTGGATGCACTTTGTGTACAAAACGGACAATCTCTTTCAAAGTATCAGGATTTCATACGGAAACTCGTCTGTTACAAAGGGATTTCATTTTATAAAAACTTATTTGAACTCCTGACTTTTTGTGTGTTCAAACTGCACCATTCAAAGCCACATCATCATTTTTCAATCCTTTCTGGCTTCATTTGTTATTTTTCATGCATTTACTATTTATTTTGAGCTATAAGACCCTAAAATTGAAAAGCATTTCAAATGAACTCTGAAAAGGTTGAAAGTTGGCATGGTATCATCAGTTCATCCACATAGCATGTGCAAGAAAGTTGAGAGGGTCCCGGCAAAAACTGGATGCACTTCGTGTACAAAACGGACAATCTCTTTCAAAGTATCAGGATATAATACGGAAACTCGTTTGTTACAAAGGGATTTCATTTTTTAAAACTCATTTGAACTCCTGACTTTTTGTGTGTTCAAAATGCACCAGTCAAAGCCACATCATCATTTTTCAATCCTTTCTGACTTCATTTGTTATTTTTCATGCATTTACTAATTATTTTGAGCTATAAGACCCTAAAATTGAAAAGCATTTCAAATGAACTCTGAAAAGGTTGAAAGTTGGCATGGTATCATCCATTCATCCACATAGCATGTGCAAGAAAGTTGACAGGGTCCCGGCAAAAACTGGATGCACTTCGTGTACAAAACAGACAATCTCTTTCAAAGTATCAGGATTTCATACGGAAACTCGTCTATTACAAAGGGATTTCATTTTTTAAAACTTATTTGAACTCCTGACTTTGTGTGTGTTCAAAATGCACCATTCAAAGCCACATCATCATTTTTCAATCCTTTCTGACTTCATTTGTCATTTTTCATGCATTTACTAATTATTTTGAGCTATAAGACCCTAAAATTGAAAAGCCTTTCAAATGAACTCTGAAAAGGTTGAAAGTTGCCATGGTATCATCATTTCATCCACATAGCATGTGCAAGAAAGTTGAGAGGGTCCCAGCAAAAACTGGATGCACTTCGTGTACAAAACGGACAATCTCTATCATCATTTTTCAATCCTTTCTGACTTCATTTGTCATTTTCATGCATTTACTAATTATTTTGAGCTATAAGACCCTAAAATTGAAAAGCATTTCAAATGAACTCTGAAAAGGTTGAAAGTTGGCATGGAATCATCATTTCATCCACATAGCATGTGCAAGAAAGTTGAGAGGGTCCCGGCAGAAACTGGATGCACTTCGTGTACAAAACGGACAATCTCTTTCAAAGTATCAGGATTTCATACGGAAACTCGTCTGTTACAAAGGGATTTCATTTTTTAAAACTTATTTCAACTCCTAACTTTTTCTGTGTTCAAAATGCACCATTCAAAGCCACATCATCATTTTTCAATCCTTTCTCACTTCATTTGTTATTTTTCATGCATTTACTAATTATTTTGAGCTATAAGACCCTAAATTGAAAAGCATTTCAAATGAACTCTGAAAAGGTTGAAATTTGGCATGGGATCATCATTTCATCCACATAGCATGTGCAAGAAAGTTGAGAGGGTCCCGGCAAAAACTGGATGCACTTCGTGTATAAAACGGTCAATCTCTTTCAAAGTATCAGGATTTCATACGGAAACTCATCTGTTACAAAGGGATTTCATTTTTTAAAACTTATTTGAACTCCTGACTTTGTGTGTGTTCAAAATGCACCATTCAAAGCCACATCATCATTTTCAATCCTTTCTGACTTCATTTGTCATTTTTCATGCATTTACTAATTATTTTGAGCTATAAGACCCTAAAATTGAAAAGCCTTTCAAATGAACTCTTAAAAGGTTGAAAGTTGGCATGGTATCATCATTTCATCCACATAGCATGTGCAAGAAAGTTGAGAGGGTCCCGGCAAAAACTGGATGCACTTCGTGTACAAAACCGACAATCTATATCATCATTTTTCAATCCTTTCTGACTTCATTTGTTATTTTTCATGCATTTACTAATTATTTTGAGCTATAAGACCCTAAAATTGAAAAGCATTTCAAATGAACTCTGAAAAGGTTGAAAGTTGGCATGGTATCGTCATTTCACCCACATAGCATGTGCAAGAAAGTTGAGAGGGTCCCGGCGGAAACTGGATGCACTTTGTGTACAAAACGGACAATCTCTTTCAAAGTATCAGGATTTCATACGGAAACTCGTCTGTTACAAAGGGATTTCATTTTATAAAAACTTATTTGAACTCCTGACTTTTTGTGTGTTCAAACTGCACCATTCAAAGCCACATCATCATTTTTCAATCCTTTCTGGCTTCATTTGCTATTTTTCATGCATTTACTATTTATTTTGAGCTATAAGACCCTAAAATTGAAAAGCATTTCAAATGAACTCTGAAAAGGTTGAAAGTTGGCATGGTATCATCAGTTCATCCACATAGCATGTGCAAGAAAGTTGAGAGGGTCCCGGCAAAAACTGGATGCACTTCGTGTACAAAACGGACAATCTCTTTCAAAGTATCAGGATATAATACGGAAACTCGTTTGTTACAAAGGGATTTCATTTTTTAAAACTCATTTGAACTCCTGACTTTTTGTGTGTTCAAAATGCACCAGTCAAAGCCACATCATCATTTTTCAATCCTTTCTGACTTCATTTGTTATTTTTCATGCATTTACTAATTATTTTGAGCTATAAGACCCTAAAATTGAAAAGCATTTCAAATGAACTCTGAAAAGGTTGAAAGTTGGCATGGTATCATCCATTCATCCACATAGCATGTGCAAGAAAGTTGACAGGGTCCCGGCAAAAACTGGATGCACTTCGTGTACAAAACAGACAATCTCTTTCAAAGTATCAGGATTTCATACGGAAACTCGTCTATTACAAAGGGATTTCATTTTTTAAAACTTATTTGAACTCCTGACTTTGTGTGTGTTCAAAATGCACCATTCAAAGCCACATCATCATTTTTCAATCCTTTCTGACTTCATTTGTTATTTTTCATGCATTTACTAATTATTTTGAGCTATAAGACCCTAAAATTGAAAAGCATTTCAAATGAACTCTGAAAAGGTTGAAAGTTGGCATGGTATCATCATTTCAGCCACATAGCATGTGCAAGAAAGCTGAGAGGGTTACGGCAAAAACTGGATGCACTTCGTGTACAAAACGGACAATCTCTTTCAAAGTATCAGGATTTCATATGGAAACTCGCCTGTTACAAAGAGATTTCATTTTTTTAAACTGATTTGAACTCCTAACTTTTTGTGTGTTCAAAATGCACCATTCAAAGCCACATCATCATTTTTCAATCCTTTCTGACTTCATTTGTTATTTTTCATGCATTTACTAATTATTTTGAGCTATAAGACCCTAAAATTGAAAAGCATTTCAAATGAACTCTGAAAAGGTTGAAAGTTGGCATGGTATCATCATTTCATTCACATAACATGTGCAAGAAAGTTGAGAGGGTCCCGGCCAAAACTGGATGCACTTCGTGTACAAAACGGACAATCTCTTTCAAAGTATCAGTATTTCTTACGGAAACTCGTGTGTTACAAAGGGATTTCATTATTTAAAACTTATTTGAACTCCTGACTTTTTGTGTGTTCAAAATGCACCATTCAAAGCCACATCATCATTTTTCAATCCTTTCTCACTTCATTTGTTATTTTTCATGCATTTACTAATTATTTTGAGCTATAAGACCATAAAATTGAAAAGCATTTCAAATGAACTCTGAAAAGGTTGAAAGTTGGCATGGTATCATCATTTCATCCACATAGCATGTGCAAGAAAGTTGAGAGGGTCCCGGCAAAAACTGGATGCACTTCGTGTACAAAACGGACAATCTCTTTCAAAGTATCAGGATTTCATACGGAAACTCGTCTGTTACAAAGGGATTTCATTTTTTAAAACTTATTTGAACTCCTGACTTTGTGTGTGTTCAAAATGCACCATTCAAAGCCACATCATCATTTTCAATCCTTTCTGATTTCATTTGTCATTTTTCATGCATTTACTAATTATTTTGAGCTATAAGACCCTAAAGTTGAAAAGCCTTTCAAATGAACTCTGAAAAGGTTGAAAGTTGCCATGGTATCATCATTTCATCCACATAGCATGTGCAAGAAAGTTGAGAGGGTCCCGGCAAAAACTGGATGCACTTTGTGTACAAAACGGACAATCTCTATCATCATTTTTCAATCCTTTCTGACTTCATTTCTTATTTTTCATGCATTTACTAATGATTTTGAGCTATAAGACCCTAAAATTGAAAAGCATTTCAAATGAACTCTGAAAAGGTTGAAAGTTGGCATGGTATCATCATTTCATCCACATAGCATGTGCAAGAAAGTTGAGTGGGTCCCGGCAGAATTTGGATGCACTTCGTGTACAAAACGGACAATCTCTTTCAAAGTATCAGGATTTCATACGGAAACTCGTCTGTTACAAAGGGATTTCATTTTTTAAAATTTATTTGAACTCCTGAATTTTTGTGTGTTCAAAATTCACCATTCAAAGCCACATCATCATTTTTCAATCCTTTCTCACTTCAGTTGTTATTTTTCATGCATTTACTAATTATTTTGAGCTATAAGACCCTAAAATTGAAAAGAATTTCAAATGAACTCTGAAAAGGTTGAAAGTTGGCATGGTATCATCATTTCATCCACATAGCATATGCAAGAAAGTTGAGAGGGTCCCGGCAAAAACTGGATGCACTTCGTGTACAAAACGGACAATCTCTTTCAAAGTATCAGGATTTCATACGGAAACTCTTCTGTTACAAAGGGATTTCATTTTTTAAAACTTATTTGAACTCCTGACTTTGTGTGTGTTCAAAATGCACCATTCAAAGCCACATCATCATTTTTCAATCCTTTCTCACTTCATTTGTTATTTTTCATGCATTTACTAATTATTTTGAGCTATAAGACCATAAAATTGAAAAGCATTTCAAATGAACTCTGAAAAGGTTGAAATTTGGCATGGTATCATCATTTCATCCACATAGCATGTGCAAGAAAGTTGAGAGGGTCCCGGCAAAAACTGGATGCTAATCGTGTACAAAAGGGACAATCTCTTTCAAAGTATCAGGATTTCATACGGAAACTCATCTGTTACAAAGGGATTTCATTTTTTTAACTTATTTGAACTGCTGACCTTTTGTGTGTTCAAAATGCACCATTCAAAGCCACATCATCATTTTCAATCCTTTCTGACTTCATTTGTCATTTTTCATGCATTTACTAATTATTTTGAGCTATAAGACCCTAAAATTGAAAAGCCTTTCAAATGAACTCTGAAAAGGTTGAAAGTTGGCATGGTATCATCATTCATCCACATAGCATGTGCAAGAAAGTTGAGAGGGTCCCGGCAAAAACTGGGTGCACTTCGTGTACAAAACGGACAATCTCTTTCAAAGTATCAGGATTTCATACGGAAACTCGTCTGTTACAAAGGGATTTCATTTTTTAAAACTTATTTGAACTCCTGACTTTGTGTGTGTTCAAAATGCACCATTCAAAGCCACATCATGATTTTTCAATCCTTTCTCACTTCATTTGTTATTTTTCATGCATTTACTAATTATTTTGAGGTATAAGACCCGAAATTGAAAAGCATTTCAAATGAACTCTGAAAAGGTTGAAATTTGGCATGGTATCATCATTTCATCCACATAGCATGTGCAAGAAAGTTGAGAGGGTCCCGGCAAAAACTGGATGCACTTCATGTATAAAATGGACAATCTCTTTCAAAGTATCAGGATTTCATACGGAAACTCATCTGTTACAAAGGGATTTCATTTTTTAAAACTTATTTGAACTCCTGACTTTGTGTGTGTTCAAAATGCACCATTCAAAGCCACATCATCATTTTCAATCCTTTCTGACTTCATTTGTCATTTTTCATGCATTTACTAATTATTTTGAGCTATAAGACCCTAAAATTGAAAAGCCTTTCAAATGAACTCTTAAAAGGTTGAAAGTTGGCATGGTATCATCATTTCATCCACATAGCATGTGCAAGAAAGTTGAGAGGGTCCCGGCAAAAACTGGATGCACTTCGTGTACAAAACCGACAATCTCTATCATCATTTTTCAATCCTTTCTGACTTCATTTGTTATTTTTCATGCATTTACTAATTATTTTGAGCTATAAGACCCTAAAATTGAAAAGCATTTCAAATGAACTCTGAAAAGGTTGAAAGTTGGCATGGTATCGTCATTTCATCCACATAGCATGTGCAAGAAAGTTGAGAGGGTCCCGACGGAAACTGGATGCACTTTGTGTACAAAACGGACAATCTCTTTCAAAGTATCAGGATTTCATATGGAAACTCGTCTGTTACAAAGGGATTTCATTTTATAAAAACTTATTTGAACTCCTGACTTTTTGTGTGTTCAAACTGCACCATTCAAAGCCACATCATCATTTTTCAATCCTTTCTGGCTTCATTTGTTATTTTTCATGCATTTACTATTTATTTTGAGCTATAAGACCCTAAAATTGAAAAGCATTTCAAATGAACTCTGAAAAGGTTGAAAGTTGGCATGGTATCATCAGTTCATCCATATAGCATGTGCAAGAAAGTTGAGAGGGTCCCGGCAAAAACTGGATGCACTTCGTGTACAAAACGGACAATCTCTTTCAAAGTATCAGGATTTAATACGGAAACTCGTTTGTTACAAAGGGATTTCATTTTTTAAAACTCATTTGAACTCCTGACTTTTTGTGTGTTCAAAATGCACCATTCAAAGCCACATCATCATTTTTCAATCCTTTCTTACTTCATTTGTTATTTTTCATGCATTTACTAATTATTTTGAGCTATATGACCCTAAAATTGAAAAGCATTTCAAATGAACTCTGAAAAGGTTGAAAGTTGGCATGGTATCATCCATTCATCCACATAGCATGTGCAAGAAAGTTGACAGGGTCCCGGCAAAAACTGGATGCACTTCGTGTACAAAACAGACAATCTCTTTCAAAGTATCAGGATTTCATACGGAAACTCGTCTATTACAAAGGGATTTCATTTTTTAAAACTTATTTGAACTCCTGACTTTTTGTGTGTTCAAAATGCACCATTCAAAGCCACATCATCATTTTTCAATCCTTTCTGACTTCATTTGTTATTTTTCATGCATTTACTAATTATTTTGAGCTATAATACCCTAAAATTGAAAAGCATTTCAAATGAACTCTGAAAAGGTTGAAAGTTGGCATGGTATCATCATTTCAGCCACATAGCATGTGCAAGAAAGCTGAGAGGGTTACGGCAAAAACTGGATGCACTTCGTGTACAAAACGGACAAAATCTTTCAAAGTATCAGGATTTCACATGGAAACTCGCCTGTTACAAAGGGATTTCATTTTTTTAAACTTATTTGAACTCCTGACTTTTTGTGTGTTCAAAATGCACCATTCAAAGCCACATCATCATTTTTCAATCCTTTCTGACTTCATTTGTTATTTTTCATGCATTTACTAATTATTTTGAGCTATAAGACCCTAAAATTGAAAAGCATTTCAAATGAACTCTGAAAAGGTTGAAAGTTGGCATGGTATCATCATTTCATTCACATAACATGTGCAAGAAAGTTGAGAGGGTCCCGGCAAAAACTGGATGCACTTCGTGTACAAAACGGACAATCTCTTTCAAAGTATCAGTATTTCTTACGGAAACTCGTGTGTTACAAAGGGATTTCATTATTTAAAACTTATTTGAACTCCTGACTTTTTGTGTGTTCAAAATGCACCATTCAAAGCCACATCATCATTTTTCAATCCTTTCTCACTTCATTTGTTATTTTTCATGCATTTACTAATTATTTTGAGCTATAAGACCATAAAATTGAAAAGCATTTCAAATGAGCTCTGAAAAGGTTGAAAGTTGGCATGGTATCATCATTTCATCCACATAGCATGTGCAAGAAAGTTGAGAGGGTCCCGGCAAAAACTGGATGCACTTCGTGTACAAAACGGACAATCTCTTTCAAAGTATCAGGATTTCATACGGAAACTCGTCTGTTACAAAGGGATTTCATTTTTTAAAACTTATTTGAACTCCTGACTTTGTGTGTGTTCAAAATGTACCATTCAAAGCCACATCATCATTTTCAATCCTTTCTGATTTCATTTGTCATTTTTCATGCATTTACTAATTATTTTGAGCTATAAGACCCTAAAGTTGAAAAGCCTTTCATATGAACTCTGAAAAGGTTGAAAGTTGCCATGGTATCATCATTTCATCCACATAGCATGTGCAAGAAAGTTGAGAGGGTCCCGGCAAAAACTGGATGCACTTCGTGTACAAAACGGACAATCTCTTTCAAAGTATCAGGATTTCATACGGAAACTCGTCTGTTACAAAGGGATTTCATTTTTTTAAACTTATTTGAACTCCTGACTTTGTGTGTGTTCAAAATGCACCATTCAAAGCCACATCATCATTTTTCAATCCTTTGTGACTTCATTTGTCATTTTTCATGCATTTACTAATTATTTTGAGCTATAAGACCCTAAAATTGAAAAGCCTTTCAAATGAACTCTGAAAAGGTTGAAAGTTGGCATGGATCATCATTTCATCCACATAGCATGTGCAAGAAAGTTGAGAGGGTCCCGGCAAAAACTAGATGCACTTCGTGTACAAAACGGACAATCTCTATCATCATTTTTCAATCCTTTCTGACTTCATTTGTTATTTTTCATGCATTTACTAATTATTTTGAGCTATAAGATCCTAAAATTGAAAAGCATTTCAAATGAACTCTGAAAAGGTTGAAAGTTGGCATGGTATCATCATTTCATCCACATAGCATGTGCAAGAAAGTTGAGAGGATCCCGGCGGAAACTGGATGCACTTTGTGTACAAAACGGACAATCTCTTTCAAAGTATCAGGATTTCATACGGAAACTCGTCTGTTACAAAGGGATTTCATTTTTTAAAACTTATTTGTACTCCTGACTTTTTGTGTGTTCAAACTGCACCATTCAAAGCCACATCATCATTTTTCAATCCTTTCTGGCTTCATTTGTTATTGTTCATGCATTTACTATTTATTTTGAGCTATAAGACCCTAAAATTGAAAAGCATTTCAAATAAACTCTGAAAAGGTTGAAAGTTGGCATGGTATCATCAGTTCATCCACATAGCATGTGCAAGAAAGTTGAGAGGGTCCCGGCAAAAACTTGATGCACTTCGTGCACAAAACGGACAATCTCTTTCAAAGTATCAGGATTTAATACGGAAACTCGTTTGTTACAAAGGGATTTCATTTTTTAAAACTCATTTGAACTCCTGACTTTTTGTGTGTTCAAAATGCACCATTCAAAGCCACATCATCATTTTTCAATCCTTTCTGACTTCATTTGTTATTTTTCATGCATTTACTAATTATTTTGAGCTATAAGACCCTAAAATTGAAAAGCATTTCAAATGAACTCTGAAAAGGTTGAAAGTTGGCATGGTATCATCATTTCATCCACATAGCATGTGCAAGAAAGTTGAGAGGGTTACGACAAAAACTGGATGCACTTCGTGTACAAAACGGACAATCTCTTTCAAAGTATCAGGATTTCATACAGAAACTCGTCTGTTACTAAGGGATTTCATTTTTTAAATCTTATTTGAACTCCTGACTTTTTGTGTGTTCAAAATGCACCATTCAAAGCCACATCATCATTTTTCAATCCTTTCTGACTTCATTTGTTATTTTTCATGCATTTACTAATTATTTTGAGCTATAAGACCCTAAAATTGAAAAGCATTTCAAATGAACTCTGAAAAGGTTGAAAGTTGGCATGGTATCATCATTTCAGCCACATAGCATGTGCAAGAAAGCTGAGAGGGTTACGGCAAAAACTGGATGCACTTCGTGTACAAAACGGACAATCTCTTTCAAAGTATCAGGATTTCATATGGAAACTCGTCAGTTACAAAGGGATTTCATTTTTTTAAACTTATTTGAACTCCTGACATTTTGTGTGTTCAAAATGCACCATTCAAAGCCACATCATCATTTTTCAATCCTTTCTGACTTCATTTGTTATTTTTCATGCATTTACTAATTATTTTGAGCTATAAGACCCTAAAATTGAAAAGCATTTCAAATGAACTCTGAAAAGGTTGAAAGTTGGCATGGTATCATCAGTTCATCCACATAGCATGTGCAAGAAAGTTGAGAGGGTCCCGGCAAAAACTTGATGCACTTCGTGCACAAAACGGACAATCTCTTTCAAAGTATCAGGATTTAATACGGAAACTCGTTTGTTACAAAGGGATTTCATTTTTTAAAACTCATTTGAACTCCTGACTTTTTGTGTGTTCAAAATGCACCATTCAAAGCCACATCATCATTTTTCAATCCTTTCTGACTTCATTTGTTATTTTTCATGCATTTACTAATTATTTTGAGCTATAAGACCCTAAAATTGAAAAGCATTTCAAATGAACTCTGAAAAGGTTGAAAGTTGGCATGGTATCATCATTTCATCCACATAGCATGTGCAAGAAAGTTGAGAGGGTTACGACAAAAACTGGATGCACTTCGTGTACAAAACGGACAATCTCTTTCAAAGTATCAGGATTTCATACAGAAACTCGTCTGTTACTAAGGGATTTCATTTTTTAAATCTTATTTGAACTCCTGACTTTTTGTTTGTTCAAAATGCACCATTCAAAGCCACATCATCATTTTTCAATCCTTTATGACTTCATTTGTTATTTTTCATGCATTTACTAATTATTTTGAGCTATAAGACCCTAAAATTGAAAAGCATTTAAAATGAACTCTGAAAAGGTTGAAAGTTGGCATGGTATCATCATTTCGGCCACATAGCATGTGCAAGAAAGCTGAGAGGGTTACGGCGAAAACTGGATGCACTTCGTGTACAAAACGGACAATCTCTTTCAAAGTATCAGGATTTCATATGGAAACTCGTCAGTTACAAAGGGATTTCATTTTTTAAAATTTATTTGAACTCCTGACATTTTGTGTGTTCAAAATGCACCATTCAAAGCCACATCATCATTTTTCAATCCTTTCTGACTTCATTTGTTATTTTTCATGCATTTACTAATTATTTTGAGCTATAAGACCCTAAAATTGAAAAGCATTTCAAATGAACTCTGAAAAGGTTGAAAGTTGGCATGGTATCATCATTTCAGCCACATAGCATGTGCAAGAAAGCTGAGAGGGTTACGTCAAAAACTGGATGCACTTCGTGTACAAAACGGACAATCTCTTTCAAAGTATCAGGATTTCATATGGAAACTCGTCTGTTACAAAGGGATTTCATTTTTTAAAACTTATTTGAACTCCTGACTTTTTGTGTGTTCAAAATGCACCATTCAAAGCCACATCATCATTTTTCAATCCTTTCTGACTTCATTTGTTATTTTTCATGCATTTACTAATTATTTTGAGCTATAAGACCCTAAAATTGAAAAGCATTTCAAATGAACTCTGAAAAGGTTGAAAGTTGGCATGGTATCATCATTTCATCCACATAGCATGTGCAAGAAAGTTGAGAGGGTTACGACAAAAACTGGATGCACTTCGTGTACAAAACGGACAATCTCTTTCAAAGTATCAGGATTTCATACAGAAACTCGTCTGTTACTAAGGGATTTCATTTTTTAAATCTTATTTGAACTCCTGACTTTTTGTGTGTTCAAAATGCACCATTCAAAGCCACATCATCATTTTTCAATCCTTTCTGACTTCATTTGTTATTTTTCATGCATTTACTAATTATTTTGAGCTATAAGACCCTAAAATTGAAAAGCATTTCAAATGAACTCTGAAAAGGTTGAAAGTTGGCATGGTATCATCATTTCAGCCACATAGCATGTGCAAGAAAGCTGAGAGGGTTACGGCAAAAACTGGATGCACTTCGTGTACAAAACGGACAATCTCTTTCAAAGTATCAGGATTTCATATGGAAACTCGTCAGTTACAAAGGGATTTCATTTTTTTAAACTTATTTGAACTCCTGACATTTTGTGTGTTCAAAATGCACCATTCAAAGCCACATCATCATTTTTCAATCCTTTCTGACTTCATTTGTTATTTTTCATGCATTTACTAATTATTTTGAGCTATAAGACCCTAAAATTGAAAAGCATTTCAAATGAACTCTGAAAAGGTTGAAAGTTGGCATGGTATCATCAGTTCATCCACATAGCATGTGCAAGAAAGTTGAGAGGGTCCCGGCAAAAACTTGATGCACTTCGTGCACAAAACGGACAATCTCTTTCAAAGTATCAGGATTTAATACGGAAACTCGTTTGTTACAAAGGGATTTCATTTTTTAAAACTCATTTGAACTCCTGACTTTTTGTGTGTTCAAAATGCACCATTCAAAGCCACATCATCATTTTTCAATCCTTTCTGACTTCATTTGTTATTTTTCATGCATTTACTAATTATTTTGAGCTATAAGACCCTAAAATTGAAAAGCATTTCAAATGAACTCTGAAAAGGTTGAAAGTTGGCATGGTATCATCATTTCATCCACATAGCATGTGCAAGAAAGTTGAGAGGGTTACGACAAAAACTGGATGCACTTCGTGTACAAAACGGACAATCTCTTTCAAAGTATCAGGATTTCATACAGAAACTCGTCTGTTACTAAGGGATTTCATTTTTTAAATCTTATTTGAACTCCTGACTTTTTGTTTGTTCAAAATGCACCATTCAAAGCCACATCATCATTTTTCAATCCTTTATGACTTCATTTGTTATTTTTCATGCATTTACTAATTATTTTGAGCTATAAGACCCTAAAATTGAAAAGCATTTAAAATGAACTCTGAAAAGGTTGAAAGTTGGCATGGTATCATCATTTCGGCCACATAGCATGTGCAAGAAAGCTGAGAGGGTTACGGCGAAAACTGGATGCACTTCGTGTACAAAACGGACAATCTCTTTCAAAGTATCAGGATTTCATATGGAAACTCGTCAGTTACAAAGGGATTTCATTTTTTAAAACTTATTTGAACTCCTGACATTTTGTGTGTTCAAAATGCACCATTCAAAGCCACATCATCATTTTTCAATCCTTTCTGACTTCATTTGTTATTTTTCATGCATTTACTAATTATTTTGAGCTATAAGACCCTAAAATTGAAAAGCATTTCAAATGAACTCTGAAAAGGTTGAAAGTTGGCATGGTATCATCATTTCAGCCACATAGCATGTGCAAGAAAGCTGAGAGGATTACGTCAAAAACTGGATGCACTTCGTGTACAAAACGGACAATCTCTTTCAAAGTATCAGGATTTCATATGGAAACTCGTCTGTTACAAAGGGATTTCATTTTTTAAAACTTATTTGAACTCCTGACTTTTTGTGTGTTCAAAATGCACCATTCAAAGCCACATCATCATTTTTCAATCCTTTCTGACTTCATTTGTTATTTTTCATGCATTTACTAATTATTTTGAGCTATAAGACCATAAAATTGAAAAGCACTTCAAATGAACTCTGAAAAGGTTGAAAGTTGGCACGGTATCATCATTTCATCCACATAGCATGTGCAAGAAAGTTGAGAGGGTCCCGGCAAAAGGTGGATGCACTTCGTGAACAAAATGGACAATCTCTTTCGAAGTATCAGGGTTTCGGATGAAAACTCATCTGTTACAAAGGGATTTCAGTTTCTTGAACTTATTTGAACTCCAGACTTTTTGTGTGTTCAAAATGAACCATTCAAAGCAGAGACTGATTTTGAATGGTGCATATTCAACACACAAAAAGTCTGTAAAGATCGCCAACCCCAACATAAAAAAATGAGCATAGATGCGCCTATAGAGAAAATTGAACCTAAATTCATTACAAATTTCTACGAATTTCAGAGAAACTCACTATGAATTTAGGTCAAATTACCTGTATAAGGGCATCTATTTTCATTTTGAGAGGAGCTCAACAAGGCAGAGAGGGACGGGCTTATAAACCGGTGTGAGCGCCCTTCGGTTGGCGAGGTGGGACTAAACTCTGGCCGCAACAAGGACCAACCCTTTAGTCCCGGTTTGTGGCACAAACCGGGACTAATGGTCATGGGCCAGGGGAGAGGCGCATTGGTCCCGGTTCGTGCGTTGAACCGAGACCAAAAGGTTCAGACGAACCGGGACCAGTGGCCCACGTGGCCAGGCCGGCCCCCTGGGCTCACGAACCGGGACTAATGCACCCCATGGGTCCCGGTTCGTGCGGAACCGGGACTAATGGGCTGGCCAGGCCCGAAGGAAAGCCCTGTTTTCTACTATTGCTACTCAACCATGTTCAACTGGTTAAACGTTGCTTAGCAAACATCTTAATTTTGAAGTTTTGTTTAGTACACGTCTCTCTTTTAAGGTCTATTTAGAGCATCTCTAGCCATTCTCCAATCTTAATTGAGAAAGTATCACATGAAAATATATTTTTCGCAAGAAGTATCACATGAAAATCTTTTTCTCAGTGAACACATGGAAACTCAAATGTGGACTATCGGATCTAGATTGTGGGCTGCAAATTGAACCCCACATTTTTTCATACAGCCACGCAAGGTCTGGTTATTGAATTACACGAAGTTCCTGTGGGTTTTTTTTGTGAAAGCGTGAAATGGATGGGTGGGTGACCACTGGTGATGTAATTGTTGGAAATATGCCCTAGAGGCAATAATAAAATGGTTATTATTGTATTTCCTTGTTCATGATAATTGTTTGTTGTTCATGCTATAATTGTATTAACTGGAAACCGTAATACATGTGTGAATACATAGACCACAACATGTCCCTAGTAAGCCTCTAGTTGACTAGCTCGTTGATCAACAGATGGTTATGGTTTCCTGACCATGGACTTTGGATGCCATTGATAACGGGATCACATCATTAGGAGAATGATGTGATGGACAAGACCCAATCCTAAGCATAGCACAAGATCGTGTAGTTCGTTTGCTAGAGCTTTTCTAATGTCAAGTATCATTTCCTTAGACCATGAGATTGTGCAACTCCCGGATACCGTAGGAATGCTTTGGGTGTACCAAACGTCACAACGTAACTGGGTGGCTATAAAGGTGCACTACAGGTATCTCCGAAAGTGTGTGTTGGGTTGGCACGAATCGAGACTGGGATTTGTCACTCCGTATGACGGAGAGGTATCTCTGGGCCCACTCGGTAATGCATCATCATAATGAGCTCAATGTGACCAAGTGTTTGGTCACGGGATCATGCATTACGGTACGAGTAAAGTGACTTGCCGGTAACGAGATTGAACAAGGTATTGGGATACCGACGATCGAATCTCGGGCAAGTAACGTACCGATTGACAAAGGGAATTGTATACGGGATTGATTGAATCCTCGACATCGTGGTTCATCCGATGAGATCATCGTGGAACATGTGGGAGCCAACATGGGTATCCAGATCCCGCTGTTGGTTATTGACCGGAGAGTCGTCTCGGTCATGTCTGCATGTCTCCCGAACCCGTAGGGTCTACACACTTAAGGTTCGGTGACGCTAGGGTTGTAGAGATATTAGTATGCGGAAATCCGAAAGTCATTCGGAGTCCTGGATGAGATCCCGGACGTCACGAGGAGTTCCGGAATGGTCCGGAGGTAAAGATTTATATATGGGGAGTCCTATTTTGGCCACCGGAAAATGTTCGGGATTTTTCGGTATTGTACTGGGAAGGTTCTAGAAGGTTCCGAAGTGGGGCCCACCTGCATGGGGGGACCCACATGAAAGTGGGTAATGGGGGCAAGGCCCCATACCCCTGGTCAAGGCGCACCAAGATCCTACCTTAGAAGGAATAAGATCATATCCCGAAGGGATAAGATCAAGATCCCTAAAAAAGGGGGATAACAATCGGTGGGGAAGGGAAATGATGAGATTTCTTTTCCCCACCTTTGCCAACGCCCCAAGAGACTTGGAGGGCAAGAAACCAGCCCACTCCACCCCTATATATAGTGGGGAGGCGCATGGGAGCAGCACCCCAAGCCCTGGCGCCTCCCTCCCTCCCGTGACACCTCTTCCTCCCCGCTTGCGCTTGGCGAAGCCCTGCCGGGATCCCGCTACTTCCACCACCACGCCGTCGTGCTGCTGGATCTCCATCAACTTCTCCTCCCCCTTGCTGGATCAAGAAGGAGGAGACGTCCCCGCTCCGTACGTGTGTTGAACGCGGAGGTGCCGTCCGTTCGGCGCTAGGATCATCGGTGATTTGGATCACGACGAGTACGACTCCATCAACCCCGTTCTCTTGAACGCTTCCGCGCGCGATCTACAAGGGTATGTAGATGCACTCCCCTCTCTCTCGTTGCTAGATGACTCCATAGATTGATCTTGGTGATACGTAGAAAATTTGAAATTTCTGCTACCTTCCCCGACAGTGGCATCATGAGCCAGGTCTATGCGTAGATTCTATGCGCGAGTAGAACACAAAGTAGTTGTGGGCGATGATTTTTTCAATTTGCTTGCCGTTACTAGTCTTATCTTGATTTGGCGGCATTGTGGGATGAAGTGGCCCGGACCGACCTTACACGTACTCTTACGCGAGACAGGTTCCACCGACTGACATGCACTTGATGCATAAGGTGGCTAGCGGGTGTCTGTCTCTCCCACTTTAGTTGGATCAGATTCGATGAAAAGGGTCCTTATGAAGGGTAAATAGCAATTGGCATATCACCGTTGTGGCTTTTGCGTAGGTAAGAAACATTCTTGCTAGAAACCCATAGCAGCCACGTAAAACATGCAACAACAATTAGAAGACGTCTAACTTGTTTTTGCAGGGTATGCTATGTGATGTGATATGGCCAAAAGGATGTGATGAATGATATATGTGATGTATGAGATTGATCATGTTCTTGTAATAGGAATCACGACTTGCATGTCGATGAGTATGACAACCGGCAGGAGCCATAGGAGTTGTCTTAATTTATTGTATGACCTGCGTGTCAATGAAAAATGCCATGTAATTACATTACTTTATTGCTAACTGTTAGCCATAGTAGTAGAAGTAATAGTTGGCGAGACAACTTCATGAAGACACGATGATGGAGATCATGGTGTCATGCCGGTGACGAAGGTGATCATGCCGCGCCTCGAAGATGGAGATCAAAAGGCGCAAGATGATATTGGCCATATCATGTCACTTTATGATTTGCATGTGATGTTTGTCATGTTTACATCTTATTTTCTTAGAACGACGGTAGCATAAATAAGATGATCCCTCACTAAAATTTCAAGAGATGTGTTCCCCCTAACTGTGCACCGTTGCGAAGGTTCGTTGTTTCGAAGCACCACGTGATGATCGGGTGTGATAGATTCTAACGTTCGCATACAATGGGTGTTGACGAGCCTAGCATGTACAGACATGGCCTCGGAACACAAGCAAAACACTTAGGTTGACTTGACGAGCCTAGCATGTACAGACATGGCCTCGGAACACAAGAGACCGAAAGGTCGAACATGAGTCGTATAGTAGATACGACCAACATGGAGATGTTCACCGATGATGACTAGTCCGTCTCACGTGATGATCGGACACGGCCTAGTCGATTCGGATCATGTATCACTTAGATGACTAGAGGGATGTCTATCTAAGTGGGAGTTCATTAAATAATCAGATGAACTTAATTATCATGAACATAGTCAAAAGGTCTTTGTAAATAATGTCGTAGCTTACGCTTTAGTTCTACTAAGATATGTTCCTAGCGAAAATTTAGTTGAAAGTTGATAGTAGCAATTATGCGGACTGGGTCCGTAAACTGAGGATTGTCCTCATTGCTGCACAGAAGGCTTATGTCCTTAATGCACCGCTCGGTGTGCTGAACCTCGAGCGTCGTTTGTGGATGTCGCGAACATCTGACATACACGTTTTGATGACCACGTGATAGTTCAGTGCGTAATGTTGAACGGTTTAAAATTGTGGCACCAAAGACGGTTTTAAAACGTCGCAGAACATATGAGATGTTCCAAAGACTAAAATTGGGATTTCAGAATAGTGCCCACGTCAAGAGGTATGAGACCTCTGACAAGTTTCTTAAGCCTGCAAACTAAGGGAGAAAAGTTCAATCATTGAGCATGTGCTCAGATTGTCTGAGTACTACAATCACTTGAATCGAGTGGGAGTTAATCTTCCAGATGAGATAGTGATTGTTCTCCATAGTCACTGCCACCAAGCTATTAGAGCTTCGTGATGAACTATAACATATCAGGGATAGACATGATGATCCTTGAGCAACTCGCGATGTTTGAGACCGCGAAAGTAGAAATCAAGTAGGAGCATCAATTGTTGATGGTTAGTAAAACCACTAGTTTCTAGAAGGGCAAGGGCAAGAAGGGATACTTCATGAAACGGCAAATTAGTTGCTGCTCTAGTGAAGAAACCCAAGGTTGAACCCAAACCCGAGAATAAGTGCTTCTGAAATGAGGGGAACGGTCACTGAAGCAGAACTACCCTAGATACTTCGTAGATGAGAAGGCTGGCAAGGTTGACAGAAGTATATTGGATATACATTATATTAATGTGTACTTTACTAGTACTCCTAGTAGCACCAGGGTATTAGATACTGGTTCGGTTGCCAAGTGTTAGTAACTCGAAATAAAAGCTGCGGAATAAACGGAGACTAGCTAAAGGTGAGATGATGATATGTGTTGGAAGTGTTTCCAAGGTTGATGTGATCAAGCATCGCATGCTCCCTCTACCATCGAGATTGGGGTTAAACCTGAATAATTGTTATTTGGTGTTTGCATTGAGCATAGACATGATTGGATTATGTTTATCGCAATACGGTTATTCATTAAAGGAGAATAATGGTTACTTTGTCTATTTGAATAATACCTTCAATGGTCTTGCACCTAAAATGAATGGTTTATTGAATCTCGATCGTAGTGATACACATGTTCATGCCAAAAGATATAAGATAGTAATGATAGTACCACATACTTGTGGCACTGCCACTTGAGTCATATTGGTATAAAACGCATGAAGAAGCTCCATGTTGATGGATCTTTGGACTCACTTGTTTTTGAAAAGATTGAGACATGCGAACCATGTCTATTAGTATATATGCATGAAGAAAGTCCATACAGATGGATCATTTGGACTCACTTGATTTTGAATCACTTGAGACATGCAAATCATACCACATGGGCAAGATGACGGAAAGGCCTCGTTTTCAGTAAGATGGAACAAGAGAGCAACTTGTTGGAAGTAATACATTTGATGTGTGCAGTCCAATGAGTGCTGAGGCACGCAGTGGATATCGTTATGTTCTTACTTCACAGATGAATTGAGTAGATGCTGAGAATATTTACTTGATGAAACACAAGTCTGAATTATTGAAAGGTTCAAGTAATTTCAGAGTGAAGTTGAAGATCGTCGTGACAAGAGGATAAAATGTCTGTGATATGATCATAGAGATGAATATCTGAGTTACGAGTTTGGCACACAATTAAGAAATTGTGGAATTGTTTCACGACTAATACCGCCTGGAACACCATATTGTGATGGTGTGTCCGAACATCATAACTGCACCCTATTGGATATGGTGCATACCATGATGTCTCTTATCGAATTACAACTATCGTTTATGGGTTAGGCATTAGAGACAACCGCATTCACTTTAAATAGGGCACCACACAATTCCGTTAAGACAACACCGTATGAACTATGGTTTAGAGAAACCTAAGCTGTCGTTTCTTAAAAGTTTGGGGCTGCGACGCTTATGTGAAAAAGTTTCAGGCTGATAAGCTCGAACCCAAAGCGGATAAATGCATCTTCATAGAATACCCAAAACAGTTGGGTATACCTCCTATTTCAGATGTGGAAGCAAAAGTGATTGTTTCTAGAAACGGGTCCTTTCTCGAGGAAAAGTTTCTCTCGAAAGAATTGAGTGGGAGGATGGTGGAGACTTGATGAGGTCATTGAACCGTCACTTCAACTAATGTGTAGCAGGGCACAGGAAGTTGTTCCTGTGGCACCTACACCAATTGAAGTGGAAGCTTATGATAGTGATCATGAAACTTCAGATCAAGTCACTACCAAACCTCATAGGACGACAAGGATGCGTACTACTTCAGAGTGGCACGTAATCCTGTCTTGGAAGTCATGTTGCTAGACAACAATGAACCTACGAGCTATGGAGAAGCGATGGTGGGCCCGGATTCCGACGAATGGCTTGAGGCCATAAAATCCGAGAGGATCCATGTATGAAAACAAAGTATAGACTTTGAAAGAACTACTTGATGGTCGTAAGGCTGTTGGGTATAGATGGATTTTAAAGGGAAGACAGACAATGATGGTAAGTGTCACCATTAAGAAAGCTCAACTTGTCGTTAAGATGTTTTCCGGCAAGTTCAAGGAGTTGACTGCGATGAGACTTTCTCACTCGTAGAGATGCTAAGAGTCTGTTAGAATTATGTTAGCAGTTACTGCATTATTTATGAAATCTTGCATATAGGATGTCAAAACATTGTTTCCTCGACGATTTTCTTGAGGAAAGGTTGTATGTGATACAACCAGAAGGTTTTGTCAATCCTGAAAGATGCTAACAAGTATGCAAAGCTCCAGCAATCCTTCTAAGGATTGGAGTAAGCATCTCGGAGTTGGAATGTACGCTTTGATGAGATGATCAAAGATTTTGGGTTTATACAAGGTTCATGAGAAACTTGTATTTCCAAAGAAGTGAGTGGGAGCACTAGAATTTTTGATGAGTATATGTTGTTAACATATTGTTGATCAGAAATGATGTAGAATTTCTAGAAAGCATCCAGGGTTATTTAAAAAGTGTTTTTAATGGAAAACCTAGATTAAGCTACTTGAACATTGAGCATCAAGATCTATAAGGATAGATCAAAAACGCTTAATAGTACTTTCAAATGAATACATACTGTGACAAGATTTTGAAGGAGTTCAAAATAGATCAGCAAAGAAGGAGTTCTTGGCTGTGTTACAAGGTGTGAGTATTGAGTAAGACTCAAGACCTGACCACGGCAGAAGAGAGAGAAAGGACGAAGGTCGTCCCCTATGCTTTAGACGCAGGCTCTACAGTATGCTATGCTGTGTACCGCACCTGAAGTGTGCCTTGCCACGAGTTAGTCAAGGGGTACAATAGTGATCCGGGAATGGATCACATGACAGCGGTCGAACTTATCCTTAGTATCTAGTGGACTAAGGAATTTTCTCGATTATGGAGGTGGTAAAACAGTTCGTCGTAAAGGGTTACGTCGATGCAAACTTTGACACTAATCCGGATGACTCTGAGTAGTAAACCGGATTCGTATAGTAGAGCAGTTATTTGGAATAGCTCCAAGTAGCGCGTGGTAGCTACATCTACAAGATGACATAGAGATTTGTAAAGCACACACGGATCTGAATGTTGCCGACCCGTTGACTAAAACCTCTCTCGTAATCATAACATGATCAAACCCTAGAACTCATTGAGTGTTAATCACATGGTGATGTGGACTAGATTATTGACTCTAGTGAACTTTGAGTGTTAATCACATGGTGATGTGAACTAGATTATTGACTCTAGTGCAAGTAGGAGACTGTTGGAAATATGCCCTAGAGGCAATAATAAAATGGTTATTATTGTATTTCCTTGTTCATGATAATTGTCTGTTGTTCATGCTATAATTGTATTAACTGGAAACCGTAATACATGTGTGAATACATAGACCACAACATGTCCCTAGTAAGCCTCTAGTTGACTAGCTCGTTGATCAATAGATGGTTATGGTTTCCTGACCATGGACATTGGATGTCATTGATAACGGGATCACATCATTAGGAGAATGATGTGATGGACAAGACCCAATCCTAAGCATAGCACAAGATCGTGTAGTTCGTTTGCTAGAGCTTTTCTAATGTCAAGTATCATTTCCATAGACCATGAGATTGTGCAACTCCCGGATACCGTAGGAATGCTTTGGGTGTACCAAACGTCACAACGTAACTGGGTGGCTATAAAGGTGCACTACAGGTATCTCCGAAAGTGTCTGTTGGGTTGGCACGAATCGAGACTGGGATTTGTCACTCTGTATGACGGACAGGTATCTCTGGGCCCACTCGGTAATGCATCATCATAATGAGCTCAATGTGACCAAGTGTTTGGTCACGGGATCATGCATTACGGTACGAGTAAAGTGACTTGCCGGTAACGAGATTGAACAAGGTATTGGGATACCGACGATCGAATCTCGGGCAAGTAACGTACCGATTGACAAAGGGAATTGTATACGGGATTGATTGAATCCTCAACATCATGGTTCATCCGATGAGATCATCGTGGAACATGTGGGAGCCAACATGGGTATCCAGATCCCACTGTTGGTTATTGACCGGAGAGTCGTCTCGGTCATGTATGCATGTCTCCCGAACCCGTAGGGTCTACACACTTAAGGTTCGGTGATGCTAGGGTTGTAGAGATATTAGTATGCGGAAATCCGAAAGTCGTTCGGAGTCCCGGATGAGATCCCGGACGTCACGAGGAGTTCCGGAATGGTCCAGAGGTAAAGATTTATATATGGGGAGTCCTATTTTGGCCACCGAAAAATGTTCGGGATTTTTCGGTATTGTACCGAGAAGGTTCTAGAAGGTTCCGAAGTGGGCCCCACCTGCATGGGGGGACCCACATGAAAGTGGGTAGTGGGGGAAAGGCCCCACACCCCTGGTCAAGGCGCACCAAGATCCCACCTTAGAAGGAATAAGATCATATCCCGAAGGGATAAGATCAAGATCCCTAAAAAAGGGGGATAACAATCGGTGGGGAAGGGAAATGATGGGATTTCTTTTCCCAACCTTTGCCAACTCCCCAATGGACTTGGAGGGCAAGAAACCAGCCCCCTCCACCCCTATATATAGTGGGGAGGCGCATGGGAGCAGCACCCCAAGCCCTAGCGCCTCCCTCCCTCCCGTGACACCTCTTCCTCCCCGCTTGCGCTTGGCGAAGCCCTGCCGGGATCCCGCTACTTCCACCACCACGCCGTCGTGCTGCTGGATCTCCATCAACTTCTCCTCCCCCCTTGCTGGATCAAGAAGGAGGAGACGTCCCCGCTCCGTACGTGTGTTGAACGCGGAGGTGCCGTCCGTTCGGCGCTAGGATCATCGGTGATTTGGATCATGACGAGTACGACTCCATCAACCCCGTTCTCTTGAACGCTTCCGCGCGCGATCTACAAGGGTATGTAGATGCACTCCCCTCTCTCTCGTTGCTAGATGACTCCATAGATTGATGTTGGTGATACGTAGAAAATTTTAAATTTCTGCTACGTTCCCCGACAGTAATTACCTCACCAGTGGTAATTATGTCACAATTAATTTGATCACTGGTGCATGGGGTCATGTGATCAATTGTAGTGGGTATCATTAACAACAATACCCACTACAATAGCACACATCTAAATGTGTTCCAATGGTGGAAAGGCAAGGAACCTAGACACCTAGGTGTCCCAAACGGTCGTCCTAAAGCAATTGCTTGCAAGGATGGCCTATGTCGTACGAATTATTTTCGACTACACAACATGGTGATCGCTAGGTATGGAAGCAGAAATAAAGCATAGAGCATTAGATTTCAATTGAAGTTTTGTTTTGAGGGAGGAGCTTCCAACTATGAAGCACATGCATTAGCTAAATTCTCTCATTCTTTAGAGCAACTTCAACGGGCCGATCCAAACGGACGACGCATTTGTCCGTTTTTATCCGTTTGGGTCGGTCGTTCGCCCGGCGTCCGCCAAGTTTTACATTTGGGTCGGTGGTGCGCCCAACGCACTGACCCATTTCATGTACACACTCAATTTTAAAAAAGGCCCGCGGCCACAGATCATGCCAGCGGCCATAGATCATGCCGGCACCCTGCCAGCGCCGGCATACATTGCCGGCTTCAAAAAATATCACCGCAATTCATGCTGGTGCACTCGGCAGCAGCCGGCACACGTGCCAGCACACAAAAAGGGGTGGGACTTGAGTTCGACCACGCCATCGCGGCCTCGTGGTCATGCCAGCACACAAGCCGGCATACAAAAAAGGAAGGCGCTCGGGGCCACGAGATCACTCGTCGGTGAACTTGAGCATGTCGGCCTGCATCTTCTCGAACCACGGCCTCTTCCTTGGTGACACGGTGTTGAGATCCACCTTCATGATCTCCACCCCGGTCATCATGCTCGCGAGAGCCACTTCTTTCGTCTTGGTCTTGGCGTTGGCGGCCTCGATCTCTAGCATCTTGGCTTGCTTCTCCGCCTCCAGCTCAAGCATCTTGGCTTGCTTCTCCGCGTCCATCTCAAGCCTCCTCCTTTGGATCTCCATGAAGGCGTTCATTTGCTCTTCTTTGAAACGCTGGCGCTCCTCCTCCCTATAGTCCTTCTTGTTCATCATGCCCTCCACGCTTGCGATCAAGGCGTTGGATGCCGCATCCCGCTTGTCCTCCTTCTTGGAGTTGGTCTTCCCCCGCGGCCGTGCCGGCTCGCCGTCCCCAACCTCCTCCACGGCTTGCTTCCCCGCACGCGACTTGAGGGCGGCATATTGCGCCTTGAACTTCTCCTCGTCCTTGATGACCCGAAAGCAATGGGAGAGGTTGAAGCACTTGCCATTGTGTTGGACCTTGAATGCCTCCAAAGCTTGAAATGCCTAAAAAATGTTTCCATGCAAGCATATGGGCAAATGATATGCAAATGAGCACGCAAGCATGAACTTGATGACACAGAAGAGGGTGGCTTGCTAGCATACCATGTCTTGCATGCCGATGCCGCTCATGGGGCGGGCCTTGATGCTCTCAAGAGTGGCACAAAGCTTGTTGCACTCTTGTTTGATCACCCTCCATCGCTTGGAAATGGACACCCACCCGCGTGTGCTCACTATTTGGTAAGGCGGAAACTTCTTGCGCTCATGAAACTCCTGGTGGACACGAATCCAAAAGGTTGAATGCTTTTGTTCGGCGCCCGTCTTGGGGTCTTGTCCAATGTCTCGCCAACACTCGCAAAGAAGCTTGTCCTCGGCAGCCGTGTATGCCTTTGTGCGCTTTCTCTTGCGCTTCGGCTTAGGACCGGCGGCTTGGTTGGCGAGCTCGTCCTCGAACAAAGGCTCCACTTCGATGTCGCACTCGTCCTCTTCCTCTTGCCCGTAGTCATCCGGGAACTCATGGTCGAGTGGGAAGCCGTCTAGGTCCATGCCGACCTGATCACGCATGAAGGCCGCCTGGTCGGGATCATAGCCAGCGGCCGACATGAACGCCCTGCGGCCGTCCTGCCTTTGTGTCTCATCGGGATCGTAGCCAGCGGCCGGCACACCGCCCTCGAAGATGAGGTTCTACATGTAGTCCTCGTCGACGGCGGACGACATTCCCTCGAACAGGTTGCGGGCGTCCGGGAGCACGCCGGTCGGCGTCTGCCGCACGCGTTTCCTCGCGCCTCCGGATACGAGCCACCTGCCACCGGGGTGGCGTTGAGGTCGATGGGCGCGGGCGCGGGCGTGGAAGGCGCGACCACGCTCACGTCGGGTGAGCACTCCCCGGAGAGGTGGGAGGCCTGCGGGTACACGTGGAAGTCGGGCATCGGGTTGCAAGCCGACGCGCGGGGCGAGTCGGGCAGCACCATCCGAGGGAACGCCGATGAGCCGGTGCTGGCCGCGGCGACGGCGGCGTTGAGGAGGCTGTGCTGGCTAGGGTTTAACCCTAGCATGTAGAGCGCCTCCCTCGTTGCCGCCCCGACGCGGGCGTTGGTGACCACCTGCTGCGCGGCGGCGGCGACGGCGGCAGCCGCGACAGCTTCATCCCTCGCGTCCGTGGCGTGCCTCCGGCCTTTTCTCTTGGCTGACTCCCTTGCCCGCTGTTCGGGCGTCAGCGCGTTCTTTGGCTTGGGCGCGGCGGCGGTCTTGCGCGGGGCACGAGGCTTGCTTTTGCCGGAGGGGGCGGTCGTCTTGCCGGACGAGGCGAGGGAGGCGAGGCCGGCTACGGTGTCGAGGTCGAGGTCGTCGTCCATGGCGGGTGTGGGGCGGGAGGGTTTTTGGGGCAAATGGGGGGAAAGTGTGGTGGCTGCCACCAACCGGCGAACCCGGGGAAAGAAGTAGGCGCGCGCGTGCGTCCGTCTTGTGTCCGCGCCGACGCAAATCCGGCTCAAAATTGGCCGGGAATGGATCGCCATGCGGACGCGTGTCCGTTTGGGTTGGCGCGTTGGACCGCCTTTTGTGTCCGCGCTGACCCAAACGGACGCCAGCAGACGAAATGGTCGCCCCATTGGAGTTGATCTTAGGTCAGGGCCCCATGAACCACTTTGTATCCCTCTTCATGTAAACTTTGAGAGTAATAAAGTTTGGCCTTTCTTAAAATAAAAAATAAAACTTTGCTAGCTGGGATTTAGTTTGCTCTCATTCACGAGCACATCCATTGAATCAAAAAGCGTGTTGCGATTCGTGCAGATGTCCCAGCAAAAGAAGTACGTGGCCTTCTTTGTTATTTTATTGGCTTGTTATCGTGGTGGTGGCCCTTGTGGCCCGGCCTCCTTTGGTTGATAGATTCTTTTTCCCGAGGAACTTTGGTTAACAGATGAAGTGGGAGTACGTACTGACGCCGCCTCAAAAAAAGAAAGGAAAAGTGTTCAAATCACCCGATGATTTTCTGGACAATTCATCCGCGTCCATGCATGCCACGCGTCCAGGCGCCTGCACTGTGTCCCTCCCTTATCTTCAGGCGTCTTCTTCCCCGCACCGGCTATCTGGAAAATTTCCCTTTTCTTTCTCCTACCTCTCCCTTCTTCCGTGCTTGTCTTTCCGTATCACCTCTCTCTCTCTTGCAACCTGGCCGGCGGCCACCAGAGCCGCGAGTCGCCGCCGCTGTTGTCATCAGTTGTTGCAACACACGGAAGGGAAAGTGCAGTGCTGCGAGCGCCTGAGGTACGGAGGTGATGAGATCTCGGCCCACATCACTGCTGCATCCCCGCTTCATCCCGGCACCGGTGTTGCAATGGAGCTTCGCCGGAGTTGAATTGGAGCTTCGCTGGGAGGTGCCAGTGCTGCGTTGGAGCTCCTCTCGGGCTGCAGTGAAGCTTCGCCGGAGTTGTATTGGAGCATCACGGAGCCGCCGGTGCTGTGTTGGAGCTCCTCCCGGGCTGCAATGGAGCTTCGCCGGAGTTGTATTGGAGCTTCGCGGAGCCGCCGGTGCTGCGTTGGAGCTCCTCCCGGGCTGCAATGGAGCCTCGGGCGGAGTTGCATTGGAGCTCTGCCGGAGCCGTCGGTGCTGCGTTGGAGCTCCGCCGGAGGCTGCAACGGAGCTTTGTCGGTCGCGTCGGTGCTGCCATGAGCGTCGGGGCGCCAGTGCTGCATACGGTGGTCGCTTGGTCGGCAACGTCGACAACTGCTGCATATGGTGGCGAGCGTGGAGCAGAGCTAGTGCTGCGATGGAGCATCACAGGGGGTCGCATGTGCTCCAACGGAGCATCGTCGGCACCGCCGCCCGCCGGTCTAGTCGTCGGTGTTGTGATGCAGAATCGCGGCAGGCTATGGAGAAGAGACAAGGTCAGGAAGGGGGTTGTCCTCGTGGATGTCTAGCGAGAGAAGGAAGATGGGCTTCGAGGCTACAGATCGAACGGCCCGTACGCCTAATCAGACGGCTCCTCAGACGGATGATATTTTGCAAATATCATCCGGATGATTTATAGCAGCGGCCAAAAAGAAAACGTAGCGATGCTGCCTTTTATTAGGTGAGTGGTGCTGCCTTGTCTCTTTTTACGTGTGTGAGGTCATGTGTGTTTTTTCTTCTTTGTTCGTTTTTCAACACTTTGTTGATCTTTTGCATTTGGGTTCTTTGACACTACTTTTTGTTCTTTCTTCTATTTTCTATTTTCTATATTATTTTTATCTATTTTCATATTTTTATTTTACTTTTATTACTTGTTTTTAATAATTTTATTTGTGTCATGTTTTTTCATTCCAATGACATTAAAAGACAGGTCTCCCTTTCAGTGGAAATGTTTTTTCCATGAGTTTTTTGGTCATTTTTTGTGTGATCAAAGATTTAAGTCCGGTCGCAACTACAATTTTTTAAATGGAATCGCAACTGCTATCTTTTCATGACGGGTAGCAACTATATACTTTCAGATGGGGTCGCACTGTGGGGTTTCAAAAATGGATCACAACGGCGGGTTTTCAAATATGGCCGCAACTGCAAGCTTTCAAGTCGGGTTGTAACTGCAAGTTTTTAAATGGGGCAAGTTTTCAAATCAGGTTTCACCTGCAAGTTTTTAAATGGGCTCGCAACTGCAAGTATTCAAGTCAGGCTGCAACTGCAGGTTTTCATGTCGGTTGGCAACTGAAAGTTTTCAAGTCGAGTCGTAACAGCAAGTCTCCAAGTGGGGTCGCAACTCCATGTTTTTAAATGGGTTGTAACTAGAAGTTTTCAAGTGGCGACACAATTGCAAGTTTTTAAGTCGGGTCGCCACTCCAAGTTTTCAAGTGGGTCGCAACTGTAGATTCTCAAATGGTTCATAACTGTAAGTTTTCATGTGCAGTCATAACAACAAGTTTTTTAGTGGGGTCGCAGCTTCAAGTTTTCAAGTGGGGTCACAACTGCTAGTTTTTAAGTGGGGCCGCAATTGCAAGTTTACAAATGGTAGCAAATTTCAAGTGGACACGCAACTGTAAGTTCTCAAGTGGGGCCACAACTACAAGTTTTCAAGTCGGACCACAACTGCATATTTTCAAATGGGATCCCAACTGCATGTTTTCAAATGAGGCCCCACCAGCATGTTTCAAGTCGGGCCACACTTTTTTCAATCTTTTTGTTATTTTTTCTGTAAAATATTGTTATTTTGTCCTGTAGGGTTGATTTTTTTTCATTTTGAATGCATCTCTTTTTTCAGTCCAAAATCACTGATACAAGCTATCTACAAACTCCTTTCTGTTGTTTATCTGCAGTATACATAGCTTATAGAAATCTAGTTCAATCCAGCAACAAAAGGAGACGAATGGCCTGGCAAGGAAGTAAAGACCAATCCTATAAGCAAATTCGTTTAAAATAAAATCATATAAGCAAATTACAAAAATCCAACCAACAACCAGCCAGCCACTTAACTAGCCCAAGCCCGTACACAAAATTGTAACTGGGCTATAAGGGCATATACAATGCATAGGATCGGATATCAGAAATAGTAGGTTCGGATGAAGCAGAAGGATCTTCTGCAGGAGGCGGGTGCTTGGGGAATAAAGTATGGTCCGATGCATAAAGCAGATAAAGTTGAAGTGAAAAGTAGAGAAGCATGTGTAGTGGGAGTCTTTATTTTCTATTCATTGATGCGGCCCACTAGTGATAGGTTGCATTGGAGAGAAAAATCAATGTAGATGCCTGAAGCTACTTTTTATCATGGGGCATCTGTATCCATATGGCATCATTGTACATACCATAACAACAAGTGGTGATGTCAGCTGATATCACATAAATGAGACCAAACTATATCTTTCCCTAATAATAAAGTGCTTAATGCTTCTGGTGGTACGTCATACAAATTGCACCCGGAGTTATCAATATTTACCCACCATGCCACCGGTAAGTGGAAAAAAAGATTCGTTTTCCCTTCACAAATCACCGTCGGATTTCGGTTATTTATCAAGGCGAGCTCTTTTTATACCACAAACATGCTAGTAGCACAATGACTTGACCGTCCTCCATCCTAGACGTGGGATCAAATCCCACTTCTCCCCCTTTTTGCTGATGTATTTCCTTACTAATTTCTGTAGGTGTAGGATACAATTGCCTCGCCCAAGCGTGACTTAGTTGATGGTTGCAATGTTGCAATTTTGGCCTAGCTACTCTATTTTAAACTTTCTTTTCTTTTTTTAACAGATTCAAATGCTTTAAAAAAATATCTTTCATACCATAACTTCAAAATAAACATGCTATATATGAAAATCCCTCAAAAAATGTGTAGATTTCAAATATGCTATTATCTTGCATGTTAATTATTTCTAAAATTATGTTTAAGATGCACCTTTAACTAATACTTTTCTTTATATGGTGTATTTTGGAAATGCCTATTATATCCATACCTACTTTAACTATTGGCGTACGATACAATTGCCTCGCCCAAGCGTGGCTTAGCTGATGGTTGCAATGTTGTAATTTCGGCCCAGCCACTCTATTTTAAACTTTCTTTTCATATTTTAACAGATTCAAATGCTTTTAATTTTTTTTCAAACCATAACTTCAAAATAAACATGCTATATATGGAAATCCCTAAAAAAATGTGTAGATTTCAAATATGCTATTATCTTGCATGTTAATTATTTCTAAAATTATGTTTAAGATGCACCCTTAACTAATACATTTCTTTATATGGTGTATTTTGAAAATGCCTATTATATCTATACCTACATTAACTATTAAAGTAAAAGGTGTTCTGCCCATGACTTTTTAAAAAATTCGATGTATCAAAAAATGTTAATGAAATTGTTTAAAATTTTCCAATTTAAGAAATGTTCATGAATAAAACAATATCCAAAAAATTCAAAAACTGTTTGTGACTTACAAAATAGTTTACTCATAAATGTTCACTGATTCAAAAAATTATCATGCATTTTGAAAAATGTTCGTTAAATCAAAAAAAAATTCTCGTGAATTTTAAGTATTGTTCCACCAATTTTCAAAACAATGTTTTTCCATTCTAGAAATATTCGCCGATTCAAGATTTTGTTTTTATAAAAATGTTCACCATTTATAAAAAAAAATGTTTGCAAATAGTATAAAATGTTCACAATTTCAAATATGTTCACGAGTTTAAAAAATATTCAAAAATTTATAAAAGTGTTCATTAATTTGAAAAAGTTCACGATTTCAAATATGTTCACGAGTTAAAAAATATTCATAATTTCACGAAATTGAGAGAGATAGTGTCTCGATTGTGCAGCAATATGTGATCATGGCTATTGGAGATTATGATTTTTTTTTCTTCTCTTGCAACGTACGGGCCCTTTTGCTAGTGTCATCAAAATAGTTTCTAGGCACTCCCTTTTGCCATTCGGTTAGATAGAGTACGTACCAAACTCAGAAAGCTTCTGCGGTTAGCAATCCAGGAACGAATGTCCCAACTAGCTTCTAAATTTAGCTGTGTCTTCGTTGAGACAACGATGGTCATGAGACCTGCCTAGCTTGGCTACGTACTCCGCCCTAGCTACATGGCGGCTCCGTACAGGGCACCTATACATCTTCCGGCACATAGATGGTCATTGGTCACCGAGTTGCTCCGTACGAGGCATTGAGTACGACACATCTTGCCGCTATACGGCCGGAACGAACGGTCCCCACGCCGGACAGGCTACCTCGATCCGCATGCTGACGCTGTGACGGTTAGCATGCACTGGTGGTGCTCTGCGGCGACGTGCGGCACAGCGGGCAGCTGGGACGCCGCCGGAGCCACTGGTCGACGCACCGCCGATGGAACGCGTGCGCGCAGCCGGGGAGCACCCGCAGCTCGTCGCCGTCTGCGTACTCCGCCAGGCACACCGCGCACCCGCGCTCCTCCTCCTTTGCCGTCCGCTCACCGGTAGCCGCCGCCTGATGATGCTGGATCGACGTGGAGTACACCGTCGTCGGGCACGCGGCCATGACGGCCTCGTCGAGCCCCGCGGCGGCGGCAGCGCACCTGCCGTCCCCGAGCTCGATGTCGACCACGCCCTGCTGCGACGAGCTCTGCGCCACTCGCCGTCGGTTGGAGCAGAAAAAGGTGAAGAGGGAAAGCACGACGAGCAGAGCCATGGAGGCGCCGATTAGAAGGCTGTCCCTTGACATGGTCGCAACTCGCAAAGCAGGGACAACCTGACCGTGCCTCATACGTACATATACTCTCTGCGTGTGTTGAGATTTGCGCCAACGGCCACCTCACGGTCAGATCGAATCTCCGCCGTCGACCACAAAGGCAACGGTAATGACGATGGCCATGCCTCGCGCTTCTCCTTTTACCTTTTCCTGTCACCGATTGTTCGTTGCTTGCTGCGTGCACGATTCCCTGTTGAGATATACAGTTGTATTCATGTTCTTGGGACCTTTCTCTCCAATTTTTATGAATCGACCTTTTTTGCTTTGATTTGACAGAGAAAAGAGCCTGCAATATTCACCAGTAAAGAGGGTAGGGTGTCGTGCCATGTTCGCTAATGCAAATGCGACAGCTAGAAAAGAAAAGCATGTCTCTCAATAGAATCGTGAACAATTACTAGTAATGATGGAAGAACAGGATGCTTAAGTGTAGGCGACTAAGACGGTGAAGCGTACCTAATTAGTTGATAGTGTTTGATCCTCGGGTGATCGACTATACACATGTTTATACTATGAGTGATATCGATGAAGCTACGGAATGAGATATTTCCTTGCACTTTCGTGCGACAGGAATTAGGGTTCAAAGAGCGTTAATTAGAGATTATCCTAAAGGGTACCATTTGCATCCTTAAAATGAATGCAAACTAACTCTTAAATTCTTCTAAACGAGGATTCTGCCGGACATCCTACTTCAGAGAGTGGAGACTAGATTGTTATAACATAAGAGACGCTTCGTATAGCGGTTAATTATATAGTGGTGGGGGGGAGGGGGGGGGGGGGGGGCAACTTTGTTTTATGTTATTGTCTGACAATATCCTACCTTAGTAAAAAAAAAGTTGCTTTTAAAAGCATGCTAGTTGCCAAGAACCTACTTGGGGGCCCAATTCATGAAAAAAAATGATACTGTGACATACTCTCTCCGTCCGAAAAAACTTGTCCCTCAAATAAATGTATCTAGCACCAAGTTAATGCATGCTAGATACATCAATTTGAGGGATAAGCTTGGGACAAACTTTTTCGGACGGAGGGAGTACTTTTCTATAATAATATAAACATGCATGTGTATGTTAGAAACTATGGATACATATTGTCATGTACGAAATTTCATTTTGTAGCTCAGACTCCATGGAGTCTCTTTAATGAAAATTTTCAAAAAGACTTTTTTTTCTAGTTTTAATAAAAAAATTGGGGGGGAGGGGGATCCACATTATATATGGTTGTATTTTACACATGTGTAAATTTACAAATGATTTAATATGTGAGCTACAAAAACAGTTGTGGATTTTTTTCCAGAACTTATTTGAAACTGTAAAAAAAAAATCCAGAAGGGCTCCATGGAGAACGGGTTCAAGAACATCTCACTCTTGTCATCAGGTAGTATTAATATACAAAATTGAGTCATAATGTAAGTTTTTGCATCTTTTTTTCACGAATACGCAAAGCTTGCGTATCTTTCCGTTGATAGAAGGAATAGAATGAGTACATAGGGGTACAACACATGACACGAACGCAGGCAGGCGTGAACATGATGCCCGGAGCAGAGAGACAAGGGATGCTCGACCCGAACAGAAGATACATCACAACTAAACCTACCAAACCCGAACCACGAGCGACAATGCCGAACCGACAAGAATTCCAACATCACCCGAACCAACACCAGGGACACCGCGAGCAAGCTAGATAGCGCCTTCAAGAAGGTGGACGACGTCGAGACGCCGTCGCCATCCGGTCCGGGGTAACCAGACCTAGGGTTTCCCTGAGCTCGAAGAGGGGCAAAGCTGAAGGCCTTGGAAGCGCCTTCAAGAAGGAAACGACACCCGTGGGCGCCGTCGCTGCCAGCACCGGTAAACCAAGCGGGGATCTCTCCCTGGCCTTAAGCTGAGCAATCCCATAGCCGCCGAGTCTGGAATCGAAGATGAGGAAGTCCACGTTGGTCGGAATCGCCATGTCGGGAAGGGGTTGGCGGGGCTGCACTTGCCGTCGGAGGGTGGCACCGTCACCGCACCCACGAGCGTTGGATCCAGCAAAAGGGGAGGCTTTGAGGCCTCTGGGGTGGGGCAGGCGACGGAGTGAGCCACACGGAGGGCAAGGGACGACGGCATCCAACAACGCCGACAAGCTAGGACTGGAGAGACGCAGATCCGAGCTGCCGTGGCCATAGCCGTCGAGACATCGGCGCGCCAGGTAAGCTGGAAGGGACGCAGCTACCTGATGACCGAGGCCGGAGCTGCCCGGTAAAACACCGGCAGCGAAGGACACCGGAGAGACGCGGGCCTAAGCCGTCGGGGCCAGAACAGCACCAGCGAGTGCCCGCCGCGAGGGGCTCCATGTATGCCACAACCACAGATGCGTCGCCATGCACCCGCAAGAGCAGTCGCCGTGGCTCGTAAGGAACAAAAGTAGGATGCCTAAATGTACTCAATTTTGTCTTGTGTGGACTAGGGAGTAGGGTCCATAGAAACAACTATGCATGCAAACTATCAGGGGTATGATTGTGAAAGTTAGAACTTGCAAGAAAATGGAGATTCGAGTTAAAGAGATGCAAATAGCAGGTGGCTTGACGATGTAATGTCAAGGTTTAGAAGTTGTCAAGATCTTGCTCATCATTGTCTCAGGTTCGAAGCACAAAGATTCTAAGACCACAAATGTCTCAGCAGAACCGCCACAAAGAGCCCGCCAATTGCATGCACAAAGGTCCAATGTCACTCGCCGAGATCTTCCATAAACAATGCAATCTTCCTATCCATAACCCCGCCGCACGGACCCACAAAATTATGCATATGGTTCTACGGTTACCGTGTAGGAGGAAATGACAAAGAAAAAAAAAAGAACATGGTGGGCTGATGAAGACGAGGGAAATTCTCAGTAGTCACCAGGCGCCGCTACCGCCGCCCCTAATTGCTGTCGGCGTCGCATCGAGTTCTCGTTGGTGGTATGAGCGGGCAGGGAGGGCATGCAGCTAGAAATAGCCATGAAACCTGGACGCGGTCCCTAGGTCTGCATCACGTCGACGCCGGTCGACGCGGCGTCACCTGGATGAGGTGGCCTCACCGGCAATGATGAGCCACCATCTCTCCCCTATCCCTTGTGGTAGTTCATGAGAAACGCTCGTCTTCAACAAGCAAAAAAACACAAAGGGGAGAAAGGGGGCTCGTCAGCAACAAAATGAGCGCACGAATCTTGGAAACAACAACTATTTAGGTATATATTCCCTCCGTTCTTAAATATAAGTCTTTTTAAAGATTTGAATACAAACTACACATACAGATGTATATAGACACACTTTAGAATGTAGATTCACTCATTTTGCTCAGTATGTAGTCTTTTATTGAAATCTCTAAAAAGACTTATATTTAAGAACGGAGGGAATAGGTTTCGTGCAGACAGAGAAGTGACTGTGCACCAAATGCAAAAAAAAAAAAGTCAACTGTCTCTCAGGTGAAAATGACGAGATTGGACTTAATGGTCTTCATTAGCCAACACAAATTAAGCCACGGCAAGTCGGCAACCCCTTCTTGACCGCTAAAATTATGTTCCCGGTTTCATTCCACGAGACCACAAACAGACTAGTACTGTTCAAAAAAAAAAAAAAACAGACTAGTACTACTAGCAAGTCTCCACCAAGGGGTAGCAAGCCAATAGGTTAGAGCATCTCTAGCAAACGCCGCATCCTCCGGACGGCACGCAAAATGCGTTTGCAGTTCGCGAAAAAACGGTGTCTAAAAAAAAGTCTCAAAAAATTCGCGGAAAAAGGGCTTTGCGGGCCGGCGCGGACGGCCGCGGATGCAAACCCCGCATAACGTATCCGTAAAAAAGGATATTCGCGGAATATGCTATTTTACGGGTCGGCTTTGCGTGGTCTGATCTGGCGCAGCTCCTACCGGCCCGGAAAATCTAAATTTGCACCTTAATTTGATCCAACATAATGCATTTCTTTGCTTTTTCAACAACATTGGATACATAAGACATCACCAAATCTTTCACATTTGAAGAACACCCATCCGGGTGCTTCGGTGTACCCGAAGTTAGCCGCAGCATTGTTCGCGTGCAGTCGTCGCACTGTGTGAGCGGCATCGGCGAGCCACAGAGCCGTTGCGCGAGTGCCGAGCCAGGTGGACGGCCGGACGAATCCATGCCCGCAAACCGTCGGCGGCGGCGGCGGGAGGACGAACCCATACCTGCATGCGGCGATGCGACCTTGCCGGGGCTGCGGGAGATGCTCCCGGACCATTCCATCGCTTGGCGCAGCCACCGGCGACCGGAAAAGCCAAATCCGGCGGTCCACGATGAAGGGCCGCAGATCCTCAACTTTTTGGCCCGCCGACGCAGGAGGGGGGAGAGGGGAGGCCTCATGCGTGTGGCGGCCTTTTCGGCGTGCTCCCGCCGGCTGCTTTCACCGGAATCTTGGGCGGCGGCCCGGCGGCAGGGCGAGGGGGAGAGGGGAGGTGGTTGGTGGGGAAAGCGCGGGCTGAAATGTCCCCCACCACCAACCGCTTTCGCTTATATGTAGGGCACCGCAGCGGCGAGAGGGAAACCCGCGTATTCGCGGGTTGAGGCCGAGATTTTGCCGCATCCCTCAAATTTTTTTTCGAGCCGGCCGCCTTTGCGTGTTTTGTTCGGACGGGATTTTCCGCGCCGACCCGCATTTTGACGGTTATTTTGCGGGTCGGAGCTTTTTACGGGATCTGCTAGAGTTGCTCTTAGGAACAGCACATAAACTAAGCCTTTTTTTTCGGCCTAAAATCACACGAGGCTGCCCTGCAGGCTCCGCTTTCTGGCAAACTTACTACTGACACGAAACCTGAAGCAACAAGCAATCGTATAAAAGAGTAGTATTACTTTGACGAGGATGCATGCCTAATTAGCTTGCCGATTACAACTACCGCGTTAATCTGGATTTGGACCGGGCTAATTCCTTGGCAGCGAGATCTGATTTGATCTCGACCGTCTCGACCATGACATGGCCGGCAGCTTAAGCTAGCTCGACGTACGGACAAGCTAACTAGGCATTTCTACATCGAAAGTTTCGAAAATTACTATATTGCTGCAGGTTGTAGTAGGATATTGATGCGATGGACCACCATGCCATATTAAAATATGTCTATATTCATCCGTAGTTCGTATTAAAATATCTAAAACGGCCTATATTGTAAAACGGAGGGAGTAATTCATGTAGTTGAAATAAATAAGTAAATATAAATGATATAAACTGACTCGTTAATTATTCCAGACGAGGCCCAATAAATGCAAAAATGATATCGTGTCACAGTTCACTTCGCCGTAATAATGATATAAACACACTATGGATACTAGTAAGGTATATGCATTGCACGCATGAGATTTAACAACCAAATTATAAATAAACACCACACTATTGCATGTAAATTTTGAGTCATAAATGCATAATGTGTTCATTTAATTCTTATAGTTCATCTCATTTAAAATCAATTTGTTTAAAAAAAATAATCTATTTTATTCATAAAATTGTGCGTTGTAAAGCATAAAGTAAAAACAAATAATGGTAATTCATCTAAAAAAATTGGGCAATTATGATATAGAAGATTCTAGAACAAAAGAGAAGTGCTTGTGTTTTAAGGTTTGCGCATTATGCTTAACTTCAACCGTGGAGTATTTTAGATTGTACATATGTTAGAATCTGATGGAATGTAGATGATATCCAACGCCCGGTAGTACTCGAATTTGCCATCTCTGCACCGTCGGATTGGCTTCATCCAACGACCATATTTCAAAGTTATTTGCACACTATATAGGAGTATAGATATATTTTCAAGTACAAAATTTCATTTTGTAGCTCGAACTCCATGAAGCCTCTTTAATGGAGTAATTGACAAAACACTACCACTTTTGGGGTCCGAGGGAACAAGCATTTGACCAAAAACTACCACTTTTTTTGCAATTTGTCCCTAAAAATATCACATTTTATTGATGACTGTTTTAGAGGATTTAAACACGTTTATTACAAGCAGGACCCACCCGTCGGGGCTGATGTGGCAAAAAAGTCATCGCCGTTTATTTTGACCGGTATGTTGACTATTATGACGGGTGGAGTCCACATCAACCTTCTTCTTACTCCGATTTTTTTGTTGAAAAGGACCATCCGGCGAACGCAATTGACAAAAAAGACCACCTACGGATTAATTTGACAAAAAAGACCACCCACGCTGTGGCGGCAGGCGCGGCAGCCGACGCGCGGCAGCTCATGCCGCCACGCCGGCAGGCGGCAGGGTGGTCTTTTTTGTCAAATTCATCCACATGTGGTCTTTTTTGTCAATTGTGTTCGTAAGCCAGTCCTTTTCGACAAAAAATCTCTTACTCCTCTCTCTCTCTCTAACATTTCAAAAGTCAGTTTTTCAAGTCTTAACAAAATCAGAAAAAAAAAGTCCACATGTCATATGGATGTGTTCATTTTTTTAGGGGACGTGCATGGATGTATTCTACACGTGTGTAATTTTGTATAATGAGTGCTTCAATACGTGAGCTAAACATGCCTCGGCAACCCCTTTTGACTGCTGAAATTCTTTAGCTACGAGCAAATTCCACGAGACAACACACAGGGTAGTACCACGAGCAAATTCCAGAGTCTCCAAGGCAGCTAGCCAACAGGCTACGAACAGCACAGAAACTACACGAAGCTACGCTGCAGGCACGCTTTCTGGCAAACTTACTCCTGACACAACAAGCTTGCCAATTACTAAATAGTCATCGTCGCATGTACGTAACTTCGTGAATCATCGTCGCATGTACGTAACAAGCAATCATAAAAGATTATTACTTTGCCGAGAAACTGCCGGTAATTAACTAAATAGTCAAATAACGTGACGCCTAATTAGCTTGCCAATTACAACGACCGCGTTAATTTGGATTTGGACCGAGTTAGTAGTTCCTTGGCAGTGAGTATTTATATGTCCGGGGCTGATGCCAGCGATCTGATTTGATCTCGACCGTGACGTTGCCGGCAGCTCGACGCACGCACGGACAAATCACAAACCAATCATATACTGTACGTACATAGAAGCGGCACGGCCAGGTTGTAGTATATGCTCCATTGGCCACCATGCCCGGCTCCACCGTGCTGCTGATCGCCGCCTCCATGGCCGCGCTCCTCGTCATCTCCCTCTTCACCTTCCTCTGCTCCAACCAGCGCCAGGCGCACCGCACGCCGCCGTCGCTCTCACAGCGGAGCGTCGTCGACGTTGAGCTCGGTCATGGGTGTGCGGCCGCAGGGATCGACGAGGCCGTCCTGGCCACGTACACGACCACGGTGTACTCCTCGGCGGCGAGGCGACGGGACGAAGGCCAGATGGCTGCTGCCGAAGCGTCGGCGACGGTGACCAGCCGCCCGACGACACGGACACGCACACGACGTGCGCGGTGTGCCTGGCGGAGTACGCAGACGGCGACGAGCTCTGGCGGCTGCCCGGCTATAAGCACGCGTTCCACCGGCTGTGCGTCGAAGAGTGACTCCGGCGGCGGCCAAGCTGCCCGCTCTGCCGCACGTCGCCGCCCGCCACGCGCGCCGCCTGACGCCACCACCAATGACTCCTGAACCGCCGCGGCGTTAGGTCGATCGCATCGGGACCATGCAACTTGGGGTTCGCCGCGGCCATGGCCGCCACGGCCTGTTCGCTCGCCTCGATCTGACCATCCGCCAGCCGGCACTGCTCTTGGAGGAACAGGTTGTGCAACCGTTCCTCCTACGCCTGCTGGAACACTGACTTGGGCTCCGGTGCAGGCTGCTCCTCCGCCATGGCAGCATTGTAGTGCGTCTGTGCCTGCTTCATGGTGAAGCCGGCGTGCACAGGCGCAGGCTCCGATGCGGTGTCGTCGGAGCACGTCTCCATCATGGAGGTCTGCTGCAAATTCCACTGCAAAAATGACGAACGCCTGAAGCAGAAGAGTGATGTTATTGTGCGCAAGATCATTGATACAAGTGTCATTGATGAAAGTTGCAGCCACCGATTTATGCAATGGAAATGGCTCTGATGATCTCGATGCTCACGGGTTGTCCAGATCTACAAGCCCCGTTGGTATGGGAGAGTTCCGAGCGAAAGCCTAGACCCTACTCTGTCGGTGCCGTCGACGATGGCGCTTTCAGCTGTTGCTTCCCCTCTTGGAGGCATCGTCATGAAACTCCTCTTTCTCTATGAGGGGCTTGGGCTCTCTGGGTGAAAACATGAGCTCCAAATGGTTTTAGGCGTGGGTAACGGTGGCGTCTTCGTCCTTTCTCCCATGGGAGGCATTGCTTGGAAGAGCTAGCTTGTGCTTGGTGCACATGGTTTTCTCTTGTGTCGGCTTTGGTGAATGCCGAGGCAGCGGCGCCTGATGGCTGATGTGCACCGAGACGGCGGTCTTGGAAAGTAATGCGTGAAACGGCTCCATGGTGTGGGGCGGCGACTCGTAGTTTGCTTGGGTGGCAATCTTGGGCCACTTGGGTGGCAGGTTTGTCGACTCGGTGGATGCTTCCCAACGGGGGCCGCTGGACGGTATGCCGGGGTGGCGTCCCCAGATGTGTTGCGGCGTTCGTGGTCTGTGTGTGGTTGTCTTGAGCTGCTTGGGATGCGGGCATCCGTGTCTTGTGGCATTGCAACTCAGGAGCGAGTGGTGGCCTGTCGGGGCGGCGACCCCGGATGTGGTGCGGCATTCTTGGTCTGCATGTGATTGCCTTGTGCAGCGTGGGCTGCGGGGAATCCGGGTCGTGCGACATTGCAGCTCGAGTGCGGGCGGTGGCATGTCGGGGCAGCGTCCCCGGAAAGTGGTGTTGGTGGGCTGCGTAGGGCATTGCATGGCGGATGAAGGTTCGGGCGGTGGACCCGAGATTTCAGCATCAACAAGAGCGTTTTACCTTGTGTCGACAATGATGGGGGAGCGATGTCGAAGACACGGTAATGGTTGCGGTAGTCAGCTCTTCTCCGATGTATCCGTGGGATTGCCTTCGTTGGTTTCTTGCCGCGAAGTCAAACCTGAGGTGGCGGGTTACAATGACGAGCAACAGGTGGTTCGTTTGGTGACCTTTTGCGGCATCAGCTGTGCCTAATTCTTCTTCGCGGTTCTTTGTTAGACTCGGAGCTGTGCTGTCTGGTCGCAGGTGGCCGATACATAGCTCCACGCGGCCTTTGCGGTGTTGGTTGAGTCGACGATCGCTTATGATGATATCGGAGTCGTTTGCTCAGAGTTTAGGGATGACGCCGCCGCCTCTAGGGGCAGAGTGCAGACAATGACGCCTGCATGCTGTATCGGTGAGGCCCTCTTCGGAGTGATGTGAGTGTAGTATCTTACGTGCGCTGCTCAGCAATTGTGATGGTTTTTTGTCCGACTTTTCATAATTAACTGGTAATCTTGTTTTCGCTCGATTTTCCTTTGTTAGCCTATCTAAACTTTTCATTTTTAATGTATGTATAATTTCTGCCATTTAAAAAGAATAGTGGGTTGTTTCCTACGGAAATGGGAGAAAAAGCAAGAGACCGACGAGATGCGAGTAAACAGTCCTTTTCTAGCCATCACATTTCCAGTAGTCAAACATGCCACGGCAACCCTTCTTGACTGATGAAATTCTTTAGCTCCTGGTTTCATTCCACGAGACAACACACGTAGTACCACGGTAGCAAATTCCAGAGTCTCCAAGGGCTGCTAGCCAACAGGTTACGAACAGCACATAAACTAATCACACGAAGCTACGCTGCGGCACGCTTTCTGGCAAACTTACTCCTGACACGAAAATTTTGGTCGTAAAAGGCTCTATTATTATACACTACTGACACGTGAATCATCGACGCAAGCAAGAAGCAACGTAAATGGGAGTAGTACTTTGACGAGGAGCGGCGGTAATAGTCAAACCGTGATGCCTAATAAGCTTGCAGATGCAACCACCGCGTTAATTTGGATTTGGAGCGGGCTAATTCCTTGGCAGTGACTGTGAGTATATACATATACCAGAGATCTGATTTGATCTCGACCTTCTCGACCGTGACGTCGCCGGCAGCTCGACGCACGCACGCACGCACGCACGGACAAACCAATCATAGTACATATAGAAGTGGCACGGCAGCAAGGTTGCAGTATATGCTCCTGCCGCCAACATGCCCGGCTCCACCGTGCTGCTGATCAGCTGCTCCATCGCCGCGCTCCTCGTCATCTCCCTCTTCACCTTCCTCTGCTCCAACCGGCGCCAGGCGCACCGCGCGCCGCCGTCGCAGTCAGAGCGGAGCGTCGTTGACGTCGAGCTCGGCCACGGGTGCGGGGCCACAGGGATGGACGACGCCGTCCTGGCCGTGTACACGACCACGGTGTACTCAGCGGCGAAGCGACGGGGGGAAGACCAGATGGCTGTTGCCGACGCGTTGGCCGACGGTGACCAGCCGCCCGACGACACGGACACGCACACGACGTGCGCGGTGTGCCTGACGGAGTACATGGACGGCGACGAGCTCCGTCGGCTGCCCGGCTGCAAGCACGCGTTCCACCGGCTGTGTGTCGACGAGTGGCTCCGGCGGCGGCCGAGCTGCCCGCTGTGCCGCACATCGCCGCTCGCCACGCGCACACCGCCTGCGGCCACCACCGATGACTCCTGAACCGCCACGGCGTAAGGTAGCTTGCCGACCGGAACCATGCATGCATGCCGTTGCCGTATAGCGGCGAAACCGAAATGCGGCGTAGTACATGGCATGTCTCGTTCGAACCCAAATGCTGCCGTTGCCAGGACAATGACATGTAGTACGTGGCAGAAGAAATGTTCCGTACGAAGCCTCCATGAATGCTCTAGAGCAGAGTCCGTGGGTAGGTCGTCATGCATTGGCATGTGCCGCACAAGAGATGTAAATTCATGAAATTTTGTTAGTGCCATTTTTTTATTAGGAGCTTGCATATCAATTCAATTATGGTCCGGCTATTACCTTGATTCTTAGAATCCTCATATTCTCCTAGCCCAGTGGCCAGCGAGCCGGTGTGTCTCGTGGCCGACGCAGGTTCGAGCCACGGCTTGGAAGCTGCTGTCTCACATTTCTTCTCTTAATAAAAAATCAGTAGGGGTTTCTCCCCCTACTAGTCTTGTTTTTTGCTATAGATCATTAACAATCAATGGGAATTCTCCCTTCCTCCCGTCGTCAGCTACTCCGGCCACGGCGGCCACTCCTCCTGCCGTTGGTCCTTCCGACCCCGGCAGCCACCTTCCCCCTCAGATCTGGAGCGTGGTCTCGCTTCGTTCGACATGGGTTCCAACCCCCGCTTGGTGACATCCTCCTTCCGCCGAGACGGCGAGCGGCCGATGGTTTCGGGCCTGGGACTGTCGTCGTGTTCGGAGGCGTCCGAGGCACAGGGGCCGGCGTTGCTGCCTGCCCCCCCCCCCCTGCGGCGGCCCCCGCGGAGGCTTGGAGGGCTCCTCCCCCTTCCAAGAAGGAACTGTGGCGTCAGCGCCGGCGCCAGGAAGAGCAAGCGGGGTCTGCGGCCGCCAGGGAGCGCCACGAGATCTCGCCGGAGATGGTCGACCTCTGCTTCCGCTGTTTCGAGGAGGGACATCTCAGGAAGGACTGCACCAACGACATCGTGTGCTTCCGTTGCATCCTTCCTGGCCATGTCTCCAAGGATTGCAAGCGACCCAGGAGTCCGTCCCCGGAGGAGGAGCTCAGGCGCCTCACCGCGTCCAAGGTGGCACGTCGTGAGCCAGGGGGCGCAGGCGGTGCGCGCGGCCGCGGCAACGGCTCCCCCTGCTTCCGCCGCCGCCGCTGCCTCCTACGGTGCATGCCGCCCCGGCGGCGTGGCCTAGGAGTATGGCGTCCCGTCTGCAAAGCCCGCCGGCGGAGGAGCTCGCGCCTAACGACCTGTGCACCACGAGGCGCACCATGGGGCTGGGAGATCTCGAGCGGAGACTCCAGTTGGCCATGGTGGCCTACGTTGGTGGCGCAAACAGAGGCATCTCGCCGGAGTTCGTGTTGGAGGCTTTGAGCGCTCAGCTCGACATCGGTCCAGAGTGGCTGTCGGTTTACCCTTTCCGTCCAGAGGACTTCCTTGTGGTGTTCGGCAGGCCGGAGCACAGGAATCTCATGGCGAGCAAGCCTTCGATCGACCACTTGGGGCGGCGCATCTTCTTCAGGCCATGGAATCGCCAGGCGCACGCGGTGCATTCGAGATTCAGCTACAAAGTTCCCTCGTGCTTGAAGGCATCCCGCCGCACGCTTGGGACAGAGAGGTGGTGGAAGACCTGCTTGGCTGTTCTTGCATGGTGGACATGGTGGCGCCGGAGTCAAGCTCGCTTCGTGATCTCTCTACTTTCAAGCTCACGACGTGGACGGCAGACCCCGAGGCCATCCCGACGCTGCGGTGGCTGGCTATCCCTGAGCCTGGATTGTTCGTCCCGATGGTGGAGCCGGCGCTGCTGCAATACACAAGATTCTCATCCATTTGGAATCAGTGCCGATTTCGGCGAGAGGGAGGAGCCGTGGTTCTTGACGGGGGTGGCGTCCTACGATAGTGGGCAGAGTGGCATTACGGACTCGGGCAGTGGGTTCAGCGCAGGCAATGGCGCCGGCATCGTGCCCCAGCAGCGTGCCTGGCAGTTCGGGGTGCGCGACTCCCGTGCTGGCAGTTCGGGCGCGGCCATGGTGGAAGTACAGCCTCGCCGCCGGCGGCCGCTGTGGTGCCTGGCGCTTGCCGCCGATGGCGCCGAAGGAGATGATCTCGGCGGTGGGGCCCCACTGGCGGTGAAGGACAGGTTGTCGGTCAGGATTTCTGCTTTTGACCGCTTATCCGATAAGGTGGGGACCGCAATGCCTTCTGGAATTCAAAATCATAACGACTCGATGGAGAGAGGTGCGGGTCGGGCTCTCCTGCTGGGTTCCCAGCACGCACTATCGTGCAGGGCCAACCAGTGCCCAGCATGTGTCCCCGATGGACCCACCACTTAATAAAACCAGCGTATCTCTCTAATATCAGTTAGGTTCCAGAAAATCAGGAAAACGACATGTTTCTCTCCCGCGTTACAACAGATTGCCGCCAAAATCTCTTGCGTGGCTTCATCCTTTCTCCTACCGATCTATTCCATTGTTCATTGTAGCCCCTGGATCACAGGAGAATAGATCAAGATTGATAGAAATTTATTCCTCTGCGTGGATCAACATCTACAGTGTTCTTCAGCATGGACGGAGCTCTTCACAGTTCATTGTCCAGAGGTAATGTTCTTGCACCTGCAATGTACAGATTATCAACACTCTTGATCATACAAAGGTGATAAGATTAAAAGAAACAAACAAAGAGTTGATCTATGACATGCAAATTACTCCTTCAGAAATAGCTCCCCGTACTTCATGGTCCGTAGCCCCGTTTCTTTCAAACACATGCAAATTAATCCTTCGGAATTGCATTATAATTATGTTAGTGCTGATCACTCCTGCGATGTTGCGCACATTATGCATCAGAGTACCACCTAAGTTTATTATAAACTTTACTGCATGAGATTTCTCCTTTGACATATTCTCCTTTTTGCTAACTCTAATGATAGAGAATGTTCTAGCAAAGAAAAGGATCAATATTTTGCTAATGCTCATTGTGTGAATATCGTGTGATTTTCAGGTTTCACTAAAACCAGGGCTCTGAATATCGTGTGATTTTTACTCTGTGTGTCATCCATGAACTAATTAGTATATGATAATTTTTATGTTGTGTAGATCATGAGACCACAAATGTGGGAGAGGCAGGTGGAAATACAAATGATTACTACATCAAAAGGTTAAAACCAGAGATAGGAATGGAATTTGAGAATGATGATATAGCATATGAGTTTTACAATACATATGCAGGACATGTAGGTTTCAGTGTCAGGAAATCTTGGCATGATAAATCCTCGACGACTAATGTTATTCGAACAAAGAAATTTGTATGCTCAAAGGCAGGTTACAAGGACAAGAGCAAGGAACAATGTCAGAGAAAGAGAGCAGATACAAGAGTTGGTTGTCTGGCAGAGATGACCATCAAAATAAGTGCTAACGGAAAATATGTTGTAAGCAGCTTTGAGGATGCTCATAATCATGAACTCGTAACTCCAAGCAAAGCCCATCTACTGCGATCCCAGAGAAAAATTACAGAAGGTCAAAAGGCCCAAATTGACATATTGAATGATTCAGGAATTAGACCAAAATCTGGTCATGAAGTGATGAGTAGACAAGCAGGGGGTCGACAGTGTCTTAGCTTCGGTCAAAAAGATTATAAAAATTATCTCCGATCAAAGCGTATGCAATCCATCCAAGAAGGAGACACGGGTGCCATTCTTCAATACCTTCAGGACAAGCAGATGGAAAATCCTTCCTTCTTTTATGCAATACAAGTAGATGAAGATGAGATGATAACCAATATATTCTGGGCAGATGCAAGATCAATACTAGATTATCACTACTTTGGTGATGTGGTATGCTTTGACACAACCTTTAAGACAAATAGTTATGGCAGACCATTTGCCCCTTTTGTTGGTGTCAACCATCATAAACAAACAGTGGTTTTTGGAGCTGCATTATTGTATGATGAAACATCTGAGACTTTTGAATGGTTGTTTGAAACATTCAAAAGGGCCATGTCAGGAAAAGAACCAAAGACAATATTGACCGATCAATGTGCTGCCATTATTAGTGCCATTGGCAAGGTTTTTACTAATTCAATACATCGTCTATGTGTGTGGCACATGTATCAGAATGCTGCAAAACATTTGAGTCATGTTTTCCAAGGTTCAAAGACATTTAAGAAAGATTTTGGCAAGTGTGTTTATGATTTTGAAGAAGTTGATGAATTCTTAGCAGGTTGGAATGATATGCTAGTGAAATATAATTTGGAAGATAATGAATGGCTACATAGATTATTCCAGAACAAGGAGAAGTGGGCTTTGGTTTATGGTCGACAAACCTTCTGTGCAGATATGAAATCCACACAAAGAAGCGAGAGTATGAATGCACTATTGAAACGATACCTGCATGTACGCCTTGATTTATTAGATTTCTTCAAGCCCTATGAGAGGGCCGTGGATGATAGAAGGTATGCTGAAGTGGAAAGTGATTTCTATGCGAGTCAAACATCACCGAAGGTGCCATATGTGCAGATGCTGATACATACTTTGAAAGTATATACACCTGCTATGTTTGAGATATTTAAAGGAGAATTTGACATGGTAATGGGATATTGTGTGTACGAGAATGGTCGTACTGGCTCTATTTCTGAATTCAAGGTTACCCATTCAGCTAGCCAAAATCGTCATACTGTGAAATTTGATCCCAATGGATCAAAAGTTTCATGCTCATGCAAAAAGTTTGAATTTGTTGGGGTATTGTGTCGTCATGCATTGAAGGTGTTGGACCACAACAATATCAAGGAGTTGGCACTAGAATATATCTTGAAAAGATGGACAAGGCGAGCAAAATCAGGGCCATCAGAAGCAATTCAAAAGTGCTCTGATGATGAAGATGCAAGAGTTGTGCTAGCTAGACAGTATGGATCACTATGCCGCACTTACAATAACATTTTGAGCAAAGCAGCAGCAAACAAAGAGGCATATGCACTATTGCAAAGTATGTCAATTGAACTAATGGAAAAGGTGGACCAAATTTTACATGGAAATCAATCAAAAGATGAATCACTAAATCATGAACAAGCAAAGAAGCAACCAGTTGAATGCAACATTGAGAATGTAGTCCAAGCACAGGGAATAAAGAGAAAAGAACCAGGAAGTAGCAACAAGAGGATTAAATCTGGACTGGAATTGAACAATAAGAATAAACGTAATACGAAAGGTATGGTATTGCACAAGAAATAGCTACATAAATATCTGGTCATGTTATTGAGATAGATCTAACAAAATCTTTTGCAAATAGGTCAAGGAGCAACATGCAAGAACAAGAGTGGTGATTGTGCTTCTGCATCATCTGAAGCAAATCCTAGCTTCAATGTACCAAATAAGAATAAACGTAATACGAAAGGTATGGTATTGCACAAGAAGTAGCAACATAAATATTTGTTCATGTTATTGAAATAGACCTAACAAATTCTTTTGCGAATAGGTCAAGGAGCAACATGCAAGAATAAGAGTGGTGATTGTGCTTCTGCATCATCTGCAACAAATCCTAGCTTCAACATATCAAATGAGAACTATAATTTGCAAGTAATGCAGCATGCTATGCATCCACTACCAAATGTTGCTAATCACAATTTGCAAGTATTGCAACATGCTATGCCTCCAGTACCAAATGTTGCGAATTACAATCTACAAGTATTGCCGCGTGCTATGCCTCCGTTACCACAAGTTGTTTCCCCATTACCACGTGGACATAATTACAATTTGCATGTACTGCCGGGTAATGTGACATCGGTACCACAACCTGAGAACTACAATTTGCAAGTTTTACGGCATGGCTTGCCTCCGCTATCGCAGGCAGACACTACTAGTTTTCAACAGTTGCTTGGTTTGCGACCACAAGAACCATATTTCTATCATAGCACTCAACCGAGCCAGGTATAATTGTTTAGTTAATTGTTAAAATTAAGACGAGCATGCGTGTGTCATTTACTTTTTGATTAACACTATGTAGACTTCTCTGGTGTCATCATACTCGGGATGGCCAACGTCTCAAAATCACCAGCCACCAACTAGCACTCAACCAAGTCAGGTATAATTTTATTAGTTACTCGCTAGAAATTAAAATGAACATGCACATGTCATTCACTTGTATTGACTTTTGGATCAACATTGTATCTAGAGTTCCCAAATGTTCTCGGACTCGGGATGGCCAACATCTAAAAAATGACCAGCTGCCAATTAAGGTATTGTTCACTCACATGTCATATTCAACCAATTCAAGTTTATATCTAACAAGAAATCATTTCTTTGTTCTTCCAGGTCTTGGGTAGCCAATCAAGTCACATACAAGATAAACACTTCTAAATAGCTCTATATAAAGTGTGTATCTCAGGATTGCTCTACAAAACAGTTACCCTGCAATGTAATAATTTATCGTACCATTCCTTTTGATGTTAGATGCGCAATGGTTTTATGCTCAAATAAATTTATATACATGAATATGGATTAGTTGCTGGTTATTCCTTTTGATATGTTAGCTGTGTAATTGTGCTTTTGTTTTCCAATTAAATGTGGTCTTGGGCACTACATTTACTCAAAAGGCGCTTTCACCAATTTGTGATTTCCACTGTACTGTGCTATTGAAAAGCAGAGAAGCAGAGAAAAATGGATAGCTCTCATACTTCCAAGTTCAGTATGATAGCTAGTTACCTACTACTCCAGTACAGAGCTAGATGACTTAATGAATCTTGACGCACCTTTGCCTGTTGAGTCTGCATCGAGCTCGCACCCTCTAGTACGACTGCGCGCATCTCGGCCACCGGCTGACCGCGCAGCAGTTCCACCATGGCACCATCTCCCAGGGAGCAGGCCGGCCAGAACATTGGCCTGGCCTTTGGTGCGCCGGAGACGGTCAGCGCTAGCCTCGACGACTCCCATCTTGCCGCCGGCCAAGGACACGGACGGGTGTGCCGCAGCGCACCTGAGCAGAGCTAGCCACGACGGATCCCATCTCGCCTCCACCCAAGACCACGGCCCCAGGCAGCGCAGCGTGCCGGAGGCGAGCGGCACTAGCTAGTGGCGACGACTCCCGCCTCACCGCCTTCCAACCCCACGACTCCAGGCGGCGAAGCGCGCTAGCCGCGACAGCTCCAGTTCACTAAGCGTGTCAGAGACGGGGGGCGCTAGCAGCGACATCTCCGGCCTTGCCGCCGGCCACGACCCGGACGGTGGATTTCACCTTGTCATAATCCTCTCTCGCAGTGGATTCAGTGGCTGTGGAACGGGGAGTGGCAGCAGTGGTGTGTTCGGATAAGGCAAAGAAAAATAACTATTTTCAATCAGTTAGGAAAAAGAAAACGTTTAATTAACTGATGGGTCTATCGGGGACACGTGCTGGACGCTGGTTGACCCTGCACTACACGATAGTGCATGCTGGGAACCCAGCACGAGAGCCCGACCCGAGAGGTGCAGTCCAGCTTGCAGTCCAGGACAACGTGGCAGTTCAGGAGGGGGCGACACGCACTGCGAGCGGATCTTCTATTCCGGAGCCCGCGGTTCCGCCAATTGCATCTAGGGAGTTGGCGCCTACCGCCCCACCAACGGCTCCTGTGGGCACGGTCGTGTGCTCGGTCGGCGAGCCGCATGCGGCCAATCCCGCAGCGCCGCGCCAACTGGATGCGGATGAGGACAGGAGGAATCCCGAGGGAGACACGGATATGACCAACCTGCCGGCCCCGGCAAATTTGACAATTTTGACCTCCAAACGAAAGCAAATCACATAATGAACTGGTTGCGAAACTATTTCACACCCCTGACCCTTTTGTGTAGCGCCCGCCACGCCGGCGCCACACCCTACGGTGCAGCGCCTAGCTCCGGGGCGTTGCACCACTGTCCACCGTGGCAGCCCACGGGCCCGCACCCAGTAGTGCAACGCCTCCGAGCTAGGCGCTGCACCTGTAATGTGCAGCGCCTAGCCGCTAGGCGTTGCACCTATAATGTGCAGCGCCTAGCCGCTAGGCGTTGCACCTATAATGTGCAGCGCCTAGCTGCTAGGCGTTGCACGTGTAATGTGCAGCGCCTAGCGGCTAGGCGCTGCACTGTGACTTATATGCAAACGCGCCAGCCCTCTCCTCCCCCACCCTCCCCATTGGCAGTTACAGAAAAAAAGGGCGGCGGCCATCTGCACTCCCCCTCTCAATCCCCTCTCCCAAATCCTTCCGATCCGACGATTTGGTCCGTGCATTTGTTCACCAATCCATCGTAGAAGGTACTCTCCTCCGATCCCCTTCTTTCTATCCATAGAAAATATTATATTTTGAAGATTTGGGGAACCCTTGTTTGAATCTTGCATGTATTAGATTTGGGCAACTTTTGTTTGAATCTTGCGTATATTAGATTTGGGGAACCCTTGTTAGATTAGAATGTGGTTTGGATAGATAGGTTGACATGTTATTTATATAGTTTGGATACATAGATTGACATGTTTTTTGTATGGAGAAGTAGATTGACATGTTATTTGTATGGAGAAGTAGATTGACATGTTATAGTTTGGATACATAGATTGACATGTTATTTGTATGAAGTAGGCCCAAGTAGGGGGAAGCACCATATGCTTTGGATCTTGCATGTAGTAGGCCTACTTTAGTTTTTTTGAATTGAAAAGATAATCGTGTTGACAAGAATGCTTTGTTGAAATTGTTAGGATGGTTTGGCTTCTCGATGATCACTGGGACCATCAACACCGGTCGTACGCTATGTCGGTGCAGCAGCGGGTAATACTGAAAGTGGCCGGTGTTATGAATTTCGTATGTTTGTTCAAACACAAATGCCCCATATGTAATGTTATGATTTGTTTGTTTGTAGGAGCTTGCACCTCTGAAGCTTCGGTCTCACGGGATCAGCCTTGGAGGGATGAGCTATGATGAGCGGTACACACCTTATGTTAGGGAGGCAGGACTTCTCCCTTTCATTGAGTTGGTCCGCCGGTCGACGCCACCCAACAATGCTGCAGCACTCACCGCGCTTATTGATCATTGGAGGCCGGAGACACACACTTTCCATCTTCGGACCGGGGAGATGACCGTGACGCTGCAGGATATCGCTACGATCACCGGTCTTCCTATCGATGGCAATCCTTTATGTATGAACACCGATTCTGAAGGGTGGCGCGCGCAGATGCAAGCCCTTATCGGTATGGTTCCTCCGGAGCCTCGGGAGCCAGAAAGGGAAGATAAGAAGAAGGAAAGAGTCGCAGCGGGCGCTACTTTCACGTGGATATCATCGAACTTGGCTCATTGCCCCGATGATGCTAATGAGGACATGGTGAAGACTTATGCTCGTGTCTACATGTGGTATCGAGGACAATGTTTGCTGATGGCACAGGCAAGAATGCTCCATGGATGTGGCTGAAGGCGTTGACCGTCTTCGATAGCAAATGGAGTTGGGGTTCGGCGACACTAGCTTACTTGTATCGACAGGTATGAAGTTGTTTCCTTTTCACTTCATTGATACATTATCAATGCGCTCTTGCGGCAAATTTGACCATGTTCTTTTTTATGTGCAGTTGGACGATGCCAGTTGTAGGCACACTGGAGGTATTGGTGGTTGTCTGCTCGCACTTTCCATATGGAGCTGGGAGCGTTTGCCGGTTGGACGACCTAAGACCGTGAAGTACGAGGATTGGGACGATAAAGACGACCCACTACGGCTCCCCACTTGGGCTTACAAGTGGGATGTGTTAAATGAGACGACGGATGATCCCTCTGTAATGTACAAGTTGTACAAGAGCAAGCTGGACGCGATCACGCCTGAGCAGGTGAACCGACCTTGCATAAGTGATTATCATGCTTGTATCTTCACTCGATATCAATTTTGCATTCAATCCCATTTTGCAGGTGGAATGGGAGCCGTATGGAAAAGGAGAGAGTTTTGATAACCCTATAGAGTTCAGGCTTAATCCGATGTGCATTAGGGATAGGGATCTCTGGCATATGCGGTGCCCACTGATATGCAACTGGGCGGTTGAGCTTCACCTGCCACATCGGGTGTTCCGCCAGTTTGGTTTGTTCCAGCCACACCCGCCGGAGTGGAGGACACGGACAAGTTGCTACACGCGTAAGATATAATTAACCTTGAGCACTTAGCAGCTTCTCGACGGTTTCGATGATGCTAATATCTTGTTTCTAACTTGCAGGTTGGATAGGAAAAAGCAGCGGAAGATCAAGGATTGGGCCAGCCATCACAGGAAGTATGTCGTGCAGTTCGCTCTTAGTGTGGAGCAAGCAAGGGCTGGAAAACGAGCCCAGCTTCGTGAGCACTGCCCGATCGCGTTCAACAACTATCTCGCATGGTTTCTTGCAAGTACCCGCGTGGAGGTATGCCAGCCGGCGTATGCTGAGGAGATTCTGGAAGAACCCACCGTTTTTGATGAGGTAGCCCAGCACCAGTACAACGCATTAGTCAGGAAAGGTAACTCGGTGATCCCTTCAGCTCCAATGATGAACTTTGTGGTTAGCCCTTTTTGCTTTTCCATTTGCACTTTTCACATCTTCGCTTGCCTAACACTTTGATACCGTTTCTGTTCATAGCGTGCCCAGATCAAGAAAGCAGCTGACGAGACCGAGACTATTCTGGAAACAACCCCGGCTGGCAAAAGCGATGGGGAAGGTGCACTTCGAGAATTCATTAAGGTTCACATCTCCTCCAAACTAGCACTTAACATTTGTTGGTACGTTCCATGTCTCATTCACTTGTACATGTTGCAGCGCCAGGGCCAAAAGTTAAGGCGGCTATCAAACCTTTTCGGTTGTCGTGACCCCGAGTATGTATCACCAGAACGGTCTAGGTCGGCGACACCATCAGATCCCGCTTCGGGGCAGAGCCATGGTGAACCTTTCACGGATGAGGATGTGGGTGGGGTCACCCAAGAGGTATGGCATGACGATATATATCCATTTGTTGATGCATTGCTAACTATATCCTCACACACGGTCTTTCCATATCTTTTGTTGATGCATAGGTTGCTGATGATATGACCTTGGGGACGTACCGGGCTCGGTCTGCATACGAGTTGAAGCCTAGGAGGGGAATCAACAAGTACACACCTGAAGACTTCACCCAAAGAGGCAAAAGGACGGTCGGCACCTCGCGGATGGCGGCTTTGGATGACGATGTCGAACCGGAGGCAGAGCCGGAGCCGGAGCGGGTTCCTCTTCCTAGGAAGGTGAAGAAGATAAGCGTCAAGAGGGGGGGAGGACCCAGCAAGCGTGGAAAGCACTAGTCATCTTAGTTTTTTTATAATGTTGAACTTCGAGTGCGATTTGTTATGTCGTTGAACTTGGAGTGGTCGTACCTTTTATGTCGTTGAACTTGGAGTGGTGGTAGCTCTATGGTAAACTGGAACTTATTGTGATGGTCATTTCTATGAAATGAAGTCTTTTGTGAACCCTTTGTTTCTTATACTAATTGTTATACTTGGAGAAATGATGTCGTACCTGAATGTTTGTTATACTAGTTGTTGAACTGTGGCTGAAAAAGACCCAGTAGAGGGGGGGAGGAGGCACAGTAGGTAGGCCTCTAGTTTCAGGCAAAAAAATTGCTAAGTGTTTGTGCAGCGCCTAGCACGGAGGCGCCGCACTCTACAGTGCAACGCCTAGCTCGCAGGCGCTGCACTATAGAGTGTGGCGCCTCCAAGCTAGGCGCTGCATATGTCTGTAACTAGCCAAACTTCTGTTGCTTTTCTGAATAGGTACAGACATATGCAGCGCCTAGCATGGAGGCGCCGCACTCTACAGTGCAACGCCTAGCTCGCAGGCGCTGCACTATAGAGTGTGGCGCCTCCAAGCTAGGCGCTGCATATGTCTGTAACTAGCCAAACTTCTGTTGCTTTTCTGGATAGGTACAGACATATGCAGCGCCTAGCTTGGAGGCGCCGCACTCTACAGTGCAACGCCTAGCCCGCAGGCGCTGCACTATAGAGTGTGGCGCCTCCAAGCTAGGCGCTGCATATGTCTGTAACTAGCCAAACTTCTGTTGCTTTACTGGATAGGTACAGACATATGCAGCGCCTAGCTTGGAGGCGCCGCACTCTACAGTGCAACGCCTAGCCCGCAGGCGCTGCACTATAGAGTGTGGCGCCTCCTAGCTAGGCGCTGCATATGTCTGTAACTAGCCAAACTTCTGTTGCTTTTCTGGATAGGTACAGACATATGCAGCGCCTAGCTTGGAGGCGCCGCACTCTACAGTGCAACGCCTAGCACGCAGGCGCTGCACTATAGAGTGTGGCGCCTCCAAGCTAGGCGCTGCATATGTCTGTAACTAGCCAAACTTCTGTTGCTTTTCTGGATAGCTACAGACATGTGCAGCGCCTAGCTTGGAGGCGCCGCACTGTACAGTGCAACGCCTCGCTCGCAGGCGCTGCACTATAGAGTGTGGCGCCTCCAAGCTAGGCGCTGCATATGTCTGTAACTAGCCAAACTTCTGTTGCTTTTCTGGATAGCTACAGACATGTGTAGCGCCTAGCTTGGAGGCGCCGCACTGTACAGTGCAACGCCTCGCTCGCAGGCGCTGCACTATAGAGTGTGGCGCCTCCAAGCTAGGCGCTGCATATGTCTGTAACTAGCCAAACTTCTGTTGCTTTTCTGGATAGCTACAGACATGTGCAGCGCCTAGCTTGGAGGCGCCGCACTGTATAGTGCAACGCCTAGCGCTCAGGCGCTGCACGATAGAGTGTGGCGCCTCCGTGCTAGGCGCTGCACATGTCTGTAGGTATCCAGCAACCAACAGAAGGTATGCCTCCAGTTTCAGGCAAAATTTTCGCTAAGTGTTTGTGCAGCGCCTAGCTAGGAGGCGCCACACTATAGAGTGCAGCGCCTAGCCCGCAGGAGCTTGGCCTAACCCCAAGAGCTACACATTGGCCACCATCTACCACGGCTTCATCCGCGAGACTAATATCCTTGAACAATGTAGTCCGATGATCCCGACCAAATACCTTCTCGAAAGCTTCGGCCTCCTTCACCGTGAACCCCTCCGCATCAACTTGTTCATCGGGACCATCGTCATCTGAGTCCGATGCATATGCACGGGAAAAAGGGATGGAATGGTCCATTGTCTCTTGCAAATGATATTTGTCGAGATCACCCACATTGTTGTCATGGAGATCAACTTCATTGTCATCGTCCGCATACTCATCGTTGTCCTCTTGCAAAGATTCATCTTGGTTGTTTCTACACGGGCTCAATGTTGGCCTCACTTCTTGGGTCAAAGGGGAGGGGTTCCGGTTCAAGTCCAAATGCAAACTTGACTCAACCTTCTTCGTTGCAAATAACTCAAGAGCCTTGTCTAGTGATTCGGCCACCGTCTCCTTGTATGCAACCCAACGTTGCTCCGAGTTTACACGCATTGTCTTCCAACGGATGTGCATTCCAAAACCAACATTATGCCTTCCCTCCAACTCAATGATATCACTAGGGTCCATCCAATTCAAATCTTTCCTAACTTGTTGCAAGAGCTCCGCATAGCTAGGACTACTATCAAACACAATGTCAAGCTCATCCGGGTCCGGTTCTTTATTGCCTTTCAAAAAGGCGTCTTTGTCCCCATGATGAACAAACACACATGTTCTTCCCATCCCTATAAGCAATGAACACAAGGTAACATTGCTTCCATGAGTACTAATCCATGGATTAACACCGAATACAAACCCTAATATATATATGAAACAACAACCCTAACACTAACCATAACCCTAACCCTAAACCTAACCCTAACCATAACCCTAGCCCTAAACCTAACCCTAGCACCAACATAAGAACACCCATAAGAATAACCCTAGCATACTAACAAAGCCTAATCATAGAAATTGGCAAACAAACATCTCACATCTCCATGCAAATCTCTAGATCCAAACTAAACTAGGGTTTCCCCAAACTACCAACAAATGAGCAATGGGAGAACTTTACTTCGATCAAAACAAGGGGATCGGAGATTATTACCTTGAGGGAGGGTTTGACTTCGAAATCCACGGACAAATTCTTCAAATTTGCAAGATTTGGAAGAAGATTTGAGAGGGGGGGAGAGTGGGAGAGGGGGCAAAGCTCGGGGAGAGAGTGAGAGAGTGTGTGGTGGGGGGGTGGGGGAGGGGGGCCCAGCCAAGTGGCTGGATAAGTCACAGTGCAGCGCCTAGCCGCTAGGCGCTGCACATTACACGTGCAACGCCTAGCGGCTAGGCGCTGCACATTACAGGTGCAGCGCCTAGCTCGGAGGCGTTGCACGGCTGGGTGCGGGCCCGTGGGCTGCCACGGTGGACAGAGGTGCAACGCCGTGGAGCTAGGCGCTGCACCGTAGGGTGTGGCGCCGGCGTGGCGGGCGCTACACAAAAGGGTTAGGGGTGTGAAATAGTTTCGCACCCAGTTCATTCTGTGAATTTATTTCGTTTCGAGGTCAAAATTGTCAAATTTGCCGCCGGCCCCGATGCTGAGATCCTAGCGGGCCCAGTGGGATTGGGTGAAGCCTCGTCTGGGCCCACGCCTGTCCCTGCGGTGATGGTGGTGGGAGCCACTGAAGGCATCCTGAGGCATGCAGATTCGATCACGGACGTGGGCACGCGGGATGCGTCGGGCCCTCCACTCACGCTGCATGTGGGGCTCGTTGATGGGACCTGTGATGGGAATCATGGCCATGCACGTACGGTGGTAGCTCTTCCTGGACATGCACGTACGGAGACTATTCTCGACTCTGATCTTTCCAACTTGGCTGCCCTGGACGACTTGGAGATGCAGCGGCCTGATTCAAGTGATGAGCAAAGGGCTCTTGCAACAATCACGGAGGGGATGGCATCTCAAGAAGCTTTGGCATTCGCCCGGCTCAAAAGCTTCTGCTCCAACATCGTGAAGAAGCTTGCTCCTCCTCTGTTGAAAGAAGTACAAGCTGCAACGCTTCGGCCACAATCTGAGCCTTTCACCCCTAGGTGCACCACTCGCGCGACGAAGCGATCGGCTCCTACCTGCACCACAAAGGCCACTCCGGCGGAAAACGTGCTGCTTAGGGCGCTTGGTTTGGTCCCAGAGGATCTCACTGCTGATGACGTGGCGGTCCAGGAGCTCAAGGACTTACTCGACTCCCTCCTTCGAGAGCAGCACGTGAGAGTGATTGCGGCCTTGTTCGGCAAGACAGTCCTGATGCATGACACGGAGGCAAGCAAGGCGAGAAGCGTTGGGGCCATATAGGCTTCACGCGTGAAGGGTGGGAGTGGGTGGCTTACTTTGTCATGGATTTAAGCCCCACACTCATCTGTTGGAATGTTCGAGGCCTTAACAACCCGGCCAAGAGAAAGGCGGTCAAGGAGTACATTGACACTGTCAAGAGTAGCCTAGTTTGCTTGCAAGAAACGAAATTGGATGTAATTGATAAGTACACTATTATGCAATGTCTAGGGCCGTCCTTTGACGGTTTTGCTTACGTGCCTTCGGAGGAAACTCGAGGGGGTATCTTGCTGGCTTGGGATTCCACTATGGTGGATGTGGTGGGGGTGCAGAACGATGCTAACTTCCTGATAGGCTGGATGCAACCTAAAGGAAGCGCGCCGTGGTGGATCTCGGTGGTCTACGGACCACAAGGCGATGAGCTCAAGACCAAGTTTCTTGAGGACTTGTCGGCAAGAAGAGCAACTTGTCCGGGAGCTTGGATGATCTTAGGAGACTTTAACATGATCCTCAGAGCTTCGAAAAAGAGCAACAACAATCTCAACAGAGGCATGATGAACAAATTTAGACGGTTCGTGGATGAGCATGAGCTCAAGGAGCTATACATGCATGGGAGGCATTTCACGTGGTCTAATGAGAGGGAGAGGCCCACGCTTACCAAGATTGATCGCGTTTTGGTTTCCATTGATTGGGAGATGGATCACACGGACAACCTGTTGCAGGCCTTGTCCACCGGGATCTCTGATCATGCGCCACTTCATCTAACTACCAATGCTCCCTTCTATCATAGGAAGAGGTTCAGGTTTGTGATGTTTTGGCTTAAGTTGGAAGGCTTTGAAGAGGTTGTGCGTGAGGCTTGGACATGTGACGAACGGATTACAGACCCTTTCCAGAGGCTTAATGAGATGTTGCGTAACACTGCTACCGCCCTCCAAGCTTGGGGACAACGCAAGACCGACAACATCAAGTTGCAAATGGTAGTGGCTAATTGGATCGTTCTCAGGTTCGACAAGGCCATGGAGCAAAGGCAGCTCACGGAGCTCGAACGCTGGCTCAGAAACTCCCTTAAACTAGCGCTGCTCGGATTGGCCTCATTGCAATGAACCATTGACAGGCAGCGGTCGAGATACAGATGGCTCAAAGAAGGGGATGCCAATACCAAGTTCTTCCAGGCCTTCGCTAATGGGGGGAGAGCGAAGAACTTTATCCCGCTGATCAAGCATGGAGACGAGGTGATCACGGATCCGGATCGCATGGAGCAAGTTTTTTTGAGACTTATCAGGACATCATTGGCACGTCGCATGCAAGCCAGTTCACTCTGGACCTTAACTATCTTGGCATGGAACCTATAAACCTCGATGATCTTGAGGCCATCTTTACTGAAGAGGAGGTTTGGGCAGTCATTAAAGAGCTTCACCCGGACAGAGCCCCCGGACCTGATAGATTCATTGGTGCTTTCTACCAAAAAGCCTGGCCAATTATCAAACATGACATCATGGCCGTCCTGCTCAAGATTTATGTGGGTGGTGGTCATGGCTTCTCCAAGCTGAACCGTGCTCTTATTGTGCTGCTACCAAAGAAGCCGGATGCAGAAATAGTGGGAGATTATCGTCCTATTAGCTTGCCACATAGCATGACCAAAATATTCATGAAGCTTCTTGCCACCAGAGTACGCCTGAACATGAAGGACTTGGTCAACATCAACCACTCGGCATTCATTAAAGGAAGAAACCTACATGGCAATTTTCTCTTGGTTCGGCAAGTGGCCAGGAAGATTGCGGCGAGGAGAAGTAAAGGAGTCTTTCTAAAACTTGACATATCGAGAGCGTTCGACTCTCTCTCTCTCTCTTGGCCTTTCCTCTTTGTGGTTTTGAGAGCAAAAGGGTTTGGCAACAAATGGATCCGGTGGGTCTCGATCTTGCTTCAATCTACAACTACTAAGATTCTTGTTAATGGCGTGCCAGGAAGAAGCATTGCACATGCTTGTGGTCTTCGGCAAGGCGACCCCGTCTCGCCGCTCCTCTTCGTGATTGCTATGGATGCCCTAACCATGATCTTTGGCAAGGCGTTGGAGCAGAGAGTGCTATCCGCTTACAAAGGTATTTCAACTTAGCAAAGGGTGTCCATCTATGCTGATGATGTTACGCTATTCGTCCATCCTACCATCACTGACCTCAGCTTCATCAAGTTTGCGCTGGATATGTTCGGAGAAGCCTCTGGACTTAAGGTCAACTATCTGAAATCCACTGCAACTCTCATCCACGATGACCAAGAGGACAAAGAGCGCGTTATTGAGCTTCTGCACTGCAAGCTTGCGGAGTTCCCATGTCGATACCTGGGACTGCAGGTAGCCATCAAACAACTAACGAAGCAAGACTGGCAACCACTGCTTGATCTGGTGAGGAAATGCATGCCCGCTTGGCATAGAGGGCTTGTCCAGAGAGCGGGCAGGCTAGTGCTTGCCAAGTCAGTTATCTCTGCTCGGCCAATCCACCAGCTCCTGGTGCTACAGCCACCCGCTTGGGTTCTTGAAGATATAAACAGCTGGATGCGGTCATTTTTTTGGGCTGGGAAGGACAAAGTTCATGGTGGGCAGTGTTTGGTTGCTTGGGACAGAATCTGTCGATCGGTGAAGTACGGAGGACTTTGCGTCAAAAATCTGAAACTTCAGGGGCTGGCCTTGCGGCTTAGGTGGGAATGGTTGAGATGTACCGAGCCTGGAGGCAAGAGCCGTTTTGACTGCTTGGTGCGCATCGAAGTTGGACGAGGAGACAGAGTGTTGTTCTGGAAGGATCGTTGGATACATGGCCACTCTGTGCAAGACATCGATGTCGGTGTCAAAACCGGCGGATCTCGGGTAGGGGTTCCCGAACTGTGCGTCTAGGATCGATGGTATCCGGAGACGGGGGACACGATGTTTACCCAGGTTCGGGCCCTCTCTATGGAGGTAATACCCTACTTCCTGCTTGATTGATCTTGATGAATATGAGTGTTACAAGAGATGATCTACCACGAGATCGTAATGGCTAAACCCTAGAAGCCTAGCCTATGTGTACATGGTAATGAATCTATCCTTTCCGGACTAACCCCTCCAGTTTATATAGACACCGGGGGGATCTAGGGTCTACACGGAGTCGGTTACATAAGAAGGAATCTTCATAGTCGGTCGCCAAGCTTGCCCTCCACGCCAAGTAGAGTCCAATCCGGACACGGTGCAGCCTTCGGCCTTCATGTCTTCACAGCCCATCAGTCCGGCCCATGGATAACAGGCCGGACGCCTGAGGACCCCTTAGTCCAGGACTCCCTCAGTAGCCCCCGAACCAGTCTTCAATAGCGAGATGCTCGGCACTCATATTGTCTTCGGCATTGCAAGGCAGGTACCCTCTCCAAGTAGTATATTCGGCCATTGATCCAATATCACTCCCTTCGGCTTCTGTGTGCTAATATCTTCGTCTTCCACGTCTCGAGCGAATGCGGGGAGACAAGGTATTTTTTGCGAATTACACCCCATCCACGCAAGGCAGAGCGCCTATTTAAAGATACTGGATCTTAGATCCAGGCTACACTGCGTCGAGAAAATCCCCAGAGACTGCCAGGAGAAACCATTCCATCATGGCTAGCATTCCCAGCTCCTCCTCCCGCTCCAATCCTAAGAGAAGCGAGTGGGAGAAGTGCTCTGTGACTCATAGTCAACTAGCAAAGTTGCAAACGCAGGGATTTCTTCCTCCCGCAGATCTGGTCCCTGTTCGAGCAGGGTCGGCCTCCTTCAATGGCGTGACTCAGGCGGAGGACTTCTCCAATCCCTCCCGGGGGGGGGGGGAGCGAGTGTGCTTCGTCCCCTATCTGCTAAGAGGTGTCGGATTTCCAGTCCATCCATTCCTCCGAGGGCTTCTGGAATATTATGGCCTCCAGCTGCACAACCTCACTCCCGCCTCTGTCCTGCACATCGCAGGTTACGTCGCTCTATGCGAGTTATTTCTGGGTGTTGAAGCCCACTTTGAACTGTGGAGAAAATTGTTCTGTCTCGTCCCGCGCAATCACGAAGGGTCAATCTTTGAAGTGGGCGGAGCCGAAGTATGGCGCGTCGCCGATACCGGATATCCATCCGGCACACCAAGGAAGGCACCTGATGAATGGCCATCCGAATGATTTTATATAGAGGACGTCGTGCTTCCCAACCCGGTTCGAAAGGGTCTTCCTGAATTTGCGCGCGTCCCGCTGAAGAAACGCCACAGTGGGCGTCCCTGGAGTCTTGAAGAGGAAGATGGTGCGGTGGTTCGTCAGCTGATGAGCAAGATAAAAGAGCTCACTCAGTCCGGACTCACAGTAATCGAGGTTATGGCGATCTCCATAGCGCGAGGGGTCTAGCCGCTCCAATATAGAGGGCTTCCAATGTGGCACTACAATGGGGAGGACGACGCCTCTCGCTGCAGCCGGAAAGGTCCGGATACCCCTGCCACTTTGGCTAAGATATTTGCCGAACTGTTCAAAGGGGAGGAAAAGGAATTTCTTCGCATCAAACTCAGAGACGGGTACTCTATGTATAACCCTCCCAGTTGGGTAAGGCCCGACCCCTCTATTTTTACTCCTTCCATCTCCGAATTGCCTTTGATAAATTTCTAGTTTGTTTGCTTATGACAGCACTGGCGAAATGTCACCGAGGGATTTTATAGTCCCGCCCCACAGCCGGAGGACCACAACCGGGAGCTTGATCCCGGGTTTGAAGAGGATCCGGATATATTTGTGGTGCTCGCGGAGGGGGTGTTTTACCAGACAAGCTATGATGGCACAGAAGTGGCCATTATCGCCGACTACCCCGGTCTTCTTCCTGCTTCACAGGTAAGTAATCAAGAAACACCTCCTTTGAAAGGGTGCTCGTACTCTGCCTCACCCACCGCATTGTCGCGCGTTCTACAGGGGAGGTATTTGGCGATACCGAGGAAATCAGTTCCTGCGCCGGGCAGGCCTTCAAAGAGGAGGGCCGGATATATTTGTTCCTGCGCCGGGCCCTCGTCGAGGAGGTACAGATAAATATATTTTTCAGTGGTTGTGTCCAACTGTGACCTATGCGCCTGTTTGATTACAAGAAAAAGGTTCGCCGAACTGTGTCCGGGGGTCCGGCCGGCCGCGCTCCCAACGACCAAGATTTATATCCAATCGGGGAGACGGGAGCCGATGTAGGAACAAAGCCAGGCTGCCCTTCGGCCGAGGGTTCGGACAATATGTCTGTTACCAACTCGGAAGTAGAGAGCGCCATGAATCATCGGCGCCGCAGAGCTGTTTTACGAGACCCGAAGTTCTCGGACGAGGCATTTAATGCCTTTAGCTCGGGCGACGCATACATCCGAGCTGCTCGAGACGGGCTTAGAAAAGCCACGAGGCAATATCTGACAGATGTGCAGGTAAGTTTTCTTTGTCAAAAAGGATAGCCATATACCCGTAGCCCCCGAGACTGAAAGCAGTTGGTACAATTGATTTAAGGACCATTGTATGACCAGGTTCTTACATAGAAGAACAACCTGCTGACCCAAGAGCTGGAACAATGTCGGGCGCGGCTAAATGCTGCCACCGCCGAACTGGAAAAGTCCAAAAAGGCGTCGCCTGGTAATTTTCCCCTCCATCGAGAAAATATAATCATATGCCAGTAATGCTAACAGTCCTGCCTATATTATGACATGATTGTCAGAGGAACTCAAAGAGGCGCTGGAAGTCGCGCAAACGAATGAACAAGAAGCCAAGAGGCTACATGCTGCGGGCGAATGTGTGCTGAAGCAGGCCATTGTTGAGAAAAACTAGCTCCAGGATTGCAAGACCCAGCTAGGCGAAGAGTTAGGATGTGCGGGCCCAGCTAGCCGATTCCGTGAAGGAGAACAAGAAGCTGCGGGGCGGCATATTCAGTATGTGTCCGAACTATTGTTAAAGTAGTTCGGAGATAGATAGAACTGATATAATTATGATTGCAGGTATATTGATGGGCCGTCCTGAAGAGGAGGTGTCCGGATCAGCTGGTGATCTGCTGCAAAGACTGTCGCAGGTGCACGAGCATGCTCGGCTGGCCATGCGGAGTGTTGCCAAGGCCTTATGGCCATCCGCCTCCCCTCCAGGAAATATGGAGGAGCTTGTAGAGCTGTTCAAAGGAGCGCGGCGGCGTATCCGATTATGGAAGATATCGGCCTGTCGAGAGGGTGCGCGGGAAGCTTGGGCCATGGTGAAAACTCGATATACCAAGCTTGATCCTAATCACATGGCTCGGGTCGGACCGCTAGGGTCGAATGGGGAGGAAATTCCCGTTAGTTTAGTGTATGACCAAGTAGAGGTGGCCGCCAAATATTCCCAACAGGATTGTAAGTTAGACCGCTTCTTGGACGGTATAGAGAAGGAAGTGTTTGAGTCCTAGTGACTATGTACTTTCCTTACCCTATGTAATTCTAGCTGAATTGTATAGCATTTGTCATGGCAGACCTTTTCGCTTCAACCTCCAGACTCGATGGTGCGGAGTGTTTCCGAATACCCTCGCGGCCGAATAGACCGGGGTATGCTTGGAAAACTAGGCGCAGGGGTCATAGTTGCTTGAACAGACAAGTTGTATCCGGCTAGTTATGTTATATTACATTGAGATTGTAAGAAACATCTTCCTGGGAGAATAGTTCCGTTAAGGGTTCCTTTCCCTGGGTGTGCATGCATTAGTAGACATGTCCGAATTGTGATGTAAAAATCACAGTGTGTATAGCTTCTGGGGGTTCACAATAGAGTGAGTGCAAAGAGTATTTTTCATCCACCGACCGAATATTCCCTTAAAACGCTAGCTTTCGGCTTCACCCAGTCTGAGGTACACATCCGGATAACCCGGCAGTAACAATCGCAGAGGTGCTCCCTTTACCACCTAGCCGAACAATCGGGAACGTAGGGGTAAACACAGGAGCCAGGCAACCCAGCTTGGCCAAAACTTAAGTCATATCGATGCATATAATGGTGAAGAAAAGACATACGGGAAGAATGCGTATGTATGGTGAGCTTGATGCTCGGAGAATAGTATTAACAAGCTTCTGTTAAAGAAGCCCCTAGGTATGATGGGCGTACATATGTAAAAATGTGTACGTCAGAGTGTTCGGTCAAGCCGAATGAGAGCTTTAAAGCAAAAAAAGGAATTGTGTAAAAGGGAGAAAAAGTAATGGAAACTATAAGGGAGAAGGACACTAACAAAGAGTTCGGCGCTAGGCATAGAACCTTCGGAGTCTGGCCGCGTTCCAGGGGTTCGGCTCTAGGCAATTGTCTGATGCGTCACGAAGACGGTACGCTCCTCCGGTAAGAACTTCGTCAATTATGAAGGGACCCTCCCATTTGGGCTTGAGTTTGTCCTTTTTCTTCTTCGGCAAGCGTAGAACGAGTTCGCCAACATTGTAATTCTTGGCCCGTACTTCTCTGCTTTGATATCTTCGAGCCTGCTGCTGATAAAATGCTGAACGGGCTTTGGCGACGTCGCACTCCTCCTCCAGGGCGTCTAGGCTGTCCTGCCAATCCAACTCGGCCTCTTTCTCTTCGCACATACGCACTCGAGGTGAGTCATGTATAATATCGCAGGGCAATACAGCCTCTGCACCACACACCATAAAGAAAGGTGTGTATCCGGTAGTACGGTTGGGCGTTGTCCGCAGCCCCCAGAGTACGGAGTCAAGCTCCTCGACCCAGTGTTTGTCTGATTCTTTCAAAGACCGCACTAGCCTGGGTTTGATGCCGCTCATAATAAGACCATTAGCTCGCTCGACTTGACCGTTTGTTTGCGGGTGGTAGACAGAGGCGTAATCGAGCTTAATGCCCAGATTAGCACACCAGGTTTTCACCTCATCAGCTGTGAAATTGGAACCGTTATCAATGATGATGATGTGCAGTACACCATAACGGTGCACCACATCGGATATAAATGCGATCACCGGTCCGAACTCGGCCGTTTTAACTGGTCTAGCCTCTATCAGCTTGGTGAATTTGTCCACCATGACCAGCAGATATTTTTTCTTATGGCTTCCCCCTTTAAGGGGTCGAACCATGTCCAAGCCCCAGACTGCAAAGGGCCATGTAATGGGGATTGTTTGTAGGGCGGTTGGGGGCATATGGCTTTGGTTGGCGAAGAGTTGGCATCGAACACAGTGCTGGACGAGGTCCTGTGCGTCTGCCCGGGCCGTAGGCCAATAGAATCCTATCCAGAAGGCCTTGCTGACAAGTGCCCGGGCTGCGGCGTGGTGCCCACCGAGACCGGCGTGAATTTCTGCCAAGAGTTTCCGCCCCTCCTCCTCGGAGATACACATTTGAAGGACTCCGGTAGTGCTTTTTTTGTAGAGCTCTCCCTCGTGAACTTTATAGGCCTTCGAACGTCGGACTATGCGGCGAGCCTCGTTCTGATCTTCTGGGAGCTCCTTCCTATTAAAGTAGGCCAAGAATGGTTCGGTCCACGGGGCAATTACTGCCATGATGAGGTGGGCCGATGGTGTTATTTCGGTGGCTGAGCCTCCGATGATATTGGCGTGTTCGCTATCTGTGTTTGTGTTCGGAACGGGACTGTCGTTGCTATCTCCCCCTTGCCACACCATGGATGGCTTGAAGAGCCTTTCGAGGAAGATGTTAGGTGGGACGGGGTCGCGCTTAGCGCCGATGCGAGCAAGGACGTCTGCCGCCTGATTACTTTCGCGGGCAACGTGATGAAATTCGAGCCCCTCGAATCGAGCCGACATTTTCAAGACGACATTGCGATAAGCTGCCATCTTTGGATCTTTGGCATCAAAGTCTCTGTTAATTTGGGATATTGCGAGGTTCGAGTCCCCGCGCACCTCCAGGCGTTGTATGCCCATTGATACGGCCATCCGGAGGCCATGTAGCAAGGCCTCGTATTCGGCTGCGTTGTTGGAGTCTGTGTATAATATTTAGCGTACGTACTAGACGATATCTCCTGTGGGGGACGTTAATACGACGCCTGCCCCTAGCCCTGCCAACATTTTGGAGCCGTCAAAATGCATGACCCAGTTGGAATATGCGCCGTACTCTTTAGGGAGTTCGGCCTCTGTCCATTCGGCGATGAGCCAGTACCTGGGATTTGATGGCTCGCCGTGGTTTGTACGTGATGTCGAATGGCAGGAGCTCAATGGCCCATTTGGCAATCCGGCCCGTTGCATCCCGGTTGTTGATTATATCATTAAGGGGCACTTCGGAAGCCACCATGATCGAACACTCCTGAAAGTAGTGTCGCAATTTTCGAGATGCCATGAAGACTGCATATGCTATCTTCTGATAGTGAGGGTACCGGGATTTGCATGGTGTGAGGACGGTGGATATGTAGTATACCGGCTTCTGGAGCGGAAATTTGTGTCCGTCCTGTTCTCGTTCGACAACGAGTACGGCGCTCACCACCTGGTGTATTGCCGATATATATAGGAGCATTGGTTCGCCGACGTTTGGCACAGCCAGGATTGGGTTGCTTGCCAAAAGGGATTTTATTTCCTCCAGTCCGGCTGTCGCTGCGTCTGTCCATTTGAAGTTATCGGTGCGCCGCAGAAGGCGATAAAGGGGCAGTGCCTTTTCCCCCAACCTGGAGATAAAGCGGCTTAAAGCTGCCACGCACCCGGCAAGTTTTTGGACCTGTTTGAGTTCGGTTGGCGTGGCCAACTGCGACAGAGCTCGGATTTTGGCTGGATTTGCTCCAATTCCTCTGTTGGAAACGACGAAGCCTAGTAGTTTACCGGCGGGGATGCCTAAGACGCACTTTTCCGGGTTAAGCTTGATGTCGTATGTGCGGAGGTTGTCGAATGTGAGACGCAAGTCGTCTATCAGTGTTTCAACGTGTCTAGTTTTGATGACGACATCGTCTACGTAGGCCTCCACTGTTTTGCCGATCTGTTTCTCGAGGCATGTTTGGATCATGCGCTGGTAGGTGGCGCCGACGTTCTTGAGCCCGAAGGGCATGGTGTTGAAGCAAAATGGCCCATATGGCGTAATGAATGCTGTTGCGGCTTGATCGGACTCCTTCATTTTGATTTGATGGTATCCAGAATATGCATCAAGGAAGCACAGCGAGTCGTGTCCTGCGGTAGCGTCAATGATTTGATCAATGCGTGGAAGAGAGAAGGGATCCTTAGGGCAAGCCTTGTTAAGGTCTTTGAAGTCGACGCATAGGCGCCAGGATTTATCCTTCTTTGGTACCATTACCAAGTTTGCCAGCCAGTCCGGATGTTTAATATATTTGATGAATCCGGCCTCAATGAGTTTGGCTAGCTCCTCACCCATAGCTTGTCGTTTGGGTTCGGAAAAGCGCCGCAGTGTTTGCTTGACCGGTTTATATCCCTTTAGTATGTTGAGGCTGTGTTCGGCCAACTCGCGGGGGATTCCTGGCATATCTGAGGGGTGTCAGGCGAATATATCCCAGTTTTCGCGCAAGAAGTCTCGTAGTGCGGCGTCTACTGTGGGGCTGAGTTGCGCTCCGATGGAAACTGTCTTCTTCGGGTCTGTTGGATGGACCTGGAATTTGACCATTTCTTCTGCTGGCTTGAAGAAAGTAGATTTGGGTCGTTTGTCCAGGATGACATCATCTCTATCCACAGTGGAGCGTAGTGCGGTTAGTTCTTCAGCCGCAAGGGCCTCAGACAATTCCTCGAGGGCCAAGGATGCGGTTTTGTTCTCGGCGCGGAGTGCTATATCTGGATCGCTGATGAGGGTGATTATTCCATTAGGCTAGGGCATTTTTAGCTTCATATACCCATAATGAGGTATGGCTTGAAAGCGCATGAAGGCCTCTCGCCCTAATAGGGCGTGGTATCCACTGTTGAAAGGGGCCACGTGGAAAGTTATTTCTTCGGACCAATAATTCCTCGGCGTGCCGAATACCACATCAAGTGTAATTTTTTCCGCACACCGTGCTTCCCGGCTGGGAATGATACCTCGAAAGGGTGTGCTGCTTTTCTCGATGCGGCTCCTGTCTATTTCCATCTTGTGGAGCGTGTCCTCGTAAATGAGGTTTAGTCCGCTGCCCGTCCATGAGGACTTTCGTGAGTCGAAAACCGTCCACGATGGGACTGAGGACTAATGCAGCTAGCGCTCGGACAGTTCTGTATTTAGGTTCGTCACTGGCGTTAAAGGTTATGTCCCTGTCGTTCCAGGGGTTAATTGCGGCGACCTGGCAAACTTCGGCGAGATCGCGCAGTGCCCTTTTACACTTATTGTTTGAAGCGAATGTCTCGAAGACTGTCAATACTCTATTGTCGTCGTTTGCTGGAGGGTGTTGTTCTGGGGTGTCCTTGATAAGGATGTCCTCGCCGCTCTTGGCTACCTGCCGAAGTATCCAACATGCTCTGAGGCTGTGGGTTGCCACGGTATCTGGCGTCGTGTGTATTTTACATGGGCCATTGAGCCATCCCTCCAGAACGGTGCCGTGCAGCGTAATGGGTTTATGTTTTTTGACTGTTCGGCTGGGCGTGCCACGGGGGTGCGTCCTTTTCGCCTGTAGGATGAGTTGGGTTGGGACCGACGGTTCCCAGCGAGCTGCCTGAGTTTTCCAGGCGCTTTCCATCGCGCTGTACTTTTGTACGATAGTTGCTAAGTCAGCGAACTTTACTATGCGGCGGCGATTGATGGCATTGAGGATACCTTCGTCCGCGCAGTTGTTGCGGAATGCCGCTATCACGTCTTCGTCGCGCAATCTTTTACCTTATTTTTGACAAGGAGGAATCTGGCCCAGAAGTGGTGGACCGTTTCCTGAGACTTTTGTTTGATGCTCATGAGAGCGTCTATGTCCGGGTGGGTGGGTGGAGCGAAATCCGAACCCTGACCCGATTTTGGATCCGGAGTTTGAAGATCTACCGGACCTGGCAGTTCGGGCTCCGGGATATCGACTGATTTTTTAGGCTCATCGTCCGACTCAGTGTTCGGGGGACGGGAGACGCCTTTCTGCCGGAGAATATCCGGCCCTTCAAGATCGGAGATCCGAACATAGTTCGTCTTCAATATAGTAGAAGAGTTGCTCCACTCCTCGACTACCACTATCTGATGGGTGATCGGCGGAGTTTTGATTTCTCTCTGGTCGGGTTTAAGCCCAACCCGATCGTAGTATGTAGCGACCCGCAAGGCGGCCATGCGATCCAGGAGTTCGTTTAACGACGACAACTCCATTGGATCCATGCGGGCGGAGTATTCAGGATCGACGCGGAGGCGATTTTCGATGACTTGAGAGGTCATCGTCGGCTTAAGGGCCGACCCGGCGGTCATGACGAATCCGCCCAGCCGGAGAGTTTGGCCTGGGGCCAGGACTCCTCTGGAGATGATATTATCCTTGAAAACAAGGCGAGCCATCAATCCTCTTGGCGACGGCACAGCGGAACTCTCAATGAAAGCACCAATGTCGGTGTCAAAACCGGTGGATCTCGGGTAGGGGGTCCCGAACTATGCGTCTAGGATCGATGGTATCAGGAGACGGGGGACACGATGTTTACCCAGGTTCGGGCCCTCTCTATGGAGGTAATACCCTACTTCTTGCTTGATTGATCTTGATGAATATGAGTGTTACAAGAGATGATCTACCACGAGATCGTAATGGCTAAACCCTAGAAGCCTAGCCTATGTGTATATGGTAATGAATCTATCCTTTCCGGACTAACCCCTCCGGTTTATATAGACACCGGGGGGGATCTAGGGTTTACACGGAGTCGGTTACATAAGAAGGAATCTTCATAGTCGGTCGCCAAGCTTGCCCTCCATGCCAAGTAGAGTCCAATCCGGACACGGTGCAGCCTTCGGCCTTCATGTCTTCACAGCCCATCAGTCCGGCCCATGGATAACAGGCCGGACGCCTGAGGACCCCTTAGTCCAGGACTCCCTCAATCGCGCCTCTCATTCTCGAGATGGTAGAAACACGCCGCATCAACACCAGGACAGTACAATGGGCACTAGAGGAGGAGCAATGGTCACTGGACGTCCCTTTCATTTCCTCACACATGGCACTTATTCAGCTCATGCATTTGAGGCACGGCATTGCCTCGGTGCATCGGGATGATCAGTCGCCTGACAGCTTCCTTTGGCCATGTGCGACCTCCTTGACTTATTCGGCCAAATCTACCTACACTCGACTTTGCGAGGGCCTGCCGATTTGCCCTTACGCCGCAGCCATCTGGAGAAGCCTCGCACCCCTCAAATGCAAGATCTTTGCTTGGTTTGCTTCACAACATCGCCTGTGGACGGCGGATCGACGCACTCGACATGGGTTGCAAGATCACACCTCGGCTTGCGATACTTGTTTGCAGGACGAAGACACTGTGGACCACATCTTGGTGCAATGTGGCTACGCGCGTGCCACTTGGACGGGCTGTTTCGATAAGCTACATATTCAGATCTCCTGTCCCGCGAGCACGGACTCCTTTGTCGAATGGTGGATGCTACAACGATCGGGCTTCGCGAAGGAAGACAAACGTGGGTTCGACACCCTGGTCATTTGCACGGCATGGTCACTCTGGAAGCAAAGGAATGCCAGGGTGTTTAATAGAGCTGGGCAACAGGTGGATGCACAGGATCTCGTGAAGATACTTGATGAATTTAGAGATTGGAAGATGGCGGCGGGGGAGGAGGTAGTTTACAACGCTTTGTGAGAGATTAGTTTTGGGTTCCTTGTAGGAGTGGTGGTGGGTGTTAGTCTTCGAGTGTCCAGCACTCGCTAGACCTCTTGTAAATTGCTTTGCTCCCTTCTATAAAAGTAAGGCACGTGCTTTGTGTGCTCTCAAAAAAAATATTCACCATTTCTTCTAAAAGGACATGCTTGAAACATTAACCACTGATGCAATCAACAGAGAATACTTATTAGATAGTATGTAACAAGAAATTTTGAGTGTCTAAAAGATAAATAATTCTTGTGCAAATCGATGGCGGCGGCACGGCGCGATGGAGAGATCCAATCGGAGCCGGCTTGGAAACGAACAAACGCCCTGCGATATGTGTGGGTTCATGCTGTAACTAACAAGGCCTCACCGAGTTTGGTTATGTGTATTTCATAAATCTTTTTTGTTTATTATTACTTATATATGTACATACTATTCATGGTTTTAAATGAATAAAAAAACCAGCTCGCACAAAATCATTTTTCAAGTGCCTAAGGAAATGACTAACAACCTACCTACCCACCACAACCACCACCTTGAAACTAGCTCTGAAAGAGGAAAAAGTAAAAAAACCAGAAGGGATGAGAAAGACATGTCAGAAGGGATGAGAAGATGAAGAAGAACCACCCACGTACTGCTCGAGACGAGAAGCTGAAGAGAAACGAATGGTGGCGAAGAATCAAGAGGAGGGGAGGAGGAAACATAGGAGACACACGGACAAGGAAAGAGCAGGAAATAGAGGCGGTCGAACTCACTCTCCCCCTATACAAAACCAGACGAAAAAGGGCCAACCCAATTATGAACGAAGGGTGTGCGGCGCCCCAACAACCAGAAGCAAAATTAGGTTTGCCTCAAGAAAAAGAAAGACGACATGACAAGGAAAATGCCTATGGTTGGCTAGTTCAAACTTATGGTGCACCGGCACCATGGTGCCCGTTTTTGTGAAAAAATAAATAAATATCCACATTTAGAACTTCCAAAAAATAAAAATAAAATCTGTGGAAACTTGTATGTGTTCAATATGGATCCATGAAATTTTGTTTTGAAAAAAAATGTAACTTGTAAGCTGTACAAAAAAAATTCCAGCCCAACAACAAAAAAGCGGCCCATTTGAAAAAAAAAGTCTTTTCTTTATACGCCACGTGTGGAAGTAAAATATTTTGAAATTTTGCACATACGTAGTATACAGTATGTGCTTTTCTATCAAAAAAACAAATATTATTTTTGCACCGTAGAAAATTGTTTTTTTAAGGGCACCATGGTGCCCGTGCACCATTTGTAAATTTCGTATGCCCATGTCCCAGCTCTCCCACAGACAGAAATAGAGCCCAACTAAGCAAGAGAAGAAATAGAAATACTACACTAATTATATTTATATTACTGAAGAAACACTGCATTATAGAGTTGCACGAATTAGCATATCCTTATAATGTATTACTATGCTTGGACAAGGAAAAACTGAAGTAAATGTGACCGAAGTCGCTGCATCATCTGCGGTCTTAGACAAATTTGTATTACTCATGTTTCGCGAGCTCAGAATAAAGCTAGTAATAGTTTAGCTAGGTTTGCTCGAGTTGAAAGGTGGACTATGACTTGGCTAGGATCTGGGCCGGATGAAGTCTTGGGTTTCTCCTTTCATGATTATAAAGACATTGTTATTTGAGTAATACAAGTGTTTCCGCAAAAAAAAAACTTTGCCCCTTTTCTTTTCTTTTTTTTTACGAAAACTTCAGCTTTGTTTGCATACATGGGCAGAGACATGAATGGTTTACTCCGCGGCGGCTGTGGCCCCATACGGACTACTCCCTCCGTTTTTAGATATAAATTTTTGTAGATTTCAATAGGCCAGCGCTAGCCGGTCCAGCCCAGGCCGTTGGATTTAAGCCGTGCGACCGTTGGATCCGGGCAAAAAAAAGCAAACAAATCGCCCCAGCTTCTTCTTCCTTCCTCCGCGTACGCATCTAGCCGTCATGGATGAGCGAGGCCCCCGACTCGAAGCACCACCCGGCTTGGCCGCCCCCAACGCCGGTCACCGCCCTCGCCACCGGTTGCTGCCCTCGCCGTAGGTTGCCTCCTTCGCACGCGCGTCACTGCTCCTCCCAACCATCTCACTCGTTCGCAGCTTCCGTCGTGGTCGGATCCCCCGCCAAACTTGGCCATGGCTGACACGGAGCCTCCGTCGGCAGCGGTTGAAGCTCCCCGCCCCCGTGGTTGCAGCATCTGGTGCACCACCCCCCTCCGTCCTCGCCGTCGAGCTCGCCGCAGGCGTCGCCGTCTCTGCTGGCCTCCATCGACATGCATCGTACCTACAGAATTCCAGTGGTTGATTGAAGCAAAATCAAACAACGCTTGCAGCAAAACCAAACTTAGGTTCCAGCAAAAATGACATAAAACATTTGAGAGCTCTGCAGCCGATGAAGCAAAAAATTACATCTGTTCCAGCAAAACAATACATCGGTTCCAGCAAAAACAAAAATTTTGGTTCTGTAAAAAAGAAAAAAACATCAGCAAAAACGGCCACCCCCTTCTTGCAGCTCCCCTGGTCACCGGTTGTAGCTCCGGCGTACATGGTTGCAACTCCCGGTGTTTGAACGACGTTGGATGCAGCCCTCCTCCCCACTGGATGCAGCTTCCTCCGGCGAGGTGTCAACCTTGCAGCACATCCACCAGCTGGTTCCAGCAAATCGGGACACCGCTTCCAGCAAAAATGAAAAAAGTTCATCAAATCAAATGAGGATGGTAGCAAAAAAGAAAAGGGTTGTAGCAAAACTAATGAGTGGATCCAGCAAATAAAAAATCTGGTTCCACCAACCCTCCGGCTCCAGCACAGACTCGTCGCTGCCGTGGCCGATTGCAGCTTGGTCATGGTGAACTAACGAAGCCCTGGCTATGGTTACCATGGAGAGGGCGTTCGTCCAGTTGCCGGCGGACAAGGCGACGAGCGCGCCCCTGGCTGTCGGCGGCCATGGAGAGGGGTGAATCCGGCGCCGGTGATCCGCGCATGATTCAAAACGAGGAGCATCGAGTTGCCGGCAGCTATGGCGACGAGCGCGCCCGGGATGCGAGTGGATGGGGAGGAAGACGCGACTGGATAAGGAAGGAGATGAGCAACGAAGGGATAAGAAAAAAAAGCCACGCGTGTCGCGGGCGGTGCGCGGACCCCAACAGCCTCGCATTTGTTCCCCGTGTGTGGCTAAACAGGCGCTTAGATCGCTAAAAACATCCAACAATCCGCGCGTGACTGGCCGCGGTCCGCCGGCTACAAACATTTCCCATTTCAATATGGCTTACATACATAATATGGACTACATATGGTACAGTGCATACCGTATCCGCATATAATCTATATTAAAATCTTGACTAGCTACACCATCTGATATGTTGCCGCCCGGTCCCGACACGAAAGGACACGACAGGCAATCTATCTAGGCAGTTTGTTTGTCTGTTAGAGTTTCACGCGGAGCATCGTACACTGAATAAATAAAGTCAAGGAATGAATACAAATGTGTGATTCATTCGACCCATGCGCTACCGTGTTCCTCTTCTACACTCTGCTCTAGCTAGTGCATGCATGCATGGAGGCTACGTGCGGCAGAGCGGGCAGCTCGGCCGCCGCCGCAGCCATTCGTCGAGGCACGGCCGGTGGAACGCATGCCGGCACCCGGGCAGCCAACGAAGATCGTCGCCGTCTGCGTACTCCGTCAGGCACACCGCGCACGTCGTGTCGCGCGTGTCTCCCGGCGCCTGGCCATCTTCGCCCAACGCGGCGGCAGCAGCCATCAGGCTCTGGCCTTCGCCCAGTCGCCTCGCAGCCGAAGAATACACTGCGGTCGGGTACGCGGCCAGGACGGCCTCGTCGATCCCGCACTGTCGCCCCAGCCCGAGGCCGAGCTCGAGGTCGACGACGCTCCGCTGTGACGGCGACGGCGACGGCGACGCGCGGTGCGCCTGGCGCCGGCTGGAGCAGAGGACGACGGTGGAGAGGGAGACGCCGAGAAGCGCGGCCACGAAGGCGCCGATCAGCACCACGGCGGAGCCGGGCATGGTGGTCGCTGGCAGCAATATCGTAGTAGTACAACGGAACCTGTCCGGCCGTGTGCTTGGTTTGTCCGTGCGTGCGTCGAGCTGCCGGTCACGTCACGGTCGATATCAAATCCGATCACTGCATCCTCCTCTCCCACCAATTTTCGCTACGTATACTTCTAACTAACTAATTATGGCTTGATTTTCACGGGGTGGGCTCTTCCATCCCATCTTCTCACGTTGCTTATTACGTTAATCACATAATTATCATTACGTAGGTGTAGCATTACTCGTCAAGAAGGGGTTGCCATGGTTTGTGCTGGCTGATGAAGACCGTTCACTCAAATCTTCATTTTTCCCCCAAAGAAACAGTCGACTGTTTTTTTCTTCATTTCGTGCACAGTCACTTCCCTGCCTACACTGACTGTTTTGCAGATTCGCGCACACATATTGTTGCTGCGAGCCCGCCTCCCCCCTTTCCCATTGTGTTTTGTTACTTGTTGCACACAAATTTTTCTCATTAACAACCACAAGGCGTTGGGGAGAGAGAGGAACTCATCATCGCTGGAGAGGCCACCCCATCAAGGTGATGCCACGGCGATCTGTGTAGAGATGATGAAGACCTAGGGACCGCGTCCATGTTCCTTGGTTGTTTCTGTTTGCATGCCCTCCCACCCGCACGTACCATCCATGGGAACTCAATGCGACGGTGGAAGATGAATCTAGTTTGAGATTGTGCTTTGTCATTTCCTCCAGCTCGGTAACCGTAGAACATTTGCATATCCTGGTGTGTCCCTGCTGCGGGGTTATGGTCCGAACATTGCTTGTTTTTGGAAGACCTCGCCTAGTGACGTTGGACCTTTGTGGTCCATAAGCCATGGTTGGATACAATGGTGGAGCCAGGATCCGACCATACCCCAGGCCAGCCTTGCACCTACAGTGGGCTATAATATGCAACAGTACCACTGTACGCTACAGTGAAAGAAGCACATCTCGGCCATGCCCCAGGCGGCGGCCCTAGGCAGCCTGACGCAGTCACTGGTTAGTAGGTGGGCATCCAATTCGTGGCCTCTTTGTGGGCTACAACGTCGAGACATTTTGTTGTCTTATAACCTTTATGGTTCGAACCTCCGTCAATGAGGAGCAGGATAATCACAACTTCTAAACCTCGAAATTACATCGTCGAGCCACCTCCTATTTGCATCTCTTTAAATTGAATCCCCATTTTCTTGCAAGTTCTAACTTTCACAGTCGTACTCTTGATAGTTTGCATGCATAGTTGTTTCTATGGACTCCCCGTCAAAAAAAAAAAATTAGTTGTTTCTATGGACTCTACTCCCTAGTAGTTCACAGAAGACAAATCAAGTACATTTAGGCATCCTACTTTTTGTTCCTTATGGGATGCAAATTTTTTGCATTATGACTCAAATTTTGTATATTAAGACAACCTGACAAGAGTTTGATGTTTTGGAACTCAGGCTCCATGGAGACCTTCGAAAAAAAGGTAAAAATCAAAAGTTTTAGTTTTCAAAGAAGTTCAGGAAAAAAATCCACATGTCCATATGTATTTTACATTCGTATAAATTATCATGTTGGAATGACATAAGATGTGAGCTACACACACACAAAAACTAATTCACAGATTTTTAATAGTGAATGGAGAGTACTAAAACTCCACAATTTTTTTGTAGCTCACATATTAAACCATTCATAATAAAAAATTACACATGTGAAATGTGTTTTTTTCTAAAATTTAATAAAACTTGAAACAATGATTTTTGAAAGTTTTCATTAAAGAAGCTACATGGAGTCCCGAGCTACAAAACGAAATTCCGTACATGACAATATGTATCCATAGTTTCTAAACATATACATGGGTGTTTATATAATTTTTTTGAAGGTGGTTGGGTTTTTTATATTATTACGGGAAAGTATGTCACAATATCATTTGTTCCTCATGAATTGGCTCCCCAAATAAGATTTTTGCTAGCTGGCATGCTTTTAAATACAACTTTTTTTTACTAAGGTAGTGTATTGTCAGACAATAACAGAAAACAAAGTCGCACCACTATATATATATATATATATATATATATATATATATATATATATATATATATATATATATATATATATTTGCGGGGGAAAAGGGTTGTATATTAATTAACCTGGATTGCGGCAATCCAGTTCACACAAGTTTAAAACCCTCTCAGTGCCTGACCATAACCATACGGCTGTCTTTATCTCACATCTACGAAGTGATCTTTTATGTTAACAATCTAGTCTCCACTCTCTGAAGTTTGATATCCGCTCGTTGGAAAGAATTTAAGAATTAGTTTGCATTCATTTTAAGGCCGGGTGCAAATGGTACCCTTTGGTTTAACTAAATGAATTGTATTTTTAGAGTTTAAATAACTTTTAAAATTCTATTCATTTGCTTGAACCAAGGAGAGGTTCAAGAGTACCCCCGGGGGTACCCCCTCCCTAATTCATGTCACATCAAAGTGCGGCGAAATATCTCACGTTTCAAAACTCGGCCCTTGAGGATCTCGATTTCTTAAAAAAGAAGTTGCCCAATTAATTTGCGGGGAACTAGGCGAAAACCGTATCTTCACCGTTCATGGTATAAACAGGTGTATAGTCGATCACCCGAGGATTAATAACAATCAACTAATAAGGCACACTTCACCGTCTTAATCTCCTACTTAAGCATCCTATTCTTCCATCATTACTTTTTTTAACACATTCTTCCATCATTACTAGTAATTGTTCACTATTCTATTAAGATACACACTTTTCTTTTCTAGCTGTCACATTTGCATTAGCGAACATGCCACGACACCCTAGCTCTTTTCTGTGTCAAATCAAAGCAAAAAGGATCAATTCATAAAAATTGGAGAGAAAGGTCCCAGGAATATGGATACTACTGTATTTCTCAACAGGGAATCGTGCACGCAGCAAGCAATGAACAATTGGTGGCCGGAAAAGGTAAAAGTATAACGCGAGGCATGGCCATCGTCATTACCATTGCCTTCGTGGTCGACGGCGGAGATTCAATCTGACCGTGAGGTGGCCGTTGGCGCAAATCTCAACACATGCATATGAGGTGGTCAGTGTAGAAGGGAAAGATGTGGGCTGTGCAATCGCAATGTATTGATCGGTGCACCAGACATGTATATATAAGTACAGAGGGGGGCCACAACCTCAACTATACAGAGGAGATAGGAGGTGAGCCCTATACACAAATATACACGTACACAATATACTCAACACACCCCCGCAGTCGAAGCGGCGCCAGTGACGCAAAACTGGAACGAAACTCCTCGAAGGTGGAAGTTGGCAGTCCCTTCGTCATCACATCGGCGAACTGTTGTGCAGTCGGAACGTGGAGAACCCGAATACGTCCAAGGGCCACCTTCTCGCGCACAAAGTGAATGTCCAGCTCAATGTGTTTAGTCCGGCGATGATGAACGGGGTTGGCGGAGAGGTACACCGCAGAGACGTTGTCGCAGTAGACAACTGTAGCCTGGGAGACGTCGTGATGCAGCTCCTGAAGTAACTGTCGTAGCCAGGTGCACTCAGCAACAGCGTTAGCCACAGCTCGGTACTCAGCCTCCGCGCTAGAGCGCGGAACCGTGGGTTGTCGCTTGGACGACCACGAGATGAGTGAAGGACCGAGGTAAACGCAGTAGCCAGAGGTGGACCGACGAGTGTCTGGGCAGCCAGCCCAGTCCGCGTCGGAGTAAGCCATCATCTCCAGAGAAGTGGACGCCGTGAGAGTGAGCCCAAGAGTCATCGTGCCGCGAATGTAACGGAGGATCCGCTTCACGAGGGTCCAATGGGAGTCACGAGGGGCGTGCATGTGGAGACACACCTGCTGAACAGCATACTGAAGATCCGGTCTGGTGAGAGTCAGATACTGAAGAGCACCGACGATGGACCGGTAGAAAGGAGCATCCGACGCTGGCGAGCCCTCAAGAGCAGAAATCTTGGCCTTCGTATCAACAGGAGTAGCAACAGGGTGACAGTTGAGCATGCCAGCATGCTCAAGGAGCTCGTGCGCATACTTCTGCTGATGAAGAAAGAAACCGTCCGGGCGCCGAACGACCTCAATGCCAAGGAAATAATGTAGAGCACCCAAGTCCTTGATGGCAAACTCGTCACGCAGCCGAAGAGTAATCTGCTGAAGTAGAGCTGTGGAGGAGGCCGTCAGGATGATGTCGTCGACGTAGAGGAGCAAATATGCAGTCGTGTCACCGTGGCGATAGACAAACAGTGAGGCATCCGAGCGAGTGACGCTGAAACCCAGTGTCTGAAGAAACCCGGCGATCCACTGGTACCAGGCGCGGGGTGCTTGCTTGAGCCCGTAGAGAGACCGGGACAGCAAACACACATGGCCAAGTAGAGATGCGTCGACGAAACCGGTGGGCTGCTCACAGTAAACCTGCTCCTCAAGATGGCCATGGAGGAAGACATTGGAGACATCCATCTGTGAACTGGCCAGCCTCGGGACACCGCAAGCTGGAGGACGGTGCGGATCATGCCCGGTTTAACAACCGGGGCAAACGTCTCAGTGAAGTCAACTCCAGCGCGCTGTCGGAAACCACGAACCACCCAGCAAGCCTTGTAGCGCTCAAGTGTACCGTCCGAGCGGGTCTTGTGGCGAAAGACCCACTTTCCCGTGATGACATTGGCGCGAGGAGGCCGGGGAACCAGTGTCCAGGTACGATTCCGCTGAAGAGCGTCGAACTCTTCCTGCATCACCGCAAGCCAGTGAGGATCACGGAAGGCTGCGCGAGCGGACGCGGGAAGAGGAGACGGCTCCGCAGTGGAGGCGGCGAGGAGGTACTCATCGCCCGCGTACCGCAGGCTCGGACGGTGAATGCCTGTCTAGCCTGTGTGACAGGGCAGACGGCAACACCGGAGCGGCCGGCGAGGCAGGCGGCGAAGCAGCCGGCAAGACGGCCGGCGACGGGGCCAACGACAGGACTGGCGAGGCGGCCGGCGTTAGGGCCGGCGAGGCGGCCGGCGACGGGGCCGGCGACTGGACCGGCGAGGCGGCTGGTGCTGGGCCCGGTGAGGCGGCCGGCGAGGCGGCCGGCGAGGCGGCGACCGAGCCAGCGGCGCCCGAGCCCGCGGCGCCCGAGTCGTGGTCGGCCGAGCCAGCGGCGCCCGAGTCGTGGTCGGCCGAGGAGGCCGAGAGGGCGGGCGCTGGCGTGGGGGCGCGAGATGCAGCTCGTCCCACGGCGCGAGCCCCGCCAAAGCCCGGAGGCGGTCCGAGAGCCGGGCGGGCCCGTCCACCTGACGGAGTCGCCGAAGGGCCGCCGGTGGCCGGCGGCGACGAGGCGATAAGGGATACCTACTGCTGAAACGAAAACACCATCTCATCAAAGTAAACGTGTCGGGAGGTGAAAACACGATGGGAGACAGGATCATAGCAGCGGTAGCCTTTAGTGTTAGATGGGTAGCCGAGAAAGATGCAGGCGACGGAGCGGGGTGCAAGCTTATGAGGCACAGTAGCGGCGATGCTAGGGTAGCAGAGACAGCCGAAGATGCGAAGCTCATCATAAGAGGATGGTGCACCGAAGAGGAGGTGATGAGGTGCAAAGTTCCCGCGAGTATGGCATGGACGGATGTTAATGAGGAGTGAAGCTGTGGCGAGGGCGTCAGGCCAAAAGCGCGGAGGCACATTGGCATGAAAGAGGAGAGTCCGAACCCAGTCATTAAGAGTGCGAAGGATACGCTCAGCGCGACCGTTCTGCTGCGAGGTGTACGGGCAAGTGAGAGAAACGTCGTGCCATGTGTGGCGAGGAGAGTACGAACAGCTAGGTTGTCGAACTCCTTCCCGTTATCTGTCTGCAACGCGAGGATGGGACGACCAAACTGCGTGAGAACATAGGAGTAGAAGGCGGCGAGAGTGGATATAGCATCCGACTTGCGGCGCAACGGGAAGGTCCACACATAATGCGAAAAATCATCAAGTATGACAAGATAATAAAGGTAACCCGTATTACTGGCAACAGGAGAGGTCCAAACATCACTATGAATTAACTCAAATGGGTACGATGCAACATGAGAAGAAGCCCTAAACGGGAGACGAGCATGTTTGCCGGCGCGACATGCATGACACGACGTGAAAGAAAAACTCCGAAGTATATGACGAAGGGTGCACTACTAGAAAAAGCCCTATTAGTGGCGCACCTGTTTTCGTTAGTAATGGCGCACTATAGGTGCGCCACTATTAACACGCCACTAGTAACAGATAGTAATGGCGCACCTCTGGTGCGCCACTACTAATCCTTAGGTGCTCCACTGGTATTCCCTCTAGTTGCGCCACTAATAGCCTTATAGGTGCGCCACTAGTAATAAAGGAAGGTGCGCCACTAATAAGGGCTGAAATGCGCCACTAGTAATGTATTTGAAAAACAAAAAAAACCAAATTTACAGAAAACAACCTATAAGGAAAAATAATTTAAAAACAAAAAATGAAATAGAATCATAATTTTTATTAAAGTAAGAATATTACAATGTCTTTACAAGTATCAAATAAAAAAAATTACAAGGAAATAAAAGAAAATTCTAAAACTAATCTTCGAGTAATCTTTTCTTCTTTTTCTTTACTTTATCCCTGCAAAGAAGGATAGAAATATGTGAGAATGAACATTGCAGACAAGTGAAATTGAGCAATTATTTGCATCCGGCATTGAAGATCTAAGATACCTTGAATCATAGACATGGGTCATTTCATGAAGCCAAGAGTCTATGCCATTCAGGATGCATAGTTCCCTGTTAGAGGAACTTAATTATTCAGTAAACACAGTCCTAAGCTTTTTACATGAGACAAAACATAAGGTACATGCTTGACCTAAGCTACGGCCACGCTAATCCTGCTAACAACACACATGCAACTAGCTAATCAAGATTACTACTAACATAATTCACCGAAAAGAGTAACAGGTGATGCATCAAAAGGAATCTGGCCAGATCCGGTCACATTAGACGAGCCTAGGTGTGTGGATCCAAAACAAAGTGTGCAGATCTTTGATAAATGAAAGTTAAGGTTAATAATCTAAACTTTAATATTCTGAACTTTGTTACAGTTTAGCCCAAGGAGACATGCTCTATTCCTAAGAAATTAACTATTTAGTGACATAAACGTTGTGATTGATGTGACTATGAAGGAGTTTAAGTTCTGTACCTCATGCATTGCGCCACCGTCCAGTGCGGCTCGCTGTGCCGTAGGGTCCTCATCTCGACAGTGTGTGCGTTTTGAAAAGAGAATGTGATCTATTCTAGAACCATAACTGAATTCTTCAGCTCCAATGGTTTGATTAAAGCAAGTATAAGCTCCCTCCTTGCACAAAACAAATGAAGGAAGCATACGGTACATCGTTAGCATGTGATTATCATGAAGTACACTATAGTTGTAATAATCCTATATAACTAAAAAGTCAATCCCCACTGAACATTTTTCCTACCCTCACAGCCTACCACATCAGCAAATTACTAACTTCTTTTAGTTGTTCAAAGATGGAAACCAGCACTGATACGTGCAAAGTTCTGAGGACATTGTTTAACCAATAGTAAAATATGTACTTACATTGTTGGTTCTGAGGACATGGAGTAATAAGTTATAACAAAGTTGCAAAATTATGAGAAGAATAAGAGTAGCAAGTAAAAAACAGGAGCCACGATACCTTTCAGGGTATTTTGATCTGAAAGCATCCAATAAGGGACCTCCATGTTCTCTCAACATGTATCTCAGCCACTCACGAAACCTTGAATCAGAAGTAAAATTCAATAAAACACCTACACATGTTCTACTGCAACTAGGACATCCTAAGCACTACATAGATTCCTATATACCTAAGCAACTACTGAATCGATCTAAACATCTAAAAATTCAGAGCTTGAACCCTAGGCTAGTGACAGTTCAGTACATAATGCACCGGGACTGTTGCATCTATAGAGCTGATTTCCATCGACGCACAGCAAAACGTGACAAGAAACTGCATTTCTTCTCCCCTAAAAAAATCCTGCAGCTACAAATCAATGCAGCAGATCGACGAATTCGTCTCACCTGCGTCATGCTACCACTGCATCCCGCGGGGGGAGAAGAGGATTGGGGGCTGCCTCTTGGGGTACGACTCATACCTTGACCAGAAGCTACGGTGGTCGACATCACGGCGTCGGCGACGCCGCTGGACGCCTCCACCAGCACAGACACGGCATCCAGATGCGAGGTCCCGACTGGCCTAGGGTTTCGTGGCGGCGCGCTTGAGGCTCGATTGGAGGTGTGTCCGCGAGGGAATCTGTAGGGGGCGGCGTCGGAGCTTCCCTGGACGGTGGCGAGGTTCGGGAGGGCTGGTAGGTGGCGGGGCGGAGGTGGGGCGAGGCTGGGTCTCGCGCAGCTTAGGGACAAAGGGGGATTCGGGAGAGGACTGGGAGGCGGATGGGGTAGGAGAGGTCTAGGGCCGACAGCGGAAGGAGGGCTGCGGTGGCCGGCCGGCGGCGCAGGTGAGGGGACGTGGTGGCCGTGCGGCTGTTGGTGGAGGTGAGGAATCGTGAGAGGGAGCTCGAGCTATGCGGTGGATAGGTGAGAGGGTAAAAGAAAAGAAAAAGGCGGGCCGGTCGATGTAGCACATAGCAATGGCGCACCAGGGGGTGGTGCGCCATTGCTAGCCAAAAATGCCCACCTCCCCTAGCTTACCAATGGCGCACCTTTGCCGGGTGCGCCATTGCTACCTAAAATAGCAATGGCGCACGTAGCAATGGCGCACCTGGCAAAGGTGCGTCATTGGTAAGCCTGGGGAAGGGGGTGGACCCGGGGAAAAAATAGCAATGGCGCATTGGACGAAAGGTGCGCCACTACTAAAAAAATAACAATGGGACCCGCCTGGCTGTTGCTGCTGGCCGTACACTACTAGGAAAAGGGCTATAGCTGATATGGAAATTAATGGCGCACCATGTATGTGGTGCGCCACTGCTATATAGCAGTGGCGCACCAGATACAGGTGCATCATTATTGACATATTACTAATGGCGCACCTGGTGTGTGGTGTGCCATTAGTAGTTTTGAAAAAATAAAAAAAATTGTTAGCAGTGGCGCACCATGGGATAGTGCGCCATTACTAGTTGACATAGTAATGGCGCACCACACCCTCCTTGCGCCATTAGTAGTTTTGAAAAAAAATAAAAAAAATGTTAGCAGTGGCGCACCAGTGGATAGTGCGCCATTACTAGTTTTAACTAGTAAAACTAGTAATGGCGCACTATCCACTGGTGCGCCACTGCTAACAATTTTTTTTATTTTTTTTCAAAACTACTAGTGGCGCACCACACACCAGGTGCGCCATTAGTAACCCTGGTGCTAAATGCAAACCCCCCCCTTGGACCGCCTTTTCAGTTTTAAAAAATAAAAGAAAATGATGGAAATGTCAAAAAAATAAAAGAAAATAAGTTTCCCATTGTGGCGACCCCTTTTGGCTATAAAAGGAGGCCCGAGGCATACTTGAGAAGGATTCGGACTTTTTGGACCCTACACGCTTTGTAGCTAGTCCAAGAACACCAGATAAACACAAACAAGCAGGAGCAGGGTATTACGCATCACTTGCGTCCCGAACCTGGATAAATCCCCCGTGTTGATCTTCTAAACCCGCTCTTTCCATAGCCCCGCGCCCGCCAACCGTAGAAGGGATTCCCCGTGATCCCATAGGTGTCGTTTCCACCGGCATCTTTGGCGCGCCAGGTAGGGGCGCAAGCTGTGAAAATCCGGTTTGGGAGTTAGCGCATCGACTTCATCATCACCATGGCCCCCAAGAAAAAGGGGATCACAGCGATCGGGGCGTCCGGAGCCGGCCCGTCCGCGCCAGCGCGAGCAGGCGACCGGGTGGCCACGGATGGTGCCGGAGATGTGCCCGTGAGCATCCACGACACTCTGGCAATCGAAGCCAAGCGAGCGGCGTCGTTCGAGTTCGAGATGACGAGCCACATGCCGCTGGGTCCGGGGGCGGGGCCATGCTGCCCATGGGCGGCGCGGCAACCTCTACGGTGCCCCAGCTGGCACCCGCGCTGTGGCCTTCCCAGGCTGCGCGCGATGAGCGACGCCGGAGCTCCCGGGCACCGCCACGCGAAGAGCCTTGTGCACCACTCTAAGGACGCACCAGGCCGGCGGGCGCGCCCGGACGCCGGCGGAAGCGGCGTGCGACCGCGAGACCGTGACATAGCTCCTTCTAACTTGGTTTGAAGTCGGAGCGCGTCACGGTCAACGCAGCTTTCGCCACCGCCCACACCAGCAGAAGCGCTGGCGCGCGTGCAACTGCTCCTCGACTCCCCCTGTTGCGGAGAAGCTCGACGAGTGGAGGGCCACCATCCGAAGCCTCATCAGCTTCGCCAACAAAGACGAGCCGCTCCCAGCGGGACCCTCATGTCGGCGTTCTGTCGAGCCAGTGCATGCCGGCGGTGGGAGGACCGGAGATGCTGCGACCACGGTGCACTCTCCTCCCCCACGGCCGCGACAGGAGCCACCGGCTCGTCGGGCCGACGCCTGTGACAATGTTTCCACAGCGTCGTCCGACCCGTGAACCCGCTACGACCAACGTCGAGTTCTTCGTGAGCGAGCTTAGGAAGACGCTCGAAATACCACCGAGCAACGGCGGGAGGCACGCCATCAGTCGGATCGGTGTGCGGGGCCTACTATGGACCACCCAGCGCCGGGGGGCTCTGGCGACTTGCCTTACGAGGTGGGTTGTCCGGCCTTTACCCGAGAGCTGTGGCAGTTCTAGTGGCCCTCCCACCGCACGTTCAAGCCTGATGTTGGGGAAAATTACAACGGCAAGACTCACCCGTCGGAGTTCCTCAGCATCTACACCATCGCGATGCAAGCCGCCGGGGCTCGCGACGACAAGGTGCTCGCCAACTACTTTCCGTTGGCGCTTAAGCCCAACGTCATGTCGTGGTTGATGCACCAACTAGTGGATTCCATCTCTTCCTGGTCGGATCTGTGCCACGAGTTTGTTGGCGCCTTTACTGGAGGCCACCAAGCTCCTGGCCAAGCAAGTGACTTGCATGTCATTCCCCAGAAGGATGGTGAGTCCCTGCATAAGTACATACAAAGATTCAGCCATGTGTAGTACACCATCCCAGATGTTCATCCCGCCGCTATCATCAGTGCGTTCCATCAGAACATACGCAACCGCAAGATGCATGAAGAGCTGGCGATGAACAAGGTTAAGGATGAAGCCGAACTTTATGTTCAGGCTGATAGATGTGCTTAGGCTGAGGAAGGAAGGAAGTACCTCGGCGAAGACGCCGACGCAGAAACCGACTCCACAGACGAAGACGCCTCCGCCCCGACGAAGAAGGGCCGACGCCGCAACAGGAAGTGTAAGGGCAAGACTGTGCTTGCCGTTGAGGGATCCGGCGACCCCGGCGCTGCCAAAATGGCCAAGGCTGACGACCCCGGCAAGGAGGTTGCTGGGTGTTCCGCCTGCCGGGCCTTGGCGGCTGCCGACAAGCCAGGAGGCTCTGACAAACAGTCTGCAAGATCCACCGCACCAAGGGCCATGACCTCCAGAACTGCCGACAGGTTGAGCTGCTTGCAGAAAAGCAAAAAGCTAAATATGAAAGGAGGGACAAGAAGAAGGGTCAGGATGGTGCTGAGGGGTCCGTCAAGAAGCGTGGCGGCCAAGGAGGTCGTCGCGGCAAAGATAATCAACAAGAGAGGCACGCTTGGGGCCACAAGAAGAAGGAGGAAGATGATGATCACGACGAGGACGACGAGACCGGCGAGCCCGAATTCCAGAAAGCTACAGAGGCCATGTGCGTCGATGGTGGCGCCTCGCTGCACACCTGTCACCGCCAACCGAAGCAGTGGGCGTGTGAGGGCACTGCGGCAGAGCCATCGTTCGATGCCCAGAGGCCAATGAAGTGGTCCTGCACGCCCATCATTTTTGACACCGAGGATCACCCTGATCGCACAACTGCGGTCGGGTGTTTGCTGTTGTTGGTTTCACCAATGATACGCAACCTCAAGGTGACGAAAGTGGTGGTTTACGGTGGGGCCGGTCTGAATTTGATCTCGCCCGCTGTGATCAAGAAGCTGCAGATTCCTAATGGAGATCTCGTGGAGACGAGCACGTTTCAAGGGGTCAACCCGGGAAGGAGTCAACCGAAAGGTAAAATCACGCTGTCGGTTACGTTTGGGGGCGAGCTGAACTATAGGACGGAGAAGATCGTTTTTGATGTTGCCGAGATCCCCTTGCCGTACAACGGGATCCTTGGCCGCCCAACACTGGCCAAGTTCATGGCGGCGTCACACTATGCCTACAACACATTGAAGATGCCAGGGCCGCTGAGCATCATCACCGTTCCCTCTGACAAGAAGGACGCGCTCGCCGAGAGGCAGTTGCAGCAACTGCCGCCAAGGCACTTGCTCCTACCGCTGAAGCCCCGGGAAGGAAGAAGGCCGGCAAGACCTCCTCTGCCCGCAAGACCCCTTCCAGCGAGACCTCTTCCGGCAAGACCTCTTGCACCCACTCTGGCAAGCGCGCCTCTTCAGAGTGCTGCGCTCCCGTTGAGGACGTGCCAGAGTGCTCCACCGGCAAGAGCAAGAAGTCCAAGGCTGCACCACCAGAAACCAAGAAGGTGTCCGTCAAGGAGGACGGCATGGGCGGGGCTTTCACTATAAGCTCCACCCTCGATAGCAAATAGGAAAGCGTGCTCATCGCCTTCCTGCGGGCGAATGTCGATGTGTTTGCATGGCAAGCATCCGACATCCCCGGCATTCCCAGGGAGGTGATTGAGCACCATCTTGTTGTCTGTCCCCATGCGCAGCCCGTCAAGCAGAAGGTCAGGAAGCAAGCTTTGGAGCGACAAGAGTTCATTATCGAGGAGATCAGGAAGTTAGAGGCGGCATGCCTGGTTAGAGGAGTGCTCCACCCTACGTGGTTGGCCAATCCAGTAGTGGTGCGAAAGGCAAATGGGAAATGGAGGCTGTGTATCGACTACACAGATATCAATAAAGCCTATCCAAAGGATCCTTTCCCTCTGCCACACATCGACCAGATTGTGGACTCCACTGCTGGGTGTGACCTGCTGTCATTCCTCGACGCCTATTCAGGATACCACCAGATCTTCATGGTGAAGGAAGACGAAGAAAAGACCGCGTTCATCACCCCATGTGGTACGTACTGTTTTTATGAATGCCTTTCGGTTTGAAGAACGCTGGTTCGACGTTTGCCCGAGCGGTCCAAATTGGTTTTGAGCCCTAGCTACATAGAAATATGGAAGCTTATATGGACGACATAGTGGTCAAAACCAAGGACAGGGCCACACTCGTGCAAGATCTAGAAGAAACATTTGCATGCACAAGATCAACCTCAAGCTCAACCCAGAGAAGTGCGTGTTCGGTGTCCCCCCGGCAAACTTCTTGGGTTCTTTGTGTCTCAACGCGGAATCGAAGCAAATCCCGACAAGATCAAGGCAATTGAGCAAATTGAGGCGCCAAAATGGGTCAAAGATGTCCGTAGGATCGTCGGCTGCGTTACCGCCCTGAGTAGGTTCATCTCCAAATCCGCTGAGCGCGCCCTCCCCTTTTTCAATGTTTTGAAAAAGGCAGGTCCAATAAAGTGGACCCCGGAGGCAGAGGCAGCAAGGCAAGATTTGAAGAGGTACCTCTCCTCCACGCCAATACTAGTCGCGCCTAAACCACAAGAGCCGTTACGCTATAGTTAGCAGCGACGAATCAAGTGGTTAGTGCTGCGCTGGTGGCGCAGAGGGAACTTGAGGAAGAAGCAGCAGTAACAGCGGAGCCGTCGAATGGTGGGCCGGAGTCCTCCCCAGCAAGGCCAGGCCCCGGCAAGGCGGAGTCTGCGCAGATGGGCGAAGTGGAACAGAAGAAGATGGTGGTGCAGCACCCGGTTTATTTTGTCAGTTCCCTCCTACAGGGGGCTAGATCAAGATATTCTGGTATGCAGAGGCTACTTTTCGGCCTCGTTATGGCCTCAAGAAAGCCGCGTCACTATTTCCAAGCGCATGAGATCACCGTCGTCACCCGCCTCCCTTTGCAACGGATTTTGCACAACCCAGATGCGACAGGGAGGATTGTGGAGTGGGCATTGGAGCTGTCAAGCTTTGGCCTCAGGTTTGAAAGTACTTCAACGATCAAGAGCCGAGCCTTGGCAGAATTCATAGCGGAATGGACCGCAACGCCCGACGAAGAGATTCCAGAGGCCACCCTTCCCGGCAAGGAGACCTGCCGCGATTGGATTATGTACTTTGATGGTGCTTTTTCGCTACAAGGTGCTGGTGCCGGCGTGCTACTTGTCGCACCCACTGGAGAGCACCTCAAGTACGTAATCCAGATGCACTTTCCTCGGGAAAAATCAACGAACAACACGGCAGAGTACGAGGGATTGCTTGCCGGTCTTAGGATCGCGGCAGACCTCAGAATCAGGAAGCTCATCATCAGAGGTGATTCGCAGCTCGTCGTTAAGCAAGTTAACAAGGATTACCAGAGCCCATTGATGGAGGCCTACATGGATGAAGTGAGGAAGTTGGAAGAGCGTTTGGACGGATTGCAAGCAGAGCATGTTCCCCGAGCAGAGAACGGCATTGCTGACGTCCTGTCAAAACGCGCTACGCTCAAGTTGCCTGTGGAACCAGGTACCTTTGTGCTTCGATTAATTCACACATCCGTTGAACCATCGTCAAGACAGAGCAAACGAAGGAAGGTGGGCCCCGGCAAGTACTTTCCCGCTAAGCTCCCAGGAGCCGCCGGGAAGGACGTTGCCGGGTGCCCCAAGCTTGCCGGAGAGCAGCAACCCCCGGCAGGGCCTCAAGCCCTGGCTGTAGAGGCAGCTGCCCTTACGGCCGAAGATGTGCCTTTAGTCCTTGCCATCGAGCCCCAGGCTCTGGCATGGGCGCAGCCCACCATCAATTTCCTTCAAACAGGAGAGCTCCTCGAAGAGCAGGAAGAAGCAGAGAAAATAGCCCGTCGGTCCAGCATGTACCAGTTTGTGGATGATGCCCTATACAGAAGGAGACCGAACGGTGTGAAGTTGAAATGCATTCCTTGGGAAGACGGACTGAGGCTGTTGGCAGAGATACATGGGGGCATGTGTGCCTCCCACATAGGGTCGAGATCCCTTGCCGGCAAAGCATTCCGGCAAGGTTTCTTCTGGCCCACCGCTCTCCAGGATACGACTGCGCTAGTAACCAAGTGTGAAGCATGCCAGTTCCATTCAAAGAAGCTTCATCAACCGGCTCAAGCTCTTCAGACCATCCCTCTTTCCTGGTCATTTTCGGTCTGGGGGCTCGATATACTAGGCCCTTTTCCCCATGCTGTCGGGGGCTTTGAGTACTTGCACGTCGCAATCGACAAGTTCACACAGTGGCCGGAAGTGGAGCCGCTGAGAAAGGTGACGACACAGTCAGCCGTCAAGTTCTTCAAGGGGCTAGTCTACCGTTTTGGTGTGCCCAATAGTGTCATCACCGACAACGACACATAGTTCACAAGCCGCACCTTCATGCAGTACATTCAAGACTTTGGCAGCAAGGTCTGTTTTGCTTCTGTTGCTCATCCCAGAAGTAACGGCCAGGCTGAGAGGGCGAATGCAGAAGTGCTGCGGGGCCTCAAGACCAGATCTTTTGACAAGCTGCATAAGTGCGGAAGACGCTGGATTGATGAGTTGCCAACGGTTCTTTGGTCAATTTGAACGACGCCAAATCGAGCCACTGGCCAGACACCCTTTGCCTGGTATACGGGGCAGAAGCAGTTCTCCCCACGGAACTCATATACAGGTCACCTCGGGTGCTCACTTATGATGAGCTTGAGCAAGAGCAGTTGTGCCAAGAGGACGCGACGCTCCTTGAGGAAGATCGTCTTCGGGCTGCTATGCGAGCCGCTCGCTACCAGCAAGCCTTGCACCGCTATCATAGCCGCAAGGTTCGCGCCCGAAGCCTTGAGGAAGGTGACCTTGTTCTTCGGCGGATTCAATCCGCCAAGAATTCAAACAAGTTGACGCCGAAGTGGGAAGACCCTTATTGGGTAATACGAGTCACCAGGCCCGGCGTAGTCTGCCTAGAGACCGAAGATGGCATTCTGGTGAGCAATTCCTGGAATATCGAACATATTCGCAAGTTTTACCCCTAAGGCACGGTTGCCGGGAGCCCCGACGACCCCCATTTTGTACTAGCCTTGCCGGCAAGGCATCTAACCCTATGTACAGAGCCAGGCGCAGACCCTGTGCGCAGTCAGGGAAAGGAATCCCTTAGTGTGTATAATTTCCTATCGATTTCCATGTTTATGTGTATACGTATACGCATGCTTGTCCAGGGTACTGTACTGCTTTTTGATTCCAATAAATGTTAGTGGACCACCAAGGTTCCATGCTCTCGTCCTCTCTTCTTCCAGCCACGGCAAGGACGCGCGATCCCGCCAAGGACCCGGTGACGGTGTCCTTGACTAGGGGGTACTCACCACATCGTCTCCTGACCAGGTGGATCGGGCCGAGGACCCCCGTGGCGGTTCACTCATGGGCTACTTCGGGCAGCCCATGCCGCATACAAGGAATATTCCACAAGACTTGGTGATCAAGACAAGGACTCCTCTCCACCAACGTATTCGGCTAGGACTCTTGTTATCCTAGGCCTCTGGTGCATTATATAAGCCAAGGCCAGGCTAGTCGATAGATCATTATGACATTACTCATCATACCTATAGGGTTTAGACCACAACATATGATCTCGAGGTAGATCAACTCTTGTAATCGCTATATTCATCAAGATCAATCAAGCAGGAAGTAGGGTATTACCTCCATTAAGAGGGCCCGAACCTGGGTAAACATCGTGTCCCCTGTCTCCTGTTACCATTGATCCTTAGACGCACAGTTCGGGACCCCCTACCCGAGAGCTGCCGGTTTTAACACCGACAATGGTGCTTTCATTGAGAGTTCCGCTGTGTGATCGGAAAAGATCAATGGCTCACCTATAGATCAACTACGACGTCATCGCCTTCATCGCCGGCTCGACTGTCACCTTGGCTTGATCGAGGACGTACTGTGCCCTGCCTCCAATCGTCATGTTCAGATGAGGGCCTTCATCAACATCAACTTCGATCTCTATCATGATCATGGAGGAATCATCCATGGAGCTCGGGGGCTCAACGTCAACATTGCCCTCGGGCGACCGTGTTGTTTTTCCGAACAGCGAACTTGTATCCACTACCACCACCTCCTCGAGCATCGCTTTGACGATTACTTCAGTGGAATTGTGCGGAATTGAGTCTACGACAACACTGTTAAATTTCGTCGCGTTCCGATGGAGCAATCTCCGCCGATCTCCGATATACCGGAGTCCTATCGAATCTGGACGGGAATCTAGACGAGTTTGGAGCGTGGTGTCTAGCGTCTAGATCGGACGTCCTTTGGAAGATCCAACCGTTGATCTGCCGCGGAATTCCTATATCTACCACCTCTCAAAATTTCAGCTCGATCCGACAGTCCAAACTCCAGGAACCTTCCGATTAGTGCATCACTTTTCGGATCTGTTTTCTGCATGAATACGAATCCGACCTAAGTTCATCTTTCTTCATGAACGGGATATTGGACAACCTTTTTGGAAGAATCTCTTTGCAGGGTATTGTGTTTTGTTTCCGAACACATGCTCACAAATTTTGCTCCTTTTCGGAGGTACTCTTCACCATCACGCTGGTGTCAAACCAGTCTGGTAACATTCCTCCATGTCAACCGACCTGCGCTAGACAGATCGTTGCTTCATCGAGCCGAGCCTAACCTTATTGGATCATCAGCTCGGCAAGCCGAACAAGAGTTCGGCATCACGAAGGCTAAATCATCACCAACACCATCGCCCCACGGATTGCACAGGTCAGGCGCGCCGACATCGCCGCTCGGTCACTTCATCAATCCGGCATTGACCGCGTCACAAACTTATGACCAGCGTCGGCATGGCCGCACTGTTGCTTCTTCAAGCCGATGTCCATCACGCCGAACTGCTTCAATACCTCGGCTGACATGGCAGCTGCAACGTCTCCTTACGCCCAGCTCCGTCATCTCGGCTAGACCGAGGGCTTCGCCGTCTCTTCATCAACCTACTCCGGAGACTTCGGCGTCATCAGCCGACCAGCTTCGTCATGATTAGCTAGACTGGGGGCTTTGCCTCGGTGAGCCAACCTTTATAAACCAGGTCTATCAAAGGGTGGCCGCATTAACAACGGTCGCGTGGTGGTTCAATGAGTTTTCATATACCGTTCGGCGAACGCCGCATTCGGAACTCGGACCGGCTTGTGAATTCAGGCTTTTCCACGCCTTCACCGCGTCACGCCGACGCCCTGCATCGACATTGACTTCAGTGCCAGGTGATCGACTTCGATTGCATCACGCGGTCACTTCCGCAAGCCAACGTCGTCATCCCAATCGTCATAAATCGGCTCGCGTGATCACCTTGTTGGTCGAATTGCCATACCGACATGTTCAGTTGCCTCGGGGACTTCGGCATCGTTGAGAGAACTCTACCTCATCGTGTGTTCGGCACACGGGCCATATTTCTTTCATTACTCACTTTGCATAAATTATTAATTATGCAACAATTTTTTTAATTTATTATTATTCCTATTATCTCCGGCTTGCACTATTTTCTGTGCACAGGTAAATGATCCGGGTCGGGCAGCGCTGTCACCTCGGCGTACCGACGTACCACATCACCTCGGCTGGACCGGGGGCTTCATCATCACTTCATTAACCCATGCCGGGGACTTCGGCGTCACACTGTCGGCCTACATTGGCCATGCTATGTCGCCACTTCAGAGTGCCGAGCTCTTCGCTTCGCCACCTCGGGACCGGCTTGGGGGCTGGGACATTGTCCCGCCGCAAGCTCGGGCCACGCATCAACACCGAGCACATTAACCAGCTAAGTCGCTTTCATGCTCAAAAACTTTCAGTTTTAAATTTTGTTCGGTTCGACCAAGCATTATACTTTTTGAGCAAAAAGTTGTATGAGAAAAACTTCCTTGTCAAAACTTTGTTTGTGGCACACAAATTCAAATACCATGTTTACTTGGGGGCTTCCTTTATGAAGCTTTCCTCTTGCATACTATTATACTTGTATGGCTTCGTTCCTTGTTCGTGTATTACGCCACAATATGCACCATGTTGACTTAAGTGTTCCGCAAGCTGGGTTGCCTTGCTCTTGTGTTTACCCCTATGTTCCCGATTGTTCGGCTAGGGAGTAAAGGGAGCACCTCTGCGATTGTCACGATTGGGTCATCCAAGCTCGGACCTCAGACTGGGTGAAGCCGAAAGCTAGCGCTCTTATTGTTTTCAATAATGGTCGGCACACAACGGAACTCATGAGTACAAAAAATCTATTGCACAAGTCTCATAGTAACAATGAGCAACCGAAGAAAGGTATCGGTGGGGGTACTATTTTCTTTGAAGATGCTTCTTACACTTCGTCAGTAATATAGCATAAGTTCCCTGAGCGCGCTTTGTCTGTTACAGCCTTATGGCCTGATTGCCTGGTTATCGGAAACACCGTCGATATTCTCGACAGGTAGAGTACATAACACTTTTTGGCCCTTGACCGAAGAGTGAGAGGCCGACGGTTGGTTAAGACGCGTTTAAAGTTCGAGTGAACACAGATATGTTATAAGTACTTCAGTACATACAATCATTATACATAAAATTATTTTACCCAAGTCACTTGGGGGCTCTTAAATTAGTATGAGCTGTTTTATAATAAGTGTTCTTCTAAGTCATTGCAAATTCTTTTTCTATCACTCCTTTTTTCAATGCGAGTGTGTGGTCAATAGCCGGGGAGCCTAATTTCTCTCTCAAAGCCGCTAGAGTTTAGTTTGCTAAACTGGCCTAACGAGAAGTACTCCGCCTTTGGGATAGGAGGTTGAAGCCATAGGCTGGCCCGCTTTAGGTCTTGAGATAGGATGTGTCATGTTAAAGCACGACAGAAGCACTTTTTTTTTCTAAGGCCAATTTTCGGATTGGCACCAAACACTTGATCTAGTTCGGACGTCAAGTTTTTACTGAAGATTTTGGTCTTCCAAGCCTATGGCACTTTTAAACTATTTGTGTGTTTCCAGCATAAGTCTCGCAGTGCAAGGCCGGACACCTTTAGAGATTCGACAAAAACATTCTCGGATATTGCTACATATGCATCGGTTTTGAATTGTGACTTCGGTCAATAGTTGGGTTTCCCGGCTCCTGTGCTTGCCTCCTATGTTCCACTTTATTCGGCTAGGTGTGCAAAGGGAGAGCCACTACGATTGTGCTTCCAGCTAGCATGGTTAAAGCACCTCAGTGGAGAAAGCCGAAAACTGACTGTCAGAATAAGCGCAAACTGGTCAGCGATCCGATGACTGTGTTAAACTATAAGATCGATAGAGGTCACCCCGTGTTAAATGACGGGCCATTCATAACATTGGCCGAAGTGTTTACGGCTTGACCTCGGCTGTCACCGAACACTAGCCAGGGGCTCATAGCTAGCTTCCCCAGTTTAAAGCTCCTATGACTAAGTGAAAGTTATAAAGCCCGCATATCTGATTGCCTCATTTCCGCTAACACAACCGCCTTCGGGCACCGAGACGTCGGCTAAGGGTTGTTTTGTTATTATGGAAACACCCTGTGTAGCATCTACAAGGGCGTGGAAGCCGACGATTGTCCACTTTCAACTGATAAACGGTCACAATGGAGTCAAAATAAACATATCATCGGTGTTTGTATTTAATATACGAGGGATGCCTTCCGTAATCATTGTTATAAAGCCATAAATATGCATCAATTTGACTTAAGATTTTGGCCAAGCTGGGTTGCCTGGCTCCTGTGCTTACCCCTACGTTCCCGATTGTTCGGCTAGGCGGTAAAGGGAGCACCTCTGTGATTGTTACTACCGGTCATCCGGGTTAGTACCTCAGACTGGGTGAAGCCGAAAGCAAGCCATCTTAAAGGATATAATTGGTCATCAACAACGGAAGTGAAAATTTAGGTTCGCTAAAGACCACATAGTTTGGGAACTTTCCCCAAACTAAATCCTCAATATTTTGCTCCCACATTGATCAGAGCTGAGGTTTCATGATCATGATCAGCATGACAACCCAAAGAAAGGAACTGATAGCGGGACTATTTTCCTTGGAAGATGTTTCCTACATTAAAAAGTAATATAACATATCTCTCCGCGTACCTTTGTGTATAAAACCGTATGACCGGATTGCCTTGTTTGTCGTAAATCTTTGCTCTTATAAAGGCTTTATAAAGAAGGACAAACACTCCCCGACAGCTGGCCGAGGAGGTTGAAGCCGATGGTCGGTCAACAAAGTTTTGTACAATGCGGATCCGAGCATTAATGATGTAAAATACTTGGATGCATAGGATCATAAAATGCGAGTAAAGTCGATTTATTGCAGCCCATCTTTTAAAGACCAAGGGGCACGATCTCGCTGAGACAACTGAGCAACTTACATAAAGCTCTCCTAAATCCCAAGTGGCATCGATTTCCTATCTATTAAGCCCCTTGGGGCCAACCTTGGCGAGCCCAGCTTTCGCTGGCTCTAGCTCCTTTAAGAGATCTTTATTCTCTTTTTGAGAAGTTTGTGTTAAACCCAACAAATTTTTTCTGTCAAAATAGATATCGATCTTTAATTTGGCCACCCGTGCCCACATTAAGGCTCGGGGGCTACTAGGCTTTGCGCTCATTATTTATTAATATTAAAGGGGCACATCGATCCCCTGATCTGGTGTTGCCACCCGACCAGTATCTCGGGGGCTACTGCATTGGCAATCCAGTGCAGAAAATTTAAGTGCAATATAGTTTTCGAGGAGATTATGATCCTCAGGTTGGTCGGCCGCACCCAACCTGAGTCTCAAGGACTTTGCACACCGCTTTTTGTGTCCCGAAGTATTCTGCCGAGCTAGGAGTTGATCCTCAGGCCAATTTTGCGAATCAACCTGAGTCTCAGGGGCTACTGGGATCAGCGGTCTTATGTCATCCTTCAGGTGCATCTCGGGTTTTAGACTGATACACACCTTGACGGCTACTGGCTATATATCTGGGCAGAGAATAAATTGCACCAATCAAAAATATTGACAAAAAATCGGCCCGCAGTCGGGGTGGTGCACCACCTCGGAAGCAGTTCGCATAAAGCTCGGGCTCCAGTGGCTGGCTCCATAGAGGGCATTTCCGGCTTTAAGCTTGGCTAAACTCCCTCAACTTTTTTGAACCAAGGTGATCAATAACACCTCGGGTATAATCCGGCGTTGGAGCTTGGACATAGTCCGGCGTTGGAGGTCGGATATAGTCCGGCGCTGGAGCTCGGATGCAGTTCGGCGTTGGAGCTCGGCTGTAACAATACTCTTCGGATATAGTCCGGCGATGGAGCTCGGATACATTCCTGCGTTGGAGCTCGGAAGTGGTCCGGCGTTGGTGCTCGGCTGCAAAAGATACCTCGAATACAGTCCGACGTTGGAGCTCGGATGCAAGAGGGCACTGCCGCCCGGGAACAACTTCAAACCCGAGGTGTGGCATAAAAATAACAAGGCATTGATAAAGGCCGGAAACTTAAAGGGGTTCCTCGGATACCCGACGTGTAAACTCTTTCGATTTACTTTGGCGATCCTCAAGATCGAAGATGAGAAGATTTGTTGAACCAGTTTTCAAGACCGACGACCGAAGATAAAGAACAGTTTGGAAGGATCGAGGAGCGTCCCCAACTTGAAGACTGGTTTAGGGAGCTACTGACGGTGTCCTGGACTAGGGGGTACTCACTACATCGTCTCCTGACCAGGTGGATCGGGCCGTGGACCCCCGTGGCGGTTCACTCATGGGCCACTTTGGGCAGCCCATGCCGCATACAAGGAGTATTCCACAAGACTTGGTGATCAAGACAAGGACTCCTCTCCACCAACGTATTTGGCTAGGACTCTTGTTATCCTAGGCCTCTGGTGAATTATATAAGCCAAGGCCAGGCTAGTCGATAGATCATTATGACATTACTCATCATACCTATAGGGTTTAGACCACAACATACGATCTCGATGTAGATCAACTCTTGTAATCTCTATATTCATCAAGATCAATCAAGCAGGAAGTAGGGTATTACCTCCATTAAGAGGGCCCGAACCTGGGTAAACATCGTGTCCCCTGTCTCATGTTACCATTGATCCTTAGACGCACAGTTCGGGACCCCCTACCCGAGATCTGTCGGTTTTGACACCGACACCCGGCTCCGGCAAGAGGTGGAGAAGACCGCCCGGCATGGCGTTACCCGGCAAACCAAATAGATAAAGTTTACCTCTTGCCCATTCATGTCTGTAACCTATGACTTGTGCATTAGAAAACCTCGCCACTCTTCTTAAAAAACTCGGGTGCTCCCATTTCCAGCCTGAGCGCTGCTTCGGTCGGAGTGGTCGTAGTAGCCCTTACTAAAAGGAGGCGGGCGGGGGGCTGGACCCTTTGTCTGAAACCCGGTAGATATGATTCTCCGGCAGGCGCAAAGGGTGCCGGTAGGGCAGCTTGCCGGGAGGACTCGTTTATTTACATTAAGAAGGCGTTTCGCCTCTGCACAAACATACGCGTGGATGAGTTCCCAGCAAGGCTAGACTTTTTCATTAACATGCTGATGCAAGAATAGAGGTTACAGGACACAAGCATGGGCTCGGGAGATTACATTTTCTAGAAATTAAGATTTGGCAAGTGCCTACAATTTAAAAGAAAGATAGGTGCCCCGTGATCTCTGTTCTTGCCCTTTTCCTCCTAGGTGGGGCAGGTGAAGGCAAAAAGGAAGCGGCGGGGAACGCGCCGATGGAGAGCTTGACAAGGAAGACCCTCGCAGGGTGCATGGCCGAGGGAGGAGGGCGACGCGGTCTGTTGGAGTCAGAGTTGGCGTCCTCCCGCTTGACGCCCTCGTCGTCGTTGTCGCTGTCCTCCTCGTCACTCTCGCTCGAGGAGGAGGTTTCGTCGTCAGTGGAGCTCTCCACGCAACACCTTAGGCGAGTCCCCGAGTGCCCAAAGACCTTGACGGAAAGCAGACCGCTCTCCGTAAATACAAAGTGGAGGACAAGCCCCTCCGACAGGCTATGGGAACGGGCGAAGGTTTTCCACCCGCGGCGGAGATACATGACGTGGGGGGCGGGGAAGTCGACGTCGACCCGCATGCTTCCATTCCCACAGCCCCTCATATGCAGCCTCAAAGCCTGTGGCGGGTCGAGCTCCATCTCCTGAGCAAACAAAGTGGGGAGACGAAGGCGACCGCACACTGGCTTGTGCAGCCTGATGAAGAATTCATGGGGCTGGTCTCCGATGTGGCCCTCCATCGGGGGAGGAGCCGCTGGCGGAGGCGCGGCCGGTGCGCCGCCCCGTCCTCCTCTCCCCCGAACGCCACGGCAGCCTCGGCCTCGCCCCCTCCCCCTTCCTCTCGCGGCCGGCTCCGCCACCAGGAGCTCTCCGGGAGGAGGGGCATGCTGTCGAGCAAAGACCCTCGTCGCTGCCATCGAAGCGCCGGTGTGCCCTCTTGCCATAGAGAAGGGAACGAAGGAGTCAAGATGGAAGGAGATGGATATTGAAGGATTGAAGGGTGCCATCCCCCTCCCCTTCTTATAAAGGGGTGAGGCCGGGGCTCGGCTGCCCCACTTAACCAATCCGGCCGCCAGGGGCGCTGGGAATCGGGGCCGACCCGCTGCTCCAATCAGCAACGACCCGGTTTCCCGCCTCGCTATTAAGGCTCGTGTCCACCGCGTCCACCACCTACCATCCTTGGGGCATGGAGGACACGTGGCGAGCAGGCCAGAATCGAGAAGACGAGTGAAGCGACTGTTTTCCACCCTGTGATCGTGGGGCGCGGGCGCCTTGAAGGCCATGACCCGAGTCCACTTAGTAAATGAGCCGCGCCCCTGCGTTTTCCTCTTTTTATGGGGAAGGCACGGGCCGCCTCTTTACCATTTACCATGATGTGACGCAAGCGTGTAGCAACCTCTCCATGCATGACCCCCACGTCACGCATTCAACGCGGGTCGTGGGGAAGCGCAACTGGCGAGGGAGTTACTGCGGTAAAACTCTGCCACGCATACCCGCGCACCGTTCTGGGCCTGCCCAATAACGCTCCACGCTTATATGTGGCCCAGGCCCGGGGGACTCCTGTCGGTGTACAAAAGTAGGGGTCCTTTTCGTACCCCTTTATTTGTGCGCGGGCAGTCGCAGCCACACGCCTGCGGCCGCGCTTGGCGGGACAGAAGAGGAAGCAAAGACACAAGACTACTAGAGCAACGCCAAGACAGAGGCGCGAGGAGCAATGGAACAAGGTGGGCTCTCCCCGGCAAGAGCCTTGCCGGGGCAGCTTACGTAGCCCCGGCAAGAGCCTTGCTTGGGCAACTTGCCCAACACCAGCGGAGCTACCACCCTTGAGCCTAAGAGTTCTGACACCATTGACAACGTTGGAGCCAAGGCTCGGAAGGCGCTTGCATGGTGGCATGTAGATCTTTGTGAAGACCAAGACACACAATACTAGATGAGGACCAGAAAACGGAAACCCCCGGCAAGACCCTCGCCGGGGACGCGTGCGAGACCCCGGCAAGACCCTTGCCGGGGATCGGGGCCGCAGCCAGGCCCCCACCCGCCAAGGCTCCACCGCCGTTCCAATACAGCAGTCAAACCCGCCAACAAGACAGGCACCTGCATGGCGACATGCAGCTCCAAGGCCAACTCAGCAAGCACCTGCGTGGTGGCATGCAGATCTTCGAGAAGACTCTACCACCGCACCAACTCAGCAGCCAGCCAGCCAGCGTGGCGTTGCACGCCTAGTCAGGTTGGACGCGCGTCAGAGCGAGGCGAAGTGGCGACGGATGAGACGAGCTTCCTTGACGTCCCCGATAAAGTGAGAGGGCACATCGGCAGTGCATTAAATGCGTTTGACCTACGGTGTCAGGCGATAAGCTTGTATACAGTACAAACTTTTCACCTCCTGTGTGCCACTGTGGCGACCACTTTTGGCTATATAAAAGGAGGCCCGAGGCATACTGGAGAAGGATCCGGACTTTTTGGACCCTGCACGCTTTGTAGCTAGTGCAAGAACACCAGATAAACACAAACCAGCAGGAGTAGGGTATTACGCATCACTTGCGGGCCGAACCTGGATAAATCCCTCATGTTGATCTTCTAAACCCGCTCTTTCCACAGCCCCACGCCCGCCAACCATAAAAGGGATTTCCCGTGATCCCATAGATGTCGTTTCCACCGACAATATGTTACAATATCATTTTCCCCTCATGAATTGGCCCCCTAAATAGGATTTTGGCTAGCTGGCATGCTTTTGAATACAACTTTTTTTACTAAGGTAGGGTATAGCCAGACAATAATATAAAACAAAGTTGCCCACTATATAATTAACCGCTATACGAAGTGATCTTTTATGTTAACAATCTAGTCTCCACTCTCTGAAGTTGGATATCCGCCAAAATCCTCGTTTGATAGAATATAAGGGTGAGTTTGCATTCATATTAAGGCAGGGTGCAAATGGTACCCTTTAGAGTATTCTCTAATTAGCCCTATTTGGTTTAACTAAATGAACTATATTTTTAGAGTTTAGATAACCTTTAAATTCTATTCATTTGCTTGAACTAAGGAGAGGTTCCAAGGGTACCCTCTCTAATTCCTGTCACAACAAAGTGTGGGGAAATATATCATTCCGTAGCTTCATCATTCATAGTATAAACATGTGTCTAGTCTATCATCCCGAGGATCAAACACAACAATCAACTAATAAGGCACACTTCACCGTCTTAATCGCCTACCTAAGCATCCTATTCCTTCAACATTACTAGTAATGGTTCACTATTCTATTAAGAGACATGCTTTTCTTTTCTAGCTGTCGCATTTGAATTAGCGAACATGGCAAGACAACTTCTTCTTTAATGGTGAAAATTTGCAGGCTCTTTTCTCTGTCAAATCAAAGCAGGAAAAAAGCTGATAGTCATTAATATTTGAGAGAAAGGTCCCAGGAATACAAAAATACTACTCCTACTGTATATCTCAACAGGGAACCGTGCACACAGCAAGGAAGGAACAATCGGTGACAAGAAAAGGTAAAAGTAGAACGTGCACGAGGCATGGCCATCGTCATTCCCATTGCCTTTGTGGTCGACGGCGGAGATTCAATCTGAGCGTGAGGTAACTGTTGGCCCAAATCTCAGCACACGCAGAAATTATATATACGTATGTGGCACCGTGAGGTTGTCCCTGCTTTCCTGCCTATGACAGTACCTGTTGCGAGTTGCGACCATGTCAAGGGACCGCCTTGTTGGAAACCGTGCGCTATACGGTTTACCCTCTAATTCCTCTATCTTTCTGTGGTGCCACTCACAATGCATATTGATACTAGAGGGTAGGGGCTATTTATAGACTCCACTTCCAGATGTTTTCATTATTTCCACCTGTTTTCAGAAAATTCTGTATGACTCCTGAGCAATGTAACCAACCACGATCAAACATGCCAGTTTTTCGAATATAAATATACTAGTCCCTATCACTCATGTGTGAGTCATGTGCCACGATTAGATTGTATATATGGGATCAACTTCCAATCTAATCATGTGGGTCAACAGCGTGCAGAGCCGATCCTACAAAACAAACCCAGATCTTCCACCTGTGATGTCCCGGGAAAAATACGTACGTACATATACAATTCCAGAAGAGTCAACCCTTATTAATTCCTCTATTGTATCCCATCACAGTTGTCCTCGGCACCTCGAGTATTAGTTCCTCAAGTGAAATTCCACATCAGTTATTCCCTGTCACAAACAATAATAATATGAATAATTCCACATTGAGTTAAATAAATTATAATCATGTTGAATAAATGTTGAAAGCCACATAAATATCCAACATCTTCCACTTGGCTGAAACATTGTAATCGATAGACGAAGTTCCATGTGTAAACATGTTCTTAAAAGAATTCCTCAATCTAGTCAGTGAGCCTGCACATATTAGTATTATATACAAATAAATCAAATATACGCACCTGGATTTATCCACACCTCACGTATATAATGATAACTTCCTCAGTGTGTTTACTTTTAACTATAAACTCTGGAGTAAGTGACATGTTGTGATGCACATTCCATGATCATATATGATGCGTGAGATTCCCTTAGAAACAAATATTTTCTTCCACCACTTGAATGCAACAATTAATTCCGGTAGCTAAGGTTGATAGTATAACAAGATACATACAAATTCCAGTATCATTTATTATCCCCCTTTTTTCACAGGAGTTCAAGGATAATTCCTCTCTAAGTATGATTCCCCTTATCAAGGTACTTTAACAAGTTTGCAATTTTCCATAGAAAAATGTATCACAACACTTCCTATGTATTTCTAATCCCAAAAATTGGAAGTCTTAAACATGCCTTTCATTTTAAAGGTATAAGATAACGAAGCTTTCACTTCCATCAATGTAAAATTATCATTGCAAACAAAAAAAAATAGTATCATTAACATATATAATAGTAATACAAAACAGTTACACTTACGTTTGTAGATGGCTGTTTTGCTTCCTCTAGAAAACCATGTTGGAAACCATGTGACCTGCTATTTAATTGATGTGAAGCTTGTTATATGTCCATCAATTATATACTGAATTAGAAAACCATGTCTTTATTTCCTCTTTCCCTAGATTCCGGAGAAAGAGTTTCAACAAAAAAATATTTTCTGTTGTGTAAAGAATTGAGTAACAAGAGGGGCATTATAATATTCCATTGAACTAAATTCCTTGTAAAACTAAAACAACTTATATATGAACAATGGGCTTGCGGTTGTCTGGTGAGATAATAAATTCCCAAACTTCATTATTCCTCATTGAGTTTATTCTTTCCCGCAATTCTTCCAACCATAGCTTGCATTCATGGAATATTTAAACCTTCTCAAGAGACTCTAGTTATTCCTCTAAAAATTTAGAGTGGCCTCCCCAAACAATAGATAAAAATCTAGACATGATATTCCATGTTAATTCCTCCCACTTATCCTAAGCATGTTAGTGTCAGGACTTCCACTTGTAGTTTCCTTTGGGGTCAAGAATATATGCTAGTATGATTGCCAATAATTCCACCATTTTCCATAAAAATATTGTGCTCCCACTTTCCACCAGTTTTCCTTTTCCAGATCAAAAACATACCCTTGATCCACTAGAATAACAATTAAGAAACTCCTAGTGTGTGCTTTGTAGTAATTGGGAATTTCCTTACAAAATAAACTACTTCCTTCCAGACTAGAAACCATAAGGAGTGAATGTGCTAGATGGAAAATTGTATAAAAACAATATGTAATGCTTCTTCCAAAGGAAAAAAAGGAGTATCAAAGATATTCAATTCCTCCACTCAATTGTGAAGTATAGGGTATATCACAATGGTGTATGTAGTTCCATGCTCTTTACATATTAATTTCATATATTCCTGAAGTGTACTTCCCCCATCAATCAGTTGTTAAGACTTTGGTTTTCTTTAATCAACTGATTTTCCACTTCAGTACAACATGTGAACAACACAATAAAACCTTCCGACTTTTATAATGGAAGGTAAGCATATAACCATATAAAGAGCTACCATCGATGAGTGAAATGAAATAAACAATCTGACCTCTAGTGGGAGTATACAAAAAAATACCATCAATATATCAATAAATGATGTGAAGCTTTTAATCTCCTTCCACCTTAAAAAAAGGTGCACAATCAAATACCCTATGTGCTTTAGAAAAACAAACAACTCCCACTAAAGTTTTGAATTCCGGAATGTAAGCCACTCAATTTGAGTTCGCCGACGCGATGAGTGCACTTGTGAGAGCCCTCGCCTGCTCAAGAGAGCTCGTTCGAGGCGTTCGCGGCGCGGTAGGACATCTCTGTTGTGGCCACCGCAGCACGGCAAGACCTCTCTGTTGCTTCTGCTGCCTTGGTCTTTTCTCCTTGGTTATATCTCAACCTAGTACTCGTCCTACCAGCCATGGCAGACGTAAGGAACGACTTAATAAGAAAGACCTGTGTTTTGGTGATGAAGGAATTGAGGAGAGGAATGTGCAGTAATTTTTTGAGTGGGCAGTTTTAATAGCCTAGTGCTAAATGGGAACATGTTTAGTTTTGATCGGTGTGAACATATTTGTAATTACTTATTTCGTGGTAATATGGAATGTGTTAGGAAACAAGCTCAAAATTTATTGGTGGTTTTGGGTTCGAACCGCGAAACGGTTCTCGGATGGCGTACGTGGTCCCGCGTTCTCGGATGTGTACGTTTCTGCCCACTATCACACATGGTTCTAGATATCATCATCGTGTCCGATGGATGGGCAGTCGCGCCTCCCACGAGTCCCAGACGGTTGACCAGAACTGCCATATGTAGGTGGTTGCTCGCCGTTGAGGCGGCTGCGGCGTGCTCTGCTCGCATTCCTGCGAGTGATTTGCTCGTCGTTGAGGCAGCCGCGGCGCGCTCTGCTCGCGTTCCTCTGCGCGCTCTGCTCTTTTGTCCCTCCGCACGCTCTGCTTGTCGTTGAGGCTAATTTACAATGACAACGGTTAATAATTGTCTCACATATTCAGGATAGTTTAAAAGGCCACATGCGGCAACGCCCAGAACACACACGACCTCCATATGATTACTTGCTTAAAATGTCGATATGTGACATTTGCATACAATTATAACAAAATATAGGCTAAAAGGCTGCGCTGGCGGCCTACCGACGAAGATCTTCTCAGACTCCATAATCAGCATAGCACCCTTGCGGCCTTTCATTCCGAGTGTCTAGACCGGCGGCACGGTACCCGTCTCCACCTGCGGAGCTGCTAGTACTGGGAGGCTCTTGGGGCTGCTGGGCCTTGTCTAGTAGAGCTTGGCGCGCATGACATGCTCACGGAATCGTTCCATCTCCATGACTCTCCACTTGTAGGAAAATTCCATCCATGACATGCATCCTCAAAATTTTACGTTGCTGTTGTTCTACTTCATCTGGAACATCAACTCCGCCAACGAGGTGCTCGAGCCTGGCCACTACATCGTTGGGATCGTGGTTGACACGGCCGTCGACGACAATGATGAGGCGGCGGACAGGCTGTCTCATGACTAAATCGCAGAGGACCTCTGCCCATTCCTGGCAGGGCATCAAGCTCTTGATGAGCACCGGTGATGGCGGCTCTACGAGTGGGCCGTCGATCATGGCATCTAGCAGCTTTGGATCTCTTGCATGGTCGATGGCAAACTGCTCTTCACACTTCCTTTGCACTATGTCCATTGTGCACTCAAGAAACGGCACAACGATATCACTACCGATGGGCCATGGCGCCTGCATTGGACAATGAAGCTCTTGCTCTCCGACCTACTCCAGCTCGTTCTCCTCGTCGAAGATGTAATCCATGAAGGGGCCGACATAGAATCTTTGGTTGCCTGGCATGCTTGGAATAATTAATGGTATATGGGTGTGGACTAGATCTGCACACAGTGTCGCTACGGTGCGTTGCCACCTGGGTCATATAGAGCTATCCACTAGCTAGTGGCGGGATACCGATGGGGGAAGCGGTAGGAAGTATTGGCGTTGATTGCAGGACACGTGTATAACACCCTTAATTTCTGCACCGGGTGTCTGTGTTGGTAGGTATGAGTTGGTATATGCATCCGCCGGCTTGTGGACGGCTATTCCATGCGTGTTCAATTGCTATATGCATATGGTTGCTCGCCGTTGAGGCGGTCGCGGCGTGCTCTGCTTGCCGTTGAGGCAGCCGCAGCGCGCTCTGCTCTCGCGTCCCTCCGCGAGCGCTCTGCCAGCGGTTGGGTCTGACGCACGATCGCGTTGGGTGCCCCATATGCATGCGGTTGTGACGCAGCGTTGCCTCGATGTAGTTACGTGCGGCACGATGGAGTTATGCGCTAGAAAAACAGCCATCCAGACGTGCCAATATTCCAGGCCGTCCGGCCTCCCCATTTATTCCTGCGACCATTGTAACCTTAGTCTCTTCAACCTTTCGACCGCGCCACAAAACACAACAAGCACACCTACGACGCAACATACACAGAGGATATCTAGCGACGCTCCAATTGAGTTCGACGTGCATCATGTGGACACCCACATGAGGAGAAGGACATATCGGTGGTGTGCACCAACAACCCGGCCATAGCGGAGGTCTCCATCAGCACCATGAAGCAGTTGCTTGCCGAGGATGACAAGTACAAGTGGTCGGCATCGACCTCCAGTACACCGGAGATCATCCCGGGAAAGATAAGAAGGTTGCCATCGCCCAGTTGCGCGTGTGCCATCATGTCCTCGTCTACCACTATTGCATGTCCACAAGTCCTTGCATGCATTTTGCCAGGTTTGTCAATAGCCCCGACTACAAGTTCGCTATGTGGACACTAGCAACGATGTACGAGCGTTCAAGGTTTCGGCCTTGGCCTGCAAGAAGCTTGTCGACATCCATGGCCACTATGGGGTCAGGGGCAGCAAAATGGAGAAGGACTCCCACTACAAAAAAATACACTTCTGTGATGATACGTGTTTGTCACAGTAGGTCACGTTTTCTGTCATGCATGTACATCCATGACAATTTTATGACAGAATCAAGATAGTCATATCTGTGCTGTCGTAGAAGTGTTCCATGACATTACCAAAATTATCATCACGGAAGTGTCCACTTCCTTGACGATAAATCGCGCGTCACAGAAGTGCTTTCGTCAAGGGTGACTGACACGTGGCATCCACCGTAACGGGTCGCCGTTAAGCTATCGGGTCCGGTTTTGGATCCGATAACCCGTTAACAGCCCAAACCAATGGGAAATTTCCACGTGTAAAATTCTGATTGGCCGGAGGAAACACGTGTCAGGTCGTCAGTGGGTCAGATAGGCGCCTATGATATGTCGACACGTGCGACGGCCCACCATCGGCCCATTTAGCTTACAAAGGCCGGCCCGTTTGACTTGGTCAAAAGTTAGCGGGTTGGCCCATGAAAAGCCTGTTAACGGTCTCTTCGCAAATAGCCCATTTTACGGCCCAGTAAATCACGGCCCGTTAGGGCCTACCCGAAATCGGCCCAACAACGTCATGTGGGCTGTCGAATATAACACCAACCCGTTTCACTTTCGGCCCATGTATGGCCCACGACGTCTTTCGGCCCATATGAGGCCTTCGTATCTTTAGGCCCTTTAAAGGCCCACGGTGACTCTAGCCCAGAATGAACAGTAAATTTCTTTGTACCCGTTAACGGCCCATGATTCACATGGGCCGTTTCCAGCCCGTGTTAGCTTTTGGCCTACTAACGGCCCATACGTTCTAGGGCTCCTTTCCAGCCCTCGATTACTTCCGGCCCGTTACTGGCATGTTCCCCTAATGGGCCAAATTCGGCCCATGGCAAGAGTCGGCCCATTCCTGGCTTGTTAACCCGTTGCGCCGTTTCTAGCCCGTCCTATATTCTGGCCCACTAACGACCCGTTATGCCTGTGACAGAATTAAGCCTTTGCTGTCCTCCGGCCTGTTAACGGCCCGTTACCGTGCTGGGCCGATACCAATTACGCCCGTTTACGGCCCATGAAGACCCGTTTATCCGACGGCCCGAGGCCCACCGATTCGACGGCCGTGTTGGAGGCCCATTTAAAGATGACCCGTAGGAGGCCCATGGATCCTACGGCCCGTGGCAGGGTCATGGTTACCACGGTCCGTATATGGCCCATGGTTGTTGCGGCCACTAGCAAACCAGGGAAAAAGAAGACTAGGAAATAAATAAGCCCGAAACTAACGCTAGGCTATTAAGGCAATTGCACAGATTACATCCACTGGGCATCAAAGATCGCCACCAGTGCAAATATAGGGAACACCCTACGCTATACAAAAATGGCTTGCTGTTTTCTTCAGCCGGGGGCTGCACGTTAAGAACAAATTTTGTATCGCAACAAAACAAATTACAACTATAAAACTAAAGGAAGGTTGGCATAAAAGTTAACAGTCTGGCAGATAAATGCACCACCAGAAGTTCAGAAGCTCAGTTCATTTGACTTGACTGTTACGTTTTCATGCTGTATTGTACGATGGAGCACCATAACCTTCGCCTTCATTTCTCCTAGGCTCCTGAACAACATAGCAAATGTCTGATAGTCTGGATTCAAAACCATGCATATCTTGACGACATCGAACAATGTCTGTCCTTATTTCACAAAGGGTCTCTGTTAGGGAATGGACTTGTGTTTGGAGCGCAGATATAACAGTATTTTGAGCTTGCATATCTTGATCATAAGGCAGTTTGGACGAGATTGCCTTAACAACCAACCCTGTATTACGCAGGAACGTGCTTTTGGCACTGTTAGTGGATAGGTACTGACCCACTGCAGCAAGAGCTGACATTGCGTTTATAGTTGCCTCGCCACCTTCAGAAGATGGCGGTTCCACCATTTTTTCCATAGCTTGCTGAAAAGTTGAGTTTTTACATTAGTACCAGAACGGAAGATATTAAGGAGGCAGCAAAACCAAACAAAATAGCTTTGGTCTATATACAGAACTTATTCTGGTGAACCCATGTAAAATATTAGTTGTATTTTACTGAAAAGTACATAATAAAACCAGGTTCCAAACATATGACCATGTACCATGGCTAATGTATTATCTATTTCTTCACATTGTATTGACAGCTAAGGATAAAGAGACAAATTTTATAATACGGTAATCATAATATGACATCATTCATATCACAAAACAACTGAGAACGGATAAACAGGCAATTGTAACATTGTGTGGGCACATCACTCCTCTCTTTTAAACCTTGTAAGGTGCAATGATACGCTAAGAAAATTGTGTATAAAACCATGCAGTTCAAGGCACGAGTCAGAGTAAGTAGTAGTTAAAAGGCATTAGGATTAAGGACTTACAACAGCAACTTTGACTGGTGTAGTCATGCCCTTCGTCTTGCTGGTGTGACAGTCCTTGAAGATTTCCACAGCATTTGGTTCAGGTACTTTTTGGTCCTTGTGGGCTTTCCTCTGCATTTGGAACAAGTCAATATAGATCTGATAATATGGTACATCGAAAAGAGTGAAACAACAGCTAATTACCAGAGCCTCGCAGTGTGCAATATAGCTACGAGATCCTGTCGTCTGTTGGAATTTCACTTTCGTATGGTTGGCCTTGTTCTTTGAACAGTTCACCTACAAGAAGATATATTTGTGTGGCACATGCATAAATAGGACTTCAACATGTGATCTGATCACATATATATAATGTACCTGATACTTCGGATCGGACCAGTGTTTAACGAGGCCTCTCCAGTCTTCCTCCGATATATTTTCCACTAGAGATGTTTGGGCAAGTTCACTATTAGCCTTGCCTTCAAAGTGAGTTTTCCTCAAGTTATACCGATACTGTTGCAGAGCAGACTTGAAAACATGGGTGCAAGCTTGTCTGGTTGCATCATCTTGGCTATCCAACTTGAACCTCATCTGTTGAAAATTATGGGAGTCTCATTATCAGCAACCTAGAAAGTATTGGACAGAGCAAGACGATATTACTAGTTTCCACACATAACCATACTTACAGATAAATGGTCGAGGAAGGTGTTGAACTGGGTTTCGTCTTTGTCATTCCTGTACTGAATCCATGTTGGGAGGATACGTACATGACACCTAACAATAACCGCTGCCTTTGATACTAACTTGGATGACTCTGTAGCATCACGTGGCCTTTTTAAACCTGCCTCAAAACGGATCTCCATTCTTCCTCCTCTATATTTAGTTAACCTATCGAGCATTATCCCTGATGTTTGTTTCCTCTTGCGCCTAGGTGCTAGTCCAACAACAAACATAGGAAGTGTTAGTGTACATCAAACTGTGAGACTACATATAAAGAAGCATGCAACTGTAACTTGGCTCCAGCAACTACCTTCTTGCTGTTGAAGCTCACAAAGTTCATATGATCTTGCCAACTCGTCTTGTGTCAAGAGTGCTTCGGAAGTAGTGTCAGGTGGCAAGGGAGCTTGGGAACGTGCTGCTAGCTGAGTTGACCAATGAGTAAATCGTGCAGCTGGTGGTACTGTGGAAGGTGTTGCAACAACTAGGGTTGTCTCTGCTTGTTTGGTGGCAGCTATTTGTTTCTGTTTGGCTTGTTCTGCAGCTCGTGTAGCACGGGATACCCTGTCGGTACAAATGTCCGCCGTACTTTGACCTTCTATTGCACCATCGATACCAGCAGAATCTGCAGGATTCTTCCGCTTCCCTTTCCCTGTCATTCTGTCTTGCTTCCTATTTCTCTGTGCCATGTTAAGTCAAGCCGAGAAGAAAAACGAATAACAATTTAGTTCTTCAGAACAAATTGATGCGTGATACGGACGAACTGAACTTTGATGTTAGACAACCACATGATAGGAGGATGTAATATGTACGAAAAATAGGACGGCATGAGATAACTAGAACTATGATGTGTAAACTAAGCAGAAGACATTTCACTAAATTAGAAGCAATGCAATGGAAGGTAGATACCATATGAAAGATGCTACAAATATCGCTCTGCCAAGTTAACAGTGTCTCATCATAAATGCCGTTTAAAAAATGTGAAGCAGTACAAGAAATAAATCATATGCAAGATGCAAACAACATCACACTACCAAGTTAAAGGTCTCTCGTCATTAGTGCCATTGCATATTCACGGCATTGCATATTCACAGCTTATGATGTGTAAACTAAGGAGAAGGCATTTCAACAAATTAGAAGCAATGACAGCTAGACACCATATGAAAGATGCAACGAATATCACTCTACCAAGTTAAAACTGTCTCGTCATAAGTGCCATTTCAACAAATTAGAAGTAGTACAAGCTAGAAAAGAATGCGAGACGTAACCTATATCACACTCCCAAGTCAAACGTGTCTTATGATAAGTGATTGTTGCAGGTTACACAATAGTAGTACTTTGATGTAAGAACATGGTGTGATAGACAGATATTGTATGTTCTAGAAACAGGAACACGTGTCTTATTCACAAGTATAATGTGTAAAGTAAGCAGATGAAATTCAACAAAATTAGAAGCAATACAAGCTAGACATCATACATAACATGCAACCACATATAACAGTGCCAAGTTAGAGGGAGCACCTATGATGGTGCACTAGGGGAGACGTGCTCATCATCAACACAACTACGTTGAGTGTCTATGCATGTGTTGTCTTGGAAATCATCTTGGGGGGTGGAGGAGTAGAATCTGTAGAGGCCCTCCGTTTGGAAGGAGCACCATCATCCGCTGTCTTGCTAACTTCCTTCCGCTTTATTGATTTTGAATTGTTAAGTAAAACCGACAAGAAAAAGCAATAAAATTCACTCTTCAAAACTCATTCGTGCATGATACTGACAATCACTACTTTGATGTAAGGCAAACACATGATTCCAGGATGGAATAATATGAAAAACAGGACGGCATGGCATATTCACAACTGTTTGTGTAAACTAAGCAGAAACCATTTCAACAAATAAGAAGCAATGCAAGCTAGACACCACATGAAAGATGCAACCAATATGACTCTGCCAAGTTAAAAGCGTCCCATCATAAATGGCATTTCAACAAATTAGAAGTAGTGCATGCTATAAATCATATGAAAGATGCAACTAATATCACACTGCATATACTAAAGGTGTCTCGTCATATTGATTTATGCAGGATACAAAAAACAATAGTTTTATGTAAGGACATGCTTAATAGACAGATGTACTATGTACTAAAAACAGGAAGGCATGTCACATTAACAGGTATAATGTATAAACTAAGCAGAATAGCACATGCAAGTTAACCAGATTGGAAGAATTACAATCTAGACATCATATGCAACATGCAACCACATATCACGCTGCCAAGTTAGAGCAAGCACCTACCATGCTAGTGTAGGGCAAATGCGGTAATCAACTATAGAGCTACGTTCACTATCTTCATATAGCCTTGTTGTTTCTTGAGAATCATGTGGGGAGGCTGACGCTGCAATCTTTAAATGAGGATATTTTCTCACAGTAGTCCACTTATCTGACTACCTTATCATAAGTAATTGATGAGGAATACACAAGAACATTAGTTTGATGTAAGAACATGGTTAATAGACAGATGTACTAGTATGTACCAAAAACAGGAAGGCATGTCATATTCAAAGGTATAGTGTGTAAGCTAAGCAGATGCAATTTAACCAAATTGGAAGCAATACAAGCTAGACATCCGGCTGGAGTGGTGAGCATGATCATCTAGGACCTGAGAGCCTGGTGGGAGGCGGGCTGCTTTGCCACCATCGTGGCTTTTTAGTTGGCTTCCAGGTGATATTTGTCTGTGTTGGGCTTGTCACTGGCTCAGCCAATGCCCTGACTAGCCATTTGACTTATGGTGCTCCCGGGATGGTGGTTCATGTAAAAAATATCTTTCCTTACCTTAATAAAGACCGACTTCGGCCTTTCGAATACAAGCTAGACACCATATGCAACATGCAACCACATATGACACCATGAAGTTAAAGCAGGCACCTGGGATGGTGGTTCATTGGGAGTGAGGTCATCAACTCCAGAGCTACGTTTATCATCTCCATCTACTGACAATGCAGCCTTTAAAATGGCTGAAACGTGTCTGGCTTAGCCGCGTACCACACTGGAGCAACTTCTCTCTTTTATTTTCTGCTTCTGTGAAGGCAGCAGAGTCTGAAATACCCTTGCATAAAAACACAATAGCGAGAGTATGGGTGAAGTGTGTGTAGAACTAGTGCACCGTAAAAGTAGCAGATAGCAGGTGGCTAAAAAATAAATGACATGAGACATATGATAGCTCTACAACATGCATGGCAAACAAAATTAGATTCTACTCCGTATGATTTTGTAATATATGAGCACAGGAAATGCAGGTACTCCTCCAGCACACCACCACATATGGTCCTATCAAGATAACAGTCCACTGAAAATAAATAGGTCAGTCGATTTTTTATGAACCGTTCGATCTATAAGGAACGGGCAGATGGCCTTCGTCTACCTCCCGCCAGTCACTGTTGACGATCTTTCTCGAACCGCCAGCGACCACCGGCCCAGACCCCTACCTCCTCCGCCCCGCCCTCCCCTCGACCTCACACCACCGCCGTGCTTGGCAGCGCCCCCAGGCCACCCCTTTAATCACGGCCGACCTCCAGATCGGGCGCTAGCAGCTCTAGGCCCCACACGCCCCTAAGATAAACATCGAGGCGCTGCTTCCCGGTGTAATAGGCGGACTAGCGCCTGTTACGCCGGGGAATGCTTCCGTTAATTGGGAATCAATTGACCAGGAATTGAAATCCAGGGGGGCGATGAACCTCTAGCTAAGGTGAAGTAGTATATGAGGATAAACCTTGTGCATCGTGAGTAACTAGGAACATCTAGTATCAAGAAGAAGCGGTCAACTAGTGTCTTCTGTGGGATGAATACCGTGCAAGCAGACACGTAAGATTTGCATGAATAAGGGAAGAGGAGTACCATTTCCGGTTGTCAGTGTGGTCGCCTCCACATGTCGCGCCGATCTTCTTCTTTTTGCCAGGGAAACCGATGTTTTGGAGGAGGGTGCAGGCTTGGACGAACCCATGGCCAAATTGTTGACTGTGTTGCTGTGGCCGTATGTCGGCGGAGGGGAAGCAGATCCGAGGCCGCGAAGGACGACGTAGCAGGAACAGCTCCGGTGCGGTGGACAGTGGCGAAGTTAGAGCTACAGCGTTGAGGTGCAGGACGGCGTGGTTGAACTGGCTCGGGTACGGATGGCTCGGCCTCGGTTTCAACTACTAGACTTTGAGGGCGTTGCGGTTGAGGTTGCGGTGGACGACGACGTCGGGGTATCGGCTCCGGCGTGATGGAGGAGGGCAGCGGTTGATGGGTGGGATGGGGTGGCGGACGGAGGATGCCGGGGTTTCGCGGCTGGTGGAGAGGTAGTTTTGGCGCCCACGGAGTACGAATGGTGAATCGGACGGGGGGAACCTAAGGGAGAACCATGTTTCGGTCTGGGACGCGCTTATTTTTGGCTTTTTTGAACAGATGGGATGCGCTTGTTTGAAATTTGGGGAAAGTACAAACTTTGCCCCCCTCTTAAATTTCGGACCTACTGCGGGTCGGGGGTAGGATGGCAATCCCAGGTGTCCCAAATAGTGGGCGGGAGCGATTTCGGCCGCCCGCATGTGTGCTTAGGCGGCCATTGTGTATGAATGTTTTTTGGAGGCGGTTGTGTGGTGTCTAGATGAAGCTACAAACCTATCCCGGCTTAGACCTTTGGACGTCGGGTCGGTAGGTTTCACGGGTCGGAGTTAGAAAAGTAACTTCCTTCTACTACCAAACATTGGTCTCACGCGGTTTCGGGCGAGTAGAGGCTCTTTTGGCATTTCGTTCGAAATTTTGAAACAGAAGCATTCACGTTTAGAGTACTCTTGAACTTTGAGGATTGACCTAAATAGACAACGTTAAATTTGACCTTGTATGTTTGAAAACCTCATTAAATTATCCGCTTCTTTTTGAAATTTGACACTTGAAAATCCTATCACTACGATTATTTTGGAATGGAGGAGCTAAATTTGGATCTATTTGGTACACGACTATATATGCTATTATGTACAAAATCAGAGCAAAGATTGGTGCCCCCATAATTTAGGTATGATTTACAAATGCCATGATATCGAATTCAAATAATTGAATGGACTTCATGTTGAATTCGATTTTTTTAAACCACCTTAAGTTGAATTCAAATGTATACTAGTTCATAGCTAGCTATTAATAATGTTCATTGTGTAACTTTCGTATGTATAATGTGCTTTACACACACAACATGAACTATACTCACGTTTATATTCGATTGCTAAAGCGATGCATTGTCTGGAGTTCAAAATACTAAATATGTGGATCAATTATGTCGAATAATAACATAGACATGCTCAAATTTGATAGAATCTAGATGTCTGATGGATCAATGACCGTTCCTTACGCAAATTGCAAATATCATTATCCCATCCTAATATTTGGATACAATTTATATCTTTAATCAATGTGTACATCAGTCTTTTACGTGTAGTTTCACTCTCCATCGGTGGTCCCTCACACATGCTCACACACTCTCTCCCGAGGTGTCTTTCTCGCATACATGCTCTCGATATAACCCTCCCTCCCTCTCATAACCATTTACGACTGATTTCACTAACCTTTATCACAAGCACTCTTCCTCTCACAAACATACACACGCACAATCCCCATCGACCCTTTCTATATACGTAGACCTGCCTACGTGTCTCCTGTACGCACATTATCTTTAGGTCTGTCTCTCACGCATTGTCTCACACCTCTCTTCCTAATCGACGAGTATGATTCTAGCAGAGCATTCTGTAGGATGCCCCTTAAAGTTAGGTTGGATGAATAGTAATATCAGAGATAAGGGGTTACCTTAGTCCGAGAACCCAGGGTTACAAATCCTAGCCGGCTTTGTCAGTGGACATAGAGTCCTTCACAATTCTGTTATCTTTGTCTTGTACGACAAGTCATCCATGGGTCTCCCTAAATGCGTCACGGGCCGACCAATGTGGCGCAGGAACCGAACCAAGGGCCTCACCTCGACCCACCGGACCTCACGCGGTGACACACCCTTTGCCCCCAGGTCGCGTTATCTTCTCACACCCACACATACCAACACAGACACCACACAAAAAAAATCTCCTCGTGCCTCTATCCCCTCCCCCCTTGCATATACACACTCAAGGGAATCTCTCGCCATGACATCATATTAGTCTCTCTCTCTAGACCTCTCTCATTTCTCGTGCTATCTCTCCCACGCCCCCTCCCCCCGCCGGCCCCTCTATCCATGCCTCTCTAGAATACGTAATACACACACATACCTCTCTAGGCCCTGCCAAATACATGAACTACACATTCACACATGTTACATCACGTACCCCATTGATCTAAAAAGCCCTCTCTTCACGTTTATTTCGCATACAACATTCCTTTTGAATAAAGTGTGGCCAAAAAATTATTTTAGAATTTCTACATATATACAACATTACAAAGTTATATGGAGGAGTATGAATGTTAATTTGTTGCATGGTGCCCACAATGATATTTATTCCACACTGTGATTTTTTATTTTTTATACTATATATAAAGTTAGTCATAATAAAGAGAAACGAAGAGCATCTCTCTCCCCATCGAATACACCCCCTCTACGCCCCTTTCATGTACGCACACAAACTATCTCCAGATCCTCTAAAGTTAAGCCCCCAGCACATTCACACATGTTTCATCTTTCTCTCGCGATATATACAGTGACGATCATTGTATTTGGAGCGAAAGCACGATACGTACATTGGGCTTCAGAATCCACTCATTATGGTCACCATTTACATTTTGTGGTTATTATATAGTCACGGGTTCATCGTATAGCTCTGTATTTGCTCAAGACACGACTAGTTGACCAGTTAAACGCTCCACGTGGCACCTCCGATTATCTCACTACCATTGGGCCCACATGTCGGCTTGTATCTACTCTTCTACACTCTTATAAAAAACAGAGTTGGTGATGATGGTGTGCCTGCCATCCTACAATATAGGCCGTCCGATTTATATCTAACGGATAGGAAGGAAACTATGGCAATTTTGCAAAAAGGTACCCACACACCTCTCCACAATTGCAAATAAGGCCTTCCCTCGTTCATCCTTTTCTCTCACAAGATAAACTAGTCATACAAATGCATCTTGATGTTACGTGCAACGCACGTGCATCTTGCTAGTAAGAGTAGAAATATGAACATTTACAATAGCAAATATATATGATGTGAAAGTATATTCAGTAATGAATCTAATGGTATTCATTTGGTATTGTATATGTTATTATTTCTGTCTATGAACTTTGACAAAGTTTACAAAGTTTGACTTTGAGCACATCTAAAATGCGGAGTAAATAAAAACAGAGGGAGTACGCAGGGACTAGTATAGTTACTACTGCCGGAACATGGTAAGTTGGACCCCTAAATGCGGGCACGGACCGGGCACACCTCAAATATTCTTTCAAACAGTCGGACACCTACATTTAGCAAACCATCCGGCTACTTAATCAAGTGTTACACTTCACTACTTGAAAAGGAAAAGGGTGGCACAGTACCAAAACCACCACACTTGGGGCTAGGGTAACAACTTGGTACTGTACAACATTTGAACCAGGGCACAAAAACCACCTGTTCTGCGCCTAATGCGCAACGCGGAGCACTGACGCTCGAATATGGCACGGAAAACAGGGAAACCGACATGTGGGGCACACCTGTCGGGACGACGTGGCGCAGACTAGTCCAATGGAGGAGCTGGCCCACGAACTCCTCGCCACCGGCAACCGTTCATGTGGGTCATGGGGGCCAGCAACGTGGCGCAGCTCCAGCACCGCCTCTGGACAGGGCGACCACGGTGATCGACATGCTCATCATCGCTGGACACGGTCGGTTTCAGTGTGCCAAGGGTGGCGTTAGCGCTGTGCACGACCAGCAGATCAACACCCGGCTCGTCGAGGATGCACGGGGCGCGGAAGTGCGCGTGCGCCGCGACGCGTCCGCGGAGTGGTGTAGCGCGGCCAACTGCATCCCCAGGACCTGAGACCATGCCGGGTCATCTTGCTTTTTCAATGACATGTGGGGTCGCATGTGAGCAAAGGGCATCTCCAACGTTGCCACGACCGCAGCTGACTACCCTGGCACACCAAAAACCCTCGTCCCTCGCGCCATTGCGCGGCGCGTTCCCAGCCGGCGCCAGCTGCCCGCATTCTTGTCGTCCGTCTGTATGCCGTTGTTAAGAGGCTCGGTGCCCGAGGAACAAACTCCGATGACTTAATGACGCGCCCGGACACTTTGGCCTCACCGGAATGTGCTACTTAAAGCGGCAATGCCCAGCTAACCTCCACACCATAGCGCATCGTCCTGCTACCTGGCACCACATCTGCCATGACCGCGAGCGCTATTGCTCTGCGGGAGAGCTTTGTCTTCGGGGATGAAGCTCGAGGTCGCCGCCCTCCCTCAAGTCGCCGCTCACGACGCAATAGCGGCGTAGCCGGACGCGGACGCGACCGCACAAGCAGTGGCCACGATGGCGGCCGACGACGGGAGCACCGTCAGCCACGCGTCCTACTTGCCGACGTGCAACATCCGGCAGCGCTGAGGTCGGGGACTCCTCCGAGGATGAGCAGGGCATGGGAGGCGGCAGGGCATGGTGTGCCAACTGGCCGGTCTGTCTCCCGTGTTCTACTCTTCCTCGCCGGAGACCGCACCTTCGTCTTGAACCCCGCCCCCGTACATGGAGATCGCAGATGGAGGACGTTGGTCGCCGCCAAAGAATAGGTTTAGGGTCGGGTTTCTTTTATTTTTCTGTCCTATAAAAGTTCGAAATGTAATGAAAATCTGCTATGTTTGCATTAATCTCGGCCGGTGTATATGAACTTTCACAATAATATAGTACACTGTAGGAGTACTAGCAAGATGCCTCTGCGTTGCACGGAACATCAAGATCTTGTGGGAGAAAAGGATGAATGAGGGAAGGCCTTATCTGCAAATGTGGAGAGGAGTGCGGGTAAATTGTCATAGTTTCCTTCCTATCCATTAGATATAGAGCGGACGGCCTATATTGTAGGATGGCAGGCACACCATCATCACCAACTCTGATTTTTATTGAACCGAGACAAAGCTAACATGCGGAGTAAATAAACACATAGGGTCTACATACACAATTTATCTTAGGCACTCCAATAGTACGTCCACTACACATTCACGCATTTCACATCTTTCTACATCTACGGGAACCTACGAAAGGGTTAACGTAAATTGCCTCTCTCTCTCCTCCCTGATTTTCATGGTGGTGGGCCCCTCCCTCCCCCCAATCTACTCCCTCCGTTTCTTTTTAGTCTGCACATAAGGTTTGGTCAAATTCAAGCTTTGTAAAGTTTGACTAACTTTATATTAAAAAATATAAACATTGACAATATGAAATCAACATTATCAAATGCACCACGAAATGTATTTTCATACTATATAGTTTTAATATTGTAGATGTTCATATTTTTTTATATAAATTTGGTCAAACTTTGTGTAGTTTGACTTTGACCAAATCTTATATGCGGAGTAAAAAGAAACGGAGGGAGTACAATCAACAGCTCACATGTTTCACATTTCGTTAATTACGTAACCGGGATCACGTAGGTGTAGCATTACTCGTCCCAAAAAACCCAACTAAGCCAACCTCCCAGCATATCGCGCGGGGAAAGACCCGGCCGCGCCGTTTTAGTCAGGATTGCCGGACTACTAGTAGTAGTATTGATGGATCGCGCGAAGCACCAAGTTTTTTTTGAGGGGGCGAAGCAGCTAGTTTAAAAGGAAAAAGGGGGTACACTCACAGCACCCCTGTCGCGGTCATTGCACCCCACGCACGTTCGGTCCTGCACACGGCTCATGCAAATGGAACGCGCTTCGGCTTGCCTCTTCACTGACACGTGGGACTGCACTTGGAGAAACAGACCATGCGCCAAACTCCCCCCGCTCACCGCGCGAACCCCCCCCCCCCAACAAATTCCCCCCAAATCCGGAATTCAACCGCCCTTCGGCCAACTAGCCAATAATATTCTCCAAACCCCCTCCCCCCCGTCCCCCTCCACTCCATTCGCTCCGCCAAAGCCGCCCTCCCCGCCTATACGTCGGTGCCGCGGTTCGTCGAGGGGACGCACGGTGATCCTCTCGCTCCCATAGTACGCTCTCGTAGACTGCCATCCTCGAGCCGTGCCGGCACCGCTGGCGGCATTCTTTAGAGGCGCACGGCGGTCAGCGCCGCCACCGCTAGCGACGTTCGCGTGGAGATGCACGGCGGTCAGCTTCTCCCACGGTACGCGCATTCTAGACTGAGGCCCCGTGCATGTCGGTGTAGCGTTGAATGTTAGCTGATAGACGCTGCTAATCTCACTGTTTATCGAAGTAGTTTACAGTCAATATGCTCTGCTTAAGAAGCTTCCTTGCCCTGTTCTGCACTCAATCTGCTTAGCTGAGATGGCATGCCAAGCCCGATTAGTTGCTAAAATATCCTGCCATATATTTATTGTGACGTAGATTGCCATGGTCTAGTAGCCAATCTGTTAGGTGAAATAGCTCTACACCGTTTTATACTCGATCTTTGTTGCTGCGATGGCCTTCGATAGTTCGATGGCTGTGTGATCGGCCTCATTGACTGCTGAAACAGCCCGCCGTAATTTAGCACTCAAATCTGTTTCCTGAATTAGCTTTAAATATAGTTCGTTACTTAGATCTGCTCATCCAAATATCTTGCGATTGCTTTAGACATCGACCTAGGTATTTTTTCTGGACTTCATAAAAAAGCATATATGTTTTTCCTGTAATATCTAGTAGAAGAACTAATTTGTATGTCTAACAGATGGAATGACTTGGATAACTTCTGCTCGAAGATTCTCCGCTGCATATGTCGAGGGGATTGACAACTTCATGAACTTTATCAGAGCTGAGTACGGTGGTCCGAAATCAGATGTGCTCTGGCCGTGTAGCAGTTGTATGAATTCAGTTACAAGACACCAGTCAACTGTGCAAAATCATCTACACTTGTATGGGATGTCGGTCACATATACTAGGTGGGTTCATCAAGGTGAAGCTGTGAACGTCAATGTTACTAACTACGTGGAAGCAACAGATCACCATCTTGATCTGCCTGATGCTCAGGTGGAAGAGGAGGAGGAGGTGGTGGTGGCGGAGCCAGTGAGTTTGACCAACATTGAAACAATGCTACGAAATGCTCGTGCATTTCGTGAACTTTCACCTGTAGAAGAAAAACGGTGGGCCCGCATGTTGGAACAATGCAACGTGGCTATCACCCTAGGAAATAAGCCGTCAGTATTCTCAGCTATGGTCACCTTTATTCATGTGAAGACATCTGAGCGGATGGCCAACAAATCATTCGATACGATGTTGGCTGCTTCCCACAAAGCTTTCCCAGATGCGTCTGAGTTGCCACACACCTACATTAAAATGAAGAATTTCCATCATGCAGTTGGAATTGGATATGTTATGATCCATGTTTGTAAGAATAATTGTGTTCTGTTCCGGAAGGATTATGCCAACTTAAGTGAATGCCCGAAATGCAAATCATCAAGATGGAAAGATGGCGATGTTGTGAAGAGGATTCCTCATAATGTTCTGAGACATCTTCCAATTACACCAAGATTGCAGAGGTTGTTTCATGATGCTGAAACAAGAGAGGATGTACTGTGGCATTCTAGGAAGGAGTACAGAGATCAGAATGTAATGAGCCATCCATCACATGGTAGTGAGTGGAAAATCTTCAATCAGAAACACAAAAAGTTTGCTGATGACCCGAGAAACATTAGACTTGGCTTAGGTTCAGATGGATTTAACCCATTTGGCCACCAGAGCGCCACATATAGCATGTGGCCAGTGCTTGTTATCCCTTACAACATGCCTCCAAATGTCTGCACCAACGAATCAAAGTACATGATGGCCTTGCTCATCCCTGGTCCAGAAAGTCCTGGAAAGGATTTTGATTTATTCATGGAGCCTCTTGTGGAGGAACTTCAACAGCTATGGAGGGGTGTTCTCACTCGAGACCTATATAGTAGCCCACCAGCTGATTTCTTTCTGTGTGCTGTTATAATTTGGTGCATCTATGATTATTCGGCTTTGGGCACTATGCCAGGGTGAACGACACATGGTTACAATGCATGTGTTCGCTGTGACAGGAATCCGATGTCATACGTAATACTTAGCAAGATCTGTTACATTGGACACCGCCGTTTCCTTGCCAAGGACAAGCCGCGTCCTACAAAATACCGAAGACACGTGTTCAATGCAAAGCATGAAAACCGCGACGCGCGAAAGAGGCTCACCGCCGATGAGTTGCAAGTGGAATTAGAGAAGGTCAGGCATATTACACCAGGAAACCATCCTGATAATGGTAGTGGGAAAAGGAAGCGTGGCAGGGCAGAAGAGAGATTATTGTTTACCTGCAGGTCCACTTTGTGGGACTTGGAGTATTGGAAAGATTTGGATCTACGGCATAATCTTGATGTGATGCACATCGAGAAAAATATATGTGACAGCATTATCGGCACACTTCTTAATATTGAAGGCAAGACGAAAGATACCTTAAAATCTAGGATTGATTTGACACACCTGGGTATCAGAAAGGATTTGCAGGTGCAAGATGAAGGTAAACCACGGGATATGCCACCAGCTGTGTACGTCTTGGACAAGGCAAAAAGAAAAGAATTCTGCGAGGTCCTGTCACTTGTGAGATTCCCACATGGATTTGCTTCCAACCCTGAAAGGAGAGTCAGTGCAAATGGAAACAAGGTACAAGGGTTGAAAACTCATGACTGCCACATCCTACTTCAAAGGGTTTTACCTATTATACTTAGAGGATTGGGCCACCCTGACTTATACAGAGCAGTTGCAGAGTTCAGACAATTCTTCAGGGAACTCTGCAGTAGAAATATCAGGGTAGATGCTTTGGAGCGTCTTAGAGACAAGATACCAACTATCCTATGTGACCTTGAGAAGATATATCCTCCACCCTTCTTTGATGTGATGGTGCATTTGGCTGTTCATCTACCTGATGAGGCACTACTTAGAGGTCCAGTACAGTATGGCTGGATGTACCCTATTGAAAGGCGGCTCAGCACTTTCAAGGGCTATGTTAAGAACAGAGCTAGACCTGAGGATTCCATTGCAGAGGCCTACATTGCTACAGAAGCGTTGACATTCTGCTCAAAATACATTAAAACAGCTGATCAGCTTAGCAAAGAGGTGGGTGAAGACAATCCCGGGCTCAATGTTTTCGATTATTCTGTTCGAGTTACACGGAAGAGTCGACAAGAGGACAAACCTAAAGATTTGGACAAAATGGTTTGGTATGTGTTGGATAACTGTCTTGAGATACTACCTTATATCAAGTAAGTGCTATGTACTGCAGCTTATACATCGTAATCTACTAAACTTGCAGCACATTCTTATATATTTAGATGTTTGACGCGATCACTATGTTGTGCAGCATCTACAAAAAGGAGTTACAGCCGCAAAATCCAAGAAACATTGACAAACTGGTTATGGCAGGATTTGCGAAATGGTTCAAGAGCCATGTAAGCTTTTGAATTGCACTGTCAGTTTTTTAATATATTGAGTACATAAGATGATCAGCTTGTCTATTTTCTAACCATAGGTTAAGAAGATGCGGGAGGATGGGCAGGCAGTTGATGATGCCCTTTACGCACTAGCAATGGGTCCTGATACTCAGGTAAGACATTATGAATCTTGCGATGTTGGAGATGTGCGCTACAACACCCTTGCACGTGACGAAGGCAGGAAGACACAAAACAGTGCCATCGTGAGCACGGATACGTACGACAGAGAGACAACTGAAATGTATGCTAACATAACAGACATTGTTCAGTTGCAGTATATCTCCAGTTTTGAGGATCATCGGTGTGTGGTTCTGTTGTGCTGTCGTTGGTATAACCTGTTTTCCAGGATCCCAAAACCCAGAGCTGATGATTATTTCAAATCCATCAATGTCAAGGTGGCGTACCAGACCAACGAGCCTTTTATTTTGGCAAATCAAGCAACACATATATTTTTCTTGGAAGACACATTTGCACGTAGCGATGACTGAAGAGTATTGCAAAGGTTTGAGCAGAGGAATTCGTTTAATGAAGTTGCACAACAAGATGATGCTTACACTGCTCCTGATGTACAAGATTCCACAGATGATCCTAATATCTTTGAGAATCATCACGTCAATGACGCTGGCGAAAAGATTGCCTGTCGTGTTGTGGACATACAAGAGTTGATCAAGAAGAAGCCAACGTTCGAGGACATTGAGGATGAAGAAGAAGATGACACTCTGGGGAGTTACGATTCATACTGATACACATGGCGAAGATGTTGATGCTGCTGCTGCGGATGATGATTAGATTGCGTTTATCGTATTTGCCTGTCAGAAATGTTTTTTTATCTACTATGTGAAATTGTGTTTGTTATGACAACTGAAACCTGATGAATGTGTTGTTTAGTATTTTGCTGTGAGAACATCACTTGTTAGGTAATTTCATTTGTGTTTGGTGATTGTATGACGACTAAAACATGATGACATTGTTGTTTAGTTGTACTCATATTTGGCTGTGAAACTTGAATTTGATGACATAGTTTGCTGTTGGACTACAATTTGCTCGACTTCTTCGAATGGGAACAAAGCTGACCCGACAGGGCCTCTGCTAATTTATTTATTTATTACCAAAAGGGCCTATGCTATTTATTTATTTATGAGCAAAAGGGGATACCCCCGATTTCTGTTAATAGAAATCATTAGATGTTCACAACACTACGCCCAGCCTGCTACACAGGTTTCATTCATTACTAGTTTCAGCAAAGTGCTCATGTCATAGCCACTGAATACATCCCGAGTGCTACATACACTGCAAATAACACTATAAAAAAAGACACATCCGTGACATTTTGGGCCGAACGAAATTTATTTCTGTCATACTAATAACACTTCTATGACGATAATTGTGACAAAACCCAGTATCATCATAGATGTGGTGGGCTCCTACTTCTATGACAAAAAATCATGACAGAAAATGGGCTTTTCGTCCTGGGCGGGCCGGAGCCGCAGCTACATGAAATTCTTTGGGCCGTCCATGACGGAAAAAACCCTGGTATAAGCGAGGGCGAGGAAAATATCGGGGTGTTCCCGGTTACGGTGGGTGGTTGGGGCCGAGCGATGCGCGTTTCTCTCATACACGCACGCGCGTGGGTGCGAGGCGTTGGGCTCTAACTGAACCCGAGCGATTGCACTGCAGGCTACGCGTTACTGAACCCGAGCGACCGATCGATGGCTGTTAACTAAACCCGATCGAGCGATTCCTTCGCTACTGCTGCTAACTGAAGCCGATCGATGCTACCTCTGGATGAACAGTGAGCGTTGCTAGGGGGTTTGGATGAACAGTTCCCGGTGGGGGTGGATGAACAGGACCCCGCGGTGTTGCCTCTGGATGAACAGGACCCCGATCGATTGAGCCGGTTGGGGCTGGATGAACAGGACCCCGTGGAGGGCTGGATGAACAGGATCACCCCATGGAGGGGTGGTTGAACAGGAGCCCGTGGAGTGGGCTGGTTGAACAGTAGCCGGTGGAGGGGTGGTTGAACAGGAGCCCGTGGAGTGGGCTGGTTGAACAGTAGCCGGTGGAGTAGCTTGCGGTGGAGGCTGGATGAAGAGGAGCCCGTGGATGAACAGTCGCAGGTGGAGGCTGGAGGAGGTCGACGGTTGATGAACAGTAGCCCGTGGAGGCTGGAGGGGGTCGACGGTGGAGATGAACAGTATCCCGTGGAGTCCCATTTTGCGGTACGCCACATCCCTTCCGATCAACAGGACCCCCGTTTTGACCGTAGGAGGTCCGTTTCCTCCGTTTTGCGGTACGCCAGACCCCTCCCGATGAACAAGATCCTGTTTCGAACGTGGCCGGTCGAACACAAGGCCGTTTCCTCTGTTCTGCGATACGTCAGGCCTCGTTTCCATCGGTTGTTCTGTCCAAGCCCTCCCGATGAACACGACGACTCTGTTTCTCCGTTGCGACCTAGCCGGTTGGCTCCCCATGAACACGACGACTCTATTTCTCCGTTGCGACCCAGCCATGTACACGAGCCCTGGCCGTACGTACACGCGAGTAGGCGTTCGAGACCCTGCCCGTATGTACGTACGTGGCCGTATTTTCTTTCTTGCAAACTGGCCGCTGTACGTACGTGTACATGCTATGTGTGCGCCTCTACTACAACATGTGCGCGCCTCTACATTGACCAGTATGTACGTGCACGTTCGCGACCAGAATCACAACGCTACGTATGCTTCGACCAGGTGGTTCCCGACTGTCAGGCACTTCCTTGCGTGCGAAGATGTAGCTGGTGGGTCCCAGCAGTCAGGGGGCGAATTGTTTTTTTACCCGGACGCAGTTCCTTGCGTGCGAAGATGTAGCTGGTAGGTCCCAGCAGTCAAGGGGAAATGTTTTTTTCGCGAAATACGGTTGCCCGTCCGGTGGGTCCCTGCTGTCAGGTGGAGGAATCATTATTTTCCGCGTAATAAGGAGGCACTTCCTTGCTGCGGCCGTGGACCCAGCTGTTAGCCTCTCCACGTACAGTCCACGTCCGATGGAAGCCGTTCCTTGACCACGTTGACCATGCCGCGCCGAGAGCACCAGGGCGGTGGAAGACGGCGAGGCCTAGGAAGGGGACGAAGCGGAGCCGGGGAAGACGCGGCAGTGGATGCCCACGTGTAGAGGAGTATGAGTGTTCACTGGTTCGCTGGGTGTGAGGCTGTCGTCGCTGCAGAATAACATGAGGTGTGGATGAGTAGAGGGATGGCCTGACCAGCGGTGGGAGTAGTAGGGGGCGGTGAGGCCTCCGCGGCATCGCAGCCGGCCACGGGAGGCAGGAGCACGAGTCACGACCGGCGCTGGTTTGGGCGGCTGGAGCAAGAAGACCAGAGGTTGAAGAAGCACTACGGCCGTTGGATGGACATCGTACGGTCACTAGAGCTAGAATCGTTCATATCGACTAAGTTGACAAAGCCCTCCGTCCCCGTCAACTTAGTTGGCCCACAAGTTAGCCTCCCACTATTGTGGGTCCTAACTAGCAGGGGGTATTCATTTTTTGTGCGTAATAAGGAGGCACTTCCTTGCGTGCGAAGATATAGCTGGTGGGTCCAACCTGTCAGCGGTGGGAACGTTTTTTTCGTGAAATACAGAGGCCCTTCTGGTGGGTCCCAGCTATCAGGTGGAGGAATCATTATTTTGCGCATAATAAGGAGGCATTTCCTTGCATGCGACCGTTGACCCAGCTGTCAGCCTCTCCACGCACAGTCTACTTCCGATGGTGTCGTTCGTTGACCACTCCGCGCCGAGCGCATCCAAGGTGGTGGACGACGGCGAGGCCCCGGACAACAACGAGCCGGAGATGGGAAGACGCGGGAGTAGAGTCGCAGACGGAGAGGTGTACGAGGGTTAACTGGTTCTGGTGCGGTGTGGTTCGGTAGTCGGTGGAGAAGAACAGGAGGTGTGGAAGGGTGGAGGGATGGCCTGGCCAATGGTGGAGTAGCGCTTCACAGCGAAGCGTGCTAAGCAGAGCTCTAGCAGCAGGAGGCGGGAGCAGGTGGTCCCGAGGCGCTGGAGGAAGAAGACGAGAGATTGAAGATGGATGCCGGTCGTTGGATGTAAATCCAACGGCTAACGATGTCAGAATCATTTGTTGACTAAGTTCACAATGACTTGCGTTGGCTTCGACCTATTGGCCCACATTTCAGCCTCCAAAAATGTGGCACGTATTCAACCCATTTTTCAGAATTTACAGTCTTTTTTTTGCTGGGTAGAATTTACAGTCAATTTGATCTTTTTTTTGAATTACAGTCCATTAGCTGGGCTGGGTGAACAAATAATGTAGCGTCCATGCGGCCCATTTATGTTTTTCCTAAAAAATTTCAGGCCATTTGCACTTTCTCGAAATACACGATTTTGCTGGGCTGATTCTAATTATAATGTTGGGCTGGGCGCATCAATGTTATCAAAAAATAAACAGGGGCTGAGCATTTTGTTATATTTATTTATTTATTTATTTATTTAAATAAGAAGTGATTTATTATTACATTGGTCCTTAAATCTTACCAAGATTTTGTACACAATCACCAGGATTTTCGTTGCCAAAAAAATCCAGGATTTTATTGTTAAGAAATTATTTTTATAAGTTAATAAGATGTGGGATTTTTTTTTCTTACATATGTAAGTATCTGTTAAATATATGATGACAATAGAAATAATATATAATAACATATAAAATAATTTAAATATATATAATATAGTTAGAAGGGAAACATAAGTTGGACCAGGCGTTCCTATTCTTATGTAGAAAATAGAACAGACCTCTGCGTTTTCTTCAAAGAAAATACATAAATTGGGTTGCCGATGTTTCAGGAAAAATAAAACCTCGGATGGGAGGTCCATAGGCCGGTCGATACATTTCGGCCCTCAAGAAAATACAAACAGGCCTATGAACCTCCCATCTGAGGTCGTCGGCTGTGCATGTTAGAAAAGAAAGCCTAGACGGGGCAGCCCAAAACCCAACTGATACTTGCTGCCCCAGTGATAATAAATGATACTACCTGCCAGCTCCCCAGCTTCGTTGTGAATTTATCTCCTATAGTAACTATATTGAAGCACCTAAAAAATGTAACTATGTTGACAAACCCGTGGGCCCCAACGTCAGTATATTATTAGGAGGAAGTATTTTTTCGATGAGGCACTTGCTTGCGTACGGCCATAGACCTGGTGGGTCCCGACTGTCCGCCTCTCCACGAACAGTCCTCTCCAGATTCCTCTCGTTTGTTCAGCATGTTCACAACGACAGACAGCAGCGTCACGGCGAGTGCACAAAGGCGCAGGAGGAGATCCGACCACCTGAGGAAGTGCCTTATTAGTAACGAAAGAACTGAACTAGCCTAGTGGCCGAGTGACACTACCCGACAGCTGTTCCGCCCGAGTTCGATTCCACCTGTGCATAGAAAATATCTCCAATTTGTTTGCCTCTGCCTTTATTGACATGTGGGTCCCAATTGTCATCTACGCACACCACGCCCAACACTTGCCAAAACTTCGTCCCTCGTTTTCTCTATTTTTCGCACACTCGACATTGTGTGGGCATTTTGAAAATAGCATATATTTTTTACTGTGCATCATATGAAGATGTGCTATGCATGAACGTTGATCAGCGTGATGTTAACTGGCCGGTAGTTCCAGTTTCGACCATGAATAAAACTTCCAACATGATGTTAACACTGTTTGAAAAGGTCGTGTTAATATAAATGCTCTGCCTCTGAAAGTTGCAGTTTCTTATCTGAAACAGAACTTGGAGTTTCTTATCTGAAACTGAAACTTGCAGTTTGTTCTCTGAGAATCACATTGTCTGCACTTTTATACTCCTATGAAACTACATTTTTTTAAGTGCTAAAAATAGATGTCTAGAATTCATAAATACTTCATATGCTCAATACTGCAAATCTGAAATTCAAAAGACATTCATATCTGAAACTACTCTCAAAATACACAACACAAAACACAATTCACAACCTGCAAATACTGACAACCCTAAGCTCCTCCTGACAATTCACAACCTACCCGACTATTGGGCTGGGGGGCAGTCCCTCCTATTCCTCGGCGGCAGACAGCCGCCCCGTGAGACGATGTGAACGGCGAGGGAGAGGATGGCGGGGAAGCGTCGTCGGGACAACTATTTTTCTCCTCTTGCAGTTGGGTTCAGTCAACTAAGACTCCACCGGCTCGCTCTGGCACGACACCCTCACAAACGGCACCCTGTCACTAGTAGAAAACAGGGCATTGGTTCGGCCCTCGTGGGATCCTTCAATCTCTGGTGGATGCTCCATCTGGGATCGATACTGCCACCACCGCTCCCTCATGACCGGATTCGGTGAATCTGTTTGCTCCATGCCCCAGAGGAGCAACTCTATGTACTCCCGCGCGACTCCCTCCGGGAGTATCGCCGCCTTTTCGCTCTGTTGCAGATATTTGGCCCTGGATGTCGCCGTCGCCGCTAGTTGGTCCTTGTTGTCAAACCAAGACTGTATCTCCAACATCCTAGCTAGCTTCACAGGGTCGCCGTCTGCGATCCTCACGTATCGGTTGTACTCCTCCATCGATCTACTTCTCCACAGCACCTTCACTCACCGGCGGTGGTTTTTGAATGGAAGAGGAGAGGAGCAGCGCTGGTTTTGGATTAGAACGGGAGAGGAGCGACGCTGGTTTTGGATTGGAACAGGAGAGGAGGGGCGGTGGTTTTGAAATGGAAGAGGAGAGGAGCGGCGCTGGATTTAGATTGGAACAGGAGAGGAGCAGTAGAGGAGAAGAGCAGAAGAGCGGCGCTGGTCTTGGAAGTATTTTTTTGTTTTGCGTATTTTGGGTCAAAGTTTGACCACGTACTGTATTCGACAAGCAAAATGTGAATGCATGCCACCAAAAATTGTATTGTTTGGTTCGTATCTGAATGTACTTTCAAGTAATATTATTTTTGCATCGTATAACATATATTTTATTTGCGAAAATCATGGTCAATTATGACCCAGAATAAAAGGGAGACTAGTTAATGTGGCGTCGCCTTCTTAATTGAAGGGTAAATTGATTTTGATTTTGATCCAGTCATAGCGCGCCGGCCCTCTCGTCCAATCCTAAATCGCTGCTGCACGCTCCTCTCCCTCTTCTCCATTGCAAAACCACCTCCTCTCCTCTCCATCATCTCCATTCCAAAACCACCGTCTCACATCTCCCTCTTCTCCATTGCAAAACCACCTCCTCTCCATCATCTCCATTCCAAAACCACCGTGTCGCCTCTCCCTCTTCTCCATTGCAAAACCACCTCCTCTCCTCTCCATCATCTGCATTCCAAAACCACTGTCTCGCCTCTCCCTCTTCTCTATTGCAAGACCACCGTCTCTCCTCACATCTTCCAAAGCTAGCACCGGACCACTCAGAAGGACATTTATGGAGAGGATGCAGTAGCGAATCAGGCAGATCGTCGGCGGCGATTAGGCAAAGTTAGCCAGGTTAAAGGAGATCCTTACTTGGTTTGACAATGAGTGGGAGATTTCGAGGACGGTGAGGGCCATGTGGCAATGTATGCGAAAGAGCGAGACGGCGGCGATGAGGGCGGCGATGTACATGTACTCCTTGGCGGTAGTCACGCCGCAGTCCTTCGAGTTCATCGAGTATATCCTCTAGGCGATGGAGCAGACAGATTCACCCGAGGCGAAAGTCAGTCAGAGGTGGTGGGCGTATAGGTCGAGCACCCAGAGGATAACGAATCGATCGAGTACGGTGTGCCATTCGTGAGGGTGCAGAGCCAGCCGGAGCCACAGGAGTATTCGTTCTCCCACCGCAAGAGGAGGTCGGATGGCGCAACGTCGCTTCCCCGCCGTTCTCCACGGTTCCCTCGACGCTCGCCTCGTTTCAATGGCGGCGGTAGGGTTTAAGGTAAGCTTCGCACTAACCTAACCTTCCACCTGCTCATGCTTACAGTCAGTGTGACAACTAATGAAAATCATGCTTACAATCTGTCTCCGAGTACTACGCCAATCACCCTTAAATAGCTCTAGACCTTTGGGTCAAAGTTGTGACACTGTGTACAAATAAAGAAAAATAGATTGGTGCTTCTTTCAGAAAAGAGTACTCCCTAGAAAACTGCCAATATAAGCTACTAGTATTTGGTTAGAGGATTTGCTGCCGAGAAAGATCCGTCCACAGAGAGTGCCACACATCCCACTGGTGGTGGTGGATGCCAATGCATGCATGGAGCATGGTTGGTGTCGGTAATTTTTACTTGGCACACCTCGCACTCTGCATTCCATCCATACATTTGTGCGGTTCCACCAAAATGCAGCTGAATAACCCTGTTTGCACCGATAATGAAAAAGTGTGATTACATTATAGTGGCACTAGTTGATGAAACACGCAAAATAAATAGAAGAAAATATTGCGATAGTATCATAGTATGCCATGCTGCGAGGGCGAGATGGGCCCTGCGACGCCTCATACGGTACGCCACGCCTCATACTAGAAATCGTCCCAAGTCTCCCCGATACACCTTCTGCGAGTGATGAACATCAGTGTACAGCGGTAGTACAAGGAGGGGGCTTGAGACATTCAAATCTCTATTTTGTGCAGATCAACTAAAATTAAGCACCACAGTTTGCAGAAACGCTTAAACATTAACAATGGGACTAGTTGATGAAACATACATTAACAAAGAGAAGCACTTTGTTTATCTACATTGGAAATGAAATGATAGAGAGGACACTCGCTCTATTTTAATTGTATTATTACTTCATTTTATCAGTGACACTAGGGTCAAGCAGGTGGCAAACGAGGTGTACCGTGCGTCGCAAGGATGAAGGCCGGGGGTGCTTAGACTGGGATGCTGAAGCTGGCTCTTTCAGTCCCTATCTTCCCCCTGATGTTTCTGTGGTAGCATTTGGGTTGTAATCCAAACTTGGCCGAGATGGTGCTGCGTCCCCCTACCTGCCTAGCTTATGTGGCGAACTTGCCTCCTGCTAGTACTCAGTCTGTTCTAGTATTAGTTGCATAACTGCCCGTTTAAACTAAGATATTGTCGGATAATGGTTCTCTATGGTTGGGTTTCTTTAATGAAATCGGAGGGAACCCCCTCTTTCGATATAAAAAAAAATAGTGTCACTAGCGGTGCCAAAACATTGCCTCAAATTAATAGTGCCACTAGATTAAGGTGCAAAATAATAACGTTACTGCTTTATCATGGCAGTGCCAAAACAGTAGCACAAGAGCAGGATCAACATGCAGAATCTTTGGCAAACGGTCAGACCAAAAAGGAACATACCTCGTGATGGGAACCATATCTGCAGTCAGCGCCATTGTAGAAGGGATGACACCAGTCACCAACATGGATGATTCAATTCATGGGACCTTTTGGTGCAGTTCACCTAAAATGAAGCAATGTCCCATGAGCTAGCAGCTTCTTCTTCTTTTTTAAGAAAAGGGCTCCAGCCCCGGTTCCATTTCCATCAGAAAATGAAACCCACAGAGCTTCTTCTTCATTAGTTGCAATAAAATTGGGCAACATCAAGGTTGGTCGTGAAGCTCCTGGAATGTTCAACTATAATTTGGATATCATTTGTGCAGTTCAACTAAGATCAAGCGTGAAATGTATATCTCTGTTTGCACAAAAAAGGTGGAAAGGAGGGTGACTAACAAGTGATAAAACATGCATCAAATAAAAAAAAGCATGTTCCTTATCTGAATGGCAATCATACAAGGACAGTAGCAATTTCTAGCAGCATTGCTAGATATTAGTGTGGGCATTAGGATTAACTATGACAACCGTTAAATACGACATTACTTTAATGGTGCCATTGCTTCATTTTACCAGCAACATTACATTAACAGCTGCTACAGAGTCGGTATTTGGGCACGGGAGAGTAGGCGGACCAGGACAGTTGCATGTCTAACGAAAAGAAGCAACTTATCTTAATGGGAAATTTAGCAGGACATGAAAAAAGTGCCATTGATTCATATTACTGGAGGCATTACATTGAAAACAACATTGGTTTAACGTGTCCTTACTTTTAACAGTGCGACTGCTACATTTTACCAGTGGCATTACATAAGAGCAGCTCGGGGCAACAAACATCAGAAGAGGATATCTGGGTTGGTCCCATTTTTGTTCGGTATATAGCCACCTTATACTGTGTGAGGCTAGCAAATCTAGTGCTGGACTTACTCTGTTGACTTGTCCCCTAGTCCCCACTTTCTTTCCTTTTTCAACCAATAGATCGGGTTTATATTGAGTTTGTACTGTGTTCCCTTTATTTCCCTATTAGGCCTAGAGACCAGTTGGATAGCCAGTCTCTGCTACTTTTCTCCCCCATTATTTCCTCTTTCGACCAAGTCCTAGATTCAGGTAACAAACCTTCCCCCACCCCCACCCCCTTTCTTCCTTGTTTGAACCAAGTAGTACTAGATTTGAGTGCATGGACTAGTTTTACCTCTTAACAGTAAAAAACTAGGTGGTTTTCGAACAGCCGATCAATCCTATCTATGAGGGGGCCTGAGAAATAGTAAAAGATACAAATGCAGCGACGTCAAGAACTCCGGAAGTAGAGCAAGGCCGGTTTCGAAGGAAGTTATACCTGAGGGTCGCCAGGATGTCGCTAGGTGGGCGGCGGGAGGCCGGATCTGCCCACACTACAACAGCAAGGAAGAAGGGGTGGGAGGCCCTCCCTCGCCAGCGATGCTTGGGAGAGAACGGCAAGGCACGCTGATCGGGACATGCCGGCAATGGGTAAGAGCCGTCGCCGAGGACGACCGCGTGAACGTTGCACCTTCTCACCTTCCCCGGCGGAGAGGATCCGGCTGGATCTATGACCAGCGGTGAGCAGAGAGAGAGAGTGTGGCCACCGCTGTCGTGTTTAGATCTAGAGAGGATGGGACAGTGTGAAGAGAGCAACACTAGCAAGGAAGCGCGGAGGCTCCTGCCTATATAGTGGAGTACTAGTTTTCTTTTGTCTATCGGAGCCGGCTTGACCTCGGCAATGACTATCGAGAAGGCTTCATGCACGTGCCCCGGAGGCGCAGTTGTCATCAGTTTGATCTGAAGCACCGGATTATAACATATAACATGAAAAAATGCCACATGACTAGAAATCATAACCTCACTGCCCAAAGGAGACAAGATGAATCACGACGGACAAACTAGACGAGGATCAAAGCTCAAATTAAAGATAAACTCGTAGAAAAGGGGTCCGTCGATAGATGTCCAAATTAACATAGCCGGCTTGACCTAGATGGCAGCCGAGTAGTCTTCGTGCATGTGCCCCCAATGACTAGCCCAACTCAGTTGTCGCTGTTTAACCCTCGCAGTGATCCGAAGCACATGACACCAAATTTTGCGAGATGACAAGAAACCTTTTTTTAGATTTCTCACCCGAACTATAGCCCTGTACAACACAGCCTGCACGATATGTAGACGATAGCCAATCCAGGCGTGTCTGCTGGAGTGTGGTCACATGCATGGACGAACTGATCTTCCGTGTCTTGCAGGGATCGTCCAGGTATGTACTCCTACAACACTTCTCTAGTGGTACTATCACTCGTCTCTCTCTTCTATTAACTCACCCGACTTGCGGGGCCGGGAAGTGTGCCTATGGTCGGTTCTCAATTGCGGTCCCACATGTGTGTGCAAACGCAATATGACGCGCGCTCCATTTAGAGAGCGGCGTGCCAGACCGACCGACCGTCTGGGGTGCGACGCGAACGCGATGGGCGTGCTTTATACTCCGTATATGTGTACTGCCGTTTTCTTGAGGCTTTGCTCCATGGCGCAATCCATGGATACAAAATTAGTATACTGTACTATTTAAAAGTCGAGGGCGGGGCTTTTCCTGCGCGGTAGGCGGGGCAGTTCCGGCTAGTCGGTTCGACAGAGACGCGAGAAGATGAGGGAGTAGGCTGTTGCAAACGTAGGGCTGTGTGATTTGACAGCGAGTTACTGCTGGACAGGTGGGGCCCCGTGTTTTGACTTGCCATTATCATTTTAACTGCGGCCCTACGACCGGCGTGAGTCTCCCGATTCCTGACCACCTCCATACAGGTACCTCTCCCAATGCTCCACCATGTAGAGGCTGGCTCTTGCATGAGAGCCCACTCCTCCACTTTTTCCTTGCCTCTTTCCTCCACATATGCAAAAATGCCATGTAAAGCGGGCTTATAGCCCACTATTGTACTCCCTCCGTTCCAAAATAGATGACCCAACTTTGTACTCCCTCCGTTCCAAAATAGATGACCCAACTTACTTGCTCCTACAGGCGCTAAGCTTGCCACATAGGCATAAAGTCTGATGTGGCAAGTTAATTAAGAAGAGAGAGACTAGTTTGGTGACCCAAGGAAGAAACGGTGCTAAGCGTGTGTACCTAGGTGAAAAGACAATTTTGAGTCTATAGTTAATTAAATGAAGCAAACTTAGCAACAAAAAACTAAGCACCTATGCATTGGGGACTTGATTGCTAAGCCATTTAATGCCCTTAGCACCTCATCTAAGCACCATTTCATTGAAAGAGGTCACTCATTGGCAAATGCAATAAATACTAAGAAGAAAGAGATAGAGAGAAGTAAAAAAAATACTCTTATAGCCAACCTTATAGATAACCTTGCACTACAAGAAATATGTCAACTTGCGACCATCACTATTAGTCACAAAGGTCATTGTTTTTCATCTGCGACCTTTTTGTGACCAAAAACAGAAGGTCAAAAGCTGGCAGTCGTAAACTGAAATTAACGACCTTCTCTGTGAGAAGGTCGTGGAATTCCATGACCAAAACAAAAGGTCGTTGATTCTATGACCTTCTGTTTTGGTCGCTAGCTCTCTGCCTAGGCCACTTCGGATCCGACTTGGCAATCTGACGTGACAAAATTGCGACCAATTGAAAAAGTCGTTGATAAGATTCAGCCCGGTCCGATTAGGTGTTTTACATGGGCCAAGCCCAACAATTCAGCCTTTCTATATATTTTTTCCTATGAATTTTTGGTCGACTTCATGGGCCAAGCCCAACAATTAAGCCTTTTTTATTTCATGGGTAGTGGCCTTTTTGTACCAACAATTTTAGTTTTCTTTTTTATAAAATGGGTCCACTAGTCAAAACATGTCCCACTTGTCAGGTTCTGATAAGTGGGTCCCAACTATAAGGCCCAGATTCTTCATATTTCAATTTGATAGTAAGAAAATAACCAGTAATTAAATTGGCAAGAAGAAAACACACATGGTACTTCAAATAACAATAGCCAGATTCGGTACAAGCTCTACAAATGACACGTACTACAAGCTGTAACATATACAGTACTTTACAACAAGTTACAAGCTCTACAAGTATGGGAATCATAGTTACTAGCCATACAAGTGTTTTCTTCTTCTGCATGTAGCTCCTTCAATAGCGATCAAATGCCGGACTCACTGGAGGGCCATAGTCAGGACGCCATGTTACGTGAATCAGCTGATAAGAATTAGAAACACTGGAGCCAATATATTATGAAAATTCCATTCAAAAAAGGAGTAAAGGACATTCTTTGTTTCATCACGTTACAAATTTAAAGTTTTTAATACTTTTTTTCTATTAGCAAAACTGAATATGCTACTTCCTGATTCATGGCTGCATACTCCAGCTAGCTACACCAGTTTGCTCTCATGCGAAAATTAGAAAAAAAAAGAACCAACAAATAAATCAACACTGATTTCTCTAACACGTACAGTAACTTGCTGATATAACTTTCTCCTAATTGCATTCTCATATGACTGGGCCAACATGTGATGTTACCTTTCGGTGTGCTATTGGCCAAAGCAAAGGAAGCCTCACCCACGCCTTGTACTAATGCAACTAGCTTAATTGATTTTTCCTACTTAGAAATAGTACTACACTTTGACTTGCTTCAACTCAGCCGGAAGCTTCATACTAGCACAACCAGCAACACACTAGCACTAACCGGAACGAATCAGGAGGCCAGCAAAGGGACACCAGGTCGATCCCACAAATAAAAACACCAGCGATTGAGAAAGATACCTGGATACCCAGCCGCAAGCAGATTCGTTGAGAAAAACACTTAAGCTGCACCACCACCAATGGATACGGGATAGCAGGCCAGGGCCAGACGCAGCGGTAGCAGCTCCAGCGACGATAGCAGAAGGACCAAGCGTCCAGCCACGGCTGCGACTATGGATGCCAGAGAAGCCACTGACAACAACATCAGCAAAGGACTCCTACCCGACGTTGTCTACAACAATCAGCAAACCAAAAATCAGAACAAATACTTCAATCTCATAAGAAATTTAAAAAATACTATAGCAGGACCTAATTAATGCTGCAAATTATATTATGGATGCATACATTGTGATGCAAAAAATGATTAGATCGTCATAAAACGACATTCAACATCTATGTAATAAATTGCTAACAAACCTATACATATCATCCATTGCTAACAAACCTATACAGAAAGTAATAAATTGTACCCCCTAATAGAGACCAGGAATTGGGCCAAACAAGCTCATGTTAACTGGCTACCATTCGAATCATAATTGTACCATGGCATAGAAAAGAATTCAGTGACCTCACTTCTACAAATTAACCTGATGTTGTTGTACTCCTACACCATTCAAGCTCATGGTCGGGATAAACAATACTAATAACCCATAGATATCATGGTATAGAATCAAGCAAACAGTTAATACTAGCTATCTCAAGGCACAGCAAGAAATAAATGTTGATAACTATGGTACAATAAACATACAAGACATGTCGTCCATGGAATCAGTGCATTGCTGTAGCAGATCACCAGGTATGGTGCCGTGCCACATAATTGATTTCCTGAACTCAGTATGCTACACTTGTCTATCCCAAATCAGGGCTCATGAATCCTCATCAAAGTGTCAAATTTTACCTGAAGTAGGGCAGTGGCCACGGTGAAAACCACATACAGGTCAATCATCTGCGGGGCACGAGAAGCACATCAGGAACCCGGCAGTCGCGAGTGGCAGACAAAAAAATACTGCTAGGGAATCTATACACGAATGAGGCATAGAGGAGCAAAATGAGATGATATTCATGATCTTCACATCATGAATCCAAATCGTACGGCTGATAGTGGCCCTTTTTATACTACAAACGACACCTGTACACGACCATTGACACCGTTCAAGAATCACAACAGCACACTAAGAAAAATGACAGGCTCCGCAAGCCTGTGACATACTGTACACGGCAATAGAAGCAAAAATCTAATAAATTCATTACAGGCTTGCCAATAAAAATAACAAGTTACCTACACACAAGGAAACATAAACTTGAGAGGTTGAGATCAAGGCCTATCAACTACATCATATATATATATATATATATATATATATATATATATATATATATATATATATATATATATATATGCATTAAAAAACAAGGCCATAAGGACCAATGCATCATAATTATCAGTTTTAAACACTACAGGACCAGAAAGTAGGTGATGCTTCAAATTTCTACATTATTGTTCCATATAGTTTATGTGTACATTGGCCATTAATTGATGAGGATTGATGCAATGGATGCTGGCTTGGCAACCATAGTAGTTTACACACAGCAGATCTCGTAGTGTTGCACCGCCAGCTTGGGATTCATGTAAAGGTGGTACGGCGAGATGATCTGCAAGCAATCAGTCACTAGGTCATCAGTTCAACTCAACCCAAATAGCATTTAGCAATAGTGATGATCAACTACACTATTCGGCTATCATGAACAATTAATGCTGCCTTGTGATCTTTGCAATCAACAACTTAGCATGCGATTTAGCAATGTTGCTTATGTTTATAATGTAAAACTGAATGTGCAAGACTATCATCAGGATGTAATTGAGGCCAAACCAGAATATAGTAGGTGCAGAATTTAAGCTTCCTCAATGGTCGCATACCTTTTCTTGCTCCGGGTGAAATATTATCAATGACCGACCAGCCAAAAGGCACCTAACAACTGAACACGGCGTCTTCAGATAAAGAAAAACACTTTTAGTGGCAGAGCACCTGCATTTGACACAAACTGCTAAGGATCAATGCAAACCAAACGCACTATTAATATTGTACAGAAATAGGTAGTAGGATTCAGACAGTGTGAATGTCATAGAGTAAAAAATTGCATGCTATGTACATCAAGTTAAAAGGCACAAGTTATATAGTAGCCTCAAGCAGAGCAAGTGTGCAGCAAGTTGATAAAAGAATGCTCACTCTTGCCGTGGACTCACAATCCACATCCAACAGCCCACCATCTCGTATATGCATCCAAACCATAAAATAGCGGTGAAACAGCAAGGTAGTGCAAAGAAATTAAGTAAACTATTGTGCTGGATCACTATCATTATTGTTCCATAGAGTTTATGTGTACATTGGCCATTAATTGATGAGGATTGATGCAATGGATGCTGGCTTGGCAACCATAGTAGTTTAGGCATGATACACCAAAAGCAAATACATGGTAAGACGTAAAAGTTCAAAAGATAGCATGATACACCAAAAGCAAATCATAGCGGTAGCCCGGGATAACTGATTTGTATGGTTCTTCTATGGCATACAATGATGCAATATTTTGGCAATTAGGATTGGTTCATAACAGAACAATATGAATTAGGCGGCAAATGAGTAAGAAGTAAGAACAGTAGCCCCTGTTCTAGCCAAATTAGGGAGCTCATTGTGGTATGGTGCTGCACTGCTGCTCAAGCGGTTGCGAAGGTGCCTTCCCTTCCAGGTTATAAACTTATAATGCTATACTAATTGCAAGAAAAGCTTTAATGTATAAGCTTGAGCAAAAACATGCAAGTCTTGTCTGACAAAAACGCTAATGACAGGAAAAGTTAAGAGTGCTAACATTATATCAGGATCTCAACATATTCTTCCATATATGTACAGCATCAGCGTGTGCTAGGGCCCTTGCCCAACTCAGTACGCACGCGTCAATACTAAATACACGCGCCACGCCGGCGCAGGTTGCCGGTGGCTAGCCAGGCTATGCAGTGCCCTCGGCTGGGGAGCTAGATAGGCTCAAGGATCCACCAGGTACTTTCTCTACAGTGCAATTTATGCAAATTGCGTGGACATGGCCAGAGAGATAGGAACACGACCAAGGAACACGCATGTATATAAAATGTAAAACGACTCGACGGCATGATCCAAATATCCTACGATCTGGCTTGCTACCAAGATCATGATATGAGATGACATGAGCTCACGTGAGATGAGATGAGATGAGATGACATGAGCTCACCACACCAAGTCATGTGGTTGGAGGAGGAGGAGTAGGGAGCAGCCATGAGACCTCGTCATCAACCTGCAGGAGCAGCAGCAACTCGTCCAGATCAGATCGGAGCAACCTGCGCAGAAAACAAAACACATCAAACCAAACACAGGAATCACAACAAGATAGGAGAAGGGATTCGATAGCTCAACTCGTCGTCGGGGTCGAGGAAGAAGCGCCGTCGCGTAGGGCAGTGGCCGGAGCTGAGTTGGTGACCGTTGCTTCACGTACTTGCGCGGCGCCAGCCCGGAGAGCGTGTCCTCCTCGGCCTCGACCGCGAGCACCTCCTCGGGGCCGTCGTCGGCAGAAGGTGCCTCCGCCTCGACCTGCTCGGCGGCGTCGGCCCCGGAGGCGGAGAGGACGGGGTGAGCGGCATGGCGGGTGGTGGGGTGGAGGCGGACGAGAGGGAGTGGGTGGGGAGCGGAGGTGGAGGGTAGGGAGAGGTGGGAGAAGGCTGAGGCGAGGGAGGAGACGGAGAGCACCATGGTCTGCCTGTTGGGCGTGCGTGCGGGGTGGATAGGCCGCGGCCAGAGGGGATTAAGCTTTCGCTCTGCCAGTGCTGAGTGCGAAGGTCGTCAGAGGGAGCGGGAGCAGTGCGGAAGGGAGCGGGAGCGGCGGCGGCGATGGGGAAAAGGGAGCGGGAGCGGCAGCGGCGATGGGAATAAGTGAGCTAGGGTTTCGTGGGTGGACGAGGACGATTCGGGAGGGGGGGCAGAGTGACCCGAAATTTTTATTATTGATAATTAACATTCCAGTAATTCTGAAACTAAGAAACACTAATGAGAAATTCGAAAAATAGGAAGGACGCTAGGAATAATAACGTGCTAATACCAACAACGTCCAAAGCTGGACGCTCTTATAAACAGCGTCCACTGTGTTTGGTTCGACCAGACCCTGTCCGGCTATCTCCGGCCTTTGACTTGTACCCTCAGCAACTTCCGCAGGACCAAAGCTAGACTCCGCCACCTCTAGCCCGCCAAAAATGGCACTCCAGCAACGCACCACCCTCATTTCGCTCCTTGTTATCCCTCTGCCAATTCCCATCGTCGTGCCTCACTCGCAATGGTGATCCGCTAAACCCCCGTTGCTACCGGGGTCGTGGTTGTCCATCTCCGACAGCCATATCCTCCTCAGCGAGGATCCTCCCGACCTCTTCCCTATTACGCTCGCAGCCATCTCTAGCAACTCTAACTACTAACATGTCAGCGTGAGCCCTCTCTCCACCCTTTTCGCTCTCCTACACTAGGCATGCGTAACCGTGTGAGTGGATGCGTTGTAAATTTGTGCGTGAATATCTGTGCATGTTGGCGTGAACTCGAGTTGTTTTCTACCGAAAAAGGCTCACGCCCCGCTTTATAGATAACGCAACGATCATACAACTCGACACCACACCATATACACCTGAGATAGGATACAACAATGCAAAATAACAGCAACACCACCACAACCCACTCCAAGATTGCAACAAGAATACAAAGAGAGTCCTGCAAGAAGTGGTCGGAGTGCTCCACCATGACAGAGGTGTCACAAAGAGACGATGTTGCACCCGATGAATCATGGACACCAAGACGGTGCCTTCAGGAAGGGCACGACACTGGAGCACCGCAACCGCCGATTCAAAAAAAGCATGGGTTTCACGAGCAAACCGAAGGAGGAGAGTAGCCACAACGCCACCTTCACGAAGGTAACCACGTCTACAGTTGCCGCTGCCATTGGCCTGGTGCAAGCCAAACAAGGATTACCCTGTCGCACGCACTCTCCGCCTCCGAGCCCACTATTGGTCGCTGAACACCGGACACCATGCCGCCCGCACGCCCATGGCAGGGGTAGCCACCCGTAGCCCACGCCACCCACGACCCACACCGCCGCACCTAGCATCCCGTGTTGGTCGCAACCTGCGCCGCCCGTGCCACCATCCCGCCCGTCACGCCGCTGGCACAACATCGTCTGTAACCGCTTCGACGCACCACCACGCCTGGTTTCCAACGCGGTGTCCATGCCTGCTCGATCTGGCCCAGGCCTGACCTCCTTTGCATGGAAGATAAAACTTCCCCGTCGCCGCCTACGCCGACCGGGCTTCGCCCGGCCACGCCCTTTGTCAACGATTAGGGAGGAGGGAGAGTGGGGAGCGATGCAGAAGGGAGAGGGGAAAGAGGGGAGGCCTCCTGACTAGCTCACCACTCGAGTTGTTTTCTTAGTAGCAAGGAGTGTACCGGAGCACACTGTCCATGGTTGAATTGCTGGAGGCTTTCGCCCTCAAGGCAGCCCAGAAAGCAATCAAGGCTTAGGTGTAGAATGCACAATTAGACTTTCTTGCGACAGTTTTAGTAGCTAATTAATTAGAAATACATACATTCATGTGTGTTAAGACTATTTCTCCTCTAATTTGGCAAAAGCAAACTAGTCTAGAATGGAACAAATGGGCATTTCAATGATTTGTTATCGATGCCTCACAACCATCACAAAAAAACCAAAGCTCACATATTAAATCTATTAGAGGAAATACTTTCAATATAGTTAAAATAAGAGCACCTGACCGAATCACATAACTGGACGCTGTTTCTAACAGCGTCCAGCCGTGGACATCATTCGCAATAGGGTCCAGCCTGGACGCCGTTGTCAATAGCGTCCTTCCTATTTTTCAAATTTCGGCCCAACCATTATCAATTTTCTAATTGCTGCAGTACTGGTTACTATTAATAAAAAATCGGCAGAGCGACGAGGGGGGGTGTGGGCTGCCGTTGGATCCGGGTGCATCCGACGGTGCTTAATGCATGATCCGCCTGAGATGGTTTTGGACCAATCAGAACGCTGTACCCCTTTGATGATGTTAGACCATTTAAATTGGTCATAACCGATTGAAAATAAGATGTTAAATCATGTCTACTATTTGACGGCCTAGGAAATTTATAAAAACAAATAGAAATCAAAAACCTTCGCATTGTGTCACCAAGTGTGACCAACTTTTCAGTAACAATAACAAACTTTGAATAATGCAAATATCATAAAAAGTGTTCTCAGAAATGAATTTTTTGTAAGAGAATCATTTTTTGAGTACCCAAAATGAGTTTTTTTATGAAGGACCTACCATATATTTATTGCAAAATTGGAGCTAATCAGTTTTATAAAATACTAGACCATATTTAATGCACAATTAACCAAATGGTTGAGTGTCAAAAGCCTTGATCCACCTCTGGTGAAAAAGAGAAATTTTCGTCGATTCAGGAGGAAGTGGGTCAAATTTGAACTATAGCTGCATCATAGTTTGCTCTTTATTTTTTCCAAAAATCATTTATAGGTACATAAGTATCTATTTAATCAGAGAAATATCAAAAGTTTTCCAAGGTTCAACCACTAGCTAGTAACGGTCAAGCCCGCCATTTTGACCGCATTTTGAAACGGGCATAAAAAATTCAAAAAAATCAAAAAATTGGAAATCCTTCGCATTGTGTCATTATATGTGACCAAGTTGCTAGGAAAAATAATAAACTTGTAATACGGTAATTATTTTAAAAAAGTGTTCTCAGAAATAAGATATCATGCGTGAAGATTCATGGCTTTCAAGCCAAATGATCAATCTTATGGCCACATTCATGACATAGTTTGTTCAAATGATCTCATATTATGCACAAGGGTGCTTCTTGGAATTACAAACAATGTTGCGTAAGGGAGTTTTCATTTTCTTTTCACGGAAAATACATTTTCCATTTTTCAAGTGCCAGAAATGAGTTTTTTTGTGAAGGTCCTACCATATATTTGTTGCAAAATTGGACCTAATCAATTTTATAAAATACTAGGCCATATTTAATGCACAATTGACCAAATGGTTGGGTGTCAAAAGCCTTGATCCACCTCTGGTGAAAAAGACAAATTTCCGCCGATTCACGAGGAAGTGGGTCAAATTTGAACTGCGGCTGCCTCATAGTTTGCTATTTATTTTTTCCAAAAATCATTTCTAGGTACATAAGTATCTATTTAATCAGAGAAACATCAAAAGTTTTCCAAGATTCAACCACTAGCTAGGAACGGTCAAACCCGCCGTTTTGACCGCATTTTGAAACGGGCATAAAAAATTCAAAAAAAATCAAAAAAATTGGAAAACCTTCGCATTGTGTCATCATATGTGACCAAGTTTCCAGGAAAAATAATAAACTTGTAATACGACAATTATTTTAAAAAAATGTTCTCAGAAATAAGTTATCATACGTGAAGATTCATGGCTTTCAAGTCAAATGATCAATCTTATGGCCACATATATGGCATAGTTTGTTCAAATGATCTCATATTGTGCACAAGGGTGCATCTTGGAATTCCAAACAATGTTGCCTAAGGAAGTTTTCATTTTCTTTAGACGAAAAAATCATTTTCCATTTTCCGAGTGCCCAAAATGAGTTTTTTTTGTGAAGGACCTACCAAATAGTTGTTGCAAAATTGGACCAAATCAATTTTCTAAAATACCAGACCATATTTAATGCACAATTGACCAAATGGTTGGTGTCAAAAGATTTGATCCGCCTCTCATGAAAAAGACAAATTCCCGCCGATTCAGTAGGAAGCGGGTCAAATTTGAACTGCAGATGCATCGTAGTTTGCTCTTTATTTTTTCCAAAAATCATTTCTAGGTACATAAGTATCTATTTAATCAGAGAAACATCAAAAGTTTTCCAAGATTCAACCACTAGCTAGGAACGGTCAAGCCCGCCGTTTTGACCGCATTTTGAGACGGGCATAAAAAATTCAAAAAAAAAATCAAAAAAAGGGAAAACCTTCGCATTGTGTCATTACATGTGACCAAGTTACCAGAAAAAAAACTTGTAATACGGTGATTATTTTAAAAAAAGTGTTCTCAGAAATTAGCTACCATGTGTGAAGATTCATGGCTTTCAAGCCAAATGGTCAATCTTATGGCCACATTTATGGCATAGTTTGTTCAAATGATCTCATATTGTGTACAAAGGTGCATCTTGGAATGACAAACAATGTTGGCTAAGGAAGTTTTCATTTTCTTTGGACGAAAAGTTCATTTTCCATTTTTTTTAATGCCAAAAATGAGTTTTTTTTGTGAAGGAGCTACCATATATTTGTTGCAAAATTGGACCAAATCATTTTTCTAAAATATTAGGCCATATTTAATGCATAATTGACAAAATGGTTGGGTGTCAAAAGTTTTGATCCACCACTTGTGAAAAAGACAAATTTCTGTCGATTCGGTAGGAAGCGGGTCAATTTTGAACTGCATCTACCTTATAGTTTGCTCTTAATTTTTTACAAAAATCATTTCTAGGTATATAAGTATCTATTTAATCAAAAATACATGGTTTGGTGGCGATACATCGAGGTTTGGATGGTGGACGAGGGCCCCAACTCCAGAGCGCGTAAACTCGCATGCCCGCCGCGTGGTCACCGCGTGACCATGGCGTTGCCATGTGTTCTAAGCGGCCTAGGCATGTCTAGGGGGTTGGGTACTCCTCAGTAGGTGCTAGGAAGAAAATTACAATATAAGATTCTCATGAGGAGACCGAACTATGCTCAAACATGAATTAGCAGCCAAGTGTTTGATTAGCGATACGGGAAATGCACGTGGCCAATGGGCGTGAGTTTTGGCTGAGGATGATCATCTACTAAGAAGACTGTCTTCACAATTTTTTAGCTTAAAAGGAGGAGCCTAGGTGGTACTTGCTTTGCAAAGTACCACACTGGACAGAAATATGAATGTTGAAGCTGGGCTCAAAATAATGAATGGATTGAGCTGAAATTTGGTGGGGGTGGTTATTTGGGCATAGGAAAGCACTGTAGAAAATTGATACCATGTGGACATGCCAAAGTGGTACTTCCTTCACAATGCTATTCCCTGGACAGAAACTTGGGAAAATTAGCGAGAGAAATAGGATAAATGAAATGAGCTCAAATTTGGTGTAGGTAAGTTACATAGGTATGGTCATGCGCTCGTAAATTTTCAGATCATTTGGGTAAGCCTGGCTAGTACTTACTTCACAAAGCTTGAGGGTAATAGGAGGGATCTGGATAACACTTGCTTTGCAATGTGCCAATCTGGCCATAAAATATAAATTGAACCTGGGCTCACATAGATGATTTGACTGCGCTGCAATTTGGAGGAGGGTGATAATTTGGGCATATGAAGGAACTGTATAAATTTCATTTCATTTGGATATATAAAAATGGTACTTCCTTCACAATGCTTCTAGGTGGAAAAAAACTTTGGAAATTTGCCGAGGAAGATTTACTGGGCAAATGGAGCTGAATTTTGTCACGAGGTAATGATTTGGATAGGAAAGAGTGCCCAAAAATTTTGAGGGCAATCAAGAATATATAAATAGCACTTCCTTCACAAAGTATTGTTGTGAACAGAATAGGAAAATGAATATTGTTGAATTATTTTTGACCTAGGCAAGGAAGGATTTTTACATATTTGACGAAGACATGACCCAAAGAATTTATGAGATTTTTTGGGGAATTTTGGGAATGACAGAAATATAGGTTGCTTCACAACCTAGGGCAAAAATTGACACATGGACATGACACATAGGCAAAACTGATGAGGTGGCGCCTAGTCATAGCAATCCACCACAATTTACAAGGTTATGACCATCTATATTGGTCGTGATCTGCTAGAAATAAGGCAGCAGACCAGTGCTGTCTGCTTTATGACCATTTCGTGTAAGGAAATTACGACCTTTCTGACCAAAATTGTCGATATAGTTGAGGGTTTGGAGCCCCCCGAACAGCTTTTGACCAATTGATCTCAAAGGTCACTGATAGAAGGTCACTAATTGACATATTTCTTGTAGTGTTGTTGTAGTACGAGTGACTAAGTGATGACTATGTAAGACATGCCAACATCAGATAGCCTAACACACCGTGTTAAATCTCCAAGGGCGTGACAGCGCGAGCGAGGCGACGGTCGTGGTAGGCGGCGCGACCATGATACGGGCTGCTGGCAGCCCTTGGATCTGACATCGAACGGTCGCATGCTAAGTTGCTGAAAATTTGCAGAATAACCCTCTAGGGTAGGATATTCACCCATAGGTCTAGAATCACGCCATGCAACCGTTTGATCTCAGATCCAAGGGCTCTCGGAAGCCCGTATCATGGGAGAATGGAAAGCTTCGTATCACCTATAATTTTCCCGATGCTTGACATGACATCGAAAGCCATTTAATTGGGCGTCGAGTAGACATGACATCTAATTGGGACCCCATAGCACTATGCATGAATCCATTTATCCAGCAGAAAAGCCACTACCCTGCCGTTCGCACGCCCCACTCACATTTTTACAATCGAAAAACCGCTGGCAGTTCGCCCCTACTCGTCCCCGGACGTCCTTTAACATTACGGTAGTTCGCTCCTAGTCGTCCCGTCCTTTCACATTACGGCAGTTCCACTAATCCTAACCGTCCTCCCAAATTCATGGCATCCCAAATCTCCATGATCGGCGGTGAGTACAAGGTTAGTACCATCACCGGCGATGAGTTCGACGTCATCTACACCCGTTCTTCCGCGACGGTGAAAGGATGCCTTGCTCGCTTCAGACTCATGTTCGAAAACTCAAATGATGAGTGGGTCGCTGGGCTGGATGTTGAGTACACCACAGTCCTGGGACAAGAGAAGGATCTAAAGGAGGAAGAGAAGAAGAAGCCCGCCGTGATCCAGGTTTGCGTGCATGACTTATGCTTGGTTTACCACATATGCCATGCCGACGTTGAGTGCGAGGAATTTAAGAACTTACTCAAGGGCGGCCTAGTCAAATCCGTTACTGTAGACTTTACGAACGACAAAAGAGTCCTGGGTCGGATAGGCCTCGTTGTAGGCAACCCCTTCGACCTCCAGAAGAATCGGCTGCTGCTCTCCTGTGGTCAGCCTTCAACGCTGACCCTGGCAGGAGCCATGGTTCATCCTTCGTATGGTAAACTAGAGAAACCTCCGTACACATTTCATCGTCATGCATGGCAGTGGAATGTACTAGATATAGACCACATCCACTATGCTGCAATGGATGGCTACCTTTGTTTCAATATCTACAAGGGTTGGATGAAGAGCAAGAGCCAAGTGTGCGGTTCAAGCAAAGAAGTATCGGCCAAGAGGAAGAGGGACAAGGACGAAGTCGAGGACGTGGACGAGGACTCCGGGTAAGGTGGCAGTGTCGTTTCTCATGGTGGTTCTAATGCAGTGTCTATTGGATTAGTTGCATAGTTTAATTTCCGGTGTTCTTAGTTTAATTTGAGGGGTGTGTTGTGCTGAGCCCCCAGCAGAACTATGTTATGTTTCTTCTCATTATATTTCGTACTACTGAGTTTCTGGTCATTTAATGTGCATAATTCAAATTTAAACTACAAGCACATGCTCCCGTGCACCAAAGTTGATTGAAAATCACATGTGTGTCCTCGGGTGAATTTCTAGGTCCCATGCAAGAAATGGGAGTGAAATTCAAACATCTGGACATCGTGGCTCGGCTGAGAACATTGAGAAGCTTGGTTTTAAAATTCTTGTAAATCCAAAACACGCCTGAAAATCATGAAACTTGGCATGGTGTCATTTAATGTACTACCATGCTGTGGTAAAAAAAATTGCAGAATAGGAACAAGTTTTGGTATAAGTTTCTTGCAAACCGGAGCTTCTCTCAAGAAGGCTCGTGGTTCTGAGAGGTAACGTGTCACCTTTGTGTGCATAATTCAAATTTTAAATACAAGCACATGCTCCAGTGCACCAAAGCTGGTTGAAAAATCACATGTGTGTCCTCGGGTAAATTTCTAGGTCCCATGCTAGAAATGGGAATGAAATTCAAACATCTGGGCGTCATGGCTCGGTTGGAAACATTGAGAAACTTGGTTTTTTAATTCCTGTAAATCCGAAACACGCATGCAAATCATCAAACTTGGATTGGTGTCATGACATGGCACCAACATGCTGTGGTAATTTTGTTGTCTGATTTGCGAAGGCGCACACATTAATAATTAAGAAAGTCATTTTGGAACAAGTGATGTCACGTTACAATCGGAAACACAAGTATTATTGAAACCGTGGGCGTTCTATTTATCATTTACGTGCCGCCACGAGTCCCCTTTTTTCATTAGCTAGGAGGCGCCGTGCAGGGTAGCTATTTGAGTACGTGAGGCGTGCGATCAGACCCCTGCGCGTGCTTATCGGGAGGAGAGCCCTTTGACCTCCATCTGCCGTCCACCTCTGTCCCAAGGTCTTCATTAATGGCGCCCGAGCCTCTGTTTAATGGTGTGGCAATGTCTCACTCGACTGAGATTTAAGAGAGAAAAAAGAAAATCTGAAAAGAAAATTTTGTAGGGATCTTGATATAAGATCCAACGGACCTATATAGCATCTACTACGACTTATAGCAAGACTGATGAATATATATAAGGACGACGAGAATGGATAATAATTGTCTTACATAATTAGGAAGATAATTAAAAAAGCCACATGCGGCTACGCTCGAAATACAAAAGGGCAAAAGAAGAAGGAAGACGCATACAACGATCTGGCTCGCTGATCTCTACTTTCTTTATGCGCTGCAGGTCGCGGAGACTAGTTCTCGCGGCGGGCGATGATCTCTTTCATCAGTTTCATGTCCTTAATACGCTGCTTGGCAGCATCCATGGATTCCTCCACCAGCCTGTTGCGCTCAATGCGGAGCATGGCATTCTCCTCCATAAGTTTCTTGATGAATACGCCTGTCTCTGCAACAAGGCAGCGGTCTCCTCCTCTTGCTTCGCCCTTCCGGCGATCTTCGCCCTTCCGGCGATCTTCGCCCTCTGCAGGTTGCGCTCGCCCCGGAGCTTCGCATTGCCCTCCCCTAGTTGTCGGATGACGCCGGTAGCCTCGTCCTGCAACCTCGCCCAGCCGGAGATCTGATCCATCTGGTTATGGACTATCGCATGCATGCGCCTGTGAGAGTCCTCGCCTGCCCGCGAGAAATTTTCCCAGGCCGCCACGACACGGCGGGACCTCCGTGCTGCTTCGGTGGCGCGGCGGGACATCTCTGCTGCTTCTGCGGTGTGGCCGGACCAGTCGGCTACATCGACGGCGCGGCGGGACCTCTGTGCTGCTACTGCTGCGCGGCTGGACATGTCGGCTGCTTTCGCGGCGAGGCGGGACATCTCTCGTGCTTCCTCTTCCATGCTCACCTCTCCCTGGTGGAAATCTCTCGACCCAGAACTCACGCTGGCCATGGCTTGATTGACTTGATTGTTTTTTGTGGATGAGGAGTTGAGGAGGAATCTGCAGTCATCTTAGCATAGTAGTATTTATAACCGAGTACTACTAATACGCTCCTAAGTGGGGAACCGTTTAGGTTGTGATCGGTTTGAACAGGTTTGCAATAAAATATAGCATGGTAGTAGTAGTAATTTAGAATGTGATGAGACGCGCTCAAAATTTATTAACGGTTCTAGTTTCAAAGTGTGGCACTATTCCCGGATGGCGTAACGTCGGCACGTTTTCTCGGCCGTGGTGTAGCATATGCCATGGTACTAGTTCTTTTTCTACTGGTGTGTACGTGCAAAAACTAGCACCGTCGGATACATATCTTACGCTTGGCGTTCGACAGGAATAGCCTCGTGGTGAGCTATAGACTAGTGTTTTTGTCAAATGCATTACACCCATCTCTCGGGACTTCTCGCACGCACCATCACTGCTCCCTAGGTCGATGCCACCCACATACACTTGTACTCTAAGAAGAGGTGCACGCACGCACTCGTCCTCTCTCACACACGCATCTATAGCTACGAATTGTAGTGCTCTCAACCATCCGATTGGCTCTATCATAGGTTTCATGTTGCTCATTGGCCTTGAGATTGATAAGTTTAAAACACGGAGGCTAAGATGGAGGCGCGAGGTTTTGGTTAATGTGCGGGCCGTACACAGCACCAACACGACACGAGCTTCGTCTGCCTGGTGCGCATGCAGTCGGGTGAGTTGTCCAAGTATAGACACAACCAGGCCCTTGTTGGTATCCGCGCCTTGACTTTGGCTGGTCATAGTGGAGAGTAACATAGACTAGTTACTAGTCTATGTTACTAGTACCTTCATAGTGGGTAGTGTCATAGTATATGCATAATCTGGCGACGAGCGCTCTCTATATGTACCACCTTTTTTCTTTAATTTCATCTTGTTAGTTTTGCTCAATGGCGCAATCCATCGATACTATTACTGTACAAATGTATACATTTTTTAAAAGGCTAGAGGGCGAGGCAGTCTAGCTTGGTCCTTTTCACGAGAGGCGAGGGCCTTTGTGATTTGACGGCTCATTACTGCTGGAAAGCAGGGCCTTGTGATTTGACTGCTCGTATAAATGTGCCGACAACCTGAGGAGGAGCAAAGAACCGTGCGGTATACTCAAGTTTTCCACTGGAGTAGTACTACGACGGAGGAGCATGAAACACGGCAGCCCAGTGCCATATGGCGATAAAAAATGATCTAATTTGCTAGCCATCTCATTGTTAGCATTGTTCTATTCATGCCTCGCAGAGAACGTGACACGTGCGGCGAAACACCCGAAGCAAAAGAAGAAACACAGGAGCAAAAGAAGAAGGAAGATTATCACCCCAAATGATCTAATTCGCCGCGGAGTCGTAACTGCTTCTTCATCGCCTCCACGACCTCCATCTCCTTGCGCGTCTCCTCCGCCATCTTCTTCATTCTGTCCATGACGCGGGATTTCTCGACGCGAGCCTTCATCATCTATTCCACGGCCGCATTACGTACCTTGACAGTAGCCGGGTGCTCGATGAGGAGCTTCGCCAACTCCTCCTTATGTTCCATGACGAGGGCCTGCAGCATCTTCATCGAGAAACAACTACTCTCATGCAGCTTCTTCCAGCCGGCGTTCTTCTCCTTCAGCAGGTCGAGCTCGTGGCAGAGCTTCGCCTTGTCCTCCTCAAGTTGCAGGATTTCGCCGGTCGCCTTCTTCTCCGAGGCAATTCTCTTCTTCAGCAGCATCACCAAGCCGGCGGTCAACTCCCCCTGCTTATTGAGCTCAGTGGGCATGTCGTCGAGGCTCTCCTTCAGTAGCTCCACCAAGCCGTTGATGAACTCCTTCTGCTTATTGAGGTGCTTATTGAGCTGATCGGGCATGCCGTGGAGGGATAACGACTCCAGCGCCGCCATCTCGGCATGTTCGCCTCCGCGGCTAGGGCGCTCCTGGGAGCCATCACCAGCCCGTGATAGATCTTTCGAGGTCTGTGCGTGGCGGCGAGCCCTCTTTTTTTTCCGCAGCCTTGGTTGCCGCTCCCTTGTTACGAGTAGTTCTCGACCTAGAGCTCTGCGCACCGGACATGGCAAGGACGGACGAAGAAGAAGCACTTATGAGGAGGAAAGGTAGAGTAATTTTCGGTTAGGTAGTTCCCCTTTTTATAACCTAAGTACTAGCACTAGTACTAATACCTGCATAGTGGGAACACGTTCAGGTTTGGTACGTACTAGTAGGTGTTAGCAGGCTTGCACTTAATTGTAGCACTAGTAATTTCGAATGTTATGGGAACAAGGTAAAGATAAATTGATGGGTTTTGGTTTCGAGGCCCGAAACGGCTCCCGATGAGTTTAGTGGAACATAAATTTCAAGTAGACTACACTGCTTAGATGTGTAAATATTATGTTACTGTCAAAAATTGGCACAAAATATGAAGGAGACCAATGGAGGTACTACTAGCAACCCATGATTTAACTACTCGCATGCGAGCAGTGGAGTAGTAATGTCTTTCTTCCGCCCTCACGTCCACTCAATTTGCATGCGCTGTATTAATTGACCATCAATGAAGTGAAGGACTTTACACGCGTCAAATTATCACATGGGGTGGATCTTGGTACAAAATTGCGTCCGCCCGTGTACCCGCGTGTGCGTGCGAGGGAATGAGTGCGTGCGTGGCGTGCATGCACGTCTTTGGTTCGTGCATGTACTGCCAGTGTGGCTCAGGGAGGACGAGTACATTCTTCTGGAACCAGCAACACGTCACTGTGATCCATCCACACAAGGATGTCGCGACAACGCCTCCACATGTGCCACGTGGCTTCATGAACTGTAAGAGAGACACTGTGTAGCGTGCCATTGTGTTTTGCACATACTCGAAGTACTAGTAAGGTACACGTGCATTGCACGCGTCAGATTTTGCAACCAAATTATGAATAAATACCACACTATAGCATGTAAGCTCTGACTCATATATGCCCGATGTAGACCTTCGTTTAATTCTTATAGTTCATCTCATTCAAAATAAATTAGTTTTTATAAAAAACCTAGGGCCTCTTTGATTCGTAGGATTTCCAAAACGCGGGAATAGGAAAAACATGGAATTAGAGTGGAATGTCGTCTTGAATCCTACAGGATTGTACGAGTGTTTGATTGTGCATAGAAAAAACGCAGAATTCTTTCAAAGAGGTTTGAGTGGATGGGATGCTTCCTATGAAATCTAGTGCAAATGAATCATATGGAAAAATTCCTATGGTTTACAATCCTATGAATCAAACAACCAAGATTGGAAAAATTCCTAAGGATTAGAATCCTCGAAAATTCCTTTGAGAATACTTTGAATCAAAGAAGCCCTTAATCTATTTTTTGATTCATGGAATTGTGCGTTGTAAAGCATAAAGTAAAAACAAATAATGGCAATTCAACTAGAAAAAAGTTTGGGCAGTTATGATACGGAAGATTCTAGAACAAAGGAGAACCACCGTTGTTTTGAGATTTGTGCATTATGCTTAAGTTCAACCATGGAGTCTGCTAGATTGTACATGTGGAAAAATCCGATGGGGGCTAGAAGATGGTGCGAGGGGCCGAGTGGAGGGAGACTATGAAGGAGTGCACAACTGCGAGATCGATATTTAGAGAGAGGGGGAGAGAACGTCCGCTGTTGCGCGCAGTGGCGGAGCCATGAAAACTATCCCATGAGCTAGGGGGCCAAGCATTGCCAATCCTTTACGAGGAGGGCCAATTCATCAACTTAAACCATTTTTACCAGCAATTGTCTAATGATCACATTCATATTAGCCTCGATATATAGTGGTGTTAGGGGGGGTCAGGGCCCTTGCTGCCCCCTGTCTTCGCCATTGTGCGCGCGTCTGAGAGGTGAAGCGGAAGGGATGGATGATGAGAGGGGGGCGTTGGATATATAATTAATGTGGGTGTATTAGCTATATATGTAATCCTATATAGAGAGGTATAGATTGATCGATGTGGACCTGGGAAAGAGGGTGAGACCTCACTAGATATATAGATTAATCGGTTTATGTGGAAAACTATGAAAGACCTAGCTATAGACATGCACACATAGAGGAACCTTGATCGTTGTGCATGCACGTGAGAGATAAAGAATGCCTGATATGATGGAGAGCGGGATGTGTGTGTGTGCCTTCATGGGAGACCGACCTGAAGAAAAAGATTTCATGTGTGCGATGGATAATGCCGACTGGTAGTGTGTGTGCATGCATGCACGAGAGAAAATTAGTGCTACAATTATAAAGAGAAGACCAATGTGTGGGTGTAAAAGACTAGGTGAGGTCATAGTCAATGTAAAGTTGAATTCAAATATTTGAATAAGATATCATGATGTTTGAAACCCATGCATGCATGAATATAACGGAGATCTGTGCGGTGTGGTTTGGAAACAAGCATGTTGTAATGTATACACATTGAACAAGGTCAGACTGGTTTGACTTTGAGATACCGATGGCAGACATCGTTTGGCCACATTGCATCCGTGCATGGACACACTATTCTAATTGGAGATGATGGGTGGCTTTCGCATCACATATCTATATCTATACCCCCATATATATATTATATTTTTTATTTTTTTAATAGTGTGCGGATAACTTTAACTTTGAAAGATGGTCGTTGGATGAGGCCAGTCCGATAGTGCAGAGCTGGCAAATTTGAGCACTACTGGCCATTGGATATCATCTAGATTCCACCAGATTTTGCCACATGTACAATCTAGAAGACTCTATGGTTGAACTTAAGCATAATGCACAAACCTCAAAACACAAGCACTTCTTCTTTGTTCTAGAATCTTCCGTATCAGAATTGCCCAAATGTTTTTCTACATGATTTTTTTTACTTTATGCCTTACAACGCACAATTCCATAAATCTTAAAATAGATTAGCTTTCTTATAAAAACTAGATAATTTTGAATGAAATGAACTATAAGAATTAAACGAACATCTACATCATGCATATATGAATCAAAGCTTACATGCTATCATGTGGTATTTATTCATAATTTGGTTGCCAAATCTCATGTGTGCAATGCACGTGTACCTTACTAGTCTAAATGGTGTCTGTGTGTGTGTTGTGCGTGTTAAAAACATTGTACGCAGTATATCATACTAGTCTAAATTGTCTTTTTTTGGTACACATTAAGCTTGTTCTCCCGAAATTTCAAGCCGCGCCTTGTTATGCCGAAATTTCAAGCTAGCATCTCTGTCTATCGTGCTGCGAAACTCCCGCCTCTTCAACCCGCGCCTTGTTACCCCGAAATATTTAAGGTAAATCTTTGTCTCATTGTGCTCCGACAACTCCCTCCATCTCAACCCGCGCCTTGCTATTCCAAAGTTACAACGCGCGCGAAAACTCCCTCCTCCTGTGAAATCCCGACACGCGAAATGCCCCTGATACCCCTGAACCGAAAGAACTGCCTCAAATCGGTGGGGGTACTTTTGTAACTTACCCCACATTTCGGACAAGCACGTCCCTAAGCCATGGTTCCCACTCCGATCCCATCCGCCCACCAATTCGTACACTGAGGCCGCGAAAACCCGTGAAGCCCCACACCCTCCTCTATTCGCCACCCAGCCGCAGCCTCTTCCCCAACGACGTCGTCCACAGCAACACATCGACGTCCCTCATCCACCGTACCGGATGAGGATCCGTCGTCGATCTGGTCGTCCCGCCGGTTCAGCCACCCCGTCCTCCACCTCCAAGGAGCTGCCCCGATGTTCCCCTCGTCTTTCGCGCCACCTCCATTCCCACACCACCGTCTCCACCTGCACCATCGGAAGAGCAGCATCATCACCGTTTCCTCGGATGAAGCTACGGCCTAATCGGCGCCACCAAAGAGGTTGTACACTAATCGCTACATTTTCTTCTTGATTCGATCTCACGGTGCTCCCGGTGCTCGGTCCCGAGCCGACACGGCGCGGCTCAATCCATGGCGGCGTCGCTGGCCACTTCCTCCATGGCATCGCTCCCTTGGTGGCGACGTCCACATCAATAGGAGCTACTGCTGCTTTAGCTCTCGCTTGCGCTGCTGCTCTGCTCTTGCTCTCGGTCCCCTGCCTGGTCTGCTCTTGCTCTTGCTCTTGCTCGCAGTGCTTCTCTCGCTCTTGCTCTAGCTTGCGATGCTGCTCCGATTTAGCTACACTTCAGTCGACTGAATCGACTTTTGGGTCAGTCGATTTTCAGGGGGTGGGGGGGCTTGCCGGAGTTAAGGAAGAACCAGCCGTAGCGGGGAGGTGGGCTCACCGAAGAGGTACCCCACTATCTATCTTAGGGTTCAGGGTGGGGGCGGTGATCGCCGGCGGTGGTGGGGCGGTGGCGTGGGGATCGCCAGAGAAAAAGCTCGGCATGGGGGGCCTAGAGGGATGGCCGGGGCGGTGGCGGACCAGCGCTGGGGAGTGTTTTCGGGGCGGGCGGGGCGGCGGGGGGCGGCTGTTTGGCCGGTGGTAGCTGGCGGCTCAGGGGGGTGGAGGTTGAAGATGAACTTCAGGCCCTTGATTTCGTATCCAACGGCTGCAAAATCGACTGACCAGAGATGAAAAAGTCAGTCGACTGACGTGTAGCCTCACCTCTAGTGCGTTCAGTTTCGACAGCAAAATTCAGTTTCAACAGTTAAGTTCAGTTTCGACAGTTAATTTCAGTTTTGACAGTTAAGTTCAGAGATGAGCGGCTGATGTATTTTACATCTAGCACTTTGTGGTTATGTATTTTACGTCATCTATTGGAGATGCTATTAGAATTCCACTTAGGTTAACGCTGTCTCTCTTGTCCTGCTTCAGCCTCGGCGTCGTACAACTCACCAGAGCTGCTCCAACAACGAAGCCCTCCATCACAGCGGAGCAGTACCTCGGGCTCCATATCCAGACGCCTAAGATCTTCTTCCTCTCCTCCGACAGCCAAGTCAGCCGGAGCATCCTCACTGGCCAACCCAATCACACTGGGATCGACATGGCTTCACCAAAGAGGTTGTACACTTGTTGCATCTCTTTTTTACTCTACATGTTATATATATTGTCCACTGAGCACACGGAGTAATGGGAAATACGATTATTTTATCCTACTATATGACAAGCAGTGAGGTACCAGGCAACTTAGCTATCCGTGATGGACTCTCTAGAACACCATCATTATTTATCTCTGCGCGTTTGAGCTGTGCATTTGTCGATGGCCCTGGGAGTTGAGCTAGTAGGGCAGTGGCCTGGGTCCAAAGTAATAGAAGTAGCAAAAAAACATTTTTTTAGTGTAGGCTTTTCCTTGCTCAAGCCTGCCTACTACAATCACCAGTGCTTGAAAGGAAAAGTGAATAAAAACATAGGAATTGGAAAGTTTCGTATGGTACTACTTTTCATGAATTTGGTGCAAAGGAATGGAGCAAAGGAAAACTGTATGATTTGTTCCTTTAGTGTCTCCTTGAAAGAAAAACCGTAGGAATTTTAATTTCCACTTGTCCTCCTTTTCAAATTCCTATTCATGAAGCACAATACTAAGAGATAGTAGCATAATAGCATTATAACCGTACATTTTCTTGTGGTTTGACTTAATCTCACCATGATTCTTTGCATCCTGAGATTTTCCAATTCTTGTGAACCAAACACCCAGATTGGCAGAAATCCTGTATTTTTAAATTCTCTGTTTTGCACGTGCATTCCTATTCTGTTCCTGTCTATTTCCTATCCCTGCATTGTTAGAATCCTCAAATTCATACAAGCCCTTACACAATTACTGCTGTTACAGATATGTGTCAAAGAAAACCTTGTGTGGTTTGTCTTGCTCCTGCGGTGTTGTGTTCCACCCAGCTCAGCTGCTCCAACGACGGAAGGGTTAACCACAGCAGGGATCCGCTCTCCTGACTGTCTTTCGCCGCCTCAGATCTTCTTCCCCACCGCTGGCAGCCACGACAACTGCATTACCATCATCAACTGAGCAAATGACCTTGAGGACTACACGGGTCCGCAAGAGAGGTCGCACTCTTCCGTGTCTGCTTACATTATGCATCGCTTAATATGATGACATGCTACTTTATCATCGTGTTCACCTATTAGACTCTGAGTCAGGTCCAAACTTATGCTAAAATTTGAGTTTTTAAATGGTTGTGGGGTACATATTCGGGCAGCAATCAGTACTATCCGGTTAATCTGGGGTGTCTACTATGAGTTTCATGTTGGGTGCAAACAAACATTAAAGGAGCCATTATCTGTATTTGTTAACTAAAGCTATTATCTGCCTGCTATCATTGGTTTTGGGTCTATCCACAGTTTGCTACCATCACTCTGGATTTGTGCATGCACTCCTTACATAATCTCAATATGTTTTATTCCTATGCATGTCAGTTATTGTACACAATGAAACTGAACATGTAGAGCAAAAGAGACGAGCCTTGCGTGGCAATAAAATTTCATGCAGACGTCGCTCCATGGTGGGCGCAAAGGCAACCCCCCTCCACCCATTTCGGATCGTAATCAAGAGGAAGATAACAATTCTGAGGGGGATTCAGAAGCAGAAGACCACTTCTATTTACCCCATGAGGTCTTCGCTCTAACTTGGCATGCTGATGTTGGTAATATCATGCATATGGTGCCTTGCATTGCTTACTGTATACATCAAAGATGTAATCTACTTAGTTTAGACATGCTTTGTGTCAATGCCATCTCTTTAGTTTCTTTATCGTATATGTGAATCATGCAATGCCATCTTGTTTAGCTAGGCATCATATATGTGAATTTTGCAATGCCACCCTGGTTAGCCAATTATCTTATATGTGAATTATATCATGACATCATTTTTTATTACGTGTTAAACTTGTCAACAATTTTAGTACATTCAATTACTCTTCCTGTGCATCAGCCATTCGGCACGGTCATGGAAAAATCTGGAGTGGAAACAAGGTCTTTAGAGCAGACAATGCTATCTGACGAAGCGCATGTCTTGTTGGTTACAAATAGCTCCTCAGAGGAGGATTCAGAGATAGATGACCAGTCCTATTGCCCCCCCGAGGTGCATGCTCTAACTTGGCAGGGTTATGTTGCTCATATCGTGTGTATGGTATCTTGCATTGCTATGTCATTTTCTTAGTTTAGACATGCTTTGTGTGAATGCCACCTGTTTAGTGTCTAATTACCATATATGTGAATTATGCAATGCCATCTTGTTGCAAGACATTATATATGTGAATTATGCAATGCTATCTTGTTGCAAGACATTATATATGTGAATTATGCAATGCCATGCTGTTTAGACAAGCGTCATAGATGTGAATTATATCATGTCGTCCTTTTTTTTGTATTTCTAATTGCTTTTGTCGACAATGTTTGTATATTCAACTGCTCTTCCTGTGCATCAGCCATTTGAATTGGTGATGGAGAAATCTGGAGTGAAAACAAGGTCTTCAGAGCAGACAATGCTACCTGCTGAAGCAGATATCTTGCTGGTTATAGATAGCTCTTCATAGGAGGATTCAGAGGCAGATGACCAGTCCTATTATCCCCCTGAGGTGTATGCTCAAACTTGGCAGGGTTATATTACTCATATCATGCATATGTTGTATTGCAGTGCTTAGTTTTTACATCATATACATGATATTGAATGCCATCTCCTTAGTTGACACATCATATATGCGATTGCCCTGTGCTCACTTCCTTAGTATATAAATCATATATTTGAATTATATCATGATGTTTATATAGACAACATGTATCTGAATTATGGCATGCCAACCCATTTTCTAAAGACATAATATAGTTATATCATATCATCATATTTACATATTCATCATATTTTGAATTATCTCATTCTATCCGTGAATTATATCATGCCATCATGTTTCCATCGACGGCATGTTTGTGATTTATGGCACGCCAACCACTTTAATAGACACATCGTATAGTTATATCATGTCATCCTGTTTACATAGTCATCATATTTTGAAGTATGTCATTCTATCCTGTTTAGTTAGCCATCATACATGTGAAATTGTGTCATGCTATCCTGTTTAATTAGCCATCATATATGTGAAATTATGTCCTGCTATTCTGTTTGGTTAGACAACATAAATGTGAATTATTTCATGCCCTATTTTCTTCCCTACTATCCATTACACCTGTCTATCTTACAATGTCTGTACAGTCAATTACTTTACTTGTTTATCATCCATTTCAATTGGAGGGGGTGATGGCAGTATCTGTGGGAGTAAAAACACGGTCTTCAGAAAAGATCGTGCTACCTATCGATGGAGATAGAACCACGGTTGTACTTGCCCAAGAACATGCCCCACCACACATAACCCAGCCTCATGCAGATTGTACCCCTACCCAGTTGGACAGAGAACCAGCTACACCCCTTCTAACCCCAACCCCAGCAGATAGTAACCCAGTTCCCGTTGACACAGCACCGTCTCCACCACAGAGCACCCAAACACGAGCAGTTAGTAAGGCAACTGCAGTGCCCAAAGCACGAGGACCACCACTCCGAACCCCAAGTCAACGCTTAAAGCAGAAGAAGAATTGTTCTCAGGTCTGGTTCCGTAGCTATGGTTCATACTACTTTGCTCTTGCATCACTGTATTTACTCATACCAACTAATTTCAAATTTGAAGGATGCAATTGAAACTCCAATGGCGCAACAGGTATGTTTTAAACTTGTTTCTTTAACGTGTTTGCTGTTGTAACTTGATCTATGTTGATTTCAGTTTCAATAGAATAAACAGTTATGTTCTCATGCCATGCACATTACAAGTGTTGTTATTGCTGTGTAGTTTCCCACACTTATATTCTGTCTATGTTGCTTTGTCTTAAATAGATATGATTCGAACTATATCTATCTTGATTTGGCAACATAAACTAGAATGATATAGACCATACAGTGACCATACTACATAGATATATGTTTGTTTCATGCTGTTATCCTGTCCACCTTACTACTGAACTGGTTTACCAAAATGAGTTTCATATACTACATTGTAAACTTGTGATGTGTTTGTTTGTTTCTCTTTAAGAACGCGGATAAAATATTGGAGAAGAGTACTCTGTTATGCAATGGTAAAGGAAGTAATGCATATAAGGTTCAAGATAGTGAGACATCCCTGTTGGTCTCCAAGAAAGCTGATAAAAACTATATTGAAGACACAAAGACAACCCCAAAGTCCTGTCTTGATGTAGTGTTCGAGTTACTGGCTACTACTGCTGGCACCAGCTCTTCGAACTCGCTGCCTGAATCGGTTCGTCTTCTTGAGTCTCAACTTCAAGTTGAAAGACATGGATCAGATGTTATGCGACAGGAAGCCGAAGGACTGAGGAAGTCCTTGCAGAATTCACATGCATACTTTCTGGTGCAATAGCAAGTGCTGGAAGATTTAAGCGCCAAACAAGAGAAAGTTAATAAGCTTGCTAAGCATCTTGCCAGCATTATGGGTACCCAGGATATTGTTTCTTGAGCTCTTCTGAAGTGGTTTCAGTTCTGGACTTGTTTTGCTGCGGCGTTTATATGCTGCTTTGTTCCCTATATTTGCACTAGTGGCGAACTTTGATGCCCAGTGGATGTAATATGTGTAATAGCCATGATAGCCTAGCGTAAGTTGCTTGCTTATTTATTTCCTTATTGTCTTGTTTATTTGTTTTTTCTTGTAGCCAGTGTAGTTCTTTTTCCGCGGTTTGCTAGTGGCCGCAATAACCTATTTTTTAAAACTAGGCCACAATAACCATGGGCTACATATTTACTGTAGTTAACATGGGCCTCCTACGGGCCGTAGAAACAATGGGCCTTCTACAGGGTGTAGAAACAATGGGCCTTATACGGGCCGTAGACACAATGGGCCTTCTACGGGTCATATCATCAATGGGCCTTCTCCGGGCCGTATGATCGGTTGGCCAAAAATGGGCCAATAACAGACCACATTATGGTCGTAAATGGGCTAGAGTTGAAATCGTCCGTTCATGGGCCGACGATAACGGGCCATCGTTAATCGGCCGAATTTGATGGCGCTATGAAAACGGCCCAACGTATTAACGGGCCACAAACGGGCCGACTGTAACCACGGGCTGAATTTGTCCCACAAGCAGAAAATGACAGTAACGGGCCGTAAGTAAACGAATGCTGGAAATGAGCCCAAGAATAAATGGGCCTTGAGAAGGCCGAAAGATAACATGGGCTGGAAACGGCCCAACGGAATAATGGGCCGTTAATGGGTATAAAGTGATACACTGTTCATTACGGGCCAGTTTTACCATGTGCCGTTAATGGGTATAAAGTGATACACTGTTCATTACGGGCCAGTTTTACCACGGGCCGTTAATGGGCCAAGAGTTAGTAAGGGCCTCATATGGGCCGAAAGACGTCATGGGCCATACATGGGCCGGAAGTTAAAATGGGCTGGAATTATATTGGACGGCCCAGATGACGATACTGGGCCTAATTCGGATAGGCCGTAAACGGGCCCTCGGTTAGTGGGCTGTAAATGGGCTGTATGCGAACAGGCCGTTAACAGGCTTGCCGTGGGCCGGCCCGCCACCTTTTGACCAAGTCAAAAGGGCCGGCCTTTTCACAGGAATGGGCCTCTGTTGGGCCGTGCCACGTGTCGACGTATCATAGGCGCTTTGGGTCCAATGAGTGGATGACATCTGTCCCAACGGTGAGCCGACACGTGTTTCCTCCAGCCAATGATGATTTTACACGTGGAAAATTCCCATTGGTCGAAGCTGTTAATGGGTTATCGGATCCAAAACTGGACTCGATAGCTTAACGGCGTTCCGTTACGGTGGATGCCACGTGTCGTTCACCCTTGACGAAAGCACTTCTGTGACGCGCGATTTATCGTCATGGAAGTGGACACTTCCGTGATGATAAACTTGGTAATGTCATGGAACACTTCTATGACAACACAGGTATGACTATCTTGATTCTGTCTTAAATTTGTCATGGATGTACATGCATGATAGAAAACGTGACCTACTATGACAAACACGTATCATCATGGAAGTGTATTTTTTTGTAGTGTAAAGAGACAATCATCCTACAGAGCACATCGATTTTGCCCATTATCTTCACAAGCTCTTTCACCTCCTCATTGTTGTCAAGGCCGTTCAGCAGCTGTTGCTTGGCCATGATCAGAGGAACTGCATCTTTAACCTTCTGCTCTGCATCTTCCTCTTCTGCCGTTCCTTCAGTTACTTGTCCAACACCCCAACCTACTGGTATTGGGATTCCTCGGCTAACCAAATAATCAGAGTAGTTGTGTTCCCCAACATCAGCAACTTCCCAGAAATACAAATCACACGAATCTTCCCTTTTCTGCACAAATCAAATTGGAAGATCATCAACCAAACTATTAAAAATATCAGCAACTGAAAGCAGCAGAACAACACTTAAACATATTATTACCCCATGATTCGGGCATTTGTAGAAGACTCGGCCAGGGTTGAGGATTGTGGTTGAGACGCGACGGATGACTCTGCGTAATTTGCAGCAGTGGCACCACACCAATGGCAGCGGGTTGCGATGAGCATCCGGCTGCGGTGCGTGTGCCGGAGGGGTGTGATGAGACCCACAGGCGATGGTACTGGTGGTGACTTGGTGCATATCTGGTTGTTGCCTGCTGAAGAGCAGGTGGATGAGCAGCCAGCGGACATGGTTGTTGCGGCCAGAGCTTCTGATGCTAGGCAGAGTAAGTAGAGAAGAGGAGAAGCGAACGCTGGATATGTCAGTTTCATTACTTGCAAAGTAGCATAGCACCATATATAGTCATAGTCTAGGTTTGGATTCGAACCAGCTACAGGAGCACGTCTCTCTTTTTTCTAAAACTCAGCAATGTCTCTTTACTGGTATACTAGCTTGTTCTGTACGCCTTCTCAAGTCTTTGATTTTCTTTCTTTTCTTGTGAGGAAGGAGGGAGGACCAAATTGAGATTTCCTGGGACTCGAACCCAAACCCGTCGGTTGAAAACCAAGGGTGCTAGTCACTTATGTGGCGAACGTTCCCTGGGAGGAGGACGGCAGACGAACGCATTTTCCTCACAGTTTTAGTTGCGACGCAAGATCAAACGGTCGCAGTTTCGGGAATGTTATCAGGCGAACGAGCCCGGTTTTTCTTTTCTTCCTCTATTAAAAAAGTATGCTACTTGGTGTCAGCTTAGTCAACAAACGATTGTGCCAACCTTGACCGTTGGATTGACATTCAACGTCTGTCGTGTTTCTTCAGTCTCTTCTTCCTCTAGCCGCCAAAGCCAAACCAGCACCAGCGGGACCGCCTGCTCCCGCCTCCCACGGCTGGCTGGGCTGCCGCGCACGCATCATGGCCACATTGCACCCTAAAACTCTGCGCATCTTCCCCAGCTCCTGTTCGTTCCCGTCCGAGGCCTCACCATCGTCCTCCGCCTTGGTTCGCTCGCCGTGGTGCCGCCCTCCAGTGTTGTCAACATGGTCAACAACCGAGAGGAATAAGGAGATGACTGTACATGGTGTGGATGACAGTAGGGACCCAGCAGCGCGTGTAGTAATTTTGTTTTTTGTGACAGAGAAGGGTATCAACTAGGTTGTTCGGGAGCCGTGGCCCGTCTAGCACATGACCAGCCCAGTTTGTTTTTTTTACTTTCTGAAAATGGCTAGCCCAGCTATTTTGTTTTTTGCAGAATAACCAACGTAGGCCTACTTGTTTTTCTACGCCCTGCTGGGCCGGAAATGTTTCAAGACGAGGAGGGAAGCATTTTGCCCAGAAAATAGGCTATAAGTAATAAGAAATGGGCTATAAGTAATATTAAATGGGCTATAAAATGAAAAAATACAACAAACACAACAATTAGTTCCAAAATACTTCTTTCTTTCGAATTTCAATATTTTAAATTTCAATGTTTTTGTGCGGGTAAAATTTCGTTGGATTTGAATTAAGGTATGTTTAGTTTTTAAATTAATTTGAATCTGGCTAGAAATTTCAGACTGTATGCTATTTGGGACAGATCTGGAGGCTGACTTGTGGGTCTACTAGGTTGACGTGTACGAAAGGCTTTGTCAACTTAGTCCACAAACGATTCTAGCAGCAGTGACCGTTGGATGTTAATCCAATGGCCGTGCTGCTTCTTCAATATATGATCTTCTTGCTCCAGCCGCCCAAACCAGCACCGGTGGGACTGCCTGCTCCCGCCTCCCGTGGCCGGTTGTGCTTGTCGGATCACGGGTTCTGGCAAAACCCTCAAGGTTCGAACACCGGGGTGCGCGCAAAGATTTCCTCCCTACCGATCCACGCCCTAGCTCACTAAGATCTCGCGGACGAACTCGACGAACTCACAACACAAAGACACAAGATTTATACTGGTTCGGGCCACCATTGTGGTGTAATACCATACTCCAGTGTGTGGTGGTGGATTGCCTCTTGGGCTGATGATGAACAGTACAAAGGGAAGAACAGCCTCCTGAGGTTGAGGTGTTCTTGTGCTTGGCGAACTTGTGTTGGTGAGATGCCTCTCAATGAGCTGTTTTTGAGATGCCTCTACTGTGGTGGCTAGTTCTACTTATATAGGCCGTGGTCCTCTCCCCAAATATTGAGCGGGAAGGGAGCCAACAACGGCCAATTTGAAAGGGGACAGCTAGTACAGCTTATCCTGACAAAAGCGGTCTTCGCCTGCGAAAAGCTCTGGTAGTGACACCGTCTTGGGCTCCATGGTGACCTCCGTCCTGCTGGCCTTGGTCTCGTTGCATGGATATGGAAACCTTTGCTTGATGCCTCGGTACTCCGCGCCTGCGCTTGCCTCCTTAGCACCAAAGAGGAAACAAGGACGCTGGCGCCCGCCTGATCTTGATCGTCATGGCTCACATCACAAGAGCCTCAAGAGGTTTGCCCTGCCTTGATTTCTCCGCTCCTCGTGAGGCAGCCTAGTGAGGCCGCTCCTGAGGAGGTCTTGCATCGTCCGCCTCGCGAGGCTTGGCCCTCGCGAGGGCCTTGAATGCCTTGTTGATGAAGATGGGTCGTAAAGGCCTGCAGCACAGCCACGCCGTGGGCCGCAGGCAGGCAAGTCTGGGGACCCCCGTTCCCAGAACGCCGACAGTAGCCCCCGGGCCCAAGGCGCGCTCGGGCTTGGCTTTGAGGCGAAGCCAAAGGTCAAGCGCGGAGCGCCGCAGGCCCCAAAAGTCTGCGGCCTTGGTCAACGCGTGGCGGTTGATTGGACGTGGGCGTCTCCCCTTCCCCATGCTGCCTTGGAATCCGCCTAGCTATGCGGCCCCCGCAACCTACACAGTTATTCTTCCATCGCGCACGCCTTGCTTCCCCAATCCCTCTGCTTTCTCGAGACTTTGCTCCTCCTCCCCAATCTGACCTACACCCTGCCCGCTTCGTCGCCATGGCACCGAAACAAGCAGACAAGGGGAAGAAGCCCTTGTCTTCGCCAAGTGCGCCTCCGGCTGTCAAGCCTACGGTCGGCCGATCCTTGGTGCTCCACGATGAGGCCATGGACAAGGTGCGTCCAATGCTCGCTTATAGCTTCAACGAGTGGGGGGAGACGGTGGCTTGGCCTGCGTCCCGCGCTCGCATTGCCCGGGCAGCCACCGAGGTCCCAATCTTCATCGATGCCCTTTGGGCTGGCCTGATTCCTCCTTTTCCGCCTTCTTCAATGCGGTGCTTGAGCATTATCAGATCCACATGCTGCATCTTGACCCTCAATCCGTGACTCTCCTTGCTGTCTTCGCCTTTGCGTGTGAAGCCATGGTGGGCATTGCTCCTTCTGTGGCCCTTCTCCGCCATTTCTTCTCATTGCATCTGACTGATCCCCGGCAAAGCTCGGGGTGCATGAGCTTCTAGGCCGTGGCTGCGACGGCGGGCGCGGGGATCGACTTTGAGCTTCCTCCCTCCACGAGCAAGTTTCGGACACGGTGGTGTTTATTGACGCCGGTGTGCTCAGCCCCCTGCTGCACGCCTCGTCAGCGCCTGCTGTTTCGCACTCCGGCTGGGGCCACAAGAGGCTTGCGAGCCCCCGTCTTGTCCCCGTCTGGCTCAGGCTGAGGAGGTTGAAGGACCATGGCGTGACCACACCTATGGTGGTGAAGGAGTTCATCAAGCGTCGGGTCGCTCCGCTTCATCGCCATTCTCGCCCGATGTGGACTTTGCTCAGCAGTCAGGACCATATGAGGTTTCAGGAATCCGGGCTCCCCCTTGGGACGCGGCAAACGGTGCTCGAGGTCCTGACAGGTGTCCCTTCGCCGGACGACTTGCGTGGGAAGAACTGTCTGCTGTACAGCTGCAAGAACAAGGTTGAATTCGCAGGGAGCATGCCTTCCTTTGACGAGTGGGGACTGCGCCCGGACGGCCTGGTGGGGTCCCGTGAGAACCCTGTCAGCGTGGTTCCCTTCTTCATCGCCTGCGCAGAGCTCGTCCCAAATGTGGGTGCAGGGGGACGAGCACCGCCAGTGGCTGGCGGCACGAGTGCTGATGTGCGGACGCCGCCTGGGGCTCCTGGGGATCGTCCTCAGGAACCCGTGATTCTGGGACGTTGGTCGCTGAGACGATGCAGCACGCGGCTCCCAAGGCCGAAACTCCGGAGGCCTCGGGACGTCGCGGTGAGACGGCACCCGGCTGTTCTCCGCAGCCAGGCACCCCTGAAGTTGTTCTCTCGAGCACTTCTCCGGCTGCACCCCGTACTGGCCGCCATGTTCAGCACTTCGGTCGGCTTTGTGTGGACTTCGAGGAACTCCGCAAGAGGAAAGGATCTCCGGGTGGCAGCGGTATCTTCGGGCCATTGAAGCGACAAAAGTACATCGTCGTCGACGAGTAAGTACTGCACCTTGTGATTTCTTGATTGCTGCTTTCCTTCCTGACGCTGGCAATTCAGGACCCCTTCTGCCAGGGCCATTAAGTCCCCTGAGAAGCAATCCCCGCCTTCCTCGGCACTCCCGTCGGCCTCGAACATCCTGAGCCTGCATGCCGTGCCTGGAGCTGGGTCGGCTGAGGGGGTGCGCTCACCTTCATGGCGCTTTGAATCTGCGGCTCCGTCGCCTTCCTCCACCGCCTGGCTTGGAGCTTGGCGGGCGTTCCCTGGACTCCTCCTCTGGTCATGGACAACAGCTGGTTGGCTTCGGCCTTCAGCTCCTCCTCAAGTAGCGGGCCCCGATAGGCCGGGGCCCCTCGTGAGGTCGGGCCGGCACCTGGAGCGGCACCAGCCCCCAGCCCCCTGCTGAGAGGGGGTGCGCCGCTTCACGTCCCGCCTGCAGCCCCCGTGGCGGAGGACGAGGCGGGGCGTGCGCTGGAGTTCAAGCGTGGGCGAAGCGTCGTTCGTCATGAGCTCTTCCAGGAGGCGATGGGAGCGGTGAGCCGACTCGGTGAAGAACTCGCGGGTGTCGACTCGCGCCTTGAGGATGAGGGTCTTCGGCTGGTGGAGGAACGGCGTAAGCTGTGGGTGGCGATCAACCTTGGTCGCTGAGGGAGTCCTGGACTAAGGGGTCCTCGGGCGTCCGGCCTGTTATCCTTTGGGCCAGACTGATGGGTTGTGAAGACATGAAGACTGAAGACTGTACCCGTGTCCGGATTGGACTCTACTTGGCATGGAGGGCAAGTTAAGCGACCAACTACAAAGATTCCTTCTTATGTAACCGACTCCATGTAACCCTAGATCTCTCCGGTGTCTATATTAACCGGAGGGCGTAGTCCGGATAGGCAGATACACATTACCATAGTCATACAGGCTAGACTTCTAGGGTTTAGCCATTACGATCTCGTGGTAGATCAACTCTTGTAACACTCATATTCATCAAGATCAATCAAGCAGGAAGTAGGGTATTACCTCCATAGAGAGGGCCCAAACCTGGGTAAACATCGTGTCCCCCGTCTCCTGTTACCATCGATCCTAGACACATAGTTCGGAACCCCCTACCCAAGATCCGCCTGTTTTGACACCGACATTGGTGCTTTCATTGAGAGTTCCACTGTGCCGTCGGCAAAGGGCTCGATGGCCCCTTCGATCGTCAGTAATGACGTTGTCCAGGGAGAAACCTTCCTCCCCGGACAGATCTTCGTATTCGGTGGCTTCGTACTGCGGGCCAACTCGCTCGGCCATCTGGAGCAGATCGATAGCTACGTCCCTGGCCATCAGGTCAGATTCGGAAGCTTGAACTATGTCGCGGACATCCGTGGAGACTTGATCTTCAACGGATTCGAGACCGCGGCCACCGCTCCCCTTCACCCCGATGAGCATGGCTTAAACCTGTCATCGGGCCCCATCCAGGAGATAGCTCCTGCAACAGCTCCGGCGTTAGATCTGGAGCAGATCGAGTCATCCGAAGATGGGAAGCTCAACCCCATCATGGAGGCTGCTGATCCCGTGGCGTTGGAGCCGCACACAAATTCTACTTCATATGATATTTGCATCAACGAAGCCCCGGACTCGTCTCCGGTGAGAAGTTCCGAACCCTGCGAGTCCGCGGATACCGAACTCAATCGGTTGTCGATCTTCAAGTTGAGTGCCGCAGATGTCTTCCAACACTCACCCATGGGCGACGTACTAAGCACACTAAAAAACCTATCCCTGGCAGGTGACTCGCCGCCGAACTATGTTCGGTCCGAACTTGCGGCGGGTGATGGAGGATTTTGCTTCCCACCCGCCACCCACTTCATAGCCACTGTCGAAGACCCAACCAACACGCTTGACCCCGGCTCCGAAGACATCGACGGTATGGACGACGATGAGGGGCAAGGCCAGAACTCACCATCCGCTAGACGCGGGATGGCCACTTCCTGGTATGACGTATGTATGGTAGACATATCCAACAATGATCTCGACGATGACAAGGAGGATCCAGTTGAGGATAAACCTCCCGGCACACAATCCGAACACCAGCGCCCCCAGCGCTGCTCTCAGTCATGTCGCTCAAGAGAAAACAATACTAGCACCGGAGATGATAACACTCCGGACAACGAAGACCCTGTTGAGGTAGGATCCGAACAGGAGGAACAGGAAAGCGGGCAAGATAGCCCCGATGAACAGGTCATATATGGAGATTCGGAGGATAGTAATTATCTTCCACTCTCCGAGGAAGAGGAGAGCCTCAGCGACGAGGATTTCATCGTGCCTGAGGAACCTCTCGAGCAGGAGCGCTTTAAACGCCGGCTAATAGCCACGGCAAGGAGTCTAAGGAAGAAGCAGCTGCAGCTTCAAGCGAGCCAAGATTTGCTCAATGATAGATGGACCGAGGTCCTGGCCGCCAAAGAATACAGCCTTAGCGGCCCATACAAAAGCCCCCCAAGTGCAGGTGGCTCCCTCAACACGATGGCGGGGCGCTGGAGCCCGCATCACCATCGAATAATGCGGTAGGTCGACCACAGTTCAGTCCGGATAAAGCAGCAGCCCAAGCAAAACACCATACCACCCCACCCGGCCATAAAAACAAGAACAAAACAGCTCGGGGGAACACTCGCGACATCCACCAAGGCTGGGAGGGTAGAGCAGGACACACAAGACCGATGTACAGAGTCGTGGAGATATGCCCCGGCCGACGATGATGGTCACTTAGTCGGACACAACAGACCCGACCGCGCCCGGCCCGAAAGCCGCAAACGGCATCCACCGGAGGTGCTTCACAGTGTGGCCCAACATAGAGGAGCCGCACACCCTCTCTGCTTCACTGACAAGGTAATGGAGCATGAATTTCCAGACGGGTTTAAACCCATTAACATCGAATCATACGATGGAACAACAGATCCCGCGGTATGGATTGAGGGTTTCCTCCTCCATATCCACTTGGCTCGCGGAGACGACCTTCATGCCATCAAATACCTGCCTCTCAAGCTCAAAGGGCCAGCACGGTACTGGCTAAACAGTTTGCCAGAAAATTCTATTGGCAGCTGGGAAGATTTGGAAGACGCCTTTCGAGACAATTTCCGAGGAACATATGTCCGGCCGCCAGATGCCGACGACTTAAGTCATATTGTCCAGCAGCCCGGCGAGTCAGCCAGGGAGCTCTGGACCAGGTTCTTAGTCAAAAAGAACCAAATCGTCGACTATCCGGACGCGGAAGCCCTCGCGGCCTTCAAACATAGCGTCTGGGATGAATGGGTAGCACGTCACCTCGGCCAGGAAGGACCCAAATCCATGACATCCCTTACCGCTCTAATGACTCGTTTTTGTGCGAGAGAAGACAACTGGCTCGCTCGTAAAAGCAACAACTCCAGCGACCCGGGCACTTCTGAAATCCGAGACGGCAATGGCAAGCCACGACGAACCGAACACAACAGTCGCAATAACAATGAAAGATCACGCGACATAGCGGTCAACGCCGGATTCAACAATCGAAAACACGGTCAATGGAAGAAGCCACTGAAGGCAAACAACGACGGACCATCCACCCTTGACAGGATATTGGACCGACCTTGCCAGATCCACGGCCACCCTGATAAGCCAGCTAATCATACCAACAGAAACTGTTGGGTCTTCAAGCAGGCATGCAAGCTCAACGCCGAACATAAGGGGAGGAGGCCACCAGGCGATAAAGACGACCGACCGGCTCACCAGCCGAAAACTAGGGGCTAGAAACAGTTTCCCTCTAAAGTTCGACCACTCCCGGAACGGAAATAGCAGTTCGGCTTCCGCCACCCACCTCCTATACTGGCAAGATTTACCCCGCGCGTACATCACTACGCACTCAAGATACCATGGGCATCGGCGGAAGCACAACACGGACAACCCCGCAAACATTCCCGTAATGTTTTTTATCTGTTTTCTTTTTTCCTTTCTTTATTTATCATCTCTTAAAAACAGGTGACGACAAGGACAACATTTACAATGGACTCTATCGAAGTTCGGATCCGCACACTCACCTGAGGGACTACTTCCGTTAAGGATTCCCTTCCCCGAGGACGGGTGACGCAGACGTGCGACAGGAGGTCCAAAATAACTTTTTGTAGACCGCACTCTTTATTTTGAGCCTGTACTATGCCTTTTTTCCTCCGTTCCCGACCCCGAGCATGTCAAATAGCCGGGTTTGTGGTCTTATATATATATATATATATATATATATATATATATATATATATATATGAATTTATTCTTGGCATATCACTCCGCTCCCAGTAAAACTTTATCCGAACTAATCTTCCATACTCTTTCAACAATGAGTACGGCCTTAACGGCTGCTTTATAGATGCACCTCGGCATCATCTGCCAGGGGCTCGGTATGGGAACAAATGAGTTGCCAGTAAAAGTCCGAACTGCTCTAAAGCGCACTTCGGCGTCGCAAGTTTGGCCTTATATGCATCAGCTCCGAATCATTGTCTTGGGTCAATAGTTGGGTTGCCCGGCTCCTGTGCTTGCTACCCTACGTTCCGCTCTATCGGCTAGGGTAGTAAAGGGAGAACTACTGCGATTGTGCCCTGGCCTAAACCGGATGAGCACCTTAGTAGAGAAAGCCGAAAACTGACTGTCATGATGCGGCGAGAGCTGGTCAACCACATGACGACTTATTCAAATCTTTCGTGATTCTCCGTGTCACACGAGGGATCTTTTTCAGATCAACATATGTAAGGCACCATATTATAATGCGCCGTATACATACCAGGGGCTATGTCGTAGCCCCACCATAAAACTCCTATGGCTAAGTGATAGTGTTAACGCCCTATAGTCCGATTGCCTGGTTCGCCGCATTATCACCTCCTTCAAGGACCAAGACGTTGGATAAAGAGTGATTATATGCTTTTCCGAACACCCACGTACTTCCTACGAGGGTGCTGAAGCCGGCGACTGGAAAACTTTCAGATTACATTAAAACGGCCGCACAGGAGGAACACAAAGCTCTCGAGCAAAACATGAAAATAGATTAACTATAAAGTTGTCTGTTACAACCATTCTACACATCACTCGAACATTATGTCTTTCGAGCATTGACCCTCTATCAAGCGGGCGGCCTCTAGGACGTCTTCAAAATAGTGCTCCGGCTCATAACGGTCCTTGCCCTTGGGTGGACTCCTCGCCGCAACATTGATGGCCTTCATCTTTCCCCAGAATGTTTTGACTCGGGAAAAGGCCATCCGTGCACCCTCAATGCACGCCGACCGCTTCACAGCGTCGATATGTGGCACCGCGTCAACAAGCCGCCGCACCAGGCCAAAATAACTACTCGGAATAGGCTCACTTGGCCACAACCGGATTATGATGTTCTTCATGGCGTCGCCGGATATCCTATGAAGCTCGGACCATTGGGACATCTGTTCATTCAGCAACAGAGTGCGCTTTGATGCGCCAAATTGTGACCAGAAAAGGTTCTCCGTTGCATACCCCTCTTGCGCTTGGTAAAATTGCGCCGCATCGGAAGAACTCTTCGGCAAGTCCAAAAATTCTGCCGGAGAACTCCAGACCTGGTTCAGCTGAGCATAGTCCGGATCGCCAAACTTAGTCTGAAGCAAAAAGGGCTTACCGGCCGCTATCTCTTTAGACTGCCGAATCTCTTCACGAGCTGCCCTGGATTCAGACTGAGCTTCACTCGCCTCTCATAAGGCCTTATCAAGTTAAGCCTTTTTGGCTTTATTCTCCTTCTCAAGATATTCACAGCGGCTGGCAGTATTCTTCAATTCAAGCGCCAGTGTGGATACCTTTTCCTCATTTTGGCGCCGAGCTGTTTGTTAGGCTCTTAAATCAACCGATGCCTTTTCGGCAGCCGCATTGCTACACCGGGCTGCTCCTTCGCCCGGGCTAGTTCCGCCCGAAGAGCTTCGATGGCGGCAGCACCATCTGCCTTCATGCACATTTCATACAAAACTCTTTTCAGCGTCAGGCTTAAATTACAAGAACATTGGTGTAAGGAATGCTCGAAATACGTACCTTGCGAGTCGTCAAGACGCCTGTTGATCAATGCAATGTCATCCTCCGCAATATCCAGCTTTCGCTGCAGTCCGGCCACTTCCGTATTTCGGGTAGCTGCAGGAGGGGAGGCGGCCTGTATTCCAAGTTAAATCAAGGTTAGTACCTGAGCATATCTTTTTGATCCTCCGATCGCTTCCTTTGGAAGGCAATCCGAGTCTTAGGGGCTACTGCATATACAATAGGTTCATTCTGTCAATAAAGTTCAATTGGCAAAATTACATCAAAAACCTCAAAACCTCTTAGAAGGCTCGTGAAGGCCTCGTTCAATCTGCTCTTTGCGGATAGAACCTTTTCGACCACCGTAACCATCAAGGCGCGGTGCTCCTCTGAGATGGACGCTTGTCGCAGCATGTCCGTCAGTATTTCCGGCGCTCCTGGGTCTTCGGAAACCGCCGCCGAGGGACGGCATTCCTTTGAAGGAACCCGCTTTCTCGCCTCCAGAATCGTCTCCGGCTGTAACCCGGACAGTTCGGTGCCGTCTTTCCTGATTCCCGAACCCTGAGTGACAGAGGCACCACTTTCGGGAAATGCCTTCTACCTTTCCGGCACTACTTGTCGATCTGGAGGAGCCCTCTGGGACGATACCTCAGAATCATCCGCCCTGTTGGGCGAGGAGGCTGGAGAAGGCGTATCACTCTCCATCATCTCTTGAAGAAGGTCTCCCGAGGAGGAGGACGATTGAGAAGCACCAGGCGTTAACCTGCGAGGATGTACATATGCCAGATGATTACTTCATTAATAGGAAAAGAATGAGGTGAGTTTGAAGTGGCTCAGCTTCACTTACGGATTGGCCAGAGGTTTGTCCTCATTATAGAGCTCTGCGGCAACATCGCTTGCCCGGCCCAAGCGCCCGACGATGGCGTTTTTGTTGGGGAACATAGTAATTTCAAAAAAATTCCTACGCACACGCAAGATCATGGTGATGCATAGCAACGAGAGGGGAGAGTGTTGTCCACGTACCCTCGTAGACTGACAGCGGAAGCGTTATCACAACGCGGTTGATGTAGTCGTACGTCTTCACGATCCGACCGATCAAGTACCGAATGTACGGCACCTCCGAGTTCTACACACGTTCAGCTCGATGACGTCCCTCAAACTCTTATCCAGCCAAGTGTTGAGGGAGAGTTTCGTCAGCACGACGGCGTGGTGACGATGATGATGTTCCACCGACGCAGGGCTTCGCCTAAGCTCCGCAACGGTATTATCGAGGTGTAATTTGGTGGAGGGGGGCACCGCACACGGCTAAGAGATCTCAAGGATCAATTGTTGTGTCTCTGGGGTGCCCCCCTGCCCCCGTATATAAAGGATCAAGGGAGGAGGAGGCCGGCCCTAGGAGGGGGAGCACCAAGTGTGGAGTCCTAGTAGGACTCCCTAGTCCTTGTAGGATTCCACCTCCCATAAGGAATAGGAAAAGAGGAAGGGAAAAAGAGAAGGAAGGAAGGGGGTGCCCCCCTTCCCTAGTCCAATTCGGACCAGACCAAGGGGAGGGGTGCGGCCACCCTTGAGGCCCTTTTCCTTCTTTCCCGTATGGCCCAATAAGGCCCAATACGTATTCCCGTAACTCTCCGGTACTCCGAAAAATACCCGAATCACTCGGAACCTTTCCGAAGTCCGAATATAGTCGTCCAATATATCGATTTTTACGTCTCGGCCATTTCGAGACTCCTCGTCATGTCCCCGATCTCATCCGGGACTCCGAACTCCTTCGGTACATCAACATACATAAACTCATAATAAAATTGTCATCGTAACTTTAAGCGTGCGGACCCTACGGGTTCGAGAACTATGTAGACATGACCGAGACACGTCTCTGGTCAATAACCAATAGCGGGACCTGGATGCCCATATTGGCTCCCACATATTCTACGAAGATCTTTATCGGTCAGACCGCATAACAACATACGTTGTTCCCTTTGTCACCGGTATGTTACTTGCCCGAGATTTGATCGTCGGTATCTCGATACCTAGTTCAATCTCGTTACCGGCAAGTATCTTTACTCGTTCCGTAACACATCATCCCGCAACTAACTCATTAGTCACAATGCTTGCAAGGCTTATAGTGATGTGCATTACCGAGTGGGCCCAGAGATACCTCTCCGACAATTGGAGTGACAAATCCTAATCTCGAAATACGCCAACCCAACAAGTACCTTTGGAGACACCTGTAGAGCACCTTTATAATCACCCATTTACGTTGTGACGTTTGGTAGCACACAAAGTGTTCCTCCGGTAAACGGGAGTTGCATAATCTCATAGTCATAGGAACATGTATAAGTCATGAAGAAAGCAATAGCAACATACTAAACGATCGGGTGCTAAGCTAACGGAATGGGTCATGTCAATCACGTCATTCTCCTAATGAGGTGATCCCGTTAATCAAATGACAACTCATGTCTATGGCCAGGAAACATAACCATCTTTGATTAACGAGCTAGTCAAGTAGAGGCATACTAGTGACACTCTGTTTGTCTATGTATTCACACATGTATTATGTTTCCGGTTAATACAATTCTAGCATGAATAATAAACATTTATCATGATATAAGGAAATATATAATACTTTATTATTGCCTCTAGGGCATATTTCCTTCAGTCTCCCACTTGCACTAGAGTCAATAATCTAGTTCACATCGCCATGTGATTTAACATCAACAATTCACATCACCATGTGATTAACACCCATAGTTCACATCTCTATGTGACCAATACTCAAGGGGTTTACTAGAGTCAATAATCTAGTTCACATCGCTATGTGATTAACACCCAAAGAGTACTAAGGTGTGATCATGTTTTGATTGTGAGATAATTTTAGTCAACGGGTCTGTCACATTCAGATCCGTAAGTATTTTGCAAATTTCTATGTCAAAATGCTCTGCTCGGAGCTACTCTAGCTAATTGCTCCCACTTTCAATATTTATCTAGACCGAGACTTAGAGTCACACTACTAGGAAAAGGCCTACTAATGGCGCACCTAATTTGGCCATTAATGGCGCATTAGTGGTGCGCCATTAGTAGCACGCCATTAGTATATTTTACTAATGGCGCACCACTGATGGCGCACCCCAGATGCGCCATTAGTATATACAACAGTGCGCCATTAGTATGCCTCCCAGGGGGCCATCTATACCCAGGTGCTTTGGCATACTAATGGCGCACAACAACAAGATGCGCCATTAGTAACTTCGGCATACTAATGGCGCACTGTTTAGTGATGCGCCATTAGTATCCTTTGGCATACTAATGGCGCACTATGATGTGATGCGCCATTAGTATGAATATTAGGTTTTTTTTAAATTTTCTGTTTTTTGCACAGGTTACAAAATGTATAATTGGACAAAATATAGACAGCACACATCAACAACAGATTCATCGAATACAATAGAAGATTAGTCTCTGAATACAATTCATCATTTTAGTCTCCGAATACAATTCATCATATTAGTCTCCGAATTGAAAAGACTGAACAAAGATAGAACATTATATTACAAGTCTCGAGACCGCGAGTTTGTCTTCACATTACAAGTCGATATCGATCATCTAAACTACCATCACATAGAAGAGAGCTGCGGTCATCACGATGAGCATCATCACGATGAAACTCGTCTTCATCCGGTTCCTCCAACGCTCCCTCCCCTCTCCCGCTAGATAGCGGGCGTATCAAGATTTAGCCTCGGCCCTAGTGGCGTACCCTTTGTAACTGTTACCGCTGAATCGGTGAACCTGTCTCCGACACTCCTCCCAGTCGTCGTAGACTCCGGGAACCTTACCCTTGTACACGACATACCACGGCATCGCTATGCAGTAGCCAAACGAAACGTTAGTACCAATTCACAGACAATACATAAGCAATATATAAGTATGCAACAGAACGATCGGAAGAGAAAAGCAAGACATTAATAGCATCGATTACATCTAAGTTGAACGACTCTCGAAACCAAAGAGACATACTACAAGTTCATTAAAGTTTAATTACAACATGAGCCAATCGATGTTTCAGAACTAGACACAGCATCACTGCTTTCGACTCGACTCAAGGGACCGGAGCGTGGATGAAGCCGCCGTCTATCGTGGGAGTCATGAAACAACGGGCGTTGTCAGCCTGCATTTGTAGGATTGTGTCGATGTCACTGTTGGACGGTTGATTTCTGAGGTAGAACTGCCCCGAGGTACGAAGGACATCTTGATGGATGATTTCCACAAACTCCGACTGGATGCGAAAGAATTCTTGTCTGATGTCCGCGTCCTGGATTGCCGACATGCTCGCGGCCCAATCTTTGAGTCTACTCGGTAGTAGTAGTTGATGATGGTCTCGTACGATCGCCCGCATGTGATGGATGGCGTAGTAGGCACCCTTCTGACCGCCAGGCGGCTGCTTGACGCAGCAGAACGTCGTATTGTGCGAGAACACGTGCTTGCCGTATTTACGAATAGGCCTGGTGAAGGTGCCTCCAGATTTGACGTAGCTGGGGAGAACATCATCAAGAACCTTCTTGACATTTGTGTAGTCTACGTTCGACTGACGGTCCGGGTCGAAATACGTGGCCATGGAATATTTGGGGCTTAGGAGGATGAGCGTGCAATGTGTTTCACTGCAGAAAACACGGAATGTTAAAAGAAAAACGATCGAAATCTAAGAATTCATATGTTACGGGGCGGTTGAGGGGAGGACTTACTCGGGAAAGTAAGGCACGAGGAAGTTATCCTTATCTTGGTTTGCCAGAATGACGCCTTCGAGGTAAGAACTCGCGACTTGCCGGTCCCCAGCGCTGCCCAAGATCTTGGCACGCATGTAGAAGGGGTCGACTATCACGATGTCCGGGGTCTTGTCGCGAATGATCCGCATCTCCATACTCAGCGAAAATAGCCGAACGAAGGTGTAGTGCAGCGGATGAAGGTTCAACATAGCGTGGATGTCATCAAACCGCAGGACGATCGTACCCCCGATGGAGTTATCCACAAAGCCCTTGCCCTCTGGCACCTTGGCCGCGAAAACCGGGTATGCCACATCCTTCTCTCGGAGACGCCGCTTCTCCAAAGAAAGAACACTGTCATGCAGACTCCGCATAGCACCGGTTGCAGCATCGAGCATATTTCTCGGTAGCATCGGCCTACCCGCCACATGCACCCTCCTCGAGATATCCGCAGTTGAAGGTGGCCCGTCCTGAGCACGGATCGTACTCGGTGCCGGCTGGCCCGCACCCTTGCTAGTCTTTCTTTTGCGTGCCTTCTTCTTCTCCTGTAATGGGACCGAGTTCTGCTCACAGACCGCCTTCTTGAGTGTGTTGGGGCTGATCATATTTCGCACCTCGCCTATCTGAGGCTCAGTGAAGTCGGCAGCTGGAGGCGTCTCCTGAGAGCTGAACTGCAGACGACGCCTGTTGCAACTTGGCTTCTCCGCGGTACCAGCTAGATCGCACACGTCTTTTGTTGGGTTGGGTTCTTGAGAAGGAGGCCCCATGAAGTCGCCACCGTCCCCATGATCGGCAAAGTACTGATCGACGTTGGCAAATGTATCGTCGTCGTCGTCGTTCTGATCCTGTGCCATATGCATGTTTGGATCCAGTGGCATAGGGATGTCCGGCACCGTTGCGGCGGTCTTGCCATGGGGCCGACTTGGCGCCGGCACGACTGGCGGTGTTGTCTTTGGGGTGGTGTCCCCCGCCCCCAAACGAATCTGGATCTTCGGCCAAAGCAGGGGCCAGCTCAGGCAGGCGCTGAGGGTCATCACGTCATCATCGTCGGCCCCGATGGGTCGAATCGGAGGTAACAACTCGTCGCAGCCTGGCAGCACCCGAACCAGTTGAACCCTAAACAAGTTGGGTGGCATCTGGGTACCGTGGAACAAGGGGTTGCCCGGTTGAACGATTTTGCCGTTGGCGACATCGACCAACTCGTTGTTCACGAAGTGCAGGAGAGTGCACGGAACGTCGGCGGCGCCCTGCGAAAACATGTAGGGCGTTAGGGATGCCCAGTCAAAGGCAAGGAGATGAAGTCCTCGGCCGAGAGAGGCTTAATTAGTTACCGTGATGATGGCGTCGAGCTCGGCTAATGTCGAGGCACCGCCAACGGCGGGCGTGCAGTTGACGGAGGGGCCGCTTGCTGCAGAGGTGCCGGCCGGCGTACACCCGGGTGCATTAAGCTCCCGTGCCGGCGTCGGAGACACCAATGCCGCCTCCGCCGGAGACACCAATGGCCCTGCCATCGCGTTCTGCGAGTTGCTGGCCGTAAAGCTAGGAATCGGGGGCGGCCCCTGTTGGCCGCCCGCAATCCACGCACTAATCCCCTGGATCAAGGTAGGCACAATGGCGGTGATCGTCGCTCCGAGTTGTTGTTGCACTTGCTCTTGGACAATCTCCAGAATCCGCGCCACCTGTGCCCTGAGTTCTTGAACCTCGCGCGCCTGGCTTTCCGAGCTGGTCTTTTTCTCCTTTCGCCCAGCAGTGTTATAGTATGACGACCATTTTGTCGACAAGCCTTTGCTGGCCACACGACCAGCTGACGTCGGCTTACTGAGCTTATCCTTGTTCTTCGTTACATTCAACGCCCTATTTAGAGTGGTGTCCCAAGGGTTGCTCTTAGTCGACCCCGCGCTACTGCTTTCAGTCGCCTGCGGGAGGAATGTGAACCATTTAGAAATTTGGCTTCATTAATTAGAATGCAACCATATGGAGCTAATTACGCGGGGGTGTATTCCTTACCAGAACAAGCTCAAGCGCCCTGGTCTTCGGATCCATGGTAAGCTCCTTTGTTTTCGGGTCCTTCTTGTACCGGGCCCTGACAAAGTTCCTGGTCTGCTTGTCACCGTATTTATCGAAGAGGGGCGGTAGGCCTTGCTCGGCACGGTCCGCCTCCTCCTTGTCCCATATAGGCTGCGCCACTCTGTAACCGCCGGGACCGAGTGTGTGTTCCCCTAAGTTCAGATCCCGCATTTCTTTCCCCCACTTACTTGATTCGGAGTTTGCAGTGCTCGAGCAATTGATCTTGAAGTCGTCGTAGTCATCTTCGGTGATCGAAGGATTTTTCTCCTTGATCTTCTCATAACTCTCACCTTTCTCGATCATTCTCTTCACATTGCTTTTCCAAGTAGACAGGGCCTTGCTCATCTTCGTGAGGGCAGCATTGTTCACTTTATTCCCTTTGAGGCTTGTGTTTTCAAATTCAGCGGGGAACTTGTATCGTTCGTGCAGCTTCGTGAAGAGGAGGTTGCGCAAATTCTCTCGGTCAGGATGCCTCAGGTTCTCGGTGTTGATCGAGACGGTGCTCCGGAGAATGCACCCGAGCTGAAGCGAGTACCCCTTGACTATTTGTTCGGGCGCCGTTGGATTCCCGTCGGAGTCCACTTCAGTAACTTCCTCCTTGAGGGTGCGGAGCACGGTCGGGCGCCGGTCCTTCCGTTGCCTCTTCGGTTGGCTGCCATCTGTGCGTGCGCCGCCATCATCAGTGGTGGCATCCTCGGCGGCACCATCAGTGGTGGCATCCTCGGCGGCACCATCAGTGGTGGCATCCTCGGCGGCACCATCAGTGGTGGCATCCGTGGGGTCATCCTCGGCGGTACCATCAGTGGTCTCAGGATCGGTGGGGAAGGCGGCGTCCTCATACAAGTGAGGTTGTTCCTCCATCTCCTGGGACAGCTTCCAGAATGGCTTGTCGACGCCCGAACCCCCGGCCTCATCGTTGTTGGCCATGTTTCTCTCTAAATAGGAACAAAGTTTGGTCAAAAAGTTGGTTATTGTCAAGGAACAAGATCATGGTCTCATCATTTAGGGTTTGTCGACACCGAGGCATCCTAAAAGCTAAGCTTTTATCATTGAGGGTTTTTCGACGCCGAGGCACCCTAAAAGCCTAAGCTTTCATCATTTCGGTTTTTATCGACACCGAGGCACCCTAAAAGCCATGCATTAGTCACAAGTACGCCGGGGCACTTGATCCTACTTAATTAACTACTAAGATACCCCGGCCCATGCATTAGTCACAAGTACCCCATATGTCCTATTTTTAGCAAAGTCATGCTAAAATTCACGGAAAATTTCAGCATGACCTTTGTTGAAAATAGGACATATGGAGTACCCGAATTTGCCGGAACGGAAGTTAATCGACATTCCGGCAAACTCAAGGGCCTCTCGGGTGGACAAGGCAAAAAAGGCCTCCATCACAACATGGAAAATACATTGGCATGTGAAGAGGTGAAACAATATATGCATCTCCAAGCAGTATCATTCAACATTTTGGACAAAACACTACAAGCAACATGAGACACTGAAAACAATTGCTACCAATGAATCTACACTTCTATAACAAAATAAATCAGAAACTTAGTCTGTCATCATTAGGCAGCCACCATTAGTTATTCCGTTATGTTAAAGCAGAAATAGAAAAATAGACTGAAACAAAGAAAGAAACTACGGGTGTTGGTAGCAAGAAACAATGCAACCACCTGAAAACTTCTTATGTTTCAGTCAATCATCACAACCAATATGATTTGCTTGGAGATTCAGAGCACAACCATGATACTGAGGATATCAGAGTGGTGGAGACATTGACTGCAATAAAGATGACTAAAAGAGAACTTTTCTGCCTCCTTAGATCTATCAAACGAAAAAGTGTACAAAATGGGTTGTCTTTGAGTGGAATGCATTTTCTCAAGGTAAAACACACGCGGAAGGGTGGGTGACATGAAAAAACTGTCCATTTTGGCAGGCAATGAATGAATGAGCACTGCTGCTGTATACCAGTAAATTTTTAATGGCAGTAAATTTAGGATGCAAGTCTTGTGGGAAGAATAAAAAAACCTTGTGTAATCACATTTTTAATGGCAGTAAATTTTTAATGGCACCAGCCTCCACCCTGATGCTCATACAACATAGAGAATCTAAGAACATGAAAGCATTACCATGGGACAACCAATGGCAACAAACAAACAACCACTAACGCCATAAACTACTGTGTAAACTAGTAACTGACAGTTGAGTGCATCAAATTAAGCAAGTGAGGGTTCCCTCTGGGTTCATCTATATGTTTCAATATAGATGAATAACCATTGTGGTGTCATCATCCACAAGAAAGTCAAATCACTATATACTAATGATGTATGTACCCAACGATATGTTTCCAAGATATCCAAATAGTGCCTATTTGTTTTTCAACACTGTCCTAATCTGCATGCACAGTCCTATCACTGCTGGGACATGGAACAACTTCTTCAGGGGCTACCAATCCAAACAAGTCATCAGCGAATTCATGTAATCTAGATTTCAAATTCAGAAAGCTTGCATTGTCCAAGCTAAGCTGAGCACTGACCAACACCAAGCTTCGAAGAAAACTCATGGTTCTGTACCAGAATTTGGTAATGATAATCTGCATACCTCCAAGTGGATGAGCCAGCTCTGAGACCCACTCCCTGACCCTCTCTGCAGATGGTACCCCGGCGCGCTCCCGTCCAAGCACACTGCATCATCCCAAGCACGAAATTTCAGAAATCACACTCAAACCCTGACAAACCTGAGGGTGCATCATCATATTTGTAATGACTGAAAATATTTACTTCAGGAAATATTTACTACTGTAGTTTCTGTTACAAACAAAAAAAAAGACTGAAGTTTGTCCTAGCTATATTTCAGGATGATTTTTCAGTTGCTCATGCTTTTTACAAATTGTAGCTACTGTTTTTTATACCTAAACAAAATTTCCCTAGCTATATTTGCTACTATTTTTATACCTAATTTTTTGCTACTGTTTTTTTAATTTGCTACTGCTTTTTTTAATTTGCTACTGTTTTTATACCTAAACAAAATTTCCCTAGGTATATTTGCTACTCTTTTTTTATTTGCTACTTTTTTTATACCTAATTTTTTTGCTACTGTTTTTAAAATTGCTACTATTCTTTTAAAATTGCTACTGTTTTTTATACCTAAACAAAATTACCCTAGCTATATTTGCTAATATTTTTTATTTGCTACTATTTTTATACCTAATTTTTTGGTAGTGTTTTTTTAAATTGCTACTGTTTTTGCTACTCGGTTAATTATAAAGGACCGAAGCTAGCCATGGTTCAGGGGAATGCTACTGTACTGTTGATTCATTTTATACAAAAGAAATAGAGGTGAATGTGGTGAAGCTAATGAATGCTCGGCCTCCTCTCTTGTTACTCCAGTTTGAACATCAAAGTCATAAAGAACAATGACATCAAACTCAAACAATTCAAGTCTTATTCGGAGGGATTGAATTCTTGGAACGGTATCCAGCACTGTGTCCACATATTTGGCAATATCTGCCTAATCAAAGTGATGATGTGTGGCGAGTAGATTTGAAGCAGGCCTTATGCAGACCCTTTTGTAGAATTGCAAAGTTTATGGTACACAAGATCGACACTTCAAGTATAAGTGATTTAATCCATACAATTAGGGACTAATAAATGTATCTTTGCCCTCCTAAGATTTCTTTCAATCTATGCCACTGCCACCTATATATATTACTCAAACTGGCCCAAGGGCCATGATGTTACGGACAAATTACAAGCCGATGTAATCCATTCAGTTAGTGAACTCTCATTGTTTCTCAAAGGAATTCCAAACAAGCACAAACAGAAACTTCGTGTAAAATTCATGAGTTCACATGTACATGCTAGGTGCTTACATACACCGAGTAGTTTCAGACTGGAACCGTGTAGAACATACAGAAGATTGATTATTTGCAAACCCTACACCCTAAAATTTACAAAGGGGAAGGAGGAGGCCGGAGGGGGAGGGAGAGGTGGGGGCAGTACCTGAGGAGGCGGAGGAGGCCGGAGGGGACAAGGAGGAGGTCGGAGCGGCGTGGCGGTGGTGCGGACGAGGAGGAGGGCGAGGACGAGGACGACGGGGCGGCGGCGTCGGGAGAGGAGAGGGGAAGGGGATCGAGGGCGACGTCGAGGGGCGAGGAGGAGGTCGGGGCAGCGGCGTCGGGAGAGGAGAGGGGAAGGGGCAGCGGCGTCGGGGCGTCGGGGCGGAGACGAGGACGACGGGGCGGCGTCGAGGCGGCGGGGCAGCGGCGTCGGGAGAGGAGAGGGGAAGGGGATCGAGGGCGAGGGCGAGGGAGAGAGAGGGGATAGGTTATCTTCCAACAGGTACATCCATACTAATGGCGCACCTCACCCTGGTGCGCCATAAGTACATCCATACTAATGGCGCACCTCACCCTAGTGCACCATTAGTATTTTTTTTGATTTCTGCTCGAGCCAACAGGTTATCTTCCACCTGACCTGATCCACACCAAGTTCCCTCTACTAGCTCGACTGGTCAGCAGCTAGTTCTCACACCAGGAGGTCCTGGGTTCGATTCCCAGGCTCCACAATTTTTTTTATGCATTTAAAATGCTGGTTGATATTTATTTGTGTTTAAATATGTTCAAACTTGTTTAAATCATAACAGTAATATTTTTTTATAAGACAGTAATAATTTTTTTTAAAATATCATCAAACAGTAATGCCGGTGGAGCGGGGGAGGGTGCGCGGGGTGCGGGGGGCCGATGGACCGGGGGGTGCTCGGCGGCGAGGGGGACCGGATCTGGCGAGGTGGGATAGCGATCGAGATGGAGGGGGATCGAGATCGAGTGTCCATGAAATTTAAAAATATTCATGATAGTTCAAAAAGTGCCCATGAAATACAATCTAGAAATGAAGGCTACGATTTAAATACAATCGATCTTAGCTAGCTATCTGTTCACAATCTTCTTGCCCTTCTTTTTCGCAAATGGAGTTCTTCTGTGGAACGGACGTCCTTTAGGTAGGGTGGTCCTGCTTCTTCTTGTGGTGTATGCTGCTACTTCATCATCGTCGTCATGTTCGATTCTCGGGTCGCCGTACTTGTCGAAGTCTTGCTCATTGGCTACTCCATCCATTCCGATGATCTTCCTTTTGCCTCTCCTCACGACAACACGACTGGGCTTTGACGGGTCGGTAATGAAGAAGCATTGGTCCACTTGGGAAGCCAGTACCCATGGCTCATTTTTCGCGGTGACGTTTGCGCCTGCGGTCTTGGATTTGGCTTCGGGTATAACCATGGTGGTGAAATACCGGTCTTCTTTTAGGACGCTCTTGGGCCATCTGACACGGAACATCGGGACCTTCTCTCCAGCGTAGCTCAGCTCCCAGATCTCCTCGATCCTTTCGTAGTATCTGTCCTTGTTGTTACACGTGTAGGATTCCATCGTTACCCCGGAGTTCTGATAACCATCGCTCTTCATGTCCTTGGCCTCGGTGTAGAATGTGTAGCCGTTGATATCGTACGCCTCATAGGTCATCAGGTTGTGCTCGGCGCCCTGTGACAAGGCGAATATGAGTTGTTCTTCCGCGGAAGAATCCTCATGTAAAGGGTACGACAGAAGCTTCTGCTTGAACCAACGCGTGAAACATGAGTTGTGCTCTTTGAGTATATCTGCGTCCGTCCTCTGTTGGCCTCGGTCATTGTACGTCTTCTTAATAAAGGTTTTGTGCTCTACCACCCAAGGATCGACCAGGTCTATGTGTTGTAGCGCGACTAGGTTTGCTCTTTCAAAGTCGGCGAGTCGACCCTCGAAGTCGACATGCATTTCGCGGCGACCCTCACGGTGACCCCATCCAGCGAGCCTGCCGAGGTGCCTGTTGACGGGTAGACCAACGGGGTTCTCGATGCCTAGATAATTCGTGTAGTAGGAGATGCACTCTTCGGTCAGAAAGCCCCTGGCTATGCTTCCCTCTGGACGTGACATGTTGTGAACGTATCCTTTGATGACACCATTCATCCTTTCGAACGGCATCATGCTGTGCAGGAACGTCGGCCCGAGTTGGATGATATCGTCCATGATATGGACCAGCAGATGCACCATAACGTCGAAGAATGCGGGCGGGAAGTACATCTCAAGCTCGCATAGTATCACCACGATCTCTTCCTGTAGCCTTCTGAGTTGCCTCACGCCAACAGACTTCCGAGAGATGACGTTGAAAAAGTTGCATAGGCCAAATAGCGTTTCACGGACGTGCGCGTCCATGATCCCACGGATTGCAACTGGAAGTATCTGCGTCATCAGCACGTGACAGTCGTGAGACTTCATCCCGCTGAACTTCAGCTTCGCTAGGTCTAGGTATCTGCTTATCTTCCCCGCGTAACCGTAAGGAAGTTTTACTCCTACGAGGCAGGTGAAAAACTGCTCGATCTCCTCCTGACTTAGAGTGAAGCACGCGGGAGGGTAGTCATTTCCGGTCTTCTTGGCCTTTTTGCCTTTGCGACGACTTTCCGTGTCCTGCTTCGCCTCATCATCATCATCATCATCATCATATATAGCGTGAAGTTCCTGCCTGATGCCCATTGATTTCAAGTCTGCCCTTGCTTTCGGCCCATCTTTGGTCCTCTCTGGCATGTTGAGCAGGGTACCAAGCAGACTCTCGCACACGTTCTTCGTGATATGCATGACATCAAGGCTGTGAGGCACACGGTGGATCTTCCAGCACGGCAAGTCCCAGAAAACAGACCTCGTTTTCCATACCTTCAGCAGCGGCTCTAGCGCCTTTCGCTTCTTTCCCGGCTCTGGCGCCTTTTGCTTCTTTCCCGGCAGTGGGCAGTCTTTCCAATTTTTCAACAGCTCGTCTATTTCCTCGCCGCTCCTCGTACGCGGGCGTCCTCGGGGTTCGGTTTCACCATCGAATAGATCCTTGCGTTTTCTCCACGGGTCATCGTCGCGAAGCCACCTTCGATGTCCCATGAACACGGTTTTCGAAGACCCGGGATCTCTATCTAGCTGGCGATACGTTGCGTCATCCATGCACCTGACGCATCCAGAAAATCCGTGGACCACCTGCCCCGCGACATATCCGTAACCAAGATAGTCGTGCACCGTCGTGAGCAGCGCGGCTCTCATAGGGAAATATTCTTTCTCTGCGGCGTCCCACGTATTGGCTGGCGTTTTCCACAGCGTGTCAAGCTCCTCTTTCAGCAGCCCCAAATATAGATTGATGTCGTTCCCTGGTTGTTTCGGTCCTTCAATTAGCATACTCATGTGAATGTACTTCCTCTTCATGCACAACCAGGGGGGAAGGTTGTACATCCACACAAACACAGGCTAGGTGCTATGTGTGCTTCTCTGGCTGCCAAACGGATTGACTCCATCGGTGCTCGCGCCCAGCACGATGTTCCTTGGATCGTTCCCAAATTCTAGGTCTTCGAAGTTCAACGCTTGCCACTGGCTCGCATCCTTAGGGTGACTCAGCATCTTGTCTTTTTATCTATCTCCGGATCATTTGCGTCATCTTCTCGCTTCTTCTCCTCCCTATCCGCGTGCCAACGCAGGAGCTTTGCTACCTTAGGGTCCGCGAAATACCGCTGCAGACGAGGAGTGATCGGAAAGTACCACACCACTTTTCGAGGAGCTTTCTTCCTCTTCTTGTATCGAGTGACGCCGCACACCGGACATATGGTAGACTCCGCGTGCTCGTCCCGATAAATGATGCAATTGTTCATGCACACATGGTATTTCACGTGCGGTAAATCCAGAGGACACACGATTTTCTTCGCCTCCTCCAAACTGGTCGGGCACTTGTTCCCCTTGGGAAGACATTCGTGCCAGAATGACATGTTCTCGTCGAAGCATGCGTCGGTCATTTTGTGTTTTACCTTCATCTCCAGAGCCATGAGCGTTACTTTCAGGCGGGTATCCTCGGGCCTGCATCCTTCATACAATGGAGTAACCGCGTCTAACTCAAGTTGATCCATCTTGGCTTTCTCTCGGGCTGCAGCTCTTGCGTTATCCGTCTGCTTGAGAAGCAGCTCTTGAATATGAGGGTCCTGCACCCAGCCCATCGATGGTCCAGCGTCGTCTGCTCCGCCGGCATCATCATCTTCATGATCATGCCCGTCGTCTGCTCCGGCATCTTCCTCATCATCATGTCCTGCATCTTCTACATGATGACTGTGTACAGCATCACCGTCGTGATCATCTCCTAGGGATTCTTCGTCTTCTCGCCCGCCCGAGCCGCGGTGGTTGTCTTGCTGCCCTTCCTCATTTCTTGCCCGGCCCCCATGGACGACTTCGTAGTCATCTTCATCACCTTGCCACCGATAGCCATCCAGGAAACCACGCAAGAGCAGGTGGTCCCGCACCTGCCAGGATTCCGGGTCCGCAATAAGGCTCTTCAGCTTGCATCTTCGACACGGACATCTTACCTCCGTCTCGTTCTTTTCAAGCATCTCGGCCTTCGCGGACCTCAAAAACCTATTCACGATGCCTTCGGTCATCATGCGGACCATGGTCGCCTGCGGGGTAGAGCAAAACGATATTTTAGAACCAAGAAAAAATTTGGCATGACTTTCCCTAAAAATAGGACCAAAAAGAATGCTTAATGCCAAAATTCTCGCCGAAACGGAAATGAATCAACATTCCGGCAAAATATTGGCAACTATCGCATTTCAAATACCGGTACACCTCCAAACACAAACACATATGCAACACCACAAACATATGCAACACCACGAACATACATAGATCTAGCTAGGCCATAAAAAGTGCATGTGCACATTGTTGTAGGGAGAACATAAATATAGCTTCCCCCCTTACTTACCTATCAAAACAAGGTAATTTAACCACTTAAATTGAATGAATCTATGGTGGAAATGAGGTGAAAAAGAGGAGGCACCCGAGACAAGGAGGAGGTGGAGAGAATGAAGTGGGGAGAAAGTGAGTGTGGGTAGGAGAGGCTGTCCAAAATATCTTGTTGCTGCCCACTTACTAATGGCGCACCAACTCTAAATGCGCCATTAGTAATCCAGGTTACTAATGGCGCACCTTCTGGTGGTGCGCCATTAGTATGTTTGGACAGGCGCACTAGTTAAAATTTTTTTGATACTAATGGCGCACCCTGGGCCAGGTGCGCCATTACTAGTTAACACTAGTAATGGCGCACTGTGTCTGGATGCGCCATTAGTATGTTTGGACAGGCGCACTAGTTAAATTTTTTTTTGATACTAATGGCGCACCCTGGGCCAGGTGCGCCATTACTAGTTATAACTAGTAATGGCGCACTGTGTCTGGATGCGCCATTAGTATGTTTGGACAGGCGCACTAGTTAAAAAAAAAATTTTTGATACTAATGGCGCACCCTGGGCCAGGTGCGCCATTACTAGTTACAACTAGTAATGGCGCACTGTGTCTGGATGCGCCATTAGTATATTTGGACAGGCGCACTAGTTAAATTTTTTTTTGATACTAATGGCGCACCCTGCGCCAGGTGCGCCATTAGTAGTTTCAACTCTAATGGCGTATCAGAAGGTGGTGCGCCATTAGTATATGCTAATGGCGCACCGCTTGTCTGGTGCGCCATTAGTGTCAATCCCATCTATAGCCCTTTTTCAAGTAGTGTCATCTAGATTAGTGTCAAAACTTGCATCGACGTAACTCTTTACGACGAACCTTTTGTCACTTTCATAATCGAGAAACATATCCTTATTCCACTAAGGATAATTTTGACCGCTGTCCAGTGATCTACTCCTAGATCACTATTGTACTCCCTTGCTAAAATCAGTGTAGGGTATACAATAGATCTGGTACACAGCATGGCATACTTTATAGAACCTATGGCCAAGGCATAGGGAATGACTTTCATTCTCTTTCTATCTTCTGCCGTGGTCGGGTTTTGAGTCTTACTCAATTTCACACCTTGTAACACAGGCAAGAACTCTTTCTTTGACTTTTCTATTTTGAACTACTTCAAAATCTTGTTAAGGTATGTACTCATTGAAAAACTTATCAAGCGTCTTCATCTATCTCTATAGATCTTGATGCTCAATATGTAAGCAGCTTCACCGAGGTCTATCTTTGAAAAACTCCTTTCAAACACTCATTTATGCTTTGCAGAATAATTCTACATTATTTCTGATTAACAATATGTCATTCACATATACTTATCAGAAATGCTGTAGTGCTCTCACTCACTTTCTTGTAAATACAGGCTTCACCGCAAGTCTGTATAAAACTATATCCTTTCATCAACTTATCAAAGCGTATATTCCAACTCCGAGATGCTTGCACCAGTCCATAGATGGATCGCTGGAGCTTGCATATTTTATTAGCACTTTTAGGATTGACAAAACCTCCTGGTTGCATCATATACAACTCTTCTTTAATAAATCCATTAAGGAATGTAGTTTTGTTTATCCATTTGCCAGATTTCATAAAATGCGGCAATTGCTAACATGATTCAGATAGACTTTGAGCATAGATACGAGTGAGAAACTCTCTCATCGTAGTCAACACCTTGAACTTGTCGAAAACCTTTTGCGACAATTCTAGCTTTGTAGATAGTAACACTACTATCAGCGTCTGTCTTCCTCTTGAAGATCCATTTAATCTCAATGGCTTGCCGATCATCGGGCAAGTCAACCAAAGTCCATACTTTGTTCTTCATACATGGATCTCATCTCAGTTTTCATGGCCTCAAGCCATTTCCCGGAATCTGGGCTCATCATCACTTCCTCATAGTTCGTAGGTTCGTCATGGTCAAATAACATGACCTCCAGAACAGGATTACCGTACCACTTTGGTGTGGATCTCACTCTGGTTTACCTACGAGGTTTGGTAGTAACTTGATCTGAAGTTACATGATCATCATCATTAACTTCCTCACTAATTGGTGTAGGAGTCACAGGAACAGATTTCTGTGATGAACTACTTTCCAATAAGGGAGCAGGTACAGTTACCTCATCAAGTTCTACTTTCCTCCCACTCACTTCTTTCGAGAGGAACTCCTTCTCTAGAAAGGATCCATTCTTAGCAACGAATGTCTTGCCTTCGGATCTGTGATAGAAGGTGTACCCAACTGTCTCCTTTGGGTATCCTATGAAGACACATTTCTCCGATTTGGATTTGAGCTTATCAGGATGAAACTTTTTCACATAAGCATCGCAACCCCAAACTTCAAGAAACGACAACTTTGGTTTCTTGCCAAACCACAGTTCATAAGGCGTCGTCTCAACGGATTTTGATGGTGCCCTATTTAACGTGAATGCAGGTGTCTCTAATGCATAACCCCAAAACGATAGTGGTAGATCGGTAAGATGCATCATATATCGCACCATATCTAATAAAGTACGATTACGACGTTTGGACACACCATTACACCGTGGTGTTCCAGGTGGCGTGAGTAGTGAAACTATTTCACATTGTTTTAACTGAAGGCCAAACTCGTAACTCAAATACCCTTCTCTACGATCATATCGTAGAAACTTTATTTTTCTTGTTACGATGATTTTCCACTTCACTCTGAAATTATATGAACTTTTCAAATGTTTAAGACTTATGTTTCGTTAAGTAGATATACCCATATCTGCTGAAATCATCTGTGAATGTGAGAAAATAACGATATCCGCCACGAGCCTCAATATTCATTGGACCACATACATCAGTATGTATGATTTCCAACAAAACTGTTGCTCTCTCCATAGTTCCGGAGAACGGCGTTTTAGTCATCTTGCCCATGAGGCACGGTTCGCAAGCATCAAGTGATTCATAATCAAGTGATTCCAAAATCCCATCAGTATGGAGTTTCTTCATGCGCTTTACACCAATATGACCTAAACGGCAGTGCCACAAATAGTTTGCACTATCATTATTAACTTTGCATCTTTTGGCTTCAATATTATGATTATATGTATCACTACGATCGAGATCCAACAAACCATTTTCGTTGGTGTGTATGACCATAGAAGGTTTTTGTTCATGTAAACAGAACAACAATTGTTCTCTAACTTAAATGAATAACCGTATTGCAATAAACATGATCAAATCATATTCATGCTCAACGCAAACACCAAATAACACTTATTTAGTTTCAACACTAATCCCGAAAGTATAGGGAGTGTGCGATGATGATCATATCAATCTTGGAACTACTTCCAACACACATCGTCACCTCGCCTTTTACTAGTCTCTGTTTATTCTGCAACTCCCGTTTTCGAGTTACTACTCTTTAGCAACTGAACCAGTATCAAATACTGAGGGGTTGCTATAAACACTAGTAAGTACACATCAATAACATGTATATCCAATATACCTTTGTTTACTTTGCCATCCTTCTTATCCACCAAATACTTGGGGCAGTTTCGCCTCCAGTGACCAGTCCCTTTGCAGTAGAAGCACTTAGTCTCAGGCTTAGGTACAGACTTGGGCTTCTTCACTTGAGTAGCAACTTGCTTGCCGTTCTTTTTGAAGTTCCCCTTATTCCCTTTGCCCTTTTCTTGAAACTAGTGGTCTCGTCAACCATCAACACTTGAAGTGGTCTCGTCAACCATCAACACTTGATGTTTTTCTTGATTTCTACCTTCGTCGATTTCAGCATCACGAAGAGCTCGGGAATTACTTTCGTCATCCCTTGCATACTATAGTTCATCACGAAGATCTACTAACTTGGTGATGGTGACTAGAGAATTCTGTCAATCACTATTTTATCTGGAAGATAAACTCCCACTTGATTCAAGCGATTGTAGTACCCAGACAATCTGAGCACATGCTCACTAGTTGAGCGATTCTCCTCCACCTTTTAGCTATAGAGCTTGTTGGAGACTTCATATCTCTCAACTCGGGTATTTGTTTGAAATATTAACTTCAACTCCTGGAACATCTTATATGGTCCATGACGTTCAAAACGTCTTTGAAGTCCCGATTCTAAGCCGTTTAGCATGGTGCACTAAACTATCAAGTAGTCATCATATTGAGCTAGCCAAACGTTCATAACGTCTGCATCTGCTCCTGCAATAGCTCTGTCACCTAGCGGTGCATCAAGGACATAATTTTTCTGTGCAGCAATGAGGATAATCCTCAGATCACGGATCCAATCCGCATCTTTGCTACTAACATCTTTCAACATAATTTTTTCTCCAGGAACATATCAAAAATAAACACAGGGAAGCAACAACGCGAGCTATTGATCTATAACATAATTTGCAAAATACTATCAGGACTAAGTTCATGATAAATTTAAATTCAATTAATCATATTACTTAAGAACTCCCACTTAGATAGACATCCCTCTAATCCTCTAAGTGATCACGTGATCCATATCAACTAAACCATGTCCGATCATCACGTGAGATGGAGTAGTTTCAATGGTGAACATCACTATGTTGATCATATCTACTATATGATTCACGCTCGACCTTTCGGTCTCCGTGTTCCGAGGCCATATCTGTTATATGCTAGGCTCGTCAAGTTTAACCTGAGTATTCCGCGTGTGCAACTGTTTTGCACCCGTTGTATTTGAACGTAGAGCCTATCACACCCGATCATCACGTGGTGTCTCAGCACGAAAAACTTTCGCAACGGTGCATACTCAGGGAGAACACTTATACTTTGACAATTTAGTGAAGGATCATCTTATAATGCTACCGTCAAACAAAGCAAGATAAGATGCATAAAGGATTAACATCACATGCAATCAATATAAGTGATATGATATGGCCATCATCATCTTGTGCTTGTGATCTCCATCTCCGAAGCACCGTGCTTGTGATCTCCATCTCCGAAGCACCGTCATGATCACCATCGTCACCGGCGCGACACCTTGATCTCCATCGTAGCATCGTTGTCATCTCGCCAACTTATTGCTTTTACGACTATCGCTACCGCTTAGTGATAAAGTAAAACTATTACATGGCGATTGCATATCATACAATAAAGCGACAACCATATGGCTCCTGCCAGTTGCCAATAACTCGGTTACAAAACATGATCATCTCATACAACACATTATATCACATCATGTCTTGACCATATCACATCACAACATGCCCTGCAAAAACAAGTTAGACGTCCTCTACTTTCTTGTTGCATATTTTACGTGGATGCTACGGGCTTAGCAAGAACCGTTCTTACCTACGCATCAAAACCACAACGATAGTTTGTCAAGTTGGTGCTGTTTTAACCTTCGCAAGGACCGGGCGTAGCCACACTCGGTTCAACTAAAGTGAGAGAGACAGACACCCGCCGGTCACCTTTAAGCAACGAGTGCTCGCAATGGTGAAACCAGTCTCGCGTAAGCGTACGCGTAATGTCGGTCCGGGCCGCTTCATCTCACAATACCGCTGAACCAAAGTATGACATGCTGGTAAGCAGTATGACTTATATCGCCCACAACTCACTTGTGTTCTACTCGTGCATAGCATCAACGCATAAAACCAGGCTCTGATACCACTGTTGGGGAACGTAGTAATTTCAAAAAATTTCCTACGCACACGCAAGATCATGGTGATGCATAGCAACGAGAGGGGAGAGTGTTGTCCACGTACCCTCGTAGACCGACAGCGGAAGCGTTATCACAACGTGGTTGATGTAGTCGTACGTCTTCACGATCCGACCGATCAAGTACCGAACGTACGGCACCTCCGAGTTCTACACACGTTCAGCTCGATGACGTCCCTCAAACTCCGATCCAGCCGAGTGTTGAGGGAGAGTTTCATCAGCACGACGGCATGGTGACGATGATGATGTTCCACCGACGCAGGGCTTTGCCTAAGCTCCGCAACGGTATTATCGAGGTGTAATTTGGTGGAGGGGGGCACCGCACACGGCTAAGAGATCTCAAGGATCAATTGTTGTGTCTCTGGGGTGCCCCCCTGCCCCCGTATATAAAGGAGCAAGGGAGGAGGAGGCCGGCCCTAGGAGGGGGAGCACCAAGTGTGGAGTCCTACTAGGACTCCCTAGTCCTTGTATGATTCCACCTCCCATAAGGAATAGGAAAAGAGGAAGGGAAAAAGAGAAGGAAGGAAGGGGGCGCCCCCCTTCCCTAGTCCAATTCGGACCAGACCAAGGGGAGGGGTGCGGCCACCCTTGAGGCCCTTTTCCTTCTTTCCCGTATGGCCCAATAAGGCCCAATACGTATTCCCGTACCTCTCCGGTACTCCGAAAAATACCCGAATCACTCGGAACCTTTCCGAAGTCCGAATATAGTCGTCCAATATATCGATTTTTACGTCTCGGCCATTTCGAGACTCCTCGTCATGTCCCCGATCTCATCCGGGACTCCGAACTCCTTCGGTACATCAACATACATAAACTCATAATAAAATTGTCATCGTAACTTTAAGCGTGCGGACCCTACGGGTTCGAGAACTATGTAGACATGACCGAGACACGTCTCTGGTCAATAACCAATAGCGGGACCTGGATGCCCATATTGGCTCCCACATATTCTACGAAGATCTTTATCGGTCAGACCGCATAACAACATACGTTGTTCCCTTTGTCACCGGTATGTTACTTGCCCGAGATTTGATCGTCGGTATCTCGATACCTAGTTCAATCTCGTTACCGGCAAGTCTCTTTACTCGTTCCGTAACACATCATCCCGCAACTAACTCATTAGTCACAATGCTTGCAAGGCTTATAGTGATGTGCATTACCGAGTGGGCCCAGAGATACCTCTCCGACAATTGGAGTGGCAAATCCTAATCTCGAAATACCCCAACCCAACAAGTACCTTTGGAGACACCTGTAGAGCACCTTTATAATCACCCATTTACGTTGTGACGTTTGGTAGCACACAAAGTGTTCCTCCGGTAAACGGGAGTTGCATAATCTCATAGTCATAGGAACATGTATAAGTCATGAAGAAAGCAATAGCAACATACTAAACGATCGGGTGCTAAGCTAACGGAATGGGTCATGTCAATCACGTCATTCTCCTAATGAGGTGATCCCGTTAATCAAATGACAACTCATGTCTATGGCCAGGAAACATAACCATGTTTGATTAACGAGCTAGTCAAGTAGAGGCATATTAGTGACACTCTGTTTGTCTATGTATTCACACATGTATTATGTTTCCGGTTAATACAATTCTAGCATGAATAATAAACATTTATCATGATATAAGGAAATATATAATACTTTATTATTGCCTCTAGGGCATATTTCCTTCAGTTTTTCCTCTCTTGGAAGGTTTCCCCTCCTGATCCCAAAAGCGGCCCTCTTCTGGCCATGGAGGGCTTCCTCTGCACCTTTGTCCTTGGGCAAAAGGGTTTCGGTTTCCCCGAACACAGCCTCTAATTTATCCTCTGGGTAGGGATCACCTTTGGTCTCCCTGTTCTCGCCCCCCTCTACAGACACCTGGTATGGTGTCGGAGTCAGCATTCTCGTCAGCAGGGTGGTCGCAGAATCTTCGGGAAGGGGTGCTGGACACCAGATTAATACCGCTTTCTTTATCCAGTCATGTGTAGGGACGAATTGTTCAGTATCTTGTCAAGAGATGCTTGAATAGAAGGTGCTCGGAGATTGAATGCTTACCAAAGTGTCCGGATGATTGCAGTCAAGGCCAACATCTTCGGTGGTATCCGGCCATTGCTCTCGTTCCCCGAAATATAATTTCCACATTCCTTCGTGTGTGGTGCTGAAGAAATGCTGAAGAGTCTGCCACCCTTCTGGATTAAACTCCCACATACGGAGAGGCCGCCGCTGACATGGCAGAGTCCGGCGAACTAGCATTACTTGAACGACGTTCACAAGATCGATGCCCTTCTCGGTAAGGCTTCGGATGCGACTTTGTAGAGTATGCACTTCATTGACGGATCCCCAGTCCAATCCCTTATTGATCCATGAGGCAAGCTGAACTGGAGGGCCGGGTCGAAACGCAGGCATAGCCGCCCACCTGGAGCCACGCGGCTCGTTGATATAAAACCACCCCTGCCGCCATAGGTCGGAAGACTTGGCGAAAGATCCTCCAAACAAAACCGCGCTAGCAAGCTCGCCTATTGTGACGCTGCCACATTCTGCCTGCTCCTCCCTTGTCACCTGCGGCCTCATGTCAAAGGTCTTGAGCCACAAACCAAAGTGCAGAGGAGTCCGGAGGAAGTCTTCGCACGTGACGATAAATGTCGACATGAGAAGAATAGAGTCCGGGGCCAGATCGTGAAAATCTATCCCATAGTAGAACATGAGCCCCCGGACGAAGGGGTTAAGTGCGAACCCTAACCCGTGGAGGAAGTGGGACACAAATACCACCCTCTCGCCGGATTTGGGGGTAGGAATAACCTGCCCCTTTGCGGGAAGCCGATGAAGGATTTCAGGGGTCAGATAACTCGCCGCGCGAAGCTTTGCAATATCCTCCTCCGTAACAGAAGAAGCCACCCACCGGCCTGGACGGCTGGATCCGGACATGATTGGGGCTGGTGGTGATTGGAACCCGAGGGCTAGAACTCGAGGTGGCTGGGGTTGAGGAAGGAGCGAGCGCAAAAGAAAAATACGAGTATGGGTCCCTATATATAGACCCCGAATACTGGTCGTCTCCTCCTGGGTCTCGAAACTTACCTATCCTCAAAGAGTTGTACCCAGGGGACGGTTGGGTTACCCACGCTTGCATTAATGAAAATCCTGTGGATAAGGGGACATGATCTCTGCCTTGACAAGACGAGCCAGTAAAACCGCGTCCCGCGACGTGGGGCGACGGGCCAGCCAACGATTGGAAATAATAACCGGGCAGGTGCGACGTAATGTCACAAATAGTTGTCAGCAAGTTGGGCTCATGGAATATTGTATTCTCTGCAATTGTATGCACATGCACGGATATACTTACTACATCCGAAGACTATTCTGGAGTTCGAAAGGAGGGAACCCGCCTTGCAATGCCGAAAACAAATCTGCGCGCCGGACTCCTCGTCATTGAAGCCAGGTTCAGGGGCTACTGAGAGTCCTGGACTAAGGGGTCCTCGGGCGTCCGGCCTGTTATCCTTTGGGCCGGACTGATGGGCTGTGAAGACATGAAGACCGAAGACTGTACCCGTGTCCGTATTGGACTCTACTTGGCGTGGAGGGCAAGTTAAGTGACCAACTACAAAGATTCCTTCTTATGTAACCGACTCCATGTGACCCTAGATCTCTCCGGTGTCTATATAAACCGGAGAGCGTAGTCCGGATAGGCAGATACACATTACCATAGTCATACAGGCTAGACTTCTAGGGTTTAGCCATTACGATCTCGTGGTAGATCAACTCTTGTAACACTCATATTCATCAAGATCAATCAAGCAGGAAGTAGGGTATTACCTCCATAGAGTGGGCCCGGACCTGGGTAAACATCGTGTCCCCCGTCTCCTGTTACCATCGATCCTAGACGCACAATTCGGGACCCCCTACCCGAGATCCGCCAGTTTTAACACCGACAACCGCTACCAGCGTGATCTTGACAATGCGAAGGCCGAGGCGTCCCTCAAGGTTTCCCGTGAGGCTTGCTCCCGAGCCTTGGAGGAGGCTCGTGAGGTTGACTGCCGTCGCGAGGCTGTGGAGAAGCGCGCGTGGGAGCTCCAAGCCTAGAGTGCGTCCCTCGAGCGTCAAGTGGAGGCGCGCAGAGCCGCCCTTGCGTCGCTGAGGGGGACGCCTACCGATAAGAGGAGGTCTGAAAGGGCGAGCAGGCGTTGGCTCTGGAAGTCGTGGACCGCAGCCTCAAGCTTGAGCAACTGGAGACGAGGGAGCGTCAAGTTGCTCAAGCAGAAGATGCCATCGGGGCTCGCGAGGCCAAGGTCCAGGAGGAAGTCGACCGCCGGGTGGCCGAGGTTCGCGCGGGTCTTGAAGGTTGGTACGGTCTGAAGCTGAAGCTTGCGGGAACTGAGGCGGCGGGAAGGACCGCTGCTCTAAGGCCCAGGTTAGATGATGCGGAGAGGCGTGAGGAGGCCACGACTGCCGCCCTGGTCTCGGCGCAGGCAGACTTGGCCTCCGCCCGCACCGAGCTGCTTTCTCTTCGGAAACGGGTCGATGACGCCGAGGCCGGCGCGTGGAAAAACAGGGAGGAAGTGCTTCAACGGCGGACGCTGGAGCGCGAGCACGCCCCCATGCTTCAGGACCTCCGGAACAGGGCTAATACCGCCCTGGGCTACATCTGCGACGAGAATGCACCGCACCCCCACTCGAATGACTACGTCAGTCATCTGAACTTCTTTGCCAATGTGGTGACGTGCCTAGAAGCCCGGTCTGATAGGGCTCGCCAGCTTGTGGAAGAGAGAAGCCGGAGCCTGCTCGGGCGTGCGTTCTCCCGTGTCTTCAGCCACCTTCGGAATTCCTTCCCCGACTTCGACTTCGACGCCGCCATTACCCCTGTACCGCAGGCCATTCGTGGTGACCTGGCGCGGTGGGTGGAGGACAACATGGATGCGTTGGTCAGGGCCTTCGCTTCCGAAGACGAAGCGGTGGTAGTCGCGGCAGACGGAGGTGACGTGGTCAACGACGGCGATGGAGGCGTCGCCGAAGGCGGCGACGATGCCGGCGAGGACGACGACATCGCGAGCGACGCGTCCCAAGGTGATGCAGCGAGCGACATATCTAGCTGATCCCAGGTTCCCCTTGCTGTTTTATCCTGTATGCAAAAACTCAGGCGTGGACCCTAAAGATTGTGAGAGCATTTTCAGAGGGGGAGCCCCTCGTGTAAATAAACCGCTGCCTTCATTCTCTTATGTCAAACTGAGTGTGCGCCTTCGTGAAATCGTGAGTCTGCCGGCTAGTTCCCATCGCGGCTTACCTTAGCCCGGGCGGGTCGCGAACCGAATCGTGAGGTCATGAGCTTTTCGGGACTCCTGGAGAGCCCGTCGATCACCCCAAGGGGGCCTCGTGAGAGGCGAGCACCATCTGTGGCGTCAGCGTGCGTGCGCGGCACACGTGTGCCCTGCCCAATCCAGCTCGCGAGGGGCTCGTGAGTGGAAGGCGTGGTGCGTGAGTCCAAAACAAGGCGAGAACCAGATAACGAGAAATCGCTTCGAACGAGAAAAGGCACCCCTCAGCGAGCATCAATGAAAGTTCAACTTCAACTTAAATCCAAATCCAAAGGGCAAGGCTACAGAAAAGGGGTTCAAAGCAAATGGCCGCGTCCGGCACCTAGTCTAGTCTTCTTGTCTTCAAGTCTTCTCACCAGCGCGGAGCTAAGTGCTACCACTAGGCGTGGGAGGGAGCCCCCGAGGCCCGAGGGCGGCTCTCCGGAGACTCCGGGGCATGTACAGCCCCACTCATTATTACGTGAGAGTGTCATGGGCAGTGATCTTCACAGGCACTGGGCCTTCTTCATAGGTAGCGGCCTTGCTTCATCTCGCCAGACGAGGGCCCCGCCTTGCACTGCCCTCGCCCACCTTTAAGCCGACCGACAGCCAGCACGGCACAAAGGGGGGAAAGGGGACGCCAGCGGCGCCCTCGGCGACCACGGGTCCTCTGCCGGGGGAAGGCTCGCCGGCACCTCCCCGACAGAGGGCCTACCTCCGGGTGATGCCTGGCTTCGCACGCCGTGGGGAGGGGCCTTGCTCCTGGATCCCTCAGTGCAGCCCCCATCGCGCTTCCCCTGACGGAAGGGGGCCGCTGCGCCTGGGTCGTCGGCCGACGTAGTGACTAGATTCACTTGCAGCCCATGGTTAGCGTAAGCCTGCTCTTGAGGGATTAGTGGTACCATGTATCTGTTGTCGACGGCGTGGTTGGTGGGGCTCTCCGGCGGCTCCTGGAAGGCTTCAGCTCCTAATGCCTCATCCTCCCAACCTGACCCGAGAAACGAGCCAGGGTCGTCCTCCGGCGTGTACTCCTGGTCCATCATGCGGGGTACATAGGCTTCCGGGGCTGTCACCCCAAACACCTCGCCGTAGTGCCCCACACTCCACGTCGCCAGGCCCAGCGTGGCGTCCTAAGGATGATAGCTCGACGCCTCGCTAGGGTCATGGGGGGCAACACCTGTGCCCATGCTCATCGGAGGCGGCATGGGGGCAACGGGGCCCCCGACGCCGCCGTCCGTCCTGGTGTTGATGAAGCCCCCAGGCACACCTGAAGGTGCGTGGTTGCGGTGAGGCCCGCCGTGAGGTCCCGTAGTGGCCTGAGAAGGAAGCAGACAGCAGAAGGGCGGCGCTCCCGATGCCACCGCATCCAACAACTCAGCGACGCGTTCCAGCAGTGCATCCCCGGCCGCTGTCCATAAGTCGGCACCGCAGCAACTCCCGCGCCACCGTGAGCGCGGACCGCATGTTCGCCTGCTCCCGCCATGTGTGTGGCGTCGTTGCTGCGGCGTGGCTTGCGGCCATTGCAGCGGCTCGCGCTTGTTGTGGGTGAGGGTGGACGGCGCCCCGCCACGCCGCCCGCGCCCTGCGGTGTTAGGTGGCGCTCGGGCTGCCTGGAGCGCGGGGTTGAGGTATTCGTGGGCAGGTGGTGCCGCCCGGGCTGGCCAGGCTGCCCAGCCATCGGAGTCGGCCCTCGGGTCGCCGGACATCGGGGCCGCGTAGCGTCGGCGGGTCGATCGGCGGGGAGGAGGCTCCAGCGCACCCCTAACCTGGCGCGCCAAATGTCAGATCACGGGTTCCGGCAAAACCCTCATGGTTCGAACACTGGGGTGCGCGCGAAGACTTCCTCCCTACCGATCCACGCCCTAGCTCACTAAGATCTCGCGGACGAACTCGACGAACTCACAACACAAAGACACAAGATTTATACTGGTTTGGGCCACCGTTGTGGTGTAATACCCTACTCCAGTGTGGTGGTGGTGGATTGCCTCTTGGGATGATGATGAACAGTACAAAGGGAAGAACAACCTCCTAAGGTTGAGGTGTTCTTGTGCTTGGCGAACTTGTGTGGGTGAGATGCCTCTCAATGAGCTGTTTTTGATATGCCTCTACTGTGGTGGCTAGTTCTACTTATATAGGCCATGGTCCTCTCCCCAAATATTGAGCGGGAAGGGAGCCAACAACGGCCAATTTGAAAGGGGACAGCTAGTACAGCTTATCCTGACAAAAGCGGTCTTCGCCTGTGAAAAGCTCTGGTGGTGACGCCGTCTTGGGCTCCATGGTGACCTCCGTCCTGCTGGTCTTGGTCTCGTTGCACGGATATGGAAAACTTTGCTTGATGCCTCGGTACTCCGCGCCTGCGCTTGCCTCCTTAGCACCAAAGAGGAAACAAGGACACTACGCACGCTGGCGCCCGCCTGGCGCACGCCTGATCTTGATCGTCATGGCTCACGTCACGAGAGCCTCGCGAGGTTTTCCCTGCCTTGATTTCTCCACTCCTCGCGAGGCAGCCTAGTGAGGCCGCTCCTAAGGAGGTCTTGCATCGTCCGCCTCACCAGGCTTGGCCCTACCTTGAATGCCTTGTTGATGAAGATGGGCCGTACAGGCCTGCAGCACAGCCATGCCGTGGGCCGCAGGCAGGCAAGTCTGGGGACCCCCGTTCCCAGAACGCCGATAGTGCTGCCACACAGGCCGCACCGCCCCACCCTACTCCATTGCTGGCCAGGCCATTCCTCCACTCACCCACACCTCCTGTTATTTTGCGGCGACAATAGCCGGACTAGTAAACCCTCGTACTCCCCACCGCGTGGGCAACCACTGCCAAGTCTTCCCCGGCTCCGTGTCGTTCCCTTCCTAGGCCTCGCCGTCGTCCACCACCCTGGTGCTCTCAGCGTGCCGTGGTCAACGTGGTCAACAAACGACATCCATCGGATGTGGACTGTACGTGGAGAGGCTGACAGCTGGGTCGACGGCCGCACAAGGAAATGCCTCCTTATTACGCGCAAAATAATGATTCCTCCACCTGACATCTGGGACCCACCGGAAGGGCCTCTGTATTTCGCGAAAAAAACGTTCCCCCCGCCGACTGGTCGGACCCACCAGCTATATCTTCGCACGCAAGGAAGTGCCTCCTTATTACGCACAAAAAAACGAACACTTTCCCTGCTAGCTGGGACCTAGCATAGTGGGAGGCTGACATGTGGGCCTACTAAGTTGACGGGGACAGAGGGCTTTGTCAACTTAGTCAATATGAACGATTCTAGCTCCAGTGATCGTATGATGTCCATCCAACGGCCGTAGTGCTTCTTCAACCTCTGGTCTTCTTGCTCCAGCCACCCAAAGCAGTGCCAGTCGTGCCGCCTGCTCCTGCCTTTCGTGGCTGGCTGTGCTGCCGTGGAGGCCTCACCGCCCCTACTACTCCCACCGCTAGCCAGGCCCTGCGGTGACGGCAGCCTCACACCAGTGAACCCTCGTACTCCTCTCCGCGTGGGCATCCACTGCCGCGTCTTCCCCGGCTTCGCGTCGTCCCCTTCCTAGACCTCGCCTTCGTCCACCGCCTTGGTGCTCTTGGCGCGGCATGGTCAATGTGGTCAACGAACGACTTCCATCGGAAGAGTACTGTACGTGGAGAGGCTGACAGCTGGGTCCACGGCCGCAGCAAGGAAGTGCATCCTTATTACGCGCAAAATAATGAGTCCTCCACCTGACAGCAAAGAACCACTGGACGGGCCACCGTATTTCGCAAAAAAAATGTTCCCCCCTGACTGCTGGGACCCACCAGCTACATCTTCGCATGCAAGGAAGTGCCTAACAGTCGGGGCCCACCCGGTCGAAGCGTACGTAGCGTTGTCATTCTGGCCGCGAACGTGTACGTACATATGATCGGTCTGTCTGTAGGTTGCAGCGATGAACCGTGGCCGTGCAAGGAAGGGCACGTGTCATAGTAGAGGCGCGCACGTGTCATAGTAGAGGCGCGCACGTAGCATGTACACGTACGTACAGCGGCCAGGGTGCAAGAAAGTAAATACGGCCACGTACGTACATTCGGGCGGGGTCTCGAGCGCCTACTCGCGCATACGTACGGCCAGGGCTCGTGTACATGGCCGGGTCGGAACAGAGAAACTGCGTCATCGTCGTGTTCATGGGGAGCCAACCGGCTGGGTCGGAACGGAATGCATCGTCGTGTTCATTGGGAGCCAACCGGCTAGAACGGAACAGCCGATGGAAACGAGGCCTGGCATACCGCAGAACGGAGGAAATGGCCTTGTGTTCGACCTGCCACGGTCGAAATGGGATCCTGCTCATCGGGAGGGGTCTGGCGTACCGCAAAACGGAGGAAACAGACTTAACTTGGACCTCCTATGGTCAAAACGGGGTCGTGTTGATCGGGAGGGGTGTGGCGTGCCGCAAAACGGAGGAAACGGACTTATGTTGGAGCGCTACGGTCGAAACGGGGGTCCTGTTCATCGGGAGGGGTGTGGCGTACCGCAAAACGGGACTCCACGGAATACTGTTCATCTCCACCGTCGACCTCCTCCAGCCTCCACGGGCTACTGTTCATCCACCTGTTGGAAATATGCCCTAGAGGCAATAATAAATGGTTATTATTATATTTCTTTGTTCATGGTAATTGTCTATTATTCATGCTATAATTGTATTGTCCGGAAATCGTAATACATGTGTGAATACATAGACCACAACCTGTCCCTAGTAAGCCTCTAGTTGACTAGCTCGCTGATCAACATATAGTCATGGTTTCCTGACTATGGACATTGGATGTCATTGATAACGGGATCACATCATTAGGAGAATGATGTGATGGACAAGACCCAATCCTAAGCATAGCATAAAAGATCGTGTAGTTTCGTTTGCTAGAGATTTTCCAATGTCAAGTATCTTTTCCTTAGACCATGAGATCGTGCAACTCCCGGATACCGTAGGAGTGCTTTGGGTGTGCCAAACGTCACAACGTAACTGGGTGACTATAAAGGTGCATTACGGGTATCTCCGAAAGTGTCTGTTGGGTTGGCACGGATCGAGACTGGGATTTGTCACTCCGTGTGACGGAGAGGTATCTCTGGGCCCACTCGGTAATGCATCATCATAATGAGCTCAATGTGACTAAGGCGTTAGTCACGGGATCATGCATTGCGGTACGAGTAAAGAGACTTGCCGGTAACGAGATTGAACAAGGTATTGGGATACCGACGATCGAATCTCGGGCAAGTAACATACCGATTGACAAAGGGAATTGCATACGGATTGATTGAATCCTCGACACCGTGGTCATCCGATGAGATCATCGTGGAACATGTGGGAGCCAACATGGGTATCCAGATCCCGCTGTTGGTTATTGACCGGAGAGGCGTCTCGGTCATGTCTGCATGTCTCCCGAACCCGTAGGGTCTACACACTTAAGGTTCGGTGACGCTAGGGTTGTAGAGATATATGTATGCGGAAACCCGAAAGTTGTTCGGAGTCCCGGATGAGATCCCGAACGTCATGAGAGGTTCCGGAATGGTCCGGAGGTGAAGAATTATATATAGGAAGTCAAGTTTCGGCTACCGGGAAAGTTTCGGGGGTTACCGGTATTGTACCGGGACCACCGGAAGGGTCCCGGGGGTCCACCGGGTGGGGCCACCTATCCCGGAGGGCCCCGTGGGCTGAAAGTGGAAGGGAACCAGCCCTTCGTGGGCTGGGGCGCCCCTCTAGGGCCTCCCCCCATGCGCCTAGGGTTGGGAACCCTAGGGGGGAGCTTCCCCCTTGCCTTGGGGGGCAAGGCACCCCTTCCCCCCCACTTGGCCGCCCCCCCTTGGAGATCTGATCTCCCAAGGGCTGGCACCCCCCCCCAGGGGTCCTATAAATAGTGGGGGGAGGGAGGGCAGCAACACACAGCCTTGGGCGCCTCCCTCCTCCCCTGCAACACCTCTCTCTCTCTCGCAGAAGCTCGGCGAAGCCCTGCCGGAGACCCGCTACATCCACCACCACGCCGTCGTGCTGTTGGATCTCCATCAACCTCTCCCCCCCTTGCTGGATCAAGAAGGAGGAGACGTCGCTGCACCGTACGTGTGTTGAACGCGGAGGTGCCATCCGTTCGGCACTCGGTCATCGGTGATTTGGATCACGGCGAGTACGACTCCGTCATCCACGTTCATTGGAACGCTTCCGCTCGCGATCTACAAGGGTATGTAGATGCACTCCTTTCCCCTCGTTGCTAGTAGACTCCATAGATGCATCTTGGTGAATGTAGGAAAATTTTAAATTATGCTATGATTCCCTACACCACCGTCGACCTCCTCCAGCCTCCACCTGCGACTGTTCATCCACGGGCTCCTGTTCATCCAGCCACCAAGGCGTGCTCCTCCACCAGCTACTGTTCAACCAGCCCTCTCCACGGGGTCCTATTCAACCACCCCTCCATGGTCTACTGTTCATCCAGCCCTCCACCGGCTACTGTTCAACCACCCCTCCACCGGCTACTCATCCAGCCCTCCACGGGGTCCCGTTCATCCACCGGCTCGATCGATCGGGGTACTGTTCATCCAGCGGCAACGGCCTCTACTACCACGGGTTCCTATTCATCATACCCCCACCGGGAATTGTTCATCCAAACCCCCCAACAACGCTCACTATTCATCCAGAGGCAGCATCGATCGGCTTCAGTTATCAGCAGTAGCGAAGGAATCGCTCGATCGGGTTCAGTTAACAGCCATCGATCGATCGCTCGGGTTCAGTAACGCGTAGCCTGCAGTGCAATCGCTCGGGTTCAGTTAGAGCCCAACGCCTCGCTCGGGTTCAGTTAGAGCCCAACGCCTCGCACACACGCGCGTACGTATGAGAGAAACGTGCATCGCTCGGCCCCCGACCACCCACCGTAACCGGGAACTCCCCGATATTTTCCTCGCCCTCGCTTCTACCACGGTTTTTTCCTTCATGGATGGCCCAAAGAATGTCATGCAGCTGCGTCTCCGGCCCTCCTAGGACGAAAAGCCCATTTTCTATCATGATTTCTTGTCATAGAAGTAGGACCCCACCACATCTATGATGATACCGGGTTTTGTCACAATTATCGTCATAGAAGTGTCATAAGTATGATAGAAAAAAATTCGTTCGGCCCAAAATGTCACGGATCTGTCTTTTTTTAGTGTCCCTTGCTGACCTCGCCTCGGCCATCATCAGTCCCTACTAAGAAAACATGAAGGAGGATGCCAAGAAAAATCCCGCAGCCTGGCACGGGGCCTGGATGCGGAGACTAGATGAAGCTCACCTGAAGTTCACGGCCAAGAACATGTACACATTCTACGAGATGCACAGGCGGATCGTTGACATGAGGGAGTGCCTCCTTCCTATAATCGACGAGGGATCAAGCCACCAACAGAGCAGTGGCGGCAAGCGTCACAAGATGAAGTAGATGATTGGTTATCCTAGTTAATTATGCATGTAATTGTTTGCTTTAGTGTGTGTAATGTCATGTGTGTACTAGTCACTTATGTAATTAGATGTTTAATTTGGTTACGCAACATCATGTCCTTATAAGTATAGATGTTGTTCTGTAGACAGAGCATAGATGTTGTGCAGACTGAGCAAATCACATCGCATACGGATCAAACTACGGAACCCGTCGGTGATGATTTCTTCAATCGCTGACAATTATTTACCACCAACCATTTGACCACATCACGCACAGCTTATTTGCAATATTCAACTGTGTTATTATCGGTCTTCCCACACAGTTTTGATTACTGACCTGTTTGCCGGTATCACACACATCTTGTTAAGCCAAATCATTTCCGATGTTTTCGCTCATCGCAAACAGTTCATCAGAGTGAACTATAAACCGTCTATCGCACACACACACACACCTTCATCTGGCTGACCCTTTCTATTATTTTCGCTCATCGCAAGTAGTTCATCCGAGTGAACTGCATGATGTCTATCACACACACCTTGATCTGGCTGACCGTTTCTGTTGTGTTCCCTAATCGCAAACAATTCATCCGAGTGAACTGCATGTCGTATATCGCACACACCTTGATCTGGCTGACCGTTTATGTTCTTCTGGCTCATCGCAAATAGTTTGTATGGATCAACTATATGGCACGTATCGCACACGCAACTCTAATCTGAATCATGCTTGATGTCTCCGCCATCGCACACCATTCGTCTTATTGGTGATGGTTTTATTACAACAACGTTTGTGATTAATGCATCGCACACAGTTTGGTCGAAGGGTCTCTGGTTCATGTGTCCCATTAGTAGCATCCTGCAGCAGTGATAGAAAGAACTGATTGTAATCTCCGCGTGGAGCTATTTGTTCCAAATTGATTTACTAATTTGTATTGTTTTTAATATGAAAAATTGATCCATAATAATGTGTGGGTGTATGTGATATCTTTGTGCTTGCGTCTAGTATCTAGTATTTTTCTTAGTACATTGTTCAACAAAGTATCACGATTTCCATAATAACGTGAAAAACGGTTGAGATGCATGACTGCATTGCTCACACTTTGCGTGAAATCTTCCAAAGCTTTCAAGAGGAAAGGAAGTTTGCGTAAATATAAACAACTATACAATTTTTTTGCTATAGACTAATATGAAACCTTGGAGTGGTCATATCCAAGTAAGAGATGATGGAGTTGAACTTTGAAGAAATTTCCTTATATAGATATGGATGGATTAAAAGGAGAGGTTGTAGCTTTACTCCATTTTCACAGTTTGATAAGATGGAAATTACCTCATATATCCATGCCTAGATGGAAAGGAAGGTGCTGCACCTTCCCTCTTAAAAGTGTGAAATTCATTGACGCAAGAAAAGTCAATCTTTTCTAGGAAGGGGTGCAGATCTCAAAGCAAACAACAATCTAGAAATACCAATACATGAACACAAACTTAGATAAAGTATATCATATTGACAACTACCAAGGGCAACCTGATCTCCACCACCCACGCAGTTCTACAATTTTGGGAGATTAATACTACAAATTCAGGGAAGAGAGAAACATGACATGTGTCATTGTGGTAGGGGGGCACACACCCAACACGCACCCCACTCCATCGGTCCATATCCATCCCCACCCACCCAGCTCTATTCTCTCATACGCTGCCCTCCACCTTTCGGATCCAGATCCAACCACCTCACCCGAGAGCTACACAAAGCAGGCCCCTCTCTCGGCGGTCACACCCTCCCATTCCTCGACGCTCTCTCCTCCCTGCCTGGCAGATCCCCTCCCCCACGTTCACATCCTCCATCACCAACATACCTCCCCGCCAGCGAGTAGGTTGAGCAGTGTACTCCATGGCCAGAGTCACCTCCTAGTTGTCATCATGCAGAGCAGAGCCGATGGCTACCTCACCGGATCTTGAATCAACAACGCCCACTAGTCCATTCAAGCATAGTTTCCTCCCCAACCCCTCCCCCGCTCCTCCCCCAACTAGATCTAACACCATAATCATTATTCCCTGCCTACATCTATGCGTGGGGTCGACCAGCCTGTGCGTCCTCTGCGTCGGCTGGATCGCGACCATGTCATCAACGGGGAGATCAGCGAGATCCTACCGATATGGTCCTCCTCGGGGTCGGATCCCACCACTCCACGGCTCATTGTGGCTGAATCTATCCATGGGTTCCTACAACAACAATGACGTGGAAAACCGCGTCACCTTCCGGTCTCCAAGTTGCCACCAGTGCTCCTCTCCCCTCCCCTATGGCGGTCCTTGCAAGTTTGCATACCTCGTCTCCTGATAAGCTTTGAGGAGGAGGCCATGCCTCATCTGCTATAAGCACAACCGCCTATTTCAACCTAAACCGTTGGGGATCTACGACATCGAGGGAAGGTGTACCTCTACTCGTGTGCCTTTTGTGTGTACTATCAGCAATTTTGTGATATGAATGTGTATACCGTTTGGTATATTATGATCCCTTTTCTTATTATGGGCAAGATCTTAATTGGAACATGCATAACACTTACCTTGTGCATGTATATTCAAATTTGTAATGTTTAGAGCCTTGTGTTGATGCATCCTTAGAACTTTGTAGTATGTTCATGGTTTCTTACTAACTTTTTAGTGTTCTTAACTACAAGTAACATTGTTGGCACTTCATTGTTTAGTACCTTGTGCTTTAAGATCTTGTAGAATATTTTGGCACCCTATAACACTTTCTAGCACCTTGTAAATTAATTTGGCACCTTGTGCGTTACTGATTTTTGTTAGTTTTAGCACCATGTAAGTAATTTGGTACTTTATTGATACTTTCCTAGCTACTAGTCGAAGTTTGTTCATGCGTGTATATATGCAATTCCGTACACACAATAATTTGGCATTGTGTTGCCAATTGGCACTTTCTATATGTGTCCAAAAGTGTGAACTTTTATCGATCATATAAGCAGTTAGCACTTTGGTAATTAGTACCTTTGTATATGATCCAACACTTGTAATTCCGCGCCTTCTGATTTGACACCTCTGTATATGTGTTGGCACTTTGTATCATCTCAACACTTTATCATGTGTGTACTAGCACTTTATGTATTGGCACTTTGTATCATCTCACCACTTTATCATGTGCACTAACACTTTGTGCATTGCAACTTTGAATCATCTATTGTACATAATTTCGTCTAATTTGGCACTTTGTTTTGTTGAAGCACTTTCGAATTTGGCACATTGTAATATGAAATTATTGTGATTATAAATAGTACGTGATTGTTGTATAACCAGGCACTTCATGTATGAGGTGTGTATGAGAAAGTTGGCATGTATGAATTGTAATTGGAACTTTCGTAAATGGCACTTTCCTATTTTGTGTGCTCAAAAAATACTCTTTTCAAAACTAAATGGGTTCCAATGAGTTTAGTTAATGATGGTTAATTCAAAAACATGTATTAACTTTTGTTATTAAGTGTAATGTTTGTCGCAGGCACCATTTAAATTTCAAATGCGCTAGATGACAGTAGTACCAGTCTGGGTGACAATAGTACTAGTGGTAGTCTGACAGTTGTACTAGTGCCAGGTGACAAGAATACTAGTGTTGTGCATGACATAGATGATTTGATGAATTTATGTTGCAAAATGGGAATGGCTCTACAGATCTCAAAGAAAAATCAATGATTTTGATAGGCTCTCCTTGGGTAATGGTTGCTAGATTTATTTTTCCCACAGACATATACATATATGTATATGCTTTCAAGTCATTGGTCATGCAAATACATGAATGACAAATTCTTTACAACCAATCATGGTTCAATGCATACGCTTATTATCCAAATGGTAACATAGTGCAACCTTGACTCATATATATAAATCCGGGATATTGTCTTTTTTCTTCTCACCACTGGATGTACAAGCCCTTTTATTCTTGGATAGGGAGACATTAGTATTGTTATCAGATAGGAACACATCGGTGAGGACAGTATTGGAATTCACTGAAGCCTTGAGAATATCGAACGCCTGCAAATAATTTAATTCAACATATCAAATTAAGAAACAAAGCATAAGTGCTTGAGTATACACATTCAGCGAGTATCACCTCTTTGTTAGCAATCTTCACAGACTTCTCCTCGAGCACGAGGTCCCTCTGTTCCCTGTTGAGCTTGTTTATCAGCACCACTGTGGATATGTTGGACATGGGTGTGATGGTGAGGTCATCCATGATAGTGTAAATAACCAGGCCTTGCACGTGCCCTCCGCCGGCTACGATAGACCCGTAGAGAGAGGAGTCACGTGCAACATCTGCCGCCATGCCCATAGGCGCCAGCGCAGGTGCAGTTACTGATGCATGCTGTAGTGGGTACGATGCCGTCCCGTGAACAGATGCCCGCATGGAAGGTGCCGCTGGGTGTGTTGTGGTAGGGCGTTGAAGGAACATGGGCCTACCTGAGCTCAAGAGCGCCCCTTGCACGATCTTGCTGTGCATGTACCTAGTATCCATTTTCTGGACACTATCGTAGATGTTGGCCACGCCTACCCCATCACTTCCGGCCTGAAGTACCTTGGCGACAGTGCCTATGGGCATCGCTAGGAGGCTGAAGAGAAAGTCTACAGCGTCCTTTCCCGCCTCCGCGTACAAGACGCGATTGGCCTTCTTGTCGATGAGCAGCTTGAGGGTCGGTGTGGACGGGGCCAAGTTGATAGGGGCGGGAGGTGAAGACATGATTTTATGTTGAATGATAATTGGGTGCCCACAGCCTCATATATATAAGGGAAAATACTATGTAATTAATGCATGTTGATAACTTAAAAACTTGTAAGACATTTAATGACATTTATTATGCGATATTCACCACATACAAATAAGGAAAGAATTAATATGCAATTAATGCATGTTAATTGGTAAACAAACAAAGGTAATGAACGTAATTTGTTATATAATCTTTACCTCATACTGATAAGGAAATAATTAATATGTAATTAATACGTATTGATACTTCCTCCATTCCTAACTATAAATCTTTGTAGAGATTTCAATAAAAACTACATACAGATGTATATAGACATATTTCAGGGTGTAGATTCACTCATTTTGCTCCGTATGTAGTCCATATTGAAATCTCTAAAAAGAATATTTAGGAACGAAGGGAGTAAGTAAATATACAAATATTATTAAATGTATTTATTACGTAATATTCACATATAAATAAGGAAGGAAATAATACGTAATCAATACAACATGATAAATGAGGAAACAACACAGATAACTAATGATATTTATAGTAAATAATTTATTCTAGATTGTTTACATTCTAAAAAAATTAAATTGTATATGAATTTAAAGTTGGCACACTTCATCTTTTTTTACATTCTAAAAATAAAAATAATACTCCCTTCATTCAAAAATATAAGATATTTGATTTTTTTTCTAAACCAACTGCATATAGATGTTCTATATTTCAATCTATATGTTGTCCATGTTGAAATATCCAAAACATCTTATATTTGTGAATAGAGCTAGTACAAACATTTGGTCTTCTTCATTTGTTGAGAACTCACGAAACCATAGCCGTGGAGCAGATTACTTGACACCTCCTATGTTGTGTGGGGTCTTAACCTTAGGTGTAGTTTGTGCAGATTTTGGACACACTACTAGGGAAAACCCTAGTAGTAGCTCAGGTTAATGTGCTAGTAGTAGCGTGGTGCCCAGACTACTACTAGGGCGCTACAACTAATTGGCAGTAGTAGCATGGGTCTTACCCCCACGCTACTGCTACTGGTGTTAGCAGTAGCGTGGGAATAGACCCGCGCTACTGCTAAATAGTAGTTGCGCCCGTTTTTGCCCCCTGCCACTCCTATTAGTGCATATTTCATTTCTTTATATGTATACCATATTTATAGCCTGTTATACAATTTTTATATAGTAACAATGGAGAGGTTGTGGAATCAACAAGGATTAGCCTTCATTCAACACTTGTGTGTTGTCCCAACATCATATCGTCCTACTAATTCAACTTGCTCACTTGGATACATCAACTTTAATCTAATCTGTGTTTCTTCCACCCCCAATCATATAACAACTCATCATCATATAATAACTCATCATCATCAGTAGTCATATAACAACTCATCATCCGTAGTCATATATATAATAACTCATCATCATTCTTGCACATGAAAAGTAGTACGGCCTCCTCATCATCATCGTTGTCATATAACGACTCAATCATCATCCTTAGTCATATAATAACTTACCATCAATACAGCACATGACAAGTTAACCAACACTAGCTAAGGGTAGTCATCCTAGGTAAATAACTCATCATCATTCTAGCACATGACAAGTACTAGCTAGGACCTACTCCTCTCTCTTACGTAAAATAGAATTAAACAGGTAAAATCCTCCATCTCCAAAATGGAGAATAGAGATCCACATGTCTCCAACTTGTGGCCTACGCACATTCATGTTGTCTCCAAATGGTTGCCTGTGCGAATTCATTACTTGGCTTCATCCTTTGATGTTGAGGCTTTCATATTTTAAAGAAATTGAGTATGCACTGTGGAAAGCCACCAGCAGATTTGGCCGTAAGCTAACCATACTCATCTGACCTTCGGTGTACATCAGGTCAAGCACAACATCCTCCGGGAGCTTCTGTTCAAGAACATAATAGTAACATAGTTATCAATGTAGTTTACTTAAGAAGTATGTATACAACCATAGTTAACAAAATCTTACCATGCTATTTGCACGGATTTTACCATCACTCAACTTGTGGACTAGTGGCACGTATCCACTATAATTTTACCTAATGTCATAATTGATCTTAAAAGTCTCAACATCACTAATAAGTGAGAGAAGAAATTTTTTCACCTCCCAAGTTAGCTCTGAGCTACGATGGAAAAGCGCTCAAGGTTTTGAGCTTGGCTTGCAAGAACCTTGTCGACATCCGTGGCCACTACAGGGCTTGGTGCAGCAAGAAGGAGAAGGGCTCCCTTGTTGACCTCGCCTCGGTCATCATCGACCCCTACTACGGAAACATGAAGAAGGATGCCAAGAATAATCCTGCAGCCTGGCACAGGGCCTGGATGCGGAGACTAGATGAAGCTCACCTCAATTTAGTGGCCAAGAACATGTACACATGCTACGAGATGCACATGCGAATCATTAACATGAGGGAGTGCCTCCTTCCTTTAATCGACGAGGGATCGAGCCCCCAACGGAGCAATGGGGACAAGCGTCACAAGAAGAAGTAGATGATGATTAGGTGATCGTTTATCCTAGTTAATTATGCATGTAATTTGTTTGCTTTGGTGTGTGCAAATGTCATGTGTGTACTAGTCACTTATGTAATTGGATGTTTAATTTGGTTATGCAATCATGTCCTTATAAGTATATAGGTTGTTGTTCAGTAGACAGAGCATAGATGTTGTGCAAACTGAGCAAATCACATTGCATACGGACCAAACTATGAAACTCGTCGGTGATGATTTCTGCAATCATTGACAATTATTAACCACCCACCGTTTGCCCACAACACACACAACTTATTTGGAGCAATCGTCTATGTTATTATTTGTCTTCCCACAAAGTTCTGATTACTGAACTGTTTCCCGGTATCACACACATCTTGTTAAGAAAAATCATTTCTGATGTTTTGGCTCATCGCAAACAGTTCATCCGAGTGAACTATATGACGTCTGTCGCACACACCTTGATCTGGCTGACCATTTTTGTTGTTTTCGCTCATCACAAACAGTTCATCCGAGTGAACTATATGACGCCTATCGCACACAGCTTGATCTGGCTGACCGTTTCTGTTGTGTTGCCTAATCGCAAACAGTTCAACCAAGTGAAATTTGTGTCGTATATCACACACACATTGATCTGGCTAACCGTTTCTGTTGTTCCGGCTCATCAGAAATAGTTCATATGGATCCTGTATGCCACGTATCGCACAAGCAACTCTAATCTGCATCGTGCTTGATATCTCCGCCATCGCGCACAGTTCATCTTATTGGTGACAGTTTTATTACAACACCGTTTGCGATTAATGCATCGCTCACAGTTTTGTCGAATGGGTCTCTAATTGATGTGTCCCGTTAGTAGCATCCTGCAGTAGTGATAGAAAGAACTTATTGTAATCTCCGCGTGGAGCTATTTGTTCCAAATTGATGTACTAATTTGTATTCCGGTTAATATGAAAAATGATGCATGATAATGTGGGGATGTATGTGATATCTTTATGTTTGCCTCTAGTATCTAGTATTTGTCTTAGTACATTGTTCAACAAAGTATGACGATTTCCACAGTAACATGAAAAACGGTTGAGATGCATGACTGCATTGCTCACACTTTGAGTGAAATCTTCCAAAGTTTTCAAGAGGAAAGAAACTTTGCGTAAATATAAACAACTATACAATTTTTTTGCTACAAACTAATATGGAACCTTGGAGTGGTCATATCCAAGTAAGAGACGATGGAGTTGAACTTTGACGAAATTGCCTTATATAGATATGCATGGATTGAAAGGAGAGGTTGCAGCTTTACTCTATTTTCACACTTTGATAAGAGGGAAAATGCCTCATACATCCATGCCTATATGGAAAGGAAGGCGCTGCACCTTCCCTCTTAAATGTGTGAAATTCATTGATGCAAGAAAAGTCAACCTTTTCTAGGGAGGGGTGTAGATCTCAAAGCAAACAACAATGCCAACATAGGTGTTTCTAGAGTTACAATTTAGAAGTACCAATACACAAACTTAGATAAAGTATATCATATTGACAACTATGAGGGCAATCTGATCTCCACCACCCACCCAATTCTCAAGTTTTGGGAGATTAATACTAGAAATTCAGGGAAGAGAGAAACACGACATGTGTCATTGGCAAGATGTGTCGTACTCAATGCCTCGTACTGAGCAATTTGGTGACCATCTACATGCCGGAAGATGTATAGATGCCCTTACGGAGCCACCATGTAGCTAGGGAGGAGTACGTAGCCAAGCTAGGCAAGTCTTCACGGCCATGTGACCATGACTCCGTTCTTTGAAGACACGGCTAAATTCATAAGCTAGCTCAGACATTCGTTCCTCGATTGCTAACTGCACAAGCTTTCTGAGTTTGGTACGTACTCTTATCTAATCGCCTAGCAAAAGGCTAAGGCAGTGCCTAGAGTTTTATTTTATTTTTTGAGGGGAGAAAGTATTTTTATGAGATATAATTTAGTCCCATTCACGTGATATGGGCTTGGGCATCACCAATTGTCATTGCAGCCTGTTTCTCAATTTTTATGGGCTTGGGCCATTAAATGGTCTATAGACTGGGTTGTTGGTTGATTTTTTGTAGTTTGTTTACGGAAAAATTAACGTCCACATATGTGGGCGTTTGCACATCGCCCACAGGGCTCCATCACCACTTATTTTACCACATATGAACATATGACATCAGCAGAAATATTTTTAGTTTTCGGCTTAAAAATATTTTATCTCCTAATTAAAAAAGCGAATTAAAAATTCGTTTTCACCATTAAACCCGTCTCGACGAGATCTTCAAAACTAGACCCCATGTTGATACGTTTCGATGAAATTTTTTTTTACCCAAAAGTTGCCATGATGTCTACACTGTAGTTGCCATAGTGCTTAAACTAAAATTGCCATGTGGCAATTTTAGTTTGTAGATCATGGTAATTTTAGTTTTTCGATGATGGCAATTCCAGTACTTTGACCATGAAAATATTTTTTGTATGAACCATGGCAATTTTAAGTGCATGTATCATGGCAATTTTAATTAATGGTGCATGACAAGTCTAGTTTCTTAATTCCCCGTTTTATAATATGTCAAAATTTACTTTTAAATGTAGAAGAAAATAGCTGAAACATATCATGACAACTTCAGTGTAAACATCATGGCAATTCATGTGCAATAGACACGACAACTTTGAACCAAAAAAAATTTCATCGAAATATATTGATATGAGATCTAGTTTCGAAGATCTCGTCGCGAGGGATTTAATGGTGAAAACGGATCTTCAATCCGATTTTTCATTTAAGAGATAAAACATTTTAAAAACAGAAAATGCAAAAAGATTTGCACATGCATGCATGCGGTGACATGGCGTAGTCTGTGTGCCATAAAGCGTGTGGGCGGGTTTGGCTCCCACCACACCTCTGGGCGTTAGCTTTGTCCTTTGTTTATAGGATCGGTCTCTACTTCCTTGCCTTTTTTAATATAAAAGAGAATATATTAATATCATGAAGATACCAATTACACCTAGTCTCTACACCAACAAAATGTTTCAAAGACATTTAAGATGCACACAGCCCAAAAATAAATAGAAAAGAAAGAAAAAAAGAAAGGCCTCGCCATAGTGGTCAATTCCTCTCAGCAGCAGCACACAAACCACCACCAAAGACAGCACCGGAAAACATAAAAGGTCCCCAAAAATGATGCCATTAAGATGGAAACAATGTGCAAGTGCCGTCGTGGACCGATCCAAGATCTTAGGTTTTCATCCTGAAGAAAGTCCGAGCTGTCAAAACAATACCTTCAGCAAGCCAATTGCCAGGCACAATTAATGAAGGTCAGATCTTAGGTTTTCACTCTGAAAGTCATAACTCCGCACCCTACGTAGGTAGGGGGTGGAGTACGGAGCCAAGCTAGGTAGGTCGTCATGGTCCATGACTCCGTTCTCTCCGCGAAGACACAACTAAATTTAGAAGATAGCTCGGACATTCGTTCCTGGATTGCTAACTGCAGAAGCTTTTTGAGTCAGGTACGTACTCTATCTAACCGCCTGGCAAGTGGTTAAGGTAACGTCTAAAAATATTTTGATCTAATATAGTCTAGTGGTCCCATACACATGTTGACATCACTAATTGTTGTTGTAGACCGTTTTTCAATTTGTCTACAGGTTTGGCCGGAGTTAAGTGTCTATGGGATGGATTTGTTGGTTGGATTTTTGTAGTTTGTTTTTAGGATTGGTGTACTTCTCTGCCTGGTCCATTTGTCTCCTTTTATTGATGGCTTTGACTAGATTTCTATTAGCTTTGTGTTGTAGATAAACAAAAATAGTCTCTAGATAACATTGATAACAAAAGACCGACCTTACAGAACATAGTAACAATATTTTAGAGAAAAGGCAACAAAAAGATTAAAGAAAGTGTGGCCTGACTTGAAACATGCATGTGTGACCTCATTTAATCATTTAAAAACATGCAGTTGTGACCCCATTTGAAAACTTACAATTACGACCCGACTTGAAATCTTGCAGTTGCGTCTCCAATTGAAATTTTGCATTTGTGTCTCCACTTGAAAACTTGTGACTGATTTGAAAATATGCAATTGCGGCCCAACTTAACAAACTCCAGTTGTGACTCGACTTGAAAACTTGAAGTTGCGACTCTACACTACTAGGGAATTTGCATAGCAGTTGCGATCCTACAACTAACTTTTAGCAGTAGCGCCGGTCTGACCTGAGGCTACTCTAAAGTCAGTTACCAGTAGCGCCGGATTAGGCTGGTGCTACTGCTAACTAGCAGTGTGTGCTATTACCCAGCGCTACTACTATTCGTCTGTATTCCATTTGTTTTGTTTTATACTGTATTTATACACCATTATATAAATTTTGACACAATAGCAATTAGGAGATTCGATCTGAGAGTGAGGTAACTGTTGGCCCAAATATCAGCGCATGCAGAAATTATATATACGTACGTGGCACGGTCAGGTTGTCCCTGCTTTCCTGCCTGTGACAGCACCTGTTGCGAGTTGCGACCATGTCAAGGGACCGCCTTGTTGGAAACCGTGGGCTATACGATCTACCCTCTAATTCCTCTATCTTTTCATGGTGCCGCTCACAGTGCATATTGAGACAAGAGGATAGGGGCCTATTTATAGCCTCCACTTCCAGATGTTTTCATTATTCCCACCTGCTTTCGGAAAATTCCGTATGACTTCTAAGCAATGTAACCAACCACGACCAAACATGCTACTTTTTCGAATCTAAATATTCTATTCCCTATCACACATGTGTGAGTCATGTGCCACGATTAGATTGTATATACAGGATCAACTTCCAATCTATAATCATGTGGGTCAACAGCCTGCAGAGCCGATCCTACAAAACAAACCCAGATCTTCCACCTGTGATGTCCCGGGAGAAATATGTCCATACATATGGTGGACACCCCTCACAGTTAATTTGACCGTCGGTGATGGTCGCTTCCCCTCCTTCTCTCGTGCATTACCAAGGTATATCAAGAGCAGAAGGAAGAGGAACCGACCCCCACGGCAACAATCGGGATTCTTCCTCCCTGATATTGCGACCGTATATGGTGGGCACTGAAGTAGCATCGACAAATTGAAAGATAACCCGTCAGATTAATCAACACTCCGGCAAAACATAGGCGACTCGGAGTAACAGATAGACCATCTTAAATTACTCACTGGACGACTATCGAGGATGCCGGTGATCTTCTAGGTATTGTCAAGCAGCACGTCAATGATCTTCCCTACACACAAATAAAATAACTATGTGAGCTATGCTTGATACGCTATGCAAATCTTTATTATTATTCATCACGGGTTGACTTTGGATCTGTCAAGTTTTCCTTGAAAACTCTTATCTCACGTGGTGTATATGGTGGGCACTCCCTCTCTGATATATTCGACCGGCGGTGATGGTAGCTCCTCCATTTGTTCCTGAGTGCATTACACCAAAATGTCTAGCACATAGGAACGAAGGAGAAACGACAACCACGACAATAGTCGGGATTATTCCTCTTTGACATTTGCGACCGTCGGTGATGGTAGCTCCTCCTTTCATTCCAAAGTGCATTACACCAAATGTCTAGCACCTTGGAATGAAGAAGAAGCTACTCCCACGACAATAGTCGGGATTCTTCTTCCTCTCTCATATATGGTGGACACTTCCTCACTGATTTTTCGACCATCGGTGATGATCGCTACTCCTCCTTCCCCTAGTGCATAACAAAGGTCTATCACAAGGAGAAGATGGTGAAGCGACCCCCACGACAACAGTTGGCATTCTTCTTCTCTCATATATGGAGGAGACTATCCCTCACTGATATTTTAACTGTCATGTATGGAGCCCCAATAGACTTAAAGTCAATCCGAAATGTCGTTTAATTTTCTTTCTAGCAAATCCGAGGCAGTCGATATTTCCTACATATTCTAGCACAAGTCATGCTAAAAATCACGAAAAAATCCGGCATGACCTTTGCTAAAATAGGACATATCGAGCGCCTGAAATTTGCCGGAACAGAAATGAATCAACACTCCGGCAAAACATCGCCCACTCGGATTTTCCATGCGATACAAAGATGTCCATACACATACAAGGATTTTTAAACTTGAAATTCTATCCGGATCAATTATAACAAGCATTCGCACAAGAGCATTCAAACTGGTGCACATTTCATTTCAATGGTTCAATATGTACAAAAACATTTCAATATATCTTATAGCCCGAACATTTTATTTGGTTAAGAAGCATAACTAAATTTACTTAGTAAAAATTTCCATACCTATTTTCTTACTAAAAATTTCTGTTACTAAATTTCTCATATGGCATTCCGATATATTTGTATATTGAAAAATTTCTATACCTAAACAATTTCTGTTACTAAAATTTCTATTCAAAAAACCTAAAATTTCCTATTCTATTCAAAACACCTAAAATAATCAAAATAAACTACATTTATCAAATGACCTAAAAAATTATTCTATTAAAAACCTACATTCTATAATGTCTACATTCTAAAACCTACATTCAAATTACCTACATTCTACAAGAGCAAAGAGAGAAGGGTGGAGGGAGGGAGGAGGGGGGAAGGAGGGAGGTAGGAGGAGCTACCTCAATGGCAGTGGCGCGCCGGCGACGACGGCGGGCGACGACGACCAGATAGCGCGCTGCCTGAGAGATATGGAGTGAGAGTGAGTGTGGTGAGGAAGAGGAAACTGACGGGTTAGGGTAGGGGCACTAGTAGAAAAATGGCCTAATGTGAAGCGCATTAGTAGCGGTTTGTAACAAAACCGGCACTAATGTATCCATTACTACCGGTTTGAATGGCTAGGCAGGCGAAGCTCATTACTACCGGTTCGTGGCGAACCTTTAGTACAGGTTCGTGCCACGAACTGGTACTAAAGAGGCTGTGGCACGCCGTGGTCCAGCTGGGGCCCCACCAGCACCTTTAGTACCGGTTCATACCACAAACCGGTACTAGAGGTTTTTAGTTGCAGCAGTTTTTTAGTCCCACCTCGCTCCGCTAACAGGGTTTTACCACCTTAAATATGTAACTTCTCAAACTATCACAACCACTTGTCTTCATTGAACTCTATGTGTAGAATTTGTGGCCACAATATGAGTTTTCTCCGGTTTCTAAACCGGTGAGGACTTATATTGTCAATTCAGATTGTACACAAAAAGGTCATTGATGATCAATGTATTTTTGATGTATTTCTCTATAAAGAAATATAAGAGCATTTAGATCACTATTTTAGTAATCTAAATGCTCTTATATTTCTTTATAGAGGGGGTATATTTTTACATTTTTACGAACCGGTGCAAAAAAGTAGAGATGGTTACGGCAAGAACTGAATGCACTTCGTGTACAAACTGGACACTCTCTTTCGAAGTATTAGGGTTTCGGACGAAAACTCATATGTTACAAAGGCACTTCATTATTTTAAATTTATTACAACTCTAGACTTTTTTGTGTTCATTATGCATCATACAAAGCCACGTCGTCAACTTTCAACCCTTTCTGACATAATTTGATATTTTTGATGCATTTACTGATTTGTTTTGAGCTAAATGACCCTGAAATTGAAAAACACTACAAATGAACTCTGAAAAGGTTGAAACTTGGCATGGTATCATCATGTCACCCACATGGCATGTGCAAAAAATTAGAGATGGTTACGGCAAAAACTGGATGCACTTCATGTACAAACTGGACACTCTCTTCCGAAGTATCAGGGTTTCGGACGAAAACTCATCTGTTACAAAGGCACTTCATTATTTTAAACTTATTATAACTCCGGACTTTTTTTGCGTTCATTATGCACCATTCAAAGCCACGTCGTCGGCTTTCAACCCTTTCTGACATAATTTGATATTTTTTATGCATTTACTGATTTGTTTTGAGCTAAATGACCCTGGAATTGAAAAGCATTATAAATGAACTCTGAAAAGGTTGAAACTTGGCATGCTATCATCATTTCACCCACATGGCATGTGCAAAAAAGTAGAGATGGTTACGGCAAAAATTGGATGCACTTCGTGTACAAACTAGACACTCTCTTTCAAAGTATCAGAGTTTCGGACGAAAACTCATCTGTTACAAAGGCACTTCATTATTTTAAACTTATTACAACTCCGGACTTTTTTGCGTTCATTATGCACCATTCAAAGCCACGTCATCAACTTTCAACCCATTCTGACATAATTTGATATTTTTGATGCATTTACTGATTTTTTTAGCTAAATGACCCTGAAATTGAAAAGCACTACAAATGAACACTGAAAATGTTGAAACTTGGCATGGTATCATCATTTCACCCACATGGCATGTGCAAAAAAGTAGAGATGGTTACGGCAAAAACTGGATGCAGTTCGTGTACAAACTGGACACTCTCTTTCGAAGTATCAGGGTTTCGGACGAAAACTCATCTGTTACAAAGGCACTTCATTATTTTAAACTTATTACAACTCCGGACTTTTTGCGTTCATTACGCACCATTCAAAGCCACGCCGTCAACTTTCAACCCTTTCTGACATAATTTGATATTTTTGATGCATTTACTGATTTGTTTTGAGCTAAATGACCTTAAAATTGAAAAGAACTACAAATGAACTCTGAAAAGGTTGAAACTTGGCATGGTATCATCATTTCACCCACATGGCATGTGCAAAAAAATAGAGATGGTTACGGCAAAAACTAGATGCACATCGGTCGAAAACTCATCTGTTACACCGGCTATTCAAAATTTTAATAGAAGAAAATAAATAAAGTAGAAAAGAAAAAAACTATATAAAAAACAACTCAGAAATAAATAGAAGAAAATAAATAAAGAAGAAAAAAATATATAACTATTCAGAAATAAATAGAAGAAAATAAATAAAGCAAAAAAGAAAAAAATATATAAAAAATTGTTGGGGCGCTGTCCTGTGGGCCTGCTAGGCCTCAGGCGTGGAAATTCGGGCCCACAAGGGTCAGCAGGCTAACAGGGCAGCGCGCCATAGTTAGGCCCAGAATCCTGCTTTACAGAGGAGTTCGAAGGAGCAGCCACGGCGGGGTTTGCAAACCAGTGCGGCTGCCCTTCGCCCGGCGAGGTGGGACTAAACTTTCTGCACCGTGGGATGGTAGCGCACCCACTTTAGTACCGGTTCGTGGCTCCAACTGATACTAAAGGGGGGGTCTTTAGTACCGGTTTTTGGCACGACCCGATACTAAAGGAGGCCGCTTCCCGCCGCTTGGCCTGGCCAAATTCGACCTTTAGTACCGGTTGGAGCCACCAACCGGTACTAATGGCCTCTCCTATATAAACAGCACTCATGAAAATTTTAGTTGGTTTCAGTTCATCTGCTTCTTCGCCCCCGTCGCGCGCGCCCCGTCGCCGCCCCCGTCGCGCCCCAGCCGTCCACGTCGTCGTCGTCGCTGCCCCGTCGCCGCCCCAGCCCGCCCCCGTCGTCGCGCGCCACGTCGCGCCGTCATCGCCGGCCGCCCTAGTCGCGCGCCGCGCCCTAGCGCGCCCGGCCGTCCCTGTCGTCGACGTCGCCGCCCCCGCTCCCATCGCCGCGCCCTAGCCCGTCCCCGTCATCGCCCCGCTGTAAGAGATCGACCGCGCCCCGGCACTGCCGCGCGTCGGCGGCCTCACACACACACATGATTTTTTCTGTTTTTTATTAATGATTTTTTCTTTTTTTTTCTTTTTTCTTTTTTGGTTTTTATATATACTTTTAGTTTATATAAATGTTAGTTTAATGTCAAATGTTAGATGAATTAGATAGAAATATATGTTAGATATTAATGTCAAATGTTAGATGAATGTTAGAATTAGCTAGATATTAATGTTAGATGAGTTATATTTTAATACTTTTATAGTTATAGATGAATTAGATATATTAATGTCAAATGTTAGATATATTAAATTTACTATATATAGAACTAGCTACTTTATTTTTAGTAAGAAAAATAATTGAACTAGTTTATTTTTAGTAAGTGCTTAGTTGAATTGATAGAACTAGCTAGTTGAATTAATATAGAATTAGCTAGCTAGTAAGTGTTTATCAATTAATGTTTCAACTATGAACATAGAAAATGTCATCTGACGACAAAAACAATTCCGTTATGTGTGAATACTGTGAAGACGAGTGCGGCCTGTGCGACAAAAATTTGCTAGTTGATGATAGGCGCTTTAGCATAAAGCTGGATGAGACCTTCGAAGTGGATACAGTAAGTCACAACGACAAGTCTTTTTTCGTAATTAAGCATGACTTATGCTTCATTTGCTTCAACTTATAATTTTAAATTTTCACTATTCTACTAGCGTATCCCCTGCCATGCAAGAATTTTTGTTTTGGATAAGATAGGTTTCAGTCCGAACAAAACTATGGAGGTAAAGAGAGTTTACTTGAAGACCGAGCATGGTTATACCTTCAACGTCAAATTATACAATGCAGACACCTACACCTATTTTGAATGCAAAACTTGGCAAGCACTATGCAAGGCTTATGCATTTGAGCCTGATATGTTTATCACCTTTGATATTTGTCCCGAAGATGATATTGAAGGTAATAGAGACATTTGGGTCGATGTGCAGACGCCTCAGTACTACCATTATGTGAGTTTCTCAACCATATTTATGTCTTCGATATTGTTTATTCAAAAATAGTTAACAACTAATTTCTATTGACAGCTTATTTCCATTCAAGCAAACATGTCCAGCGCTTGGTAGACAGTACCGTCCACTGTCCCGGGGCTGAACTAAACTGCGAGGAGATAAATCATTATGTTTCATGGCTTGTGGATCTTGATGATGTCAAGAGAAATTATTTTCCTGAATTTGAAAATCTTAGTACTCAAAACATGCGACCAATAGTGATCGTATTGAACTACGGTCACATCTATTTAGGAAAGATGGTAAGATTTTTACTATTTGTCCTCAGTGCATCTTTTGCATACATTATTTTTCAAGCTAAACTTCATTGCTAAGTAATGTTACTATATGCGATGTTCTTCAACCGGGACTCCCGATGACAGTTGTGCCTCAGTGGATCGAGACTAAAGGTCGCATGTCAATGGTTAGCTTACGGCCAAGATATTCTACATTGCACATGAGTGCATTCAGGATTCTACAACCGAGGAATGCTTAATAGTGAAAGACTGGAGCAAAATTGTGAAGGATCGCAGAGAAGTACTAGGGGGCAGCAAACAGAAGCGCAGCCCACGATTAGGAGACAGGTTCATCTGCATGCTCCAATATGATGAATCAGGAGAGCTATACATGTTCTATGCTATTTTACCTGAGAGAGAGAGCAGCAGGAGTGATTAGCATGCTCTTAGTACTTGTCCTCTCATGTCCGTGTTCTTCGTCGATCCTGAACTTAATCTCAGGACCATGTTGAACTCGATGATATCTTTGCTTCTGGTACAAGTGAATGTTTCTTCTTTAAGCTAGTGTTGGTGGTCATTAGATAGCGGTAACTACTATGATGATTAAATAGTGGTAATGATGACTATATATGATGATTTTTAGCTAACTAGTACTGTTGTTGGTGATGATATGATGCAAGAGTTTTTTTGAAAGAAACCGCAGATTAGTTCCAACTGGATGCATGGAGCTAGCTAAGTGATCAAGTATATGTCATATCCATATTACTTGATCACTTAGCTAGCTAGCTCTGCATCCAGTTGAAACTAATCTGCGGTACTTTCACCTAATGATTTAACAACTCATTATAATGTAAAAACAATCTCTAAATTAAATTGAAAACACAAAATTAAAGGAAAAACAAAAAATAAAACCAAAACCACCCGAAACATTTAGTACCGGTTGGTGGTACCAACAGGTACTAAAGGTCTCCCCGCACCCGGCCCTGGCATGTGCCACGTGGTGGCACTTTAGTGGCGGTTCGTGCCGAACCGGTACTAAAGGGTGGGGGGCCTTTAGTCCCCACCCTTTAGTGCCGGTTACAGAACCGGCACTAAAAGCCCTTACGAACCGGTGCTAAATCCCGGTTCTGCACTAGTGGGGATAAGGTGGGCTTAGCAGTAGCGCGGGACAAGCGACTAGCGCTATGGTTAATGGCAGTAGCAGTAGCGCTCGTCTGGCACCCCATGGTACAGCTAATTTGGGCCCACCACCTGCCCAAGTGCAGATTTAGTAGCAGCACGGGCCGTCGACCCGAGGCTACATCTAACATATTAGTTGTAGCGCGCTTTGGGAAACTATGCCGCTACTAAGGCTAGACCCGGGGTTGCCTTGTGGCCCATAGCAGCAGCGCCTGGGTTGTGGGCCCGCGCTACTGCTAAGTCTTACCTGTAGTGTGTGCTCTGATCCCTTGCTGCTGCTAGTTAGCAGTAGCGCCTACTAATAAGTCGCACTACTGATAAGCCTCCACATATAAGATTTTTCCTAGTAGTAAAAGTTCAACAAACAACCCAGTCCATAGAGCATTTAACTGGCCTAAGCCTATAAATAAATTGAAAATCAGGCTATAACGACAATTGGTGATGCCCAAGCCATATCATGTGAATGTGACCAAATTATATCTAATCAAAACACTTGTAGGCTACAACGACAGCTGGATCACTCAAAGTTCACAGAGATGGCTGTTACGTTGTGGGCTATTTGGTACGCACGTAGGAAAGCTGTACACGAGGCAATCTTTCAAGCTCCGCAACAGACAATATCATTCGTGGACAATTTTTTAGCAGATTTGCAGCCTCTCCCTACTAGGGAACCTATGGCGGCGAGTCCGACAACAGCCATGGTCCATCCTCAACGATGGCTCGCTCCAGAAGTTGGCGCTGTCAAAGTGAACGTGGATGGAGCCTTAGCAAGGAACATGTGTGGTGGAGCTGTGGCAGCACTCTGCCGCGACCAAAATTGCATTTACCTTGGTTCCTCTGTGGTGGTTTACGGGGGCATCACTGATTCGATGATCTAAGAAACTTTTGCTTGTAGAGAAGGGCTAGCATTGGCAGATGACCTTGCTGCTCACAACATGGTTATTGCCTCCGACTGTCAGGGAGTAGTCAAGGACATCAACCAGGGGACGGGTGGTCCGAATGCAGCTATCGCATATGAAATAATAGCTCGTAGCTCTAGTTTTTCTACTTGCAAGTTTTTATTTGAGCGCAGAAACTTTAATTTTAAGGCTCATAATCTAGACGTAGGCAGCAGCGGCAGAGCTATGTTGACTCCTGCAGGGGCCATGCCCCCCCCCCCCCCCCCCCCAAGTCTTCGTACAAGTACATGAAGAATTTTTTTGAGGGAGGTCAGATTAGGTAAAATATAGTTTTTTGCCCCCCCCCCCCCCCCCAATCATCCATATCTTGTGTTTGCCCCCCCCCCCCCAAAACATCTGGCCTAGCTTTGCCGGTTTTAGGTAGACATGTCTGATTGGGCAATCCTCATGACCCAACTCTTGTACCTATGAGCATTACTTTGATTCAATAAAGCATGCAAGATTACTAAAAAAATCATAATACTTTCTTCCTAAAAAAACAAAATAATTTCTAGGCACTGCCTTAGCCTTTTGACAGGCGGTTAGATAGAGTACGTACCAAACTCACAAAGCTTCTGCACTTCAATCGAGGAACGGATGTCCGAGCTAGCTTCTAAATTTTGCTGTGTCTTCATAGAGAGAGAGAGTCATGGTCACATGGCCATGACGACCAACCTAGCTTGGCTACGTACTCCGCCCTATCTACATGGCGGCTCCATACGGAACATCTATACATCTTCCGGCACCCATGCGAGGCATTGAGTACGACACATCTTGCCGCTATACGGCCGGAACGAACGGTCCCGACTAGCGACAGGCTACCTCGATCGGCATGCTGACGCTGTGACGGTTAGCATGCACTGGTGGTGCTCTGAGGCGACGTGCGGCACAGCGGGCAGCTGGACCGCTGCCGGAGCCACTGGTCGACGCACCGCCGATGGAACGCGTGCGCGCAGCCGGGGAGCACCCGCAGCTCGTCGCCGTCTGCGTACTCCGCCAGGCACACCGCGCACCCGCGCTCCTCCTCCTTTGCCGTCCGCTCACCGGTAGCCGCCGCCAGATGATGCTGGATCGACGTGGAGTACACCGTCGTCGGGCACGCGGCCAGGACGGCATCGTCGAGCCCCGCGGCGATGGCGGCGCACCTGCCGTCCCCGAGCTCGATGTCGACCACGCCCTGCCGCGACGAGCTCTGCGCCGCTCGCCGTCGGTTGGAGCAGAAAAAGGCGACGAGGGAAAGCACGACGAGCAGAGCCATGGATGCGCCTATTAGAAGGCTGTCCCTTGACATGGTCGCAACTCGCAAAGTAGGGACAACCTGACCGTGCCCCATACGTATATATATACTTTCTGCGTGTGCAGAGATTTGCGCCAACAGCCACCTCACGCTCAGATCCAATCTCGGCCGTCGACCATAAAGACAATGGTAGTGATGAACTGATGATGACCATGCCTCGCATTCTACTTTTACTTTTCCCTGTCGCCGATTGTTCCTTGCTTGCTGCGTGCACGATTCCCTGTTGAGATATACAGTTGTATTCATATTCCTGGGACCTTTCTCTTCAAATTTTCTTACGAGGATCGGGTTTTTAGTTTTGATTTGACAGAGAAAAGAGCCTGCAAATTTTCGCCAGTAAAGAAGGTAGGGAGTCGTGGCATGTTCTCTAATGCAAATGCGACAGCTAGAACATAAAACTGTGCCTCCTGACAGAAATAGCAAACAATTGCTACTAATGATGGAGGAACAGGATTCTTAAGTAGGCTGTTAAGATGGCCAAGTGTGCCTTATTAGTTGATTGTTTATGCACTATGAATGATGAAGCTAGGAAATGAGATCTTTTCCCGCACTTTGATGTGACCCTCAGGGCTACTCTTGGAACCTCTCATTAGTTTAAGCAAATGAATTCGAATTTTAGAAATTATGTACTAAATTCATAAAATATACTTCATTTAGCTGAACTAAAGAGGGTTAATTAGAGAGTACCCTAAAGGGTACCCATTTGCATTGGTCTAATGAGCCAATTGGCGGTGGTACAAGAGGAGGCAGGGGTGGTGGCTGGACAGGAGGCAGGAGAGGAAGCAGCGCCTATATTGGGACTAACAGAGGAGGAAAAAGTGGTATAAGAGCTAGAGGGAACAGAGGAGGCAGAGCAAACGTGGCTGCTGGCCGCGGCAGTGGAGACGAGTTCTCTGAGTGGTTGAGGGCATGGATTTGTCGGGGGGAAACAGTGTGCTTGGGAATGATTCAAGAAGTGCACACACGAGACTTGTTAACGAGGATGATATGATCAATGTTAGGGGCCAACTTGGTCGGGAAAGTTTCAAACACCGTTCTTATGAAAACGAGGGTCGTACAATAGTTTTTTTTGGAGGGGGGGTGCCTCAAATAATACCCCGGGGAAGGAGCCAATTGTTAAAAGAAGACAAGGAGAGGGAGTTGATTGTGTTGACACTCATGTGTCAAATGAGGCGGCCTCCGAGCTGCAGGACCACCGGGCCCAATGAATCTTCTAAGTTGGAACTGTCGGGGTGGGGGGAATACCCGGAAATTTCGAGAATTAGCAACATTGTGTCAGTCGCATTCCCCCATGGTGGTTTTTTTATGCGAAACTAGGCAGAAAGAAGAAAACATGAAGAGAATTCGAGGTCGTTTGGGCCTTACAGGTTTTTCTAGTGTGGATAGTAACGGCATGAGTGGTGGTCTAGCTCTCTTTTGGCATGAATCATATGATGTACAAGTTATTGACAAAAACGAACGTTATATTAACGCCCTAGTGCGTGTGTAACAAGATGCCGAGCAATGGCGAGTAACATTTGTATATGGGGAACCACGGATTGAACATAGACACCTCATGTGTGAGAAGATGATGGTGGTCTTCCACGATACCCTGGTGATTTATGGTCTGGTGGACCTCAGTATTATTAGCGTCCCATTAACCTACGACAACAAACGAGGTGGGGCTACTAACATCCAAGTTCGGCTAGACATGGCCGTGGCAACCAGCGCTTGGAGAAATATGTTTGTGTACATGATACGTCTCCGTCGTATCTATTTTTCTAAACACTTTTGCTCTTATTTTGGACTCTAACTTGCATGATTTGAATGAAACTAATCCGGACTGACGCTGTTTTCAGCAGACTTTCCATGGTGTTATTTATGTGCAGAAACAAAAGTTCTCGGAATGACCTAAAACTCCACGGAACATATTTTTGGAAAATATTAAAAATACTGGAAGAAGAATCCACGTCAGGGAGGCCTCCACCTGTCCACGAGGGTGGGGGGCGCGCCTGCCCCCTGGGCGCGCCCCCTGCCTCGTGGGCCCCCTGACGCTCCACCGACCTCAACTCCAACTCCATATATTCGTGTTCGGGGAGAAAAAAATCAGAGAGAAGGATTCATCACGTTTGACGATACCGAACCACCGCCAAGCCCTAAAACCTCTCGGGAGGGCTGATCCGGAGTCCGTTCGGGGCTCCGGAGAGGGGAATCCGTCGCCATCGTCATCATCAACCATCCTGCATCACCAATTTCATGATGCTCACCGCCGTGCGTAGTAATTCCATCGTAGGCTTGCTGGACGGTGATGGGTTGGATGAGATTTATCATGTAATCGAGTTAGTTTTGTTAGGGTTTGATCCCTAGTATCCACTATGTTCTGAGATTGATGTTGCTATGACTTTGCTATGCTTAATGCTTATCACTAGGGCCCGAGTGCCATGATTTCAGATCTGAACCTATTATGTTTTCATGAATATATGTGAGTTCTTGATCCTATCTTGCAAGTATATAGTCACCTACTATGTGTTATGATCCGGCAACTCCGAAGTGACAATAATCGGGACCACTCCCGGTGATGACCATAGTTTGAGGAGTTCATGTATTCACTATGTGTTAATGCTTTGGTCCGGTACTCTATTAAAAGGAGGCCTTAATATCCCTTAGTTTCCGCTAGGACCCCGCTGCCACGGGAGGGTAGGACAAAAGATGTCATGCAAGTTCTTTTCCATAAGCACGTATGACTATATTCGGAATACATGCATACATTACATTGATGAATTGGAGCTAGTTCTGTGTCACCCTATGTTATGACTGTTACATGATGAACCGCATCCGGCATAATTCTCCATCACCGATCCAATGCCTACGAGCTTTTCACATATTGTTCTCCGTTTATTTACTTTTCCGTTGCTACTGTTACAATCACTACAAAACCCAAAAATATTACTTTTGCTACCGTTACCGTTACTTCCATATTACTTTGCTACTAAATACTTTACTGCAGATACTAAGTTATCCAGGTGTGGTTGAATTGACAACTCAACTGCTAATACTTGAGAATATTCTTTGGCTCCCCTTGTGTCGAATCAATAAATTTGGGTTGAATACTCTACCCTCGAAAACTGTTGCGATCCCCTATACTTGTGGGTCATCAAGACTATTTTCTGGCGCCATTGCCGGGGAGCATAGCTCTATTCTTTGAGTCACTTGGGATTTATATCTGCTGGTCACTATGAAGAACTTGAAAGACGTAAAAACAAAAATTTATCCCTCAACTACGAGGGGAGGTAAGGAACTGCCATCTAGCTCTGCACTTGATTCGCCTTCTGTTTTGAGTAAGCTTGCGACACCTAAACCTACTTCTGCTATTAATTCTGATATGTCGCATGTTAGTGATAATGCCACTTCTGCTATGCACAATATTTATGATGAAACTACTTCTATGCTTGATACTACTGTGCCACTTGGTGAATTTCTTGATGAATAACTTGCTAGGGCTAGAGAGAATGAAATTATTGAAACTGATAATATTGAAGATAGTGATGATGAAGACTCTTCCCCTAATAAATATGAATTACCTGTTGTGCCTAAGGGTTATGTTCTGGATGAAGAATCTGCTAGAGCTATTTTAGCTTGCAATGATAGAAGTGATCTTAAGAAGTTATTAGCTAAATGGAAGCACCAATCTCTTAATGCTAGAATAAAACCTGACCCTGCTTTTGCTACTTCACCTATCTGTGTTACTGATAAGGATTATGAATTCTCTGTTGATCCTCATATAATTACTTTGGTTGAATCTGATCCTTTTTATGGCTATGAATCTGAAACTGTTGTGGCACATCTTACTAAATTAAATGATATAGCCACCCTGTTCACCAATGATGAGAAATCTCGCTACCTTTATGAAGGAAATATGCCCTAGAGGCAATAATAAAGTTATTATTTATTTCCTTATATCATGATAAATGTTTATTATTCATGCTAGAATTGTATTAACCGGAAACATAATACATGTGTGAATACATAGACAAACAGAGTGTCACTAGTATGCCTCTACTTGACTAGCTCGTTGATCAAAGATGGTTATGTTTCCTAGCCATAGACATGAGTTGTCATTTGATTAACGGGATCACATCATTAGGAGAATGATGTGATTGACTTGACCCATTCCGTTAGCTTAGCACTCGATCGTTTAGTATGTTGCTATTGCTTTCTTCATAACTTATACATGTTCCTATGACTATGAGATTATGCAACTCCCGTTTACCGGAGGAACACTTTGTGTGCTACCAAACGTCACAACGTAACTGGGTGATTATAAAGGTGCTCTACAGGTGTCTCCAAAGGTACTTGTTGGGTTGGCGTATTTCGAGATTAGGATTTGTCACTCCGATTGTCGGAGAGGTATCTCTGGGCCCACTCAGTAATACACATCACTATAAGCCTTGCAAGCATTGTAACTAATGAGTTAGTTGCGGGATGATGTATTACGGAACGAGTAAAGAGACTTGCCGGTAACGAGATTGAACTAGGTATCGAGATACCGACGATCGAATCTCGGGCAAGTAACATACCGATGACAAAGGGAACAACGTATGTTGTTATGCGGTCTGACCGATAAAGATCTTCGTAGAATATGTGGGAACCAATATGAGCATCCAGGTTCCGCTAGTGGTTATTGACCGGAGAGGTGTCTCGGTCATGTCTACATAGTTCTCGAACCCGTAGGGTCCGCACGCTTAACGTTACGATGACAGTTATATTATGAGTTTATATGTTTTGATGTACCGAAGGTTGTTCGGAGTCCCGGATGTGACCATGGACATGACGAGGAGTCTCGAAATGGTCGAGACATAAAGATTGATATATTGGAAGCCTATGTTTGGACATCGGAAGTGTTCCGGGTGAAATCGGGATTTTTCCGGAGTACCGGGAGGTTACCGGAACCCCCCGGTAACTTAATGGGCCTTAGTGGGCCTAGGTGGAAGAGAGGAGGCTAGGTCAGGGCCGCACGCCCCTCCCCCCCAGTCCGAATAGGACAAGGAGAGGAGGGCGGCGCCCCCCCATTCCTTCCTCCCCTCCACCTCTTTCCCCTCTCTCTCCTAGTCCAACATGGAAAAGGGGGGAGTCCTACTCCCGGTAGGAGTAGGACTCCTCCTGGCGCGCCTCCCCCCTTGGCCGGCCGAACCCCCCTTGCTCCTTTATATACGGGGGCAGGGGGCACCTCTAGACACACAATTGATCATTGATCTCTTAGCCGTGTGCGGTGCCCCCCTCCACCATATTACACCTCGATAATATCGTAGCGGTGCTTAGGCGAAGCCCTGCATCGGTAGAACATCATCATTGTCACCACGCCGTCGTGCTGACGAAACTCTCCCACAACACTCGACTGGATCGGAGTTCGAGGGACGTCATCGAACTGAACGTGTGCTGAACCCGGAGGTGCCGTGCGTTCGGTACTTGATCGGCCGGATCGTGAAGACGTACGACTACATCAACTGCGTTGTGTTAACGCTTCCGCTTTCGGTCTACGAGGGTACGTGGACAACACTCTCCCCTCTCGTTGCTATGCATCACCATGATCTTGCGTGTGCGTAGAAATTTTTTGAAATTACTACGTTCCCCAACACTTTATATCCTTAAAATATTTTCGTTCTCATTAAAGGGTGATGCTAAGATATGGTTTAATTCTCTTGATCCTGGTTGTGTGCGTAGTCCCCAGGATATGATTTATTACTTCTCTGCTAAATATTTCCCTGCTCATAAGAAACAAGCTGCTTTAAGGGATATATATATAATTTTGTGCAAATTGAAGAAGAGAGTCTCCCACAAGCTTGGGGGAGGCTTCTCCAATTACTTAATGCTTTGCCTGATCATCCTCTTAAGAAAAATGAAATACTTGATATCTTTTATAATGGACTAACCGATGCTTCCAGAGACCACCTGGATGGTTGTGCTGGTTCTGTTTTCAGGAAAAGAACACCGGATGAAGCTGAAATTCTATTGAATAATATGTTGACAAATGAAAATAATTGGACACTTCCTGAGACAATTCCTGAGCCTATTCCTAAACCAACTCCGAAGAAGAGGGGTGTTCTATTTCTCAGTCCTGAAGATACGCAAGAGGCAAAGAAATCTATGAAAGAAAAAGGTATTAAAGCTGAAGATGCTAAGAATTTACCTCCTGTTGAAGAAATACATGGTCTTAATTTACCGCCTGTTGAAGAAACATATGATCTTAATCCATCACCTATTGAAGAAACACATGGTCTTGATAACCCGACACAGGTACTAAAGGTAAATTCTCTCTATATATTTGATGAAGGTGATATTCCTCACTATAAGTCTGCTAGACAATGCTTAGAAGAGTTTGATAATTTTATTGTCAAACAAGAAAAATTCAGTGCTTATTTTGGTAGACAATTGAAATACAATTCCGATACGCTTAAACACTTGGGTGATTATATGTCTAGAGTTAAAGGTGAACTTAAACTCATTAGTAAACATGCTTCTATGGTTACCACTCAAGTAGAACAAGTACTTAAAGCTCAAAATGATTTGCTCAATGAATTAAATAGTAAGAATAATGATTATGTTGTTGGAGTAGCTACTAGAACTGGTAAAATGACTCAGGAACCTTTGTATCCGAAGGCCACCCTAAGATAATTGAGCAAGATTCTCAGAGAAATAATATAGATGCGCCTAGTCCTTCTAAAAAGAAGAAAAAGAAAAATGATAGGACTTTGCATACTTCTAGTGAACCTATTGCTGAAACACCTGAGAATCCAAATGATATTTCTATCTCTAATGCTGAAACACAATCTGGTAATGAACATGAACCTAGTGATAATGTTAATGAAGATGTTCATGATGATGCTCAACCTAGTAATGATAATGATGTAGAAATTGAACCTGCTGTTGATCTTGATAACCCACAATCAAAGAATCAACATTATGATAAGAGAGACTTTGTTGCTAGGAAACACGGTAAAGAAAGAGAACCATGGGTTCAGAAACCAATGCCTTTTCCTCCCAAACCATCCAAGAAAAAGGATGATGAGGATTTTGAGCACTTTGCTGAAATGATTAGACCTATCTTTTTGCGTATGCGATTAACTGATATGCTCAAAATGAATCCTTATGCTAAGTATATGAAAGAAATTTTTAGTGTTATGCTAAGGGTGGAATACCAAAGAAACTTGGAGATCCAGGAGTACCAATTATACCATGCTCCATTAAAAGAAACTATGTTAAAACTGCTTTATGTGATCTTGGAGCCGGTGTTAGTGTTATGCCTCTCTCTTTATATCGTAGACTTGATTTGAATAAGTTGACACCTACTGAAATATCTTTGCAAATGGCTGATAAATCAACTGCTATACCTGTCGGTATTTGTGAGGATGTGCCTGTTGTGGTTGCAAACGTTACTATTTTGACGGACTTTGTTATTCTTGATATTCCCGAGGACGATAGTATGTCTATTATTCTTGGAAGGCCTTTTTTGAATACTGCAGGGGCTATTATTTATTGCAACAAAGGCAATGTCACTTTTCATGTTAATGGTAATGAGCATACGGTACACTTTCCGAGGAAACAACCTCAAGTTCACAGTATCAATTCTATTGGAGAAATTCCATCGATTATTTTTGGAGGTTTTGAATTTCCTCTTCCTACTGTCAAGAAGAAATATGATATTCTTATTATTGGGGATGTGCATATCCCCGTTGAGGTAACATAGTGTCGCTCGAAATTTCTCCGGTTCCATGTTAGTCGGAATGAGTTTGTTAACAAGACCTGATCAACCTTGTTAGCAGATCCCTTTTGATGAGCATGATATGGATGAAATTAGAAAGTACAACCTTCTGTACCCTCCTTTTACTTTCTGTTATTTAGTTGAAATAAAGTAAAAAATAGCATTTTCATGTCTGTTTCCTGAATTATCCGTGCAATATAAAAATACCCCGAAAATAAAAGTTCCCCAAATGCCCTGAAAATGGAATATGATTTTTTTTGGAATATTTGAGAATATCTGGCACTGAGAACACAGCAGGGGGAGCAAGCACCTGGCCACGAGGGTCCAGGGCGCGCCCACCCCTACAAGGCGCGCCCCCTGCCTCGTGGGCCCATGGTGGCCCCCCTCCACTTATCCCTGCACCCACACACTTCTTCTTCCTCCCAAAAAACATCACCATCCAGCTCAAGCACGAGTTCTAGCTCATTTTGCTGCGATTTTCGATCTCCTTGCTCAAAGAACCTCTCACAAAATTGCTTGGGGAGATTGTTCCTTGGTATGTGACTCCTCCATTGGTCCAATTAGTTTTTGTTCTAGTGCTTTATTCATTGCAAATTTGTGCTGCCTAGGTGACCATGTTCTTGAGCTTGCATGTCAAAATTATATGGTTCCAAGTAGTTCTAATGCATGATATGTCTCCAGGCACTTGTAGGAGTAGTTGCTATCAATTTTGTTGAGCTTGGTTCACTTTTGTTTGAAGTTACTAAAAATTTCAGAAATTTTTCAGAGGAAGAAATATGCTTAGGAAAATGTACCAAGGTGGTCCTTCAAGGAAGCAAGGACCCAGGCTCGCAATGCGCGATGTCGATGATGAGCCACCAAGGAACGCTCCAGTGCGGCCTTGTGAATGGCCTTCAGAAGGCTTTATGGATCGAGCGGGAATCAAGGAAGAATTTAACGTGTGTTTGCGTAACGCTGATCTTGTGAGCTTCGAGGGAGAAAAGTGCCGCCAATACCACTATCTCACTAGTTCATTTGTGAGGAGGTTTGAATATTCATCTTCACGTAATTCTCAAACTGTCCTATTTGATCTCTATGAAAAATTTTACACTATGGACTTAGAGGATTTTACCAATGCTTGCAAACTTCCACAATGGGGTAGTACTAGTGAACCTCGCAAATCTGAATTTAGAGAATTTCTTGCTAGTATAACTGTGGGGAATCTAGAGACATAACACAAGCTACAATAGGGAGTATTCATTTTCCTGCTATACATTATTTTGCTCTCTTCATAGGTAGGTGCATAAATGGTAAAGATGAAGCATGTCATATGTGTGTCGCTGACCTCAGTATTCTTAGGAGTGCTGTGTTAGGAGACAAATCTTATAATTTGGGAGCCATTGTTGCACGTAGGTTGCATCATAATAGATTTAATGGAGATTTCTTTGGTGGAATTTATGCAACCCGCTTAGCTGATTTTCTTGGTGTAACCATACGTGATGATGATATTGAATTGCCTCATACTTATCTAGACTTTAATGCCATGGTTCACCATCAGTTTGTTGAGAGGAATGAACCGCCTCTCCAGTACCGACTAATCTTTGACAGGCGTCACACTGTCAATATTGTCCTCCCTGCTGCCGCTTTCTTTGACTTTCAGGAAAAAGGGAGACATTACATAACCAGAGAGGAGGCAGAGGAGTATAGGAGGAGGGCTGAGATAGCTCGCCTCCAAGCTGCAGCACACGATGCAATGACCGCTGCATCTCAGTACGACCCCAACTACAACTTTGGATATCCGCCAGGCCATCCGTGGCAATAAACCAACTTAGGCCAAAAGCCTAAGCTTGGGGGAGTACGTATTTCTCACCGACATTACATTCATGTTCACACACTCATTGCTAGATGTCGGTGCTCATACGCTTTCTCTGTAATATCCATGCTAGTTTGTTTTCCTTTTTTCTTGCTTTCTTCTTGTGTGTTTAATAAACCTTAAGAAAAACCAAAAAAAATTAGTGTAGCTTTTAGTTAGTTTACTTTTCTTGCGGTAGTAGTAATAATTAAGAAGAAAACCCAAAAAGATTTCTTGTTATTCTTTTACTTGTTGGGAGCTTTCCCGTGTAAATAGTTTTATTTCTTTTCTTTTCTTTGGGGGTCGATAGGAGAAGACCATAATTAAATTGTTGAAGTGGCTCTTATATGCATTATAGTTGATTTAACCAAGAGCCCATATTGCCTTGTCTTCTCCTGTTTATTGAATGCTCGCAAATTCCAGCTTAGTCCAATGCACGTGCACTCTTATTATTTTCACATCGTTCGGTCGTGCAAGTGAAAGGCATTATAGTTGATTTAACCAAGAGCCCATATTGCCTTGACTGACTGAGATGAGAGAAGCTGGTATGAACTCGACCTCTCTTGTTTTTGTAAGTATGATTAGTTCATCGTTCCTGATTCAGCCTATTATGAATAAACATGTTTGCAATGACAATTAGAGATCATAGTTGCTCGTGCCATGCTTGATTAGCTATGAGTTATAATGGTTTACCTTGCGTGCCAACATGCTATTAAAATGGTTGTGATGTGGTATAGTGGGGTGGTATCCTCCTTTGAATGATTTAAGTGACTCGACTTGGCACATGTTCACACATGTAGTTGAAACAAATCAACATAGCCTTCACGATATTTATGTTCATGGTGGATTATATCCTACTCATGCTTGTACTCAATGTTTATTAATTTTAATGCATCTTCATAACTGTTGTCGCTCTCTAGTTGGTCGCTTCCCAGTCTTTTGCTAGCCTTCACTTGTACTAAGCGGGAATACTGCTTGTGCATCCAATTCCTTAAACCCCAAAGTTATTCCATATGAGTCCACTATACCTTCCTATATGCGGTATCTACCTGCCGTTCCAAGTAAATTTGTATGTGCCAAACTCTAAACCTTCAAATGAAATTCTGTTTTGTATGCTCGAATAGCTCATGTATTAACTAGGGTTGTCCGTATCTTCCATGCTAGGCGGGTTATTCTCAAGAGGAGTGGACTCCGCTCCTCACTCACGAGAAAATGGCTGGTCACAGGGATGCCCAGTCCCATGCTTTATGTAAACTAAATCAAAATAATTGCAAACAAAACTCCCCCTGGGACTGTTGCTAGTTGGAGGCACTCGTTGTTTCGAGCAAGCCATGGATTGATGCTTGTTGGTGGAGGGGGAGTATAAACTTTACCATTCTGTTTGGGAACCACCTATAATGTGTGTAGCATGGAAGATATCACCATCTCTTGGTTGTTATGTTGACAATGAAAGTATGCCGCTCAAAATATTATTTATCTCTGCTTTAAAATCGAGCTCTGGCACCTCTACCAATCCCTGCTCCCCTCTGCGAAGGGCCTATCTATTTACTTTCATGTTGAGTCATCACCCTCTTATTAAAAAGCACTAGCTGGAGAGTGTTGTTGTCATTTGCATTCATTACTATTAATTTATATTGGGTATGACTATGACTAGATATCTTATACCATGAATTACAATGTCTAGTCAGTCCTTGATCTTTAAAGGTGCTCTGCATTTATGTTTTGCGGTCTCAGAAAGGGCTAGCGAGATACCATCCTATTATATCATATTATGATTGTTTTGAGAAAGTGTTGTCATCCGAGATTTATTATTATTGCTCGCTAGTTGATTATGCCATTGATATGAGTAAACATGAGACCTAAGAGTTATTGTGAATGTGGTTAGTCATAATCTTTGCTGAAAACTTGAATGCTGGCTTTACATATCTACAAAAACAAGAGCAAACAGAGTTTGTATAAGTTTTTCTTTATCACTTTCAGTTTATCAACTGAATTGCTTGAGGACAAGCAAAGGTTTAAGCTTGGGGGAGTTGATACGTCTCCGTCGTATCTACTTTTCCAAACACTTTTGCCCTTGTTTTGGACTCTAACTTGCATGCTTTGAATGGAACTAACCCGGACTGATGCTGTTTTCAACAGACTTTCCATGGTGTTATTTATGTGCAGAAACAAAAGTTCTCAGAATGACCTAAAACTCCACGGAACATATTTTTGGAAAATATTAAAAATACTGGAAGAAGAATCCACGTCAGGGGGGCCTCCACCTGTCCACGAGGGTGGGGAGCGCGCCTGCCCCCCTGGGCGCGCCCCTGCCTCGTGGGCCCCCTGACGCTCCACCGACCTCAACTCCAACTGCATGTTCGGGGAGAAAAAAATCAGAGAGAAGGATTCATCACGTTTACGATACGGAGCCACCGCCAAGCCCCAAAACCTCTCGGGAGGGCTGATCTGGAGTCCGTTCGGGGCTCTGGAGAGGGAAATCCATCGCCATCGTCATCATCAACCATCCTCCATCACCAATTTCATGATGCTCACCGCCGTGCGTGAGTAATTCCATCATAGGCTTGCTGGACGGTGATGGGTTGGATGAGATTTATCATGTAATCGAGTTAGTTTTGTTAGGGTTTGATCCCTAGTATCCACTATGTTCTGAGATTGATGTTGCTATGACTTTGCTATGCTTAATGCTTGTCACTAGGGCCCGAGTGCCATGATTTCAGATCTGAACCTATTATGTTTTCATGAATATATGTGAGTTCTTGATCCTATCTTGCAAGTATATAGTCACCTACTATGTGTTATGATCCGGCAACCCCGAAGTGACAATAATCGGGACCACTCCCGGTGATGACCATAGTTTGAGGAGTTCATGTATTCACTATGTGTTAATGCTTTGGTCCAGTACTCTATTAAAAGGAGGCCTTAATATCCCTTAGTTTCCGCTAGGACCCCGCTGCCACGGGAGGGTAGGACAAAAGATGTCATGCAAGTTCTTTTCCATAGGCATGTATGACTATATTCGGAATACATGCATACATTACATTGATGAATTGGAGCTAGTTCTGTGTCACCCTATGTTATGACTATTACATGATGAATCGCATCCGGCATAATTCTCCATCACCAATCCAATGCCTACGAGCTTTTCACATGTTGTTCTCCGTTTATTTACTTTTCCGTTGCTACTGTTACAATCACTACAAAACCCAAAAATATTACTTTTGCTACCGTTACCGTTACTTCCATATTACTTTGCTACTAAATACTTTGCTGCAGATACTAAGTTATGCAGGTGTGGTTGAATTGACAACTCAACTGCTAATACTTGAGAATATTCTTTGGCTCCCCTTGTGTCGAATCAATAAATTTGGGTTGAATACTCTACCCTCGAAAACTGTTGCGATCCCCTATACTTGTGGGTCATCAGTACACAACAGTTATACACCTCCCTTCTCCGTCTTCTGATCACATGGCTATTCGGCTCAAGGAAACTGTTGATCCGAGTGAAGGAAATATGCCCTAGAGGCAATAATAAAGTTGTTATTTTATATTTCCTTATGTCATGATAAATGTTTATTATTCATGCTAGAAATGTATTAACTAGAAACTTAATACATGTGTGGATACATAGACAAAACACCGTGTCACTAGTAAGCCTCCACTAGACGAGCTCGTTAATCAAAGATGGTTAAGTTTCCTAACCATAGACATGTGTTGTCATTTTATGAACGGGATCACACCATTAGGAGAATGATGTGATGGACAAGACTCATCCGTTAGCTTAGCATGTTGATCGTTCAGTTTTATTGCTATAGCTTTCTTCTTGTCATATACATATTCCTTTGACTATGAGATTATGCAACTACCGGATACCGGAGGAATACCTTGTGTGCTATCAAACGTCACAACGTAACTGGGTGATTATAAAGATACTCTACAGGTATCTCCGAATGTGTTTGTTGGGTTGGCATAGATCGAGATTAGGATTTGTCACTCCGAGTATCAGTGAGGTATCTCTAGGCCCTCTCGGTAATACACATCATAATAAGCCTTGCAAGCAATGTGACTAATGAGTTAGTTACGGGATGATGTATTACAGAACGAGTAAAGAGACTTGCCGGTAACGAGATTGAACTAGGTATGAAGATACCGACGATCGAATCTCGGGCAAGTAACATACCGATGACAAAGGGAATAATGTATGTTGTCATTACGGTACGACCGATAAAGATCTTCGTAGAATATGTGGGAACGAATATGAGCATCCTGGTTCCGATGTTGGTTATTGACCAAAGACGGTCATGTCTACATAGTTCTCGAACCCGTAGGGTCCGCACGCTTAACGTTCGATGATTTGTATTATATGAGTTATGTGATTTGGTGACCGAATGTTGTTCGGAGTCCCGGATGAGATCACGGACATGATGAGGAGTCTCAAAATGGCCGACAAGTAAAGATTGATATATTGGATCATAGTATTCGGACAACGGAAGTGCTTCGGAATGTATCGGGTACGTATCGGAGTACCGGGAGGGGGTTACCGGAACCCCCCGGGGGAAGTTATGGGTCATATGGGCCATAGAAGGGAGGTAAGCCAGCCCACAAGGGGTGCCCCCTAAGGGAGGAGTCCGAATTGGACAAGGGGAGGGGGCGGCGCCCCCTGATACGTCTCCAACATAACCATGTTGTTATATTATCAATCTTGGATGTTTTATAATCATTTTATAGTCATTTTATATCATTTTTGGTACTAACCTATTGACATAGTGCCAAGTGACAGTTGCTGTTTTCTGCATGTTTTTTACATAGCAGGAAATCAATACCAAATGGAGTACAAATGCAACGATACTTCACGGAGATTTTTTATGGACCAGAAGACACCCAATGGGCCAAGGCAGCGGTTGGGGGGTGCTCCGAGGGGAGCACAACCCACCAGGGCGCGCCAGGAGGCCCAGACGCTCCCCGGTGGGTTGTGCCCACCTCGGGTGCCCCCCGGACCGCCTCTTTGCTCTATAAATACCCCAATATTCCAGAAACCCTAGGGGAGTCGACGAAAATCAATTCCAGCCGCCGCAGAGTCCAGAACCACTAGATCCAATCAGGACGCCATCACGGAGGGGTTCACCACTTCCATTGGTGCCTCTCCAATGATGCGTGAGTAGTTCTTTGTAGACCTTCGGGTCCGTAGTTAGTAGCTAGATGGCTTCCTCTCTCTCGTTTGATTCTCAATACAATTCTCTCTTGGAGATCCATATGATGTAACTCTTTTTGCGGTGTGTTTGTTGGGATCGGATGAACTTTGAGTTTATGATCAGATCTATCTTTTTATATCCATGAAAGTTATTTGAGTTTGTTTGATCTCTTATATGCATGATTGCTTATAGCCTCATATTTCTTCCCCGATATTTGGGTTTTGTTTGGCCAACTTGATCTATTTATCTTGCAATGGGAAGATGTGCTTTGTAGTGGGTTCGATTTTACGGTGCTTGATCCCAGTGACAGAAGGGGAACCGACACGTATGTATCGTTGCTATCTAAGGATAAAACGATGGGGTCTATCTCTACATAGATAGATCTTGTCTACATCATGTCATCGTTCTTATTGCATTACTCTGTTTCCCCACGAACTTAATACACTAGATGCATGCTGGATAGCGGTTGATGTGTGGAGTAATAGTAGTAGATGCAGGCAGGAGTCGGTCTACTAATCTTGGACGTGATGCCTATATAATGATCATTGCCTGGATAACGTCATGATTATTTGAAGTTCTATCAATTGCCTAACAGTAATTTGTTTACCCACCGTTTGCTACTTTTCTCGAGAGAAGCCACTAGTGAAACCTACGACCCAGGTCTCTTTCTCATATTATTTGCCTTTGCGATCTACTTTTCCTTTGCTTTTATTTTCAGATCTATTAAACCAAAAATACAAAAATACCTTGCTGCAATTTATTATTATTTATTTTATTTGGCGTACGATCTATCAATCTACTACAATTTATTCACGCCCGTTTGCCTATCTTGGGGCGCCACTACCCGAAAGGGATTGACAACTCCTTTTACACGTTGGGTTGCGAGTATTTGTTATTTGTGTGCAGGGGCTGTTTACGTTGTGTTGCTTGGTTCTCCTACTGGTTCGATAACCTTGGTCTCATAACTGAGGGAAATACCTACCGCCACTATGCCACATCATCCCTTCCTCTTTGGGGAAATACCGACGAAGCTTCAAGCCGCATCACCCCTTTCCTTCTCCTCCTCTATCTCCTTCCCCCTTTCCCCTTCCGGTAAAAGGAAAGGGAGGGGGCGAATTGGACTAGGAGCCCAAGTGGGACTCCTCCCACTTGGGGCGCGCCTAGGCCAGCCTCCTCCCCTTTCCCTCCTTTATATACGGGGGCGGGGGGCCGCCTCTAACACACATCAATTGTTCCTAACCGTGTGCAGCGCCCCCCTCCACCGTTTACTCCTCCGGTCATATTGCCGTAGTGCTTAGGCGAAGCCCTGCGCGGATTACTTCACCATCACCGTCACCACGCCATCGTGCCAACAAAACTCTCCCTCGACACTTTGCTGGATCAAGAGTTCGAGGGACGTCATCGAGCTGAACGTGTGCAGAACTCGGAAGTGCCGTACGTTCGGTGCTTGATCGGTTGAATCGAGAAGACGTTCGACTACATCTACCGCGTTAGCTAACGCTTCCGCTTTTGGTCTACGAGGGTACATGGACACACTCTCCCCATCTCGTTGCTATGCATCTCCTAGATAGATCTTGCGTGAGCAAAGGAATTTTTTTTAAAATTGCATGCTACGTTCCCCAACACCGAGTCCAACTGGTTTTGAGAGCAAGCGTTATGAGTTGTTTTGGGAATGAGATGATGCGCTGCCAGAAGTACTAAAGGATGTGTGGGAAGCGGTGAGTGGGCTGCAAAATTTGGGCCAACTGCGTGATGCTCTAACAAAGACCATGGCATCTCTAATGTCATGTGGAAAAAGTTTGGAAATGTTACCAGGTAGCTTGCAAAATCTCGGACACAGTTGGAAGAACTGATGCATATGAATGCGGATAGCCAGGAGGTCCGCATAGTTACGGACAAAATGAACGAGCTTCAATATCAAGAGAAAATGTTTTGGCTTCAGTATTCTAGAATATCTTGGTTGAAGGAGGGTGATCGAAATACAAAATATTTTTAGAGTAAGTTTGTCTGGAGGGCGCGGGAGAATAAAATACGGGAGCTAACAAACAGTATCGGGGTGGTGCATACCAACCTCATTGAGATGGGGAAGCTAGCTAATGACTACTTTCAGGATATTTTTTTGGTGGATCCATCCTTAGATGCATCTTCGGTACTTGATCTTCTTGAGTCCAAGGTGTCAGAGGGAGATAATGCTAAGCTGTGTGCACCATTTACTGACAAGGAGATATCGGGTGCTTAGTTTCAGATTGGCCCATTGAAGGCGTCGGGCCTGACGGTTTTCATGCCAGGTTCTTTCAGAGGAACTAGGCGATGCTTAAGGAGGATGTTATTGCTGTGGTTAAGAATTTCTTCAGGACGGGACTCATGCCCGAGGGGGTAAACGCTACTTCCATCGTTCTTATACCAAAAATTTCTAATCCTACAAAGTTTTTTGGTTACATGCCCGTTAGCCCGTGTAACGTTATTTATAAGGTCATATAAAAATGCTTGGTTAACCGTTTGAGGCCATTATTGGATAACTTAATTTCACTAGAGTAGAGTGCCTTCATACCGGGTAGGATGATTACCGATAATGCTCTTATGGCCTTTGAGTTTATGCACTACATCAAGCAGGAGAAGGATCCTACAAAGAGCTTATGTGCATATAAGCTTGATTTGTCAAAGGCTTATGATAGAGTGGATCGAGTCTTCTCGAGGCAGGTGATGCAAATGTTGGGTTTCTCTCATCGATGGATCGACTGGATAATGAAGTGTTGCACATCGGTGAGATGATCTGTTAAATTAAATGGGACCCTCTTGGATTCGTTTGCACCGACGCGTGGCCTTTCGCAAGGTGACCCACTTTCACCGTTCTTATTTTTGTTAGTGGCGGGTGGTTTATCAGCTATTTTGAAGAGTAAAGTGGCTACTAGTGAGGTCACCCCGGTTAAGGTATGCAGAAGATCTCTATGCATTTCCCATTTTTATTTACTGACGACACGGTGCTATTCTTTGAGGCCTCGAGAGCCCAGGCAGAGAATGTGAAGGCAGCGTTGGACCTATATGGGGAGGCCACTAGGCAAAGTCTGGATTACAATAAATGTTCATTATTTTTTGGTGCCGCTTGCCCTGTTGTGATCCAGGATCAAGTCCAGGATGCTATGAATGTCACAAGTTTGGTGTTTGAGGAAAAGTACCTTGGTCTCCCCACTTCGGAAGGACGTATGTCAAATGAACGCTTCCAAAAGCTCCAGGCAAGTCTCACAAAGCGTCTTATTCAGTGAGGTGATAGTTTGCTTGCCCAACCGAGTAGGGAGGTGCTTATTAAATCAGTGGCCGGGGCTTTGCCAGCCTATATAATGGGTATTTTCAAACTCCCCTACTCGGTGTGTGGTGACCTCAAGAGGACAGTGAGGATCAAATTTTTATTGGGGATCCTCGAAAGGCAAAAGGAAAGTACATTGGAGAGGTTGAGATCATCTTATCCAACCTAAGGATAAAGGTAGCGTCAGTTTTAGAGACTTCCAATGTTTAATCAAGCCTTGTTGGCCCGTCAAGCTTGGCGATTGCTATCTAATCCGGATAGCTTGTGTGCTATGGTGCTCAAGGCAAGATACTATCCACAAGGGAAACTTGAGGACATGGTGGTCACAGGAAAGACATTGTCATCGTGATAAGCTACAAGCCATGACCTTGATCTTTTGGAAAAAAAGGGTTTGATATGGAGGGTCAGCAATGATAAAAGCATCCAGGTTTGGAGAGATAACTGGATTCCCCGTCCATTTTCTAACAAGCCAATTTCACCACAAGGGTTATGCAGGATCCGTTTTGTATCAGACCTACTGAATGACAATGGCTCTTGAAATGTTGGGTTATTGCAGCAACTTCATGCCAGCATATGTGGATGAAATTGAGCAGATTAGGATGTCACCCAGATTAGGAGAAGATGTGATAGCTTGGGGTCCTGGTAGATTTCGAGTTTTTTCTATCAGGTCTACGTACAAGTTGGCTTTCGATGAAACGCAAAGGGGAAATGCTGCCTCAACTAGCACTTCAGTTTCAGGAGGTAGAAGTTGCTAGCAATTCATATGGAAGTGTGGGGTTGCACCCACTGTCCGGAACTTTGCCTAGTGGCTAGCAACCAATGCCTTACGGACATGGAAGAATAAGAATAGGATAGGACTTGAGCCAACAAGTGTGTGTCCTGTATGTGGTATGGAAGAGGAGGACAATTACCATCCTTTTTTGAGGTGCCAATTTGGCGCGACCTTTATTTGGCTATGTCCAAAGTGTGGACGCTACCAGCAATGGAGTCGGCAATTCGCAATGGCAAAGAATGGCTCCTTCATGCATTAGCTCCTTTGAACGACGTCCAGCGCGGTATGATGTGGCTGATCTTCTGGAGAAGTTGGTACGTACGCAATGAGCTTGTCCACCACAAACCAGCCCCAACAATGGATGCTTCTACCAAATTTCTGTAGAACTACTTGGACGCCTTGATTGTTATTAAGCTGAACAGCGACGCGGATCTAGCCAAAGGAAAGACTGTAATATTTTATGACCGGGATGCTTCTTCCAAACTTTCAGAACCTGCCTCTATTGTTTGTCGCTGGAGTCTGCCAGTTCATGGGTGGTCTAAATTGAATACTAACGGTTCATATATGTCGAGCGATTCTACAGGCGCCGGAATGATACTACGCAACAATATGGGTGCGGTCATGTTTTCTACATGGAGGGCGTTAGTCTCTTGCAGAGATGCACTGCAGGTGGAGCTATGCGCGTGTATGGAGGGCTTATCATCATAATCCAGAGAAGCGAAACACTAATTGTCATCGAGATGGACTCAAGTACTGCAGTGTCTATGATTTCAGGTGAAGAGGTGGACCGCTCCATGTATGCCTCATTGGTAAAGAGATTAGATTCTTAATGGGCCTTAGACAAACTTGTATTACTTATGTTCCTCGTTCCCAGAATAAGGCTAGTGATAGTTTAGCAAATTTTGCTAGACGGACTATGAATTGGCTTGGGCCCGGTCCTGTTGAGACCTTGTCGATTGCCCATGATGATTGTAAGGACCTCGTGATTGAGTAATACAAGTATTTCTCCCACAAAAGAAAAATATTTTATTTACACATGAAATACATTCATATGTACATGTGGAATCTTTTTCAGAACTTCTTTGAAACTGTAAATTTTGATTTGAAAGTTTTTACGGAAGGGCTCCATGGAACGCGAGCTCCATAACATCTCACTCATGGCAGGTAGTGTCAATATACAAAATTTGAGTTAGAATGTACTAAATTTTGTCATTTGTAGACCAGGGGAGGTCTGAATCCGGAGTTAAATGCACATAACTATCACTTTCGTGTCACTATTAGCAGAAAACCACCTCTTTACGATTCGTGACATTTCACACTGAATCGAATTTCTGAGACTGGCAAAAAACATTGATCGAAAATGCTAAGTGTTTTGATGATGTCACTAATTTTGGGTTGTCAAGCATGGCAACTTTCTTTCGGATGACAAGTTTCAATTTAATTTTTGGATTTGTTTTTTCTTTTCGGATGACAACTTTAGTTGTAAAAAATGCTAGGACCGAAGTGCTTCATGCCACATGTGTGACACTTATCATTTGGGAATGAGAAGAGCTCGCGTGCAACAAGCAACAAAACACAAAGGGGGGAAAATAGGGCTCGTCACAGCATCTACAGCCAGGCGTCTCAAACCCGCCTCATACGCCTGGATGGGCCGCCCGGTCACTGTCCAGTCGCGAAATTTTGACCCAGACGGGCGCCTCAATGGGCCTCAAACGCCCGGGCTGACCGGCACCCCTCATATACATGCCAAATATGGGGCAGACATGGGGGCGCCCAGGCACGTCCGCCACGTTAAACCCGGCCCACGCTGGCCCACCTGACCCCACATATATTCATCCCCATATGTTCGTTGGACCAAACCGTGGCCGCTTCACACTCCTTTCCTCTCCACTCCCTCCTCCACCCGAGCTCACCTCCAGCGGTTTCCAGCCGTCTTCGGCATGACGGGCAGTGGATCTGACTTCGACCAGTGCGGATCGGTCGACTGGGGTATCATCCCGTGCGGGTTGGAGGAGGAAATGGCGGTCCACATTGCACTCCGCCGCTCCCGAGAGGACATCCCCTAGCCGACGAACGGATCTGTCCGGCGCGACACCATTGCGTCGGCTCAACGAGCGCTCGGGTCCTCTCGGGTTGGATCATCGCGGTGCCGGCAGCCGGAAAATCTCTCCTTCCCCATCACCGGTTGGGCAGACTATGAGTCCCACCGGGAACGGGCAGCCCGCTGTGGGAAGTAGAGGATAAGGGCCGCTGAGGACCGTATCACGGCGGAAACGGCGGCGGCGCGGGCGGCCCCAGAGTTGGAAGCCATCCGCACCCGCATTGTGAAGAAACGGTAGCGGAGGAACACGCGCGCCCTCGCCCGACACTACTAGGGAAAAGCTTATACACAGACGCTTACTAGTAGCGCGAGTTTATACCCCTCGCTACTGCTACTTACTAGTAGCGTGGGTTTTTACCCCTCGCTACTACTAAGTTGATAGTAGTAGCGCGGGTTTTTAACCCCCGCTACTACTAAGCGGTCTCTACCGTGCCCCCCGGGGGGACATGCCATAGTAGTAGCGAGAGTTATAAACCCGCGCTACTACTAAGTTGATAGTAGTAGCACGGGTTCTTACCCCTCGCTACTACTAAGCGGTCTCTACCGTGCCCCCCCCCCCCCCCCCCCCCCCGGGAACATGCCATAGTAGTAGCGAGGGGTAAAAACCCGCGCTACTACTAAGTACTGGGTTTTTTAACAGCCCTGAAATCCCCATCTCCTCGTCCAAATCACTCCTCTCCCCCGTCCCTCTCCTCCTCTCTCTCTCGATAGGCTCTCCCGTGGCGCTCCTGCCCATGCGCCGCGTCTCCTCCTCCATGGCGCTCAACGAGGCTGTCGCCTCGCGCCGCTGGCATCCAGGAGCTCGCCGGTCTTCCCCCTCGCCTCCCGCCACCACACCGGAGCACCTCACCACCAACGACTACCCCCGGTGCTCCCTCCGTCTCCTTCCTCGGTCCCTTCTTTCTCTTTTTCCTTCTGCCCTTTGGTTTCACTCACCCTCCCATGTCCTTGCCCATGCAGGTCATCGTCATGGATGACCGGGAGCTCGCTGCCTTGGCTGCAAAGAGGAGCCCCACGCCGCCGCCTTGCTCAGCCATGGATCCGGGCCCTCTGCAGCAGCCGGCGTTGGATCTTGTCTGCCTCTGCCCTTCCGCAGCTCCGATGACCCCTAGCGTCTCTGGATCGAAGCATTGCTGCCATTAATAGCACGCACGGGATCGAGAAATTTTTTTTGTTTTTGAAATTAATAGTAGTAGCGCGGGTGGCACCCACGCTACTACTAACAGATATAGTAGTAGCGCGGGCGCACACGCGCTACTACTACAAGTTAGATGTAGCGCCGTAATAGTTGCGCGGGTGCCCGCTCTACTACTAGCTATTTAACCCGCGGTACTACTAGGCTTTTCCCTAGTAGTGCAAGAGCATAATTGGGCGGTCCGTGCCATGGCCGGACTGCCACCGAAGGAGGAGAAGGAGGACAGTGATGGCGATGACTGCTCCGGCGACGATTAAATCCGGCTCAATCCCTATTGCGTCTTCGACCGGTACTTCCGCGAGAAGGATGGCAAGGGCGCCGGGAATGGCAGGGGCAGCCACGGATGATCTCCACCATAGCCAAACATGCCTATCGTAGTCCGATGGCATGCTTAGTGTGGTGATGGAGTAGTCAGACGATGTGTGTGCATCGACGTAGTTGCATGAATTTGAGATATGATAATTGAGGTGTTCGGTTGTAGATTGCATTATTTGAGACGTGACCAGTCAGTGTCCGTGAACGCCACGGACGTTTGAGGGGCCGGATTTGTCCATCATGGTTGTTGATGCTCTCAGCAACCAAATGAGCGCCCGAATCTTGGTAACAGTTCGTGCAGGCAGAAAAGTGAGTGCACCAAATGAAAGAAAGAAACAGTCGAATGTTGCTTAGGGGTAATTGACGAGATACGAGTGTACGGTCTTCATTAGCCAACACAAATTAAGCCACGGCAACCCCTTGACCGCTGAAATTTTGCTCCCGGTCCCGGTTTCATTTCACGAGACCACACAGAATAGTACTACTAAAAAATTCCAGAGTCTCCAAGCAGGCGCAGCTGGCCAACGGGTTACGAACAGGTCAGAAATTAAGCCTCATTCTTTCTGCCTAAACGCATGAACCCCGCAAAACAGCTAGTACTAGGCCAATAATCTGCAGGCTCTTTCTCCTGGCGAAGTTGCATGGTGGTCGTATAAGTACACGGAGTATTATACTACTGGCACGTGAACCATTGACGCGTGCAACAAGCAATCGTTAAAAGAGTATACTTTGACGAGGAACAGCCGGTAATTACATAATATTCAAACGTGATGTCTAATTGGCTTGGCAATTAGCTAGTAGCGCGTTGATTTGGATTTGGACCGGGCTAATTCGTTCTCACTGAGTATATATATGCACGTCCGAAGGCTGATGCCAGAGATCTGATTTGATCTCGACCCGTGACGTCGCCGGCAGCTTGACGCACCCACGGACAATATATTGAGACTTGAGAGTGGCACGACCGGACGGGTTGCGGTTGGATATTGCCGCGAGAGACCACCATGCCGGGCTCCGCCGGGCTGCTGATCAGCGCCTCCATGGCCGCGCTCCTCGTCGTCTCCCTCTTCACCTTCCTCTGCTCCAACCGGCGCCAGGCGCACCGTGCGTCGCCGTCGCCGTCACAGCGGAGCGTCGTCGACGTGGAGCTCGGCCTGCAGCGGCCGTGCGGGATCGACGAGGCCGTCCTGGCCGCGTACCCGACCACGGTGTACTCCTCGGCGGCGAGCCGACGGGACGAAGGCCAGATGGCTGATGCGGTCACCGCGTCGACCGATGGTGGCCAGCCGCCGGACGACACGCACACGACGTGCGCGGTGTGCCTGGCGGAGTACGCAGATGGCGACGAGCTCCGGTGGCTGCCGGGGTGCCGGCACGCGTTCCACCGGCCGTGCGTTGACGAATGGCTGCGGCGGCGGCCGAGCTGCCCGCTCTGCCGCACGTCGCCGCCTAGCACGTGCGTTCCGCCACCGCCGCCTGCGGCTATTGACTCCTGAACGGTCACGGCGTCGCCAAAATGTGTCGTACGAGGTCGTGAACTTTCCACGATGGAGCAACATTCGCTCCATCCATGCATGCACTAGGTAGGGCAGAGTGTAGAAGAGGAACACGGTAGTGCGTGGGTCTAACGGACCACACATTTGTATTCATCCCTTGGCTCATATTTATTCATGTACGTACAATGCACCGTGTGAAGTTCTAAGGGCATCTTCAATAACAACCCGTAATTTTTTTTAACAGGCAAGGGCGGACCCAACGAAAAAAGGGGCAAGAATGCATGATCATATTCATGAACCAACAAGTCAAGCATCCATACTGACTAAAATATGGGCATAACCCAATTTCCATTATGCAGAGGCACCCATGGAGAAAGTTGAGATGGGCAACAATGTAGGAGCGGACCCCCTATATCAATTCCACTAATTAAACCCTTATTAAGAGAGACCTTTTCTACGACAATTGCACTATTATATGCTTATTCTGCATATTATATAAAAAAATTGTGTTGTGTGTAAATTTTCATTTTCCTTTTACACTAATTTATTAGTATTCTTAGAAAACTTCATTTTTTTCTATTCCATTTTCTTCGTATAGAAAACTACACATATTATAGGCCTACCTATGTCTTTGTACATCATCCTATGTGAAGCTTAATTGAACTCTAACTTCGTATATATACACAAACCTCGTACCATAATAAAGTTTTATTGGACCGATTAATCGAAACTAACACAAAGAAGATATCTATGAGTTCCCAACATCTGTGTGTAGCTTTCAGGTTCTGTTCAACAAAATATACTATTATAGCTAGCTAACTTGTACTCTAAGCCAAGGAAGACGTTTGAAGCATGCACGCAATCATAAGAACCCAAGATAGTCGCCGCCGGCTAGTACATATGTGATGTCGACCTAATCTTGACGTCGAGGGATTTCACACGAGTAGGTTTGGTCTTGTGCTTGTATGTGTATAAGTAGGGAAGCACACACCCTACCCCTTTGTAATATGGGTAACCATGAGAGATCAATAGAAGAACATTACCGGTTGCCACCAATCAAGTCGCGATTGGTGTGCGTGCCTATATTGTGAGTCAATCGGCTAGATATTAGTCAGTCGTGCTTTGTTGTATGCGTGCGTATTTTGATCTCAGCGAAAGATTTCATCAAGTCCAAGAAAGCTAGCTTTAGATGTGCCTGCTTGTAAAAAAAAAGAGTGACCTACTAAAACTGTAAATTCAGTCACTTGACCCCTATCCAGCCCTGATGATAAAAGGACAAAGTTTTGGCAATACACAACACAGCTTGTTCACAGCATATTTACATGATAAATGCAAAACATAATCCGTGCACAAAAAGTAAAAGGCCAAAACACAACATATTACAACTATTGCTGGGAGGCTGCACGGTCTGTGCGACTGCATAAGCGACAAGGCCAAACTTCCGTGATTTCGTCACACGCGGTGGTCGACGTGTGTATATGAAATCTGGCCACTAGGATCGAGTTAATTGGATGTGTAGAAGTGCATGCTCTAGCCAATGCAATCAAAAAACCGATCTGATGGAAAAGACTAGGCAGCACATTATACGTCAACACTCCCCCTCACGTGTGGCTCCCTCAGGCCTAAACGTGGACGGAAAGTGGGCTGCAATTTAATTGCGCCAGCCGGGTCTTGAACTCAAGACCTCTTGGCTCCGATACCATGTAGAAGTGCATGCTCTAGCCAATGCAACCAAAAGACCGATCTGATGGAAGAGACTAGGCAGCACATTATACGTCAACAGGATGGATGATCAAGCATGTGTGTAGGATACATCAGCTCTATTGATTTTGGGTTGCTTCTTCAAAGCTTAGACTAACATGATGCTTCTAGAGATACACAAGGAGCTTAGTTGAGTGGGGGCTTGGTAATAAACTGAGTGGGGACAGATGTGGTATACATGATACCAATTATAAGTGGAAGGAAAATTTGAGTGGGGCAGCTGCCCCACAGCCTCACACGTGGGTTCGGCCCTGTGTACACGGACCGGTCCGCGGACGCAAATATGAAAGACATCATCCAGCGTTAGCAACATACATTTTTACCCGCATTTAAAGCAACCGGACGAAATTCATGCAAGGCGACTGGTATTCATCAAAGTTTGAATAGAAAATAGCACAAATCATCCATAGCATGCAAATTAAGTCTAGCACAACAATGTCTCAAATTCGACTAGATTCCGAATGTCCAACCATTTTTTCATCAACGGATCACGTTGTTCCGCACAAACTTTCCTTTTAGCTTCATCCAACAGTTTGTGCACGCAAATGGTTGTCCCACTGCCCTGTAGTACACCACGTCAGCGCGTACGGGCTACATATAGAGAAAGAAAAAAAAGTTGCGATTTTTGTAGGGATCTCGTCGCGGACTGCAGCTTGAGCCTTGAGGAGGAAGGAGCTCATCGGCGGATGCTACCTTCCTTGATGCTACGCAAGGACGATCCCGTGGATATAGCATTTTCGCTTCTGACCGCTAAAATTTTGCTCCAGGTCCGTTTCATTCAACGACATGACACAGAGACTAGTGTTGCTAAAAGCATCTACAGTCGGATCCTATTTCCTTCCTAAATGTTTATAATATCTGTTTGGTTAAAAAATTAATCAAACCCTTTATTTTATCCCTATCCGTCCGGACTAACCGGATACCTCAAACCGGTCTCAAATATAAGGATGATACGAGGCTGCCTGGTAAAGCCCGGTCACGGCCGGGCACCCCACTCCACGTCATAGCCCTCCCACGTGGTCCCACATGCAGCCACACACTCCTTCCTCTCTCTCATCTCTCTGTTGGCGGCCCGCGTCCTAGCCGTGGCATGCCCGCCGGCCGCCCTCGTCCAAGCCGCCTTGTGCCCGCCAACCGGGCGCGTCCTAGCAGCTGGGTGCGCGCCGCTGCTCGCGTCCTAGCCGCCAGGTGCGCGCTGCCCGCCGGCCGCCCACGTGCCCGCCGCTGCTCGCGTCCTAGCTGTCGGCGTCCTAGCCGCCCGCGTGCCCGCCACTCCTCGCGTCCTGGCTTGCCGCCGTGTCCTAGCCGCTGTGTGCCCGCCGGCCGCCCGCGTGCCGCTGCTCGCGTCCTAGCCGCTGCGTGCCCGCTGGCCGCCGCGTGCCCACCGCTGCTCGCGTCCTGGCCACGTTCGGTGTGTGCAGCTCACGCCCCTGGTCGCCGCATGCTAGCCAGCTAGCTAGCTGCGAGCCGTTGGCCGCGTCCGGTGCGTGCAGCCCGGCCCGCATGCTAGCTAGCTAGTTAGCTGCAAGCCGCTGTGTGTGCGCTCGAGCATGTGCCCGCGGAGCATCGGAGCTCGCGCGCCCGTGAGGATCAGCGCCGGAGCTCGCCACCATGGTCGTTACGTGCTCTGGCGAGGTCGCACATAGTATGTTCATCGAGATGCCTTGAGGTAGGGACAAATATTTGAGGCGTAGTTATTTGACACAAAATACGAAGGGTCAAAACTGACACGCCCGGTCTGTCCGGGCGTGTCCGGGCGTGTCCGCGGACGTTTGAGGGACGAGATTTGCTTATTGCGGCCGTAGATGCTCTAACAAATTCCAGATTCCAGAGTCTCCAAGCAGGGCGCAGCTAGCCAACGGGTTACGAATGCTCGGAAATTAAGCCTCTTTCAACGCATGAACCCCGCAAAACAGCTAGTAGTACTAGACTATCTGCAGGTTCTTTTTCCTGGCAAAGTTACGCGGTGGTCAAACGTGCGTGATGCCTAATTACGACTGCCGCATTAAATTTGGATTTGGACCGGACTATAGAATTCCTTGGCAGTGAGTATATATATGTACGGGGCTGATGCCAGTGTTCTGATTTGATATCGACCGTGACGTGGCCGGCAGCTCGACGCACGCACGGACAAACCAAGAGCACACATATTGGCACGGCCCGACAGGTTCCGTTGTACTACTACGATATTGCTGCCAGCTACCACCATGCCCGGCTCCGCCGTGGTGCTGATCGGCGCTTTCGTGGCCGCGCTTCTTGGCGTCTCCCTCTCCACCGTCGTCCTCTGCTCCAACCGGCGCCAGGCGCACCGCGCGTCGCCGTCGCCGTCACAGCGGAGCGTCGTCGACCTCGAGCTCGGCCTGGGGCGGTCGCCGTGCGGGATCGACGAGGCCGTCCTGGCCGCGTACCCGACCGCGGTGTACGCGTCGGCTGCGAGCCGACCGGGCGAAGGCCAGAGCCAGGTGGCTGCTGCCGCCGCGACGGTCGAAGATGGCCAGGCGCTGGGAGACACGCGCGACACGACGTGCGCCGTGTGCCTGGCCGAGTACGCAGACGGCGACGAGCTCCGGTGGCTGCCGGGGTGCCGGCACGCGTTCCACCGGCCGTGCGTCGACGAATGGCTGCGGCGGCGGCCCAGCTGCCCGCTCTGCCGCACGTAGCCGCCTGCGGCTATCGACTCCTCAACGGTCACGGCGTCCGTATAGCGCCAAAGTGTGTCGTACGAGGTTGACAACTTTCCATGTTTTCTAGGGAGCAACATACGCGACGAGTGCCTCTACGTCCGCGCCGGAAGAAATGTCTCACGGAGCCTCCATGCACGCATGCATGCACTAGCTAGAGCAGAGTGTAGAAGAGGAACACGGTACGTAGTGCATGCGTCTTGTATTCATCCCTTGGCACATGCATCCTTGTTCAGTGTACAAACAAAACAAACAAACAGCCTAGCCCTAGCTAATGCCCGGGATAGATTGCCTGTCGTGTCGTATCGTGTCGGGACCATTTCCTAGTGCGGCAACGGATGGTGTAGCTAGTTCGCGTACGTACATGTCTCCTATGTATTACTCCCTCCGATTCGGATTTAGATGTCGCGCGTGCTGTACATTATGCATTTTGCAAATATGTCCTGATACTTTTGAATCATTTGAAAAAACGCCCCCGTCTTCTTCCTCAGTTCTCCACCGTCGCTCGCGCGTCGCCGGCTCCGGCCACCATCCCCCGTCTTCCTCCCCCGTTCTCCTCAGCACCCAGAGAGAGTCTCCGCGTGTTGCAGGACCCAGCCGCCTGTGCAGGAGACGACCTGCGTCGTCGCGGAGGAGACGCGCAGAACCTCCACGGAGGCGCCTTGCGCCGCCGCCCAGCTGCGCGCAGCCGCCATGGGTGTGCCCTCGCCTACCTGAGCAGCGGGATTGCTCCTAAAGTTCTTCCTCTTCGTCACCTCCCTCTGAATCGTGCCAAGAAGCAGTAAATCGTGCCAAATCATGTGCTTAGTTTTGTTAGAAGGGAGAGAGGGATTTGATGAAATAGTTCGTTGTATTGCTTAGCCTGATGGGCATATATATAGGAGTAGATGATCATCTTGGAGTACAAGGCAAGGTAGAATAATATCCTACGCTATCCTAACTTTCTTAATAATCACGATACTCAACATCCCCCTCAGTCACAACGGTAGCGACGCAGACGGTGAGACTGGAGAAGAATTCGAAGGTAAGCCGATGGACCCCCCCCCCCCCTTCCACAGTCGTAACGGTCGACGCATCGTGAAAGTCGTGGCTGGAGTAGAAACCGACGAGGTTGCTCAAGCAAGGCGGTAGCCCTTTGTGCCGTTTGTCGAGGTAGCCAAGAGCGTAGGTGGTGTAGCCGTAGTCGAGGTAGCCGTACGAAGAACGCTGTGGTCGGTGTCGAGTCGGGGGTCGCCGGTGTCGAGATAGTCGCCATGGAGCCGCGAAAGAAGAGCCGCGGCGGCGGCGGTCTAAGGAGGCGGCGGCGGCCTAAGGAGGCGGCGGCGGCTAGAGAAGGAGCGCGGCGGCGGTGCTCGAAGTAGGCGATAATGAACCCGACAGCGTGACGAAGACCGGCGCAGACGGTGACGTTCCCACGCCAAGGGAGGCGGCGCGACGCATATCACGTGGAAGTCAACGCGCGTGGACGAAGATGGACCGCGGGCCGCAGCGTTACGGCTCGAAGGGGCGACGCAACGGCGGCGGGCAGGTCGGGGCGACGGCGGGGAAGACCTCAGGGCGATTGCAGGGATGGCGTGCCACGCTCACTACGGCCCGACGGGGCGACGCAGCGGCAGCGCGAGGGTCGGTGCAGCATCGGGGACGGCCTGGAACGGACGGCCTCGGTGCGGCGGTTGACCGCGGGCCGCGGCACTACGGCCCGAAGGGGCGACACAGCGGCAGTGCGCGAGATGGTGCAATCACGGGAACGGCCTCAGGGCGGTGGCGAGGACCGCGGGCCGCGGCACTACGGCCCAAAGGGGCGACGCAACGGCGGCGCGGATCGATGCAGCCACGAGGAAAATCAGCAGGCGGCGCTGCGGCCCAACGTGGCGACGCAGCAGCAGCCTGTTACTCGATCGGTGGAGATGTGCGGACACTTGACGATCTTCATAAAATTCGATGCAGGCACACGAACAACGTCCGATCCCGCCCTAGACGCAGCATGCATGTACGTGCAGTTAACACCACCAATTCACAAGCACCAACGTGCACACCCACGCACGGGACGAGGGCACGCGGTGTGAAAGGATTGGCCAACACTCGAGCAGCAAACACACGCCCGCGTGAGGCGCCTGGATGGTCGCGGGGCAGGTGGCGAGGATGAGAGGCTAGCAAAGGACATCTCGAGCGGCCGATGTACCAGCGCATCGGACGCGCGACATGCATGTAGCCCGTCACCGTGTGGCAACCGATTCAGGTGGACACAGCGAAGATGTTGATGGTGTAGAGACGCACTGTAGACGATGAACGGCGATGGGCGACTCAATCCGATCTTAGATCGAAAAACCAAAGAAGAAGCGTCGATCAAAACGATCGGTGTGAGAGAAAAAAAACCCGAATGAAGGATCAGGAAAAAGACTCTCTGGCAGCCGATCAACACGACCGACGGACGAACCCTAAGTACGGACGGCGCGGCCCCCGGCGGCGGTCATGGAGGGCGACCGCCCCGGGGACGGCGCGCGGGGTGGAAGCGACGAGCGACGGCTAAGGTTGGATCGGTTAGGCTGATACCATGTTAGAAGGGAGAGAAGGATTTGATGGAATAGTTCATTGTATTGCTTGAGCCTCATGGACATATATATAGAAATAGATGATCATTTTGAAATACAAGGCAAGGTAGAATAATATCCTACACTATCCTAGCTTTCCTAATAATCACGATACTCAACAAGTTTCTCTGCTGTTCTAACCTGTTGGCTAGCTCCCCTTGTAGACTCTGGAATGTGCTAGTAGTACTGCTCTCTGTGTCATTATACAAATTTACACACGTGTTTTTTCAGCAGTCAAATGATATTTGGACTTTTTTTTCCCACATTTGTTAAGACTTGGAAAACTGATTTTTGTAAATCCCATTAAAGAGGCTAAAGGAGTTCGAGCTACAAAACGAAATTCTGTACTTGGCAATATGAATCCATAGTTTCCAAGTCTCAATGTATAACTAACAACTATATGAAGTGATTTCTTATGTTAACAATTTAGTCTCCACTCTTTGAAGTTGGATATCGACTAGAATCCTCGTCTGGAATAACTAAAGAGTCAGTTTGCATTCCTGTTATGGGTGCAAATGGGTATCCTTTAGGATATTCTCTAACCCATTTTTTTAGAAACTTTTAATCCATTTATCTTCAATCATGGCAGTATAATGAACAACAGAGGTAATAAAAATTACAACTATGTCCGTGGACAACCTAGCGACGACTACAAGCACTGGAGCGAGCCGAAGACGCGCCGCCTTCATCGCCCCTCCAACCGGGCAAACCTTGTTTAGTACAACCTTGCACAGTACTCCCTCTATTCCATAATGTAGTGCGAACACGTTTTTCAAAATTTAAGTTTGAACATAAATTTAACCAATGAAATGCGGGTTATGTTTCATAAAAATGGTACCATTGAATTCGTATTCAAAAGAAGTTTGCAATGATATAATTATTCAGTAACATAATATATGTATTATTGGTCTAATTTACGATCAAACTTAAATCTTTAAAAGCGTGTGCGCACTACATTATGAATTGGAGGGAGTATAACTTTTGGGTCATAAAATTGCATCCCTAATCCTGTCACATCAAACTGCAGTCAAATATCTCATTTACCTAGCTTCATCATTCATAGTATAAACGATCAACTAAGTGCACGCTTCGCGGTCTTATTCGCCTACTTTAGCATCATGTTCCTCCATCATTACTAGTAATTGTTTAGACTAGTCGTAATTGTAGTATCATAGCTAGTATCATGCGTCAACTAGGCAATTTTGATGAGTTGTCATAAAATTAAATAAAGAAAGAAAGGGTTGAGTATCATATCATGATACCGTATCATAATAAATACTATGCTACTATGTGTCATGCATGACAATAAATAACATAGTGCATGATATTAATATATGATACTATGCATTAGGGAGGTGGCATCATACACTAGTATGATATGCACGGTACTAGTATATGATACTTCCCATTACAACCAGCCTTAGTGTACTATCAGCAGAAACACATTTCTTTCTAGCTGTCAGCATTTGCATTAGCGAACATGCCACGGCACCCTCTTCTTTACTGGTTAAAATTTGCAGGCTCTTTTTCTCAGTCAAATCAAAGCAAAAAAGCCGATAGTCATAAAAAATTGAGAGAAAGGTCCCACTGTCCCAGGAATATGAATACAACTGTGTATCTCAACAGGGAATCGTGCACGCAGCAAGCAACGAATTTGTTGACACGAAAAGGTAAAAGTTGGAATGCGAGGCTTGGTCATCGTCATTACCATTGTCTTTGTGGTGGACGGCGGAGATTTGATCTGACCGTGAGGTGGCAGTTGGCGCAAATCTTAATACACGCAGAGAGTATATATATACGTACGTATGTGCCACGGCCAGGTTGTCCCTGCTTTGCTGTGACGTACGGTGCAATCTGCAAGCATGTCAAGGGACAGCGTGCTGATCGGCGCCTCCATGTTCGTGCTCGTCGTGCTCTCCCTCGTCACCTTCTTCTGCTCCAACCGACGGCGATTGGCGCAGAGCTCGTCGTCGCGGGGCGTAGAAGACAATCAAGACATCGAGCTCGGGCACGGCAGGAGTGCCGCTGCGGGACTCGACGAGGCCGTCCTGGCCGCGTACCCGACGACGGTGTACTCGTCGTCCATCCAGCATCAGTTGGCGGCTACCAGTGAGCGGACAGTGAAAGAGGGGGAACGCGGGTGTGCGGTGTGCCTGGCGGAGTACGCCGACGGCGACGAGCTGCGGGTTATGCCCGGCTGCGCGCACACGTTCCACCGGCGGTGCGTCGACCAGTGGCTCCGGCGGCGGCCCAGCTGCCCACTCTGCCGCGCGTCGTCGCAGAGCAGAGCACCACCGGCGCATGCTAACCGTCACAGCGTCAACAGCATGCCGATGTAGCCTGTCCAGAGTCGGGACCGTTCCGGCCGCAACGGCAAGATGTGTCGTACTCGATGCCTCGTACGGGGCAATTTGTGACCACCTACATACCGGAAGATGTATAGATGTCCTGTAAGGAGCTGCCATGTAGGGCAGAGTAGGTAGCTAAGCTAGGTAGGTCGTCATGGCCATGTGACCATGACTCGTTCTCTCTAAAAAGACACAGCTCCTGAATTCATTCATTCGTACTCCATCTAACCACCTGGCAACAGTTTAATTACGGGCATCTATATTTTTCGAAATTCATGAACATTTTTCTATCTTGACAAACATTTCTTGAAATGCATGGACGTTTTTAAATTGATGTTTTTTTTGGCAATTTGGGAGCATTTTTTTGATTTGTTGTGAACATTTTATAAAATTAACATGAATATTTTTCAATTTTGCGAACGTTTTTTAAAATGCATGAACATTTTCTGAGTAGGCGAACATTCTTTTCAAAATCATGAACATTTTGTGATTTCCCAAATATGTTTCAAAATCATAAACAATTTTTGAATCAGTAAAAAATTTATGATCCCGGACATATTTCAAAAGCATGAACTTTTTTGAATTCACGAATATTTTATAATTTGTTGTTTTTTTGTTAAAAAAATAACAATTATTTGAACCAAAATGTTTTAAAGAGGAAAAAACAGAAAAATAAAAAGGAAAACAGAAAAAGGAAAGGAAAAAACAGGGTGTCCCGCCCTTTCTATCTCTCAAATCTAGTCATAATTTGTTTTTTTTTGTTAAAAAAATAACAATTATTTGAACCAAAATTCTTCCTCTTTCCTTTCTCTCTCCCGCAATGTCTTATCCTCTTCCCATGGTGGTGTTGCTGCATGCCGCCACCGCCCCCGCTCGATGATGGAATGAATGCTCTAACCCCCTTCCCGTCCCTAGACACGCCTCCAATCGTCAGTACCTTGTCGACGATAATGCTACAACCATCGACAACCCCCACAAGGTAAGCAACTAGGGATGAAGGTTGTGCGGTCTATCACACTGTCCATGAAGACAGGTGGCAAGACCGCGACCATCCCCGACCACTCCTTCGTTGCCACCCGCCCTCTAATTCTGTTGGTCGATGGCAAGAGGAAGTGTAAGCCGACGGTGACTGACAAGGCTCTTGTGGAAGTGGCGGTGAAGAAAAGGCCAAGGCGAGGACCAAATCTACACCTTTACCCTTCGGCCATCTCGACGCTATCTGCTCCACCTTCGATCACCCTTACACTTTCTCCGCCCCCCTATGGCCACTGACGCGGGTGGAGAGATGATCATGCTCATCACGTGCCCGACACAATGCCAAATATGTAAAATTCCTTCCTTCCCCCCTCTTTTCCGGATGAATTTTGGTGACACTCATGTGATATGTTCATTTTTGAGGAGTTAAAGTTGGAGGGGTGGGTGGTGGAGAGATATAGGATAGGAGAATGGCTAGAGATGCTCAAAACAAGCCTTAAGAAAAAGATGTGCACTAAAGTAACCTTAAAAAAACAAGACACACTAACCAATGTTTAATGAGTCAAACATATGTTTTTTAGCGTCCAATCAAACATATGGTTGAGTGGGTTATGTCATTATCACTTAATAATCAGAACGACAATTGATTGAGAATGTATTGTGACACACAGTGGCGAATCTCCTGGGCAGGCTTAAACAGGCTTGAGCCTGCCCTCCAGCAATGCCAAATTTTTTTTAGTACTAGTTTCAAACTTCAAGGCCCAGCCCAGCCACTCAATAGCCCTTTCCAGCCCATCAATTCCGAGAGCAGAGAAACATGCGCATGCTCCTTCCACCATCTGGTGCAGTCGCTCGCTTGCATGTCTTGCCTTACTCCAACAAACAACTTCTCAAAGTTTAATGTTGAAAAACTTATTCAACTTGCTGAAATTTATGCTGAGGATTTTACACAAGCTGAACGGTTGTTGCTAAGAACTCAACTTCCTACATTCCTTACAAATATTAGGAGAAGTGATGAATTCAATGGATGTTCGGATGTTTCTACCCTTGCTCGGTTGATGGTTCAAACAACAAAACACAGAACTTTCCAATTGGTATATTGCCTCATCGAGTTGACATTGATTCTTCCAGTGGCAACTTCCTCGGTCGAGCGAATATTTTCAGCAATGAAGATCATTAAAACTGATTTGCGCAATAAGATATCAGATGATTGGCTCAATGATTTAATGGTGTGCTATTGCGAGAAAAGGATATTCAAAAGTGTCCCCGATGATAAAATTATGATACGATTCCAGAAAGTGAAAGATCGCAATGGACACTTGCCTCGTGAGTACAATGTGATTTCTTAGAGGTATATCTCAGTTTTACTAGTGTTAGTAGTCACTTATTGATGCTTTATGTTTGTGTACCTTTATATTACTAATACTTATGCTAATTTGGACAGATGGCTTGTGGTTGGATAATTGGGCATCTATTTCTATATATTGGTTTCTAGTTGTTCTGCAATACCATTAGTAAGTAAGATTACCATCATTGTTGTTGCTTCTCTAGTCCTTTCTGTATTGGTGTGTGAATTGTATTGCTTTCGAATATGAATCTTTGTGGTATGGTCGAACATGTTACTAAATTAGTTCGAACTGATTGCTATTTTGCTAGAAAAGTCTAATATTTGATATTTTTCAAATAATTCCAAAAAAAATCAGTAAATACTATGTGTGCCCAGCAGTATTCTAGAAAATTCTGGGCTAATTTGGGCTACAAGATTTTGAGATATTGGCTATTCTGCTATACAGAACAAAATTTTGGTTCAAAATTTCATATTTCAAAAAGTTCTAGCAAATTTTAACCCTCTTTGGGCAAAAGATTAGGAGTTAGTGGCTTTTGTTTTCCACACTGTTAACTTTGAGCCCGCCCTCGATTTTCTTCCAAAATTCGCCACTGATGACAGAGGATGCTTATTTTGAGTGGGTTAATCAGGGTGTGAACATACCAGAGTTCAATGAATGTGTGTATAAATGGATTCAGGTAGTAGTAATAACATGTAGCACATTTTGAACTAAAATTACGACAAGTATTTCGAAACAAAGTGAGTATGTGCTAATACGAAATGGTGGACAAACTAAAGCATGTGTTTTTTTAGCCGTCCTGTTCGAGTGCGATGCTCAACAGGTGCTCGTCCACGAGGTGACGAGCCTGAATTGGTCTGGCCCGGCCCGTAACTTCTGTCCGTTCACGGAAACGATGGGATAAAAATCGCAAATTCCATGGCGCGGCATGCACGACACAGCACAGCAGAAACGAACAACAACACGCGGCCAATGCAGAATTAGAGCAACTCCAACGGGTCAACGCGGCGATTTTATCTGCCTTTTGTCCGTTTGGGTCGGCCAGGCGGACACGAACGTCCGCTTCTGCGTTTGGGTCAGCGCGTGCACCCAACGCTGGCCTGACCCATTTTTTGACGGCACGAGAAAAAACATGCAATAATTATACATTAAAGCCGGCCACGAAGGCCGGCGAGAGTCCACGCGTCCATATTAGCATTAATTAATAAAAACTAAAAATAAACTAAACTACAAGGCGACGGGTGTCCTAGGCGCCGTCGTCATCGTCCTCGGAGTCCGTGAGGTCAATGAACGTCGGCTATACCTGGCCATCCCTCGGGCCGGGACGGGCTTTAGGCCGGGCCAACCGAAGCCTGACGCGAAAAACCCAGGCCCGAGCCCGGCCCGCCCCGGCTGTCGGGCCTAAAAATCAGGCCCGAGCCCAGCCCATCATGCTAAAAGCCCGTCGGGCCAAGGGCTGGGCCTCTTCCTTAAACGAAAAAAACGACGGGCCCGGGTTTCAGGCTCAAAACCTAGGCCCAAGCCCGACCCATGGTCAAGGTCGGGTCGGGCCTGGTCGGGCCGACCGGGCCGGGCTGCCCATGGCTATGACTAGCATCGACGCAGGGCCGGCCTAGGATAACGCCGAGTTCCAGAGGGCGTTCATGTTGGGCGCGGGCTGTGCCGGCGCTGGCGGGGGCTGTGCGGCCGCCTGTGCCGCCGCGGCCTAGCGCGCCTCCTCCTCGGCGTCGCGCTCGAGCATCTCGAGGTACTCGCCGTCGCGGCGCTCCTTGGCCAACCGAATGTGGCGCCAGTGCTCCGGGTACGCCGCCTCCTGCGTCGGCGTTGCCCCCACCCAGACCGGTGGCGCGCTGACCCACTCGCGCACTACTCCCGTCCAGGAATAGCGCTCGATGGGCTCCGGCTCGGCTTTCACAGGGGCCCGCGGGGTCACCGGCGGCAGGACACAATCGCCCGCCGCGGAGAGGGCCATGGCCGCCTCGTACGCCGCCTCCTCTTCCTCTGCCGCCGCCGCCTTGCGCCGCTCATCCTCCTCGCTCTCCTGGTAGACCGCCGCAAGGGCAGCCTAGTAGGCAGCCTCCGCCGCCTGGTCCTCCTCGCAGACGACGAGCGGGGGCGGTGGCACGATGCGGTCGACCTCGCGGACGCCGCGTCGCCTCGCCTCCTCGTGCTCGAAGGAGAACCAGCGCGCCCAGTTGGGCGAGTCGAAGGCGTAGGTGGAGTCGCGGCGCTGCTCCGGCGTCAGGAGCGCCCGCTGACGCCGCACCTCCTCCGCGTCTAGGTGCCAGTTGTGCGGCAGGGTGGCGTCGGGGTACGGGAGAGGCACGCGGTGCTGTCAGTGCCACTCCGCCTGGTGCACCGGCACGTTGACGCGATGCCTCGGCCGGCGAGCTGGCGCCGGTGGAGGCGGGAGAAACTCCGGGGAAAGGGGGTGGCGGGCGACTTGCCCTTGGCCTTGCTGCTGCTGCCGGCGCCGGAGAAGAGCCCCATTTGGCACGGCTGGGGTGGCTAGGGTTGACTAGGGTTTGCGGCGACGGGGAGTGAGCGTGCCTAGATGGGGACGGGGGCTGGCTGGATGAGGACGGCCCCGCCGCACGGTCGGCTTAAAAAGGACGATCGCCGTTGCTGACGTGTGGGCCCGTGGTCATAAATTAAGCTGACCAGATAGGTGGCGGGCGGTTGGACGGCCGTCAGGTGGGGCTGCGGCGGACACCGAAAAGGCGTGTGTGGCGTCCGTTCCGCGTCCGCGCCGACGCATTTGGGCCGCAAATTTGGGCCGCAAATGCGTCGGCGCGGACGCAAAGCAGAATCCATTTGAGTTTGGGTCACTGCGTTGGGCCTCCTCTTTTGTCCGCGCCGACCCAATCAAACGGCGACGGACCAAATGGGTCGTCCCATTGAAGTTGCTCTCAGCCATCCATTAATTCAGTTCCTTCCCGCGTTGGCCGGTCGCCGACCAGAATCCTCTCCGCCCAAAAACAATAAGTAAAGGAGTCAATGTGCATTTCTGTCAGATCAAGTTAGGGAAAAAGATATCTCGTTCTACAAATGTGCATGCTTTTTTTCTTTTTCTACAAAAAAAATTAATCAAAGCTAAAAGGTCGATACCGTCGAAAAATAATTCAAAAAAGGAAACACTAACGCCCACACGTGTGGCACTTTGCCAACTCGCCCACACGCCTGAATCATCGTCCAATGCAGTTTGCACGAATCTTGACACGAAAAGGTGAATTTGGTGTGCCACGTAGGACGGGGCTGGTATGTGGGCGTTGGAGAGTTTGCTCACACGCCCCGCACCATGCAGTTTGCCAGCTGCGTGTGTGGGCAAACTAGTTTCTGCCCACACAACCATCACCTAGTTCATGCGCGTGTGGGCGGACTGCTTTTCGCCCACACGACGACTCCTACGTTGTGGATGGCAACTGCAGTTACGCGAACGTGGCAACTAGGTAAACACACATGGCAACTATAATTCGTTGCTTGACGGCAACTGCAGTTGCGCGTACGTGGCAACCAGATAAACACACATGGCAATTGTGATTAACCATATGCTTGGACCACACGTGACAACTAGGTAAACACACATGGCAACTACTGTTTGACCATATGTGGCAAGTAGTTAATCACATACGGCAACTACGATTTGATTACACGCGGCAACTATCATAAATTAGACATGGCAACTATTGTTAACCAAAACAAATAGAGTTGACATGCTTTTACAACTACACTTGCCATCCCGAATAACTACATCTGCCATCCCGGATGGCAACTAAATCATCATCCCGCGGGTACCTAACCTAGCTGCGCCAGGACGTATGGGCATTCTTGCTTCGTGCCACACGCGCGATGTGAAGATGAATAGTACTTGTTGGGCGTGTGGCACGAAGTAACTGCGCCCACACGTGTGGGCAATTCTAATGCCCGCCCACACACAACCCGTGTGGGCTGCCTTGTACTCACGTCACACACGATGTGTGGGCGGATGCCTAATATACTGCACGTATGGCAGTTAGCGGCGTTCTTCATAAAAAGGTCCCAGGAATATAAAACCCTGTATATCTCAACCGGAATAGTTCAAGCAGAAGGCAAAGAATACGTTGACCAAGAAACGGCAAGAAGACGTGTTGGCAGATTTGGTCATTGGCGCGTTAATTATAGTTTGGGGGCTAATTCGTTGACAGTGTTGACACGCGGGTAAAAGTAGACTATATATGTGTGGTGGGACGGTCAGGCTGCCGCTGCAACGGTGTGATCACCATGTCTAGAGACACCGTGCTGATCTGCGCCTCCGTGGCCGCGCTCGTCGTGCTCTCCGTCTTCACCTTCCTCTGCTCCAGCCGGCGGCGCCAGGGACACGGCTCCTCATCGTCGTCGCACCCCGGCGACGACATCGAGCTCGGCTGCCGGTGCGCCAGCGCGGGGATCGATGAGGCTGAGCTGGCCGCGTATCCGACGTCGGTGTACTCCTCGCCGACACGCGTAGACGACGACGTTCAGCCTGCCGCCGCGCCTTCGACCGACGACAGCGATCAGCCGCGGGACGACACGACGTGCTCGGTGTGCCTGGGGGAGTACGCGAACGGCGACGAGCTCCGGCGGCTGCCGGGGTGCCGGCACGCGTTCCACCGGCGATGAGTCGACGAGTGGCTGCGCCGGCGGCCCAGCTGCCCGCTCTGCCGCACGTCGCCGCAGTCCACCGCGGCGAAGAATTCCTGAACCACGGGTCATAGCGTCGGCATGCAGCCAAGACATGGAGAGAGCTAGCTAGATAGTTCGCCTGTGGTGTCGGGACCATTTCGTCCGGCGGCAACAGATGACGTTTCCTGTTAATCGTATGGAACAGCAGCCGCCGTGCAGAGATAGCAAAGGAGTACATCGTTTTGGCCATGTGACCATTCATCTCTGTTTCCATGCAAAGACAAAGCTAAAGATACAGCTTGCACATTCGTACTTTAGCTACGTCTCTTGTTGTTTTACCTTGTCCAAACATTGTATATAATGGATTTTTTTTCACTTAGTACGGACGCATTTCCTATTCGGCGCCTTCAGCGCTCGTTTCTTCCATATCTGCAAACAGGCACACACACCCTCCATCTGGGCCAGCCCATCTTATATACTTTTTCTTCATTCTGTAAAACCTTCAAAAAATGAGCTCGGTAAGGTGCAGATATAGTGATTTGACGGCCTATACTTTTAGGGGATCATCCCGGCCCAAGTACGTTCATCAATCAAGACTTCCCATCTTTTTGGATGGGCAACTCAAGGCGCTTTCAAAAACCATTATTGGTGAAAGAGTGACAACATCGTTTCTCCAGTCCAATTGCAGCCTCTTTACCGAAGTATTTGGAGTATTTCTTCGAGCAGAGTTTGACACCGTGAAGAAGGTGTTTTCAAGAGATTTCATTGTAATTCTTAGTCATATGAGTTACTTTGTATTTTCTTGGATTTTAGGTCCAAATCAGTGTACCTGTAATTGTTATGGGTATGAATAAAGTTACAGGTGTTCTTTTTAAAAAACTAGAAAACTTTCTTGTTGTGCCTAGTTACCTTCTTTATTCTTCTCAAATAAACAACGTAAACCCGTTTGTTTTCTGTTTTGGCCGGTTTTTCTTCTATTTTTTCTTTTTATTTACATTTTTCAATTTCATGAATATTTTCAAAATTGATAAACTTTTCTCAATTTGTGAACTTTTTTTTCAAAATAGATGAACTTACTTTCAAATTCGATAAACTTTCTTTTCAAAATCGATAAAAAAATCAATTTTGTGAACTTCTTTTCAAAGTTGTTGAACTTTTTTCAAATTTGATGCATTTTTTTCAAATCCGTTATTTTGTAAAATCGGTGATTTTTTTCAAATTCATGAACTTTTTTCAAAATTTCATGAACTTTTTGTCAAAATTGATGATTTTTTCAAATTCATGAACTTTTCCAATTTTTTGAAATGTTTTGCAAATCCATGAACTCTGTTAAATCCATGATTTTTTCCTCCAAATTTCATATTCTTTATGAATTTTTACGATTCATTATTTTTCAAAAGTCAAACGGTCAATGGTTGGCAGTGAAGCATCGACCGAGTGATGCGATCGAAAGGGAGACGTGCGACCTGAGCGACAAGTAGATCACTTTTGTTTGGGCCACTCCCAGGCGCGTGAGCGCTAGGAAGGAAATGTGGCGCTAAAGGTGCCATACATGAGCTCCCCCGTTTGAGCCTCGTCGCCAGCTGCTCGGGGTGATAGGAAATTTTGTTTTTTGTCTTACATGTTCTGCATTGTAGAACTGCAGTTGTTATGTCCTTATCTAAATAAAGTCATTATTTTGTCAAAAAAATACAAGTGGGAATTCTTGTATTTCGTATGTACATGTTCCTGTGGTTCACATGAGTATTGTTATTTATATCGCGACAACTATAAATAGTTCCTTGTTCCCGTTAACAAAATATCCCCTTTTACTCAATGATCCAATGGTGGAAACCGTTCTTCGTGATTTTATTGGCAACCACCATGTTGTAATAGCTATAACCTCCTATAACCCATGGGTAATCCACGACATTTGTTTCTCCAACAATTGGAGTAGTTCCTCTGGAGCGGTAGATCCCTATCTATCCACCAAACTAGCAGACTCTATGGTTGCAACCAGGTTGAGCTTGTGTGAGATATAAGTTGTTGCTAGGCATTGAAATTGAAGGATCACAAATAGGGGCATCCACTAAACGCGCGTATGTTCCGCTTCCAATGGTAGTTTTTAGAAGGATAATACCATAAGTGTATGCCAACAGATTTTTAAAATTTTGCTTGGGATCTTATTCACATACATTAATTTCCAAACCGAGTTCGAAGAGAATTGCACGTCGTACCTCCAAACTAGTGATGCCAGTCGAGGTGGTAAGCTGACCCAACAGGCAAACAACAGTTCTTCATAGAACTCCATGAAATTAAGTCGCCGAAACTTTTGTTATTTAGATGAATTTGAAATATGCGTCGAGCATTAACATTATATATGTAAAGTCTGTGTTAGATTATATATCTTGTAATCTCAATCATCCCTGTATATCTCTACCTGCTCCTATACGTAGCTTGGACTCCTGTAACTGATCGATCTCGGAGATCGATCGCAACTCTGTAAGCCACGGCATTCTTGCCCAACATAAATATACAAGCGCGGCTCCCTCGTGGAATAGGAACGCTTCGATCTTACATGGTATCTGCCAAATCTGCAGGCGTCATCACCCCGGAGGTGCTCGGCAGTGCTGGTGGAGATATGAAGAAGATAATTATCCTGAAGAAAAGGGCACCAATGTCATCACAAACTCATATGGTATTGACACTAATTGTTATGCGGACACCGGTGCTACCAATCATATTACAGGAGAACTTGAAATTGATGATGCGGGAAAGGTGCCATGGCAAGGATCAAGTTCACACAACAGATGGTTCTGGTATGGCAATCTCTCATATTGGTCGTTCGATTGTTAAAACTCCCATGAAAATTTTACATCTTAAAAATATTTTGCACATTCCAGAAGCTTCAAAAAAACTTGTCTCCGTTCATCGCTTTACTCTTGATTTCACCCTTATTTCTTTTGGATTAAGGATTTGGCAACGAGGAGAATAATTCTTAAAGGAAGGTGTGTGGGAGGACTATACCCACTCATATCATCATTATCATCATCAAACAAACAAGCTTTTGTCATCACCAAGTCGTCTTCAGCAAAGTGGCATAGTCAATTAGGTCATCCATCTTCAGTTATAGTTAAACTTGTTCTTAGCAAAAATAGTCTTTCCTATTGTCATGAGTCTAGTAGTGAGTCAGTTTGTGATCCATGTCAACAAGCTAAAAGTCATGAGCTCTCGTACCCTGTTTCTACCAGCATCTCCACTGCTCCCTTACAACTTGTTTCTTTAGATGTTTGGGGACCTGCCGCTACATCAGTTGGTAGACATTCATATTATGTAAGCTTTATTGATGACTATAGTAAATTTTCTTGGATGTATCTTCTAAAGAGAGAATCTGATGTATTCCAAGTTTTTCCAATTTTTAAAATCTTGTTGAACACAAACTAGACACAAAAATCATTGCTATGCAAACTGACTGGGGAGGTGAATACGAGAAGCTCAATTCCTTCTTTCAAAAATTGGCATCTCTCATCATGTTTCCTGCCCACATGCACATCAACACAACCGGTCCGCTGGAAGGAGGCATCGCCACATTGTTGAAGTCGGTCTAGCCTTACTTGCCAATGAATCCATGCCACTAAAGTTTTGGGACGAAGCTTTTTGGACTGTCACGTATCTCATAAATGTGCTCCCTATCAAAGTCATCAAATTTGAAACTTCCATTACACGTCTCTTTGGCACTAAACTGGATTATAATTCTCGACGTGTCTTCGGTTGTGCATGCTGGCCAAATCTTAGACCATATAATAGACCCAAACTTGTGTTTCATTCAAAGTATTGTGTGTTTATAGGATAGTCCTCTTCACAAAGTTGTCAAGTGTCTAGATGTCTCCATAGGGCGAGTATATATTTCTCGAGATGTTGTCTTTGACGAGTTAGTTTTCTCGTTCAAATCCCTTCATCCAAATGCCGGTGCCCTTCTTCAAAAAGAGATTCTTCTTCATCCACAAAGTCTTCGTAATTTGATCACGGGGGCGGTAGCTATTGTACCGATCAATGTGATGCTATTTCTAGAACTGTTGTGTAGCTTATGTAGATTCTTGAAGAAAACGGTGAAGAAAACGATCCCAATGATCAAAATTTGGGTCAAAACGAAGAAATATTTCATGTGGAAGAAGAAAACGAACCTGGCGCAGGAATCGAGGATGATCCAGCGGCGCCAGGAATGCCTGCGCGTGAATCCACTTTGGATTGTGCAAGAGAATCGGCGTTGGATCTTGGGCTGGATAGCAGGCGGCTCAGCTCACCTTAGACACAATTGTCATCCGCCACGTCGTCACGTGGTCACGGGACTGCGTCGCCATGCGTGCACGGCATGCTGCCGACAGCGACCGCAGGCACCGGATCCCCTGCAGCTGAAGATTATGTGGCTGCTGACGATTCTGCTATAGGGTCGGCCACACTAGCTGGAAGTGCATGCATCTCCGGATCTTCTGGGCCAACACATGCAACAGCCACCGCGGGATCTTCTGCGGTCAATCTTGTTGTACTATCTGCTGTGTAGCAGCGAACCAACACCTATTTCGCGTGTTACAACTCGACTGCAGAAAGGTATAAGAAATTTGAAAATAAGGATAGATGGTATTATGCCTTGGGGCATGTTGTGTATTGGAGGAGAACCAACAAAATTGGGTGATGCTCTTGGAGATCCAAGATAGAAGAAAGCAATGGATGAAGAATACTCGACTCTTATGAGGAACAAGACTTGGCATCTTGTGCCAGATCAAAGAGGTAAAAACATTATTGATTGCAAATGGGTATATAGAATTAAGAAGAAAGCAGATGACTCCATTGACAGGTACAAAGCTCATCTAGTTGCAAAAGGTTTCAAACAATGGTATGGTATTGACTATGAAGATACGTTTATCCATGTCGTCAAAGCTGCAACTACACGACTTGTACTATCTATTGTCATGTCCAGAGACAGCTAGATGTGCAGAACACATTTTTGCATGGTATTCTGGAAGAGGAGGTTTACATGCGGCAACCACCAGGATATGAGAACAAGAAAACACCCCACTACATATGCAAGTTTGATAAAGCTCTTTATGGTATGAAGCAAGCACACAGAGAATGGTACTCTAGGCTAAGCTCCCAGTTAAAGCTTCTTGGTTTTGTTGCATCTAAGGCTGACACTTTGCTGTTCATTTATAACAAGGCAAAAGTTGATATCTTCGTACTTATATATGTTGATGATATCATAGTGGTGAGTTCTTCGCAAAGTGCTACAGATGCTCTTCTATGTGATTCGAGTTCAGAGGTTGCTTTGAAGGATCTTGGGGATTTACATTTCTTCCTGGGTATAGAAGTTAAGAGGATCCAAGATGGTATAATACTGAAACAAGAAAAGTATGCCACTGAACTTGTAGCTCACATGGGGATGAAGGATTGTAAGCCTTCACTCGCACCTCTGTCTTCTCCAGAAAAACTTTCAGCATATGAAGGGGGACTACTTAAGGAGGAAGACAGTAAAAAATATAGAAGTGTTGTGGGAGCCCTATAGTACTTGAACCTCACACAGCCTGACATACCATTTGATGTTAATAAGGTTTATCAATATCTGCATGCACCTACCAGTACACATTGGACAGCTATCAAAAGAATAGTAAGCTATGTGAAGCACACTGTGGATTTAGGGCTTCATCTCAAACGCTCAAACTCCACACTTGTGAGTGCTTTTTCTGACGATGATTGGAGGTTTTGCGTATTTTTTGGCTCAAATCTAATTCCTTGGAGTGCTAGAAAACAAGCCACAGTATCAAGGTCAAGTATAGAAGCCGAGTATAAATCCTTAGCTAATACAACTGCATTGGTTATTTGGTTGGAGTCACTACTTGAAGAATTGGGAATTAAGCAACACCGTATCCCATGTCTGTGGTGTGATAACTTGGGAGCAACTTATTTATCAGCTAATCCCGTTTTTCATACCAGAACTAAACATATTGAGATTGACTTTCACTTTGTATGAGAAAGGGTTGCTGACAAGAAATTGGAGATACGGTTCATTCCTTCCAATGATCAAGTTGCAGAGGACTTCACCAAGGCGCTCCCTGTCAAACCATTTGAAGAGTTCAAGCATAATTTGAACATAGGATAGTTGAGATTAAGGGAGGGTGTTAGATTATATCTCTTGTAATCTCAATCATCACTGTATATCTCTACCTCCTCCCATACGTAGCTTGGACTCCTATAACAGATCGATCTCGGAGATCGATTGCAACTCTGTAAGACATGACGTTCTTGCCCAATATAAATATACACGCGTGGCTCCCTCGAGGAGTAGGAACGCTTTGGTCTTATAGTCTGATCCAATCTTTATCCCAATCACTAGTACCTGGATAAATAAGATCAACCACACATAGGAATTGCTCCTCGCCGTGGAGAGATAACGTTGTGCTGTGGGCTCGATGGGATCCAAGGGTCCTCCCACAGTTTGATATACGCTCCATTTCTTACACATCGATTAGTTCCAATTTTAAACATGTGAATTCCGGCCAAAATGATTTGCCACGTGAAGCCCTTGGGCTAGCTTTCAGTCTTCCCTTCTAGGCAGTATTTAACTCTCAGTATCTCAGCACACAATGAGTTACGATAGGTCAGTAATATCCAACACTGGTTTGCCAGCATAGCTAAATTACGAGGGAGGAAATACATTGAATCCATCCCTCCAATTATATTCAGGCATCACAACTTCCACTGGTTGAACCAATGGTCACTACTAGGAAAAGGCTAATTAGTGGCGCACCTGTTTTTGCCATTAATGGCGCACTACAGGTGCGCCACTATTATCACGCCATTAGTAACAAAATAGTAATGACGCACCTATAGTGCGCCATTACTATGCCTATCTGGTGCGCCATTAGAAGTGCGCCATCACTTTTTTTTTCAATTTTTTTTTTCATTTTTTTCTTAATCTCGGGTCACTATGGCTTAATCTCAGGTCAATATGCTTAATCTCAAGTCAAATCGCACTCCGTGGTCAAACTTCCCGGAAGGTCACCCATCCTCACACTACTCCAGCCCGAGCACGCTTAACTTTGCAGTTCTATCCAACTCCAGCACCAGCTCAATTCCCAGGCACTTGTTGATATATCTATCATATCAATCCTATTAAACCTTGTTGATGTCTAAGACTTTGAGTGTGATAAAATTTTGAAAAATATTTCAAACTTCCCGGTCATATTACGTATCATATTTTGAAAAAAAATTCCTTTCAATTTTTTTTGAAACCAAATTTTTGTTTCTGTTACTAGTGGCGCACCTAGCAAATGGTGCGCCACTAGTAAGTTTGATTTTTTTTTCATTTCCCCCCTCTAGATCTTAAAAGCCCCGTATCTTTCGTTCTGTTAGGTTTTTGGGGATTTTGAAGATGTTGAACGGGGTTCCCCCAGTTCAATTCGTATGTAACTTTTCGAGTAGATAATTTTTCATATAAAAAACTTTTTAATCCGAGTTCGTATACAAAAGTTATGCCCATTTTACTAAATTCCAGAGAGATTTTGCAAATAAAGTCGAAATTCATATTTGTAAACTTTCCCAACAACTAGACCACATATCACATGGAAAACTTATTTTCTTTTATTTTTTTGACATTTCCATCATTTTATTTTAATTTTTTTAAACTAAAAAGGCGGTCCAGCGGGGTGCATTTAGCACTAGGGTTACTAATGGCGCACCTGGTGTGTGGTAATGGCGCACTGTCCACTGGTGCGTCACTACTAACAATTTTTTTTCAAAACTACTAATGGCGCACGGTGGGTGTGGTGCGCCATTACTATGTCAACTAGTAATGGCGCACTATCCCCTGGTGCGTCACTGCTAACAATTTTTTTTATTTTTTTCCAAAACTACTAATGGCGCACCTGGTGTGGTGCGCCATTAGTAATATGTCAATAATGGCGCACCTGTATCTAGTGCGCCACTGCTATATAGCAGTGGCGCACCACATACATGGTGTGCCATTAATGTCCATATCAGCTATAGCCCTTTTCCTAGTAGTGGATATTTTAGCTTTTGATCATGTCCCCGCTAAAACTGTTATGTAACATAAGTCACTTCCTTGCATACCCCTTTCAGAAGTTTGAAGAACGATATGGCACACACAGGGATGCTCTGACAACTTTCAACACGACCTCCTTCCCCTGTAGTGGTAGTTGTTTTCACATCCATTATAATAATATTTAACAAATTATGTCCTGAAAATGCTGAAAAAAGTGATTCCAGTTTACCCCAGAAGGGCTAATAGCCCCCTGAAAGAACATGCGGTGCCCCCATGTTTGGTTTTGGTAATTGATGACAATCTCTATGGACTAATGGTTGCCTTGAGTTATATTTGAAGGATTTGTCCATAGGCATTTCTTGAAGTTCATGTGTTGGTTTCAAGGAGTTTATGTGGTGACCAAGGTGTTATTAAGGAATTATCCAAAGATTGGTCATGTGAGAGTTGAGATTATTGCAAGCATGTCTTGGAGAAGAAGATTGTGTGATCATTCATGATTATATTCAAGACATCATCCAAATGAAGAGAGTTGAAAAGATTCATGGTTGATCAAGACTAATTCAAGAGTGAATCAACTTGATCAACTCACAAAGCGTAGAAGATGTACCGAGAGGGATCAAGCGATCCCATGGTGTGGTAAGCATTGTCAATTACGCTTTGTGTACTAACCCATGATCTTCGTGAGAGTTCTTTGTGGGGTTAGGTTGCGGTGTGCAAGTTCAAGTGAAGCATCATGAAGAGATCAAATGCTTGAAGCTTGCTGTCCATTGTGGTGACAATGGACTTGTGAAGATGTGCGGAAGAGTGGCTCACCCATAGTGGAGCATGGGGGAGCAATCAACTAGTCTTCATCGAGCCAACGCAACCAAGAAAGGTGGTCCAACTTGAGGGAGTCAAGATCGTCATCATCTAGCTCAAGTGGACCATGTGCAAGGCAAAGGTTTGCTCTTGATAGGTTTTCTATTTTACCGGTCTCATGATGGTAGTTGGGAGACCGGGTTATAGGATCGATTGCCGTACTATCAAGGGGGGCTCTCGATGAGTAGCTTGCTCATATCGTTCATAGAGAGCTCAAACCATTGCATCCTTGCATCATCTGTTTTGATGCTACTCGTCTTCCTCTATCCAACAAGCATGAATTTGCTCAATTCGGAGCTCATATGCAGAAGTTATGGCAGTTTTGGTTTCCTAGCGGTAGTACCGCGGGCCGGAGCGGTAGTACCGCTTGGGTGCTACAAGCGGTAGTACCGCCCTAGAGCGGTAGTACTGCTCCGGAGCGGTAGTACCGCTGGTAGCCCCCAACCGTAGTACCACTGCGGTCTCGTGCTAGTACCGCCTCGATTCGAGGGGTCTTTTTTTCGTGCCGGGTTTTACGGTACTAGCCGCGGCATTGGGGGCCGTAGTACCGCTCGTATGCGGTAGTACCGCCCTGACCACCGTGGTAGTACCGCTCTGGGCCCAACGGCAGTACCGCTGGCCAAGCGGTAGTACCGCTCTCTTCGGGGCTGGTGTGGGGGGTAACGGTTGGATTGTTCCCCCCACTATATAAGGAGGTATTCTTCGCCAATGAACCTTATCTTTTGAGCTCGTGTTCTTCCCCCATTGTTGACCTTCTTCGAGCTTGCTAACTCTCAATCCCTCCATGGATTCTTGCTAGTTTTTGAGGGAAAAGAGAGAGGAGATCTAGATCCACATTTCCACCAATCACTTTCTCCTCTATGTGAGGGGAACCCCTTGGATCTAGATCTTGGAGTTCTTGGTGTTCTCCTTCTTGTTCTTCCTCTCATTTTCCTCCCTAGCATTAGTTGCTTCGGTGGGATTTGAGAGAGAAGGACTTGGGCACTCCGTGTGCCCTTGCCATTGCATTTGGTGCATCGGTTTGAGTTCTCCACGGTGATACGTGGAAGTTACAAGTTGAGTAGCTTATTACTCTTGGGTGCTTGGTACCCTTGAGCTTGTTCCTCTTGGGTGCTTGGGCGCCCTAGACGGTTGGTGGTGTTCGGAGCTCAATCATTGTGGTGTAAAGCTCCGGGCAAGCGTCGGGGTCTCCAATTAGGTTGTGGAGATCGCCCCGAGCAATTTGACGGGTTCCGGTGACCGCCCCCAAGGGTTGCCAAAGTGTACGGGTTCGGTGACTGCCCCCAAGGGTTGCTATTTGTACGGGTTCGGTGACCGCCTTCAAGGGTCCCTTAGTGGAATCACGGCATCTTGCATTGTGCGAGGGCGTGAGGAGATTACGGTGGCCCTAGTGGCTTCTTGGGGAGCATTGTGCCTCCACACCGCTCCAAACGGAGATTAGCATCCGCAAGGGTGTGAACTTCTGGATACATCGTCGTCTCCGTGTGCCTCGGTTATCTCTTATCCGAGCTCTTTACTTATGCACTTTACTTTGTGATAGCCATATTGCTTCTTGTCATATATCTTGCTATCACCTAGTAGTTTATCTTGCTTAGCATAAGTTGTTGGTGCACATAGGTGAGCCTAGTTGTTGTAGGTTTTGTGCTTAACAAATTAACCGCTAGGTTTATTCCGCATTTGTTCAAGCCTAAACCGTAATTATTTTAAAGCGCCTATTCACCCCCCTCTAGGCGACATCCTCGATCTTTCAATTGGTATCAGAGCCAGGTCTCTCTTTGTTAGGCTTAACCGCCTAGAGAGTAAAGATGTCGACTAGGGGATTAGGATTCTTTGACACTCTTAGTTTCGATGGCACAAATTTTGATGATTGGGTAATTCACATGCTTAATCTCTTTAGGGTCATGGACCCAAATTTAGAGCGAATTGTAGATATGGTTTTTCTCCTCCAAAGGATCCCCAAAGATTATCTTTAGAGGATGAGAAAAACTCTTATCTCAATGCTCAAGCTTTTAATGTGCTTTTTGATGCTTTGAGCAATGTAGTTATATTTCAACTCATGCCGTTCTGGGATGCTCATGAGTTATGGACAAAGCTTCAAGATAAATATGGTGTGTCCAAGATTTGTGGGGATGATTGTTCTCCCTCCACCTCCGGCCGTGTTGCCTTCTCAACTTCTTCTACTTCACCCCTCATCATTCCAAATCATCTAACTTCCCGGACGGTCACCCATCCTCTCACTACTCCAGCCTGAGCATGCTTAACTTTCGGGTTCTATTCTCCCTCGTTTCCAAGTCTGCACTTGTTGTTTTCCTGACAATAGTAAGATGTCAATCCTATTAACCCTCAGGAATTTAGCTTGAGCATGAAGGCACACATTTCACTGTTTGAGTTTGAAACTATTGTTCTAAAAAACCATAATTATTTAGTAACACTAATATTTCTTGAATAACTAGTTTGACCATAGTTTGACCACAGTTTGACCAGATTTGACCAAAATTCAAAAAAATGAAATAATTATTTACTAACACTAATATTTCTTGAATAATTAGTTTGACCACAGTTTGACCAGATTTGACCAAAATTCAAAAAACTGAAATAATTATTTAGTAACACTAATATTCTTAAATAATTATTTAGTAACACTAATACTTCTTGAATACGTAGTTTGGCCATAGTTTGACCAGATTTAACAAAAATTCAAAAAAAAAAGAAATTTGAGCATAACTTTTTTTCCTTTTAGAATTTGAGGATTTTAAAAATTTGCAAACAGGCCATAGGTTGTCAAAATCGGATGCGGATTTTCGTGCTGAACATTTTGATATATTATACGTTTTTTCTGACATCGTATGCAAAAGTTATAGCCGTTTTACATTTTCCCTACACTTTTTGCAAAACATGTCCAAATTTAAGTTTTTAAATTTTCCTAACTAGTACATGTAGTAGCATAACTACATCTGGAAGGATTTTAATTTTTGAAGTTTTTATCATTTTCTTTTGCTTTTTACAAAACTGAAAAGGCGATCCACGGGGGGGGGGGGGGGGGGGGGTAGAGTTTGAAAATGGGACCTTTAGTACCGGTTCGTGCCATGAACCGGTACTAATGCCTCAAACCCCATTAGTACCGGTTGGTGGCTCGAACCGGTACTAAAGGTCCTTTAGTACCGGTTGGTGCCACGAACCGGTACTAATGGGCATCGCACCCTTTAGTCCCGGTTCATGGCACCAACCGGGACTAAAGGTCCCATTTGAACCAGGACTAATGCCTGTACGGTGCCCTAGCCGCTCGAACCGGGACTAATGTGAACTAATGCTCACATTAGTCCCGGTTCGTAATGCAACCGGGATTAATGCTCTTTTCTGGCCGAACCAAAGCCCTGTTTTCTACTAGTGACGGGCCATAGTTCACTACAGTTAAATTATTTAATCTCTCATATATTACAGTTCAATTCAGTCAAGTTTCACTCATTTGAAGCCACAATTCACTTCAGTCAAGTTTCACTTATTTGTTCCCCCACAAAAAGAACAGTTTCACTGATTTGCTCTTGCTATTGTCGGATGGCTGACGAACTATTGATACGAGAAGGACGTCCCATGGCAGTAGTTTGTAGTACGTCAGAGGATCGCGTTCCGGATTGACATGGAGTCATGGCTCTTGGTCTTCTCCCCCTCAAAGTTTGCATCAGTGCCTATGATCCCTCCATGGAGTCTTGAAACGAAGCATTAGGTACAAGAAGCAGCAAAGCTCAAGTTTTATGTTCTTTAGCTTCTAGCCAGGAAGAATAAGTCACCACAGTAGTCATAAAAAAAATATGCGAGATTCGCAGAGATCTTTATTCATTTAATAGTATTGTCGTATGCATTTCATAATTGATATTTGTAGAACCAGTAAAAAAATATTGACCAAGGAATTTAACAGGCGCTACATCAAGATAGTGTTGCACCTTACATATTAAAATTGATAGTCCTGTGCAAGTTCTCTATGGCAGGGGCCAGGGGAATTTTTCGGCGGTGTAACTTTTGAAGGAAAATTCCATCGATAGAGAAAGTAACAAATTGCATGATTTGCTGATCATGTACATTTTGATAATTTCTTTGATCGTGTTTGTTGTTGATGTACAAACAAAAAAACACAGGTAGAGAGGATATCTTTTTTCAAAATGTTTTCTTTGTAATGAAATGGGGGAGAAAATGTATCTCAATATATTCATTTGTTCTATGCCTGAAATATGTTCTACTTTTTTTCCCGTGCTATTTTTCAGGACCTATGGGACAAGGAGGGTGAGTCAATCATTGCTTGGGGTTCTTTAAAGTTCAATTCCTTCCATTCCTATGTTGTGGATATATCTTCGTTGGAAACCTAAAGTATTATGTGCTTCTGATTATAACAAATGAAGATCTGCAAGCTGCCATTTACTTTACTCATATTTTTGTTGTTGGTGTGACTTAGACATTGAATATGGTTTGGCAGCAAAGATATCATTGCCTATTGACTATGTTGGAGATTTACATGTGCTCTAGGCTGCAATTTGGCTTTGTTTCTGGAAAGTACATGTGATGGTTATTAACTATTATTTTCATATAATTTTGTCTGGTTGGCACCTATAATTATTAACCCATTGCACCTTCTATGATTTAGCTACATTGGGAAATGCGTAAGCATATTAAGAATTACCGAGATAATTAGTTTGTGTCTTTATATAAATGACGCTAAACTATAGCACTCATTTGCATTATAGTTGGTTTGTATATACTTTTAATCTATTGGAATAACCGAATAATGTATGTGAATTCTCACATCTGGTTGTAATATTAGTCGATACGTGCGTTGCACGTGCAAGCTTACTAGTAGATTATAAAAGTGATGTGATCCAACAATTCGCTTGAAGTGTCGTACAAAATTCAGACGTGCAGTATCGCACGCATTTCATGACACAAAATTTGTTTTTTTAGAGTATGCCAAAGGCAATACCATATTTTATAGAAGGAGAGCAGAACATTTACAAGAAGATCGGAACGCAATGCGAAAAAAGTATCGATCGAACACCGACACCAACACCAACGGAGATGCAAGGATCACACTCGCTAGACGATCTAAACCACCTGCTCCGGCCATCTTTCACTCCTCAATCTCCTCGACTATTCTGTTAAGCACTTGTGCTAGATTCAGTTGCTTTTGAATTCTCCCCAAAACTCGAGGGTTCCGTTACTCCCAGAGCGACCAAGCGGTGAGGATGAATAGAGAGTCGAATCCACGCCCGAGTCTGCTCTGGAAGTTGCTCCTAGCCACTGTCCACCAGTGCACCAGGGTATCTTGCGGTGAAGGGATGTTGATTTCCATCCTGAAGTGTTGGAAGATCAAGTGCCAAACCTCACGTGCAAAGCCACATTGTAGCACAATGTGATCTACCTTGTCTTAGTCTTGCAAGCAAGTGTAGCATGGAGAAGTCCGATCCTGTAGCCCATGGCACGCATGCCGATCACTGGTCCGCACCCAATATTGGACAGCTATCCACATGAAAATTTTGCACTTGAGAGGTGCCCGAGTTAATTGCAGAAAACCACCACATTTGGGGCAAGGTTTGCAGAAAACCACCTAGCCCCTAATTTTGTGCAAAAATCACCGCGTTCTCAGTAACCTCTCTGCAAAAAGCACTGATCGAAGGATTTAGGTCGTTTAATCATTTTCTGACAAGTGGAGCCGGACTGTAAGGAGCTAACTTGGCAGAACATTGACATACACCCCCTGGATTAAAAAACGCAATCCATCCCAGCGGGTGGCCTCCCTCCTCCCTCCGATCCTGCAAGCCACCGTCGCCTTGAGGCCTCCTCTGCCCAGCGCCTCTGGCAAGTTGACGCCCGCAACCTACAGGCGCCTAACGCCGCGGTCTCCTGCCTCCACTTCTTCTCCTTTCTTCTCTCTTGTTCTCTGCAGGAAGCCGCCATGGATGGTGGGTTGCAGGTGTGCGTGTGGGTGCAGATCGTGGCGGCAGACTGCTGTTGTTGCTGTCATCCGACATACTTTGTTCTTGATTCCAATTTCTTTTCCCGGCCGAGCGACTCTGTTGCGCAACTTTCACATTTACTGCACACAAAGTGGATGTTCCTGGAATAAAATTCTGTTAGAAAATGGATGACGGGGTGGACCTCTTGAGCCAATTCCTCTTCCCCCACCAGGAGATGCCCGGCGCCTTCGGCGACCTCCTGGCCGACGCCGCCACCGTGACCTGCACCCTGTTGGGGAACGTAGCATGCAATTTCAAAAAATTTCCTACGATCACACAAGATCTATCTAGGAGATGCATAACAATGAGAGGGGGAGAGTGTGTCCACGTACCCTCGCAGACCAAAAGCAGAAGCGTTAGTTTAAGGCGGTTGATGTAGTCGAACGTCTTCATGATCCAACCGATCCAAGTACCGAACGTACGACACCTCCGTGTTCAGCACACGTTCAGCTCGATGACGTCCCTCGAACTCTTGATCCAGTAGAGGTCGAGGGAGAGTTCCGTCAGCACGACGGCGTGGTGATGGTGTTGGTGATGTGATCCGCGCAGGGCTTTGCCTAAGCACTACGACGCTGTGACCGGAGGAGTAAACTGTGGAGGGGGGCACCGCACACGGCTAAGAGAACAATTGATGTGCCTTTGGGGTGCCCCCTGCCCACGTATACAAAGGAGGGGGGAGAGAGAGGCCGGCGGCCAGGAGGGGCGCGCCATGGGGGGAGTCCTACTTGGACTCCTAGTCCAAGTAGGATTCGCCCCCCCCTTTTCCTTTCTTCCACCAGAGGGAAAAGGAAGGAGAGGGAAAGGGGGGGGCGCCCTCCCCCTAGTCCAATTCGGACTGCCATGGGGGGCACCCCTTGCGGCCCTCCTCTCTCTCCACTAAGGCCCATATTTCCCCCGGGGGGTTCCGGTACTCCGGTAAAATACCCGAATCACTCGGAACCATTCCAATGTCCGAATATAACCTTCCAATATATGAATCTTTACCTCTCGAGCATTTTGAGACTCCTCGTCATGTCCGTGATTTCATCCGGGACTCCGAACAAACTTCGGTCACCAAAACACATAACTCATAATACAAATCGTCATCGAACGTTAAGCGTGCGGACCCTACGGTTTCGAGAACTATGCAGACATGACCGAGACACATCTCCGGTCAATAACCAATAGCGGAACCTGGATGCTCATATTGGCTCCTACATATTCTACGAAGATCTTTATCGGTCAAACCCCATAACAAAATATGTTCTTCCCTTTGTCATCGGTATGTTACTTGCCCGAGATTCGATCGTCGGTATCATCATACCTAGTTCAATATCGTTACCGGCAAGTCTCTTTACTCGTTCCGTAATGCATCATCCCGTAACTAACTCATTAGTCACATTGCTTGCAAGGCTTATAGTGATGTGCATTACCGAGAGGGCCCAGAGATACCTCTCTGATACACGGAGTGACAAATCCTAATCTTGATCTATGCCAACCCAACAAACACCTTCGGAGACACCTGTAGAGCATCTTTATAATCACCCATTTATGTTGTGACATTTGATAGCACACAAGGTGTTCCTCTGGTATTCGGGAGTTGCATAATCTCATAGTCAGAGGAATATGTATGTCATGAAGAAAGCAATAGCAATAAAACTAAACGATCATAATGCTAAGCTAATGGACGGGTCTTGTCCATCACATCATTCTCTAATGATGTGATCCCGTTCATCAAATGACAACACATGTCTATGGTCAGGAAACATAACCATCTTGGATCAACGAGCTAGTCAAGTAGAGGCATACTAGGGACACTCTGTTTTTGTCTATGTATTCACACATGTACTAAGTTTCCGGTTAATACAATTCTAGCATGAATAATAAACATTTATCATGATATAAGGAAATATAAATAACAACTTTATTATTGCCTCTAGGGCATATTTCCTTCAGTCTCCCACTTGCACTAGAGTCAATAATCTATATTACATAGTAATGATTCTAACACCCATGGAGTCTTGGTGTTGATCATGTTTTGCTCGTGGAAGAGGCTTAGTCAATGGGTCTGCAACATTCAGATCCGTATGTATTTTTCAAATTTCTATGTCTCCCTCCTTGACTTGATCGCGGATGGAATTTAAGCGTCTCTTGATGTGTTTGGTTCTCTTGTGAAATCTGGATTCCTTCGCTAAGGCTATTGCTCCAGTATTGTCACAAAAGATTTTCATTGGACCCGATGCACTAGGTATTACACCTAGATCGGATATGAACTCCTTCATCTAGACTCCTTCATTTGCTGCTTCCAAAGCAGCTATGTACTCTGCTTCACACGTAGATCCCGCCACAACGCTCTGCTTGGAACTGCACCAACTGACAGCTCCACCATTCAATATAAATATGTATCCGGTTTGTGACTTAGAGTCATCCGGATCAGTGTCAAAGCTTGCATAAACGAGAAACATATCTCCATAAACGACAAGCTCTTTGTCACCTCCATAAACGAGAAACATATCCTTAGTCCTTTTCAGGTATTTCAGGATGTTCTTGACCGCTGTCTAGTGATCCACTCATGGATTACTTTGGTACCTCCCTGCTAAACTTATAGCAAGGCACACATCAGGTCTGATACACAACATTGCATACATGATAGAACCTATGGCTAAGGCATAGGGAATGACTTTCATTTTCTCTCTCTCTCTCCTGAAGTGATTGGGCATTGAGTCTGACTCAATTTCACACCTTGTAACACAGGCAAGAATCCTTTCTTTGACTGATCCATTTCAAACTTCTTCAAAACTTTACCAAGGTATGTGCTTTGTGAAAGTCCAATTAAGCATCTTGATCTATCTCTATAGATCTTGATGCCCAATATATAAGCAGCTTCTCCGAGGTCTTTCAATGAAAAATTCTTATTCAAGTATCCTTTTATGCTATCTAGAAATTCTGTATCATTTCCAATCAACAATATGTCATCCACATATAATATTAGAAATGCTACAGAGCTCCCACTCACTTTCTTGTAAATACAGGCTTCTCCGAAAGTCTGTATAAAATCATATGCTTTGATCACATTATCAAAGCGTATATTCCAACTCTGAGAGGCTTGCACCAGTCCATAAATGGATCGCTGGAGCTTGCACACTTTGTTAGCACCTTTAGGATTGACAAAACCTTCTGGTTGCATCATATACAACTCTTCTTTAAGAAATCCATTAAGGAATGCAGTTTTGACATCCATTTGCCAAATTTCATAATCATAAAATGCAGCAATTGCAAACACGATTAGGACAGACTTAAGCATTGCTACGGGTGAGAAGGTCTCATCGTAGTCAACTCCTTAAACTTGTCGAAAACCTATTGCAACAAGTCGAGCTTTGTAGACAGTAACATTACCGTCATCGTCAGTCTTCTTCTTGAAGATCCATTTATTCTCTATGGCTTGCCGATCATCGGGCAAGTCAACCAAAGTCCACACTTTGTTCTCATACATGGATCCCATCTCAGATTTCATGGCCTCAAGCCATTTCGCGGAATCTGGCTTCATCATCGCTTCCTCATAGTTCATAGGTTCATCATGGTCTAGTAACATGACTTCCAGAACAGGATTACCATACCACTCTGGTGCGGAACGTACTCTGGTTGCCCTACGAGGTTCGGTAGTAACTTGATTTGAAGTTTCATGATCATCATCATTAAGTTCCTCACTAATTGGTGTAGGCATCACTGGAACTGATTTCTATGATGAACTACTTTCCAATTCGGGAGAAGGTACAATTACCTCATCAAGTTCTACTTTCCTCCCACTCACTTCTTTCGAGAGAAACTCCTTCTCTAGAAAGGATCCATTCTTAGCAACGAAAATCTTGCCTTCGGATCTGTGATAGAAGGTGTACCCAACAGTCTCCTTTGGGTATCCTATGAAGACGCATTTCTACAATTTGGGTTCGAGCTTATCAGGTTGAAGCTTTTTCACATAAGCATCGCAGCCCCAAACTTTAAGAAACGACAGCTTAGATTTATTGCCAAACCACAGTTCATATGGTGTCGTCTCAATGGATTTAGATGGTGCCCTATTTAACGTGAATGCAACCGTCTCTACACTACTAGGGAAAAGCTTATAGGCAGACGCTTACTAGTAGTGAGGGTTTATAACCCTCGCTACTGCTACTTACTAGTAGCGCGTGTTTTTACCACTCGCTACTACTAAGTTGATAGTAGTAGCACGGGTTTTTAACCCTCGCTACTACTAAGCGGTTTCTACCGTGCCCCCGGGACATGCCATAGTAGTAGCGAGGGGTATAAAGCCGCGCTACTACTAAGTTGATAGTAGTAGCGCGGTTTTATACCCCTCGCTACTACTATGTACTTGGTAGGTGAAGTCCCCATATCCTCGGCCGAATCCCTCCCCTCTCCCTCACTCTTCCCCCTCTCTCCATAGGCTCTCCCATGGTGCTGCATACCTCCTCCTCCATGGCACCCAACGAGTTCACCTCCTCGTGTCGCGTGCCTCCTCCTCCATGGCGCCGAAAGAGGGAGGCCGCCTCACGCCGCCGGCGTCCCGGAGCTCGCTGATCTTCCCCGTATCTCCATGCCACCATGTCGGACCACCTCACCACCGGCGACGAGCCCCGGTGCGCCCTCCATCTCATTCCTTTCTTCCTTGTTTCTCTTTTTCCCTCTCCATGTCCCTCCGATTTCACTCACCTCTCATGCCCATGCCTGCGTAGGTCGTCGACATGGCCAATGAGGAGCTCTCTGCCTTGGCCGTGAAGAGGACCCTCACACTGTCGTCTTGCTATCCTCTGCACTGGATCCAGTCCCTTTACAACAGCCGTCGCTGGATCTGGTCTCCGCTGCCCGTCCGCACCTCCGGCGACCCTTGTCGTTTCTGGATCGAACCATTGACACCATTGACAGCACGCACGGGGTCGAGATTTCTTTTTTTGGTTTTTGAAATTAATAGTAGTAGCGCGGGTCACAGACACGCGCTACAGATAGTTAGTAGTAGCGTGTCGAACCCGCGCTACTACTAACACACGTACTAGTAGTGCGGGATGCACCGCGCTACTACTACTAGTTAGCTGTAGCGTCGTAGTAGTAGCGTAGGCACCCGCGCTACTACTAGCTCTTAACCCGCGCTACTACTAGGCTTTTTCCTAGTAGTGCTAAAGCATAACCCCAAAACGATAGTGGTAAATCGGTAAGAGACATCATAGATCGCACCATATCTAATAAAGTACGGTTACGACATTCGGACACACCATTACGCTGTGGTGTTCCAGGTGGCGTGAGTTGCGAAACTATTCCACATTGTTTCAAATGAAGACCAAACTCATAACACAAATATTCACCTCCAAGATCAGATCGTAGAAACTTTATTTTATTGTTACGATGATTTTCCACTTCACTCTGAAATTCTTTGAGCTTTTCAAATATTTCAGACTTATGTTTCATCAAGTAGATATACCCATATCTGCTCAAATAATCTGTGAAGGTCAAAAAATAACGATACCCGCCGCGAGCCTCAACACTCATCGGACCGCATACATCAGTATGTATTATTTCCAATAAGTCAGTTGCTCGCTCCATTGTTCCGGAGAACAGAGTCTTAGTCATCTTGCCCATGAGGCATGGTTCACAAGCATCAATTGATTCATAATCAAGTGATTCCAAAAGCCCATCAGCATGGAGTTTCTTCATGTGCTTTACACCAATATGACCTAAACGGCAGTGCCACAAATACGTTGCACTATCATTATTAACTTTGCATCTTTTGGCTTCAATATTATGAATATGTGTATCACTACAATCAAGATTCAACAAAAATAGACCACTCATCAAGGGCGCATGACCATAAAAGATATTACTCATATAAATAGAACAACCATTATTCTCTGATTTAAATGAATAACCGTCTCGCATCAAATAAGATCCAGATATAATGTTCATGCTCAACGCTGGCACCAAATAACAATTATTTAGGTCTAAAGCTAATCCCGAAGGTAGATGTAGAGGTAGCGTGCCGACGGCGATCACATCGACTTTGGAACCATTTCCCATGTGCATCGTCACCTCGTCCTTAGCCAATCTTCGTTTAATCTGTAACCCCTGCTTCGAGTTGCAAATATGAGCAACAGAACCAGTATCAAATAGCCAGGCGCTACTACGAGCATTAGTAAGGTACACATGAATAACATGCATATCAAATATAACTTTCACTTTGCCATCCTTCTTATCCGCCAAATACTTGGGGCAGTTCCGCTTCTAGTGACCAGTCCCTTTGCAGTAGAAGCACTCAGTTTCAGGCTTAGGTCCAGACTTGGGCTTCTTCCCGGGAGCAACAACTTGCTTGCCGTTCTTCTTGAAGTTCCCCTTCTTCCCTTTGCCCTTTTTCTTGAAACTAGTGGTCTTGTTGACCATCAACACTTGATGCTCCTTATTGATTTCTACCTCCGCAACTTTTAGCATCGCGAAGAGCTCAGGAATTGTCTTTTCCATCCCTTGCATATTATAGTTCATCACGAAGCCTTTATAGCTTGGTGGCAGTGATTGAAGAACTCTATCAATGACACAATCATCAGGAAGATCAACTCCCAGCTGAGTCAAGTGGTTATGGTACCCAGACATTCTAAGTATGTGTTCACTGACAGAACTATTCTCCTCCATCTTGCAGCTATAGAACTTGTTGGAGACTTCATATCTCTCAACTCGGGAATTTGCTTGAAACATTAACTTCAACTCCTGGAACATCTCATATGCTCCATGACGTTCAAAACGTTTTTGAAGTCCCGATTCTAAGCCGTAAAGCATGGCACACTGAACTATCAAGTAGTCATCAACACGCGACTGCCAGGCGTTCACAACGTCTGCAATTGCTGGAGGGGTGTCAGTGTCAAAACAGGTGGATCTCGGGTAGGGGGTCCTGAACTGTGCGTCTGAGGATCGAAGGTAACAGGAGACAGGGACACGATGTTTACCCAGGTTCGGGCCCTCTTGATGGAGGTAATACGCTACTTCCTGCTTGATTATCTTAGATGAATATGAGGTTTACAAGAGTTGATCTACCTTGAGATCGTAATGGCTAAACCCTAGATGTCTAGCCTGTATGATTATGATTGCCTCTACGGACTAAACCCTCCGGTTTATATAGACACCGGAGGGGACTAGGGTTGTACATAGTCGGTTTACAGAGAAAGGAATCTTCATACCCGAGCGCCAAGCTTGTCTTCCACGCCAAGAGGAGTCCCATCTAGACACGGGGGAACACCTTCCACATTGTATCTCCACGGCCCATGAGTCCGGCCCAGGTCAGAGCCCGGACGCCCGAGGACCCCCTAATCCAGGACTCCCTCGGTAGCCCCGAACCAGTCTTCAATGACGACGTGTCCGGCGCGCACATTGTCTTCGGCATTGCAAGGCGGATTCTCCCTCCAAATACTTCAAAACATCTGAACCAAAGGACTATATTCGGCTTCTTCATCTTCGGTCTTAGTAAGGGGAATTCTTCGACCAGCTCGGCTATACATTAAATATTATGCCTTTCGGCTTCTGCGCCACTGTCGCCCCGACTTCCACGTGTCGGATGAATACGAGGGGTCCAAGCATTTTTACACATAACACCCGGGCCATGTAAGGAAGGCGTCTATTTAAGGAGATTGAATCTCAGATGCCATTCCACACCAGGCGGAAAATCCTTACGGCTTGCCACAAGAAACCACGCAAACATGGCCAGTGCTCCCAGTTCTTCTTCCCGCCCCCACGGCCCTGAAAAAGGTGATTGAGAGAGTTGCTCAGTATCCCATGCTCAGCTGTCCAAGTTCCAGATGCAGGGATATCTCCCTGCCACGGATCTAGTCCCCGTTCGGGCGGGATTAGCATCCATCAATGGCGAAGCCCTGGAGGAAAACTTCCCCAATCCTACCGAGGGGGAGCGAGTATGCTTCGTTTCCTTCCTATTAAGAGGCCTAGGATTTCCAATCCATCCTTTCCTCTGAGTTCTCCTGGAGTACTATGGCCTCCAACTGCACAATCTTACGACGGGCTCCATTCTGCATATCGTGGGCTTTGTCGCTCTCTGCGAGCTGTTCCTAGGCTGCGAGGCTCATTTTGAGTTATGGAGGAAACTTTTTTGCCTCGTCCCTCGCTCCCAAAAGGGATCCATATTCAAGGTGGGCGGCGCCGAAGTGTGGTGCATAGCTGGGACAGGATACCTGTCCGGCACTCCGAGGAAAGCATCCGAAGAGTGGCCCTTGGAGTGGTTTTATATTGAGGATGTCGTTCTCTCAGACCCCGTCCGACGAGGCCTACTAGCCTTTTCCAACGTTCCATTAAAGAAACGTCACAGCTGGCTGGTGTCTACTACGCAACCTTATCCTTGTAGACGTTGTTGGGCCTCCAAGTGCAGAGGTTTGTAGGACAGTAGCAAATTTCCCTCAAGTGGATGACCTAAGGTTTATCAATCCGTGGGAGGTGTAGGATGAAGATGGTCTCTCTCAAACAACCCTGCAACCAAATAACAAAGAGTCTCTTGTGTCCCCAACACACCAAATACAACGGTAAATTGTATAGGTGCACTAGTTCGGCGAAGAGATGGTGATACAAGTGCAATATGGATGGTAGATATAGGTTTTGTAATCTGAAAATATAAAAACAGCAAGGTAACTAATGGTAAAAGTGAGCGAAAACCGTATTGCAATGCTTCGAAACAAGGCCTAGGGTTCATACTTTCACTAGTGCAAGTTCTCTCAACAATAATAACATAATTGGATCATATAACAATCCCTCAACGTGCAACAAAGAGTCACTCCAAAGTCACTAATAGCGGAGAACAAACAAAGAGATTATTGTAGGGTACAAAACCACCTCAAAGTTATCCTTTCTGATCGATCTATTCAAGAGTCCGTAGTAAAATAACACGAAGCTATTCTTTCCGTTCGATCTATCCTAGAGTTTGTACTAGAATAACACCTTAATACAAAAATCAACCAAAACCCTAATGTCACCTAGATACTCCAATGTCACCTCAAGTATCCGTGGGTATGATTATACGATATGCATCACACAATCTCAGACTCATCTATTCAACCAACACAAAGAACTTCAAAGAGGCCCCAAAGTTTGTACCGGAGAGTCAAGACGAAAACGTGTGCCAACCCCTATGCATAAGTTCACAAGGTCACAGAACCCGCAAGTTGATCACCAAAACATACATCAAGTGAATCACGTGAATATCCCATTGTCACCACAGATAAGCACATGCAAGACATACATCAAGTGTTCTCAAATCCTTAAAGACTCAACCCGATAAGATAACTTCAAAGGGAAAACTCAATCCATTACAAGAGAGTAGAGGGGGAGAAACATCATAAGATCCAACTATAATAGCAAAGCTCGCGATACACCAAGATCGTGCCATATCAAGAACACGAGAGAGAGAGAGAGAGATATCAAACACATAGCTACCGGTACATACCCTCAGCCCCGAGGGTGAACTACTCCCTCCTCATCATGGAGAGCGCCGGGATTGTTGGAAATATGCCCTAGAGGCAATAATAAATTGGTTATTATTATATTTCCTTGTTCATGATAATCGTTTATTATCCATGCTAGAATTGTATTGATAGGAAACTCAGATACATGTGTGGATACATAGACAACACCATGTCCCTAGTAAGCCTCTAGTTGACTAGCTCGTTGATCAATAGATGGTTATGGTTTCCTGACCATGGACATTGGATGTCATTGATAACGGGATCACATCATTAGGAGAATGATGTGATGGAGAAGACCCAATCCTAAGCCTAGCACAAGATCGTGTAGTTTGTTTGCTAAGAGCTTTTCTAATGTCAAGTATAATTTCCTTAGACCATGAGATTGTGCAACTCTCGGATACCGTAGGAATGCTTTGGGTGTACCAAACGTCACAACGTAACTGGGTGGCTATAAAGGTGCACTACAGGTATCTCCGAAACTGTCTGTTGGGTTGGCACGAATCGAGACTGGGATTTGTCACTCCGTGTAAACGGAGAGGTATCTCTGGGCCCACTCGGTAGGACATCATAATGTGCACAATGTGACCAAGGAGTTGATCACGGGATGATGTGTTACGGAACGAGTAAAGAGATTTGCCGGTAACGAGATTGAACAAGGTATCGGGATACCGACGATCGAATCTCGGGCAAGTACTATACCGGTAGACAAAGGGAATTGTATACGGGATTGATTGAATCCTCGACATCGTGGTTCATCCAATGAGATCATCGAGGAGCATGTGGTAGCCAACATGGGTATCCAGATCCCGCTGTTGGTTATTGACCGGAGAGTCGTCTCGGTCATGTCTGCGTGTCTCCCGAACCCGTAGGGTCTACACACTTAAGGTTCGGTGATGCTAGGGTTATGGAGATATTAGTATGCAGTAACCCGAAAGTTGTTCAGAGTCCCGGATGAGATCCCGGACGTCACGAGGAGTTCCGGAATGGTCCGGAGGTAAAGATTTATATATGGGAAGTCTTATTTTGGTCGCCGGAAAAGTTTCGCGCATTATCGGTATTGTACCGGGAGTGCCGAAAGGGGTCCGGGGGTCCACCAAGGGGGTCCACCAGCCCCGGGGGACCACATGGGCTGTAGGGATGTGCGCCTTGGCCTATATGGGCCAAGGGCACCAGCCCCAAGAGGCCCATGCGCCAAGAGATAAGGGAAAAGGGAGAGTCCTAAAGGGGGAAGGCACCTCCGAGGTGCCTTGAGGAGGATGGACTCCTCCCTGGCCGCACCCTTCCTTGGAGGAAGGGCCAAGGCTGCGCCCCCCCTCTCCTTTGGCCCTATATATAGTGGGGGGGAGGGAGGGCAGAAATATCCAAGCCCTGGCGCCTCCGTCTCCCTCCCATGACACATCTCCCTCCTCCCGCAGCGCTTGGCGAAGCCCTGTTGGAATCCCGCTACTTGCACCACCACGCCGTCGTGCTGCTGGATCTCCATCAACCTCTCCTCCCCCCTTGCTGGATCAAGAAGGAGGATACATCGCTGCTCCGTACGTGTGTTGAACGCGGAGGTGCCGTCCGTTCGGCGCTAGGAGCATCGGTGATTTGGATCACGACGAGTACGACCCCATCAACCCCGTTCTCTTGAACACTTCCGCATCGCGATCTACAAGGGTATGTAGATGTACTCCTTCCCTCTCGTTGCTAGTAAACTCCATAGATTGATCTTGGTGATGCGTAGAAAATTTTGAATTTCTGCTACGTTCCCCAACAGTGGCATCATGAGCTAGGTCTATGCGTAGTTTCTATGCACGAGTAGAACACAAAGTAGTTGTGGGCGTCGATTTTGTCAATTTACTTGCCGTTACTAGTCTTATCTTGATTCGGCGGCATCGTGGGATGAAGCGGCCCAGACCGACCTTACACGTACTCTTACGTGAGACAGGTTCCATCGACTGACATGCACTAGTTGCATAAGGTGGCTAGCGGGTGTCTGTCTCTCCCACTTTAGTCGGATCGGATTCGATGAAAAGGGTCCTTATGAAGGGTGAATAGAAATTGGCATATCACGTTGTGGCTTTTGCTTAGGTAAGAAACGTTCTTGCTAGAAACCCATAGCAGCCACGTAAAACATGCAACAACAATTAGAGGATGTCTAACTTGTTTTTGCAGGGTATGCTATGTGATGTGATATGGCCAAAAGGATGTGATGAATGATATATGTGATGTATGAGATTGATCATGTTCTTGTAATAGGAATCACGACTTGCATGTCAATGAGTATGACAACCGGCAGGAGCCATAGGAGTTGTCTTAATTTATTGTATGACCTGCGTGTCAATGAAAACGCCATGTAATTACTTTACTTTATTGCTAACCGTTAGCCATAGTAGTAGAAGTAATAGTTGGCGAGACAACTTCATGAAGACACAATGATGGAGATCATGGTGTCATGCCGGTGACGAAGGTGATCATGCCGCACCTCGAAGATGGAGATCAAGAGGCGCAAGATGATATTGGCCATATCATGTCACTTTATGATTTGCATATGATGTTTGTCATGTTTACATCTTATTTGCTTAGAACGACGGTAGCATAAATAAGATGATCCCTCACTAAAATTTCAAGAGACGTGTTCCCCCTAACTGTGCACCGTTGCGAAGGTTCGTTGTTTCGAAGCACCACGTGATGATCGGGTGTGATAGATTCTAACGTTCGAATACAACGGGTGTTGACGAGCCTAGCATGTACAGACATGGCCTCGGAACACATGCAAAACACTTAGGTTGACTTGACGAGCCTAGCATGTACAGACATGGCCTCGGAACACAAGGGATCGAAAGGTCGAACATGAGTCGTATAGTAGATGCGATCAACATGGAGATGTTCACCGATGATGATTAGTCCGTCTCACGTGATGATCGGACACGGCCTAGTTTGACTCGGATCATGTATCACTTAGATGACTAGAGGGATGTCTATATGAGTGGGAGTTCATTAATCAGATGAACTCAATTATCATGAACATAGTCAAAAGGTCTTTGCAAATTATGTCATAGCTTACGCTTTAGTTCTACTGTTTAAGATATGTTCCTAGAGAAAATTTAGTTGAAAGTTAATAGTAGCAATTATGCGGACTGGGTCCGTGAACTGAGGATTGTCTTCATTGCTGCACAGAAGGCTTATGTCCTTAATGCACCGCTCGGTGTGCTGAACCTCAGCGTCGTCTGTAGATGTTGCGAAACATCTGACATACACGTTTTGATGACTACGTGATAGTTCAGTGTGTGATGCTAACGGTTTAAAATTGTGGCGACAAGACGGTTTTGAAACGTTGCAGAACATATGAGATGTTCCGAAGACTGAAATTGGGATTTCAGACTAGTGCCCACGTCAAGAGGTATGAGACCTCTGACAAGTTTCTTAAGCCTGCAAACTAAGGGAGAAAAGCTCAATCGTTGAGCTTGTGCTCAGATTGTCTGAGTACCACAATCGCTTGAATCGAGTGGGAGTTAATCTTCCAGATGAGATAGTGATGGTTCTCCATAGTCACTGCCACCAAGCTATTAGAGCTTCGTGATGAACTATAACATATCAGGGATGGACATGATGATCCTTGAGCAACTCGCGATGTTTGACACCGCGAAAGTAGAAATCAAGAAGGAGCATCAATTGTTGATGGTTAGTAAAACCACTAGTTTCTAGAAGGGAAAGGGCAAAAGGGATACTTCATGAAACGGCAAATCATTTGCTGCTCTAGTGAAGAATCCCAAGGTTGAACCCAAACCCGAGACTAAGTGCTTCTGTAATGAGGGGAACGGTCACTGAAGCAGAACTACCCTAGATACTTGGTAGATAAGAAGGCAGGCAAGGTCGACAGAAGTATATTGGATATACATTGTATGAATGTGTACTTTACTAGTACTCCTAGCAGCACTAGGGTATTAGATACCGGTTCGGTTGCTAAGTGTTAGTGACTCGAAATAAAAGCTGCGGAATAAACGGAGACTAGCTAAAGGTGAGATGACGATATGTGTTGGAAGTGTTTCCAAGGTTGATGTGATCAAGCATCGCATGCTCCCTCTACCATCGAGATTGGTGTTAAACCTAAATAATTGTTATTTGGTGTTTGCGTTGAGCATAAACATGATTGGATTATGTTTATCGCAATACGGTTATTCATTTAAGGAGAATAATGGTTACTCTGTTTATTTGAATAATACCTTCAATGGTCTTGCACCTAAAATGAATCTCGATCGTAGTGATACACATGTTCGTGCCAAAAGATATAAAATAGTGATGGTAGTACCACATACTTGTGGCACTGCCATTTGAGTCATATTGGTATAGAACGCATGAAGAAGCTCCATGTAGATGGATCTTTGGACTCACTCGTTTTTGAAAAGATTGAGACATGCGAACCATGTCTATTGGTATATATGCATGAAGAAACTCCATGCAGATGGATCGTTTGGACTCACTTGATTTTGAATCACTTGAGACATGCAAATCATACCACATGGGCAAGATGACTGAAAGGCCTCATTTTCAGTAAGATGGAACAAGAGAGCAACTTGTTGGAAGTAATACATTTGATGTGTGCAGTCCAATGAGTGCTAAGGCATGCAGTGGATATCGTTATGTTCTTACTTCACAGATGATTTGAGTAGATGCTGAGTGTATTTACTTGATGAAACACAAGTCTGAATTATTGAAAGGTTCAAGTAATTTCAGAGTGAAGTTGAAGATCGTCGTGACAAGAGGATAAAATGTCTATGATATGATCATAGAGATATCTGAGTTACGAGTTTGGCACACAATTAAGACATTGTGGAAAGTGTTTCACAATTAATACCGCCTGGAACACCATAGTGTGATGGTGTGTCCGAACATCATAACTGCACCCTATTGGATATGGTGCATACCATGATGTCTCTTATCGAATTACAACTATCATTTATGGGTTAGGCATTAGAGACAACCGCATTCACTTTAAATAGGGCACCACGCAATTCCGTTGAGACGACACCCTATGAACTATGGTTTAGAGAAACCTAAGCTGCCATTTCTTAAAAGTTTGGGGCTGCGACGCTTATGTGAAAAAGTTTCAGGCTGATAAGCTCGAACCCAAAGCGGATAAATGCATCTTCATAGAATACCCAAAGCAGTTGGGTATACCTCCTATTTCAGATCTGGAAGCAAAAGTAATTGCTTCTAGAAACGGGTCCTTTCTCGAGGAAAAGTTTCTCTCGAAAGAATTGAGTGGGAGGATGGTGGAGACTTGATGAGGTTATTGAACCATGACTTCAACTAGTGTGTAGCAGGGCACAGGAAGTTGTTCCTGCGGCACCTACACCAATTGAAGTGGAAGCTTATGATATGATCATGAAACTTCGGATCAAGTCACTACCAAACCTCGTAGGTTGATAAGGATGCGTACTACTTCAGAGTGGTACGTAATCCTGTCTTGGAAGTCATGTTGCTAGACAACAATGAACCTACGAGCTATGGAGAAGCGATGGTGGGCCCATATTCCAACAAATGGTTAGAAGCCATGAAATCCGAGATAGGATCCATGTATCAGAACAAAGCATGGACTTTGGTGAACTTGCCCGATGATCGGCAAGCCATTGAGATAAATGGATCTTTAAGAAGAAGACGACGTGGACGGTAATGTTACCGTCTATGAAGCTCGACTTGTGGCAAAGAGAATTTTCACAAGTTCAAGGAGTTGACTACGATGAGATTTTCTCATCCGTAGCGATGCTTAAGTCTGTCGGAATCATGTTAGCATTAGCTGCATTTATGAAATCTGGCAGATGGATGTCAAAACAAGTTTCCTTACCAGTTTTCGTAAGGAAAGGTTGTATGTGATACAATCAGAAAGGTTTTGTCCTAAGGATGCTAAAGGTATGCTAGCTCCAGCGATCCTTCCATGGACTAGAGCAAGCATCTCGGAGTCAGAATATACGCTTTGATGGAGTGATCAAAGTTTTTGGGTTTATACAAAGTTTGTTAGAAACTTGTATTTACAACAAAGTGAGTGGGAGCGCTACAACATTTCTGATAAGTATATGTGAATGACATATTGTTGATCCGAAATGATGTAGAATTTCTGGAAAGCATAAAGGGTTGTTTGAAAGGAGTTTTTCAAGGGAAGACCTGGATAAAGCTGCTTACATATTGGGCATCAAGATCTATAGAGATAGATCAAGACGCCTGATGATACTTTCAAAGAACGCACACCTTGACATGATTTTGAAAGAGTTCAAAATAGCTCAGCAAAGAAGGAGTTCTTGGCTGTGTTACAAGGTGTGAGTATTGAGTAAGACTCAAGACCTGACCACAACAGAAGAGAGAGAAAGGACGAAGGTCGTCCCCTATGCTTTAGATGTAGGCTCTACAGTATGCTATGCTGTGTACCGCACATGAAGTGCGCCTTGCCATGAGTTGGTCAAGGGGTACAATAGTGATCCGGGAATGGATCACATGACAGCGGTCGAACTTATCCTTAGTATCTAGTGGACTAAGGAATTTTCTCGATTATGGAGGTGAAAAGGAGTTCGTCGTAAAGGGTTACGTCGATGCGAACTTTGACACTAATCCGGATGACTCTGAGTAGAAAACCGGATTCGTATAGTAGAGCAGTTATTTGAAATGGCTCCAAGTAGCGCGTGGTAGCATCCACAAGATGACATAGATATTCGTAAAGCACACACGGATCTGAAAGGTTCAGACCCGTTGACTAATAACCTCTCTCACAAGCATAACATGATCAAACCAGAACTCATTGAGTGTTAATCACATAGTGATGTGAACTAGATTGTTGACTCTATAAACTCTTTAGATGTTGGTCACATGGTGATGTGACCTGTGAGTGTTAATCACATGGTGATGTGAACTAGATTGTTGACTCTAGTGCAAGTGGGAGACTGTTGGAAATATGCCCTAGAGGCAATAATAAATTGGTTATTATTATATTTCCTTGTTCATGATAATCGTTTATTATCCATGCTAGAATTGTATTGATAGGAAACTCAGATACATGTGTGGATACATAGACAACACCATGTCCCTAGTAAGCCTCTAGTTGACTAGCTCGTTGATCAATAGATGGTTACGGTTTCCTGACCATGGACATTGGATGTCATTGATAACGGGATCACATCATTAGGAGAATGATGTGATGGACAAGCCCCAATCCTAAGCCTAGCACAAGATCGTGTAGTTCGTTTGCTAAGAGCTTTTCTAATGTCAAGTATCATTTCCTTAGACCATGAGATTGTGCAACTCCCGGATACCGTAGGAATGCTTTGGGTGTACCAAACGTCACAACGTAACTGGGTGGCTATAAAGGTGCACTACAGGTATCTCCGAAAGTGTCTGTTGGGTTGGCACGAATCGAGACTGGGATTTGTCACTCCGTGTAAACGGAGAGGTATCTCTGGGCCCACTCGGTAGGACATCATAATGTGCACAATGTGACCAAGGAGTTGATCACGGGATGATGTGTTACGGAACGAGTAAAGAGACTTGCCGGTAACGAGATTGAACAAGGTATCGGGATACCGACGATCGAATCTCGGGCAAGTACTATACCGGTAGACAAAGGGAATTGTATACGGGATTGATTGAATCCTCGACATCGTGGTTCATCCAATGAGATCATCGAGGAGCATGTGGGAGCCAACATGGGTATCCAGATCCCGCTGTTGGTTATTGACCGGAGAGTCGTCTCGGTCATGTCTGCGTGTCTCCCGAACCCGTAGGGTCTACACACTTAAGGTTCGGTGACGCTAGGGTTATGGAGATATTAGTATGCGGTAACCCGAAAGTTGTTCGGATTCCCGGATGAGATCCCGGACGTCACGTGGAGTTCCGGAATGGTCCGGAGGTAAAGATTTATATATGGGAAGTCCTATTTTGGTCGCCGGAAAAGTTTCGCGCATTATCGGTATTGTACCGAGAGTGCCGAAAGGGGTCCGGGGGTCCACCAAGGGGGTCCACCAGCCCCAGGGGGCCACATGGGCTGTACGGGTGTGCGCCTTGGCCTATATGGGCCAAGGGCACCAGCCCCAAGAGGCCCATGCGCCAAGAGATAAGGGAAAAGGGAGAGTCCTAAAGGGGGAAGGCACCTCCGAGGTGCCTTGGGGAGGATGGACTCCTCCCTGGCCGCACCCTTCCTTGGAGGAAGGGCCAAGGCTGCGCCCCCCCTCTCCTTTGGCCCTATATATAGTGGGGGGAGGGAGGGCAGCAATATCCAAGCCCTGGCGCCTCCCTCTCCCTCCCATGACACATCTCCCTCCTCCCGCAGCGCTTCGCGAAGCCCTGTTGGAATCCCGCTACTTCCACCACCACGCCGTCGTGCTGCTGGATCTCCATCAACCTCTCCTCCCCCCTTGCTGGATCAAGAAGGAGGAGACGTCGCTGCTCCGTACGTGTGTTGAACGCGGAGGTGCCGTCCGTTCGGCGCTAGGATCATCGGTGATCTGGATCACGACGAGTATGACTCCATCAACCCCGTTCTCTTGAACGCTTCCGCATCGCGATCTACAAGGGTATGTAGATGTACTCCTTCCCTCTCGTTGCTAGTAAACTCCATAGATTGATCTTGGTGATGCGTAGAAAATTTTGAATTTCTGCTACGTTCCCCAACAGGGATGATGAAGATGGCCGCCGGAGAGGGATTCCCCCCTCCGGCAGGGTGCCGGAACAGGGTCCCGATTGGTTTTTGGTGGCCACAGAGGCTTGCGACGGTGGAACTCCCGATCTAGGTTAGTTTCTGGAGGTTTGGGTACATATGAGAGGTGTTGGCGTCGGGAACAAGTCAGGGGGGTCCACGAGCCGGCCACGAGATAGGGGGGCATGCCCAGGGGGGTAGGGCGCGCCCCCACCCTCATGGTGGCCTGATACGTCTCCAACGTATCTATAATTTATGAAGTATTCATGCTATTATATTATCTGTTTTGGATGTTTATGGGCTTTATTAAACACTTCTATATTATTTTTGGGACTAAGCTACTAAACGGAGGCCCAGCCCAAATTGCTGTTTTCTTGCCTATTTCAGTGTTTCGAAGAAAAGGAATATCAAACGGAGTCCAAACGAAATGAAACCTTCGGGAGCGTGATTTTTGGAATGAACCTGATCCAGGAGACTTGGAGTTGAAGTCAAGGAAGCTTCGAGGTGGCCACGAGGCAGGGAGGCGCGTCTGCCCCCCTGGGCGCGCCCCCACCCTCGTGGGCCCCTCGTGGCTCCCCTGACCGACTTCTTTCGCCTATATATATCCATATACCCTAAAAACACCGGGGAGCAGAATAGATCGGGAGTTCCGCCACCGCAAGCCTCTGTAGCCACCAAAAACCAATCGGGACCATGTTCCGGCACCCTGTCGGAGGGGGGATCGCTCACCAGTGTCCATCTTCATCATCCCGGCGCTCTCCATGACGAGGAGGGAGTAGTTCACCCTTGGGGCTGAGGGTATGTACCAGTAGCTATGTGTTTGATCTCTCTTTGTCGTGTTATTGAGGTGGTACGATCTTGATGTATCGCGAGCTTTGCTATTGTAGTTGGATCTTATGATGTTTCTCCCCCCTCTACTCTCTTGTAATGGATTGAGTTTTCCCTTTGAAGTTATCTTATCGGATTGAGTCTTTAAGGATTTGAGAACACTTGATGTATGTCTTGCGTGGGATACCCGTGGTGACAATGGGGTATTCTATTGATTCACTTGATGTATGTTTTGGTGATCAACTTGCGGGTTCCGTGACCTTGGGAATCTATGCATAGGGGTTGGCACACGTTTTCGTCTTGACTCTCCGGTAGAAACTTTGGGGCACTCTTTGAAGTTCTTTATGTTGGTTGAATAGATGAATCTGAGATTGTGTGATGCATATCGTATAATCATACCCACGAATACTTGAGGTGACATTGGAGTATGTAGGTGACATTAGGGTTTTGGTTGATTTGTGTCTTAAGGTGTTATTCTAGTACGAACTCTATCATAGATCGAACGGAAAGAATAGCATCGTGTTATTTTACTACGGACCCTTGAATAGATCGATCAGAAAGGATAACTTTGAGGTGGTTTCGTACCCTACAATAATCTCTTCGTTTGTTCTCCGCTATTAGTGACTTTGGAGTGACTCTTTGTTGCATGTTGAGGGATAGTTATATGATCCAATTATGTTATTATTGTTGAGAGAACTTGCACTAGTGAAAGTATGAACCCTAGGCCTTGTTTCGAAATATTGCAATACCGTTTACGCTCACTTTTATCATTAGTTACCTTGCTGTTTTTATATTTTCAGATTACAAAAACCTATATCTACCATCCATATTGCACTTGTATCACCATCTCTTCGCCGAACTAGTGCACCTATACAATTTACCATTGTATTGGGTGTGTTGGGGACACAAGAGACTCTTTGTTATTTGGTTGCAGGGTTGTTTGAGAGAGACCATCTTCAACCTATACCTCCCACGGATTGATAAACCTTAGGTCATCCACTTGAGGGAAATTTGCTACTGTCCTACAAACCTCTGCACTTGGAGGCCCAACAACGTCTACAAGAAGAAGGTTGCGTAGTAGACATAAAGCTCTTTTTTGGCGCCGTTGCCGCGGAGGTGAGTGCTTGAAGGTTTATCTTTAGATATTGCAATAGAATCTTTTTGTTTCTTGTTTTATCACTAGTTTAGTTTATAAAAGAAAACTACAAAAAATGGAATTGATATTGCCTCATATGCTTCATGTTTTTAATGTCTTTCGTGAAAATGATGGGAAGGAAAATTGTGCTCAAGTACTAGAAGAAGAATTACATAGAATGCTTGGCATAAAATATATGAATGATGAGCATGATTGCAATGTTGTTAGTATGAATTCTTTGAATACCCATGATGCTAATGATATGCAAAGCCACAAGCTTCGGGATGCTATGTTTGATGAAGATGATATTTTTTGTCCCCCAAGTTTTGATGAGCAAATTTATTATGATGAAAGCATGCCTCCTATTTATGATGATTATTGTGATGACACGTACACTACTGGAATTTGCTTATTTGCCGTCTGACTATTCTTTCCCGTCTGCTGGTGGACGACAAAGAAGGTCTTTGCCGTCAGCTTGCAAAAAACGGACGGCAAAGAACTGGCTGATGGCAAAGAATGTCTTTGCCATCAGCCAATTCTTTGCCGTCTGCTAGCGGACGGCAAAGAATCTTTGCCGTCAGCTGGCGGACGGCAAAGAGAGAGGTGGGCCCCACCAACGAGCTGTTTAGAAAAAACCTAACGGCCCCCCTCTTTGCCGTCTGCTAGCAGACGACAAAGAAAGTGGCCAAGCTAACGCCCGTTAGCTAGGATCTTTGCCGTCTGCTGGCGGACGACAAAGAACCGTGCCCTAACTAAAATCCATATGGACGCCCGCCCGCGCCCCACATCTGTCCCTCTCTCTCTGCCCGCGCCCGAGCCGCCGCCGCCCCGCACCATCCCGCCCCCGTGCCGCCGCCGCCCCGCGCCAACCCCGTCGCCGCGCCGCCCCAGCAGCCCCGGTGACCCCCTTCCCCGCCCTGCGCCATCCCCGTCGTCGCGCCACGCCGCCCGTGCCCGAGCCGCCGCCGCCCCACGCCACCCACGTCGCCGCGGCACCCCCTCCGCCACCCCGGCGGCCCCGGCGCCCCTCTGCTCCACCACCGCGGCCGCCCCGCCGCTCCGCCGCTCCCTCCTCCACCCGGCGGCCCCGGCGCCCCTCTGCTCCACCACCGCAGCCTTCCCGCCACTCCGGCGCCCCCTCCTCCACCCGGCCGCCCCGGCGCCCCTCTCCTCCACCACCGCAACCGCCCCACCCCTCCGGTGCCCCCTCCTCCACCCGGTGAGACCTCTTTTTTTTCTATTTTTGTTTCTGTATTTTAAGTTTAGTTTAGGTTTATTTTAGGTTTGGTTTAGTTTAGGTTTACTTTAGTTTAGGTTTAGAGCATAGATAGCATCTTCTCTACAATAATTGCGTATAATCTCAATTCTCACTAGTAGGCTTATTAGTTAGATCATCTTCTATACTATTATTGATCCACAGTGTTTAGTTATGCATGATCAATTTTTTGTACATTATGTTTTTTATGTGTCATTTAAATAATGTAGTGCCAGATTTCTCAACTCATTGGCATATAATGAATTATTATTGTTATATTATTAATAGATGATGGAACAAAAACTATTTCCCTTCAAAGTGAAAAATCTTTCAGTGAAGTAAATATTAGTGCACGAGTTCTTTTATATACAAGAAAAAAATTGGCATGTCTTGGTAGGTACGTGGCAACCGTATCATGAGAGTTAAACTTTAGAATTAGAATTTGTGATAAATGAATTCAAATGCATTTCCAATAGAAAATGTAATACACATATCTAGTGAACTGTAAACGAAAGTTATCCACAGACTCCTTGAAGGGGTTGTATAAAAGATTATGAAACTAATAGTGAGAAGAGCAAAAGCTTTCCTCAAATTCCGTTGCATATATTCAAATTCATCAATCAGCAACACTCGAATTAGTTTAATTTGAGAAAACAACAAGGCATGCATATTGCTTATGGAATCTGTCATAAGAGGCAAACTATACCCGTCTTTTCCTTTTCTTTTTTGCAGAAAGGCAAACTATACATTCTGATTTGCATACAAAGTAAATTGATTTTACGACACTACACCCTTAGTTTCTGATTTGAGGTTTGTTTGTTTGCTTGGTGTGTGGCACCTAGAGCCACCTAAAATATGGTGTAACTATGATTTGTTGCCACTAGTATTCCAATGTGATCACACCAGAAGGAACTTTAGGTTTAGTTTTGGTTAAGAAGAAAGAAGAAAGATGAAAAAAAGAAGAAGATAAAGAGGAGAAAGAAGAAGTGTATTTTCCCCCTATTTTTAGATTACTATGCTCTTTTTTTCAACATTTTCAGTTTTCTTTCACGTCTAAAGAAATCCCTAGTTTTGAAGGGTGCCAATTGCCATTGCCAACTAACCTACCAAATTAACTAAGTGTTGTTGATATTGTTGAGCACAAGTGCATTGCTTTTTTTTTCTCAGTTTTCTTTCATGTCTAGAAACTTGGCTCCATGTTTATAGATATGCTTCTAGCTAGATACTAATTGGTCTCTTCTGCTGCTTATTAGAGATGGGGGGAGGCCGTCACCGCAGGCTCCGCTCTGCCACACCGAAGTACGAGTTGGATGCTTTCGAGTTCTTCAGTATCATACTTGGGACTTCCTCCAAGAGGCAGGTATATAAAAGGAGAGATCTCCCCTTCACCCATCTCATTATGATAACTCTGTTGTTTGCTACATCACTCCTTGTCCCAAACTGCAGAGGCTGCCTAACACTTTTATGAACATGCTGGGTGAAGATCCGCCAAATAATGTGAAGCTGCGATAGGCCGGCAGCGGGTTTCGCAGGCTGTGGGATGTGGAATTGGTGATCAAGGAGGGCCACATGTACGTGTGTCATGGCTGGGAGAAGTTCTACCGTGCCTACGACCTGCAGCTGGGGTACTTCCTTCTCTTCAGGTACGACGACGACGCCACCATGCTCATCGTGAAGGTGTTCAACGCGACTATGTGTCGCATGCGCTACGCTGACGATAATGATGCCGGTATGTTTTGCCTCTTCTTATTCCTCTACATTTGGCTTTGTCTCGCATCGATTGTTAACGGTCATTAATGGTTGCATTTGGACAGGCAATGGGAGCAGCAGCAGCGACACTGGCTACAGCCAAAGCAGCAGCGATTCTGGCTGTAGCAAAAGCAACAACGATTCTGGCTGTAGCAAAAGCAGCAGCGATTCGGGCTGCAGCAAAGACAGCAAGGAGGATGATCCGGACTGGAGTGGGGAAGAAGACGAGCAGAGTGGGCATCAGGCTGAGGATGACCTAGCGATGGTGGTGGCCGACCAAGGGCAGGAGATGGTGGTGGCGCACCATGGGCAAGAGATGGTGGTGGCTGAGGATGACCTAGCGATGGTCATGCCTGTCCTGCCTGAAGATGGCCTCGCGATGGTGGTGGTGCCTGACAATGACCTCGCGCCGGTGGTGGTGCCGGCGATCCCACAGCTGGGCGACATGACCACGCTAATTGTGGTAGAAGACTACATCCCACTGCCTCCACCGCCTCGCCGCTCTTGGCGCATCAGGCTGAGGAAGGAGAAGGAGAAGAACAATGAGAACTGAACTATGTCAGGTATGTCAGATCTCCAAAATGATCTATATATAGTTAGCTCTAATATGCTTAGTTACCTATGTTAGCTCTAATATGCTTAGTTACATATGTTAGCTCTAATATGCTAAGTTATCTCTACTATGCTTAGTTTCCTATAGGTTAGCTCCAAAATTACTTATGTTAGCACAAAATGACCAAGTTTACATAATAAGCTTATAGTCTTCTTCTTCTTCTTCTTCCAAAATGACATAAGTTAGCTATAAGTTAGCTCTAATATGCTTAGTTCACTCAAAGATGGCATAATTAGCTAGGTTGGCTCCATTTTACCTAAGTTGGCTCTAATATGCTAAGTTATCTCTAATATGCTTAGTTTCCTATAGGTTAACTCCAAAATTACTTATGTTAGCACAAAATGACCAAGTTTACATAATAAGCTTAATTATAGTCTTCTTCTTCTTCTTATTATTATTATTATTATTATTATTATTATTATTATTATTATTATTATTATTATTATTATTATTATTATTATTATTATTATAGTCTTCTTCTTCTTCTTCATTTTCTTCTAGGTTAGCTCCATTTTACTTAAGTATGCTTATTTCTTATAGTCTTCTTCTTCTTCTTCTTCTTCATTTTCTTCTTCTTTTTCTAACATCTTGTTTATCATTTTGCAGATTTGATTTAATTCACGGAAGCTTGCATGGATGGAGTGCTTCTTTTCCATTTGTGCTTTTATTTTGTATCAATGAACTTGCATGGTTGGAACTTGTTATATGGATGGATGGATAACGGTGTAGGATGAACAATGTGAAACTTTTGTAATATGTAAGGATGGAACTATATATGTGTTGGTTATGTATGTATATATGATGAAACTTGTGTGTTGGATATGCTTGTTGTGTATATATGTGAATTGTTGTGTATATCTCTGTATATCTATGAATTGCTGTCAAATTGAATGAACTAAATTAAAAACAGGGCTGTACAGGCTCTTTGCCGTCAGCTAGCTGACGGCAAACATGCCACGTGGCAGCTACCTATGCTTCCTGGGACTAGCATGTTTGAGCACTTCGCCTATAGTGGCAGACGGCAAAGGTCAGATGCTCTTTGCCGTCAGCGGCGGCCGGCAAAGGATGCCTTTAGCCGCCTAACGGACTAACATCACATTTATTGCCGTCGGCTTTCTTTGCCGTCAGCCGCTGAGGGCAAAGGCCCCTTTGCCGTCCGCTTCAGAAAGCAGACGGCAAAGAAGCTCTTTACCGTAGCCTACTTTGCCGGAGCCTTTTGCCGTCCGCGGCAGACGGCAAAGGCCTTTGCCGTCCACCATCCTTGCCTTTGCCGTCTGCCATGGCAGACGGCAAAGTAGCTGATTCCTATGGTGGTATGCTATAAATAATAATGATAACCATGAAACTTGTCATCTTGATCTTAATTTCAATCACATGATAGTTATTTTGTTGAGTTTGCTCCCACTACTATTGATGAGAATAAATCTGCTTATGTGGAGAGTAGTAAAATTTCTATGCAAGTAGATCATGAAAAGAATGCTTTATGTGCTGGTTATATGGTTGAATTCATTCATGATGCTAATGAAAATTATTATGAGAGAGGATCATATGCTTCTACATATTGCAATAATATCAAGTTTCCTCTCTATGTGTTAAAAGTTTTGAAGTTATACCTGTTTTGTCTTCCTATGCTAGTTGATTATTGTTCCCATAAGTTGTTTGCTCACAAAATCCCTATGCATAGGAAGTGGGTTAGACTTAAAGGTGCTAGTCATATTCTTCATGATGTTCTCTTTTTGTTTCAATTCTTATCTTTTATGTGAGCATCATTGAAATCATCATGCCTAGCTAGGGGCGTTAAACGTTAGCGCTTGTTGGGAGGTAACCCAATTTTATTTTTGTTCTTTGTTTTTGCTCCTGTTTAGTAATAAATAAATCATCTAGCCTCTGGTTAGATGTGGTTTTATGTTTTAATTAGTGTTTGTGCCAAGTAAAACCTATAGGATCTTCTTAGATGGTAGTTATTTGATCTTGCTGAAAAAGTCAGAAACTTTCTGCTCACGAAAATAATTGTTAAAAATTACCAGAACGTGATAAAATACTTATTCCAATTGCAGTAGATCAATGAACAAATTATCTAGGTCTTCCTATTTTGGTAGATTTTTCTAAGTTACGGAAGTTTGCGTTAGATACAGATTACTACGGACTGTTATGTTTTTGACAGATTCTGTTTTTTGTGTGTTGTTTGCTTATTTTGATGAATCTATGGCTAGTATCGGAGGGTATGAACCATAGAGAAGTTGGAATACAGTAGGTTTAACAGCAATATAAATAAAGAGAGTTCATTACAGTACCTTTAAGTGGTGGTTTGTTTTCTTTCGCTAACGGAGCTCATGAGATTTTCTGTTGAGTTTTGTGTTGTGAAGTTTTCAAGTTTTGGGTAAAGATTCGATGGACTATAGAATAAGGAGTGGCAAGAGCTTAAGCTTGGGGATGCCCAAGGCACCCCAAGGTAATATTCAAGGACAACCAAGAGCCTAAGCTTGGGGATGCCCCGGATGGCATCCCCTCTTTCGTCTTCGTTCATCGGTAACTTTACTTGGAGCTATATTTTTATTCACCACATGGTATGTGTTTTGCTTGGAGCGTCATTTTATTTTCTTTTGTTTTGCTTGATGTTTGAATAAAATACCAAGATCTGAAATTCTTAAATGTTAGAGAGTATTCACATAGTTGCATAATTATTAAACTACTCATTGATCTTCACTTATATCTTTTTGGAGTAGTTTGTCATTTACTCGTGTGCTTCACTTATATCCTATGAGTAAATGGTTGAATGATTTGAATGTCATAAATCTGAAATTATATATGTTTCATATGCTTATCCCATGGGGAGTAATGCCTTCACATATAAGATGTAGAGGTGGTAAATTTATTGAAGGGTAGCAAACATTGTATTGGTCACTTGAACAATTCATGAAAGAATATTGAAGGAAGAGAGATTTCACATATAAATATACTATCTTGGACATCTTCTATGATTGTGAGCCCCATTAATTATTTTCAAACCTAAGCAAATTAGTTGAAGTTGGACAAGGAAGACAACATAATGAGTTATGCTTGGGTATATTTGTATAGAAGTTATATTGTTATGGATCCTCTAACATGTGGTGCTTGCTATTTAGAATCCTTTGCTAGCCAAAATATCTGTACTAAGCGGGAATACTGCCTGTGCATCCAAATTCCTTGAACCAAGTTTATTCCATGAGTGTCCACCATATCTACCCATGTGCGGTATTTACCTGCCGTTCCAAGTAAATTTGCAGGTGCCAAACTCTAAACCTTCAAATAATAATCTGTTTTGTATGCCCGAATCGCTCGTGTAGCGACTCGGGGCTGTCAGTATCTTCCATGCTAGGTGGGGTTATTCTCACGATGAGTGGACTCCGCTCATCATTCACGAGAAAATGGCTGGTAACTGGGATACCCAGTCCTATGATCAAAAGATCAAAAACAAAATCACAAATAATTTAAACAAAACTCCCCCAGGAATGTTGATAGTTGGACGGCACCCATTGTTTCGGACAAGCCGTGGAGTGTGAATGTTGGTGGAGGGGGAGTAAAAACTTTACCTTTCTGCGTGGGAACCGCCTATAATGTATCTAGTATGGAAGATATTGGGAACTCTTGGTCGTTATGTTGACAATGAAAGCATACCTCTGAAAATTATTTTCATCTCTGTTTTAGCTTCGAGCTCTGGCACCTCTACAAATCCCTACTTCCCTCTGCGAAGGGCCTATCTTTTACTTTTATGCAAGAGTCAGTAGTATTCCTTCTCATTCCAGCCTACTCTTTAGTTGGCAAGCATCATGTGATGGAAAGATCTAAGCATATATGCCCATTAAAATATATTTGATCATGAATTATTATTGTTGACAATTATCTATATGATAAATAAGTTGGGAGGCGCAACATTAAGCCCCTATCTTTCTCTGTGTTCGATGGATGCTATTTGTTCTAAAAATATGCTTTGAGTGGTAGCAATCATGGAAGACTATATGATAGTTGAGTATGTGGGATTTGCTAAATCAAAGCTCTTACATAGACCCTTCCTGAAAATAAGATGAATTCCAATTGTTTGATGAGTGAGAACATAGTTTGTTAGTTTTCAAGAAAGTTTATGGTCTATGCTTTAACATGTGAATAGCTTGTTACTTGATCATGAAAAGCTTTAAGGTATGAGCTACTGTTATGATATATAATGATGCTAGAAAAAGTGATTGGAACTATCATTGATCAACTTACGCACTTGCTAGCATTCACACTTCATAAATTATTTCTTTTATCATTTACCTACTCGAGGACGAGCAGGAATTAAGCTTGGGGATGCTGATACGTCTCCAACGTATCTAAAATTTATGAAGTATTCATGCTATTATATTATCTGTTTTGGATGTTTATGGGCTTTATTAAACACTTTTATATTGTTTTTGGGACTAACCTATTAATCGGAGGCCCAGCCCAAATTGCTGTTTTCTTGCCTATTTCAGTGTTTCGAAGAAAAGGAATATCAAACGGAGTCCAAACGGAATGAAACCTTCGGGAGCGTGATTTTTGGAACGAACGTGATCCAGGAGACTTGGAGTTGAAGTCAAGGAAGCTTTGAGGTGGCCACGAGGCAGGGAGGCACGCCTGCCCCCCTGGGCGCGCCCCCACCCTCGTGGGCCCCTCGTGGCTCCCCTGACCGACTTCTTTCGCCTATATATCCATATACCCTAAAAACATCGGGGAGCAGAATAGATCAGGAGTTCCACCGCCGCAAGCCTCTGTAGCAACCAAAAACCAATCGGGACCCTGTTCCGGCACCCTGCCGGAGGGGGGATCCCTCACCGGTGGCCATCTTCATCATCCCGGCGCTCTCCATGACGAGGAGGGAGTAGTTCACCCTCGGGGCTAAGGGTATGTACCAGTAGCTATGTGTTTGATCTCTCTCTCTCGTGTTCTTGAGGTGGTACGATCTTGATGTATCGCGAGCTTTGCTATTGTAGTTGGATCTTATGATGTTTCTCCCCCTCTACTCTCTTGTAATGGATTGAGTTTTCCCGTTGAAGTTATCTTATCAGATTGAGTCTTTAAGGATTTGAGAACACTTGATGTATGTCCTGTGTGGGATACCTGTGGTGACAATGGGGTATTCTATTGATTTACTTGATGTATGTTTTGGTGATTAATTTGCGGGTTCCGTGACCTTGGGAATCTATGCATAGGGGTTGGCACACATTTTCGTCTTGACTATCCGATAGAAACTTTGGGGCTTTGAAGTTCTTTATGTTGGTTGAATAGATGAATCTGAGATTGTGTGATGCATATCGTATAATCATACCCACGGATATTTGAGGTGACATTGGAGTATCTAGGTGACATTAGGGTTTTGGTTGATTTGTGTCTTAAGGTGTTATTCTAGTACAAACTCTATGATAGATCAAATGGAAAGAATAGCTTCGTGTTATTTTACTACGGACTCTTGAATAGATCGATCAGAAAGGATAACTTTGAGGTGGTTTCGTACCCTACAATAATCTCTTCGTTTGTTCTCTGCTATTAGTGACTTTGGAGTGACTCTTTGTTGCATGTTGATCCAATTATGTTATTATTGTTGGGAGAACTTGCACTATTGAAAGTATGAACCTAGGCCTTGTTTCGAAACATTAAAATGCCATTTACGCTCACTTTTATCATTAGTTACCTTGCTGTTTTTATATTTTCATATTACAAAAACCTATATCTACCATCCATATTGCACTTGTATCACCATCTCTTCGCCGAACTAGTGCACCTATACAATTTACCATTGTATTGGGTGTGTTGGGGACACAAGAGACTCTTTGTTATTTGGTTGCAGGGTTGTTTGAGAGAGACCATCTTCAACCTACGCCTCCCACGGATTGATAAACCTTAGGTCATCCACTTGAGGGAATTTGCTATTGTCCTACAAACCTCTGCACTTGGAGGCCCAACAACGTCTACAAGAAGAAGGTTGCGTAGTAGACATCATGGCCTCGGGACTCTTCTGGTCCATCTCCGATGCTCCGTGGGCTTCTTCTGGTCCAAAAATGATCTCCGTTAAATTTCAGGTCAATTGGACTCTGTTTGGTATTCCTTTTCTACGATACTTAAAAAGAAGTAAAAAACAGAAACTGGCACTGGGCTCTAGGTTAATAGGTTAGTCCCAAAAATCATATTAAATAGCATATAAATGCATATAAAACATCCTAGATGGATAATTAATAGCATGGAACAATAAAAAATTATAGATACGTTGGAGACGTATCAAGCATCCCCAAGCTTAATTCCTGCTCGTCTTCGAGTAGGTAAATGATAAAAACAGAATTTTTGATGTGGAATGCTACCTAACATATTTTTCAATGTAATTTCCTTTATTGTGGCATGAATGTTTAGATCCATATCATGTCTTCTCAAAATAACATGGCCAAAGAAAGTTATCCCTACAAAATCATATAGTCTGGCTATGCTCTATCTTCATCACACAAAATAGTTAAATCATGCACAACCCCGGTTTCGGCCAAACAATTGTTTCATACTTTAGTATTCTCAAACTTTCTCAACTTTCATGCAATACATGAGCGTGAGCCATGGACATATCACTATAGTGGAATAGAATGGTGGTTGTGGACAAGACAAAAAGGGAGAAGATAATCTCACATCAACTAGGCGTATCAATGAGCTATGGAGATGCCCATCAATAGATATGAATGTGAGTGAGTAGGGATTGCCATGCAACGGATGCACTAGAGCTATAAGTGTATGAAATCTCAAAAAGTAACTAAGTGGGTGTGCATCCAACTCGCTTGCGCACGAAGACCTAGGGCACTTTGAGGAAGCCCATCATTGGAATATACAAGTCAAGTTCTATAATGAAAAATTCCCACTAGTATATGAAAGTGACAACATAGGAGACTCTCTATCATGAAGATCATGGTGCTACTTTAAAGCACAAGTGTGGTAAAAGGATAGTAGCATTGCCCCTTCTCTGTTTTTCTCTCATTTTTTTTTTTGTTTTTTTGGGCCTTCTCTCCATTTTTATGGCCTCTTTTTTTTTCATCCGGAGTCTCATCTCGACTTGTGGGGGAATCATAGTCTCCATCATCCTTTCCTCATTGGGACAATGCTCTAAAAATGAAGATCATCACACTTTTATTTACTTACAACTCAAGAATTACAACTCGATGCTTAGAACAAAATATAACTCTATATGAATGCCTCCGGCGGTGTACCGGGATGTCCAATGAATCAAGAGTGACATGTATGAAAGAATTATAAAGGTGGCTTTGCCACAAATACGATGTCAACTACATGATCATGCAAAGCAATATGACAATGATGGAGCGCGTCATAATAAACGGAACGGTGGAAAGTTGCATGGAAATATATCTCAGAATGGCTATGAAAATGCCATAATAGGTAGGTATGGTCGCTGTTTTGAGGAAGGCATATGTTGGGTGTATGATACCGGCGAGAGTTGCGCGGTACTAGAGAGGCTAGCAATGGTGGAAGGTTGAGACTGCGTATAATCCATGGACTCAACATTAGTCATAAAGAACTCACATACTTATTGCAAAAATCTACAAGTCATCAAAACAAAGTACTACACGCATGCTCCTAGGGGAAGGGTTGGTAGGAGTTAACCATCGCGCGATCCCGACCTCCACACATAAGGAAGACAATCAATAAATAAATCATGCTCCAACTTCATCACATAACGGTTCACCATACGTGCATGCTACAGGAATCACAAAATGTAGCACAAGTATCTCTAAAATTCACAACTACTCCATTAGCATGACTTTAATATCTCCATCCTCATATCTCAAAACAATCATAAAGAATCAAACTTCTCATAGTATTCAATGCACTTTATATGAAAGTTTTTATTATACCCATCTTGGATGCCCATCATATTAGGACTAAATTCATAATCAAAGCAAATTACAATGCTGTTTAAGATTCTCAAAATAATATAAGTGAAGCATGAGAGTTCATCTATTTATTCAAAATAAAACCACCGCCGTGTCTAAAAAGATATAAGTGAAGCACTAGAGCAAACGAGAAACTACACCAAAAGATATAAGTGAAGATCAATGAGTAGTTAAATAATTATGTAGCTATGTGAAGACTCTCTCTCATTTAAGAATTTCAGATCTTGGGATATTATTCAAACAGCAAGCAAAACAAAATAAAACGACATTTCAAGGATAGCGCACATCATGTGAAGAAGCAAAAACTTAGGCTTAACCGATACTAACCGATAATTGTTGAAGAAGAAAGGTGAGATGCCTACCGGGGCATCCCCAAGCTTAGATGCTTGAGACTTCTTGAAATATTATCTTGGGGTGCCTTGGGCATCCCAAAGCTTGAGCTTTTGTGTCTCCTTAATTCTTTTATATCTCGGTTTCCCTAAATCTGAAAAACTTCATCCACACAAAACTCAACAAGAACTCGTGAGATAAGTTAGTATAAACCAATGCAAAAACCTTATCATTTTCTACTTTAGCAAATCACAAAAATTATTATTCAACATTGCATACTAAATGCCTCTGCATATTTAATACTCCTATCCTCAAATAGAATCATTAAACAAGCAAACATATGCAAACAACGCAAACATAACAGCAATCTGCCAAAACAGTACAGTCTGTAAAGAATGAAAGATTCATCATACTTCCTTAAATCCAAAAATTATGAAATTCTACCTCACTGTAGAAAATTTATCAGAGCTTATTATGCAAAAAAATTCAACATTTTATTATATTCTAGCTTTTCTAGGGAATTTTTGCAACAACGATAAACTTTCTGTTTTGAAACAGCAACATGTATACTTGCAAAATAAGCATGGTAAAGGCTATCATTGACATTTTTATTGAAAATAGAGATGCAAAACATTATTCTAAATAACAGAAAGCAAATGCTAACAAAAGAAAATGACGCTCCAAGCAAAACACATATCATGTGGTGAATAAAAATATAGCTCCAAGTAAAGTTACCGATGAACGAAGACGAAAGAGGGGATGCCATCTGGGGCATCCCCAAGCTTAGGCTCTTGGTTGTCCTTGAGTATTTCCTTGGGGTGCCTTGGGAATCCCCAAGCTTAGGGTCTTGCCACTCCTTATTCCATAGTCCATCGAATCTTTACCCAAAACTTGAAAACTTCACAACACAAAACTCAACAGAAAATCTTATGAGCTCCGTTATTATAAGAAAATAAATCACCACTTTTGGTACTGTTGTGAACTCATTCTAAATTCATAATGGTGTAATACCTAATGTATTACAACTTCTCTATGGTTCATACCCTCCGATACTACTCATAGATTCATCAAAATAAGCAAACAACACATAGAAAACAGAATCTGTCAAAAACAGAACAGTCTGTAGTAATCTGTAACTCTAGAATACTTCTGTAACTCCAAAAATCCTACCAAATTTGGAAAACCTGAGAAATTTGTGTACAAATCCAGAGCAAAAAGAATCAGATCAAAATCACGTTTCTGTGAATTATCAAAACTAATTTACTGAGTGCAAAAGTTTCTGATTTTGAGCAGGATCAACACAACTATCACCGTAAGCTATCCTAAAGGTCTTACTTGGCACTTTATTGAAACAAAAGCTATAAAGCATGATTACTACAGTAGCATAATCATGTGAACACACAAAAACAGTAAAGGTAAATATTGGGTTGTCTCCCAACAAGCGCTTTTCTTTAATGCCTTTTTAGCTAGGCATGATGATTTCAATGATGCTCACATAAAAGATAAGAATTGAAACATAAAGAGAGCATCATGAAGAATATGACTAGCACATTTAAGTCTTACCCACTTCCTATGCATAGGGATTTTGTGAGCAAACAACTTATGGCACGAATCAACTAGCATAGGAAAGCAAAACAAGCATAGCTTCAAGATTTTCAACACATAGAGAGGAAACTTGATATTATTGCAATTCCTACAAGCATATGTTCCTCCCTCATAATAATTTTCAGTAGCATCATGAATGAACTCAACAATATAACTATCACATAAAGCATTCTTTTCATGAGCCACAAGCATGGAATTTTTATTACCCTCCACATAAGCAAATTTCTTCTCATGAATAGAAGTGGGAGCAAACTCAACAAAATTAAAATCATGATGAAAAGTTTCATGGTTATCATTATTATTTATAGCATACGTGTCACACAATAATCATCATAAATAGGAGGCATGCTTTCATCATAATGAATTTGCTCATCAAAGCTTGGGGGGCTAAACATATCATCTTCACCAAACATAGCATCCCCAAGCTTGTGGCTTTGCATATCATTAGCATCATGGGTATTCAAAGAATTCATACTAACAGCATTGCAATCACGCTCATCATTCAAAGATTTAGTGCCAAACATTTTAATCCATTCTTCCTCTAGCAATTGAGCACAATTATCGGAATCCTTATTTTCACGGAAGACATTAAAAAGATGAAGCATATGAGGCACCCTCAATTCCATTTTTAGTTTTCTTTTATAGACTAAGCTGGTGATAAAACAAGAAACAAAAAGATTCAATTGCAAGATCTAAAGATATACCTTCCAGCACTAACCTCTCCAGCAAGGGCTCCAGAAATTGCTTGATGTCTACTACGCAACCTCCTCCTTGTAGACGTTGTTGGGCCTCCAAGTGCAGAGGTTTGTAGGATAGTAGCAAATTTCCCTCAAGTGGATGACCTAAGGTTCATCAATCCGTGGGAGGTGTAGGATGAATATGGTCTCTCTCAAACAACCCTACAACCAAATAACAAAGAGTCTCTTGTGTCCCCAACACACCCAATACAATGGTAAATTGTATAGGTGCACTAGTTCGGCGAAGAGATGGTGATACAAGTGCAATATGGATGGTAGATATAGGTTTTTGTAATCTGAAAATATAAAAACAACAAGGTAACTAATGGTAAAAGTGAGCAAAACCGGTATTGCAATGATTCAAAACAAGGCCTAGGGTTCATACTTTCACTAGTGCAAGTTCTCTCAACAATAATAACATAATTGGATCATATAACAATCCCTCAACGTGCAACAAAGAGTCACTCCAAAGTCACTAATAGAGGAGAACAAACGAAGAGATTATTGTAGGGTACAAAACAACCTCAAAGTTATCCTTTCTGATCGATCTATTCAAGAGTCCGTAGTAAAATAACACGAAGCTATTCTTTCTGTTCGATCTATCCTAGAGTTTGTACTAGAATAACACCTTAAGACACAAATCAACCAAAACCCTAATGTCACCTAGATACTCCAATGTCACCTCAAGTATCCGTGGGTATGATTATACGATATGCATCACACAATCTCAGACTCATCTATTCAACCAACACAAAGAACTTCAAAGAGTGCCCCAAAGTTTCTACCGGAGAGTCAAGACGAAAACGTGTGCCAACCCCTATGCATAAGTTCACAAGGTCACAGAACCCGCAAGTTGATCACCAAAACATACATCAAGTGAATCACGTGAATATCCCATTGTGACCACAGATAAGCACATGCAAGACATACATCAAGTGCTCTCAAATCCTTAGACTCAACCCGATAAGATAACTTGAAAGGGAAAACTCAATCCATTACAAGAGAGTAGAGGGGGACAAACATCATAAGATCCAACTATAATAGCAAAGCTCGCGATACATCAAGATCGTGCCATATCAAGAACACGAGAGAGAGATATCAAACACATAGCTACTGGTACATACCCTCAGCCCCGAGGGTGAACTACTCCCTCCTCGTCATGGAGAGCGCCGGGATGATGAAGATGGCCACCGGAGAGGGATTCCCCCTCCGACAAGGTGCCGGAACAGGGTTCCGATTGGTTTTTGGTGGCTATAGAGGCTAGCGGCGGCCGAACTCCCGATCTAGGTTTTGGTATATATGAGAGGGGTTGGCATCGGGAACAAGTCAGGGGGTCCTGTTGGGAATCGTAGCATAATTTAAAATTTTCCTACGCTCACCAAGATGCATCTATGGAGTCTACTAGCAACGAGGGGAAGGGAGTGCATCTACATACCCTTGTAGATCGCGAGCGGAAGCGTTCCAATGAACGTGGATGACGGAGTCGTACTCGCCGTGATCCAAATCACCGATGACCGAGTGCCGAACGGACGGCACCTCCGCGTTCAACACACGTACGGTGCAGCGACGTCTCCTCCTTCTTGATCCAGCAAGGGGGAAGGAGAGGTTGATGGAGATCCAACAGCACGACGGCGTGGTGGTGGATGTAGCGGCTCTCCGGCAGGGCTTTGCAAGCTTCTGAGAGAGAGAGAGGTGTTGCAGGGGAGGAGGGAGGCGCCCAAGGCTTAGATGTTGCTGCCCTCCCTTCCCCCCACTATATATAGGGCCAAGGGAGAGAGGGGGGCGCAGCCTTGCCCCTTCCTCCAAGGAAGGGTGCGGCCAGGGGGGAGTCCTTCCCCCCCAAGGCACCTCGGAGGTGCCTTCCCCTTTTAGGACTCTCCCTTTTTTTCTTATCTCTTGCGCATGGGCCTCTTGGGGCTGGTGCCCTTGGCCCATATAGGCCAAGGCGCACCCCTTACAGCCCATGTGGCCCCCCGGGGCTGGTGGACCCCCTTGGTGGACCCCCGGACCCCTTTCGGCACTCCCGGTACAATACCGATAAAGTGCGAAACTTTTCCGGCGACCAAAATAAGACTTCCCATATATAAATCTTTACCTCCGGACCATTCCGGAACCTCTCGTGACGTCCGGGATCTCATCCGGGACTCCGAACAACTTTCGGGTTTCCGCATACATATATCTCTACAACCCTAGCGTCACCGGACCTTAAGTGTGTAGACCCTACGGGTTCGGGAGACATGCAGACATGACCGAGACGCCTCTCCGGTCAATAACCAACAGCGGGATCTGGATACCCATGTTGGCTCCCACATGTTCCACGATGATATCATCGGATGAACCACGGTGTCGAGGATTCAATCAATCCGTATGCAATTCCCTTTGTCAATCGGTATGTTACTTGCCCGAGATTCGATCGTCGGTATCCCAATACCTAGTTCAATCTCGTTACCGGCAAGTCTCTTTACTCGTACCGCAATGCATGATCCCGTGACTAACGCCTTAGTCACATTGAGCTCATTATGATGATGCATTACCGAGTGGGCCCAGAGATACCTCTCCGTCACACGGAGTGACAAATCCCAGTCTCGATCCGTGCCAACCCAACAGACACTTTCGGAGATACCCGTAATGCACCTTTATAGTCACCCAGTTACGTTGTGACGTTTGGCACACCCAAAGCACTCCTACGGTATCCGGGAGTTGCACGATCTCATGGTCTAAGGAAAAGATACTTGACATTGGAAAAGCTCTAGCAAACGAAACTACACGATCTTTTATGCTATGCTTAGGATTGGGTCTTGTCCATCACATCATTCTCCTAATGATGTGATCCCGTTATCAACGACATCCAATGTCCATGGTCAGGAAACCGTAACCATCTATTGATCAACGAGCTAGTCAACTAGAGGCTCACTAGGGACATGGTGTTGTCTATGTATTCACACATGTATTACGATTTCCGGACAATACAATTATAGCATGAATAATGGACAATTACCATGAACAAAGAAATATAATAATAACCATTTATTATTGCCTCTAGGGCATATTTCCAACAGTCTCCCACTTGCACTAGAGTCAATAATCTAGTTCACATCACCATGTGATTAACACTCACTGGTCACATCACCATGTGACCAACATCTAAAGAGTTTACTAGAGTCAACAATCTAGTTCACATCACCATGTGATTATCACTCAATGTGTTCTGGTTTGGTCATGTTATGCTTGTGAGAGAGGTTATTAGTCAACGGGTCTGAACCTTTCAGAACCGTGTACTTTACGAATATCTATGTCATCTTGTGGATGCTACCACGCGCTATTTGGAGCCATTTCAAATAATTGCTCTACTATACGAATCCGGTTTACTACTCAGAGTCATCCGGATTAGTGTCAAAGTTCGCATCGACGTAACCCTTTACGACGAACTCCTTTCCACCTCCATAATCGAGAAAATTCCTTAATCCACTACGTGCTAAGGATAAGTTCGACCGCTGTCATGAGATCCTTTCCCGGATCACCATTGTACCCTCTTGACCAACTCATGGCAAGGCACACTACATGTGCAGTACACAGCATAGCATACTATAGAGCCTATGTCTAAAGCATAGGGGACGACCTTCGTCCTTTCTCTATCTTCTGCTGTGGTCAGGTCTTGAGTCTCACTCAATACTCACACTTTGTAACACAACCAAGAACTCCTTCTTTGCTGATCTATTTTGAACTCTTTCAAAATCATGTCAAGGTGTGCTGTCTTTTGAAAGTATCATCAGGCGTCTTGATCTATCTCTATGGATCTTGATGCCCAATATGTAAGTAGCTTTATCCAGGTCTTCCTTTGAAAAACTCCTTTCAAACAACCCTTTATGCTTTCCAGAAATTTTACATCATTTCGGATCATCAATATGTCATTCACATATACTTATCAGAAATGTTGTAGCGCTCCCACTCACTTTATTGTAAATACAAGTTTCTAACAAACTTTGTATAAACCCAAAAACTTTGATCACCCCATCAAAGCGTATATTCTGACTCCGAGATGCTTGCTCTGATCCATGGAAGGATCGCTGGAGCTAGCATATCTTTTAGCATCCTTAGGATCGACAAAACCTTTCTGATTGTATCACATACAACCTTTCCTTACGAAAACTGGTAAGGAAACTTGTTTTGACATCCATCTGCCAGATTTCATAAATGTAGCTAATGCTAACATGATTCCGACGGACCTAAGCATCGCTACGGATGAGAAAAACTCATCGTAGTCAACTCCTTGAACTTGTGAAAATACTCTTTGCCACAAGTCGAGCTTCATAGACGGTAACATTACCGTCCATGTCCGTCTTCTTCTTAAAGATCCATTTATCTCAATGGCTTGCCGATCATCGGGCAAGCTCACCAAAGTCCATGCTTTGTTCTGATACATGGATTCTATCTCGGATTTCATGGCCTCGAGCCATTCGTCGGAATATGGGCCCACCATCGCTTCTCCATAGCTCGTAGGTTCATTGTTGTCTAGCAACATGACCTCCAAGACAGGATCACGCATTACTCTGAAGTAGTGCGCATCCTCGTCATCCTACGAGGTTTGGTAGTGACTTGATCCGAAGTTTCATGATCACTATCATAAGCTTCCACTTCAATTGGTGTAGGTGCCACAGGAACAACTTCCTGTGCCCTGCTACACACCAGTTGAAGCGACGGTTCAATAAACTTATCAAGTCTCCACCATCCTCCCACTCAATTCTTTCGAGAGAAACTTTTCCTCGAGAAAGGACTCGTTTCTAGAAGCAATTACTTTTGCTTCCAGATCTGAAATAGGAGGTATACCCAACTGTTTTTGGGTATTCTATGAAGATGCATTTATCCGCTTTGGGTTCGAGCTTATCACCTGAAACTTTTTCACATAAGCATCGCAGCCCCAAACTTTTAAGAAACGACAACTTAGGTTTCTATAAACGGTGTCGTCTCAACGGAATTGCGTGGTGCCCCTTTTAAAGTGAATGCGGTTGTCTCTAATGCCTAACCCATAAACGATAGTGGTAATTTGATAAGAAACATCATGGTATGCACCATATCCAATAGGGTGCAGTTATGACGTTCGGACACACCATCACACTATGGTGTTCCAGGCGGTATTAATTGTGAAACACTTTCCACAATGTCTCAATTGTGTGCCAAACTCGTAACTCAGATACTCATCTCTATGATCATATCACAGACATTTTATCCTCTTGTCACGATGATCTTCAACTTCACTCTGAAATTACTTGAACATTTCAATAATTCAGACTTGTGTTTCATCAAGTAAATACACTCAGCATCTACTCAAATCATCTGTGAAGTAAGAACACAACGATATCCACTGCATGCCTCAGCACTCATTGGACTGCATACATCAAAATGTATTACTTCCAATAAGTTGCTCTCTTGTTCCATCTTACTGAAAACGAGGCCTTTCAGTCATCTTGCCCATGTGGTATGATTTGCATGTCTCAAGTGATTCAAAATCAAGTGAGTCCAAACGATCCATCTGTATGGAGTTTCTTCATGCATATATACCAATAGACATGGTTCGCATGTCTCAATCTTTTCAAAAATGAGTGAGTCCAAAGATCCACCTACATGGAGCTTCTTCATGCGTTCTACACCAATATGACTCAAGTGTCAGTGCCACAAGTATGTGGTACTATCATTACTATCTTATATCTTTTGGCATGAACATGTGTATCATTACGATCGAGATTCATTTTAGGTGCAAGACCATTGAAGGTATTATTCAAATAAACAGAGTAACCATTATTCTCCTTAAATGAATAACCGTTTTGCGGTAAACATAATCCAATCATGTTCAGCGCAACCACCAAATCTCGATGGTAGAGGGAGCATGCGATGCTTGATCACATCAACCTTGGAAACACTTCCAACACATATCGTCATCTCACCTTTAGCTAGTCTCCATTTATTCCGCAGCTTTTATTTCGAGTTACTAACACTTAGCAACCGAACCAGTATCTAATACCCTGCTGCTGCTGGGAGTACTAGTAAAGTACACATTCATATAACGTATATCCAATATACTTCTGTCGACCTTGCCTGCCTTCTCATCTACCAAGTATCTAGGGTAGTACTGCTTCAGTGACCGTTCCTCTCATTACAGAAGCACTTAGTCTCGGGTTTGGGTTCAACCTTGGGATTCTTCACTAGAGCAGCAAACGACTTGCTGTTTCATGAAGTATCCCTTTTGCCCTTGCCCTTCTTAAACTAGTGGTTTTACTAACCATCAACAATTGACGCTCCTTCTTGATTTCTACTCTCGCGGTGTCAAACATCGCGAATAGCTCAAGGATCATCATGATTATCCTTGATATGTTATAGTTCATCACGAAGCTCTACTAGCTTGGTGGCAGTGACTATGGAGAACTATCACTATCTCATCTGGGAGATTAACTCCCACTCGATTCAAGCGATTGTGGCACTCAGAATATCTGAGCACACGCTCAACGATTGAGCTTTTCTCCCTTAGTTTGTAGGCTTAAGAAACTTGTCAGAGGTCTCATACCTCTTGACGTGGGCACTAGTCTGAAATCCCAATTTCAGTCTTCGGAACATCTCACATGTTCTGCGACGTTTCAAAACGCCTTTGGTGCCACAATTCTAAACCGCACTGAACTATCACGTAGTCATCAAAACGTGTATGTCAGATGTTTCGTAACATCTACAGACGACGCTGAGGTTCAGCACACCGAGCGGTGCATTAAGGACATAAGCCTTCTGTGCAGCAATGAGGACAATCCTCAGTTTACGGACCCAGTCCGCATAATTGCTACTACCAATTTTCAACTAAATTTTCTCTAGGAACATATCTTAACCAGTAGAACTAAAGCGCAAGCTATGACATAATTTGCAAATACCTTTTTGACTATGTTCATGATAATGAAGTTCATCTGATTATGAACTCCCACTCAGATAGACATCCCTCTAGTCATCTAAGTGAAACATGATCCGAGTTTAACTAGGCCGTGTCCGATCATCACGTGAGACGGACTAGTCAAGATCGGTGAACATCTCCATGTTGATCGTATCTTCTATACGACTCATGCTCGACCTTTCGGTCCTCCGTGTTCCGAGGCCATGTCTGTACATGCTAGGCTCGTCAAGTCAACCTAAGTGTATTGCGTGTGTTCCGAGGCCATGTCTGTACATGCTAGGCTCGTCAACACCCGTTGTATTCGAACGTAAGAATCTATCACACCCGATCATCACGTGGTGCTTCGAAACGACGAACCTTCGCAACGGTGCACAGTTAGGGTGAACACTTTCTTGAAATTATTATAAGGGATCATCCTACTTGCTACCGTCGTTCTAAGCAAATAAGATGCAAAAACATGATAAACATCACATGCAATCAAATAGTGACATGATATGGCCAATATCATTATGCTCCTTTGATCTCCATCTTCGGGGCACCATGATCATCTTTGTCACCGGCATGACACCCTGATCTCCATCATCATGATCTCCATCATTGTGTCTTTATGAAGTCGTCACGCCAACGATTACTTCTACTTCTATGGCTAACGCGTTTAGCAACAAAGTAAAGTAATTTACATGGCGTTATTCAATGACACGCAGGTCATACAAAATAATAAAGACAACTCCTATGGCTCCTGCCGGTTGTCATACTCATCGACATGCAAGTCGTGATTCCTATTACAAGAATATGATCAATCTCATACATCATATATATCATTCATCACATCTTCTGGCCATATCACATCACATAGCACTTGCTGCAAAAACAAGTTAGACGTCCTCTAATTGTTGTTGCAAGTTTTTACGTGGTTTGTAGGTTTCTAGCAAGAACGTTTCTTACCTACGTATGACCACAACGTGATTTGCCAATTTCTATTTACCCTTCATAAGGACCCTTTTCATCGAATCTGTTCCGACTAAAGTAGGAGAGACAGACACCCGCTAGCCACCTTATGCAACTAGTGCATGTCAGTCGGTGGAACCTGTCTCACGTAAGAGTACGTGTAAGGTCGGTCCGGGCCGCTTCATCCTACAATGCCGTCGAAACAAGAAAAGACTAGTAGCGGCAAGAAGAATTGGCAAACTCAACGCCCACAACTGCTTTGTGTTCTACTCGTGCATAGTAACTACGCATAGACCTGGCTCATGATGCCACTGTTGGGAATCGTAGCATAATTTAAAATTTTCCTACGCTCACCAAGATGCATCTATGGAGTCTACTAGCAACGAGGGGAAGGGAGTGCATCTACATACCCTTGTAGATCGCGAGCGGAAGCGTTCCAATGAACGTGGATGACGGAGTCGTACTCGCCGTGATCCAAATCACCGATGACCGAGTGCCGAACGGACGGCACCTCCGCGTTCAACACACGTACGGTGCAGCGACGTCTCCTCCTTCTTGATCCAGCAAGGGGGAAGGAGAGGTTGATGGAGATCCAACAGCACGACGGCGTGGTGGTGGATGTAGCGGCTCTCCGGCAGGGCTTTGCAAGCTTCTGAGAGAGAGAGAGGTGTTGCAGGGGAGGAGGGAGGCGCCCAAGGCTTAGATGTTGCTGCCCTCCCTTCCCCCCACTATATATAGGGCCAAGGGAGAGAGGGGGGCGCAGCCTTGCCCCTTCCTCCAAGGAAGGGTGCGGCCAGGGGGGAGTCCTTCCCCCCCAAGGCACCTCGGAGGTGCCTTCCCCTTTTAGGACTCTCCCTTTTTTTCTTATCTCTTGCGCATGGGCCTCTTGGGGCTGGTGCCCTTGGCCCATATAGGCCAAGGCGCACCCCTTACAGCCCATGTGGCCCCCCGGGGCTGGTGGACCCCCTTGGTGGACCCCCGGACCCCTTTCGGCACTCCCGGTACAATACCGATAAAGTGCGAAACTTTTCCGGCGACCAAAATAAGACTTCCCATATATAAATCTTTACCTCCGGACCATTCCGGAACCTCTCGTGACGTCCGGGATCTCATCCGGGACTCCGAACAACTTTCGGGTTTCCGCATACATATATCTCTACAACCCTAGCGTCACCGGACCTTAAGTGTGTAGACCCTACGGGTTCGGGAGACATGCAGACATGACCGAGACGCCTCTCCGGTCAATAACCAACAGCGGGATCTGGATACCCATGTTGGCTCCCACATGTTCCACGATGATATCATCGGATGAACCACGGTGTCGAGGATTCAATCAATCCGTATGCAATTCCCTTTGTCAATCGGTATGTTACTTGCCCGAGATTCGATCGTCGGTATCCCAATACCTAGTTCAATCTCGTTACCGGCAAGTCTCTTTACTCGTACCGCAATGCATGATCCCGTGACTAACGCCTTAGTCACATTGAGCTCATTATGATGATGCATTACCGAGTGGGCCCAGAGATACCTCTCCGTCACACGGAGTGACAAATCCCAGTCTCGATCCGTGCCAACCCAACAGACACTTTCGGAGATACCCGTAATGCACCTTTATAGTCACCCAGTTACGTTGTGACGTTTGGCACACCCAAAGCACTCCTACGGTATCCGGGAGTTGCACGATCTCATGGTCTAAGGAAAAGATACTTGACATTGGAAAAGCTCTAGCAAACGAAACTACACGATCTTTTATGCTATGCTTAGGATTGGGTCTTGTCCATCACATCATTCTCCTAATGATGTGATCCCGTTATCAACGACATCCAATGTCCATGGTCAGGAAACCGTAACCATCTATTGATCAACGAGCTAGTCAACTAGAGGCTCACTAGGGACATGGTGTTGTCTATGTATTCACACATGTATTACGATTTCCGGACAATACAATTATAGCATGAATAATGGACAATTACCATGAACAAAGAAATATAATAATAACCATTTATTATTGCCTCTAGGGCATATTTCCAACAGGTCCACGAGGCGGCCATGAGATAGGGGGGCGTGCCCAGGGGGTAGGGCGCCCCCACCCTCGTGGTAGCCTCGGGACTCTTCTGGTCCATCTCCGATGCTCCGTGGGCTTCTTCTGGTCCAAAAATGATATCTGTGAAATTTTAGGTCAATTGGACTCCGTTTGGTATTCCTTTTCCGTGATACTTAAAAACAAGGAAAAAACAGAAACTGGCACTGGGCTCTAGGTTAATAGGTTAGTCCCAAAAATCATATAAAATAGCATATAAATGCATATAAAACATCCTAGCTGGATAATATAATAGCATGGAACAATCAAAAATTATAGATACGCTGGAGACGTATCACTGGCGCCCTCGGAGCCTCGAGGAGGAAGATAACGCGGAAGTTAAGAAGTTGATTGACAAGATAAAGATACTTGCCCAATCCAGACTGTCCATAATCGAGGTTATGGCGATTTCCATAAGGCGAGGCGTCCAGCCACTCCAATCCAGGGGGCTCCCCATGTGGAACTACAACGGGGAGGATGACACATCTCACTATGGGCGCAAGGGTCTGGACAATTTTGCCGCCCTGGCCGCCATGTTGCACTACTGGAATCAGCTTCTTTGCCGTCCGCCATGGCAGACGGGAAAGGCATGGATCACCGATGGCAAACTTCTTTGCCGTCCGCTAGCAGACGACAAACTGTCCGTCTGAACACGTGCCAGCAAAGGCCTTCTTTGCCGTCCGCTTCCTGGAAACGGACGGCAAAGGATTGTGCCGTCCGCCATCCGAGGCCAGCAGACGGCAAAGACAACGGATGGCAGTGCGGTGGCGTGAGAGCCGTTAGGGGGTTAACGGCGCTCTTTGCCGTCTGCCAGTGGATGGCAAAGAGTCAAAGCTCTCTGCCATCCGCTGACAGACGGCAAAGAGCTCAGCTAGGCGATACTGGGAAGCTGCCACGTGGCCAGCTATGCCGTCCGCCAGCCGACGACAACGTGATTTGAATCTTTGTCGTCTGCTGGCAGACGGCAAAGTGACCAAATAGGCAGCCAGTGTTCCCAGGTTTTACAGGTAGCTGCCACATGTCCTCGTTGTCGTCTGCTAGCAGACGACAAACAGGCTACATATCCCCTGTTTTTATTTGAATCCATTTAATTTCACAGGAATTCACACACAGATATACATATATATATTTTTTCACATGCACAGCAGACATATGATGTATCCAACACATAGCTCCATCCATGACAACATACATACATAATAAGAAACAGAGTTCCATCCATACATATTACAGTAACATCACAATGTTCATCCAACACATTGTTCCATGCATCCATATAACAAGTTCCACATTTTTAATCGATACAAATGAAAAAAAGAAAAGGGAAGCAAGCACTCCATCCATGCAAGCTTCCATATAGTGAATTAAATCTGCAAAATGGGAAACAAGAAAGTTAGAAGAAGAAGACTAGAATCAGAGAAGAAGAAGACGTAAGCATACTTAGGTAAAATGGAGCTAACCTAGCTAATTGTGCCATTTTTAAGTGAACTAAGCATATTATGCCATTTTTGATATAACTTAGAGCTAACATCATTTTGGAGAAGAAGAATAAAACTAGAAGAAGAAGAAGACTAGAAGAAGAGCTTCTTCTTCTTCTTTGCTTCTTCTTCTTCTTTTTCTTCTTCTTTTCTTCCTATTCCTTCTTTTCTTCCCCTTCCTGGATTTTCTTAATCTTATTATGTCATTTGTGGACTAAATAGGCTAAATTATGTCATAAATATACAAAATAGGCTAAATAAGAAGAAAAATGCCATTTTTGAGCTTACCTAGCTAATTATGCCATTTTTGACCTAACTAAGCATATTATGAGATATAACTTAGAGCTTACTTCATTTTGGAGAAGAAGAAGAAGAAAACTAGAAGAAGAAGAAGAAGAAGACTAGAAGAAGAAGAATCTTCTTCTTCTTCTTTTCTTCTTCTTCTTCTTCTTCTTCTTCTTCTTCTTTTCTTCTTCTTCTTCTTCTTCTTCTTCTTCTTCTTCTTTTCTTCCTATTCCTTCTTTTCTTCCTCTTCCTTGATTTTCTTCATCTTATTATGTCATTTGTGGACTAAATAGGCTAAATTATGTCATAAATGGACTAAATAGGCTAAATAAGAAGAAAAATGCCATTTTTGAGCTTACCTAGCTAATTATGCCATTTTTGACCTAACTAAGCATATTATGCCATTTTTGATATAACTTAGAGCTAACTTCATTTTGGAGAAGAAGAAGAAGAAAACTAGAAGAAGAAGAAGATCTTCATTTTGGAGAAGAAGAAGAAGAAGAAGAAGAAGGAGAAGAAGAAGAAGAAGACTAGAATAAGAAGAAGAGATCTTCTTCTTCTAGTCTTCTTCTTCTTCTCCTTCTTCTTCTTCTTCTTCTTCTTCTTCTTTTCTTGCTATTCCTTCTTTCCTTCCTCTTCCTTGATTTTCTTCATCTTATTATGCATTTGTGGACTAAATAGGCTAAATTATGTCATAAATGGACTAAACACGCTAAATAAGAAGAAAAATACCGTTATCACAGAGGTGTAGGAATGGTCGGGGTTGCGCTAGTGCCAGACGGAGGTGAAGGACCGGTCGGGGTTCCGGCATTGGCAGAAGGAGTGGTCGATGCTTGTCGGGAGCCATGCTGCACCAAAGATCATTTCCAATAATGTCTCGTTAGCAAGTTCGCAAACTGAAATGTGAATAGTAGTAAGCAACGACCATTCAAATCAAACTCACCATGGTCGCCTGAGCAATCTGGGGCATCGGCGGAGGGGCCTGACTGTTTTTCTCGCACATGGTCTGCACATTTGGTTCTCACGAGTCAGTCATCTTAGATACTAATGCGAACATTACGTGCATGATTGGGCTAATATGCACGAGAAACGTACCACGATGAGCTCATATAGGGCCCGGTTAGCGCTGTCGTTCTGGTTCCTCTCCTCCTCCAACAGCTTAGCCGTCCTCTCCTCCATCTCCCTCTCCCCCTCCGCCGCCTCCCTTTGTGCCTCCTCCACAAGCGCCTTCTTCAATCTCTCTTTCTCAACAATAGCCTGCAACACACCACTCCTCGTTAGCATTGTAATCATCGATGGACGCACACACAATGTAATGGAGGAAAGGTGAGAGAGTTCGTATAACTAACCGCCATGGCGATTTCCGCGGGCCGTGCACGAGGCGTTATCTCAGGATCAGAGCTACTCAGATGCTTCTTGATCTGCGGGAGAGTCTTAGGACAACGTATCAGTCCATCACCAATGGCTTGAGAGCCATGGGACCTCCCGCCACCAGATATCATCACCAGCTCTGTATCAAAAGGATCCTGGCTCGGGTTAAATTCCTCCCCTTTCCTCGCCTTCCCCTCGTCTCTGTACCTCACAAGCTTGTGGTGGGAGGTCTTGTTGGTGAAGCTCTCTGGATCATCTAGGCCAAACTCCGTGAATGGCTTGGCCTTCTTGTACGGGGCCATATGGGCCATGCCATAGAGGTCGAACAGACCTGGCATAGGCTTCTTGTGGTGGTGCACCTGAGAGAGAGGAACAAAATATTAGTTAAGGGCTCAAGCTAGCATGAAGAATGATATTGCTATGTAAATAGGTCATTTTGGAGCTAAGAAAGGTTATTATGTCATTTTCGAGGAAAATAAGCCAAGTTTAGGTCATTTTCGAGGTAACCAAGATTATTATGCCATTTTTGACCAAGTATGCTAATTATGTCATTATTGTGCTATCCAAGGTTATTATGTCATTTTAGAGCTAACTATAGCATATTTAGGCATTCTATAGAGCTATCTAAGGTTATTATGTCATTTTAGAGTTAATTATGTCATGAATGAACTAGCTAAGATTAGTTTAGGTCGTTATTGAGCTATCGAAGGTAGTTATGCCATTTTTTAACTAACTAAAGCATATTAAGTCATTTTATAGAGCTATCTAAGGTTATGATGTCTTCTTCTTCTTTCTTCTCCTCCTCCTCCTCCTCCTCCTCCTCCTCTTCTTCTTCTTCTTCTTCTTCTCCTCCTTTTTCCTCTTCTTCTTCTTTTCTTCTTTCTTCTTCTCCCTCCTCCTGTTCCTCCCTCCTCCTTCTTCTTCTAAACTAAAACTAAAACTAATCTAAAATGAATTAAACTAAAATAAACTAAAACTAAAACTAATCTAAAATAAACTAAACTAAAACTAAAACTAATCTAAACTAAACTAAACTAAAACTAAAACTAATCTAAAATAAACTAAACTAAAACTAAAACTAAAGTAAAACTATAACTAAAATAGAAACTAAACTAAAAGAAACAAAAAGAAACTAATTAAACAAAAAAGGGGGAGGAGCTCACCTGGTGGAGGGGGAGGCCGGACGGCTGCGGCGGCCGCTGGAGGAGGCGGCGACCCGATGGAGGGGGAGGCCGGACAGCCGCGGTGGGACGGGGCGGGGACGGCCGCGGCGGGACAGTGCGGGGACAGCCGCGGCACGGCTACCCGACGTGGAAGAGGCGGCGGGGCCGCGGTGGAGGTCGGGGAGGGGTGCGGGGCGGAGGAGCGGCCGGCTACGCCGGACGGGGTCGGCGGCAGTGGCATGGGCCGGTGTGGGTGGGGGATGGCGACGGAGGGGAGGGGGCGGGGCGACGTGGAAGGGGCGGCGGGGGTGCGGTGGAGGTCGAGGGGCCGCAGGGGAGGGGTGCGGGGCATCGGGCCGGCCGGCTACGGTAGACGGGGTCGGCGGCGGCGGCGCGGGTGTTGGTGGGGAGGAATGAGAGAGTGGAGAGAAGAGACAGAGGACGGGGGCGGGATGGCCCTTGACGTACCCGCCTCTTTGCCGTCAGCCAACGGTCGGCAAAGATTCTTTGCCATCCGCTTGTGGACGGCAAAGAGGTGGGGCCGGTGGGCTTGAGTTGGTTAAACAACAACTGGACCCACCCACCTTTTTGCCGTCTGCTAGCGGACGGCAAAGATTCTTTGCGGTCAGCCAGCGGACGACAAAGAACTGGCTGATGGAAAAGACCTTGTTTGCCATCAGCCACATCTTTGCCGTCCATTTTCGTGTGGCTGACGGCAAAGACCTTCTTTGCCGTCAGCAAGCGGACGACAAAGAGTGGGCAGACGGCAAATAAGCTAATTCCAGTAGTGTTGGCCGATCTTTATAAAGGGGAGAAAGAAGAGTTCACCCATCTTAAATGCCGAGAAGGCTTTTCCATGTACAATCCTCCCACCTGGGTGAGCCTTAGCTCTATAACTTTACTCAATTTTCTTCCGGAGTCGTACTTATTCAAATTTTAACCCGACTACATTTAACAGGAATGGAGGAAAGCCGTCGCTGGGATTTATAGCCCTGCTCCGCAGCCAGAGGATCATATCCGAGACCTGGAACCCAGATTTGAAGAGGATCCGGATATATTTGTAGAGCTCAAGGAGGGGGTCTTTTATCAGGCGAGCTATGATGGTACGAAAGTAGCCATTATCGCCAATTACCCCAGCCTTCTCCCTTCCTCTCATGTAAGTGCCCCGAAGGCGTCCCTTTCAAAAAGTTTTGTCACCGCGCTTCACCCACCACACTATCTTGTGCTTTAAAGGGGCGGCACTCGTCTCGCCATTCCACACCAGAGGCATCCCCTAGACGGACGGAGCCTGTGCAAGGCGGATCTTCAAAGAGAAAGGCGGATGATGACACTGCCCAGCCTTCATCGAAGAGGTATGGTTGTGAATACGTCCCATAGTAATCATACCGTTCCTTACTGTGTCATATTTCAGAAAGAGCCTTCACCGGACTATATCCGGAGGTCACACCGGACACGTGTCCACCAATCCGGCCCGGACCCTGCCTCCAGGGCTAGAGTAGATACGGGTGCAATGCTGGATTGTCCTGTCTCCGAAGGTTCGGATAATGTATCCGTCACCAACTTCGAAGTGGAGAGTGCAATGAACCATCGGCGCTGGAGGGCCGCTATGCGCGACCCCATTTTACTGAAGAGGCATTCAATGCCTTCAGCTCGGCGGATGCATACCTCCGAGTTGCTCGAGATGGGCTTGCCGGAGCCACTTATCAGTTTTCAAAGGATATGCAGGTAAGATCATACTGTGTAGTTTTAATAATCATATGCTAGTAGCCCCCGAGCATTGAAGCAGTTGGCCCAACTGATTTAAGGGTCGTAACCTCATCATATACTCACGGAGAGGAATAACACATTATCCAAGGAGCTGGAAGAGTGCCGGACTAAGCTATCTGTTGTCACCTCCGAACTTGAAAATTTAAAGAAATCCAAGGAGGCCTCTGATGGTAAGCACAATAGTATCTGGAGAACATTATTCCCTACCAGCAATGACTCTAACTATGTGTTGTGTGTTGTTTGTATGCAATGGCAGGATCATTAGACCAGCTAGATGAGAGGCTGATGGCCGCTCAGGCGGATAAAAAACATGCCGAAGGGCAAGAGGCCGCTGGTCAACGTGTATTAACACGGACCATTAATGAGAAAAACAAACTACAAGATGCGAACATCAAGCAAGCCGAAGAACTGAAGGACGTAAGGGCCCAGTTATCGGATGCCTTAAAGGAGAGCAGGAAGCTGAAAGGCGGCATATTTAGTATGCTCTTTGACCTGACATTCGTGAGGTTTCCAGATGTAAATTTAACAAGTTTGCTTCTGTAGGTGTGCTGACAGAGCGGCCCGAAGACGAGGTGTCCGGCTACCAAGGCGACTTACTACAAGAACTGTCCAAGATGCATCAGCGAGCTCGGAAGGCAATGTGAAGCATTGCGAAGGATTTATGGCTGACCGATTGTCCTCCAGGAAGTATGGGGGGGGGGGGGGCTTGTGGAACTATTCAAGGGATCTCGGCGCCGCTTTAAATTATGGAAGATATCGGCTTGCCGGGAAGGCACACGAGAGGCCTGGGCCATGGTGAAAACGCGGTACACCAGACATGATCCGAATCATATGGCCCGGGTCGGGCCTCGGGGGTCAGATGGACAAGAAATTCCAGTGAGCTTGGTATATGACCAAGTGAAGATAGCTGCCAAGTTTTCACAATAGGATTGTAAGCTAGACAACCTCTTAGACGGTATAGAGGAAGAAGTTTTTGAGTCTCAGTGACTATGTACTACCATTGACAAAATTTTCCCTAGCAGAATTGTAAAACGATTGTCATGGCGGACCTTTTCGCTTCGACCTCCGGACCCAAAGGTGCGGAGTGTTTCCGAATGCCGGACTGGTAATAAATATCGGGGCATGCATGGAAACCAGGCGTAGGGGTCATAGTTGCTTGAACAGACAAGTTGTATTCGGCTAGCTATGTTATATTACTTATTGATTGTAAGAAATATCTTCCAGAGAGAATAGTTCCGTTAAGGGTTCCTTTCCCTGGGTGAACATGCGTTAGTATGCATGCCCGAACTGTGATTCAAAAAATCGCAGCATACGTAATATCTGGGGGTTCATAGTGCAACGAGGGTAAAACGTCTTTAGTCCACCGACCGATTATTCCCTTAAGAATGCTAGCTTTCGGCTTCACCCAGTCTGAGGTACATGTCCGGATGACCCGGCTGTAAAAATTACAGAGGTGCTCCCTTTATGCCCTAGCCAAATAAACGGGAACGTAGGGCATAAGCACAGGAGCCAGGCAACCCAGCTTGGCAAAAACTTAAGTCATAAAGGTGCATATAATGGCGAAGAAAAGGTATATATGAGAAAATGACACATATTGTGAGCTTGATGCTCGGGAAATGATTATAAGCTTCTGTAAAGAAGGCCCCAGGTATTATGGGCATATACAGTTAAGGCTGTGTGCCTCATAAGTGTACGGTCTAGCCGTACAAGAGCTATAAAGCTAAAGAAAAATTTAAAGAGAGAAAAAATGGAAAAGGGAGAAGAAGAAAATGAACAATGAGTTCGGCTCTAGGCATAGAATCTTCGGAGTCTGGCGGCATTCCACGGGTTCGGCTCTAAGCGATTATCCGATGCATCACGCAGGCGATACGCACCTCCAGTGAGAACTTCATCTATAATGAAGGGACCTTCCCACTTGGGCTTGAGTTTGTCCTTTTTCTTTTCCCGCAAGCGTAGAACAAGTTCAGCAACATTATAAGTCTTGGCCCGCACTTCTCTGCTTTGGTATCGGCGAGCTTGTTGTTGATAGAATGCGGAACGGACTTTTGCAACGTCGCGCTCCTCCTCCAGGGTGTCTAGACTATCCTACCGATCAAGCTTGGCTTCTCTCTCTTCATACATGCGCACTCGAGGTGAGTCATGAATGATGTCGCAGGGCAAAACAGCCTCTGCGCCGTACACCTTGAAGAATGGTGTGTAACCGGTGGTGCGATTGGGCGTGGTCCGCATCCCCCAGAGTACGGAGTTGACCTCCTCGACCCAGTGTTTGTCTGACTCTTTTAGAGACCGCACTAGTCTAGGCTTAATGCCGCTCATGATAAGACCATTGGCTCGTTCGACTTGACCGTTTGTTTGTGGGTGATAAACGGAGGCATAATCGAGCTTGATGCCCAGGTTAGCACACCAGGTTTTCACTTCGTCGGCTGTAAAATTGGAGCCGTTATCGGTGATGATGCTGTGTGGGACACCATAACGGTGTACGGCACCGGATATAAAGTCTATCACTGGTCCAGCTTCGGCTGTTTTAACTGGTTTGGCCTCTATCCACTTAGTGAATTTATCCACCATGACCAGCAGATATTTTTTCTTATGGCTTCCCCCTTTAAGGGGTCCGACCATGTCAAGCCCCCAGACCGCGAAGGGCCAAGTAATGGGGATTGTTTGTAGAGCAGTAGGCGGCATATGGCTTTGATTGCCAAAAAGTTGGCATCCTACACAATGTTGGACAAGGTCATGTGCATCTGCTCGGGCCGTCGGCCAGAAGAAACCGGTACGGAAGGCTTTACTTACAAGGGCCCGAGCCGCGGCGTGGTGACCGCCGAGACCAGCATGGATTTCGGCCAGGAGCTGTCGTCCTTCCTCTTTGGAGATACATCTTTGAAGGACTCCGGTATCGCTTTTCTTGTAGAGCTCTCCTTCATGAACCTTGTAGGCTTTTGAGCACCGAACAATGCATCGAGCCTCATTCTGATCCTCATGGAGCTCTCGCCTATTGAGGTAGGCCAAGAAGGGTTCGGTCCATGGGGCAATTACTGCCATTATTAGATGGGCCGATGGTGTTATTTCGGTGGCTGGGCCCCCGATGATGTCGGTATTGTGTTCGGAATCTGGGGGTATAATCGGATCCGGACTAGTGTTGCCGCTCTCATCCTACCACGCCACGGATGGCTTAAAGAGCCTTTCCAAAAAGAGGTTAGGCGGGACGGGGTCGCGCTCGGCGCCCATGCGAGCAAGGACATCCGCCGCTTGATTACTTTCTCGAGCCACATGATGAAACTCGAGTCCCTCGAACCGAGCTGATATTTTGAGTACGGCGTTACGATAGGCCGCCATCTTCGGATCTTTTGCGTCGAAGTCTCCATTTATTTGGGATATTGCGAGGTTTGAATCCCCGCGCACCTCCAGGCGTTGTATGCCCATGGAGACGGCCATCTGAAGACCGTGCAATAAGGCCTCGTATTCGGCTGCGTTATTGGAGTCTGTGTACAATATTTGGAGTACGTACTGGACTGTGTCTCCTGTGGGGGACGTTAAGACAACGCCCGCTCCTAGACCGGCCAGCATTTTAGAGCCATCGAAGTGCATGACCCAGTTGGAATATGTACCGTACTCTTTAGGGAGTTCGGCCTCTGTCCATTTGGCGCTGAAGTCAGCCAATACTTGGGATTTAATGGCTCGGCGTGGTTTGTATGTTATATCGAATGGCAAGAGCTCGATGGCCCACTTGGTAATCTGGCCTGTAGCCTCGCGGTTGTTTATTATGTCATTGAGTGGTACTTCGGAAGCCACCGTGATTGAGCACTCTTGGAAGTAGTGCCGTAGCTTCCGGGATGCCATGAAGACCGCATACGCTATCTTTTGGTAATGAGGGTACCGGGATTTGCATGGTGTGAGGACAGTGGATACATAGTATACCGGTTTCTGAAGTGGGAATTTGTGTCCGTCCTCTTTTCGTTCAACGACGAGCACCGGACTCACCACCTGGTGCGTTGCAGAGATGTATAACAACATGGGTTCGCTGACGTTCGGCGCGTCCAGGATTGGGTTACTTGCTAAAAGATCTTTTATTTCTTCCAGTCCGGCCATTGCTGTGTCCGTCCACTCGAAGTGATCGGTGCGCCGGAGCAGGCGATATAGTGGCAATGCCTTTTCTCCTAAGCTAGAGATAAAGCGGCTTAGAGCTGCCACGCATCCTGCTAGTTTTTGGACCTGTTTGAGGTCTCTTGGTGTAGCCAATTGTGACAAAGCTCGGATTTTGGCTGGGTTTGCCTCAATTGCTCTATTGGAAACGATGAAGCCCAGCAGTTTTCTGGCGGGGACGCCGAAAACACACTTTTTCCGGATTGAGCTTGATGTCATATGTACGGAGGCTGTCGAATGTGAGACGCAAGTCGTCTACTAGAGACTCGACGTGCTTGGTTTTGATGACGACATCATCCACATATGCTTGGACCGTCTTGCCGATTTGTTTCACCAAGCATGTTTGAATCATGCGTTGGTAGGTGGCGCCGGCGTTTTTCAGCCCGAAGGGCATAGTGTTGAAGCAGAAAGGCCCGTATGGGGTAACAAATGCCGTTGCGGCTTGATCAGACTCCTTCACTTTGATTTGATGATATTCGGAGTATGCGTCAAGGAAACACAGTGAGTTGTGTCCTGCAGTGGCATCAATGATCTGATCAATGCGGGGGCGGGGGAAGGGATCCTTCGGGCAGGCCTTGTTGAGCTCTTTGAAATCGACACACAGGCGCCAGGATTTATCCTTCTTTGGTACCATCACCAAGTTTGCTAGCCAGTCCAGGTGTTTTATTTCTCTGATGAACCCGGCCTCAATTAACTTGGCTAGCTCCTCCCCCATAGCTTGTCGCTTGGGTTCAGAAAAGCGCCGCAGTGTTTGCTTGACCGGCTTGTATCCCGTTAATATATTGAGGCTGTGTTCGGCCAACCTGCGTGGGATTCCTGGCATATCAGAAGGGTGCCAGGCGAATATGTCCCAGTTCTCGCGCAGGAACGGGCGTAATGCGGCGTCGACCATCGTGTCCAGCTGTGCCCCGATGGAAGCTGTCTTCTTGGGGTCCGTCGGGTGGACTTGAAATTTGACTATTTCATCTGCTGGTTTGAAGGAGGTGGATTTGGGCCACTTATCGAGGATTACGTCGTCCCTATCCACCGTGGAGCGTAGTGCGGTTAGTTCTTCGGCCGCAAGGGCCTCAGATAGTGCCTCGAGGGCCAGGGATGTGGTTTTGTTTTTGGCGCGGAGTGCTATGTCCAGATCATAGGCGAGAGTGATAATACCATTGGGCCCGGGCATCTTGAGCTTCATATACCCGTAATGAGGTATGGCTTGAAAGCGCGTGAATGCATCTCGCCCCAACAGGGCATGATATCCACTGTTGAAAGGGGCCACTTGGAAGGTTATCTCTTCGGACCGATAGTTCTCCGGCGTGCCGAATACAACGTCGAGTTTAATTTTTCCCGCGCATCTTGCTTCCCGCCTGGGAATGATTCCTCGAAAGGTGGTATTACTTAGTTCAATGCGGCTCCTGTCTATTATCATTTTATCGAGCGTGTCCTCGTAGATGAGGTTCAGTCCGCTGCCACCGTCCATGAGCACTTTAGTGAGCCAAAAGCCATACACAATTGGATTGAGGACCAATGTGGCTGGTGCCCGGACTGACCGGAATTTTGGTTCGCCATCGGCATTAAAACTTATGGCCGTGTCGTTCCAGGGGTTTATTGCTGCGACTTGGCAGACTTCGGCGCGGTCACGGAGTGCCCTCTTGCGCCGATTTTTTGAAGCAGAAGTCTCGAAGACCGTTAATACTCTGAGGTCATCGTCTTCCGAAAAGTACCACTCTGAGGTGTTTTTGGTGAGGATATCCTCGCTGCTCTTGGCCACTTGCCGGAGTATCCAACATGCTCTGAGGCTGTGGGTTGGTTCGGTATTCGGTATCGTGTGTATTTTGCATGGCTTATCGAGCCATCCCTCAAGAACGGTCCCACGTCCCATAATGGGTTTAATTTTCTTGCCTACGGGGTCGGGTGCCCCGAGAGGGTGCATCCTTTTTGCCCGCCAGAGAGGTGGCGTGAAGGCCGATGGTTCCCAGCAGGCTTTCTGAGTTTTCCAAGCGCTTTCCATTGCGCAGTACTTCTGTACTATGGTTTCCAAGTCAGCAAAGTGTAATACGCGACGGCGGTTGAGGGCGTTGAGGATTCCTTTGTCCGTGCAATTATTGCAGAATACTGAAATCGCGTCCTCGTCGCGGCAATCTTTAATCTTGTCTTTGACAAGGAGGAATCTGTCCCAAAAGTGATGGACTATTTCCTGAGTCTGCTACCGTATGTACATGAGGTCCCATATGTCTGGGGGATCGGAATTTCTTGACGAATATTGCTTGTGGTGGGTGGGTGGCGCTAAATCCGAACCCTGACCCGACGTGGAGTCTGGAGTTTGAAAAACTTCCGAGTTTATTAGCTCGGGCTCCGGGATGTCCAATGATTCTTTAGGCTCAACGTCCGATTCTAAGTTCAGAGGACTAAGAGTGTCACCCCGCGGACGGGTATCCGGCTCTCCGAGCTCGGAAATCCGAACATAGCTTTTTTCAACATAGGGGAAGAGTTGTTTTGCTCCTCTACGACCACTATCTGATGGGTGATCGGCGGAGATTTGATTTCTCTCTGATCGGGTTTAAGCCCAATCTGATCATAGTCTGTAGCGACCCCTAGGGCGGCGATGCGATCCAGGAGTTTGTTTAAAGACAACAAATCCGCCGGATCCATCCGTTTGGAGTATTCGGGGTCAACACGGAGACGATTTTTGATGACTTGGGAAGTCATAATCGGCTGAACGGCCGAACGGGCGGCCATGGTAAAGCTGCCCAGCCGGAGGGTTTGGCCTGAGGCCAGGGCTCCTCCAGAAGTAATACTGTCCTTGATAACAAGGCGAGCCATCAACCCTGTCGCCAACGCCACAGAGGAACTCTCAATGAAAGCACGAACGTCGGTGTCAAAACCGGCGGATCTCGGGTAGGGGGTCCCGAACTGTGCGTCTGAGGATCGAAGGTAACAGGAGACAGGGACACGATGTTTACCCAGGTTTGGGCCCTCTTGATGGAGGTAATACCCTACTTCCTGCTTGATTATCTTAGATGAATATGAGGTTTACAAGAGTTGATCTACCTCGAGATCGTAATGGCTAAACCCTAGATGTCTAGCCTATATGATTATGATTGCCTCTACGGACTAAACCCTCCGGATTATATAGACACCGGAGGGGACTAGGGTTGTACATAGTCGGTTTATAGAGAAAGGAATCTTCATATTCGAGCGCCAAGCTTGTCTTCCACGCCAGGAGTCCCATCTGGACACGGGGGAACACCTTCCACATTGTATCTCCACGGCCCATGAGTCCGGCCCAGGTCAGAGCACGGACGCCCGAGGACCCCCTAATCCAGGACTCCCTCAAGGGGGTGGTAGACCTAGCGGCTCTTCCAGGACGTAATTCTTCTGTGCAGCAATGAGGATAATCCTCAAGTTAGGGACCCAGTCCGTGTAATTGCTACCATCATCTTTCAACTTACCTTTCTCTAGGAACGCATTAAAATTCAAGGGAACGGTAGCACGGGCCATTGATCTACAACAACATAGATATGCAAAAAAACTATCAGGTACTAAGTTCATGATAAATTAAAGTTCAATTCATCATATTACTTAAGAACTCCCACTTAGATAGACATCCCTCTAGTCATCTAAATGATCACGTGATCCATATCAACTAAACGATGTTCAATCATCACGTGAGATGGAGTAGTTTTCAATGGTCAACATCTCTATGTTGATCATATCTACTATATGACTCACGTTCGACCTTTCGGTCTCAGTGTTCCGAGGCCATATCTGCATATGTTAGGCTCGTCAAGTTTAACCCGAGTACTCTGCACATGCAAAACTAGCTTGCACCCGTTGTATGTGAACGTGCACCCATTGGTCCCGGTTCGTGAGCCCAGGTGGCCGGCCGGGGCCTCGTGGGCTTTGGTCCAGGTTCGTCTGGACCCATTTTTCCCGGTTCTAGGCACGAACCGGGACCAATGGGCCTTGCTCCTGGCCCACATCCATTGGTCCCGGTTCCAGCCACGAACCGGGACAAATGATTTGCCTATATATAGCCCATCGCCGGCGAGCAGAGCACTCCACACTGCTCTGTTTTTTGCTGGCCGGCGAGGGGAGGGCATTTGGGTGCTCTAGCTCACCTCCTATGCACATGAGGTGTTCGATGAAATGTCCGAGCCACACTAGTTAATGTTTCTTCTCTCGAAACTCGACCTCCGAGCACCATTTTCCCCGAGATTTTTCTAGGTTTAGCGGTCCGTCACGTCCCGTCCCCGTCTTCACCGCCGCCGATCGCCCGCGCCGATCTCGTCGCCGGCACCACCGTGGTGAGCCTCTTGTTCTTATCTTCTTTCTGAAAGAAAAAAATTCTTACTTGAGATAGATACTTGTTTGATTTTCTTACTTTTATTATTCCTTGTTATTTTATAGTGCGATGGTTCTGGTATCCGCCCCATCGGTCCTCGTCCTGTCTATGATTCGGATGTGGTATATATTATCTTTTTATAACTATTTGGTTCATTTATTGTTTATGACAATTATGCCGACCAACGTGACATAGATTTTATTTATGTAGGAGGTGGTTGAACCGGAAATTCCAACCGAACCTATTGTTGAGAGGTTAAATTTAGTTGAAGAAGAAAACAATTACTTGAAGGAAAAAATAAAAAAATGACGAGGAGAAGATGATATTGGAGTTGCATGTTGCGGATGTCGTCGATGATCACAAGATCAAGATGGATGCAATGCGGTTGAAGATTAGAAAGATTAGAAAATATGCCATTCATACCGAGGTTTGGTATCATTATGCCGTTGGATCAATTGTTACCTTAGTTGTGATTATGATCGCATTTGTTGTTGCATTGAAAGGTTTTACATAGTTTCCATGTATGGTTTAACTAGATGCTCAGCAGAGCTATATGTTGTTCAATTTGAACTATATATGTACTTTGGTTTTAATGTGATGATGAACTACTATTAATTTGGTCACTTATCTATCCATGTTCATTTGTAGTGCTTTTCAATTTCAGGGTCTTATAGCAGTAAATGCATGAAAAATAACAAATGAAGTCAGAAAGGGTTGAGAATTGATGATGTGTCTTTGAATGGTGCATTTTGAACACACAAAAAGTATGGAGTTCAAATAAGTTCAAAAAAATGAAATCCCTTTGTAACAGACTAGTTTCCGTATGAAACCCTGATACTTCGAAAGAGATTGTCCGTTTTGTACATGAAGTGCATCCAGTATTTTCCGTAAGCCTCTCTACTTTCTTGCACATGCTATGTGGGTGAAATGATGATACCATGCCAACTTTCAACCTTTTCAGAGTTCATTTGTAGTGCTTTTCAATTTTAGGGTCTTATAGCTGAAAAAAATCAGTAAATGCATGAAAAATAACAAATGAAGTCAGAAAGGGTTGAAAATTGATGATGTGGCTTTGATTGGAGCACAGAAAAACTATGGAGTTCAAATAAGTTCAAAAAAAATGAAATCCTTTTGTAACAGACGAGTTTCCGTATGAAACCCTGATACTTCGAAAGAGATTGTTCGTTTTGTACACGAAGTGCATGCAGTTTTTGCCGTAAGCCTCTCTACTTTCTTGCACATGCTATGTGGGTGAAATGATGATACCATGCCAACTTTCAACCTTTTCAGAGTTCATTTGTAGTGCTTTTCAATTTCAGGGTCTTATAGCTGAAAAAATCAGTAAATGCATGAAAAATAACAAATGAAGTCAGAAAGGGTTGAAAATTGATGATGTGGCTTTGAATGGTGCATTTTGAACACAGAAAAACTATGAAGTTCAAATAAGTTCAAAAAAATGAAATCCTTCTGTAACAGACGAGTTTCCGTATGAAACCCTGATACTTCGAAAGATATTGTCCGTTTTGTACACGAAGTGCATCCAGTATTTGCCATAACCCTCTCTACTTTCTTGCACATGCTATGTGGGTGAAATGATGATACCATGCCAACTTTCAACCTTTTCAGAGTTCATTTGTGGTGCTTTTCAATTTCAGGGTCTTATAGCTGAAAAAAAATCAGTAAATGCAAGAAAAGTAACAAATGAAGTCAGAAAGGGTTGAAAATTGATGATGTGGCTTTGATTGGTGCATTTTGAACACAGAAAAACTATGGAGTTCAAATAAGTTCAAAAAAAATGAAACCCTTTTGTAACAGACGAGTTTCCGTATGAAACCCTGATACTTCGAAAGAGATTGTTCGTTTTGTACACGAAGTGCATGCAGTTTTTGCCGTAAGCCTCTCTACTTTCTTGCACATGCTATGTGGGTGAAATGATGATACCATGCCAACTTTCAACCTTTTCAGAGTTCATTTGTAGTGCTTTTCAATTTCAGGGTCTTATAGCTGAAAAAATCAGTAAATGCATGAAAAATAACAAATGAAGTCAGAAAGGGTTGAAAATTGATGATGTGGCTTTGAATGGTGCATTTTTAACATAGAAAAACTATGGAGTTCAAATAAGTTCAAAAAATGAAATCCTTTTGTAACAGACGAGTTTCCGTATGAAACCCTAATACTTCGAAAGAGATTGTCCATTTTGTACACGAAGTGCATCAAGTTTTTGCCGTAAGCCTCTTTACATTCTTGCACATGCTATGTGGGTGAAATGATTGTACCATGCCAACTTTCAACCTTTTCAGAATTCATTTGTAGTGCTTTTCAATTTCAGGGTCTTATAGCTGAAAAAAATCAGTAAATGCATGAGAAATAACAAATGAAGTCAGAAAGGGTTGAAAATTGATGATGTGGCTTTGAATGGTGCATTTTGAACATAGAAAAACTATGGAGTTCAAATAAGTTCAAAAAATGAAATCCTTTTGTAACAGACGAGTTTTCGTATGAAACCCTAATACTTCGAAAGGGATTGTCCATTTTGTACACGAAGTGCATCAAGTTTTTGCCGTAAGCCTCTTTACTTTCTTGCACATGCTATGTGGGTGAAATTATGATACCATGCCAACTTTCAACCTTTTCAGAGTTCATTTGTAGTGCTTTTCAATTTCAGGGTCTTATAGCTGAAAAAATTAGTAAATGCATGAGAAATAACAAATGAAGTCAGAAAGGGTTGAAAATTGATGATGTGGCTTTGATTGGTGCATTTTGAACAATGAAAAACTATGGAGTTCAAATAAGTTCAAAAAAATGAAACCCTTTTGTAACAGACGAGTTTCCGTATGAAACCCTGATACTTCGAAAGAGATTGTTCGTTTTGTACACGAAGTGCATGCAGTTTTTGCCGTAAGCCTCTCTACTTTCTTGCACATGCTATGTGGGTGAAATGATGATACCATGCCAACTTTCAACCTTTTCAGAGTTCATTTGTAGTGCTTTTCAATTTCAGGGTCTTATAGCTGAAAAAATCAGTAAATGCATGAAAAATAACAAATGAAGTCAGAAAGGGTTGAAAATTGATGATGTGGCTTTGAATGGTGCATTTTGAAGAGTTCAAATAAGTTCAAAAAATGAAATCTTTTTTTAACAGACGAGTTTCCGTATGAAACCCTAATACTTCGAAAGAGATTGTCCATTTTGTACACGAAGTGCATCAAGTTTTTGCCGTAAGCCTCTTTACTTTCTTGCACATGCTATGTGGGTGAAATGATGATACCATGCCAACTTTCAACCTTTTCAGAATTCATTTGTAGTGCTTTTCAATTTCAGGGTCTTATAGCTGAAAAAAATCAGTAAACGCATGAGAAATAACAAATGAAGTCAGAAAGGGTTGAAAATTGATGATGTGGCTTTGAATGGTGCATTTTGAACACAGAAAAACTATGAAGTTCAAATAAGTTCAAAAAAATGAAATCCTTTTGTAACAGACGAGTGTCCGTATGAAACCCTGATACTTCGAAAGATATTGTCCGTTTTGTACACGAAGTGCATCCAGTATTTGCCGTAAGCCTCTCTACTTTCTTGCACATGATATGTGGGTGAAATGATGATACCATGCCAACTTTCAACCTTTTCAGAGTTCATTTGTGGTGCTTTTCAATTTCAGGGTCTTATAGCTGAAAAAAATCAGTAAATGCATGAAACATAACAAATGAAGTCAGAAAGGGTTGAAAATTGATGATGTGGCTTTGATTGGTGCATTTTGAACAATGAAAAACTTTGGAGTTCAAATAAGTTCAAAAAAATGAAACCCTTTTGTAACAGACGAGTTTCCGTATGAAACCCTGATACTTCGAAAGAGATTGTTCGTTTTGTACACGAAGTGCATGCAGTTTTTGCCGTAAGCCTCTCTACTTTCTTGCACATGCTATGTGGGTGAAATGATGATACCATGCCAACTTTCAACCCTTTCAGAGTTCATTTGTAGTGCTTTTCAATTTCAGGGTCTTATAGCTCAAAAAATCAGTAAATGCATGAAAAATAACAAATGAAGTCAGAAAGGGTTGAAAATTGATGATGTGGCTTTGAATGGTGCATTTTGAACATAAAAAACTATGGAGTTCAAATAAGTTCAAAAAATGAAATCCTTTTGTAACAGACGAGTTTTCGCATGAAACCCTAATACTTCGAAAGGGATTGTCCATTTTGTACACGAAGTGCATCAAGTTTTTGCCGTAAGCCTCTTTACTTTCTTGCACATGCTATGTGGGTGAAATGATGATACCATGCCAACTTTCAACCTTTTCAGAGTTCATTTGTAGTGCTTTTCAATTTCAGGGTCTTATAGCTGAAAAAAAATCAGTAAATGCATGAAAAATAACAAATGAAGTCAGAAAGGGTTGAAAATTGATGATGTGGCTTTGATTGGTGCATTTTGAACACAGAAAAACTATGGAGTTCAAATAAGTTCAAAAAAATGAGACCCTTTTGTAACAGACGAGTTTCCGTATGAAACCCTGATACTTCGAAAGAGATTGTTCGTTTTGTACACGAAGTGCATGCAGTTTTTGCCGTAAGCCTCTCTACTTTCTTGCACATGCTATGTGGGTGAAATGATGATACCATGCCAACTTTCAACCTTTTCAGAGTTCATTTGTAGTGCTTTTCAATTTCAGGGTCTTATAGCTGAAAAAATCAGTAAATGCATGAAAAATAACAAATGAAGTCAGAAAGGGTTGAAAATTGATGATGTGGCTTTGAATGGTGCATTTTGAAGAGTTCAAATAAGTTCAAAAAATGAAATCCTTTTGTAACAGACGAGTTTCCGTATGAAACCCTAATACTTCGAAGGAGATTGTCCATTTTGTACTCGAAGTGCATCAAGTTTTTGCCGTAAGCCTCTTTACTTTCTTGCACATGCTATGTGGGTGAAATGATGATACCATGCCAACTTTCAACCTTTTCAGAATTCATTTGTAGTGCTTTTCAATTTCAGGGTCTTATAGCTGAAAAAAATCAGTAAATGCATGAGAAATAACAAATGAAGTCAGAAAGGGTTGAAAATTGATGATGTGGCTTTGAATGGTGCATTTTGAACACAGAAAAACTATGAAGTTCAAATAAGTTCAAAAAAATGATACCCTTTTGTAACAGACGAGTTTCCGTATGAAACCCTGATACTTCGAAAGAGATTGTTCGTTTTTTACACGAAGTGCATGCAGTTTTTGCCGTAAGCCTCTCTACTTTCTTGCACATGCTATGTGGGTGAAATGATGATACCATGCCAACTTTCAACCTTTTCAGAGTTCATTTGTGGTGCTTTTCAATTTCAGGGTCTTATAGCTGAAAAAAATCAGTAAATGCATGAAAAATAACAAATGAAGTCAGAAAGGGTTGAAAATTGATGATGTGGCTTTGATTGGTGCATTTTGAACAATGAAAAACTATGGAGTTCAAATAAGTTCAAAAAAATGAAATCCTTTTGTAACAGACGAGTTTTCGTATGAAACCCTAATACTTCGAAAGAGATTGTCCATTTTGTACACGAAGTGCATCAAGTTTTTGCCGTAAGCCTCTTTACTTTCTTGCACATGCTATGTGGGTGAAATGATGATACCATGCCAACTTTCAACCTTTTCAGAATTCATTTGTAGTGCTTTTCAATTTCAGGGTCTTATAGCCGAAAAAAATCAGTAAATGCATGAGAAATAACAAATGAAGTCAGAAAGGGTTGAAAATTGATGATGTGGCTTTGAATGGTGCATTTTGAACACAGAAAAACTATGAAGTTCAAATAAGTTCAAAAAAATGAAATCCTTTTGTAACAGACGAGTTTCCGTATGAAACCCTGATACTTCGAATGATATTGTCCATTTTGTACACGAAGTGCATCCAGTATTTGCCGTAAGCCTCTCTACTTTCTTGCACATGCTATGTGGGTGAAATGATGATACCATGCCAGCTTTCAACCTTTTCAGAGTTCATTTGTGGTGCTTTTCAATTTCAGGGTCTTATAGCTGAAAAAATCAGTAAATGCATGAAAAATAACAAATGAAGTCAGAAAGGGTTGAAAATTGATGATGTCGCTTTGATTGGTGCATTTTGAACAATGAAAAACTATGGAGTTCAAATAAGTTCAAAAAATGAAATCCTTTTGTAACAGACGAGTTTCCGTATGAAACCCTGATACTTCGAAAGAGATTGTTCGTTTTGTACACGAAGTGCATGCAGTTTTTGCCGTAAGCCTCTCTACTTTCTTGCACATGCTATGTGGGTGAAATGATGATACCGTGCCAACTTTCAACCTTTTCAGAGTTCATTTGTAGTGCTTTTCAATTTCAGGGTCTTATAGCTGAAAAAATCAGTAAATGCATGAAAAATAACAAATGAAGTCAGAAAGGGTTGAAAATTGATGATGTGGCTTTGAATGGTGCATTTTTAACATAGAAAAACTATGGAGTTCAAATAAGTTCAAAAAATGAAATCCTTTTGTAACAGACGAGTTTCCGTATGAAACCCTAATACTTCGAAAGAGATTGTCCATTTTGTACACGAAGTGCATCAAGTTTTTGCCGTAAGCCTCTTTACATTCTTGCACATGCTATGTGGGTGAAATGATTGTACCATGCCAACTTTCAACCTTTTCAGAATTCATTTGTAGTGCTTTTCAATTTCAGGGTCTTATAGCTGAAAAAAATCAGTAAATGCATGAGAAATAACAAATGAAGTCAGAAAGGGTTGAAAATTGATGATGTGGCTTTGAATGGTGCATTTTGAACATAGAAAAACTATGGAGTTCAAATAAGTTCAAAAAAATGATACCGTTTTGTAACAGACGAGTTTCCGTATGAAACCCTGATACTTCGAAAGAGATTGTTCGTTTTTTACACGAAGTGCATGCAGTTTTTGCCGTAAGCCTCTCTACTTTCTTGCACATGCTATGTGGGTGAAATGATGATACCATGCCAACTTTCAACCTTTTCAGAGTTCATTTGTGGTGCTTTTCAATTTCAGGGTCTTATAGCTGAAAAAAATCAGTAAATGCATGAAAAATAACAAATGAAGTCAGAAAGGGTTGAAAATTGATGATGTGGCTTTGATTGGTGCATTTTGAACAATGAAAAACTATGGAGTTCAAATAAGTTCAAAAAAATGAAATCCTTTTGTAACAGACGAGTTTTCGTATGAAACCCTAATACTTCGAAAGAGATTGTCCATTTTGTACACGAAGTGCATCAAGTTTTTGCCGTAAGCCTCTTTACTTTCTTGCACATGCTATGTGGGTGAAATGATGATACCATGCCAACTTTCAACCTTTTCAGAATTCATTTGTAGTGCTTTTCAATTTCAGGGTCTTATAGCCGAAAAAAATCAGTAAATGCATGAGAAATAACAAATGAAGTCAGAAAGGGTTGAAAATTGATGATGTGGCTTTGAATGGTGCATTTTGAACACAGAAAAACTATGAAGTTCAAATAAGTTCAAAAAAATGAAATCCTTTTGTAACAGACGAGTTTCCGTATGAAACCCTGATACTTCGAATGATATTGTCCATTTTGTACACGAAGTGCATCCAGTATTTGCCGTAAGCCTCTCTACTTTCTTGCACATGCTATGTGGGTGAAATGATGATACCATGCCAGCTTTCAACCTTTTCAGAGTTCATTTGTGGTGCTTTTCAATTTCAGGGTCTTATAGCTGAAAAAATCAGTAAATGCATGAAAAATAACAAATGAAGTCAGAAAGGGTTGAAAATTGATGATGTCGCTTTGATTGGTGCATTTTGAACAATGAAAAACTATGGAGTTCAAATAAGTTCAAAAAATGAAATCCTTTTGTAACAGACGAGTTTCCGTATGAAACCCTGATACTTCGAAAGAGATTGTTCGTTTTGTACACGAAGTGCATGCAGTTTTTGCCGTAAGCCTCTCTACTTTCTTGCACATGCTATGTGGGTGAAATGATGATACCGTGCCAACTTTCAACCTTTTCAGAGTTCATTTGTAGTGCTTTTCAATTTCAGGGTCTTATAGCTGAAAAAATCAGTAAATGCATGAAAAATAACAAATGAAGTCAGAAAGGGTTGAAAATTGATGATGTGGCTTTGAATGGTGCATTTTTAACATAGAAAAACTATGGAGTTCAAATAAGTTCAAAAAATGAAATCCTTTTGTAACAGACGAGTTTCCGTATGAAACCCTAATACTTCGAAAGAGATTGTCCATTTTGTACACGAAGTGCATCAAGTTTTTGCCGTAAGCCTCTTTACTTTCTTGCACATGCTATGTGGGTGAAATGATGATACCATGCCAACTTTCAACCTTTTCAGAATTCATTTGTAGTGCTTTTCAATTTCAGGGTCTTATAGCTGAAAACAATCAGTAAATGCATGAGAAATAACAAATGAAGTAAGAAAGGGTTGAAAATTGATGATGTGGCTTTGAATGGTGCATTTTGAACACAGAAAAACTATGAAGTTCAAATAAGTTCAAAAAAAAATGAAATCCTTTTGTAACAGACGAGTTTCCGTATGAAACCCTGATACTTCGAAAGAGATTGTTCGTTTTGTACACGAAGTGCATGCAGTTTTTGCCGTAAGCCTCTCTACTTTCTTGCACATGCTATGTGGGTGAAATGATGATACCATGCCAACTTTCAACCTTTGCAGAGTTCATTTGTAGTGCTTTTCAATTTCAGGGTCTTATAGCTGAAAAAAAAATCAGTAAATGCATGAAAAATAACAAATGAAGTCAGAAAGGGTTGAAAATTGATGATGTGGCTTTGATTGGTGTATTTTGAACACAGAAAAACTATGGAGTTCAAATAAGTTGAAAAAAAATGAAATCCTTTTGTAACAGACGAGTTTCCGTATGAAACCCTGATACTTCGAAAGAGATTGTTCGTTTTGTACACGAAGTGCATGCAGTTTTTGCCGTAAGCCTCTCTACTTTCTTGCACATGCTATGTGGGTGAAATGATGATACCATGCCAACTTTCAACCTTTTCAGAGTTCATTTGTAGTGCTTTTCAATTTCAGGGTCTTATAGCTGAAAAAATCAGTAAATGCATGAAAAATAACAAATGAAGTCAGAAAGGGTTGAAAATTGATGATGTGGCTTTGAATGGTGCATTTTGAACATAGAAAAACTATGGAGTTCAAATAAGTTCAAAAAATGAAATCCTTTTGTAACAGACGAGTTTTCGTATGAAACCCTAATACTTCGAAAGGGATTGTCCATTTTGTACACGAAGTGCATCAAGTTTTTGCCGTAAGCCTCTTTACTTTCTTGCACATGCTATGTGGGTGAAATGATGATACCATGCCAACTTTCAACCTTTTCAGAGTTCATTTGTAGTGCTTTTCAATTTCAGGGTCTTATAGCTGAAAAAAAATCAGTAAATGCATGAAAAATAACAAATGAAGTCAGAAAGGGTTGAAAATTGATGATGTGGCTTTGATTGGTGCATTTTGAACACAGAAAAACTAAGGAGTTCAAATAAGTTCAAAAAAATGAAACCCTTTTGTAACAGACGAGTTTCCGTATGAAACCCTGATACTTCGAAAGAGATTGTTCGTTTTGTACACGAAGTGCATGCAGTTTTTGCCGTAAGCCTCTCTACTTTCTTGCACATGCTATGTGGGTGAAATGATGATACCATGCCAACTTTCAACCTTTTCAGAGTTCATTTGTAGTGCTTTTCAATTTCAGGGTCTTATAGTTGAAAAAATCAGTAAATGCATGAAAAATAACAAATGAAGTCAGAAAGGGTTGAAAATTGATGATGTGGCTTTGAATGGTGCATTTTGAAGAGTTCAAATAAGTTCAAAAAATGAAATCCTTTTGTAACAGACGAGTTTCCGTATGAAACCCTAATACTTCGAAAGAGATTGTCCATTTTGTACACGAAGTGCATCAAGTTTTTGCCGTAAGCCTCTTTACTTTCTTGCACATGCTATGTGGGTGAAATGATGATACCATGCCAACTTTCAACCTTTTCAGAATTCATTTGTAGTGCTTTTCAATTTCAGGGTCTTATAGCTGAAAAAAATCAGTAAATGCATGAGAAATAACAAATGAAGTCAGAAAGGGTTGAAAATTGATGATGTGGCTTTGAATGGTGCATTTTGAACACAGAAAAACTATGAAGTTCAAATAAGTTCAAAAAAATGAAACCCTTTTGTAACAGACGAGTTTCCGTATGAAACCCTGATACTTCGAAAGAGATTGTTCGTTTTGTACACGAAGTGCATGCAGTTTTTGCCGTAAGCCTCTCTACTTTCTTGCACATGCTATGTGGGTGAAATGATGATACCATGCCAACTTTCAACCTTTTCAGAGTTCATTTGTGGTGCTTTTCAATTTCAGGGTCTTATAGCTGAAAAAAAATCAGTAAATGCATGAAAAATAACAAATGAAGTCAGAAAGGGTTGAAAATTGATGATGTGGCTTTGATTGGTGCATTTTGAACAATGAAAAACTATGGAGTTCAAATAAGTTCAAAAAAAAATGAAATCCTTTTGTAACAGACGAGTTTCCGTATGAAACCCTGATACTTCGAAATAGATTGTTCGTTTTGTACACGAAGTGCATGCAGTTTTTGCCGTAAGCCTCTCTACTTTCTTGCACATGCTATGTGGGTGAAATGATGATACCATGCCAACTTTCAACCTTTTCAGAGTTCATTTGTAGTGCTTTTCAATTTCAGGGTCTTATAGTTGAAAAAATCAGTAAATGCATGAAAAATAACAAATGAAGTCAGAAAGGGTTGAAAATTGATGATGTGGCTTTGAATGGTGCATTTTGAAGAGTTCAAATAAGTTCAAAAAATGAAATCCTTTTGTAACAGACGAGTTTCCGTATGAAACCCTGATACTTCGAAAGATATTGTCTGTTTTGTACACGAAGTGCATCCAGTTTTTGCCGTAAGCCTCTCTACTTTCTTGCACATGCTATGTGGGTGAAATGATGATACCATGCCAACTTTCAACCTTTGCAGAGTTCATTTGTAGTGCTTTTCAATTTCAGGGTCTTATAGCTGAAAAAAAATCAGTAAATGCATGAAAAATAACAAATGAAGTCAGAAAGGGTTGAAAATTGATGATGTGGCTTTAATTGGTGTATTTTGAACACAGAAAAACTATGGAGTTCAAATAAGTTGAAAAAAAATGAAATCCTTTTGTAACAGATGAGTTTCCGTATGAAACCCTGATACTTCGAAAGAGATTGTTCGTTTTGTACACGAAGTGCATGCAGTTTTTGCCGTAAGCCTCTCTACTTTCTTGCACATGCTATGTGGGTGAAATGATGATACCATGCCAACTTTCAACCTTTTCAGAGTTCATTTGTAGTGCTTTTCAATTTCAGGGTCTTATAGCTGAAAGAATCAGTAAATGCATGAAAAATAACAAATGAAGTCAGAAAGGGTTGAAAATTGATGATGTGGCTTTGAATGGTGCATTTTGAACATAGAAAAACTATGGAGTTCAAATAAGTTCAAAAAATGAAATCCTTTTGTAACAGACGAGTTTTCGTATGAAACCCTAATACTTCGAAAGGGATTGTCCATTTTGTACACGAAGTGCATCAAGTTTTTGCCGTAAGCCTCTTTACTTTCTTGCACATGCTATGTGGGTGAAATGATGATACCATGCCAACTTTCAACCTTTTCAGAGTTCATTTGTAGTGCTTTTCAATTTCAGGGTCTTATAGCTGAAAAAAAATCAGTAAATGCATGAAAATTTAATAGCAAAAAGAATTATCATAAAATAAAATAAATAAGTAATTTGAAACAAAATAATATAAACTTTAATAAAATATATAAGTAGAAACAAAATAAAATAGAATAAAATAAACTTTAATAACATAAATGAAATTTATGAAACTAAAATTATCAAAGTATTTTCTGTTCAAAACATTATAAGCAACCTCTAAAATTTATGAAACTAAAATTATATAAAATTGATGCAACTAAAATTATCAAAGTATTTTCTGTTTAAAATCATTAAAAGCAAAAAGAATTTTCATAAAGAACTTGGTTTGTTAGAAACTTTAATAGCAAAAAGAATTATCATAAAATAAAATAAGTAAGTAATTAGAAACAAAATAAAATAAAATAAATAAGTATTTTGTTGTAAGTAGAAACAAAACAAAAAAATAAAGCAAAAAAGAAAACAAAAAAACTGGGAAAAAATAAAAAATTTGCCACCTGTTGGGCCACCACGCCTGAATACGACTAGAAACCCATCCATGGGCCAGGATTCAGGCCCGCAGAAGGCCCAGTAGGCCCATCAGGCATAGCAGTCACAATTAGACCAGTAAGCCTGCAATGAAGAGGAGCTCGAGAGGGGTGTGGCAGTGGGGCTTATAAACCACTGTGCGCCCCTCTCAGCTAGCGAGGTGGGACTAAACTCCCACCACCACCCCGCTGTGCAAGGCCTTTGGTCCTGGTTGGTGGCACCAACTGGGACTAAAGTGGTGCATTGTACAGGTTCGTGGCACCAACCGGAACGAATGCCCCCTTTAGTCCCGGTTGGTGCCACCAACCGGTACCAAAGGCCGCTGCTTCCCGCCCTTTGGGCTGCTGAAAAGAGACCTTTGGTCCTAGTTGGTGCCACGAACCGGTGCCAATGCCCTGGGTATATAAGAAAATACGTAGCAGTTTCGACCAAATCCATCACTTCTTCCCCCGACGCCCCTGCTCCTCCTCGCCGTCGCCGCCCGACGCCCTTGCTCCACCTTGCCGTCGCCGCCGCCACCGACGCCGTCAGGCTGCTCGACGTCGCCGTCACCGCCGCCACCGACGCCGTCAGGCTGCTTAACGTCGCCGCCGCCGCCGCTGACGCCCTCTGCCCCAACGACGTCGTCGACCCTCGCGCCCCTGCCGGCCCCGACGCGCCGCCCACCATGCCCCGCCGCCCCCTGTGAGCACCAACCTGCTCCCGCGCCCCTCCCCTGTCCAGCGCCCCTGCGCCCCTGCCCTGCCCCGCCGGCGCCGGCGCCGGTGCCGACCCCTCCGCTGTGCCCCTCCGCCCCTGCGCCGTGCTAGCTATTAGATTTTTAGATGTTTTTAGGTGCTATTTTTAGATGTTTTTACATATTTTTTAGATTACTTTTGTTTATGTTTAGTTTAGTTTTAAGATTAGGAAAATTTCAGATGTATAGTTATATTTATTTAGATGTATAGTTAATCTAGATGTTGTAATTTGTTCATAAAAATGGTGCACTTTTGTATAGAAACTTTATTTTTTTTCATATGTACGAAAATGTAGAACGAAAACGAAAACAAACATATAAGAAAAAACAAAGGAAAAAATGAAGAAGGACCCGCGGCGAAGCAAGTATTTTTTTGAAGGTAGTTCTTTGTTAAAGTGAGGGGGGACGTCCGGAGCACCCCCAGGCCCTCTCGCTCGACCAAAACTCTTGAGGACACCCAAACCCTAGAAAAAAACAATGTCGGTCTCCTACCCCCTCCCGCCGCGCCCCTACCCGATCGACAAACTCTCTTGAGGACACCCAAATTTACCAAGTTAAAAGAGCGTTGTCGTCGAGGCCACCCCGAACCCTTGAAGCGTTGTTGAGGCCACCCCAAACCCTTGAAGCGTTGCCGAGGCTACCCCAAACCCTAGAGAAGCGTCGAGGCCAGGCCACTAATATAATTCCTTATTGTGCTTAGCTAGCTAGTTCAACGTTTGCCACTAATATATCCATCTTTCATGTTTGAATAATAATTTCCATGTTGTAAATATTTGCAGAAACTATGGATCCGCACCCCCGAGACGAAGCAAAAGAAGCGGTGTTGGGGGAGATAATCGCACACGGAAGTGATGCCGGCTTGTCGTTTCTCAACGACACATGCACCGATGGTCTGGAAAGACAGGATGAAGAAGCAGGCTACGACGATGATCAAACAATGGAGGAGGAAGGACACCATGATGACGGCTCTGGTGACCGAATGGAGGGGGAAGGACACCGTGATGACGGCTCCGGTGACCGAACGGAGTCCGGCCAAGTATATATATTAATTAATTAAGTATGTGCTGACTATAGCTAATTGATGCATTAATTGTTTTTGGTATGTACACATATTAACCCTCTTCTTTTTCTTCTTTTCTAGCCTTCCGGATCGAGCAACACTTCGGTAACAAGACGAGGCCCGAAGAGAAACTTGCGCGCAGATGAAAGGTACACGATCATCGAAATTGATCGCGCTGGCCAACCGATTGAACCCCTCCGGACCAAGCAAAAATTTAATGCTCAGTGCGGGGTTCTAGTTAGGGACATGATCCCGATCAGCATCGAGCAATGGTTGAAGCCTAAGGACAAAGACTCTCAGGTGTCTTATGTCAGCGATAGGCAGAAAGCTGATCTTTGGACCGCGCTGCAGGAAAATTTCACCTTCCCGCCAGAGGAGGATCCGGAGAATCCAGTTAAAAAGCCAATAATCAAGGCTTATGCTCTTAAGAAGATGGCTGAGCTATTCAGGAGGTGGAAGAATGAGCTGAAATCATCGTTTGTCGACCAAGACAAGACTCCAGAATTCATTGGCTGATTTGAGAAGATCAAAGATCAGTGGCCCGCATTTGTCACCAAAAAGAAATCTGGGAGAGCAGAGAAGATGTCAGCGACAAACAAGAAAAATGCAGCAAAGAAGAAGCATCACCATCGCACGGGGTCAGGTGGCTACCTGAAAGCCCGACCGTTGTGGGACAAGGCTGAGAATGACCTCATTGATAAAGGGATCGAACCAGAGACGAGACGCTGGCGAGACCGTTGCAGGACTTGGTTCTTCGGGGTTGGGGGAAAATTGGACCCTGTAACAGGGAAGTGCGTTTGGACCAACGAGCAGCTGAACACACCCATCGAGAAGCTTCAGGAGTATATCGAAAAGGCGCAGCAAGGGACGTTCGTTCCGGATAGAGAGAACGACGAGCTGTTGGGGAACGTAGCAATAATTCAAAATTTTCCTACGTGTCACCAAGATCAATCTAGAAGATGCTAGCAACGAGAGAGAGGGAGTGCATCTTCATACCCTTGAAGATCGCTAAGCGGAAGCGTTACAAGAACGCGGTTGATGGAGTCGTACTCGCGGCGATTCAAATCGCAGAAGATCCTATCTAGCGCCGAACGGACGGCGCCTCCGCGTTCAACACACGTACAGCCCGGGGACGTCTCCTCCTTCTTGATACAGCAAGGGGAGAAGAGAAGTTGAGGGAGAACTCCAGCAGCACGACGGCATGGTGGCAATGGAGCTCGTGGTTCTCCGGCAGGGCTTCGCCAAGCACTACGGAGGAGGAGGAGATGTATGAGGAGGAAGGGGGCTGCGCCAGGCCAGGGGTGCGGCTGCCCTCCCACCCCCCTCTATTTATAGGGGCAAGGGAGAGGGGGGCCGGCCCCCTCCAGATGGATCTGGAGGGGGGCGGCAGCCAAGGGGGAGGCTTGCCCCCCAAGCCAAGGGGGGCGCCGCCTTTAGGGTTTCCCCCCCAACCCTAGGCGCATGGGCCCTAGGGGGGTTTGGCGCCCAGCCCACCTAGGGGCTGGTTCCCCTCTATATTCGGCCCATAGGGCCCTCCGGGGCAGGTGGACCCTCCCGGTGGACCCCTGGAACCCTTTCGGTGGTCCCGGTACAATACCGATATACCCCCGAACACTTCCGGCGACCGAATAAGGACTTCCCATATATAAATCTTCCTCTCCGGACCATTCCGGAACTCCTCGTGATGTCCGGGATCTCATCCGGGACTCCGAACAACCTTCGGTAACCACATACTATTTCCCATAACAACTCTAGCGTCACCGAACCTTAAGTGTGTAGACCCTATGGGTTCGGGAACCATGCAGACATGACCGAGACACCTCTCCGATCAATAACCAATAGCGGGATCTGGATACCCATATTGGCTCCCACATGTTCCACGATGATCTCATCGGATGAACCACGATGTCGGGGATTCAATCAATCCCTTATACAATTCCCTTTGTCCATCGGTATGTTACTTGCCCGAGATTTGATCGTCGGTATCCCAATACCTCGTTCAATCTCGTTACCGGCAAGTCTCTTTACTCATTCCGTAACGCATGATCCCGTGGCTAACTCTTTGGTCACATTGAGCTCATTATGATGATGCATTACCGAGTGGGCCCAGAGATACCTCTCCGTCATACGGAGTGACAAATCCCAGTCTCGATTCGTGCCAACCCAACAGACACTTTCGGAGATACCTGTAGTGCACCTTTATAGCCACCTAGTTACGTTGTGACGTTTGGTACACCCAAAGCATTCCTACGGTATCCGGGAGTTGCACAATCTCATGGTCTAAGGAAATGATACTTGACATTAGAAAAGCTCTTAGCAAACGAACTACACGATCTTGTGCTATGCTTAGGATTGGGTCTTGTCCATCACATCATTCTCCTAATGATGTGATCCCGTTATCAATGACATCCAGTGTCCATGGTCAGGAAACCATAACCATCTATTGATCAATGAGCTAGTCAACTAGAGGCTTACTAGGGACATGTTGTGGTCTATGTATTCACACATGTATTACGATTTCCAGTTAATACAATTATAACATGAACAATAGACAATTATCATGAACAAGGAAATACAATAATAACCATTTTATTATTGCCTCTAGGGCATATTTCCAACAGTCTCCAACTTGCACTAGAGTCAATAATCTAGTTCACATCACTATGTGATTGTAATGAATCCAACACCCATGGGGTTTGTTCATATCTCGCTTGTGAGAGAGGTTATTAGTCAACGGGTCTGAACCTTTCAGATCCGTGTGTGCTTTACAAATCTCTATGTCATCTTGTAGATGCAGCTACCACGCGCTACTTGGAGCTATTCCAAATAACTGCTCTACTATACGAATCCGGTTTACTACTCAGAGTCATCCGGATTAGTGTCAAAGTTTGTATCGACGTAACCCTTTACGACGAACTCTTTTACCACCTCCATAATCCAGAAAATTCCTTAGTCCACTAGCTACTAAGGATAAGTTCGACCGCTGTCATGTGATCCATTCCTGGATCACTATTGTACCCCTTGACTAACTCATGGCAAGGCACACTTCAGGTGCGGTACACAGCATAGCATACTGTAGAGCCTACGTCTAAAGCATAGGGGACGACCTTCGTCCTTTCTCTCTCTTCTGCCGTGGTTAGGTCTTGAGTCTTACTCAATACTCACACCTTGTAACACAGCCAAGAAATCCTTCTTTGCTGATCTATTTTGAACTCCTTCAAAATCTTGTCACGGTATGTATTCATTTGAAAGTACTATTAAGCGTTTTTGATCTATCCTTATAGATCTTGATGCTCAATGTTCAAGTAGCTTAATCCAGGTTTTCCATTGAAAAAGACTTTTCAAATAACCCTGTATGCTTTCCAGAAATTCTACATCATTTCTAATCAACAATATGTTAACAACATATACTCATAAAAAATTCTATAGTGCTCCCACTCACTTCTTTGGAAATACAAGTTTCTCATAAACTTTGTAAAAACCCAAAATATTTGATCATCTCATCAAAGCGTACATTCCAACTCCGAGATGCTTACTCCAGTCCTTAGAAGGATTGCTGGAGCTTTGCGTACTTGTTAGCATCTTTCAGGATTGACAAAACCTTCTGGTTGTATCACATACAACCTTTCCTCAAGAAAATCGTCGAGGAAACAATGTTTTGACATCCTATCTGCAAGATTTCATAAATAATGCAGTAACTGCTAATATAATTCCAACAGACTCTTAGCATCGCTACGAGTGAGAAAGTCTCATCATAGTCAACTCCTTGAACTTGTCGGAAAACATCTTAACGACAAGTCGAGCTTTCTTAATGGTGACACTTACCATCATTGCCCGTCTTCCTTTTAAAATCCATCTGCACCCCACAGCCTTACGACCATCAAGTAGTTCTTCCAAAGTCTATACTTTGTTTTCATACATGGATCCTCTCGGATTTTATGGCCTCGAGCCATTCGTCAGAATTCGGGCCCACCATCGCTTCTCCATAGCTCATAGGTTCATCGTTGTCCAACAACATGACTTCCAAGACAGGATTACCGTACCACTATGAAGTAGTACGCATCCTTGTCGACCTACGAGGTTTGGTAGTGACTTGATCTGAAGTTTCATGATCACTATCATCAGCTTCCACTTCAATTGGTGTAGGCGCCACAGGAACAACTTCTTGTGCCCTGCTGCACACTAGTTGAAGTGACGGTTCAATAACCTTATCAAGCCTTCACCATCCTCCCACTCAATTCTTTCGAGAGAAAATTTCCTTGAGAAAGGACCCGATTCTAGAAACAATCCCTTTTGCTTCCAGATCTGAGACATGAGGCATACCCAACTGTTTTTGGGTGTCCTATGAAGATGCGTTTATCCGCTTTGGGTTCGAGCTTATTAGCCTGAAACTTTTTCACATAAGCATCACAGCCCCAAACTCTTAAGAAACGACAGCTTAGGTTTCTCTAAACCATAGTTCATACGGTGTCGTCTCAACGGAATTGCGTGGTGCCCTATTTAAAGTGAATGCGGTTGTCTCTAATGCCTAACCCATAAATGATGGTGGTAATTCGATAAGAGACATCATGGTATGAACTATATCCAATAGGGTGCAGTTATGATGTTCGGACACACCATCACACTATGGTGTTCCAGGCGGTATTAGTTGTGAAACAATTTCCACAATGTCTTAATTGTGTACCAAACTCGTAACTCAGATATTTATCTCTATGATCATATCATAGACATTTTATCCTCTTATCATGATGATCTTCAACTTCACTCTGAAATTACTTGAACTTTTCAATATTTCAGACTTGTGTTTCATCAAGTAAATATACTTAGAATCTACTCAAATCATCTGTGAAGTAAGAGCATAACGATATTCACTGCATGCCTCAGCACTCATTGGATTGCACACATCAAAATGTATTACTTCCAACAAGTTGCTCTCTTGTTCCATCTCACTGAAAACGAGGCCTTTCAGTCATCTTGCCCATGTGGTATGATTTGCATGTCTCAAGTGATTCAAAATCTAGTGAGTCCAAACGATCCATATGTATGGAGGTTCTTCATGCATATCTACCAATAGACATGGTTCGCATGTCTCAATCTTTTCAAAAACGAGTGAGTCCAAAGATCCATCAACATGGATCTTCTTCATGCGTTTTATACCAATATGACTCAAATGGCAGTGCCACAAGTATGTGGTACTATCATTACTATTTTATATCTTTTGGCATGAACATGTGTATCACTACGATCGAGATTCAATAAACCATTCATTTTAGGTGCAAGACCATTGAAGGTATTATTCAAATAAACAGAGTACCCATTATTCTCCTTAAATGAATAACCGTATTGCGATAAACATAATCCAATCATGTCTATGCTCAACGCAAACACCAAATAACAATTATTTAGGTTTAACACCAATCTCGATGGTAGAGGGAGCATGCGATGCTTGATCACATCAACCTTGGAAACACTTCCAACACATATCGTCAACTCACCTTTAGCTAGTCTCCGTTTATTCCGTAGCTTTTTATTTCAAGTTACCAACAGTTAGCAACCGAACCGGTATCTAATACCCTGGTGCTACTAGGAGTACTGGTAAAGTACACATTAATATAATGTATATCCAATATACTTCTGTCGACCTTACCAGCCTTCCCATCTACCAAGTATCTAGGGTAGTCCTGCTTCAGTGACCGTTCCCCTCATTACAGAAGCACTTAGTCTCGGGTTTGGGTTCTACCTTGGGTTTCTTCACTAGAGCAGCAACTGATTTGTCATTTCATGAAGTATCCCTTCTTGCCCATGCCCTTCTTGAAACTAGTGGTTTTACTAACCATCAACAATTGATGCTCCTATTTGATTTCTACTTTCGCAGTGTCAAACATCGCGAATAGCTCAAGGATCATCATATCTATTCCTGATATGTTATAGTTCATCACAAAGCTCTAGTAGCTTGGTGGCAGTGACTTTGGAGAACCATCACTATCTCATCTAGAAGATTAACTCCCACTTGATTCAAGCGATTGTAGTACTCATACAATCTGAGCACATGCTCAACGATTGAGCTTTTCTCCTTAGTTTGCAGGCTTAAGAAACTTGTCAGAGGTCTCATGCCTCTTGACGTGGGCACTAGTCTGAAATCCCAATTTCAGTCTTTGGAACATCTCATATGTTCTGCGACGTTTCAAAAACGTCTTCGGCGCCTCAGTTCTAAACCATTTAGCATTACGCACTGAACTATCATGTAGTCATCAAAACGTGTATGTCAGATGTTCGCAACATCCACAACCAACGCTCGAGGTTCAGCACACTGAGCGGTGCATTAAGGACATAATCATTCTGTGCAGCATTAAGGACAATCCTCAGTATACGAACCCAGTCCGCATAATTGCTACTGTCAACTGTCAACTAAATTTTCTCTAGGAACATATCTTAAACAGTAGAATTAAAGCGTAAGCTACGACATAATTTGCAAAGACCTTTTGACTATGTTCATGATAATTAAGTTCATCTGATTATTTAATGAACTCCCACTTAGATAGACATCCCTCTAGTCATCTAAGTGATACATGATCCGAGTCAACTAGGTCATGTCCGATCATCACGTGAGACGGACTAGTCATCATCGGTGAACATCTTCATTTTGATCGTATCTACTATACGACTCATGTTCGACCTTTCGATCTCTTGTGTTCCGAGGCCATGTCTGTACATGCTAGGCTCGTCAAGTCAACCTAAGTGTCTCGCATGTGTAAATCTGGCTTACACCTGTTGTATGCGAACGTTAGACTATCACACCCGATCATCACGTGGTTCTTCGAAACAATGAACCTTCGCAACGGTGCACAGTTAGGGGGAACACATCTCTTGAAATTTTAGTGAGGGATCATCTTATTTATGCTATCGTCGTTCTAAGCAAATAAGATGTAAACATGACAAACATCACATGCAAATCATAAAGTGACATGATATGGCCAATATCATCTTGCGCCTTTGATCTCCATCTTCGAGGCGCGGCATGATCACCTTCGTCACCGGCGTGACACCATGATCTCCATCATCATGATCTCCATCATCGTGTCTTCATGAAGTTGTCTCGCCAACTAGTACTTCTACTACTATGGCTAACGGTTAGCAATAAAGTAAAGTAATTACATGGCGTTTTTCATTGACACGCAGGTCATACAATAAATTAAGACAACTCCTATGGCTCCTGCCGGTTGTCATACTCATCGACATGCAAGTCGTGATTCCTATTACAAGAACATGATCATTCTCATACATCACATATATATAATTCATCACATCCTTTTGGCCATATCACATCACATAGCATACCCTGCAAAAACAAGTTAGACGTCCTCTAATTGTTGTTGCATGTTTTACGTGGCTGCTATGGGTTTCTAGCAAGAACGTTTCTTACCTACGCAAAAGCCACAACGGTGATATGCCATTTGCTATTTACCCTTCGTAAGGACCCTATTCATCGAATCCGATCCGACTAAAGTGGGAGAGACAGACACCCGCTAGCCACCTTATGCATCAAGTGCATGTCAGTCGGTGGAACCTGTCTCACGTAAGTGTACGTGTAAGGTCGGTCCGGGCCGCTTCATCCCACAATGCCGCCGAATCAAGATAAGACTAGTAACGGTAAGCAAATTGAACAAATCATCGCCCACAACTACTTTGTGTTCTACTCGTGCATAGAATCTACGCATAGACCTAGCTCATGATGCCACTGTTGGGGAACGTAGCAATAATTCAAAAATTTCCTACGTGTCACCAAGATCAATCTAGGAGATGCTAGCAACGAGAGAGAGGGAGTGCATCTTCATACCCTTGAAGATCGCTAAGCGGAAGCGTTACAAGAACGCGGTTGATGGAGTCGTACTCGCGGCGATTCAAATCGTAGAAGACCCGATCTAGCACCGAACGGACAGCGCCTCCGCGTTCAACACACGTACATCCCGGGGACGTCTCCTCCTTCTTGATCCAGCAAGGGGAGAGGAGAAGTCGAGGGAGAACTCCAGCAGCACGACGGCATGGTGGCAATGGAGCTCGTGGTTCTCCGGCAGGGCTTCGCCAAGCACTACGGAGGAGGAGGAGATGTATGAGGAGGAAGGGGGCTGCGCCAGGCCAGGGGTGCGGCTGCCCTCCCACCCCCCCTCTATTTATAGGGGCAAGGGAGAGGGGGGCCGGCCCCCTCCAGATGGATCTAGAGGGGGGCGACGGCCAAGGGGGGGAGGCTTGCCCCCCAAGCCAAGGGGGGCGCCCCCTTTAGGGTTTCCCCCCCAACCCTAGGCGCATGGGCCCTAGGGGGGTTTGGCGCCCAGCCCACCTAGGGTCTGATTCCCCTCTATATTCGGCCCATAGGGCCCTCCGGGGCAGGTGGACCCTCCCGGTGGACCCCCGGAACCCTTTTGGTGGTCCCGGTACAATACCGATATACGCCCGAACACTTCCGGCGACCGAATAAGGACTTCCCATATATAAATCTTCGTCTTCGGACCATTCTGGAACTCCTCATGACGTCCGGGATCTCATCCGGGACTCCGAACAACCTTCGGTAACCACATACTATTTCCCATAACAACTCTAGCGTCCCCGAACCTTAAGTGTGTAGACCCTACGGGTTCGGGAACCATGCAGACATGACCGAGACACCTCTCCGGTCAATAACCAATAGCGGGATCTGGATACCCATATTGGCTCCCACATGTTCCACGATGATCTCATCAGATGAACCACGATGTCGGGGATTTAATCAATCCCCTATACAATTCCCTTTGTCCATCGGTATGTTACTTGCCCGAGATTCGATCATCGGTATCCCAATACCTCATTCAATCTCGTTACCGGCAAGTCTCTTTACTCGTTCCGTAACGCATGATCCCGTGGCTAACTCCTTAGTCACATTGAGCTCATTATGATGATGCATTACCGAGTGGGCCCAGAGATACCTCTCCGTCATACGGAGTGACAAATCCCAGCTCGATTCGTGCCAACCCAACAGACACTTTCGGAGATTCCTATAGTGCACCTTTATAGCCACCCAGTTACATTGTGACGTTTGGTACACCCAAAGCATTCCTATGGTATCCGGGAGTTGCACAATCTCATGGTCTAAGGAAATGATACTTGACATTAGAAAAGCTCTTAGCAAACGAACTACACGTTCTTGTGCTATGCTTAGGATTGGGTCTTGTCCATCACATCATTCTCCTAATGATGTGATCCCGTTATCAATGACATCCAATGTCCATGGTTAGGAAACCATAACCATATATTGATCAACGAGCTAGTCAACTAGAGGATTACTAGGGACATGTTGTGGTCTATGTATTCACACATGTATTACGGTTTCCAGTTAATACAATTATAGCATGAACAATAGACAATTATCATGAACAAAGAAATACAATAATAACCATTTTATTCTTGCCTCTAGGGCATATTTCCAACACGAGCTCATAGAGGCCCTCGGGAATCCTGAGCACCCCGGATGGACACGACGCACGCCAGGCTCCCTTTCATGGAAGGCTGGATTTCTCGACGCAGGCGGTTACAAACGCCGGGAGAGGAAGAAGAAAAAGGAGTTGACCCAACTACAGGCGCTGCACGCAAGGGTACAAGCGCTAGAGGAAAGAGAGCAGTTTGCAGCACGCGACCTGCCGAAGCTACACCCGAAGCTACCCCGCCATCTCAGCGGAGAAGCAGCGTGGCTTCCACGGAGCTGCTTCAGGAGCCTGTCTTCACGGCTCCTGCTAGCTACCCCGTGGATGCTATCACGGAGTCTCAGCATTGCCACCTTATGACGCAGTGGATGGAATTGAAAGTCAAGGCGGCTGTTGGCTCTGTTGCACCTCCTGAACCTGGCGCAACTTTTCACTGCCGGCCGATTCCAAAAGGATATGCTAGGGTGATGGTGGATGAAATCACAGAAGGATTTGAGGACCTCCAGCTTGACCACCCTACGGGTGACGGGGAGACTCGGCTGGGTTCTTGTCTAAAGACTCCATGCCTATGGCGGAAGGAGCTCATCAACCTTCCGAAATGGACGCCTCCGCCTCCTCCTCCTCCTCCGGCGAGTCAGGGCACTCCGCCTCCTCCACCGCCTCCTCCACAGCCTCCTCCTTCGGCGAGTGACGATCAGGGCACTCAGCCTCTTTCTCCGGTGCATGGCGGCACTCCGCCTCCTTCTCCGCCTGCGCCGGCGCGCCCGAGCAGCCACCAGCCTCCTTCTCCGCCTGCGCCGGCGCGCCCGAGCAGCCACCAGCCACCTCCTTCTCCGCCTTGCCAACAAGGGCGGAAGAGACCCGCTGCTGCCCCGGCTGCTCCGGTGCATCGTAGTCCTTCTCCTCCGCCTCGTAAGCAAGCACGAAAGAAGACAGCCGTAGCCGCTCCGTCTGCTCCGGCGTCTAGCAGTACAGCCAGAGGCGGGAGGCAATACAGATACGGTCCACCTCTCAAGCCTCTAGAGAAGTTACCGTACGAGATGACTGTGGAAGAAAACAAGAAGATCCTGCAAAAAGAAGTGAAGGACTTCTTTGAAGGGGTGAAAGCAAAGAGACATCCACCTCCGGAGGAGAAGGTAGATCCGGTTAAAGCAAAGCGCACTATCGATGCCCTGAGGAAACCACCAAAGTCTCCGCCGAAAACCAACTATGAGCGCGTTACTGAAAAGGTATATCTCGAAGCGGAGCGGTCGGGAAGTACTGTCAGTGATCAAAGGTTAAAAGAATGACGAGCAGCTGGGAAAAAAATTGCCCAGCTCCGCGAACAAGCGAACCAATCGTGCCCCCCGCTCAATGTGTCTAGCGATATCGTCGCTAATGATCCGGGGATGGTGCCCGGTTATAGCAATCATGGAGATTACCTGCCCGACGATGTACATTATGATTTCTTGGAGGTGGACGAACACAGATACGAGTACGGGAAGCCTCTCGTCAAAGATGAAAAATCTCTAACAACGATGATGCGAAGATTCCATGATTGGTACATGAAAACCTGCAGAGAGTCTGGGGGGACGAATACTTTGTATCTGAGAGTTAAAGAGGAGCACGACCTCGTTGGAATTGATCTGTTGTATGTTCCATTTGAGGAGTTCTTCCAGTTTTTCAATCAAAAGGCCCTCGATAAATTAACGGTCACTTGCTACTGTCTGTAAGTACTACTTCTGTCATTAAGTCTCTATATATAGCTCAGCTCTTTCATTGCATGTATTTATAATTATCCTCACTATATTATGCAGATTGAAGATCGTCGAGTGCAGAAAAGTAGAAATGTATGATATTGGGTTCATTAACACAAATCTCATAGATGAATTTCAGGTTAAAAAGAGCGCCAGAGAATCCGAGGCCAACTTTCTCAAATCATTGATAATAAATCAAAACAAGGATTTAATACTCTTTCCTTACAACTTCGAGTGAGTGTTACTGTCGTGTGCATATTCGGTTTCCCTTATTACTCGAGCGAGGTTATAGTAATGTAATTGATGAGTTATGCATGCGTGCGCAGCTTCCACTATATTCTCTTGGAGATTAAGCTTGAGCAGGGACTAGTAACCGTCTTAGACTCGAGACGAAAAGATCCCGAGACCTATGCGGACATGACTAAAATTCTCAACAAGTAAGTTCAATCGATCATTATCACACCATATCGGCAACTTTTTGTTCATTTCCTGATATCTCAAGTAATAATTATTTTCTTTGTCTTGCAGGGTTTGGAAAAAGTTCACCGCAGAAGCTCCGGGACTGCCGAAGGAGCTGCGATATACAAACCCGAAAGTAAGTACTACTAGCTAGCTTGTTGCGCGCATCTCCCGTTGATTCTAGCTACTTTCATCAATGCCATTTATAATGCTTCATTATTAGTTTCATTGACCTCTATTTCTCGTAAAGTGCTTGTGGCAGGAACAAGGGAATGATTACTGTGGATACTACGTGTGCGAGTTCATCTACAACGCGACTTGCAAAGATAAGTGGGGCTACTCTAAAAGACAATATGAAGTGTGTAAGCAATAATATTCAAAATTTCATTTTATTACACCATCATTTCTGTTGAGTTTCATTCATATATACGTATTAACCCCCTTCTTCAAATTAGACGTGGCAGATGCGGAATGAACTCCTACCACAAGATCGCATGAAAGCAATTCAAGAGGAATTGGCGGGATTCTTTCTTGACCACGTCATCAATAAAGCAGGAGAATACCATGTGGAACTTGAGTTAAAATGCTAGGGCATTGTAAGAGATCTTACATATTGTATATGTATGTAGCTAGTAGCGTCGGATAGATAATACGAAAACTTGTTGTTCGACCAATCTCTCGGAGAAGGAGAGGTCGATCACTTCTCTCAGTATGCATGACGAACTTCTGTACTTAATGGTTTCCTTCATTTTCTTACTAGCTAGCGTGTCGAGGGCCTCTCTATACGTATAGTATGTAGCGTCGACCAAGCACGGAGATAAGAGAGGACACTTCTCTCTATTAATTAATTAGCTACCTAACAAAGTATATGAAACACCTTAATTAACCATACAAAACCCCCAAATCCACCCCCTTTCAGAAAAAAACAAAAACCCTAGCCCCTGAACAGCTGACGCGTGGATGCCCATTGGTCCCGGTTGGTGCCACCAACTGGGACTAAAGGGCCTCCTGCCTGGGCTCGCAACACCGGCGACGTGGAGGCCCATCTGTCCTGGTTTGTGTAAGAACAGGGACTAAAGGCCTAGGCATTAGTAATGACCCTTTAGTCCCGGTTCCCCAACCGGGACAGATGGGCCTTATGAACCGGGACAAATGGCCCTTTTTCTACTAGTGGATCTCCATCTCCAAAGCACCATCATGATCTCCATTGTCACCGGCTTGACACCTTGATCTCCATCATAGCATCGTTGTCATCTCACCAACTATTGCTTCTACGACTATCGCTATCGCTTAGTATTAAAGTAAAGCAATTACATGGCGATTGCATTTCATATAATAAAGTGACAACCATAAGGCTCCTGCCAGTTGCCGATAACTTTTACAAAACATGATAATCTCATACAATAACTTATATCACATCATGTCTTGACCATATCACATCACAACAAGCCCTGCAAAAACAAGTTAGATGTCCTCTACTTTGTTGTTGCAAGTTTTACGTGGCTGCTACGGGCTTCTAGCAAGAACCATTCTTACCTACGCATCAAAACCACAACGATTTTTCATCAAGTGTGCTGTTTTAACCTTCACAAGGACCGGCCGTAGTCAAACTCGATTCAACTAAAGTTGGATAAACAGACACCCGCCAGCCACCTGAGTGCGAAGCACGTCGGTAGAACCAGTCTCATGAACGCGGTCATGTAACGTCGGTCCGGGCCGCTTCATCCAACAATACCACCGAATCAAAGTAAGACGTTGGTGGTAAGTAGTATGACTATTATCACCCACAACTCTTTGTGTTCTACTCGTGCATATCATCTACGCATAGACCTGGCTCGGATGCCACTGTTGGGGAACGTAGCATGCAATTTCAAAAAAATTCCTACGATCACGCAAGATCTATCTAGGAGATGCATAGCAACGAGAGGGGGAGAGTGTGTCCACGTACCCTCGTAGACCGAAAGCGGAAGCGTTAGTTTAACGCAGTTGATGTAGTCGAACATCTTCACGATCCAACCGATCCAAGTACCGAACATACGACACCTCCGTGTTCAGCACACGTTCAGCTCGATGACGTCCCTCGAACTCTTGATCCAGTAGAGGGTCGAGGGAGAGTTCGTCAACACGACGGCGTGGTGACGGTGTTGGTGATGTGATCTACGCAGGGCTTCGCTAAGCACTACGATGCTATGACCAGAGGAGTAAACTGTGGAGGGGGCACTGCACACGGCTAAGAGAACAATTGATGTCCCTTTGGGGTGCCCCTGCCCATGTATATAAAGGAGGGGGAGAGAGGCCGGCGGTCAGGAGGGGCGCGCTATGGGGGGAGTCCTACTTGGACTCCTAGTACAAGTAGGATTCGCCCCCCCCCCTTTTCCTTTCTTCCACCGGAGGGAAAAGGAACGAGAGGGAGAGGGAAAGGGGGCGCCGACCCCTCCCCCTAGTCCAATTCGGACTGCCATGGGGGGGGGCGACCACCCCTTGCGGCCCTCCTCTCTCTCCACTAAGGCCCATATTCCCCCCGGGCGGTTCCAGTAACCCCTCGGTACTCCGGTAAAATACCCGAATCACTCGGAACCATTCTGATATCCTAATATAACCTTCCAATATATGAATCTTTACCTCTCGACCATTTCGAGACTCCTCGTCATGTTCGTGATCTCATCCGGGACTCCGAACAAACTTCGGTCACCGAAACACATAACTCATAATACAAATCGTCATCGAACGTTAAGCGTGCGGACCCTACGAGTTCGAGAACTATGCAGACATGACCGAGACACATCTCCGGTCAATTACGAATAGCGGAACCTGGATGCTCATATTGGCTCCTACATATTCTACGAAGATCTTTATCGGTCAAACCGCATAACAACATACGTTATTCCCTTTGTCATCGGTATGTTATTTCCCCGAGATTCGGTCGTCGGTATCATCATACCTAGTTCAGTCTCGTTACCGGCAAGTCTCTTTACTCGTTCCGTAATGCATCATCCCGTAACTAACTCATTAGTCACATTACTTGCAAGGCTTATAGTGATGTGCATTACCGAGAGTGCCCAAAGATACCTCTCCGATACACGGAGTGACAAATCATAATCTTGATCTATGCCAACCCAACAAACACCTTCGGAGACACCTGTAGAGCATCTTTATAATCACCCAGTTATGTTGTGACGTTTGATAGCACACAAGGTGTTCCTCCGGTATTCGGGAGCTGCATAATCTCATAGTCAGAGGAATATGTATAAGTCATGAAGGAAGCAATAACAATAAAACTAAACGATCATAATGCTAAGCTAACGGATGGGTCTTGTCCATCACATCATTCTCAAATGATGTGATCCCATTCATCAAATGACAACACATGTCTATGGTCAGGAAACATAACCATCTTTGACCAACGAGCTAGTCAAGTGGGACAATGTGGTTTTCTGGCCATTGGGGACGCCTCAGACGCGCATGTATTTTCTGGGGTATTCGGTGGCGTAAAGTTGTCTCTGGTGGCGGTGGCGGGGTTGTAGGCCGGTGGCAGATGTGATGTGCCTGGTGGGTGGATGCTGGGGCGACGGCCCCGGGAGGTGCGGACGGCGTCTTCTCTCCGGCGAGCGGCGGCCGTGGGTGCTAGTCCGTGACTTCGGCCGTGTAGGCGGCGAGGTTGCGGCAGACGAGTACTGCGTCGACGGGGCGCCACGATGCTCCTGCTTCTGACGAAGACCTTCGTTCCTCTCCGTTGGCTTGTGCCCCTCTGGTCAGTCTGGTGGCCTGTGGTCGGGGTGTGGAGCGGGACCGGGGGAAACCCTTGGCCATCGCCGGCAGCACGACAATGACGGCGCCGTTGTTTGGCGTCGGATCCCTCCCCGGAGGCCTTGTCGAGGTCCCCTCCCCCTCGCCTTGCCTTCTTGTGGCGAAAGCTACTGCTCCCCTTGCGGGCGGCGGTGGCGTGCTGTCGTCACATCCCTTTCTGGAGGCGTCGTCCGGGGAACGTGGAAGCAAGGTCGGCACTTGCTGCTGGTTTGGGTGCGGATGGTGGCGGCTTCTTGTGCATCTTCTTCTGCCCGTCTTCGTCTTGCGGTATCGTTCTTCAGCTCGCGTCTGGTTGTGCGGGTGGCTGTGCTTGGTGGGGAAGTTGCGGGAGCTCTGCGGCTGTGGTTTGAGCTCTGGTCCTTCTTGCTCGAGGTGCTCTGTTGGCTTGTCCATGCGGCTCTCGGTGAGCTACCTACCTTCCGACGGTACGGCGCCCTTCGAGCCAGGGCGAGAGGATTGTGGTCCTCTCCGGAGGTGGAATTGGATGGCTTGCTGGCAGGTCCCGCGGGAGTAGGCGAGGTGGCGATGGCCACCGTTGTTGGTGTTGCTGGCGATCCTCCCCAGGCTGGTGTAGCTGCTGTTCTAGATGTTGTGGCAATTTAGGCTGAGCGTATTCCTTTTATTCTCTGTTTGCCTGTGTTGCTCTTAGTTTGTGAGCTGCTCTAGCATCTTATATCTTTGCTGTTACCTTGTTTTCTTCTCTGTAAGCTGTGTGATTGTAATCCTGGCCGGTTGATAGCTTTGTTAATTCAAAACCGGGCTAGGTTCGAGTCTTTTTGGGCTCGGCCGTCGCCTTTTCTCTAAAAAATTGTGGTGATTTTCTGCAATTAACTCAAGGTGCCCGCCATTTTCAAATGAGAGCTGCCGACTCGAAGTAGGTCAGGCCAAGAGTTAGCCGCTTGTACGTCAATTTGGTCGTGTAGGCACCCGAGGCATCACATGGTCAAGTGATAATGCCTGGCCTCTCCTCCTCCCTCTGAACCAAAGAGATGGCCTATTGCAGGATATATAACAGCATCTGCATCGTGAAGCTCAGGTCTCCCGCTATGTCCAATTCCCAGCGAGAGCTTCCCAGTGCTTGGAATACCGGTCGGAGGTTCTGGGTACGAGTGGGAACCGTGCTCGTGATGGCAGAATATATTTCACATTTCTAGCCAATACCGAAGATCATGATGTCAATCTCTAGCTAATAAACTAAGAAGTGCTTATTCCGGTCCGTCATGCAATTTTGCAGAAATCCTTTACATTTTCTGTGAATTAACCTGCAGTACACACATAAGTCATAGCTGAACCGTTATTTTACATTTTTTGAAAACCCCCTAACTTTTTAGGTAATTCACCAGTGGATCATATTTAAGTCAAACAAATATAACTTCGATTTTAACATGCTATATATATGAAATTTGAGTCTAAATTATCCATATCTTTTAAACTGTAACTTCGATTTTAACATGTTATATGGGAAAAAACAAATTTCTCATCACGAGAGAGAGAGAGAGAGAGAGAGAGAGAGAGAGAGAGAGAGAGAGAGACCTTAAGATTAACCACATTCAAACACATTTTCGTTTATGTTAACACTGAGGCCACCACCACCGGCGAGGATGAGAAGAAGGATAAGCGACAACACAAATGTGATGCCTCGCTAAAATAAAGGACGTGGACCTATATATGGTCATCTTGAGTGATGGCTATTGGGTTAAGAGCTTGTGTTATTTTCTCTTCCGTTGCAACACACGGGCTCTTTTACTAGTATGTGAAAAAAGACAATACACTATTTCTAACCTGCTATGGTACGCGACGACCTCTTACTATCGAGCGGGACCATTGCCTATGCGCTCCACTAGAAGGACTTTGACATCAACTCTTCAACTAAACCAAGACATTACTTGGGCTGCTATATAAAGCTTTAGTTTACCTGACCCAGCCGTCGCTAGGGTTTCTTCTGCCTCCTGCTGACGCCGGTCTACCTCGTCGTGTGGCCTTAGGGCTATGGAGGCGTGATGGATCCCGGTCTTTGTCAATGAGAGGGCTTTGTTTTTGGATGCTTTTCTATGTTTTCTTAGGGATTGTGTCTTGCTCAGAGAGACGACAAGGCGGCGGCGGCTCTCTAAAGATAGAATAAGTTTCTCCCTGCCTAGCTCCCATACCGGTGGTGCTTTAGTGTCATCGGAGGGCGTGTGGAGGTTTGTCTTCGACGGATCTTACGGGATTCGGTTGGTGTTTGTCTTCGGTGGATGCACGTGGATCCGGTATTTGCTCGTCTATTTTCGTGTGTCTACAAGATGGATCCTTCCGATCTGAACTTCTCTTCAACAGTGACAGTTGTTGTTCTGTGCGCTGGTCTTATAAAGTCTTAGCATGACGACTTCCCGACTGTCTACTACAACAAGTTTTGCCTGGCTCCAGTGAGGGAGGGGCAATGACGGCGGCGTGCCTTCGGCTGGCTTCAGTGCTTGTAGTCGTCGCTAGGTGTCTATGAATCTGGATGTAATTTTATTATTTCTGGTATTCGTTGTACTATCATGATTGATGATGGATAGATTGGAAGATTATCGCTAAAATAAAAGCTCGACCCTAGAAACCCGAACCCGGTTCTAAACAATTAAAATGCGCACTTTTCCTATTGGATAAAATCATTTTAATTATTTTTGGGCATTATAGTTGTAGTTAACCTCTAGTTTAAGGTAACTCGGGCTTCTAGGCCGGGCCATCGAGCTTATATCTAAAGCCCAAGCCCGGCCTGACCATCAGGCCCGGCTGCCCATGCCCAAGTTTATTTGAGAGAGATCATGTGTCAACATGCAATTTCCCAAAAAAAGAGTGTCATCATGCAATCGATGCATTTGTCTCAAAAAAGATGCAATGGTTGCATGCACATATCTTAGAATATATTTTCACAAATGCTTGCACAATATTTTGGCAGATATCTGAATAACATCAAGTAAATACAATGAATGCAAATATTGTTATAAATGCACGTACATTAATTTTTACACATATGGTATGCTATCTAAGAATATATGTTATTAATAATGCCTATATATTGTACCTCCTCTACTGGTGAAAGATGTAATCTTAATTTTAATGAATAATATAAAGAGGCACTTTAAGCGGTCAAAAGAAATCTGAGGATAATAACATGGAGTAAATGATGGATGTGCAATGCATATATTGTGTGTGTATAAATAAAAATGCCCGGCCGCACGTTTTCACAAATCACAGAAGGGAAACGCGATGGAGGTGACGTTCGAGACGACGCAGGGCCGCCGATTCGTCGTCGAGATTTGGTATTTCTCCACCGTGCGGAGGATCAAGGAGTACATCCTGAAGCAGGAGGGCATCCCCGTGGAGTCCCAGCGCCTCTTCTTCCAGGGCAAGGAGCTCGAGGACGACCGCGACACCGAGTACTACCCCATCGTGGAGGGATCCCACGTGCTCATCGTCCTGCCGGATGGCTCTCCCGCCGCCGCCGTCACCGCCGCCGCTGACGGCCATGCCGCAGGCGCCCCCGGCGCCGTCGTCCATGTCGTCGCCTCCGGGCCGGCCCTCGGCCAGGGCCGCAGCGTCGCGCTCGAACTGGACGCGTCCTGCACCGTCGCCCGTCTCAAGGAGATGCTCCAGGAGCGCACGGACGGCGCGCTGCCCGCCACCAAGGTGAGCGTGTTCTTGGACAAGGCCGAGATGGAGGATGACAAGGCGCTGGTGGAGTTCGAGCCGTCGTCGGCTGAGGGAATGAAGATGGAGGTGCGCGTGGTCGTGCGCCAGCTGCCGCCGTCGCCAGCGTGCAACAACGGGAACGGGGCGGCCAAGGTTAATAACAAGCTGCAGCAGAGGATGTCTGTGGAGGTCAAGTGGGGCGCCAAGACCGCGACGCTGGAGGTGAGCGACATGGACGCCGTCAAGGAGCTGCGGGCGGAGCTGGGCAGCGCGGCGCCGCACCTCCTCCTGCCCAACGACGGCGCCTACTTCTTCATCTACAAGCAGAACGTCATGGAGGAGGAGCGCACGCTGCGCTGGCACGACGTCAAGACCGGCGACACCATCGAGATCTTCAACGGCAGGGTCACCGGAGGCGCTTGATATGTTCATCACACACATCACATGTTCCGTCCATCAGGTTTACAGATCTGCATTGACCATTGAGTCTTTATGTTGCATGCATGGTACTCCATCATTTCATTTATTTCGTGCAAATTGGTGTAATGTTGAAGATCCTATTTGTTGGGTTAAGATGTCAACAAGAAAGACCTATTCCTTTGCTCCTCAGTGTTACCGAACTATGCGTCTCTGACTTTTGCAATTATCAACGGAACAATAGGGGGAACTCCAACAATCTGTTTTTTTTTTTTTGGGTCGCAAGGAAGATACTTTCATTTACAATAATGTGCCCGTACTTTGCTATGAGCAAGAAAAAATTGTAAGCTCTCCACTTTGTTGGAATAAACCACGGCGTGGTGCGGTCGGGCGCGTCGGGTGCGCGTGGAATGTGCGGGACGCGCTGGTGTGGTCGGACTCGTCGGGCGCGTCAAGTGCGCGCGGGACGTGCGGGGCGCAGCGGAAGCGTGTCGTGTGTGTGTGTCATGTGTGCTGACCCGAGTTGTGGGGTGTGTATGTATTGGAGTAGGTCTGCAGCTTCCCGCGTACGTAGCGTGGACGAGCTGCATGCAGTAGCGGCCGTTGCTACCCGTTGAAGCCCTGCCGCGCCGCGCGCGTACGAAGCGCATCGTGGGCGCAGGCGAGGCGTGCGGATCAGGTGTGCATGCAGCATAGCGAGGCGTGCAGGTCGGGCCTCGTGGAAGAGCTGCATGGCCGAGTTAATTACATGGAAGTACTACACTTCGGCATGTTGTAAAGGATTGGTATCACTAGTCATATTTTTTACATGTTAGTACCATCTCTGCGGCTAATTGTTGCAAAACAGTCTAGGCCACGTATAAACACGTATTGACGTTGTATCTGACCGGCTGGGCCCATCTGTCAACAGCCAATTTGGCATATTTTTTTGCAGAAAACCCCTTTGTTATAAGTTTATTCACTCAAAGTCCCGTTGCTGGCTCGCCGGAGCCCCGTCGCCTCGACCTCGTTGCCCTCCCCTCGCCGGAGCCCCGTCGCCTCGAACTCGCTAGCCTTCCTTCGCCGGAGTCCTGTCGCTGGCTCGCCGGAGCACCGGTGCCCCTCTCCCTTCTCTTTCCTTTCCTCTCCTCTTTGCTGGCTCGCCGGGGTGGTGGTGATCGGCGACGCTGGTGGGGCGCACGGGTGGGTGATCTAGCGGCGGTGTGGGTGTCGCCCAGATCTGGTGTTAGGCGATGAGGGTTGAGGGCGTCGCGGCGGCGTGGTTGCCGATGGCCGAAGGAACCGCAGCTGGATTCAAAATCCGCCGCCCCTGTGTGCCTCGCCCTCGACTCCTCTTGATCCGCTCGACCTGAAGTTACTTTTTGTTTGAGGGAAACTAGGGATTTTATTCAAAATTCAGGACATCAGGAATACAAGCAATCTCTGGCAAAACCCCTAGCCACACATGGCGACCCACCGCGAGAGACGCAGCTCCCTTTGCTAGCGAGTGGGCCTCAAAATTATTGTCTCTACTTTCAAAACGGAAATGAACAGAAGAAAATTTGTTTCTACTAGTTTGAATCTCCCTAAGGATAGGTGCATAAGATGGTGAACCTGCAATTTTGATGTTCGATATCACTTCTACACAGTCTGAGGCAATCACAAGATCTTGCAGATTCAAATCCCGTGCGAGGGCTAGCGCCTCCAAGCTTGCCGGGTCGGTGAGGCCCTCAAAAACCACCACTGACGCACCGGACCTAAAGTTACTCGCTCGACCTAGACGAGCCAGCGTCTCTTGGGCCGCAGGACAGCCCAAACGTGGCCCAGGGAGGCTAGCACATTTTTTCTGAGCGGAGTGAGGCCTGCGATTATATATTAGTATTATTTAGTGCCAAGCACCATTGTCTCAAAAAAAAAAAGTGCCAAGCACCAGACTAGAACCAACTCACCGCAAGATTTTGTGTTTTTTTCTTAAAAGGCAAGATTTTGTGTGGGTTAGTATTATTTAGTGTCAAGCATGAACTTTTTTCTAAAATTTATGTGGACTAAAAAAACAAATGTAAGAAAATTATATTTGTCTTGGCTTAGTTCCACACACATGCACAATTATTATGCATCCTGATTATATATTTCAAATACACAATTAAAAAAATTATATGCCCAACTCACAGTTACTGTGTATATTGATTTTATTTTTTTCTAAATGAACAGTTACTAAAAAAATTTGATAACATGTATTAAAAAACTATTTTGTAATCACACAAATTTTATAATGCATGATGAACATAAAAAAAATACATTTACTATTTTTAGTTTCGAATTGTTTCTTCCATCCCATTGACACGTGGGGCCCGCTCCAATGATGTTGTACCTGACACAGTGGATTTGACGGGCAAATGTATAAATGCGCTGTTAAATCTTTTTCCGTGATTTTGTTTCCACAACCGAAGGCATTTGCTTGATTAAAAATTTGTATTAAATGTTATATGACACTAATTTTTTATATGATATTAATTTTTTATTGCATCAGATAATTAAAAAGATATTCATTGCGTCATATATTAAAAGGTTCATCGTATAAAAGCGTATCGTATATGAAAAAAAAATGTTCATCACATCATTTAATATATATGTTGAAAAGTTTTCAATATAAAATTATCTTATTTAAATATAGAATGAACTTTTTTGTATTATAAAAACGTTCATCCTATATATATTGAACATTTTTTTAATATACGATGTATGCATATGTATAATTTTTCCAATATACGGTACAAACAGTGTGTATGGCCCGAAGAATACCAATGATCTGAAAGAAGATAAAAGAATTCCGGAAAAAAACATACACATAAAAAAGGGCGGGTTTGAATTTTTTTAGCATTTTATAAAAACAGAACGATAAAAGTACAAAAAGAACTATGCGTACAGTTATATCAATGGATGCTCTAGCGCAGCGGTAGGGAGCGCATGCTGCGTCCTGGCTGGCGAGCGCGTATAATTTTTCATGGGCCAGAACTTTTTCGGCAAACAATGGATACATACGTGATTAAGTAAAAACTAGGGGCCTTTTCTGCAAAGGAACATGCCACGTCAGTCGGTCAGATACAGCGTCAATACGTATTTATATGTGGCTTAGACTGTTTTGCAACAATTAGCCGCAGAAATGGTACTGACATGCAAAAAATATGACTAGTGGTACCAATCCATTATAGCGTGTCGAAGTGTGGTACTTTCATGCAATTAACTCCAGGCTAGCGTACAATTATATCAACGGATGCTCTAGCGCAGCATGTCAAAGTGTGGCCCCATGCACGAGAACGGCCGGATCGCCAGGTGAGCGCATGTGCGCGTGGGTAGTTGGCTAAGTGCGTTCTGTGGGCTAGCTAGCTAGGCTATATAACTGGTCATGTATCCGGTGTGGAGTTTTGTGCTCTTGGAATAGAAAAAAGGGTTGTGTGTGCAGCCGGGCGTTCGTCGCCAGAAAAACTTCGATGTGCCCCGTTGCTTCTTCTACCTCTAGCTAGGTGAGAGAGAGAGCTAGTTAGGGATGCGCCAACATTTGGTATCAGAGCCTTGTCGATCTGCGGTGAGGGCCGAGGGAGAAAAGATAGCCATGGTGGTCACCAAGGTAGAAATCCTTCTCGACGAAGCTAGTAGCATTTCTTCCTTGGTGCCTATCTATGTGCGTGTGTTGTGTCCTTGTCCTCTGTGTTCTTGAGAGAAATTTTGAGATGCGAGAGTTGTGCGAGGCAGCTCAAGCTAGAAGAAGAAGTGGTGCTGCAGGAGGCGGCGCCAACAATTGGTATACAGAGCTTCGGTGCGATCCTACCGGCGGCCATGTCGCTCGTCCCTCACGGCGGTGGTGGCGGGCGATGGCGTTGCAGCTGCCGCCGCTGACGACGACGAACTACATCGCCTGGGCGATCAAGGCGGAGGCTATGACGCCCATGGGCCGTGGAGTGCGGTGCCTCCGGCCGAGGGGAAGGCGGTCGACGCCGGGAAGAGCAAGACGGTGCGGGCGGTGATGCTGGGCGCGCTGCCGGAGGACTTGCTGATGCAGGTGGCGATGAAGCCAACCGCGAAGGAGGTATGGGACTCCCTCAAGGTTTGCTTCGTCGGCGCCGATCGGGTGCGGGCGGCGAGGCTCAGGACGCTGCGTGGCGAGCTCGATCGCCTGCGAATGGACGACGGCGACGAGCTGGACGAGTATGCCGGGAAGGTCAGCGGCATGGCGGCGAGGTACGCGATGCTCGGGTCGACGCTCGACGACAGCGCCATGGTGAAGAAGTTGCTCGACATCGTGCCGGACCGCCTGTACGCAGCGGTGGCCAGAATCGAGCAATTCTGCAACATCGAGGAGATGGCATTCGAGGAGGCGCTCGGACGGCTCAAGGCCTTCGAGGAGCGGACGCGGCGGCGCATGCGGGCCAGCGGCGAGCACGCGGACGGGCAGCTGATGATGATAGCGGCACAGTGGGCGGCTCGGGAGCGACGGCAAGGCGGACGCAACTTCGGCGACGACGGCGCGGCGAGTACATCATTAGGCAATGGAGGCAAGTGTCGTGGACGCTGCTACAAATGCGGGGAGCACGGGCACTTCCGGCGCGAGTGCCCGCAGCTGCGGAAAGGACCGGAGGTGGAGCAGGCTCTCCTGGCCGACGCCAACGGCGACGACAACAGACTCCTCTAGGCCGTGACTTAGGGGGGTGTGTTGGAGTAAGCCACGATGTGGTGCGATCGGGCTCGTCGGGCGCGTCAGGTGTGCGCAGAACATGCAGGACGCACTGGTACGGTCGGGCTCGTCGGAAGCGTCGGGTGCGCGCGGGACGTGCAGGACGCACTGGTGCGGTCGGGCGTATCGAGTGCGCGCGGGACGTACGGGGTGTAGCGGAAGTGTGGCGTGTGTGCGTCGTGTGTGCTGACCCGAGTTGTGGGGCGTGCGTCTATTGGAGTCGGTGTGCAGCTTGCCGCGTACGTAGCTTGGACGAGTTGCATGCAGTAACGGCCGTTGCTATCCGTTGGAGCCCGGCCGCGCCGTGCGCATACGAAGCGCGTAGTGGGCGCAGGCGAGGCGTGCGGATCAGGTGTGCGTGCAGCATAGCAAGGCGTGAGGTCGGGCCTCGTGGAAGAGCTGCATGGCCCCATGCACGAGAGCGACCGGATCGCCAGATGAGCGCGTGTGCCTGTGGATAGTTGGCTAAGTGCATTCTGTGGGCTAGTATATAACTGGTCATGTATCCGGTGTGGAGTTTTGTGCTGTTGAAATAAAAAAAGGTTGTGTGTGCAGCCGGGCGTTCGTCGCCGAAAAAACTCCGATGCGCCCTGTTGCTTCTTCTACCTCCAGCTAGGTGAGAGAGAGCTAGTTAGAGCTGCGCCAACACACTTAAGAGGATTACTTAATCTCATCCGTCAAATTGATCAAGGTAAACTGGGGTATAGAAATAGTACTCCCTTCAGTTTTATTTACTTTGCATATTAGCTTGGTCTCCGATCAAACTTTCTAAACTTTGATCAAGCAGATCTATACCTATACCTATATTATATATATATATATATATATATATATATATATATATATATATATATATATATATATTATATACTAATAAAAGAAATAGGCATTCTTAGTCCGTTTTTCTATTTTATGAAAAAAACCCGTAATGTTTTTGACATTAAACTCTTAGTATATGTCAAATGTTTTTTAAAATACTCATATCTTCTAAACCGTAACTCCAAATTTAACATGTACAATCTGAATATGATGTTATTTTACCTGTTAACAATTTTAATAAAAAATACTATATATGCTGCAATGTTAATCAATAAAAAATATCCGTCTTTTTTCATACCGGTTCAGATTCAGATTGGGGATGAACACCTCAGCAAAATCAGGATTAGACATGAAATTGAAGATAAATTTGCTAGAGACACCCAATAAATAAGGACATGCATGGCAAGAAATAAAAGAAGGACCCAAAAAAGTGGGATGTCTGTTATAAAAGAAATAAAAGAGAAAATGTGGAGGAGATCTGATAAAGATGAGATGTTGCGCTATTCTCCGATATTATATAAGGAAAAAAGAAAGAGGGCATGCATGAAAAAAAGTAAAAAAGGAGGCATGCATGACAAAAACTAAAATAAAAGACAAGTTTGATAAGATATAAATAGTGATGAAACAGGGACCAATACTTATGACCGGCAAGAAATAATGGTGAAATAGGGGCGCAAGTACCTGCGTCCATAGGAGACCATACAAAAATGTTCTTTTCTAGACAAAAAAAATTCTATTTATGATTAAAAAATCTATTTTTATGCTTAAAAAATCCCGTATCTTTTTAACAACCTTTTAAACGACTCTTCATGTATTTAATAAATATGCATGTGAAAAAAGTGTTCAAGAGTTACCCTAAATTGGCAATTCTTAAACTGAAAACTACCATTGATGCACACATGTCTCCGTAATGTGCTAATATGTCATCGTTTGTTTCTGTCGTGGGGAGGAGTTTCTGTGTTGGGACCACATGTTAGAGATAACACGATGGATATTCCGGATAATCACATTTGTTTCCCACATATGGGTTGGATTTTGGGGAGTTGAGATTGTCGTGAAGATTGAATTTTGTGGAGGCTCTTTTGATGTCCGAACATGTCCAGATGTATGCGAGAGAAATGAGCTTTGATCTTAGATTGGACTTTGGAGACTATCTTAATTATTTGTTTGATTTAGTTATATGCATTGCAGCCCATAGGAACACACATGCGCTCTACTAGTCAAGTAATAAATACTCGATTGTTTATGTACTTAAGTAGCGGATATTTGAAATCTTACACGTGTATTAATGTCATAGTTTTGGGTCTAAAATAATGAAATATTTTTACAACATAATTTTTTAATTTTTTAACAATATTAATACTTGTTGTACTAGCATTTCCTTACTAATGTACAACCACAATGCAGAAAATTGTTATACATAACCAAAACTGAGAAATAGCCATATAATTAATTGGATGTTTATACATTTCCTTATTTGGTTGTGTTTTAATTTAAATATAGTATTTGTTTACTTGCTTATGGAAGTAAAGTGTCCATACAAAACACATTGGGCAAGAAACAACGAGGAATTGTGAGAGAAACTTCCAGGCAAGAGATGTCGGAAACAACAGAAGGTGAGAGAAATCTCTATTACTTCCTCCGTAAACTAATATAAGAGATCTAAACGTGATCTAAACGCTTTTGTATTAGTTTTTTTGAAGGAAATGCTATCATGGCGGTTTATATTTCATGTGAGAATAAAGATACATCGTTTGTTAAAACATCCACTAAGAAACCCGGGGGCTCCGATTTCCAAACAATTGTTCGAGACACCTCCGAGTTCTTAGCTAGCAGATCCGCCGCCATATTGGCTTCCCGAGGGCAATGGCTAGAAACTATAGAGATAAAATTGCTAGATAAGAAAGTGCATTCTTCATATATTGCCGCTGCTGGTCCTAATGAATTCCCGCCACACAACATGATCTCGATTACCTCCAGACAGTCCGCTTCGACATAGATTTTGTTGCAACCAACTTCATTCGCTAGTAGGAGGCCATCTCGTAGTCCTCTAGCCTCTGCCGTCGCTGCGTCTTCCACAAAGGGTATATCACTGCAGGAAGCAGCGACAAAGAAACCAGCCTCATCACGCAGCACTGCTCCCATACCCCCTTACCAGTGTCCCGATCAAAAGCTGCATCGACATTAAGTTTGATGACGCCCTCAGGTGGCTTGGACCAGCCATGTCTTTTAATTTTAGTTTGCTTCAACCTTGCTCGTGAAAAGTTCTGCGCTAAAGTTGATATAGCTTGGGCCGACCTTGCTGACTCATAGATGTTCTCACCATGTGTGTATTGGCGTCGTTCCCACCATACATACCAGATTGTTGTGGCCACTAGATCATTGCGCTGGACATCGGCCACTAGTGGACATATGGTACTTTTGGATAATAGGAGATCGGCCAGCGCCGAACCTCCATCTCTCTCTATTGTGCAGATTTCATTCACCAGCTCCTGTAGTCCAAGAATATGCCAAATTTCCTGCACCCTCGGGCACAGAAACATAGCATGCCTAATGCTTTCACAGTCCGAACTACAAAGGGGACACTGGGAACTTGTAGTCATATGTCTGTTCGCTAAAACACCACGGCAAGGAATAGCTCCAAGCAAAGTCCTCCAAACATGGATTTTGATTTTTGATGGCACACGCAATTTCCAAATGGTACGCTAGACTGGACTAGTACTTGAGGCTTGTAATGAGTTTGTCGTCCTCAACTTTCGTCCATGCTGGTGCTCCCACTCTTCATGGTAAGCCGATCTTACTGAGAAAATTCCACTTCTATTGAAGTGCCATGATACAAAATCTTCCATCATTCCCAAAGCTAGAGGAATATTCATAATACGCTGCACATAGATTGGCCAAAAAAGATCGTTTAGCAATTGTTCATCCCACACTCTGTTTTCCGAATCAATGAGTTCAGAAACTCTTGTGATCACTATATTTCCCCTTGGTGTAAAAACTTTGCGGGTCGGGCTGCTGGGAATCCAAGGGTCCTCCCAGATATTAATATGTGATCCATCTCCTACTCTCCAAATGTGTCCTCTCTTAAAGGACTGAATTCCACTCCAGAGACTCTGCCAGGTATATGAACTACCCTTCTTCAACGTACAGTTCAGAAGGTCACCATTGGGGAAATACTTTGCTTTCAATACTCTGGCACATAATGATTCCGGTTCACACAAAAGCCTCCAACACTGTTTTGCCAAAAGAGCCAAATTAAAGCAATGCAAGTCCCGGAAGCCCATACCACCCTTCTCCTTCGGGACGCACATCTTCCACCAGGCAAACCAATGCATATGTTTTTTCAAATCCTCATCTCCCCACCAATATTTTGACATGGCGGTGGTTATACTGTTGCACACTTGTTTTGGAAGTTTGAAAACTGACATTGCGTATGAGGGAATAGCTTGTACTACAGCCTTTAGTAAGACCTCTCTCCCACCAACAGATAGTAGTTTCTCCTTCCACCCTCTAATTCTGCTTAAAACACTATCTATGAGATGTTGAAAGCAATCTGATCTGTCCACTCCCACAATTGGGGGCAACCCCAAATATTTATCCGTGAGCGCTTCTGCCATTATATTAAGTGAGGTGCACACTTTCACTCTTGTATCAACAGGAGTGCATGGACTGGAAAAATACTGGATTTGACCTCACTCACCATCTGGCCAGAAGCAGCGCAGTAATCGTCAAGCGCCCTTCGGAGGCTGGTTGCATTGGTGGCATCGGCTCGCATGAGGATTAGCGAGTCATCCGCAAAAAGAAGGTGAGAGACCGAGGGGGCATCACGACACACTTTGACTCCCAATAAATTTCCAACCTCCTCCTCGTGCATAATTAGACTTGATAAACCCTCAACACATAGCAAGAATAAGTACGGTGAAAGAGGATCGCCCTGCCTTAGGCCCCTGGAAGGAACAAAAAAGCCAGTTAACTCGTTATTCACCCGTACCTGGTATTTTACCGATTTAACACACTCCATGATGAGGGCCACCCAATGTTCCATAAATCCCAATTGTAATAGAACCGCCTCCAAGAAAGTCCACTCCACCCGGTCATATGCCTTGTGCATATCGAGTTTCACCACACAAGTGCCATATTTACCGGTTGTTTTCCTCTTGATCGCATGATATGACTCAAAAGCTACCAGAAAGTTATCAGTGATAAGCCGTCCAGGGACAAAGGCACTTTGATTGGGGGAGATGATCTCAGAAAGAAAAAGTTTCAGTCGGTTTGCAAGGAGTTTTGAAATCACTTTATAGACCACATTACATAGGCTAATCGGACGGAATTGGGTTATAACTTCTGGGTTGTCTATCTTCGGGATGAGCACAATAGTTGTGTTGTTCCACCCATCAGGAATCTTATGAGAATTGACAGCAAGTAACACTTCATCAATCAAGTCCTCTCCAATTATGTGCCAAAACCTCTTGTAAAACACAGCATGAAGGCCGTCAAGGCCAGGGGCCTTGAGGTCGCCGATGTTGAACATAGTGTTCTTAACTTCCTCTCGTGTGTATGGTTTATTCAGCTCCTGGTTCATTGCATCAGACACACGAGGCTTTACCTTGTCAATTACATTCATATCCGGTATCTGCACCTCAGAAGAAAACAGTGACGTAAAGTACGCTACTGCATGGGACGTTATCTCCCCCTGGTCTTCAATCCATGTGCCATTCTCTCTTTGTAAACGCTTGATAAAGTTTCTCTTACGCCGACCATTTGCTGCCCTATGAAAGAAATTAGAGTTTTTGTCACCACGGGTAAGCCAATCAGCTCGTCCTCGCTGCATCCAGTAGAGCTCCTCCTGCTCTAGTAGTTTCTCAATTTGCATGTGTAGTTCATGTTGCCTTATAACCGCGTCATCAATTAAAGGCCCAGATAGCACTTCATTCAGTTTCTTTTGGAGCTCCCGAAGCTTTGTACGAGGTCCTTTGAGTACCTTCTTGTCCCAACTATGCAGCGCTTGATGCACATCAGCTATGAGTTCAGCAAAGGGTGCTACCCCCAGAGCTTTGCGCGCCTCCCAGGATGTCTGGACGATAGTCTCGACGTCCTCCTCTGCTAACCAACGTGCCTCAAACCTGCACGGTCCAGGTGCACCTCGCGGCAGCATGCCGATCTAAAAATTGGTATTGATCAGGACCGGCCTATGGTCTGATTTGTTAAACTCTTCATTGGATACTCCAAAACTAGGGAACAAATCAGCCCACTGCATGTTACCAACAGCTCGATCTAAGCGTTCCCGAATATATCCTCGGCGCCAAGAAAATTTATCTCCTGTGTAACCCAAATCGTCCAATGCACAGTCGCTTAGAGCATCGCTAAAAGCCTGCATGCATCGTTGCGATCTTGCAATACCTCCCTCCTTCTCATGTGTATGAAGGATTTCATTAAAATCGCCCGCCACCAGCCATGGTAAGTTTAACATTGCATGTAGTTGTCTCAAATAATCCCAGGATAAGTGTTTCCTCTCACCACTTGGTTCACCATAGAACCCTGTAAATCGCCAACCCTCACTACTTGACTCATTTATCCGGATATCAATATAGTTGGGCTGTACTTCCGTTGACGTAACGCCAAGATTGTCAAACCATATCATTACTAAACCTCCACTTCTACCATCACTTTCCGACACAGCCATTGCATCGAAACCGAGCCTTCTTCTTAGTTTTTCTGCCTTAGCTTTGTTCAGATGGGCTTCAGACAGGAAAAGCACATCAGGGCGAACCCGCCCTTGGATCCCCAATAGCGCTCGAACCGCCGCGGGTTTCCGCATCCCGCGGCAATTCCAACACAGAATTTTCATTGTGATCAGTCTGAACGAAACGAACAAGTCGATTGAGCGGACGAATCTTAATCAAGAAACCTACCGTAGTCAAAACGATACGGAGGGACAAAAAACCGATCGCAACTCCTTGCAGAACAATGGTGCTGCGCCGGGATAGAACACCAGCTATGCCGGACGCACGCCGGGGTGTGAACTTTGCAATCATCTGATTCTTTGAAACAGCCGAGTATACAGACCACAGGAACAGCAAACAGGCTAACTCATCTCTTCTCCTCCCCACGTCAGAGCATCAAGCTAGTTACCCGAGAGGGCCGCATGGCACCTGCCAGGGTAGACACCGGGTAGCCGGCCGCCGCCGGCAGCGACCGCCGCACTACTCGTAGACGAGTACTTTCCGTCAGAGTCGTGGACGTGGATCGATTCTTGACTTGAAGACGTACGTGGAAAGCTAGCTAGTTGAAACTAGCAATCAGCCGGCGGCTACGTACAAGTCGCCGGAAACACAGACGAGAGAACACACGAGTTGATGGCTAAAGGCCCCTGACGTGCCTTTGTACTTTATTGCTTTGATTTTATCTGATTACAAGCATAGGGTACAGCTATATTTATACTAGTACAAAGCTAGCTAACCCAAACCTACTCGGATGATTGCACCAAGTGCCGTGGTTGATTCCAACAATCACCCCCCAACCACGATGTCCTCACTTCACAGCTTGGACGCCGATCCTTCCCCGCATCTCCGTGAACTTCTGTCGCCCCAAAGACTTGGTCAGGATATCTGCAAGCTGATCATCGGTGCAAATGTAGTTGACTTCAATCTTGCCTTCTTCCACGCAATCCCGTATGTAGTGATACCTTATATCAATGTGCTTACTTCTATCATGATGCACTGGATTCTTACATAGAGCAATCGTGGACTTGTTGTCAACGTAGAGCACCACTCCTTCCGGTTCCTTGTCAGTGAGGTCACCGAGTAGCTTTTCTAGCCACACACCTTGACCTGCCGCGGTTGCAGCTGCAATATACTCCGCTTCACAGGATGATAATGCGACCACCTTCTGCTTTTGTGATAGCCAACTCACTATGCTTCTTCCCAAGAAATAAGCCACGCCCGAGGTACTTTTACGGTCGTCAATATCTCCTGCCAAGTCGCTATCACTGTAGCCAAGTAGCTCCACCATTTCCTTCCGCTTCTCTCTCAAATAGACACAACCGAAGTTAGTTGTCCCTTTGATGTACCTGAGTATTTGTTTCACAGCTGCCCAATGTTCTGTCATGGGTGCTTCCATAAAGCGACTCACTACGCCAACGGAATATGCCAAGTCTGGTCGTGTATTCACAAGATACCTTAGGCTTCCAACCACACTTCTATACTTCGTTGCATCAACCGCGGGTGCTTGGCTTTTCTTGCTAAGTTTAAGTCGAGGCGCCATTGGAACATGACTTGGATTGCAGTCCTCCATGCTACAACTTTCAAGAATCTTCTTTGCATATGCCTCCTGGCATAGTGTGATTCCCTCCGGCTTTTGATGTACCTCGATCCCGAGATAGTAAGTCAAGAGCCCTAGATCACTCATCTTGAAAAGCTCCTTCATTTGTAGCTTGAATCTAGCAATCTCCTCCTCATCTGCTCCAGTTATCAAGAGATCATCAACATAGATGCTCACTAGGAGACTATCCTTACCTTTACCTCGCTTGTACATAGCATGCTCCAGTGGACTTTTCTCAAAACCAAGAGAAACTAGTGTACGATCAAGCTTGATGTTCCACGCCCAAGGAGCTTGGCATAGCCCGTACAATGCCTTGTGTAGTTTCAACACCTTGTGCTCCTCTCCTTTTTTGATGTAACCCGGTGGTTTCTTCACATATACTTCTTTTTTCAACTCCCCGTTCAAAAAAGCGGATTTTACATCCATGTGATGTAGCTTCCAAGATTCTTGAGCCGCGAGAGCTATAACTAGCCTCACTGATTCCATCCTTGTGACAGGAGCGAACACTTCCTCGAAGTCTACACCTTGCTCTTGCACGTATCCTTTGGCTACGAGCCTTGCCTTATACTTCACCAAGTTTCCTTCGGCATCTTTCCTGACTTTGTACACCCACTTGAGCCCTATGATTTTATGGTCGTTGGGTGGATCCACGAGCTCCCATGTTTTGTTGTCTTGGATCGATCCCAACTCCTCGTCCATAGCACGACGCCAACACTCCTCCGTGTTTGCATCTTCAAATTTCGTCGGTTCCTCGACGCTAAGCAGACACCGCCGTCCTCTTCCTTTAATTTTCACAGGATTTACTTTTGGAAGCACTTCCTTTGGATATAAATCCACCATTGGTCGAAGACGTACTGGTGTCGGCGGACGTTCCCTTGTCTCGTGTACAGTCGAAGACGAGGAATCATCATATGAAGTTGCCACACTTCCGTTTTCAGGCGATTGGAGCACCCTTGGGCTGGCTACACGTCCACCAGGTGAACCACATGAGATTGGTGTACGTACAGGAGAACCAACAATCCCATGCACGTGGCCTTCTGGCCCTCTTGACGCAACGTGAGGGCTACGTCCTGGGCTGACTTCTCTGGACTCTGACTCGAGTCCATCTTCAGGTCCATCAGTTGGGCCACTGGATGGGCCGCTCCCCTCTGACACGTTCTTTTGGCCAGCTGAGCGAGCGCTACTAGGGGCGCTGCGTGCGTTGCTGCCTGGCGTGCCGTACGCAGCTTCGTGCGCGTCGGCCGCCACTGCTTCTGGCGCGGGCAAATTTGACAAATTTGACCTATAGACAAAATCAAATCATATAATGAACTGTTCGTGAAACTATTTCACGCGGTTGACCCGTGGCGCCTAGCTCTCAGGCTCTGCACTAGTGCAACGCCTGGGAGCTAGGCGCTGCACTAGTGCAACGCCTAGGAGCTAGGCGCTGCACTAGTGCAACGCCTAGGAGCTAGGTGCTACACTGTATAGTGTGGCGCCTAGCTCTCAGGCACTGCACACTGACTTAGTAATTTTCTGATCACACGGGTGCGACGCTGGCCGTGTAGCGCATATCTGTGAGGCGTTGCATAGTGTAGTGTGGCGCCTTCGTGTCGGGCGTCACACAAAAAGGTCAGCCGCGTGAAATAGTTTCACGGATAGTTCATTCTGTGATTTGATTTCGTCTATAGGTCAAATTTATCAAATTTGCCTCTGGCGCGTGCCTCGCGCCATCGTTTTCTGCCGCGCCGCTCGCGATGCTTGAAGTCTTCGGTTGATCACCAATGTGCATGCTCGTAATCATCGTAAACAACGTTGAAAATTTCATCGGAAGACGGGTATACCGGCTCGGTGAAGTTCCAATTCCATGATCTCGCTTCTTCAAAGACCACGTCACGCGTCGCAACCACCTTATTGGTCGAGGGGTTGCACACACGGTATGCCTTTGTTCCCTTTTCATAGACAACCAACATCATTGGAGTACTCCGATCCGCCAATTTGCTAGTATGCCCGGTCACTGTCTTCACATGCGCCACGCACCCGAAAGTGCGAAGATGATCAACCGTGGGCTTGTGTCCGTACCATGCTTCGTACGGCGTCATCCCAACCACACTCTTGGTTGGAGCCCGGTTCAGCAAATAAACGGTCGTATTGACCGCCTCATCCCAAAACTTGCCCGGCATGCCTTTACTCTTCAGCATGCTTCGTGCCATCGCTACCATGGTCTGATTCCTCCATTCCACAACACCGTTTTGCTGCGGTGAATATGGCGCCGTAAGATACCTCTTGATCCCTTGAGCTTCGCAAAATTCCATGAATGCACGAGACTTGAACTCACCCCCCGATCGGTACGGAGGGCCTTCAGCTTGGCTACAGATTCTACTTCAGCCGCCATCTTTATTATCCTGAAGGCTTGCAAAGCTTGGTCCTTTGTCTTCAACAACACGATCCACATGAATCTGCCGAAGTCGTCGACGACGAGCAAGAAGTATCTATTTCCGGCAGGGGTGGCCGGTGTAATCGGTCCGCACAAGTCTCCGTGGACCAACTCAAGAGCTTTACTCGCTCTAAAGTTTCCCTCTCTTGGGAACGGGGCTCGCCTTTGTTACCCAATGAGACAACCGTCGCACACTTGGTCGACATGATTGATGCACGGTAGACCACGTACCATCTCCTTTTGTCCAAGTTGCCGAAGAGCCTGGAAATTTAGATGACCGTAGCGCGCGTGCCACTTCCATGCCGAGTCGTCCATGCTTGACAAGAGACATACTGGATCCACACGATCTAAGTTGAGGACGTAAAGCCTGTTCGGTGACCTCTGCACCTTCATAATTAGCATCCTCTGACGGTCATACCCCCATAGATAGCCATCTTCGAGCACAATCTTGCAACCACGCTCCTCGAGTTGACCAAGACTTATGATGCTGCTCTTTAGCTTGGGAATATAGTACACATCCGTGAGTACCTTGTGACCGCTGTTCTTCAACTCAAACAGGACAGTACCTCGCCCTGCGATGTCAACGGTCCGTCTGTCGCCGAACCGAACCGTGCCTCCCACCGAAACACTGAGCTCAGAAAACTGGTCCTTGTCGCCGGTCATGTGGTTGCTAGCGCCCGTGTCGAGGTACCACACGTGCCTCGACGTGTTCATCCTCTTCTTATCGTGAAGATAAACTGCCTCCTCTATGAGCGTGACAACCTCTGTAGCCGGCGCCTTTGGAGCTGGACTGTCCTTGTCCATTAGCTCGCATACTTCGACCATGAGCATCATGTCTCCATCATCGCCTCCTTTGGCCAGGAGAGCTTTCTCCTTCGGTGGTTTCTTGCACTCCGACTTGAAGTGCCCCATGATGCCACAGTTGTGACACTTGATCTTGCGCTTGTCGAACTTCTTCTTCTTCGGAGCGCCGTCGCCGGCGTTCTTCTTACTTTGTTCTTTTGGCGCACGATCTTGGCGAGTGTTGCTGCTAGAGCCCTCGCCTCCTCTCCTTGAGTCCAGCGCCAGCCACTGAGCCCGTGTGAGCATGACATTCTCATCGTTCCTCCCATCCCCCAGACTGTACCGCATACGCTCGTCGTGAGCCTTGTAGCGTCCGACGAGATCGTCGATGGAGAGAGTCTCGAGATCGACGCACTGCTCGATCGCCGTGACAATTTGCAGGTACCGGGGAGGGGCTGCGCGCAAGAACCGCCGGACAACCGAGGTCTCCGTGAGGTTTTCACCAAGCGCGCGGATCCGATTGACGAGAGTAGCCACCCGTGAAGCGAACGCATCCACGGACTCATTGTCGCCCATGACAAAAGTCTCATAGTTCCTTAGGAGAGTTTGGAGATTGGCTTGCTTGACGCGGGTGTGTCCCTCGAACATGAGCTTCAAGGTATCTCACGCTTCCTTCGCCGTTTCTTTGGCGATCAGGTGTTGGAGGACATCCATCGGCATCACCGAGTAAATCGCCGACGCCGCCTGCCGATCCTTCCGGTGCTCGGCTCCCTCCTTCTTGAACGCGTTGCCTCCTGGGTCGACCGCGTCCCATAGCTCGTTGGCGCGGAGACCACACTCCATGAGGGCCTTCCAGACCCCGAAGTTCTCGCGATCAAATCATGGGTACGACAAACTCGCCGGAGCAGCAAATACTTTAGCCGCACCGGAGTATTCTGCCAGTTGCTTGTTCTTATCGTCGTCCGCCATGATCCTCCGTTACTAGAAGACCAACCTTGCTCTAGATACCAATTGTTGGCACTAGGTCCCGATATACGTCGCACTACTCGTAGACGAGTACTTTTCGTCGGAGTCGTGGACGTGGATCGATTCTTGGCTTGAAGACGTACGTGGAAAGCTAGCTAGTTGAAACTAGCAATCAGCCGGCGGCTACGTACAAGTCGCCGGAAACACAGACGAGAGAACACACGAGTTGATGGCTAAAGGCCCGTGACGTGCCTTTGTACTTTATTGCTTTGATTTTAACTGATTACAGGCATTGGGTACAGCTATATTTATACTAGTACAAAGCTAGCTAACCCAAACCTACTCGGATAATTGCACCAAGTTCGTGCCGGATTGGTCTGCCGTGGTTGATTCCAACACGGAGTGGCTTCGTCTGCACTACCCACGTGGGCTCAGTCCAAGGCGCGACCGTGGGACTGCGTGTTCATGGTGTCCAGATCGCAATCCCACTGATGCGCCGGCGAAGTGGCAACATGCTCCTGCACTTCCTCAAGAATAAGCTTGACTACGACAACCGCCTAAGTAGGATTGAGCTCTTGTACAGCACAGCCCTGCTGCAGTCTAAGAGCAACTCCAACGCGCCGACCCATTTCGTCCGCTCGCGTCCAAAACTTTTGGGTTGTGGCAGACAGAAAAGTCGGCCCAATGCGTCAACCCAAACGAACGTTTGTCCACTTTTCGTCCGCCCGCCGACCCATTCCCGGCCCATTTTCGAGCCTTATTTGCGCTGGCGCTGACACGAGACGGACGCGCGTGACGCGCGCCAACTACTCTCCCTGGCCCGCCAGTCGATGGCAACCTCCACCATTTCCCTCCACTTTCCCCAAAACCATCCCGCTCACGCACACTCCCGCAGCTCACTAGGGACGACGACCTCGATGCCGCTGCCGGCCTCGCCTCCCTCGCCATCACGACCGCCCCCTCCGGCAAAGGCAAGCCCCGTGGCCCCCACAAGACCGCCACTGCGGCCAAGCCGAAGAAGAAGCTGACACCCGAGGAGCGGGCCAGGGAGTCGGCGAAGAGAAATGGTCGGAGGCACGCGGCGGAGGCGAGGGACGAAGCAGCCGCAGCGGCCGCCATCGCCGCCGCCACGCAGCAGGAGGCCACCAACGCCCGCGTTGCGGCGGCAACGAGGGAGGCGCTGATGTACCTACGGTTAATCCCTAGCCAGCACGACCTCGTCAACGCCGTCGTGGCCGCGGCCAGCACCGGCTCATCTGCGTTTCCTGAGATGGTGCTGCCCGAGTCGCCCCGCGCGTCGGTGACACAGCCGATACCCGTCTTCCACGTCTACCCGCAAGCCTCCCGACTCTCTGGGGAATGCTCGCCCGAGGTGAGCGTGGTGGCGCCTTCCATGCCCACGCTCGCGCCCATCGACCTGAACACCACACCAGTGGCCGGTGGCTCGTCATTCGGACGGGCGAGGAAACGCGCACGGCAGATGCCAGCCGACGTGCTGCCGGGCGCACGCAACCTGTTCGACGGAATGCCGGTCTCCGGCGACGACAACTTCATGCCGAACATGAACTTCGAGGGTGGTGCGGCGGCCGCTGGTGGTGCTGCCGGGGCTGGCTATGATCCCGACGAGACACAAAGCCAGGATGGTCGAGGGCCGTTCACGCCGTCAACCTTTGATCAAGATCAGGTTGCCTTCATGCATGATCAGGTCGGCCTGGACCTGGACGGCTTCCCGCTCGACCACGAATTTTCGGAGGACTACGGCCTCGAGGAAGAGGACGAGTTGGACATCGAGGGGGAGCCTATGTTCAAGGATGAGCTCGCCAACCAAGCCGGGGTGAAGCCGAAGTACAAGAGCAGGCGGACGAAGGCATACACGGAGGCCGATGACAGGCTCCTTTGTGAGTGTTGGAGGGACATTCGGAAAGACCCCAAGACCGGCGCCGAACAAAAGGCATCAACCTTTTGGACTCGTGTCCATCGTGAGTTCCATGAGCGCAAGAAGTTTCCGCAGTACCAAATGCAAAGCACACGCGCGTGGGTGTCCATTTCGAAGCGATGGAAGATGATCCAACAAGATTGCAACAAATTTTGTGCCACTCTTGAGAGCATCAAGGCACGCCCCGTGAGCGGCATCGGCATGCAAGACATGGTATGCTTGTAAGCGCCCCTCGTTGTGTCATTCCGTTTATGCTTGCATGTCCGTTCCCATATCCATTTGCCAATATGTTTGGATGCAATTCATTTGTAGGCATTTCAAGCTTTGGAGGCATTCAAGATCCAACATGATGGCAAGTCCTTCAACCTCTCTCATTGTTGGAGGGTCATCAAAGACGAGGAGAAGTTCAAGGCGCAATATGCCGCCCTCATGTCGCGTGGGGGGAAGAAATCCGTCGAGGAGGTTGGGAGGGCGAGAAGCCACGACCGCGGGGGAAGACCAACTCCAAGAAGGAGGACAAGCGGGATGCATCGTCGAACGCCTTGATCACAACCGTGGAGGGCATGATGACCAAGAAGGACTCAAGGGAGGAGAAGCGCCGGCAAGACAAGGAAGATCAAATGAACGCCTTCATGGAGATTCAAAGGAGGAGGCTTGAGATGGAGGCGGAGAAGCAAACGAGGATGCTTGAGATGGAGGTGGAGAAGCAAGCCAAGATGCTAGAGATCAAGGCCGCCAACGCCAAGACCAAGGCGAAAGAAGTGGCTCTTGCTAGCATGATGACGGGGATGGAGATCATGAAGGTGGATCTCAACACCGTGTCGTCAAGGAAGATGCCGTGGTTCGAGCAGATGTAGGACGACATGCTCAAGTTCGACGACAAGTGATCTACGGCGGCGAGCGCCATCCCTTTTTGTATGCCGGCAAGTGTGCTGGCATGACCACGACCGCGATGGCGTGGTCGAACACCCGCCCCTTTTTGTGTGCTGGCATGTGTGCCGGTCACTGGCAAGTACAGCAGCATGAACTGTGTGCGGTTTTTCTGAAGCTGGCATTGTATGCCGGCGCTGACATGAACTTCGCGACGACATGGCCGCTGGCATGATCTATGGCCGTGGGCCTTTTTTAAAATTTACGTGTGGACATGAAATGGGCCACGGCCGTTGAACGCACTGCCGACCTAAATCTTAAACAGGGCAGATGTCGAGCGGGCCGCCGACCCAAGCAGATAAAAAGCAGACAAAAGCGCTGTCCGTTTGGGTCGACGCGTTGGAGTTGCTCTAACATGGTGGCGTATTGGTCCAAGATCCCAGCTGCGCGTGCACGCCACCATGCTCACCCACCCGATCGAGGCCGAGTGGGTCTGGCTCGACACCGACGCTTGATCACCGAGGTACTGCTTTGGCCTCAACGGCGACGGTCTTCCTCATCCACAGCTGCCGGTGGTCGCTCGACCTTATAGACGGCTGGCCGTGCACACGGTGGTGGATCACGCTCAGCGACAAGACCAACAATGAGCGAGCCTACCTGAATGTCATGTACAAAAAACTCTGATGGCTAGCTAGCTTTGTCTGAATGTTTCATTTGCCAAGCTCTATTAATTTATTTTACTGGCAACCATTTGCTCTTGCTGGGATGACAAGCTTCATTCTGAATTTTTGATGCGATCGCGTGTCCGCGAACATCCGCGACTTCCCGAAACGCTAATCCATGTTGCTTTAATTTTACATCCACACTTTGATTTTGCTCTTGCAGACATATGCGGACGTGCGGACACCGTCCGCTTGCACGCTGGATCTCACGTCCCGTCTACCGCAACATGAATGTACCATTGTCCCACTATTTCATATACACTGGACACAACTCATATATTACTGGTAATTAGCTAAGCAGTGATATTTCTTTGATGTAATGAAATTATCAAAACATTGTCAAATAGGTGTGCATGTAATGGAATTAGAAATGTGGCCAGATTCTTCTAAATATGACAATGATATTTTCCATGGAGGGTACACATCACACTATGACTGCGCTACAGAGGGCATTCCAAATGCCAGGACTTCATCCTATTTCTTTGACTCTTCCTACAACCACTTATGTTCCCAATATCATTTGTGAAATGCTTCACATGTATCAAACATTTCATTTCATGCAAAAGTTGGTAGTTCTTGTAATATACTTTCACCTATTTTCTAATTTACTTCCACTATGAAATTCTTCACCAATTTGGCTTTAGGAGAAAATGCTTCCTTGAGAATTTAAGAGATGGATGTTGGAATTATGATGATATTGGGAAATGTTATATTGCCTTTAGAGTTTCAGTTCATGAATCGATTGTCCTCTTTTTTATTTGTTGCCACTCTTTTAGACTTCACATTCGGCGTTGAGATACAACATAGAATTAAGGTCTTTTCGTCATTTTGGCAAAAGAAAATATAGTTGTATTCAGAAATCACAACCTTGTATATCGATCGCAAGTTTTTCTCAAGCTACTAAATTTTGACTTGTACAAGTTCTTTCCCAAGATAAGCTTCTCAATCATACTCCCTCCGTCCTCTAGATACATCCGTTTGAGCGACACTTTATATGGGACCGAGTGAGCACTAATTATTTTTCGTGCTACTCAATGTGATTTGAAGAAGGGACTCAGCGGAGGGAAGAAAGAGAAAGGAGCCACAAGGAGAAGTTCAGAAAAAGACATAAGCTTCAAATTAACTAATGTTTGAAAATCGGTATGCTTTTGATGGTTGTCATGGATGAAAAATATTATAATATTCTTTTGATTATTGACATAGCACAACTTAGTCGATCGCACATGCCAACAATTTGATAGGAAATACTTTGGTGCATGTTTCTTCACCATTGGGCACAAATTATCACATTCTATGGCCTGGAGACTTGATATGCTTGCCTGGTCATGCATCAAACATAGTATAGTATAGCGGGTCATGCGAGGCGAGGTAGGATTGTGGCTACGGCTGATTCAAGCAAAATATCTGAGGGGTGAACCCCTCCTAGCATGCTCCCAGCCAGGAGGTTCCCAGTTTGATGACCCATCCAAAAGATCAAGGAGGATATCCGCCTTGGAATTTCCTTCACTATAGGTAATGGGGACGGGATCCAATTCCGCTTAGACCCATGGATGGGTACCGAGCCCTTCAGGGTGGAGTTTCCTGCCATATTCTCTATCTGCGCGGACCTGTCAATCCTAGTTTCCGCGGCGACCCGATCGGGGCAATGGGATATCCGGTTTCACTGGATGTTTGGGCAGGCAGAGAATGCCGAATGGTCTATACTGTTGGCAGCTCTGCCGCTAGTGTTGTGGGATTATCCGGACACTGTATCGTGGCGGCTCTCACCTTCGGGTGAGTTTCCCATCAAATCCGCATACAAGGCTTTAGGCCGCCTCCCCGCTATCCCTTGGCTAGCTCACTTGTTGAAGCCCCCCATGCCCCCGAAGATAAAGATCTTCGTTTGGCAACTTCTTAGAAATCGCCTCCCTTCGGGGACCGAGGTGCTCAAGCGAACAGGGCCCGGGTGATGGCCTTTGTCCTTTATGCATGGTCCCTGACACTGTGGCCCATATCACATTCTCGTGCACGGTGGCTCGTGTCCTTTGGTTGTTCGTCCATGAGGCACTAGGGCCCGACTGGAAGGCCCTGGATCTCACAGACTTCCTTCAGGCCAGAGCTACCCTGCCAGGACGACACTGCCGCATATTCTGGCTGATCTTAGCGGGCATGTCATGGACTCTTTGGACGACAAGAAATAAAATGGTGATTGCGAGGGTGTTCCCATGGTAGGCGTCTGACTCTTTGTTCAAATTCCCTGCTTTTCTGCAGCAATGGCACCCGCTTACTAGGCAGCACGACCGTGATCGTCTAGGCATCATGCTGGATGCGCTCGTGGCTTCGGCACGTGGGCTTTCGTCATCTTAGCTTCGCTTGTCGACAACCACTAACTAGCCTTATTTTTCCTTTCTCTTGTGTTTCTATTTGGGCATAATTGTGTTGTTGCCCCGGCCGTCGCCTTTATGGCTTATCTGGATGTTGGTTCTATGGATCTTTGCTTTATCTATAAAGCGGGGCGAAAGCCTATTTTGAGAGTGTGTGATTGGGTCGTGTCGGAAAAGGGCAACACGTCCGACGGAGAGGCCTCTGTCACCAGGGCCGGCCCATAGGCCGGGCAAAAGGGGCGCCCGCCCCTGGCCTCAATAGGTGAGGGCCCCAACTAGAACTTATACTAGTAAGCACTATATGCAAATGTTGGGGAACGTAGTAATTTCAAAAACAATCCTACGCACACGCAAGATCATGGTGATGCATAGCAACGAGAGGGGAGAGTGTTGTCCACGTACCCTCGTAGACCGAAAGCGGAAGTGTTATGACAACGCGGTTGATGTAGTCGTACGTCTTCACGACCCGACCGATCCTAGTACCGAAAGTATGGCACCTCCGCGATCTGCACACGTTCGGCTGGGTGACGTCCCACGAACTTTCGATCCAGCTGAGTGTCGAGGGAGAGCTTCGTCAGCACGACGGCGTGATGACGGTGATGATGAAGCTATGGGCACAGGGCTTCGCCTAAGCACTACGATGATATGATCGAGGTGGATTCTGGTGGAGAGGGGCACCGCACACGGCTAAGAGATCAATGATCAACTTGTGTGTTCTAGGGTGCCCCCTGCCCCCGTATATAAAGGAGTAAGGGGGGAGGCCGGCCGGCCCTTGGGGCGCGCCAAGGAGGGGAGGAGTCCTCCTCCTAGTAGGAGTAGGACTCCCCCTTTCCTAGTCCAACTAGGAGGAGGAAGGGGAAAGGAAGGGAGAGGAATAGGAGAAGGAAGGGGGGGGGTGTCGTGGTTCTAAGTCTGACAGTAGAATGGAGGGTAGGGATGTAGAGGCAAGATCCTAGCTATGGAGAAGCTGTACGCACGAGTTTTACGAGTTCAGGCCCTTCTCGGAGGAAGTAACAACCCTACGTCTTGGAGCCCGAAGGCCGTCGACTGAATTATATGCGTGTGTGTTACAGGGGGTGCGAACCCTTGTGCATGTGGAGGGGGGTGGCTTATATAGAGTGCGCCAGGACCCCGACCAGCCCACGTTACAAGGGATTTAAGGTACATCAAGAGGGGGGCGTTACTGGTAACGTCCGTAATAAAGTGTTATAAATGGCTATTAAGTCTAGGAGTTAATGCTCGACCATTGCTGTGTAGAGTGACTTTAGGTCTTCTGTCCGTCGAGTGTTTCTTGTTACGGTCGAGTGATCTTGATTCCTCCAAGTGGAAATGTTTCTGGTCGAGTGGGTGATGGTACCCCTCGAATGCTTCTGGCTTTAGAGTGATGTCCTTGGGGAGGGTATTTAGGTCAGGCCTGCGACCCTACCCTAGGTACATGTCCTCATCATTAGCCCCTGAATGGATCAGGGTTTGAGTGGAGAAGGAGTTGAAAATACTTCCGACTCATTTTTCACGCTTCGGGTGTGACTTGTTTTGGATCAACTAACCGAGGTGGTGACACCAACTTCTTTTTCAGTCGCCTTGATCCATTCCAGGTTTTGTCGAGTGAACTTTTGCTGGAAGAGGTCCGAGTGCTAATGTGGTGGGGATCTTCCGTCTGACAAGTTGCTCTGCTGCCCGCGGATCTCGCGGGATTGGAATTTCGGGAAGTGCGCGGGGCGGAGGAGGCCGCAGTAATCGGGCTGGATAAGGCAAGGCCGCCTCGATTCCTGTGCCGCCTTTTTTGCCACGTATCACGCGCGCGACTGTTGCGGGATTTGATAAGATTGCCCGGGCCTACAGGTCAGTCACTCGGAAGCAACCCCATATAAGGCGCCGGACCGGGGTTTTTGAACAGTGCGTCCTCATTCTTCTTCTCCCTTCTCAGTTTCCCCCACTGCGCCTGCTCCTTCCCGAGCGCCGCCGCTCCGTTCGAGCTCCGCCCGCGGTGATGGGGAAAGAAAAGACGGTGGCTCTGGAGCGCGCGAAGAAGGCGACGACGAAGGCGAAGGGGAAAAATTCCAGCCGGGGCGGATCCTCGTCGTGGTCCGGTTTGCCGCGCGGCTGGATCCTGGGCGACTGGATCCGGTCGACGATCAGCCAGGACGACCTCGACGATCTGGCGGAGGAGGGGCTGATTCCTCACGGATCGGCACGACTCCCGGAGGATGAGACTGAACCTCGACCGCGGGAGGGTGAGTGCGTCCTCCTTGCCACTCACATCAACCGTGGATTTTCTCTGCCTCCGCATCCTTTTTTCTGGGCTTTCTTGAATTTCTTTGGAGCACAACTTCATCACTTTTCCCCCAACACCATCATATATCTTGCTGCTTTCGTGTCTCTGTGCGAAAACTTCTTGGGTTGTCGACCACACTGCGGTCCCTTCAAGCACATTTTCACGTGTCGCTCCCAGTCGGTCAAAATGGCTCACCCGAGTGACGAGAGGACTCGGGTGATCCAGATGTGTGGGGGTCTTGCGATTCAGATGAGGGGTAAGAGCTCTTTCCCAGCCATAACTCTTCCTGAGTCAGTACAAGGATGGCAGTCGACCTGGTTTTACTGCAAAGACCAGCCGACTCCAGGTCAGTCGACTGGACTTCCTCCTTTTTCTATGGCTCGCGTAGAGAAGCCCTCCGCCTTGAAAGTGACTCCAGGGGAGAAAGCGGAGGTGAAAGTGCTGGTTTAGCAAGTGGTCTATCTCATCCGTGAGGGTGTAACTGGAATGGATCTGCTGGAAGTCTTCCTCATACGACGCATTCAACAACTTCAAGCCCGCGACCATCCGATGTGGATGTATTCGGGCATTGAAGATTCCACTCGGGTGCACCCAGAAGAAGTCGACGAGGATACGGTGGAGAAGTGGTTGAAGAGTATCACTGGCAACAAGGATAAACCTAGAGGAGCCAGGAGAATCCCTCCACTTGACCAATCCTACGAACCAGACAAGGTCCGATTCTAAATTACCGAGTGTCATCTTGATTTAACATGCAACTGTTTATGCTTCACCGACTGACTTTGTCTTGCTTGTTTTCTTCTAGGCCTTTACTGAAATGTATTCGATGCCCAACGGAGAGCAGGAGCAGGACCCGGAGGGGGAGGCAAGCGGAGGTGAAAGCGGCGAGTGGCACTCCGACGGAGAGGGGGGCGAGGAGAGCAACGACCCGAGTGACGAAGAAGAGGTCGACTCTCCTCCCTGCAGGGAAAGGCGATCCAAACTTACTCACGACCCGGCGAGCGCCCGTGACAAGGCAACCGTTCAGACTGGGCAGTCGTCAAAGCGTCCTCGGACGTCCTCTCCGGCACCAACTGAAAAAGCTCCAAAGCAGTCCAAGGTTGTAGTGCAGAAGACTCGGAAGGCGCTGCCGAGAATCAAAATTGACATTCCTATTGCTTCCGCGTGAGTGTTCTTCTTTCGCTTTTACTCGACGTTCTGTGCTGTTTATTTTTCCCTTGGTTTGACCGAATGAATCTTGAAACTGGCAGTGCCGCTACCTCTGGGACCTCTGCTTATAAGAACGAGGATGAGGAAATGGAAGATGCGGTGACCTCCAATCCGGGTACAATCCTTGTGATTTTGTCTTTGATTTGTCGATTGAACTGCGATATATCCAATCGGGTTATGAAACTTTGGCGACTGGTCTTTTTACAGCCCTCAACGTCATTGACCTCCCCGATGACGATGAGGACGAGCCACAGAGGCCCTTGGGGAGAAGAAAGAGGAAAACGTCTGCTGGCAAGTCGCTTCAATCGACACCGGTGGCGGAACCGGTAATTCAGGACATCGGCGATGCCAATCGGACTTCCGTCTCCTTCGCCATACCGCTGTCGAGTGCTCGGCCTTCCTCGTCAGCTGCACAGACTCCCGCCGATCCACCTTCACTTTTTGCTACACATCACGTCCCAGAGGACCAAGTGGGTGCTGCAAAAGAGGCTATACGCCAGGCGGGCATTATGATGGAGAAGATGAAGATGGTGCGGGAAGCCAGCCAAGCTGCTTATGATGCCAGCTCAGCTCTCCAGAGCAACGTCCAGGTTAGTAGATCGTCGACTGACTCTTCTGGCTTGTTCTGTTAGGATATGGTACCTGAAAACTTTCTTTCCAAGAATCTTTGCATCTGTCTGCGCCTTGTATCTGTACACCCACTGGGTGTTTTGATTTGTCACTGAACGGATTCGCACTTTGAGCTGATAATGTTGTTGCCGATTGAATCTTTTGACCAGTGGGGGCACGCTGAGTGCACCCACTGGGTGTAGTCCCCGAGACCATGATTGACTGCGGGCAGTCGACTATGGTCTGAGCATCAGAATTTGAATTTCTTCACTCGGTCTGGTCGGGCCATGTCGAGTGGAACTTTGAACCAGTGGGGGCACGCTGAGTGCACCCACTGGGTGTAGATCTTTTGACCAGTGGGGGCACGCTGAGTGCACCCACTGGGTGTAGATCTTTTGACCAGTGGGGGCACGCTGAGTGCACCCACTGGGTGTAGTCCCCGAGACCATAATTGACCGCGGGCAGTCGGCTATGGTCTGAGCATCAGAATTTGAATTTCTTCACTCAGTCTGGTCGGGCCATGTCGAGTGGAACTTTGAATCAGTGGTTTTTTTTTGCACTCGTGCTGGAAAGACCTTGTCGAGTGTAAACTGAACCAGTGGGGGCACGCTCAGTGCACCCACTGGGTGTAGTCCCCGAGACTACTGTTGGATGTTTGATTCGGCAGTAGTCTTAGAATTTGTTGGCTTTATCTTTTTACCTCTCCGAAACAGCCAATCTTTTCACTAGTCGACTGACCTGTTCTTTGGTTGTAGAAATCTTTTGATCTTGGAGCTCGTTTTGCTGACCTGGAGAAGCAGCAGATTCAGCTCAACCTCGATCTGGAGCTGGCCAAGACAGAACTGCAGAAGGCGAAGGATGACGCCGCTGGTAAGGAAGACCTGTCGACTGAGTTTTCCCTGAACCAGATTTCATTCTGCCTTTTCTGAATCCAACATTATATCTTTCAGAGAAACTGAACCAAGCTCTGACGAAAAAGGATCAAGATCTGGCGGCCGCGCGGAAAAAAGCTGATGAGAAAACTGCGCTCGCTGAACAAAAGTTGGCTTCAGTCGGCAAATTGGAGGAAGAAAACTCCAGGCTGAAAACTGCCCTTGACGAAGCTAATAAGGAAGCGACTCGCCTGAAGAAGGACAAGGAAAATCTGAACGAGAAGATGGAAGGTATTGCCCGCAGGAGGAACGATCTGGAGAATCATCTGGGAATCCTTGCTAAGAAGTTGTTCGTCATGCTTGAAGGTGTTTCCTTTGATCCGACTGGTTTGTTCTTGTCGACTCGACATATGATCATTGGCTTACCCTTGAATTGTGTATGCAGAGTTTTGCCGGGACGAAACCGGGCGAATTGAACCAAGCTTGGACCCCATCAACTCTCCAGTGAAGGATGAAGCTGCCATGAACGTGCTCCGACTGGAGTCCCGCATCACTGGTGTTGTCAATTATCTCGCCCGACTGAAAGTCGCGATGTCGCGGATTGACACAGCTCTCTGGCCCATGGCAACACTTCAGAATGACCTCGAGTCTATGATGGCTCAGCTCAATGAAGCTCCCAGCCGAATTCAAGAATGGAAGAAGTCTTCTGCCCGGTGCGGCGCTGATGTGGCTCTATCTCTGGTTCGCGTCCATTGTCGAGAAGCTCGGGAAGAGAAGCTGGCAGCGATTAAAGTTGCTAACACCAAGAGGCACGACTTCCAGTCCTTCATGGAGACTTTCATTGCTGCCGCCACTCGGATTGCTGACGGGATCGACCTGGACGAATTCGTCGAGCCTGCCAGCCCTCCTCCTGCGGAGTGAACAAACTTTTATGCTCTGCCTTAAATTTGCCTCGGAATGCCGAGTGATTTTGTAACCGTTAAACTCCTTCGGGCTGAATGCCCGAGTACTTTGATCCGTGGTCTTGAACTTTAGGATTTATCTGAACTTGATTTATCTCTGAATATGCTTGTATTTGTCATTGAGTGGAATTTGTTCTTCACGCAGAATAATCTTTGTGCTTGAGATGCAGCTCTGAGGTTGATGCTCCAGTCGACCCGCACCTCGTCGTCCTTGCGGATAAGGGTGGAGCGCACATTGTACTTGTGGCGCAGCTCCGAAGGAGAAGGTTGCAGTCGACCTGCACCTCGTCGTCCTTGCGAATGGGGATGGACTTCGAACTTAGGTGAGTACTAGACTGCAGCTAAGTCCCCGAGTGGGAGGGTTGCTCACCACTCGGTAGGATTTTTCAAACTTAGGCGAGTACTGGACTGCAACTAAGCCCCCGAGTGGGAGGGTTGCTCACCACTCGGTAGGATTTTTCAAACTTAGGCGAGTACTGGACTGCAGCTAAGCCCCTCGAGTGGGAGGGTTGCTCACCACTCGGTAGGATTTTACAAACTTAGGCGAGTCCTGGACTGAAGCTAAGCCCCCGAGTGGGAGGGTTGCTCACCACTCGGTAGGATTTTTCAAACTTAGGCGAGTACTGGACTGCAGCGAAGCCCCGAGTGGGAGGGTTGCTCACCACTCGGTAGGATTTTACAAACTTAGGCGAGTCCTGGACTGAAGCTAAGCCCCCGAGTGGGAGGGTTGCTCACCACTCGGTAGGATTTTACAAACTTAGGCGAGTCCTGGACTGAAGCTAAGCCCCCGAGTGGGAGGGTTGCTCACCACTCGGTAGGATTTTTCAAACTTAGGCGAGTACTGGACTGCAGCGAAGCCCCGAGTGGGAGGGTTGCTCACCACTCGGTAGGATTTTACAAACTTAGGCGAGTACTGGACTGCAGCTAAGCCCCCGAGTGGGAGGGTTGCTCACCATTCGGTAGGATTTTACAAACTTAGGTGAGTACTGGACTGCAGCTAAGCCCCCGAATGGGAGGGTTGCTCACCACTCGGTAGGATTTTACAAACTTAGGCAAGTACTGGACTGCAGCTAAGCCCCCGAGTGGGAGGGTTGCTCACCACTCGGTAGGATTTTACAAACTTAGGCGAGTACTGGACTGCAGCTAAGCCCCCGAGTGAGAGACTTGCTCACCACTCGGTAGGATTTTTCAAACTTAGGCGAGTACTGGACTGCAGCTAAGCCCCCCGAGTGGGAGGGTTGCTCACCACTCGGTAGGATTTTACAAACTTAGGCGAGTCCTGGACTGCAGCTAAGCCCCCGAGTGGGAGGGTTGCTCACCACTCGGTAGGATTTTTCAAACTTAGGCGAGTACTGGACTGCAGCTAAGCCCCCGAGTGGGAGGGTTGCTCACCACTCGGTAGGATTTTACAAACTTAGGCGAGTACTGGACTGCAGCTAAGCCCCCGAGTGAGAGGCTTGCTCATCACTCGGTAGGATTTTACGAACTTAGGCGAGTACTGGACTGCAGCTAAGCCCCCGAGTGAGAGGTTTGCTCATCACTCGGTAGGATTTTACGAACTTAGGCGAGTACGGGACTGCAGCTAAGCCCCCGAGTGAGAGGCTTGCTCATCACTCGGTAGGATTTTTCAAACTTAGGCGAAACGGATTCGCGGCTAAGCCCCCGAGTGAGAGGCTTGCTCACCACTCGGTAGGATTTTCAAACTTAGGCGAAACGGATTCGCGGCTAAGCCCCCGAGTGAGAGGCTTGCTCACCACTCGGTAGGATTTTTCAAACTTTAGGCAAAACGGATTCGTGGCAAAGTCACCCACTGGGGGATTTGAGACGCAAAAAAAAGCAACAACAACCATTTAGGAAGTCTATAAAGCTCTTGTCTTTGATAAACAAACTACAAAGGTATTTCTTATTACATCTCATCTGAATGAGTACTTAAGTATAAAAGGGGCGGAGCAGCTCCGCGTTCCAAGCCCGTGGCTCGTCTTTCTGATGCTCGACATTGTAAAGATGGTATGCTCCATTGTGGAGAACTCTGGTGACAATGAAGGGACCTTCCCAAGCAGGGGCGAGCTTGTGTGGTTTCTGCTGATCCACTCGAAGAACCAAGTCTCCCTCTTGAAAGGCTCGGCCTCTCACGTTTCTGGCATGGAATCGACACAAGTCTTGCTGATAAATGGTCGACCATATTAAGGCCATCTCTCTTTCCTCCTCTAGGAGATCGACTGCGTCCTGCCGGGCCTGTTCTGCTTCGTCTTCAGAGAAGAGCTCGACTCGGGGTGCATTGTGAAGCAAGTCACTCGGTAGAACAGCTTCAGCTCTAGAAACCAAGAAGAATGGAGTTCGGCCAGTCGACCGATTGGGAGTTGTCCTCAATCACCAAAGAACTGATGGAAGTTCATCGACCCAGGCGCCTGCTGCGTGCTTGAGATCATGCATCAGTCGGGGTTTCAGTCCTTTGAGAATCAAGCCATTTGCTCTTTCTGCTTGTCCATTTGACTGGGGGTGGGCGACTGAAGCATAGTCGACTCGTGTGCCTCGGGAAGCACAGAAGGCTCTGAACTCATCAGAATCGAAGTTCGACCCGTTGTTAGTGATGATGCTGTGCGGAACTCCATATCTGAATGTCAATTCTCTGATGAAGCTAACGGCAGTACTGGCTTCAAGATTCTTGATAGGCTTGGCTTCAATCCATTTGGTAAACTTGTCGACTGCTACAAGTGGTCCAACCATATCCAATCCCCAAACAGCAAAGGGCCAGACGAGTGGAATAGTCTTCAGGGCTGACGCAGGCTTGTGGGACATATTGGAGTAAAACTGGCAGCCTTCACATTTGTCGACTATATCTTTCGCCATTTCATTTGCTCGCGGCCAATAAAATCCAGCTCGGTATGCTTTGGCCACAATGGTCCGAGAGGACGCATGGTGACCACAGGTCCCCGAGTGGATGTCGTTGAGGATCACTCGACCTTCTTCTGGTGTTATGCATTTCTGGCTGACTCCGGTTACGCTTTCCCTGAATAGTTGTCCTCTTATCACAGTAAAGGCCTTCGATCGACGGACGATCTGTCGAGCCTCTTCTTCATCCTCTGGGAGTTCCTTCCTAAGGATATACGCAATGTATGGCACTGTCCAGTCGGGAGTGATGACCAAGACCTCCATGATCAGGTCGACCACGGCTGGGACTTCGACTTCAGTCGGATTTGTGGCACTCTGAGGCTGCGGGGGATCTTCAGTGAAAGGATCTTCTTGAACTGAAGGTATATGAATGTGTTCCAAAAACACGTTGCTGGGAATGGCTTCCCTCTTGGAACCTATCTTTGCCAAATCATCGGTTGCTTGATTTTTCAGTCGGGGTATATGATGGAGCTCTAACCCCTCAAACTTCTTTTCCAACTTCCTCACCGCATTGCAGTAACCGGTCATAGCTGGGCTTCTGACGTCCCACTCCTTCATCACTTGATTGACTACCAAATCTGAGTTGTTGTAGACCATGAGGCAACGGACGCCGAGTGAGATGGCCATACGCAACCCATATAAGAGTGCTTCATATTCTGCTTCGTTATTGGAGGAATCAAAGTGAATCTGGAGAACATATCTGAGCTTGTCTCCTCGGGGGGATACCAGTACCACCCCAGCACCGGAACCATTCAGCATCTTGGAACCATCAAAGAACATGGTCCAGTGTTCCGAGTGGACTTGAGTCGGCAGTTGCTGTTCGATCCACTCGGCGAGGAAATCTGCTATTGCTTGGGACTTGATAGCTTTCTTTGCCTCAAACTTAATATCCAAGGGAAGGAGTTCAATCGCCCACTTTGTCACTCGACCAGTTGCATCTCTGTTGTTCAGAATCTCTGATAATGGAGCGTCGCTGACGACTGTAATGGAGTGGTCAGAGAAATAATGTGCAACCTTCTTCGTGGTCATATAAATCCCATAAACAAGCTTCTGATAATGTGAATATCTTTGCTTTGATGGAGTCAAAACTTCAGAAACATAATATACTGGGCGCTGAACTTTATAGGCTTTTCCTTCTTCTTCCTGCTCGACCGTAAGTACTATACTGACGACTTGCCCAGTGGCTGCAATGTAAAGCAGTAAAGGCTCTTTGCTGATTGGGGCAGCAAGCACCGGCTGGGTGGAAAGCAGGGCTTTGAGCTCTGCAAATGCTGCATCAGCTTCAGGAGTCCACTCGAACTTATCAGACTTCTTCATCAGTCGGTAAAGAGGCAATGCCTTTTCACCGAGGCGAGAAATGAATCGACTTAAGGCGGCCAAACAACCTGTAAGCTTCTGGACATCGTGCACACGCACAGGGTGTTTCATTCGGAGAATGGCACCAACTTTCTCTGGGTTAGCGTCGATCCCCCGTTCGGAAACGAGGAAGCCGAGTAATTTTCCGCCCGGAACTCCGAATGTGCACTTTGATGGATTAAGCTTGATATCATACCTTCTGAGGTTGGCAAAAGTTTCAGCAAGGTCAGCCAACAGGTCGGAACCTTTACGTGACTTGACCACAATGTCATCCATGTATGCTTCCACATTCTGACTGATTTGAGTGAGTAAAGACTTCTGAATCATCCTCATGAATGTGGCTCCAGCATTCTTCAGGCCGAATGGCATGGTGACATAACAGAAGCACCCAAATGGAGTGATGAAAGCTGTTTTTATCTCATCGGGTCCATACAGTCAGATCTGATGATACCCGGAATAAGCGTCCAAAAAGGACAAGCGCTCGCACCCTGCAGTCGAGTCGACTATTTGATCGATGCGGGGGAGAGGAAAGTGATCTTTCGGGCAGGCCCGATTGATATGCTTGAAGTCAATGCACATGCGAAGTGAGTCGTCCTTCTTGGGGACCATGACAACATTGGCTAGCCACTCGGAGTGGTAAATCTCTCGGATAAACTCAGCTGCTAGGAGCCGAGCCACTTCTTCACCGATTGCTTTTCTCTTCTGTACGGCGGACCGTCGAAGATGTTCTTTGACTGGTTTCACTTTTGGGTCGACTCGCAAACGGTGCTCAGCCAGCCCCCTGGGAACACCCAGCATGTCAGAAGGTTTCCATGCAAAGATGTCCCAGTTCTCACGGAGGAACTGATTGAGCGCTTCTTCCTATTTGGAGTCGAGTGTTGTCGAAATGTGAGTCGGAGCAGCATTGGGATCGGTCGGGTGAATATGAATCGGCTTCGTTTCACCAGACAACTGAAATGCTGAATCCGTGGCAGGCTTCTTAGCTCGCAACAAGTCACTCGGATCTGCATTTTTTTGATACTCCTGCAATTCCACTACTGCCATTTGCGCATCGGCGATCTTTGAGCCCTTCTGGAAGCACTCTTCTGCCTTCTTCCGATTGCCAGTGATAGTGATCACTCCTTTAGGACCAGGCATCTTCAATTTGAGGTAAACGTAACATGGTCGAGCCATGAAACGTGCATAAGCTAGCCTGCCCAGAATAGCATGATAAGCACTCTGGAAATTCACAACTTCAAACGTCAACTTTTCTTTGCGGTAATTCTTGGAATCACCGAAAACCACATCGAGGGCGATCTGGCCGAGTGACTCAGCCTTCTTGCCAGGAATAACTCCATGGAAACTCATATTGCTTTCACTGAGTCTGGACATCGGAATGCCCATTCCTTTCAAGGTCTCCGCATACAGTATATTAAGGCCACTGCCACCATCCATCAGAACCTTAGTCAACCGAGTGCCTTCGACGACTGGGTCGACCACCAACGCTTGCCTCCCAGGGGTGGCTATGTGTGTTGGGTGATTAGACTGGTCGAATGTAATGGCAGTCTGAGACCACTTCAAATAACTGGTCGTCGCCGGAGCGACCATGTTCACTTCTCTGTTGATGACTTTCAGTCGACTTTTGCTCTCAGCATCAGCAAAAATCATCAGAGTTGAATTGACGTGGGGGTAACCATCATCATCCTCTTCCTTATCCTCAACTTTGTCTGATTCTTTCTCCTTCTCTTTGGGCTATTTCTCTCGGAATTGCTGGATTAGGAGCCGACATTGTCGAGTGGTATGTTTCGGGTAAATGAGATTACCCTCCTCATCTTTTTTGGTGTCAATGTGGCATGGTAAATCTAACACATCATTTCCATCTTGATCTTTTACTTTCTTGGGGTTCCATGGCCCTTTGGGCTTCCCCTTGAACTTTCCTTGAGTCACGGCTAAGGCTTCTCCGGAAGCAGCTGGCTCAGCTTTGCGCTTCTGCTTCCGACTGGAGTTCCCTCCCCCGGTTTCGTGGGCGACTGTTTTGTGCTTGCCACTCCGGAGCCGATCCTCCTCTTCACCATTAGCACACTTGGTGGCAATTTCCATCATTCGACTCAGAGACATATCTCCGGTCCGACCGAACTTCAGATTCAATTCTCGATACTTGACGCCTTCCTTGAAGGCACAAACTGCTTGGTGATCAGACACATTCTCCACCGTGTGGTGCAACGTGATCCCTCTCTGGATATAATCTCTCAAAGTTTCATTCGACTTCTGCACACAAGACTGTAGCTCTGTTAGCCCTGCTGGCCGTTTGTATGTACCTTCAAATGTTCTGACAAACACTCGGGCAAGCTCTTCCCAGCTATAAATACTGCCAGGTGCTAACTAATTCAACCACGCTCTGGCCAAGCCCTCTAACATCAGAGGAAGGTGCTTCATGGCCACTTCATCATTGCCACCACCAATCTGCACAACCACTCGGTAGTCCTCAAGCCAAGTGTCAGGCTTGGACTCACCAGTGAACTTGCTGACTCCAGTCGCTAACCTGAAGTTGGGAGGAATCACTGCTGCGCCGATGGCTCTGCTGAAACACTCGGGACCTGAAACATGCACCCTGCTGCCGGTCGGGTAATCTCTATCGTGGCCATCTCTGTGTGCTCTATTCCTGTCAACCAGACCTTGAACAAGAATGGATCTCGCGTCAAAGCCTGGCTCCCGGGGGTCGACTGGAATCCTTCGCCCACCACTGTGAGGGCGCCTGTCATCGTGTTGCCGAGGCGCGTATGACCCACTCCTTGGGGGAGGAGTGGGTACTCGACGACGATCATACTGCTCACGGTTTTTGTACTGATCCTGTCGATCTCCACGCCCCTCATGCCTTGGAGGTGATCTTGGGCTGTGAGCCGACTGAACTGTGTCTGCCATTACAGATCTACTATGAACCCTATTCTGAGACTGTGACACTGATGTGTTCTGCTCCCCCGCCGCCCGGAGCAAAGCCCGGGTCTGCATCAAACCCCTACCAGCCTCCGACTGGGAAGGCTGAATCGACTCTGCTATTCGGGCAGCAGCTGTGAGATTCTGGATCAGAGTTCGATATACCTGGGTTGGAGGTGGAAAAAGTTGTCGTCGACTGGATTCAGGAACTTGCTGCCGAGCACGCTCGTCGAGTGCGTGCTGGAGATTCTCCAGTCGAGTGCGCTCAGCCAAGTTGGCCAGGCGCACCTCCTCCAAGGCCCGGGCCTCGGGGGTTTCTCCAACGATAGGAGTGTGAAGTGCATCAATGTTACGGCGGCGAAGCTCTTACCTCTACTGCGAAGAGAGGGGCTCGGGGCGGTACTCCTCGTGGACACGCGACGGATCGCCTCCGCCATCACCACCGTCGTCGCGGGGGAAACCAGGAGGACTGCGCGGTCCGTTGACCATCAGGACTTCCGCCGCGGGGTCACTGTTGTCGCACTTGGATGCGATCTCAACGGAGCCAGTCGAACAGGCCGTAGAGAGTTTCATCGGGCTCGATTGCCGCGACTTGGGGGGTGGCCGACTGGCGAGCCACCGCGTGCCTCACCCACCGCTGGAGCCTCGACCGACTGGAACGCTTGTGCCAGCAGGAAGCAGGGAGTGAAGACGCCACCGGAGCGGACCGATACTGGGTCGACGGCTACCGCAGGAGGACGCTGCGGATGCACGCGCGAAAGTGCGTTGCCCCGCGGACGGGGAGCGCCTCGACGTCGAGTGGAGCTTCTTGGAGCCAAGCGGAGTCGTCGGCGACGAACACGAGCGCGCCAAGACGGATCTCGTGGCCCTCGGCCAATCCTCCGCCTGAAACCATGCTGATGGGGATCGAAAAAATTGCAACTTCTCCGACAAGTCGCTAAGACACCTGCCCCACGGTGGGCGCCAACTGTCGTGGTTCTAAGTCTGACAATAGAATGGGGGGTAGGGATGTAGAGGCAAGATCCTAGCTATGGAGAAGCTGTACGCACGAGTTTTACGAGTTCAGGCCCTTCTCGGAGGAAGTAACAGCCCTACGTCTCGGAGCCCGGAGGCGGTCGACTGGATTATATGCGTGTGTGTTACAGGGGGTGCGAACCCTTGTGCATGTGGAGGGGGTGGCTTACATAGAGTGCGCCAGGACCCCGGCCAGCCCATGTTACAAGGGATTTAAGGTACATCAAGAGGGGGGCGTTACTGGTAACGTCTGTAATAAAGTATTATAAATGGCTATTAAGTCTAGGAGTTAATGCTTGACCGTTGCTGTGTAGAGTGACTTTAGGTCTTCTGTCCGTCGAGTGTTTCTTGTTACGGTCGAGTGATCTTGATTCCTCCGAGTGGAAATGTTTTTGGTCGAGTGGGTGATGGTACCCCTCGAATGCTTCTGGCTTTAGAGTGATGTCCTTGGGGAGGGTATTTAGGTCAGGCCTGCGACCCTACCCTAGGTACATGTCCTCATCAGGGGGCGCCCCCTCCCTAGTCCAATTCGGGCTCCCTATAGGGAGGGGGCGCGGTTGCCCCTTTGTGGGCTGCCTTCCCTCTTCCCTATGGTCCATGTAGGCCCAACTTTCCCCGGGGGGTTCCGGTAACCCTCCGACACTCCGGTTTTCTCCGAAACCACCCAGAACACTTCCGGTGCCCGAATATAGCCGTCCAATATATCAATCTTTATGTCTCGACCATTTTGAGACTCCTCGTCATGTCCGTGATCACATCCGGGACTCCGAACTAACTTTGGTACATCAAAAGACATAAACTCATTATACCGATCGTCACCGAACGTTAAGCGTGCGGACCCTACGAGTTCGAGAACTATGTAGACATGACCGAGACACGTCTCCGGTCAATAACCAATAGCGGAACCTGGATGCTCATATTGGCTCCCACATATTCTATGAAGATATTTATCGGCCAAACCGCATAACAACATACATTGTTGCCTTTGTCATCAGTATGTTACTTGCCCGAGATTCAATCGTCGGTATCTCAATACCTAGTTCAATCTCGTTACCAGCAAGTCTCTTTACTCGTTCCGTAATGCATCATCCCGCAACTAACTCACACTACAAAAAAAAGACACATCCGTGAAATTTTGGGCCGAACGAAATTTTTTTCTGTCATACATATGACACTTCTATGACGATAATTGTGACAAAACCCGGTATCATCATAGATGTGGTGGGCTCCTACTTCTATGACAAAAAATCATGACAGAAAATGGGCTTTTCGTCCTGGGCGGGCCGGAGACGCAGCTGCATGACATTCATTGGGCCATCCATGACGGAAAAAACCGTGGTAGAAGCGAGGGCGAGGAAAATTTCGGGGAGTTCCCGGTTACGGTGGGAGGTCGGGGGCCGAGCGATGCACGTTTCTCTCGTACACGTACGCGCGTGTGTGCGAGGCGTTGGCTCTAACTGAACCCGAGCGAGGCGTTGGGCTCTAACTGAACCCGAGCGATTGCACTGCAGGCTACGCGTTACTGAACCCGAGCGATCGATCGATGGCTGTTAACTGAACCCGATCGAGCGATTCCTTCGCTACTGCTGCTAACTAAAGCCGATCGATGCTGCCTCTGGGATGAACAGTGAGCGTTGCGGGGGGGGGGGGGGGGGGGAGGGGTTGGATGAACAGTGAGTGGTGGCGTTGCCTCTGGATGAACAGGACCCCGTGGTGTGGTGGAGGGCTGGATGAACAGTAGACGGTGGAGGGGTGCCCGTGGAGGGGTGGTTGAACAAGACCCCGTGGTGTGGAGGGCTGGATGAACAGTAGACGGTGGAGGGGTGCCCGTGGAGGGGTGGTTGAACAGTAGCCGGTGGAGTAGCGCGGGTGGAGGCTGGATGAACAGGAGCCCGTGGAGGCTGGAGGAGGTCGACGGTAGCCCGTGGAGGCAGGAGGAGGTCGACGGTAGAGATGAACAGTATCCCGTGGAGTCCCGTTTTGCGGTACGCCACACCCCTCCCGATGAATAGGACCCCCGTTTCGACCGTAAGAGGTCCGTTTCGTCCGTTTTGCGGTACGCCACACCCCTCCCAATCAACAGGACCCCCGTTTTGACCGTAGGAGGTCCGTTTCGTCCGTTTTGTGGTACGCCACACCGCTCCCGATCAACAGGACCCCCGTTTCGACTGTAGGAGGTCTGTTTCCTCCGTTTTGTGCTACGCCACACCCCTCCCGATCAACAGGACCCCGTTCCGAACCTAGGAGGCCCGTTTCCTCCGTTGTGCGGTACGCCAGGCCTCGTTTCCATCGCCTATTCCGTCCAAGCCCTCCCGATGAACACGACCACGCATTCCGTTCCGACCCAGCTGGTTGGCTCCCACGCATTCCGTTGCCTCCCGATGAACACGACGCATTCCGTTGCCTCCCCATGAACATGACGCATTCCGTTGCCTCCCCATGAACACGACGACGACGCTATTTCTCCGTTCCGACCCAGCCATGTACACGAGCCCTGGCTGTACGTATGCGCGAGTAGGCGTTCGAGACCCCGCCCGTATGTACACATATGTGGCCGTATTTTCTTTCTTGCACCCTGGCCGTTGTACGTACGTGTACATGCTACGTGTGCGCCTCTACTACGACACGTACGCGCCTCTACTACGACAAGTGCGCGCCTCTACATCCACCAGTATATATGTACGTACACGTTCGCGACCAGAATGACAACGCTATGTACACTCCAACCAGGTGGGTCCCGACTGTCAGGCACTTCCTTGCCTGCGAAGATGTAGTTGGTGGGTCCCAGCAGTCAGGGGGGCGAATCATTTTTTTTGCCCGGACGCACTTCCTTGCGTGCGAAGATGTAGCTGGTGGGTCCCAGCAGTCAGCGGCAAACGTTTTTTTGCGAAATACGGTGGCCCGTCCGGTGGGTCCCCGCTGTCAGATGGAGGAATAATTATTTTGCACGTAATAAGGAGGCACTTCCTTGCTGCGGCCGTGGACCTAGCTGTCAGCCTCTCCATGTACAGTCCACGTCCGATGGAAGCCGTTCCTTGACCACGTTGACCACGCCGCGCCAAGAGCACCAGGGCGGTGGACGACGGCGAGGCCTAGGAAGGGGACGACGCGGAGCCGGGGAAGACGCGGCAGTGGATGCCCACGCGTAGAGGAGTATGAGGGTTCACTGGTTCGCTGCGGTGTGAGGCTACCGTCGCCGCAGAATAACAGGGGGTGTGGGTGAGTAGAGGGATGGCCTGGCCAGCGGTGGGAGTAGTCGGGGGCGGTGAGGCCTCCGCCGCATCGCAGCCGGCCACGGGAGGCAGGAGCACGAGGCACGACCGGCGCTGGTTTGGGCGGCTGGAGCAAGAAGAACAGAGGTTGAAGAAGCACTACGGCCGTTGGATGGACATCGTACAGTCACTGGAGCTAGAATCATGCATATTGACTAAGTTGACAAAGCCCTCCGTCCCCGTCAACTTAGTAGGCCCACAAGTCAGCCTGCCACTATACTGGGTCCCAGCTAACAGGGGGAGTATTCATTTTTTTGTGCGTAATAAGGAGGCACTTCCTTGCGTGCGAAGATATAGCTGGTGGGTCCGAGCTGTCAGCGGCGGTAACGTTTTTTTCGCGAAATACAGAGGCCCTTTCGGTGGGTCCCCGATGTCAGGTGGAGGAATCATTATTTTGCGCGTAATAAGGAGGCATTTCCTTGCGTGCGGCCGTGGACCCAGCTGTCGGCCTCTCCACGTACAGTCCACTTCAGATGCATGTCGGTCGTTGACCACGTTGACCAGGCCGCACCGAGAGCACCAGGGCGGTGGACGACGGCGAGGCCTAGGAAGGGAACGACACGGAGGCAGGGAAGACTCGGCTGTTGTTTCCCACGTGGAGGGGAGTACGACTGTACGAGGGTTTACTGGTTCGTCTGCCGTCGCCGGAGAATAACAGCAGGTGTGGGTGAGTAGAGGGATGGCTAGGCCAGCGATGGGAGTACGGTGGGGCGGTGAGGCCTGCGCGGCAGTAGAGCCGGCCGCGGGGAGGAGGGAGCAGGCAGTCCCGCCGGCGCTTGTTTGAGCGGCTGGAGCAGGAAGAGCAGAGATTGAAGAAGCACGACGGCCGTTGGATGGCCATCCAACAGTCACTGCTTGTGCGTCAACCTTTTTTTTAGGAAAGCCTCAAATCTGTGGAAAACAGCATACAACCCAATTGCCATTATTTCTAATAATTTACAGCGCATTTGCTAATTATTAAGGTTTTTTTGGAGCCCATATTCTTTTTGTTAGCATTACAACCCATATTGTGGCCACGGTTAAAAAATTATACGAAATTTTGCATATTTCGGTGCGGTCCGAACTGTTTTTAATCCCGAAATTTTGACGCACATTCAAACTGATTTTAAAAATAAATGTATATCAATATAAAATCCAACAAATTCTCCACACATAAAAATTAATGTAATTTAAAATCTTGAAATGAAAAAAAGATATTTGAAACTAATTGCCGGTTTGATGTGTTTTAAAATTGTACAGCCCATTTCTCATTACTAATGGGCCATTTTCTCGGCCAGCCGAATGAAAGCTCTCCCCGTCTTGAAAGATTTGCAGCCCAACAGGCCTGACAAAGCGACTTACTTGGCAAATCACAAAAAAACTGGGTTGTGGCCGTGGACCCAGCTGTCAGCCTCTCCACGTACAGTCTCTTCCGATGGAAGTCGTTCCTTGACCACGTTGACCACGCCGTGCGGAGAGCACCACGGCGGTGGACGACGGCGAGGCCTAGGAAGGGGACGATGTGGAGCCGGGGAAGACGCGGCAGTGGAAGCCCGCGCGGAGAGGAGTACGAGGGTTCACTGGTTCGGCTGCGGTGTGAGGCTACCGTCGTCGCAGGGCCTTGCCAGCGGTGGGAATAGTAGGCGGCGGTGAGGCCTCCGCGGCAGCACAGCCGGCCACGGGAGGCAGGAGCATGCAGCACGACCGAAGCTGCTTTGGGCGGCTGGAGCAAGAAGACCAGAGGTTGAAGAAGCACTATGGCCGTTGGATGGACATCGTACGGTCACTGGAGCTAGAATCGTACATATTGACTAAGTTGACAAAGCCCTTCGTCCCCGTCAACTTAGTAGGCCCACAAGTCAGCCTCCCACCAAGGTGGGTCCCAGCTAGCCGGGGGAGTATTCATATTTTTGTGCGTAATAAGAGGCACTTCCGGTGGGTCCGAGCTGACAGCGGGGGGAACGTTTTTTCGGGAAATACGGTGGCCCGTCAGGTGGGTCCCAGCAGTCAGGGGTCAAACGTTTTTTCACAAAATACGGTGGCCTGTCCAGTGGGTCCCTGCTGTCAGTTGGAGGAATCATTATTTTCCGCATAATAAGGAGGTACTTACTTGCTGCGGCCGTGGACCCAGCTGAGACTTTCCACGTACAGTATACTTCCGATGGAAGCCGTTCCTTGACCACGTTGACCTTGCCGCGTTCTGTTGCATGCATGCGTCCATGGGCGTGGTGCGTCCCCACTGTCAGCCTCTCACGTACAGTCATCTTCCGATGACTCTCGGTTGTTGACCACATTGACCACACCGTGCCGAGCGCACCTAGACTGGAACGACCCGGAGATGGGGAAGACGGGGCTGTGGAGTCGCAGATGGAGAGGAGTGGGAAACTTCACTGGTTCGGGTGCGCGGCAGCACAGTCGTGGTGCCGCCCACGGGAGACAGGAGCAAGAACAGAGGTTCAAGAAGGAGCACGGCTGTTGGATTAACATCCAACGGTCCAGCTGCTAGAATCATTTGTTGATTAAGTTGACAAAGCCGTGCGTACACGTCCGCTTAGTAGGCCCACAAGTCAGTCACCAAATCCGACGGGTCCCAGCTGTCAACGGGATGTATAATTTTTTACGCAAAACAAGGAGGCACTTCCTTCCGTGCGAAGATACAACCGGTGGGTCCCAGCTGTCAGGTGGAGGAAACATTTTTTCAGCTTAATAAGGAGGAACTTTCCTTGCGTGCGACCATGGACCTCGTGGGTCCCAGCCGTCAGGCTCTCCACGTACAGTCCTCTTCTGATGACTCTCGTTTGTTGACCACGCCGCACCGAACGCAGTGAGGCGGTGGACGACGGCGAGGCCCCGGACGGGAACGACTCGAAGATGGGAAAACGCGGCAGTGGAGTCGCAGATTGAGAGGAGGAGAAGGGTTATAACTGGTTCTGTTGCGGCGTGGGGCTGTAGTCTATGGAGAATAACAAGAGGTGTCGAGGGGTGGAGGGATAGCCTGGCCGGCGGTGGGGTAGCGCTTCGCAGTGATGCGTGCTAAGCAGAGCCGCTAGCCGCCGGAGGCCGGACCAGGCGGTCCCGGCGACGCTGGAGGAAGAAGACGAGAGATTGAAGGTGCATGCCGGCCGTTGGATATAAATCCAATGGCTGTGGATGAGATAATCATTTGTTGACCAAGTTGACAATGCCCTGCGTAGGCTTCGACCTATTGGCCCACATGTCAGCCTGCAAAAATGTGGCATATATTTAACCCGTGTTTTCTAGAATGTACAGTCCATTTGCTGGGCTGGGTGAACAAATAATTTCGCGTCAATCAGGCCCATTTATATTTTCTAAGAAATCCCATCCCATTTGCACTTCCTTGAAATACACGTATTAGGTGGGCTCGTTATATATATATAATGTTATGTTAGAAGGAGCAATTAATATCAAAGAATAAATCGGAGAGGCACATTATATATATATATATATATAATTAAGAAATTAGCGAGTTATTTGTCAAAATAAAAATGAGCGCGTTATTATTAAATTGGTCCTTAAAATCTTCACAAGCTTTTGTACGCAATCACCAGAATTTTCCTTGCCTGTGAGTCAAAAACAACCAGGATTTTCCTTGCCAACTTCCATTAAACATTTACTTTTATACGTAAAGAACACGTGGGATGTTTTTATAATGTATATATAAGTCTCTATAAAATATACCATAATAGTAATAATATATATATAATTTGGTTAGAAGGGAAAACATAAATTGGACACATCATTACTTTTATAAGAGACCTGCGTTTTATACCCCACAGTAGGCATACTAACAAGTTCACACACAAATACAACAGAAAAGGTAAACATTCATATCAAACTCAGATTCACAGGACACATTCATATTCATAGCCAACATTCACTATCAACAACTCAAAAGATTCATATATACACAAGCTCAGCATATCTATGCATCCAAATGATTGATAGATCACACGACAATATTCATACATAATTCACAAAAAGATTCAGATATACACATGTTCAGTATGTTTATGCATCCAAATGATTGAGATCACAGCCAATATGATCCATGGACGAACTTTAATTACCTAGGGTACAGACTGGTAAATGGTGTTCAATCGGAGGTACTTCTTGCTAAAATTAGTTCTTGTACGAGTAAACTTTCGAGTACATAAGAGGTAGCACAAACAATCTGAACTTTGCTTGTAGGTTTATCCTCAAATAGTGGCCTCGTGCCGAGGGAGGTTTGAGCAACTTGGCCACTACTTTCATCCAACTAGTTTACTGGCTCATCTTGGTCCTGTATCTCGCCAAAATTCTACATTGCAGACGAGAAAGGAGGCGGTTGAGAAAATGAACCACCCAAATTTTTTGTGCAGTTCAACTGAAATGGAGCATCCTTGGCGTGCAGACTGATTAAGTGCCAGATGAATATACGCGTCAACCAACTTGTCTGGAATCTTTAGACTCCATGCCATATAGTTTGCTACCATATGTGCCGATAACCAAAAGGCACAAGTTGGGACCAAAGACTGGACTGCGTTTTTATGGGCTATGCACCAAGGAATATTTTTGGCGTTCACTCTCCTAATAGTTGGAGTTTGACAATTGGTTGACGTCGGTTGATACTCGAATGAATATAGGCACTTCTTGTCAACATCGATGCTTGTCTGAGTGAACTTTGGAGTACATAGCAGCAGCATAAGTACCTGTCCATCTGATCATTTTATGCAGTTCTACTGAAATCACCCGATGTAATGATTTGCCTACGAGTTCAGGCTCCAAATTACTCCTTTATGAAATCGGCAAACAGTAGCACAATACCAAATTACCAATACATATGACAGGCACAATAATCAGGATAAAGACCAGTACCAACCTGTGTGAGGTAGCATATCAATTACTATTTCCTTTGACTGGAAGCCGAGATAAGCCAAGCGACTGACAGCAAAGGAAGAAAGCAAGCGGAGATTAGCGACTGACAGGAAAGGACGGAAGCTGTCGAGGCAATGAAGCACCCAAAGTTTTTGTGCAGTTCCACCAAAATCGAGCCCTGTTGGCACATATATTGAGAGAGTGAGATTACTGTAATAGTGGGACTAGTTGATGAAACATACACTAACAAATAGAAGCACCCTCATTATCTTAATGGGTAAAGTTAGCAACATAGTAGTCTTGCTTAAAGAGAGGTATTAGTTTATTTAATCAGTGCCAATTAGCTCAACTCAACACTCAAAGCATTGCCATTTATCACAGGTTGCAAAACTTTAACGTGCAAAGATAAAGGAGTTTCTCATGACAGTAGCACGATACAAATAGAGATGACAGCAAACTAATATGGATGAAGGCCTTATGCCCGTACCAACCTGAGAAAAAAGCTTATTCATGTAGTCCCATAAGAGATGATAAAGCACTCACTGGAATCACACAATATTATATATTTTTGTGCACTTCAAATGTATGGTTGAAATCACTCTTGTTTACCAGTGCAGAGATTATATCGAAAGATTATCAAGAACTTCCAGCAGAGTTAAAGCACTGGTTGGGATACAGTTCATTGTATTGTCTTGTGTAGTTCCACTAAAATGTATGATTGGCACAACATGATCCCTGTTTGCACAAGTAGGAACAAGGTGAAACCTTCATTAGCTTAGTGAGAAAGGATAGGAAGACATTAGCATATTACTCAAACAGTAGCATCAAATTCATGATGGACAATACGCAAAACATTGCCTCATTGAACCAATGGCAATAAATTGACATGCAAAACAATAGCACTATTATGTCATGACACTAATAATATTCCCTCCCTGCTCCACCACATGATTCACCTCCATAGACAAACATACACACGTACATGATTCAGCATAGGGTCCTACTAAAGATTTGTTTAACTCCAACAGGAAAATTAGGCAGTAATAAATTAGTGGTACTTAAGTACTCCTAATTAATTAAGTGAGACAGCAGAAGTGGAAGGGCTCCCTGGAGGATCGTCTCACATGTAAGGTAGTCATTGCCGGAGCCCTTGAAAGGCCTCGACTGAGGCCTCTGGCTTCAGCAAGATCGCCTTGGCACTGTTTATTCTTCTTCTTCTTCCTCTTCATGCTCTGTTTCTCTTTCTCCTGACCAGTTGGTGAAACCAAGTACATGATTGGCCTTCTAATTCAGAATTGGTTTTGTCAGTGAGGGAGTAAAAGTGTACTAGTAAAAAACAGCATTATTTTCTCATGGCAGTCGAAAAATAGAGATGAACACATGCATTAAATATCATTCTTACCTAAAGGAAGGTTATGGCGCCAATATGGATGATGAGGATTGGAACACAGCTCTCCCTTTGTGCAGTTCCACCAAAATGAACCAACTGTTCCATTCTGACATTCCAGTTAAACAGCACAAAAGTCACTTCTTTTAAGAAGAGTTTTGTGCAGTGCACCAAAAGGTCACAACAGCAACCAGGTGAATTGGATATCCCTGTTTGCACAAAAAGGCACAGAGGAAGCAATCAGAGTCTCAAACAATTACAGGCAAAAACATTTGGCTAAACTTGTCATGGCTTATAACAGTGGCATGGCTTCATTTTTACCAGGGACATTAGATTAAGAACAGCTAAGGCTGCGTTCGGTTCACAGGTTTGGTGCAGGATTTTCGTAGGAATACAATTCCTACGGTATTCTTTCCCTTCCAACCGTTCGGAACACGGGAAAGGTGAATAGTGTTTCATAGGAAAGCTGGTCTGGTAGTACTGATTCCATAGGATTAGAAACATCCACGCGCTGCTCATTTTTTGGGCGGAAGCCCGAGGCAGGCGCTCGCTGCCATGCGTTAGACAGGTTGCTGTGTTGTGTTGCCGGAATAAAAAAATCAACCTATGTGTGGTACGTGAGGTGAGGACAAGAGTAGTCACTGTGCAGCTGAATAAACAAATAGCATCTCATACTGCCAAGCATGCTACTCTAAAAAAACAAATCTGTACATTTCGTAGTCCATCCGAACACATTCTCTTGAGAGTTTCCTCCGGTTCGCTGTTCCATAGTTTTATACCTACATTCCTTTCCTATTCCTCTATTTTCATCAAGACCTATGTTTTCTGCCCCTTTATTCCGAACGGAGCCTAAATATTTGGTATAAGGGCATGGGACAGTGGGTGCACCAGCAGTACAACACCATGTACGTAAACAGGGGCATAAAGTGGTGATTCATAGTTTGTTGCCCCGAGAAACAAACATCCAAGAAACATATCTGGGTTGGTCCCATTTTTGTTCACTCTAGCCACCTACTCCTATGTGTGGATAGCATATCTAGTCCTGGTCATACCACTGTGTACAGCGTTACCCCTATATTTCCCTTTTCGACCAAGAGACCGGTTGGATGACCAGTCTGTACTACTTTCACCCCCTTTCCTTCCTGTTTGTACCAAGTCCGATGTACATACTAAATTCCCCCACCCCCACTTTATTTCTTGTTTGAACCAAGTACTCCCTACGTCCGGAATTACTTGTCATCAAAATGGATGTGTCTAGAACTAAAATACATCTAGATACATCCATTTCAATGACAAGTATTTTCGGACGAAGGGAGTACAAGATTCGACTCCATGAAGTAGCTTTACCTCTAACAATAGAAGAAAAAAATATGTGACGTTGGACCATCCGATCAAGAGGGGCTGAGAGGTAGAAAATGATGCACATGCAGCGACGTAGCGATCTGGGGAAGTAGAGCTAAGGCCGTTTCGAACGAAGATATACCTGAAGGTCGTCGGGATGTGGATAGGTGGGTAGCGGGAGGCCGGATCCGCCCACAGGCAACGACGAAGGGATCGGAGGACCTCCCGCGCCGGCGCTCGGCCAGAGATAACTGTGCGGCCAGCAGTGGGTCTCCTCCCTCGCTGTAGACGACGGCCTAAACGCTGCCCCTCCTCCCCTTCACTGGCGGAGGGGGATACGTCCGGATCTGTAACCAGCGGTGAGGATAGAAAGCCAGTGTTTTTTGAAGGGAGAAAGACAGTGTTACTACCCCTATCTTGTTTAGATCTGGAGAGGATGAGAGTGTGTGAATAGAGCAACCCTAGCAAGCAAGCGCGGAGGCTCCGGCCAATATATACGTAGTGGGGTAGTTTTCCTTTTTCACTCCATCAAAACAATCGTTTAAAATTGTGCACTACTACATGCCAGGTCACGGTTTTTTTAGTTGTTGATTTTTTTTTGAGATAGCTACCCGCTTGTTCCAAGTGGTGTTACGGTGTGCCAGGTCGCACTTTGTATCGTTCAAGTCTGGTACTACAAGTCCCTCCATTAAATGAACAACCACCCCCTCATAAAAATTGTGAACAAGCCCACGGCTAAGATTAGCGGAAACGTGGGTTGCCCCAACATGCATTATTATTTATATTTTCTACTCCCTCCGTTCCTAAATATAAGTCTTTTTTATAAGCCACACCTAAGACAAGAATTTTTTATTAGCAGTGAATCCCACATGTCATAGACACAAAAATTGTGGCAAGATTCCCTTAGGCAAGCCAAAGTGTGTCTAACAATTTGAGCAACTCAGGTTAGGCAAGTGTGGCATGTGTGGGAAAAATAATGTGGCAACATAAGACAAACATAGTCACAATCCAAACAGCCCCGTAATTTTTTGTGACATGCATGAAAATTTGGTTAGTTAAATTTATAGTCAAAATTTGGCAAGGTGCATCAAATCAACACATGCAAGTATCAAAAGGAAAGTCACGGCATGCATGCATGCGTTGTACTCCCTCCGTTTCCAAATATAAGTCTTTTTAGAGACTGCAACAAGTGACTACATACGAAGCAGAATATCTCTACTCCTACATAAGAAGTAGCCCATTTGAAATGTGTAAAAAGACTTATATCGAGTGCAGTGCTTTGATGTGTCGCGTCAACTCGTACAAGACCGAGAAATTTGATTACTACAACGCCCTCTCCCTTGCGGACTGAGCTCCGGTGCCTTAACTGCACCTGCCTTTGGCTGCATGACAGGAGGGCCAACCACCTGTTGGGCCCACCTGTCATAGACGCAAAGGCATGAGCAGTAAGTAGAAGATTTCGCTACACGGTATCCCTCCCGCACGAGGTGGACGGACATGCAGCAGTGGATTCGATACTGTAGAAGTAGGAGTAACATCATTGTTCGTCTTCTCGAAGAGGCGAAGAGCCAAGCGCAACCCGAACGTGGCAGTTGCGAACGCTCGCGTGGTGCGGTTCCTTGGAGTACTAGCCAGGCTCTTGCATGAGACAAAATTGCTATTGTTTAACAATTAAACTCCATTATCCATTGGTTGATACTCATTCTGCATAGGTCCACGCGCTTAGCACCGTTTCCTCCTGGGGTCACCAATGTTTATTTGCTAATTAATAGCATTGCATGCAATGAACTAGCCATTGCAAGTCATTAAAAGCATGCACACCTCTCATCTCTTATTGGTTGATATGTCAAGAAACAAGAAACAAGGTAGAAGTTAATGCACCGCGCCTAAGTGTTTTGGGACTATTTGGTTTTCGTAAGATGACTTACACACCTAGACGAAGCGAGTAGTATAGCCCTGTAAACCAGAAAGGAGTATTTTCCTTTCTAGAGATTTCAACAAGTGACTAGACTACACCGTGTGCAGTACTCCCTCCCTTCCGGTTTATAGGGCTCAAATCTCAAATCTCATGAACCAAGGCATTTTGCGATTGGAGGAATGTATCTCGTACTTCACAAAACTACCCTAATTAAACTCATGCATTAATTACATAGTTCTCTCGTTTTCCTCTCCGCCTTGGTCGCGGTGCACAATATTGAGCACTCCTATATGACTAGCCGCTCTATCTACATGCGGGACATTTCAAAGCATTCGGGCCCGCGTGCCATCCACCAAATCACAGCGAGGTGCTACAATCGAGACTCACCTGTCACCCCTGTGTGGCTGTCATGACCCGTCATATCACAAAAGCCACACCTTTACCAGCAGCGGTAAGGTGGCCTCCAAGTTGGACTGGACGAAGCAACCATCATTTCACTGGAACGCTCGTTCAAGCCCTTTCTTCCCTTTCTTGAAGAAAACCTCACTCCAGGCTACTCACTTCTGCCATTTTTCTTCTGTACCGACGAAGGAAAGGTGGGTGAATCAGTTATGCTGCTATATTTTCATTCCAAGAATCTTCTTTTTGCGAAGCACCGACTGATTCTCACATCCTATTCTTTTCCCGTTTTCATTGCAATTATGGTTTCCTTTCGATTGCTTTTTGTTTGTCAGTTCATTGATGGATCCTACAGCACTAGGCAAAGAGTTGCCGGCGGACAACTCACTGGAGACAACGATCTCCAGGAAGCGAGCACCGACCAACGAGTTGACCATGTTGGCGGGCCAACCCATGGAGACGAAGAACTCCAAGAAACAAGCACTGGCCAAAGAGTTGAGGACGTTGGCGGACGAACTCCTCAAAGAAAGTTGGAAGAACAGCAAGGGCCCCACCGTGCCTACCCCAGGAACTCTGATTGCCACCTATGTGAGGCTCAAGACCGAGTTTGAGGAGATAGTCGCTGTTGAGAAGCAGTATTCCCCTGGCAAGGTGATGGCCCCCATCGAGGACGAGGAGATGGCCCCCGGAGGGATGAGATCCCCCGGTGAGCTGCACAAGGTAAAAAATAATGGCTTATTACCATAGTTGTGGTTTTTGATTATTTGCAATGTGCTTGCTAATATGTTAGGGTTGTGCAGGTGCTGGTGGACGTCCTTGATGATTCCGATGTCATGGCCCGTCCTGTTGGCATCGCCCCGGAGATCGATTCCGATGCCGCTGTCCATCCTGTGGACATCGCCCCAGAGATCGATTCCGATGTCGCGGTCAGTCCTGTGGACATCGCCCCAGAAATCGATTCCCATGCCGCTGTCCGTGCTGTGGTCATTGCCCGAGAGATCGATGACAAGAAATAGTTGGTCGCGCTAATCCTTCAGGGTAGTTTGCATTGCCCTGTGTTTAATTACCAGAACGATGCGTGTTATCAAACCATCTTAGGGCTAGTGCACTGTCTTGTGTGGGCGGATCTTGCTACTTTTGTTTGATAGTGAATCATGCGAACCCTCTCCGAGTTATGGAAACAGATGTATCCTCACCAGCTTTTGATGTAATATATGGCATGCTTAGATGTAAGTTTGAACTGTTTATCATATCAGCAGGGCTTGTTTGATGATTCTTGGTGTTAGTAGGCTAGCTACTGTGCGAGCTATAGTACTTGCAAAACACTCATCGAAGAGAAACGTTGGGGCTGATGAGCTCGTGGTATGCTTATACTTATCCCTCGTCGATCGACCAATAGCCCTAGCTCCTAAAATTGTAGGCTTAGCGATCGATCAGACAATAGTCGACATACATTCAGGCCTCATTTGGTTCATAGGGTAGGAAAATCGTAGCAAAAGTACAGAGAACGTGCAACACAAAATCATAGCAGTGCAGAGACGTACTCCCTCCGTTCCAAAATAGATGACCTAGGCGGGCTAGTTTGGCCTAGTGGGTTTCAGTGATATGACGTGGTACAGTGTCGTCCAGTCTTCGCGTGTGGTAGCAGTATTGCGGGTACAGTAAGTTTTCTTGAAGAAGCAGAATTCAACGAAGTCATGATGGTTCCTTCGTCCGAACAACTTACAGTGGGAAAGGTTGGGCCTGCGATACGACCGGGGTAGTCCAGGATAATTTTGTGCATGGCAGGTGGACCAGGATGGTCGACGTCCCACATGTCGGTGAATGAAAGTATTCTTTCCGATATAGAGGACGAGCAACGAGTATTCATTGTTTATTTTTGATGAAAGCTATTGTCTCCACTGTTACGACGGAGGAGTGTGAAACACGGCAGCCCAGTGAACTTGGCATGTGCACCACTCCCTCCTTCCTCATGTAATGCCCAGGTTACAGCTTTTTCTCACTTTCTCTCTATCTATTTCCTCTCAAATGTTTTTTACCTTTCTTTTTTTAAGACACAATTGTTTTCTATGCCTTTTTTAGACTTATTTTTTTATACCTAGGAGCACGTGTAGAGACGGGCTCTTGCAGAGCCCACTCCTTGACTTTGTCAATGCCTCTCTCTCCTCCACATAAGGAGTACTACTTGCTATGCATGCATGCGGCGGGCAGCTGGTGTCTTGAGGGGCCAGGGCGGTGAGAGCAGGCTCCGGAAGCGGTCCGGACTCCAGCATGGCCCACCTCACATTATCACCATATATTTCTTAGACTCCGTGCGCGGCGGGTGGGCGATCTCTTCTCCCTCCCCCGTTTCTCTCTTCTCAGCCGACGCCCGCCGAGCGATTAGATTTCGGCTATCGACGGTTTATACAATTACGGTCCCACATGTCAGTGAAATTGCAAGACAACGCGTGTCCCCTCTGGTGAGCGGCGTGCGAGCTAGACCGTCGGGGTTGCGACGCGTACGAGTTGTAAGTGTGGCACCTTTTCCTTTAGAACTTGCGAAGCGTAACATTTTCGCGTGATCGATTGATAGAAATCCAGAACAAAATGACGAGGGCGGTGCTTTCCTGCTCATTAGGCGGGCTAGTTCGAGTGATATGACGTGCTACAGTGCCGTCCACTTGCTCCATTTTTATGTAAGCAAGAGTTTACACTCTTACGCGGGAGGAGTGCGAAACACCGCGGATCTGATTTTGATCGAGGGATAACTGTTCCCTGCCAAATAATGGAGGATTGTTAGCGATTATAGAATGATAGTTAGGGCATTTCCAGCGCTGGCCCACAAATTTACACCGGCATCTGTCCGAGGACACTGATGGATGCCATCCGATGCTGCCCGCATACCTTTCGACAACTATATGAACTAACCGGACGAAATTCGTGCAAACAAAGCAAATTTCAAATTAACCGGATGAAATTCATTACATTTCGAAAACTTTTCCTACAAACTGGACGAAATTCATTACATATTTCGCACAAACCGTACTAAAACCTACTGTAAACCTAATCTAAACGATCGCCGGCGCCTGACCACCATGTCCGGCCATGAACCCGAGAAAGCCGGCCATTGCCATTGCCTCCTCCTTGTCCGCCTCGATAACCTCCTCCTCCGGAGCACAAGGTTCTGAAGATTTCCGCCTCCACATCGCCGTCAAGTGGCTAATCGGCCGCCGTTGTTTACCCCACCAAGCTTGGCGTCGACTGAGTGGAGTAGCAGTGGCCTTCCCGGGACCAGAGCGGCGGCGACCTACCGTGTACTACTCTTCCTCGCTGCCGGCTGCGCCCGCGCACGCGCGCCGGCTTCGTGGTCGTGGCGGCGGAGGGCGGCCGGGGGGGGGGGGGTGCCGGCGATCTCCTTCGTTTGCTCCTGCGACAGTACGTCAAAGAGAGCTTTGGAGCGCGCTCGGAGCGGAGCCGCCGATGTCCCTCGTCTGCTCCTGCGACAGTACGTCCAAGAGAGCTTCGGAGCGCCAGGAGGCCATGGTTGAAGTGGTGCCGGCAGAAGGAAGGGACCGGAGGAGAATAAGTGTGGGTCTTTGGCTATGGCTGGGAGCTGGGGCTCAAGTTAATATAGCGGGCGAATGGCAATGAGCCGCGGCAGACGGATGGACAACTGGCGCCGGAGTAGGTTCGTTGGGCGTGAATGCGTACGCTGCTTCAGTGACTTAACTGCAGATGCGTTTGGGTTACTGACATGTGGGCCCAACGGGCATCTGGCCCGCATGTCAGTGACACACCAATTGCACCTGCAGTTAAGTCCGGTGAATGCGGCATTGACATTCTGGAGAGACGGTGACCGTTTCAGGTGGGAAGCGCGCTCTAGCGATGGAAGGGGTTTCGGTGTGCAGTGGCACTAAGATCGGTCGCTCACGATAGTACATACTCCGTACCATACTACCATAGTACCCTCTCTAGCTTAGGCTGTTTTATAGATTGTCGTTGTGATGGACGATATACATGAGCAAGGCGGTCCGAGTATGACCGTTGGTGTTGAGCCAGGTGAATACATGCTCGGCGTTCGCGTAGGCCTCCATCAAACGTCTAAACAGTAATGTCAGGCACCGCCGGGGCGCGCAGGTGATGGGCTCGCCGTTTGCGTTGCGCCATGAGCAGGACTTTGATTTAGAGGGCGACGTGCATGCATTAGCATGCTTCGACAGCGTGAGCGTGAGTGTCTGACGCGAAGTATTTCATTTTCATTTGGCTGACGAGGGTGCGTTGCAGCGACGAGTCCATGGTTTGATTCCCCACATACGCATAATTTTGGTTTTTACAGTATTTCTTTCTCCATTGATAGGTAGGCCCGCGTAGATAGATAAAGAACACGAGCTGATGAGGCGCATGCGGACTGTTTGACTGGTCAACCAGACAAATACGGAGCTATACGCTGAGCCAGTGACCGTATAATCACCATATCTCGTATACAATGATCAAAGTGAGCTATCAAGACAAGTTCGATGACCGCCAATGCATTTTACTTGGTAATAAATGACCAGGATTGAAGGGGAATCCAAATTTGCTTCGTCTTCTGTCCTTGAGCTCTTGACAAACCAATGCACTATAAGGTTGTCCGGCCACTCCACCCCAGAGCTCTCACCAGGCGTCGTTCATGCCACCGCGCCGCACACTAACCGGTAAGGCAGTGATGGCATCCCGCCGCGCCGAGTTCCTCGCCGCCCACGACCGCACACAAAATGGTAGGGAAGCGATGGCATCCCGCCGTGCCGAGTTCATCGCCGCTCGCGACCTCACAACTATGTGGGAGGAATTTGAAGATGCCAAGGCCGAATGGGTGGTAGAGCAAGAGGCGGCCAAAGCCGCACAGAGGGAGCGGAAAAGTCAGAAAGCACTCAAGAAAAGAGAGGCCTGCCGCAAGAAAGAAAAGGATGCACGCGCTGCTGCGGAGAGGTCAGCGGAGATCCAAGCACGGTGGGGTGTCGCCGACAAAGCCGGGAAGGAGAACGACGGCGTCTGGCCAGCATGTGAGAAGTAGTAGTACTAGTAGTTAGTGTGTGTGTCTGTGTCTGAGTACGAGCATGTAGCAATACTACTAGTTACTACTATAGTTTTTAGAGCAAATTACCAGTACATTAGCCTAGACTAAATGGAAAAATTCCTATCCTAAGCATCAAATGGCATCTCTTTCTCTATAGGAATTGAGATGCATGTCATCTCACTTCCTATGATTTTCATATTCCTATCCTATGAACGAAAGGAGGCCTCTGTTGGAGTAACTACTGTAGCTAGCAGTACTGCTGGTACAGTAGTTTTCTTCAAGAAGCGGAATTCAACGAAGTCATGATGGTTCCTTCGTCCGAGCAACTTCAAAGTGGGAAGTGGGCCTGTGATTTGACGGCTCATTAGTCATTGTTACTGTGGCGTGACGACCTGGGCGACTCTCCCTTGGAGTTCTGCGTGCATGGCAAGTGGACTAGGATGGTCGACGTCCCACATGTTGGCGAACAGAAGTATTCTTTCCGATATCGAGGAGCAAGGAAACCGCGTGGTATAGTATCACTGCTGATTGGTTCGCAAAAAAATAGTATCACTGCCGATTTATAATTATTTTTTATTTCTGATGAATGCTAGCGTTTCAACTCTTATGACGAAGGGTGCCAAACATGGCACGTGCTGGATGTCCCACACGTCAGTGAAAGGAGTGGGACATGAACAGCGTGGTAGAGCCCAGCGTAAAAAAACAGCGTGGTAGAGCGTCTCCACTTCTTCCACTTCTGGGTCGGAGACCACACGTAGTAGTACTTAGTGGTATGAACGATACAAAGTGCGACCTGGAGAGAAAGACACGTCTAGTTGGAAGGTCTCGGGGCATACACGTAAACAAATATAAAAGTTAATATGTGCCTCCAACTAATATAGTAGTAGTAGAGTACTTAGGCACGTATTCCATAACATCACCGTGCATTGCACGTACAACATTTAGTGGTAGTACGTAGTAAGAGACAAATGCCGCCCAAGAGTTCCCTTCTCGACCTACTTTTGGGTGTTTGGTAGAGTGTATGGAGGGTGCATGAGTCCACACTAGTTTAGCACAAATACACTAGAAGCATGCATGAAGAGAGCATGCATGAAGAGGGGTGTTGAGTTGAGCATGCATGAAGAGGGAACAACTATGATGAGACGAGAACGCAACCAAACACACCCTATATGCCATGCATGTTCATACCATTTGTGCCTTTCTACTTCACTTACTGCGCTACATTACTCAGGTTCGTACGTCCACTCCTGGGTACATGTCCGTCTCGTAGTTCCAGTCCCACGTGTTCTTCATATAGATGGAACGATCCTTGCATAACACGTGCACCTTGATGCTAGATGTCTTGCATGTTGGCAAAAGGATGAACAAAGCTCACGTAAAAAAATAGAGTGGAAGAACATAGATTCCGGACGACCGAGAAGGAGCAAGGAACCTCGTGGTGGAGCGTCTGCACTCATAATATTTAATATTATTCAGCGATATAAAATTAACCAATCATCTCCACAGTGGAGCGGAAGAGTACGAAACACGGCAGCCCAGTGTAGTTACATCATACTAGTACATGGCTAACCCACGCTATCACCATATTTCTTGGCTTCCGTGCGACACCTATCTCTAGTAATCCAGCAGCCTGTATCGCTTCTCCCTCCTCGTCTCTATCAAAGCGGCGGGCTGGCGTTTCTGCCGTCTATTGAGGTCGGTTAACTATCACATGTTAGCGACATGCCAAGAGCATTCTAAAAAAATTCCTTTCACGTTCCGTTTTCAAAAACAAAAAAATCCTTTCACGTACGAATTTGCCTGTATGCTTTGAGCAACTTGCATGTCCTATACTGCTCCTGTTTGATACTCTAACTTAGCTAGAGGTTAGATTAACTCAAGACTAACCCTGAACTAACTGTAGCCAAAGAGGTGTTTGGGTGACAGGGTTAGATTGACAATAAATGCACTTCATGGAGAGAGAAAAGTGATTTTTCAGTGGTCCCAATGAGAACTATCTCTAGTTAGCACCTCTTGGGTGGGATAGTTTTTTTTGGTGGGTTCGGTGCAACTTGCTCCAATTTAAACCCTCATGCTTGGATACTTTAGGGCTATTTGAGCCCCAACTAGCTCAAACTAACTCTAACCCATGGATCCAAACAGGGCCTATGGCCAGTCTCAACGCGGAGCAGTCGCGTGCACCGGGAAGCGGCGCTCTCTCGGCCGTCGCGCCACTTCAAAGCCGGCGCCAGTGAGAGGTCGCCTCCGCTCTGGCCGGGCATTAATGCGGCACTGACGCTCCAGGGCGACGCTGACCGTTTCACACGGGAAGCGCGCGCTGGCAAGGGAGTATAAGTTTTGAACCGTTTCAGGTGTAGTACTGGTAGTTTGCAAAACTACTCAATTATTGCACTCAGTTTCCTAAGAAATTGTGGTAAAAAACGTTACTCCACAGCTCGCTTCCCTTCTCCTTCCTCTTCCACCGCCCGCGCACGTCCGCGGGAAGCGACCGGTCAACCCTGATATAGGAGTGCTAGCACAAAAAGATGCATGCATGACCACTAAAATTTCCATATTAAAGCGCCGCTCTCGCGGGAGTATGGCGTATGTTGTTACCTTCGGCCGGCCCATGGCTACCAGGCGACGGCGACCAGACAAGAGGCGGCGGGAGGGGAATGAATGCGGCTACTGTTTGGGTTCGCCTTCCGGCTTAAATAAGTGCGCAGCATCACGTGTACCCGTGGGTGCACAAATTGTAACATACGTGTCTGCTTAAGTGGGCGTCACGTAACTGGTGTGTGTGTGAGAGAGATTCTGAGAGACAGAGTGCGTGTGTGCGACTCTACTCTTCGGACATGTACTCAACCTTTTGCATCGGGATATAAGTATAATGGTATTTACTTTAGCTAGTGATTTACGTGGCCATGCTAACGTGGTTGTGTCAAAAAATGTCACTTCCTGCTCGTGATTTGCGTTATATAATTACAAGCAAGATTCTCGTGCATTGCACGGAACATCAATATGCATTTTTTTTACAGAACACCTGTTGTGATTGACCCATGCAGGAGTAATCCCATGTGTAAAAACTAATGATATATCGAGAATTTTATCGGAAAACTGGTATCTCGAGAATGTCATCGAAAAAATGAAAGATGAGAGATAAGGCGAGGAGGAGTGGAGCGTGGTGGTGACTGGTGGTCGGAATGGGCGGAGGCATGGGGATGGACGGCGCCGGCAGGCAGCAGCGGCCACCATGCATGCTAGATTGTTCTAGAGACTTATTACTTTTTTAATTGCTGAGCAATGAGGTTGCGGGAGATAATGATGTGGAGAGAGGTGCAGCTATCTTTTGTAAAATTATCATAGTTTGCTTTCTATCCTCAGATATAGATCATACGGTCTGTATTACAAGATGGCAGGCACACCATCACCGCCAACTCGTTTTTTATAAGGGTATAGATGATAAGTTTGCTGACTACTAAAGTAAAGTGGAATTTGTCCATGTTATGCAAGTAAATAAAGGTGATTGTTTATCATACGGGTAAGGTTGGATGAAGGGTGGTAGGAACAAATGCTCCGCCTAGAGCATGTGTGTGTGAGATGGAGTCTTAGTGTGTGTGTGGGGTGTGTGTGTGTGTGTGTGAGACAGAGAGAGAGAGGAGAGAGAGAGATGGAGTCTTAGTTTGTGTGTGTGTGTGTGAGAGAGAGAGAGATGGAGTCTTAGTGTGTGTGTGTGGGGGGGGGTGCGTGCGTGCGTGCGTGTGTGTGTGTGTTTGTGTGTGTGTGTGAGAGAGAGATGGAGTCTTAGTGTGCGTGTGTGGGGGGTGCGTGCGTGCGTGTGTGTGTGTGCGCGCGCGCGCGTGTGTGTGTGTTGCGGGGTCCTCTGTGGAGGATGTAATTTAAGTGTGCATGGCTTCATCATAGAGAGGTGATGTGTATGGCAGAGGCCACCAACGATGGGGTGCGAGAGAGAAAATGCCCGTAGAGAGGGAAGAGAAGGTATGTGCGCGTGAGAGGAGTCGACATCGAGAGAACGTGTTTGTTCGAGAGACACCGAGGAAGACTACTATATATCGATGGTGCATGTAGGCGGGAATTAAACAAAGGGATGGTCTTATTGGTTTCGGGGATATAGGGGAAGAGTGAGAGGCGGGGGGGGGGGGGGGGGTAGCTAGAAGGAGATTGTTAAGTGTGAGTGTGTGTTTTACCCATCCAGGAGGAAGTTATGTGCACAAAAGAGGAGAACGATTCGATGTGGCGTTAGGATTGAGGGTAATTAAACGTATGGAGACATACAGACCTTGAACGTGCATGTATGAGAGGTATACATGTATACGTGGGATGTGTGTGTGTGCGCGCGCGCATGATCGAGATAAAAGAAAGAAGACATAAGTCATAAGACCAACGACATGGGAGAGACGAATCGGTATGACAATATGCATGCATGTGAGAATGCAGGGAAGAAGGCCCGACAATTGAGCATGTGTTTTTGTCTTTAAGAGATAGTGGCGTGGGCTGGAGCATGCATCTATGGTGAGCAGAGGGAGTGAGGCGCAACGATTGTGCAAAAGAGACCAACCTATAAATGCATATGTATGGAGAGACATATATAGTGTGGGTGATAGGAAGCAAGACTGCATGCGAGAAAGAAATGTTGACGGAGAAACTACAGATAGATATAGAGATGAAGATGCTAGCTAGAGGGACATCCGCTAGTTTGGGTGTTGGAGATGACCGTCGGGTGGTTCAAAGGGTGAAGTTATATATGTGTGTAAGAGGGCACTTGACTGCATGTAGAGAGAAACATATGTAGTGTGCGTGATAGGAATCAAGAGTGAGGGCGAGAAAGAAGGTTGATGGAGAAACAGATAAATAGAAAGATAAAGATGCTAGCTAGTGTGCATTCGAGATAGGAGTCGAGTGGATCAGAAGGCTGGGTTATGTGTGTGGGTGTGAAAGAGATAGAGAGAGGGTGCATGTGAGTCACATACAAACAGGTATCAGAGAGAAATGAGATCCAGAGAGACGGAGTTTTGTGTCTGCGAGAGAGAAAGATATTTCACAACGAGAGTGATAGCTAGAGAGACATACGAGGGAACGCAAGATAACTCTAGGGAGAGAGGGTGTCTGTGAGCGACATACAAGAGAATAATGGAGAAATATGAGACCCTAGGAGACAGAGTTTGTGTTTGTGTGTGAGAAAGAGATATTGAAGAGGAAGAGTCGTAGGTTCTCATATCTAAGGAGCGAAAGACATCTCTGTATGAGGGGTGTGCGAGTGGCACACGTGGGAATAGTAGAGAGAAATGAGACTCCGGGAGACAAAGTTTTGTGTTTGTGTGAGAGAAAGAGATTCCACATGGAGAATCATAGTTAGAGACACATAGCAGGGAGCGAGATATACTTAGAGAGAGATAGAGTGATGAAGGTCGAGGGAGAGAGTACCGCCAGTGTGTTACGAAGATAAAAGATCATTGTCGACATACAGGTAGCACGAGAGATACCTGAGAGACGATGAACGCGTATAGGTCCAGAGAGATAGTCCTATATAAGCATGAGTGATAGCTATTTGAGACGAATATCTGGATTAAAGGGGATTCAAATATTTAAACTGGAGATCACGACATCGATAATATCATAACGCAAATTGGTGTATCAAACATGCATATTCATTTGAATTTGGGCACACGTGTAATGTTATATAGTTTATCAATATTGGTGATCCATAGATTCTTCAATTACAAACAATGCATGGTTTATATGCAATTAATGTCTAAACGGGATTACACTATATGTTGCGTGTGTGAAACACATTATACATGTTTGAGAAGTAAAAAAAACCGCATGAAACACACATTAATTGGAGACAGTTAGCGAGGAATGCATACATTGGATTTCAACATAAAGTGGTTTCAAATATTTGAAAATCCAAATTGATGGATACAACCTTATGAATCTGAGATCATGCCATTTGTAAACCATATTTATGTATAAATGGTGTTGTGCTTTTGAAAGTATATATAAAAAAATGATGTATATAGAATGTAATTCTAATTGAAAATGGATCCCGCCCAAAAAAAAATACAAACGGGATTCGAATTGAGTTGGCACGGTAAACGTGCACTCTGCAAAATTTGAGCGAAGCGGGGAAAGTCGCAGTAACCGCCCGAAACCAAAATCTGCGAGATGGAAATCACTACTGCCTATCCCTGCCACGCAAAGCCTATCTGCTGGATTTCTATAGGTTTCGATAGGGGTAAGTTTGTAATTTCACCCAAACGTGACGTAACCGCCTCTCACCCGGATTCATACACGGTGGGTGCCAAAACACAGTGTGTCCTCGGCCGAAATCGACTCCCTCCCCGATTCATATTCATACATGGTGGGCGCCAAAAACAAACTCTCGTCGGCAAATATTCGATGTATGCAAGATTACCGTCCTATCCCCAACCGACTAATGTTGCTGTGATGTAGTAGAAATTTGAAATGGGGGCTAAGTTTGTAAATTTCCTCGCATTTGAGACAAGCGCGCCCTAAATACATGGTTCCCCACTTCCTCTCTACCTCGCTTTTCCCCATTCATACTCCGTGGGCGCCAAAACACCCTCTCCACCCCACCCTCCTCCGTCCGCCACCGTCCACCACCCCATCCACCACCATCCTCCTCCACCATGTCAGAGCTGATACCCCGACGCCGCCGTCCATTACAAGAGATCGACCTCTCTCATCCATGGCTTCAGACCGGGATCCTTGCATCCCGTCCTCTCGCTTCATCCCCGCCGTCGTCAACCTTGCCGGCGCTGCTCCTACGACCGTCTCGTCCACCGCGCCCCGCCGCCACCGTCTACCCTCGTAGATCTGCTTCCACGCCGCCGAAATCCATCGTACCGCAGCACCGTCAAATTCTCAGCAGATGCGTACACGGCGCCGCACCAGAGGCGGTACTCTTTCGTATCTGCTCAACTTATTTATCGCAGCAAGAAAATAGATCGCCACTGCTTTACTCTGATTTCTTGTCTTGGTTGCGAAGTTGCCTTTGTCCGGTTTGCACCTTCAGATCCGCCATGGCACGCTCAACACTATACTCCCAGTGCTTATGGTTTCCCCCTTTTATATTCCACACTAGTTAAATCACAGTAGACTAAATTTCAAAATTGGGTCAGTCGATTTTTCAGAGCTCGCTGGAGTTCGCCTGTGCGATCGAAGGGGCTCGGGTGGTTGTGGGGCCTCGCCGAACAAAGAAAACTCGACGCGGGTGGGGGTTGGGGCGGGGGTGGGGGTGGCGGAGGAACACAGGCGGTGGGGGCCGGTGGTCCGGCCGGCGGCCCGTGCGGTGTTCTGTATGGGAAGAATCAGAGACGAGGAAGAAGAAGGGTTAGGAGACGTAGGATCTTCGTCCAACCGCCTGGAATGGTCGAGAGACAGCTGGGGGTTGCATTCTTAATGCGCTCTGGTTCATCATGTGTGGGCACTGCGCAACCAACATTTTATTATCCAAAATCTGCTTGCTCTTCTTTACCATGTCCCTCTTCCGTTCTTCTTTAATATGTACTCTCTCCGTTCCTAAATACAAGTCTTTGTATAGATTCCACCATGGACTACATATGGAGCAAAATGAGTGAATCTACACTCTAAAATGTATCTGGATACATCTGTATGTGATCCATAGTGGAAATCTCTACCAAGACTTATATTTTGGAACAGAGGGAGTATGATAGTAGTACAGTATGTTCCTTGTACTGAAGATGAGCAGGGACATTTGCAGTGTAGAGGTCTATACGGTCGGTTGTGATGGACACTTTGATCCTCTTTGATTCGTAGGATCTTGTAAACATAGGAATAGGATTTGTAGTGGCCTGCCCACTTGAATCCTAAGAATAGCAAGGAAATGCGGGGAGCTGTGTCGCCTTTGAGAGTTACACTGATATTAACAGTACCGCACCTTCACTTGAAGAGAGTTGATATCCGAAGCCTTTCTAGCCGTACCGGCAATACTAGCACATATATTCCAGCAAGTTCCACTTTGCTGATTTTACTCTGATGCTTAAGGTTTTCCCGTTATATCTACACTATGATCTATGTAGCTGCTTTGTGTCGCACTAGCAGCAGTCCACTCTTGAAGCTAAACACTGCAATGACTTACAAAATTGGCACCAAGGCATTGAGTGCCATTCTGGATGCAATGAAACTCATACGCTCCCCACCTGTTGATTCTTGTTCAGAATATGATCCTAATGACTATTCTAACCTCGAGGAGTCAAAGGCAGATGGCATGTCCTGTTCACCCATCAAGGTGCCTGTTCTAATTTGGCAATGTTTTATTGATTGCGGGTATCTTGCATATGTTGTCTTGCATTTCTTCTACTTTGTTGCACCGCCATCTGCTTAGTTTACTCATCATATATGTCGAGATGCCATGCCCATCCATTATCAATACATATTCCATCTATCATCATACCATGTTTTTCCACTCAAATGTTGTTCTTGTGCATCAGACATCAAAAAGGAAGAGGGTGATTGCCGAACCTGAAGGAGCACCAGCAAAGTCCTTGAAAAACGTGGTGGTGCCGGAGAACTCAGACAGCACCCCACTTATATTGGTTGTACAACCAGTGACACAAAACGTAGGACCGACTCCAGCAGACTGTACCCATACTTCACTGGCCACACCACTAGTCCCACCACACAGGACCTGCACTCCAGAAAAAGGTATACCGATTTCATTTGCCATAGCACCAGCTGTACCACAGAAAAATCCCACTCCAGCAAAAAGTACAGCAAGTCCATTGGCCGAAGACCTATCCCAACTGCAGAGACGGCCAATTCCTGCAGATTGGAACCCCATTCCATTTATTCCCAGTTTAAAAGACAATGCTTTGAATGTTGTTAGGGACTACATGCATATATTCCCATCATGGGAAGATTATTGTGAAGACAAACACCATTTTCACATCTTCCTGTCGAACTTACGTGTAAGTGCTATTATTCATGGTTATTATTTTCCTGTTTTCTGCTGATTGAACACAACAATGATTTACATTACATTGTTGTAACTAGGCGAGGGTCAATCTGGATAGTCATGACGAGCAAAGCTTGCTTGTGCTTTTCAAGGAAGCATTGGAGCAGTATTGGTGTTACCTAAGGAAATCACACTTTGATGGCAAGTCTATAAACGAATTTCCAGTGAAGTCTCCTGTGCTAAATTTAGAAGACATTGAATGGAAAAACCTTGTTATGCACTGGTCTCGTTCCCAGGATGAGGTACTGTCTATGAAATCACATGACAATTTGAACTTCTACTTTTCCGCATGTGCCTTACGGATCTTTTTTGCAGGAAATCTGCTCAAAGAAGAATTCCGGTTTGACAAACGACAGGATATCGCAAATATGCTGCCCGCTGCTTTGCTCTTGTTAGTACCTGTTGTCCTGTATCACTGTACTTGCATACATACATGGTTCATTATGTGACAGCAGTATGCATGATAGCTTGCTTATCAATTGTTCGCTCCAAATTATCTGATCTGTATGAATGGTTACATTAGTGTAGAATATATCCAATGCCAATGTTTTTTTAGCTCTGCATTGTTCTTGTAAGTACATGCTGTCCTTTATCAGTGTACTTATAATGACAGGTAGTTGTTCATGTACCATCACTCTGCAGCTTATTTTCCTTTGCCCTCCATTTTCTACACATCAGATCTATATTTACTCTTACCATAAGGTTGGTACTGAAGAAGTTTAGCTGTGCATTGCTCTTGGCTGTACCTTTTGCCTGTATCGCTGCACTTACATTTATAGCTACTTGGTTATGTAGCATCACTCTTCATCTTATCTTAAATATTCTCCATTTTTTCGTATATTATCACATCTATATTTACTCTTAACAAAATGTAGAATAAAGGCAATGCTTTTGAAGAAGACTCTGTGGTAAACTTCTTGAATTGCCCCCCCCCCCATCAGCATGGACAAGGCCTTTATAGAGCCTGTCTTCACCAATAATGTAAGTTTGTCCATCTCAAGCCTTCAAATTTTGTTGTATATATTTGGTTAGGCATGACTGCAACAGCTGTTTATTTTTGGTGTTTGCATCAAATTGCTTGTTTAAAGTTTATGATGTAGTTCATAAACAAAAGTTTGTCCTTTCTCAATTTAAGTTTTCAGTTGTACAACCAAGTTCCTTCTTCATACCATGTAAATTAAACTATACAGAGCAAGTGATCTTCTTTTGCACTGCATGTATGCTTCTGTTCTTCATCCGTAATCCAGTGGTGTGGTGAACCTACCCACTACAGCACAATGTCATATTCTGCAATGTCTTAACTATGAACAATGTCATATCATTCTACTATTATTTAAACCGTCTCTTTATTTGCCAATCTGAAATGGTATAAATTGACAGCACACTAACCATTGATACTTATGAGTTCTTGATCTATAATCCAGTGGTGTCCTAAAGCTGCCAACTCCTTCACAATGTCATTTCTTGCCATGTCTTGACCTGAACAATACCATATTGTGTTAATGCAATTTTAAACTGTGTCACTTTATTCGTCAGTAAGAAATGTGATGAATTGTCAGCACTGATACTTTTATGTGCAAAACCTGTCAGCTGTCTGCTTGTTTATCTTTTAGAGCGAGGAAGATATAAGTGTTGAACAAGCGCATTCTCATCATCTTGCTCAGCTGCTTCCGCTGCAGCTCCCCATCAGGGCTAACCTTTCTTGAACTCTATTGAAGTGCTGTCAGTTTTGTATATTATTTTGTCGGCGTGTTTATTTGCATTGGTGGCGATCTTTGATGCCCAGTGTATGTAATCTGCTGTCTGCTTGTGCTTTATTATCATAGTGGCGAACTTTGATGCCCAGTGGATGTAATATGCCGTAATTTCTTTGTTGTATAGTCTAGGTTTTTTCTTATTCACGATGCTGCAGTTATTTTACTGTATATATTCCTGTCTTCGCAGTAAACCGGCCAAACCGTAAAATTACGGTACTTAATCGGGCCATCATGCAATCACAATGTAGGTTGGGCCTGAAACGTGCCGAACAGCTCACGGGCCGGCAGCAGCCCGAAATGAACCTCGGCCCATGATTATGCGAATCAAATCACGGGCTTTTAATAGGCCAAAATTGTCTTGGTCCTTGTTTGGCCCAATCAGATATCGGCTGCGAGCAGGCCGGATGCAAACCGGGCCGTAGTTAGGCCCAACTATATGACGGGCTTTTAACAGGCCGAAATTAATATAGAGCCGAAATGTTAAACGGGCCTTTAACATGCCAAAACTAATATCAGGCCGAATTACTAAGTGGGCCTTTAGCAAGTGGGCCCAAAAGCATAGTGTCCAGTTGACGGGCCGAATCTGATATGGGCCATAATTGAGCCCAAAGCCTCTTAAAGGGCCGGACCTGATCTGGGCCGTAATTTGGCCCAGAACGTGGTAGGCTTTGGGCCACTATTAACTGGCCGGATCTCATATGGGCCACTATTAGGCCCGGAGCATGGCAGGCCATTAATGGACCGGATCAAATATGGGCCGGCATTTGGCCCAAAACATGGCAGCCAGTTAATGGGCCGGCCTACTAGGGTCCTCAAAATCTTGTGGGCCTACAGCTGGGCCGGCCCATTAATGTCGGCGAAATCTCGTGGGCCTTTAGCTGGGCCGGCCCATTATGATCCGCAAGAATCTTGTGGGCCTTTACCTGGGCCGGCCCATTGTGGCACACAAAAATCTTGTGGGCCTTTACCTGGGCCGGCCCATTATGGCCCGCAAAATCTTGTGGGCCTTTAGCTGGGCCAGCCCATTATGGTCCGCAAAATCTCGTGGGCCTTTAGCTGGGCCATCCCATTATGGTCCGCAAAATCTTGTGGGCCTTCAGTTGGGCCGGCCCATTTAAACTTGATGGGTCGGTCCACGTGTCAACAAATCATAGGCGCGTCTCGCCCATTGGATGAGTGACACTTGTGCCAACGCGGACCTGACACGTGTCTCCTCCAGTCAATGATGATTTTACACGTGGAAAATCCCCATTGGTCGGGGCTGTTAATCGGTTATCGGATCCAAAACCCGACCCGATAGCTGAACGGCGTTCCATTACGGTGGATGCCACATGTCGGTCACCCTTGACGAAAGCACTTCTGTGACGCGCGATTTATCGTCATGGAAGTGGACACTTCCGTGATGATAATTTTGGTAATGTCATGGAACACTTCTACGACAGCACATGTGTGACTATCTTGATTCTGTCATAAATTTGTCATGGATGTACATGCATGACAAAAAACGCGACCTACTGTGACAAACACGTATCATCACGGAAGTGTATTTTTTTTGTAGTGTCATTAGTCACATTGCTTGCAAGGCTTATAGTGATGTGCATTACCGAGAGGGTCCAGAGATACCTCTCTGACAATCGGAGTGACAAATCCTAATCTCGATCTATGCCAACTCAACAAGTACCATCGGAGACACCTGTAGAGCACCTTTATAATCACCAAGTTACATTGTGACGTTTGGTAGCACACAAAGTGTTCCTCTGGTATTCGGGAGTTGCATAATCTCATAGTCACAGGAACATGTATAAGTCATGAAGAAAGCAAAATCAATATACTAAACAATCAAATGCTAAGCTAACGGAATGGGTCAAGTCAATCACAAATGCCAAGGTATATCAAAGCCAATTTTAATTAACAATGATTTAGCATTTAGTAGTGAGCACAAAGCAACATATATCAAGCAATGACGAAGTCTAACTCTCTTCCTATGCATCGGCATGTCATAAAAGAACAATTCATGCACACATAGTAAAGGCCAATGCATAGTATAAACAGTTTCTTGCAATTTTATCATGTTGGAAACATAGAAAGGTGGAGATGTGTTGGAAATATGCCCTAGAGGCAATAATAAATGGTTATTATTATATTTCTTTGTTCATGATAATAGTCTATTATTCATGCTATAATTGTATTGTCCGGAAATCGTAATACATGTGTGAATACATAGACCACAACGTGTCCCTAGTAAGCCTCTAGTTGACTAGCTCGTTGATCAACAGATAGTCATGGTTTCCTGACTATGGACATTGGATGTCATTGATAACGGGATCACATCATTAGGAGAATGATGTGATGGACAAGACCCAATCCTAAGCATAGCATAAAAGATCGTGTAGTTTCGTTTGCTAGAGCTTTTCCAATGTCAAGTATCTTTTCCTTAGACCATGAGATCGTGCAACTCCCGGATACCGTAGGAGTGCTTTGGGTGTGCCAAACGTCACAACGTAACTGGGTGACTATAAAGGTGCACTACGGGTATCTCCGAAAGTGTCTGTTGGGTTGGCACGGATCGAGACTGGGATTTGTCACTCCGTGTGACGGAGAGGTATCGCTGGGCCCACTCGGTAATGCATCATCATAATGAGCTCAATGTGACTAAAGCGTTAGTCATGGGATCATGCATTGCGGTACGAGTAAAGAGACTTGCCGGTAACGAGATTGAAGAAGGTATTGGGATACCGACGATCGAATCTCGGGCAAGTAACATACCGATTGACAAAGGGAATTGCATACGGGATTGATTGAATCCTCGACACCGTGGTTCATCCGATGAGATCATCGTGGAACATGTGGGAGCCAACATGGGTATCCAGATCCCGCTGTTGGTTATTGACCGGAGAGGCGTCTCGGTCATGTCTGCATGTCTCCCGAACCCGTAGGGTCTACACACTTAAGGTTCGGTGACGCTAGGGTTGTAGAGATATATGTATGCGGAAACCCGAAAGTTGTTCGGAGTCCCGGATGAGATCCCGGACGTCACGAGAGGTTCCGGAATGGTCCGGAGGTGAAGAATTATATATAGGAAGTCCAGTTTCGGCCACTGGGAAAGTTTCGGGGGTTACCGGTATTGTACCGGGACCACCGGAAGGGTCCCGGGGGTCCACCGGGTGGGGCCAGCTATCCCGGAGGGCCCCGTGGGCTGAAAGTGGAAGGGAACCAGCCCTTAGTGGGCTGGGGCGCCCCCCTTGGGCCTCCCGCCATGCGCCTAGGGTTGGGAACCCTAGGGGGGAGCTTCCCCCTTGCCTTGGGGGGCAAGGCACCCCTTCCCCCCTTTGGCCGCCGCCCCCCCTTGGAGATCCCATCTCCCTGGGCTGGCGCCCCCCCAGGGGGCCTATATAAAGGGGGGGAGGGAGGGCAGCAACACACAGCCTTGGGCGCCTCCCTCCCCCCTGCAACACCTCTCTCTCTCTCGCAGAAGCTTGGCGAAGCCCTGCCGGAGACCCGCTACATCCACCACCACGCCGTCATGCTGTTGGATCTCCATCAACCTCTCCTTTCCCCTTGCTGGATCAAGAAGGAGGAGACGTTGCTGCACCGTACGTGTGTTGAACGCAGAGGTGCCGTCCGTTCGGCACTCGGTCATCGGTGATTTGGATCACGGCGAGTACGACTCCGTCATCCACGTTCATTGGAACGCTTCCGCTCGCGATCTACAAGGGTATGTAGATGCACTCCTTTCCCCTCGTTGCTAGTATACTCCATAGATGCATCTTGGTGAGCGTAGGAAAATTTTAAAATTATGCTACGATTCCCAACAGTGGCATCATGAGCCAGGCCTATGCGTAGTTACTATGCACGAGTAGAACACAAAGCAGTTGTGGGCGTTGAGTTTGCCAATCCTTCTTGCCGCTACTAGTCTTTTCTTGTTCCGGCGGCATTGTAGGATGAAGCGGCCCGGACCGACCTTACACGTACGCTTACGTGACACAGGTTCCACCGACTGACATGCACTAGATGCATAAGGTGGCTAGCGGGTGTCTGTCTCTCCTACTTTAGTCGGAACGGATTCGATGAATAGGGTCCTTATGAAGGGTAAATAGAAATTGGCAAATCACGTTGTGGTCATACGTAGGTAAGAAAACGTTCTTGCTAGAAACCTACAAACCACGTAAAAAAACTTGCAACAACAATTAGAGGACGTCTAACTTGTTTTTGCAGCAAGTGATATATGTGATGTGATATGGCCAGAAGATGTGATGAATGATATATGTGATGTATGAGATTGATCATATTCTTGTAATAGGAATCACGACTTGCATGTCGATGACTATGACAACCGGCAGGAGCCATAGGAGTTGTCTTTATTATTTTGTATGACCTGCGTGTCATTGAATAACGCCATGTAAATTAATTTACTTGTTGCTAAACGGTTAGCCATAGAAGTAGAAGTAATCGTTGGCGTGACGACTTCATGAAGACACAATGATGGAGATCATGATGATGGAGATCATGGTGTCATGCCGGTGACGAAGATGATCATGGTGCCCCGAAGATGGAGATCAAAGGAGCATAATGATATTGGCCATATCATGTCACTATTTGATTGCATGTGATGTTTATCATGTTTTTGCATCTTATTTGCTTAGAACGACGGTAGTAAGTAAGATGATCCCTTATAATAATTGCAAGAAAGTGTTCACCCTAACTGTGCACCGTTGCGAAGGTTCGTTGTTTCGAAGCACCACGTGATGATCGGGTGTGATAGATTCGAACGTTCGAATACAACGGGTGTTGACGAGCCTAGCATGTACAGACATGGCCTCGGAACACACGCAATACACTTAGGTTGACTTGACGAGCCTAGCATGTACAGACATGGCCTCGGAACACGGAGGACCGAAAGGTCGAGCATGAGTCGTATAGAAGATACGATCAACATGGAGATGTTCACCGATTTTGACTAGTTCGTCTCACGTGATGATCGGACACGGCCTAGTTACACTCGGATCATGTTTCACTTAGATGACGAGAGGGATGTCTATCTGAGTGGGAGTTCATTAAATAATTTGATTAGATGAACTCAATTATCATGAACTTAGTCTAAAATCTTTACACTATGTCTTGTAGATCAAATGGCCCACGTTGTCCTCAATTTCAACGCGTTTCTAGAGAAAACCAAGCTGAAAGATGATGGCAGCAACTATACGGACTGGGTCCGGAACCTGAGGATCATCCGCATAGTAGCCAAGAAAGATTATGTCTTAGAAGCACCGCTAGGTGAAGCACCAATCCCAGAGAACCAAGACGTTATGAACGCTTGGCAGCAGCGTGCTGATGATTACTCCCTCGTTCAGTGCGGCATGCTTTACAGCCTAGAACCGGGTCTCCAAAAGCGTTTTGAGAAACATGGAGCATATGAGATGTTCGAGGAGCTGAAATTAGTTTTTCAAGCTCATGCCCGGGTCGAGAGATATGACGTCTCCGACAAGTTCTTCAGCTGTAAAATGGAGGAGAATAGTTCTGTTAGTGAGCACATACTCAGAATGTCTGGGTTGCATAACCGCTTGTCTCAGCTGGGAGTTAATCTCCCGGATGACGCGGTCATTGACAGAATCCTCCAGTCGCTTCCACCAAGCTACAAGAGCTTTGTGATGAACTTCAATATGCAGGGGATGGAAAAGACCATTCCTGAGGTATATTCAATGCTGAAATCAGCTGAGGTAGAGATCAGAAAAGAACATCAAGTGTTGATGGTGAATAAAACCACTAAGTTCAAGAAGGGCAAGGGTAAGAAGAACTTCAAGAAGCACGGCAAGGGAGTTGCCGCGCCCGGTAAACCAGTTACCGGGAAGAAGTCAAAGAATGGACCCAAGCCCGAGACTGAGTGCTTTTATTGCAAGGGAAGTGGTCACTGGAAGCGGAACTGCCCCAAATACTTAGCGGACAAGAAGAAGGCAGGCAACACCAAAGGTATATGTGATATACATGTAATTGATGTGTACCTTACCAGTACTCGTAGTAGCTCCTGGGTATTTGATACCGGTGCGGTTGCTCATATTTGTAACTCAAAACAGGAACTACGGAATAAACGGAGACTGGCGAAGGACGAGGTGACGATGCGCGTCGGGAATGGTTCCAAGGTAGATGTGATCGCCGTCGGCACGCTACCTCTGCATCTACCCACGGGATTAGTTTTAAACCTCAATAATTGTTATTTAGTGCCAGCTTTGAGCATGAACATTGTATCTGGATCTCGTTTAATTCGAGATGGCTACTCATTTAAATCCGAGAATAATGGTTGTTCTATTTATTTGAGAGATATGTTTTATGGTCATGCCCTGCTGGTCAATGGTTTATTTTTGATGAATCTCGAACGTGATGTTACACATGTTCATAGTGTGAATACCATAAGATGTAAAGTTGATAACGATAGTCCCACATACTTGTGGCACTGCCGCCTTGGTCACATTGGTGTCAAGCGCATGAAGAAGCTCCATGCAGATGGACTTTTGGAGTCTCTTGATTACGAATCATTTGACACATGCGAACCATGCCTCATGGCTAAGATGACCAAGACTCCGTTCTCCGGAACAATGGAGCGAGCAACCAACTTATTGGAAATCATACATACCGATGTGTGTGGTCCAATGAGTGTTGAGGCTCGCGGAGGATATCGTTATGTTCTCACTCTCACTGATGATTTAAGTAGATATGGGTATGTCTACCTAATGAAACACAAGTCTGAAACCTTTGAAAAGTTCAAGGAATTTCAGAGTGAAGTTGAGAATCAACGTGACAGAAAAATAAAATTCTTACGATCAGATCGTGGTGGAGAATATTTAAGTCACGAATTTGGTACACACTTAAGGAAATGTGGAATAGTTTCACAACTCACGCCGCCTGGAACACCTCAGAGAAATGGTGTGTCCGAACGTCGTAATCGCACTCTATTGGATATGGTGCGATCTATGATGTCTCTTACCGATTTACCGCTCTCATTTTGGGGCTATGCTTTAGAGACTACCGCATTCACTTTAAATAGGGCTCCGTCGAAATCCGTTGAGACGACACCGTATGAATTATGGTTTGGGAAGAAACCTAAGCTATCGTTTCTAAAAGTTTGGGGATGCGATGCTTATGTCAAGAAACTTCAACCTGAAAAGCTCGAACCCAAATCGGAAAAATGCGTCTTCATAGGATACCCTAAGGAAACTATTGGGTATACCTTCTACCTCAGATCCGAAGGCAAGATCTTCGTTGCCAAGAACGGGTCCTTTCTGGAGAAGGAGTTTCTCTCGAAAGAATTGAGTGGGAGGAAAGTGGAACTTGATGAGGTGATAGTCACCCCTTCCGAACCGGAAAGAAGCGCGGCGCGGGAAAATGTTCCTGTGGTGCCTACACCGACTGGGGAGGAAGTTAATGATGATGATCATGAAGCTTCGGATCAAGTTACTGAACTTCGTAGGTCCACAAGGACACGTTCCGCACCAGAGTGGTACGGCAACCCTGTCCTGGAAATCATGTTGTTAGACAACGATGAACCTTCGAACTATGAAGAAGCGATGGCGGGCCCGGATTCCGACAAATGGCTAGAAGCCATGAAATCCGAGATAGAATCCATGTATGAAAACAAAGTATGGACTTTGACTGACTTGCCCGATGAGCGGCGAGCCATAGAAAACAAATGGATCTTTAAGAAGAAGACAGACGCAGATGGTAATGTGACCATCTACAAAGCTCGACTTGTCGCTAAGGGTTATCGACAAGTTCAAGGGGTTGACTACGATGAGACTTTCTCACCCGTAGCAAAGCTGAAGTCCGTCCGAATCATGTTAGCAATTGCCGCATACTATGATTATGAGATATGGCAGATGGACGTCAAAACGGCATTCCTTAACGGCTTCCTTAAGGAAGAGTTGTATATGATGCAGCCGGAAGGTTTTGTCGATCCTAAGAATGCTAACAAAGTATGCAAGCTCCAGCGCTCAATCTATGGGCTGGTGCAAGCATCTCGGAGTTGGAACATTCGCTTTGATGAGATGATCAAAGCGTTTGGGTTTACACAGACTTATGGAGAAGCCTGTGTTTACAAGAAAGTGAGTGGGAGCTCTGTAGCATTTCTCATATTATATGTGGATGACATACTATTGATGGGAAATGATATAGAATTCTTGGAAAGTATAAAGGCCTATTTGAATAAGTGTTTTTCAATGAAGGACCTTGGAGAAGCTGCTTATATATTAGGCATCAAGATCTATAGAGATAGATCAAGACGCCTCATTGGTCTTTCACAGAGTACATACCTTGACAAGATATTGAAGAAGTTCAGTATGGATCAGTCCAAGAAGGGGTTCTTGCCTGTATTGCAAGGTGTGCAATTGAGCACGGCTCAATGCCCGACCACGGCAGAAGATATAGAAAAGATGAGTGTCATCCCCTATGCCTCGGCCATAGGGTCTATTATGTATGCCATGCTGTGTACCAGACCTGATGTAAACCTTGCCGTAAGTTTGGTAGGAAGGTACCAAAGTAATCCCGGCATGGAACACTGGACAGCGGTCAAGAATATCCTAAAGTACCTGAAAAGGACTAAGGATATGTTTCTCGTTTATGGAGGTGACGAAGAGCTCGTCGTAAAGGGTTACGTCGACGCTAGCTTCGACACAGATCTGGATGACTCGAAGTCACAAACCGGATACGTGTATATTTTGAATGGAGGAGCAGTAAGCTGGTGCAGTTGCAAGCAAAGCGTCATGGCGGGATCTACATGTGAAGCGGAGTACATGGCAGCCTCGGAGGCAGCACAGGAAGCAGTCTGGATGAAGGAGTTCATTACCGACCTAGGGGTGATTCCCAATGCGTCGGGCCCGATGACTCTCTTCTGTGACAACACTGGAGCTATTGCCATTGCCCTTGCGAAGGAGCCCAGGTTTCACAGGAAGACCAGGCATATCAAGCGTCGCTTCAACTCCATTCGTGAAAGTGTTCAAAATGGATACATAGATATTTGTAAAGTACATACGGACCTGAATGTAGCAGATCCGTTGACTAAACCTCTCCCTAGGGCAAAACATGATCAACACCAGGACGCAATGGGTGTTCGATTCATCACAATGTAACTAGATTATTGACTCTAGTGCAAGTGGGAGACTGTTGGAAATATGCCCTAGAGGCAATAATAAATGGTTATTATTATATTTCTTTGTTCATGATAATAGTCTATTATTCATGCTATAATTGTATTGTCTGGAAATCGTAATACATGTGTGAATACATAGACCACAACGTGTCCCTAGTAAGCCTCTAGTTGACTAGCTCGTTGATCAACAGATAGTCATGGTTTCCTGACTATGGACATTGGATGTCGTTGATAACGGGATCACATCATTAGGAGAATGATGTGATGGACAAGACCCAATCCTAAGCATAGCATAAAAGATCGTGTAGTTTCGTTTGCTAGAGCTTTTCCAATGTCAAGTATCTTTTCCTTAGACCATGAGATCGTGCAACTCCCGGATACCGTAGGAGTGCTTTGGGTGTGCCAAACGTCACAACGTAACTGGGTGACTATAAAGGTGCACTATGGGTATCTCCGAAAGTGTCTGTTGGGTTGGCACGGATCGAGACTGGGATTTGTCACTCCGTGTGACGGAGAGGTATCTCTGGGCCCACTCGGTAATGCATCATCATAATGAGCTCAATGTGACTAAGGCGTTAGTCACGGGATCATGCATTGCGGTACGAGTAAAGAACCTTGCCGGTAACGATATTGAACAAGGTATTGGGATACCGACGATCGAATCTCGGGCAAGTAACATACCGATTGACAAAGGGAATTGCATACGGGATTGATTGAATCCTCGACACCATGGTTCATCTGATGAGATCATCGTGGAACATGTGGGAGCCAACATGGGTATCCAGATCCCGCTGTTGGTTATTGACCGGAGAGGCGTCTCGGTCATGTCTGCATGTCTCCCGAACCCGTAGGGTCTACACACTTAAGGTTCGGTGACGCTAGGGTTGTAGAGATATATGTATGCGGAAACCCGAAAGTTGTTCGGAGTCCCGGATGAGATCCCAGACGTCACGAGAGGTTCCGAAATGGTCCGGAGGTGAAGAATTATATATAGGAAGTCCAGTTTCGGCCACCGGGAAAGTTTCGGGGGTTACCGGTATTGTACCGGGACCACCGGAAGGGTCCCGGGGGTCCACCGGGTGGGGCCACCTATCCCGGAGGGCCCCGTGGGCTGAAAGTGGAAGGGAACCAGCCCTTAGTAGGCTGGGGCGCCCCTCTTGGGCCTCCCCCCATGCGCCTAGGGTTGGGAACCCTAGGGGGGGAGCTTCCCCCTTGCCTTGGGGGGCAAGGCACCCCTTCCCCCCTTTGGCCGCCGCCCCCCTTGGAGATCCCATCTCCCTTGGCCGGCGCCCCCCCAGGGGGCCTATATAAAGGGGGGGGAGGGAGGGCAGCAACACACAGCCTTGGGCGCCTCCCTCCCCCCCTGCAACACCTCTCTCTCTCTCTCTCGCAGAAGCTTGGCGAAGCCCTGCCGGAGACCCGCTACATCCACCACCATGCCGTCGTGCTGTTGGATCTCCATCAACCTCTCCTTTCCCCTTGCTGGATCAAGAAGGAGGAGACGTTGCTGCACCGTACGTGTGTTGAACGCGGAGGTGCCGTCCGTTCGGCACTCGGTCATCGGTGATTTGGATCACGACGAGTACGACTCCGTCATCCACGTTCATTGGAACACTTCCGCTCGCGATCTACAAGGGTATGTAGATGCACTCCTTTCCCCTCGTTGCTAGTATACTCCATAGATGCATCTTGGTGAGCGTAGGAAAATTTTAAAATTATGCTACGATTCCCAACAAGATGTAGTTCCTCTCTCATAATAATTGCAAGTAGGAGCAGCAAGCACATAAATATTATATCTATCAAAATCATCATGTGTAGTAGTAAAACGCAACCCATCAATATAATCCTTAATAAGGGCAAACTTCTCCGATATAGTGTAGTTTGGAGAATTCAAAAAGATAATAGGACTATCATGCGTGGGTGCAATAACAATAATTTCATGTTTAACATAAGGAACTATAGCAAGTTCATCTCCATAAGCATAATTCATATTGGCATCTTGGCCACAAGCATAGCAAACATCAAGTTCATCAAAAAGGGATATTTCAAACGAATTAAAGGGATCATAGCAATTATCATAGCAATCATCCTTCGTTAAGCACGAAGGGAAATTAAACAATGTATGAGTTGAAGAGTTACTCTCATTAGAAGGTGGGCACGGGTAGCTAATCCGCTCTTCCTCCTTTTGTTCTTCGCTCTCCTCCTCATCTTTTTCATCCAATGAGCTCACAATTTCATCAATTTCTTCTTCCATAGACTCCTGCAAAATATTAGTCTCTTCTTGGACAGCGGAGACTTTCTCAATAAATGCATCAATATAGGAATTGTATTCATAATTCTCATAGCAATATTTCAATATAGAAAAAATTGCAGGCCTATAAACATCATCATCAAAAGCTTCAGACTTTTCAAACAAAGATTCAATTTCATAAGCACCCTTAAAAGCAACAAATTCTTCAATTTGTTCAACATCATAGTAATCATATATACCATTAGCATAAGAAGCTAAGGTTTCATTATCATTAAATTTGCATGAAAAGGGGAGGTATGGAGCCTTCATCCTAGAGCAACAAGTATAATCATAACTCAAGCATACTTGCCGAGCATACCACTTCAATATATAAATTTGATCCCATAATAGTTTCCCTTTTTGTGTCAAGCGATAATCCCTAAAGTATTCACGTTGATCCAACTTTACTCCCATTACCAAATTGAATGGGGTTTTCTCGGGATTATCAAAGAAGTACATAATATCTGTCACATAACGAGCATCGAGGGTTTTAGGAGGTTCCTCATCTCCATGAGTAGCAAGTACACCTAATTTTTTTGGTATTTCGTGTTCCATATCCATAACTAAAGATAGAGAACAACTAAGAACAACAAATAAAAATTACTTAGTGATAAAGCAAACAAGCACACACGAGAATATTCACCCCACGCTATTGCTCCCCGGCAACGGCGCCAGAAAAAGGTCTTGATAACCCACAAGTATAGGGGATCAATTGTAGCCTCTTTCGATAAGTAAGAGTGTCGAACCCAACGAGGAGCTAAAGGTAGAACAAATATTCCCTCAAGTTCTATGGACCACCGATACAACTCTACGCACGCTTGATGTTCGCTTTACCTAGAACAAGTATGAAACTAGAAGTACTTTGTAGGTGTTGTTGGATAGGTTTGCAAGAATAAAGATCACGTTAATAAAAAGTAGGGGCTGTTTAAATAAAGACACAACTAAATTAGTTTCAGTAAAGAGCTTTTTGTCACGAGAAAGTTATTTGTCCCTAGGTAATCGATAACTAGACCGGTAATCATTATTGCAATTTTATTTGAGGGAGAGGCATAAGCTAACATACTTTCTCTTCTTGGATCATATGCACTTATGATTGGAACTCTAGCAAGCATCCGCAACTACTAAAGATCATTAAGGTAAAACCCAACCATAGCATTAAAGCATCAAGTCCCCTTTATCCCATACGCAAGAACCCCCTTACTCGGGTTCATGCTTATGTCACTCAAGCAACCCACTATAAGCAAATCATGAACGTATTGCAACACCCTACAGCGGGAATCCCTCACGCTTGCGCGACATGGAGAGCACCATAGGACAGCACAAATAATAAAACATGCAACTCAAACCAATCACGGTCATCAATTAACCCATAGGACAAAATGGATCTACTCAAACATCATAGGATAACCATACATCATTGGGAAATAATATATAGCGTTGAGCACCATGTTTAAGTAGAGATTAAATTGGGTAAAAGAGGAGTTACACTGCTGCATAGAGGGGGGAAGAGTTGGTGATGACGGCGGTGAAGTTGTTGGTGTAGATTGCGGTGACGATGATGGCCCCGGCGGCACTCCGGTGCCACCGGAAGCGAGGGGGAGAGAGCCCCCTCCTTCTTCTTCTTCCTTGACCTTCTCCCTAGATGGGAGAAGGATTTCCCCTCTGGTCCATGTTCTCCATGGTGTGGGAGGGGCGAGAGCCCCTCCGAAGATTGGATCTGTCTCTCTGTCTCTCTCTGTTTCTGCATTCCCTGATTCTGCCCTTTCACCGTTTCTTAAATTCCCGGAGATCCGTAACTCCGATTGGGCTGAATTTTGGACATGATATCTATCCTGATATTAGCTTTCTTGCAGCGAAAGAAGGGCACCAACCGCCTTATGGGGTGGCCACGAGGGCCCAGGGCGCTCCTGACCCCCTGGGGCGCGCCCCCTGCCTCGTGGCCCCCTCGGGCACCGTATCGCGTTGATTCTTCTTCCCGAAAATCACATATATTCCAAAAAAAATATCCGTCAGTTTTTATCCCGTTTGGACTCCGTTTGATATGGATTTTCTGCAAAACAAAAAACATGCAACAAACAGGAACTGGCAATGGGCACTGGATCAATATGTTAGTCCCAAAAATAGTATAAAAAGTTGCCAAAAGTATGTAAAAGTTGTATAATATTGGCATGGAACAATCAAAAATTATAGATACGACGGAGACGTATCAGGGAGAAACATCATATCTATAATAGCAAAGCTCGCGATACATCAAGATCGTGCCGAATCAAGAACACGAGAGAGAGAGAGAGAGAGAGAGAGTTCAAACACATAGCTACTGGTACATACCCTCAACCCCGAGGGTGAACTACTCCCTCCTCGTCATGAAGAGCGCCGGGATGATGAAGACGGCCACCGGTGATGGATCCCCCCTCCGGCAGGGTGCCGGAACAGGGTCCCGATTGGTTTTTGGTGGCTACAGAGGCTTGCGGCGGCGGAACTCCCGATCTAGTTTATGTTCTGGAGGTTTCAGTATTTATAGGAATTTTTGGCGTCGGGAACAAGTGAGGGAGGTGCCCGAGTCGTCCACGAGATAGGGTGGCGTGCCCCCCACCCTCGTGGACAGCCCGGGACTCTTCTGGCCCAACTCTTTTATTCTGGGGGCTTCTTTCGGTCCACAAAAAATCATCAAAAATTGGCACGTCAATTGGACTCCGTTTGGTATTCCTTTTCTATAAAACTCCAAAACAAGGAAAATACAGAAACCGGCACTGGGCTCTAGGTTAATAAGTTAGTCCAAAAAATCATATAAAATAGCATATAAATGCATATAAAACATCCTAGATGGATAATATAATAGCATGGAACAATCAAAAATTATAGATACGTTGGAGACGTATCACCCTTGCAGTCCGAATTGGACAAGGGAAGGGGGGCGGAGCCCCCCTTTCCTCCCCCCTCTCTTCCTCTCCTTCCTTCCCCCTCTCTCCCTGTTGGTGGAATCCTACTAAGACTTGGAGTCCTAATAGGACTCCCCTCCTTGGGCGCGCCCCCTAGGGTCGGCCCGCCTCCTCCTCCCCTCCTTTATATATGGAGGAGGGGGCACCCCATAGACACACAAGTTGATCTTTAGCCGTGAAGTGCCCCCCTCCATAATTTTACACCTCGGTCATATTGTAGTCGTGCTTATGCAAAGCCCTGCGCAAGTAACTTCATCATCACCGTCACCACGTTGTCATGCTGACAAAACTCTCCCTCGGCCTCAACTGGATCAAGAGTTCGAGGGACGTCACCGAGCTGAACGTGTGCAGATCACGGAGGTGACGTGCGTTCGGTACTTGGATCGGTTGGATCACGAAGACGTTCGAACCGCGTTACTAAATGCTTCCGCTTTCGGTCTATGAGGGTACATGGACACACTCTCCCCTCTCGTTGTTATGCTTCTCCTAGATAGATCTTGCGTGATCGTAGGCAATTATTTTGAAATACCACGTTCCCCAACAGTGGCATCCGAGCCAGGTCTATGCATAGATGTTATATGCACGAGTAGAACACAAAGAGTTGTGGGCGATAATAGTCATACTACTTACCAGCATGTCATACTTTGATTCGGCGGTATTGTTGGATGAAGCGGCCCAGACCGCATTACATGACCGCGTTCATGAGACTGGTTCTACCACTGTGCTTCAGACACAGGTGGCTAGTGGGTGTCTGTTTATCCAACTTTAATTGAATCGAGTGTGACTACGTCCGGTCCTTGTTGAATGTCAAAACATCACACTTCACAAAAAATCGTTGTGGTTTTGATGCGTAGGTAAGAACGGTTCTTGCTAGAAGCCCGTAGCAGCCACGTAAAACTTGCAACAACAAAGTAGAGGACGTCTAACTTTTTTTTGCAGGACTTGCTGTGATGTGATATGGTCAAGACGTGAGGATATATAAATTGTTGTATGAGTTGATCATGTTTTGTAACAGTTATCGGCAACTGGCAGGAGCCATATGGTGGCCGCTTTATCGTATGAAATGCAGTCACCATGTAATTGCTTTACTTTATCACTAAACGGTAGTGATAGTCATAGAAGCAATAGTTTGCGAGACGACAACGATGCTTCGATGGAGATCAAGGTGTCAAGCCGGTGATAATGGTGATCATGACGGTGCTCTGGAGATGGAGATCAAAGGCACAAGATGATGATGGCCATATCATATCACTTATTTGATTGCATGTGATGTTTATCTTTTTGTGCATCTTATTTTGCTTAGTACGGCGGTAGCATTATAAGATGATCTCTTACTAAATTTCAAGGTACAAGTGTTCTCCCTGAGTATGCACCATTGCGACAGTTCGTCGTGCCGAGACACCACGTGATGATCGGGTGTGATAAGCTCTACGTTCACATACAACGGGTGCAAGCCAGTTTTGCACACGCAGAATACTCAGGTTAAACTTGACGAGCCTAGCATATGCGGATATGGCCTTGGAACACTAAGACCGAAAGGTCGAGCGTGAATCATATAGTAGATATGATTAACATAGTGATGTTCACCATTGAAAACTACTCCATCTCACGTGATGATCGGACATGGTTTAAATGATATGGATCATGTGATCACTTAGATGATTAGAGGGATGTCTATCTAAGTAGGAGTTCTTAAGTAATATGATTAATTGAACTTTAATTTATCATGAACTTAGTACCTGATAGTATTTTGCATGTCTATCACTAAAAAAAAGACACATCCGTGACATTTTGGGCCGAACGAATTTTTTTCTGCCATACATATGACACTTCTATGACGATAATTGTGACAAAACCCGGTATCATCATAGATGTGGTGGGCTCCTACTTCTATGACAAAAAATCATGACAGAAAATGGGCTTTCCGTCCTGGGCGGGTCGGAGACGCAGCTGCATGACATTCTTTGGGCCGTCCATGACGGAAAAAACTGTGGTAGAAGCGAGGGCGAGGAAAATTTCGGGGAGTTCCCGGTTACGGTGGGAGGTCGGGGGCCGAGCGACGCGTTGGGCTCTAACTGAACCCGAGCGATTGCACTGCAGGCTACGCGTTACTGAACCCGAGCGATCGATCGATGGCTGTTAACTGAACCCGGTCGAGCGATTCCTTCGCTACTGCTGCTAACTGAAGCCGATTGATGCTGCCTCTGGGATGAACAGTGAGCGTTGCGGGGGAGTTTGGATGAATAGTGAGCGGTGGCGTTGCATCTGGATGAACAGGACCCCGTGGTGTGGTGGAGGGCTGGATGAACAGTAGACGGTGGAGGGGTGCCCGTGGAGGGGTGGTTGAATAGGACCCAGTGGTGTGGAGGGGTGGTTGAATAGGACCCAGTGGTGTGGAGGGTTGGATGAACAGTGGACGGTGGAGGGGTGCCCGTGGAGGGGTGGTTGAACAGTAGCCGGTGGAGTAGTGCGCGGTGGAGGCTGGATGAACAGGAGCCCGTGGAGGCTGGAGGAGGTCGACGGTAGCCCGTGGAGGCTGGAGGAGGTCGACGGTGGAGATGAACAGTATCCCGTAAAGTCCCGTTTTGCGGTACGCCACACCCCTCCCGATGAACAGGACCCCCGTTTCGACCGTAGGAGGTCCGTTTCGTCCGTTTTGCGGTACGCCACACCCCTCCCGATCAACAGGACCCCCGTTTCGACCGTAGGAGGTCCGTTTCATCCGTTTTGCGGTACGCCACACCCCTCCCGATCAACAGGACCCCCGTTTCGACCGTAGGAGGTTCGTTTCCTCCGTTTTGCGGTACACCACACCCCTCCCGATCAACAGGACCCCCGTTTCGACCGTAGGAGGTCCGTTTCCTCCGTTTTGCGGTATGCCACACTCCTCCTGATCAACAGGACCCCCGTTTCGACCGTAGGAGGTCCGTTTCCTCCGTTTTGCGGTACGCCACACCCCTCCCCATGAACACGACGCATTCCGTTGCCTCCCCATGAACACGACGCATTCCGTTGCTTCCCCATGAACACGACGACGACGATGTTTCTCCGTTCCGACCCAGCCATGTACACAAGCCCTGGCCATACGTATGCGCAAGTAGGCGTTCGAGACCCCGCCCGTATGTACACATACGTGGCCGTATTTTCATTCTTGCACCCTGGCCGCTGTACGTATGTGTACATGCAACGTGCGCGCCTCTACTACGACACGTACGCACCTCTACTACGACACGTGCGCGCCTCTACATCCCCCAGTATATATGTACGTACACGTTCGCGACCAGAATGACAACACTACGTACGCTTCGACCAGGTGGGTCCCGACGGTCAGGCACTTCCTTGCCTGCGAAGATGTAGCTGGTGAGTCCCAGTAGTCAAGGGGGCGAATCGTTTCTTTTTGCCCGGACGCACTTCCTTGCATGCGAAGATGTAGCTGGTGGGTCCCAGCAGTCAGGGGGAAACGTTTTTTTCGCGAAATACAGTGGCCCGTCAGGTGGGTCCCAGCTGTCAGGTGGAGGAATCATTATTTTCCACGTAATAAGGAGGCACTTCCTTGTTGTGGCCGTTGACCCAGCTCTCAGCCTCTCCACGTACAGTCCACGTCCAATGAAAGTCGTTCCTTGACCACGTTAACCACGCCGCGCCGAGAGCACCAGGGCGGTGGACGACGGCGAGGCCTAGGAAGGGGACGACGGGGAGCCGGGGAAGACGCGGCAGTGGAAGCCCGCGCGGAGAGGAGTACGAGGGTTCACTCGTTCGGCTGCGGTGTGAGGCTGCCGTCGCCGCAGGGCCTGGCCAGTCGTGGGAATAGTAGGGGCGGTGAGGCCTCCGCGGCAGCACAGCCGGCCACGGGAGGCAGGAGCATGCGGCATGACCGGCGCTGCTTTGGGCGGCTGGAGCAAGAAGACCAGAGGTTGAAGAAGCACTACGGCCATTGGATGGACATCGTACGGTCAATGGAGCTAGAATCGTTCATATTGACTAAAGTTGACAAAGGCCCCCATCCCAGTCAACTTAGTAGGCCCACAAGTCAGCCTCCCACCATGGTGGGTCCCAGCTAGCAGGTGGAGTATTCATTTTTTTTGTGCGTAATAAGGAGGCACTTCCTTGCGTGCGAAGATATAGCTGGTGGGTCCGAGCTGTCAGCGGCGGTAACATTTTTTCGTGAAATACAGAGGCCCTTTCGGTTGGTCCCTGATGTCAGGTGGAGAAATCATTATTTTGCGCGTAATAAGGAGGCATTTCCTTGCGTGCGGCCGTGGACCCAGCTGTCGGCCTCTCCACGTACAGTCCACTTCAGATGCATGTTTGTCATTGACCACGTTGACCAGGCCGCGCCGAGAGCACCAGGGCGGTGGACGACGGCGAGGCCTAGGAAGGGAACGACACGGAGGCAGGGAAGACTCAGCAGTTGTTTCCCACGCGGAGGGGAGTATGACTGTACGAGGGTTTACTGGTTCGTCTGCCATCGCCGGAGAATAACAGCAGGTGTGGGTGAGTAGAGGGATGGCTAGGCCAGCGATGGGAGTACGGTGGGGCGGTGAGGCCTGCGCGGCAGCAGAGCCGGCCGCGGGGAGGAGGGAGCAGGCAGTCCCGCCGGTGCTTGTTTGAGCGGCTGGAGCAGGAAGAGCAGAGATTGAAGAAGCACGACGGCCGTTGGATGGCCATCCAACAGTCACTGCTTGTGCGTCAACCTTTTTTTTAGGAAAGCCTCAAATCTGTGGAAAACAGCATACAGCCCATCTGCCATTATTTCTAATAATTTATAGCCCATTTGCTAATTATTAAGTTTTTTTTGGAGCCCATATTCTTTTTGTTAGCATTACAGCCCATATTGTGGCCACGGTTAAAAAATTATACGAAATTTTGCATATTTCGGTGCGGTCCGAACTGTTTTTAATCCCAAAATTTCAACTCACATTCAAACTGATTTTAAAAATAAATGTATATCAATATAAAATCCAACAAATTCTCCACGCATAAAAATTAATGTAATTTAAAATCTTGAAATTAAAAAAAGATATTTGAAACTAATTGCCGGTTTGATGTGTTTTAAAAATGTGCAGCCCATTTCTCATTACTGATGGGCCATTTTCTCGGCCAGCCGAATGAAAGCTCTCCTCGTCTTGAAATATTTGCAGCCCAACAGGCCTAACAAAGCGACTTACTTGGCAAATCACAAAAAACTGGGCTGTGGCCGTGGACCCAGCTGTCAGCCTCTCCACGTACAGTACTCTTCCGATGGAAGTCGTGCCTTGACCACGTTGACCACGTCGCGCAGAGAGCACCCCGGCGGTGGACGACGGCGAGGCCTAGGAAGGGGACGACTCGGAGCCGGGGAAGACACGGCAGTGGAAGCCCGCGTGGAGAGGAGTACGAGGGTTCACTGGTTCGGCTGCGGTGTGAGGCTGCCGTCGCCGCAGGGCCTGGTCAGCGGTGGGAATAGTAGGGGTGGTGAGGCCTCCGCGGCAGCACAGCCGGCCACGAGAGGCAGGAGCATGCGGCACGACCGGCGCTGCTTTGGGCGGCTGGAGCAAGAAGACCAGAGGTTGAAGAAGCACTACGGCTGTTGGATGGACATCGCACGGTCACTGGAGCTAGAATCATTCATATTGACTAAAGTTGACGAAGGCCCCCATCCTAGTCAACTTAGTAGGCCCACAAGTCAGCCCCCCACCATGGTGGGTCCCAGCTAGCAAGGGGAGTATTCATTTTTTTATGCGTAATAAGGAGGCACTTCCTTGTGTGCGAAGATATAGCCGGTGGGTCCGAGCTTTCAGCGGCGGTAACGTTTTTTCGCGAAATACAGAGGCCCTTTCGGTGGGTCCCTGATGTCAGGTCAAGGAATCATTATTTTGCGCGTAATAAGGAGGCATTTCCTTATATGCGGCCATGGACCCAGCTGTCGGCATCTCCACGTATAGTCCACTTCAGATGCATGTCGGTCGTTAACCACGTTGACCAGGCCGCGCCGAGAGCACCAGGGCAGTGGACGACGGTGAGGCCTAGGAAGGGAATGACACGGAGGCAGGGAAGACTCAGCAGTTGTTTCCCACGCGGAGGGGAGTACGACTGTACGAGGGTTTACTGGTTCGTCTGCCGTCACCGGAGAATAACAGCAGGTGTGGGTGAGTAGAGGGATGGCTAGGCCAGCGATGGTAGTACGGTGGGGCGGTGAGGCCTGCGCGGCAGCAGAGCCGGCCGCGGGGAGGAGGGAGCAGGCAGCCCCGCCGGCGCTTGTTTGAGCGGCTGGAGCAGGAAGAGCAGAGATTGAAGAAGCACGACGGCCGTTGGATGGCCATCCAACAGTCACTGCTTGTGCGTCAACCTTTTTTTTAGGAAAGCCTCAAATCTATGGAAAACAGCATACAGCCCATCTGCCATTATTTCTAATAATTTACAGCCCATTTGCTAATTATTAAGGTTTTTTTGGAGCCCATATTCTTTTTGTTAGCATTACAGCCCATATTGTGGCCACGGTAAAAAAATTATACGAAATTTTGCATATTTCGGTGCGGTCCGAACTGTTTTTAATCCCGAAATTTCGACTCACATTCAAACTAATTTTAAAAATAAATGTATATCAATATAAAATCCAATAAATTCTCCACACATAAAAATTAATGTAATTTAAAATCTCGAAATGAAAAAAAAAAGATATTTGAAACTAATTGCCGGTTTGGTGTGTTTTAAAAATGTACAGCCCATTTATCATTACTGATGGGCAATTTTCTCGGCCAGCCGAATGAAAGCTCTCCTCATCTTGAAAGATTTGCAGCCCAACAGGCCTGACAAAGCGACTTACTTGGCAAATCACAAAAAAACTGGGATGTGGTCGTGGACCCAGCTGTTAGCCTTTCCACGTACAGTACTCTTTCGATGGAAGTCGTTCCTTGACCACGTTGACCACGCCGCGCGGAGAGCACCACGGCGGTGGACGATGGCGAGGCCTAGGAAGGGGACGACACGGAGCCGGGGAAGACGCGGCAGTGGAAGCCCGCGCGGAGAGGAGTACGAGGGTTCACTGGTTCGGCTGCGGTGTGAGGCTGCCGTCGCCGCAGGGCCTGGCCAGCGGTGCGAATAGTAGGGGGCGGTGAGGCCTCCGCGGTAGCACAGCCGTCCACGGGAGGCAGGAGCATGCGGCACGACCGGGGCTGCTTTGGGCGGCTGGAGCAAGAAGACCAGAGGTTGAAGAAGAACTACGGCCGTTGGATGGACATCGTACGGTCACTGGAGCTAGAATCGTTCATATTGACAAAAGTTGACAAAGGCCCCCGTCCCAGTCAACTTAGTAGGCCCACAAGTCAGCCTCCCACCATGGTGGGTCCCAGCGAGCAGGGGGAGTATTCATTTTTTTTTGTGCATAATAAGGAGGCACTTCCTTGCGTGCGAAGATATAGCTGGTGGGTCCGAGCTGTCAGCGGCGGTAACGTTTTTTTCCTAAAATACAGAGGCCCTTCGGTGGGTCCCTAATGTCAGGTGGAGAAATCATTATTTTGCACGTAATAAGGAGGCATTTCATTGCGTGCGGCCGTGGACCCAGCTGTCGGCCTCTCCACGTACAGTCCACTTCAGATGCATCTCGGTCGTTGACCACGTTGACCAGGCCGCGCCGAGAGCACCAGGGCGGTGGACGACGGCGAGGCCTAGGAAGGGAACGACATGGAGGCAGGGAAGACTCGGCAGTTGTTTCCCACGCGGAGGGGAGTACGACTGTACGAGGGTTTACTGGTTCGTCTGCCGTCGTCGGAGAATAAAAGCAGGTGTGGGTGAGTAGAGGGATGGCTAGGCCAGCGATGGGAGTACGGTGGGGCGGTGAGGCCTGCGCGGCAGCAGAGCCGGCCGCGGGGAGGAGGGAGCAGGCAGTCCCGCCGGTGCTTGTTTGAGCGGCTGGAGCAGGAAGAGCAGAGATTGAAGAAGCACGACGGCCGCGGGGAGGAGGGAGCAGGCCTAGACGGGGCAGCCCAAAACCACGTCCAACACTTGCCAAAACTTCGTCCCTCGTTTTCTCTGTGTTTCGCACACTCGACATTGTGTGGGCATTTTGACTGTGCATTATATGAAGATGTGCTATGCATGAATGTTGATCAGCATGATGTTAACTGGCTGGTAGTTCCATTTTCGACCATGAATAAAACTTCCAACATGATGTTAACCCTGTTTGAAAAGGCCGTGTTAATATAAATGCTCTGCCTCTGAAAGTTGCAGTTTCTTATCTGAAACTGAACTTGCAGTTTCTTATCTGAAACTGAAACTTGCAGTTTCTTCTCTGAGATTCACATTGTTTGCACTTTTATACTCCTATGAAACTACATTTTTTTAAGTGCTAAAAATAGATCTCTAGAATTCATAAAATACTTCATATGCTCAATACTGCAAATCTGACATTCAAAAGACATTCATATCTGAAAGTACTCTCAAAATACACAACACAAAACATAATTCACAACCTGCAAATACTGACAACCCTAAGCTCCTCCTGACAATTCACAACTTCCCTGACTATTGGGCTGGGGGGGCAGCCCCCTCCTATTCCTCGGCGGCAGACAGCCGCCCCGTGAGACGATGTGAACGTCGAGGGAGACGATGGCGGGGAAGCATCGTCGGGCCAACTGCTTTTCTCCTCTTGCAGTTGGGTTCGTTCGACGAGGACTCCACCGGCTCGCTCTGGCAGGACACCCTCACAAACGGCACCTTGTAGATGCTCGATCCTTCAATCTCTGGTGGATGCTCCATCTGGGATCGATACTCCCACCACCGCTCCCTCACGATTGGATTTGGTGAATCTGTTTGCTCCATGGCCCAGAGGAGCAGCTCTATGTACTCCGGCGTGACTCCCTCCGGGAGTATCGCCGCATTTTCGCTCTGTTGCAGATATTTGGCCATGGATGTCGCCGTCGCCGCTAGTTGGTCCTTGTTGTCAAACCAAGACTGTATCTCCAACATCCTAGCTAGCTTCACAGGGTCGCCGTCTGCGATCCTCACGTATCGGTTGTACTCCTCCATCGATCTAATTCTCCACAGCACCTTCACTCGCCGGCGGTGGTTTTTGAATGGAAGAGGAGAGGAGCAGCGCTGGTTTTGGATTAGAACGGGAGAGGAGCGACGCTGGTTTTGTACTGGAACAGGAGAGGAGGGGCGGTGGTTTTGAAATGGAAGAGGAGAGGAGCGGCGCTGCATTTAGATTGGAACAGGAGAGGAGCGGCGGTGGTTTAAGGGGAGAAGAGCGGAAGAGCGGCTTTGGTCTTGGAAGTATTTTTTTGTTGTTTTGCGTATTTTGGGTCAAAGTTTGACCACGTACTGTATTTGACAAGAAAAATGTGAATGCATGTCACCAAAAATTGTATCGTTTGGTTCGTATCTGAATGTACTTTCAAATTATATTATTTTTGCAATTTATAACATATATTTTATGTGCGAAAATCATGGTCAATTATGACCGAGAATAAAAGGGAGACTAGTTAATGTGGGGTCGCTTTCTTAATTGAAGGGTAAATTGATTTTGATTTTGATCCAGTCACAGCGTGCCGGCCCTCTCGTCCAATCCTAAATCGCTGCCGCACGCTCCTCTCCCTCTTCTCCATTGCAAAACCACCTCCTCTCCTCTCCATCATCTCCATTCCAAAACCACCATCTCGCCTCTCCCTCTTTTGATCTTCTTCATTGCAAAACCACCTCCTCTCCTCTCCATCATCTCCATTCCAAAACCACCGTCTCGCCTCTCCCTCTTCTGATCTTCTCCATTGCAAAACCATCTCCTCTCCTCTCCATCATCTCCATTCCAAAACCACCGTCTCGCCTCTCCCTCTTCTGATCTTCTCCATTGCAAAACCACCTCCTCTCCTCTCCATTCCAAAACCACCGTCTTGCCTCTCCCTCTTCTCTATTGCAAGACCACCGTCTCTCCTTCCATCTTCCAAAGCTAGCACCGGACCACTCAGAAGGACATCTATGGAGAGGATGCAGCAGCGAATCAGGCAGATCGCCGGCAGCGACCAGGCAAAGTTAGCCAGATTGAAGGAGATCCTTAGTTGGTTTGACAATGAGTGGGAGATTTCGAGGACGGTGCGGGCCATGTGGCAATGTATGCGAAAGAGCGAGACGGCGGCGATGAGGGCGGCGATGTACATGTACTCCTCGGCGGCAGTCACGCCGCAGTCCTCCGAGTTCATCGAGTATCTCCTCTGGGCGATGGAGCAGACAGATTCGCCCGAGGCGACAGTCAGCCGGAGGTGGTGGGCGTACAGGTCGAAGGTCGAGCACCCAGAGGATAACGAATCGATCGAGTATGGTGTGCCGTTCGTGAGGGTGCAGAGCCAGCCGGAGCCACAAGAGTATTCGTTCTCCCACCGCAAGAGGAGGCCGGATGGCGCGATGTCGCTTCCCCGCCATTCTCCACGGTTCCCTCGACGCTCGCCTCGTTTCAACGGCGGCGGTAGGGTTTAAGGTAAGCTTCGCACTAACCTAATCTTCCACCTGCTCATGCTTACAATCAGTGTGACAGCTAATGAAAATCATGCTTACAATCAGTCTCCGAGTACTACGCTAATCACCCTAAAATAGCTCTGGACCTTTGGGTCAAAGTTGTGACACAGTGTACAAATAAAGAAAAATAGATTGGTGCTTCTTTCAGAAAAGAGTACTCCCTAGAAAACTGCCAATATAAGCTACTAGTATTTGTTTAGATGATTTGCTGCCGAGAAAGATCCGTCCACAGAGAGCGCCACACATCCCACTGGTGGTGGTGGATGCCAATGCGTGCATGCAGCATGGTTGGTGTCGGTAATTTTTACTTGGCACACCTCGTACTCTGCATATATGCCGGTTCCATACGTACATTTGTGCAGTTCCACCAAAATGCAGCTGAATAACCCTGTTTGCACAGATAATGAAAAAGCGTGATTACATTATAGTGGCACTAGTTGATGAAACACACAAAATAAATAGAAGAAAATATTGCGATAGTACCATAGTATGCCATGCTGCGAGGGCGAGATGGGCCCTGCGACGCCTCATACGGTACGCCTCATACTAGACATCGTCCCAAGTCTCCCAGATACACCTTCTGCCAGTGATGAACATCAGTGTACAGCGGTAGTACAAGGAGGCGCCTTGAGACATTCAAATCTCTATTTTTGTACATATCAACTAAAATTAAGCACCCCAGTTTGCAGAAACGCTTAAACATTAACAATGGGACTAGTTAATGAAACATACATTAACAAAGAGAAGCACTTTCTTTATCTACATTGGAAATGAAATGATAGATATGACACTCGCTCTATTTTAACTATATTATTACTTCATTTTATCAGTGACACTAGGGTCGAGCAGGTGGCAAACGAGGTGTACCGTGCATCGCAAGGATGGAGGCCGGGGGTGCTTAGACTGGGATGCTGAAGCTGGCTCTTTCAGTCACCAACATGGATGATTCAATTCATGGGACCTTTTGGTGCAGTTCACCTAAAATGAAGCAATGTCCCGTGAGCTAGCAGCTTCTTCTTCAAATTTTTTTAAGCAAAGGGCTCCAGCCCCGGTTCCATTTCCATCAGAAAACGAAACCCACAGAGCTTCTTCTTCATTAGTTGCAATAAAATTGAGCAACATCAAGGTTGGTTGTGAAGCTCCTGGAATGCTCAACTATAATTTGGATATCATTTGTGCAGTTCAACTAAGATCGAGCGTGAAATGTATATCTCTGTTTGCACAAAAAAGGTGGAAAGGAGGGTGACTAACAAGTGATGAAACATGGATCAAATGAAAAGAAGCATGTTCCTTATCTGAATGGCAATCCTACAAGGACAGTAGCAATTTCTAAAGCACTGGCATTGCTAGATATTAGTGTGGGCATTAGGATTAACTATGACAACCGTTAAATACGACATTACTTTGGGCACGGGAGAGTAGGCGGACTAGGACAGTTGCATTTCTAACGAAAAGAACCAACTTATCTAATGGGAAATTTTAGCAGGACATGTAAAGAAGTGACATTGATTCATATTACTGGAGGCATTACATTGAAAACAACATTGGTTTAACGTGTCCTTACTTTTAACAGTGCGACTGCTACATTTTACCAGTGGCATTACATAAGAGTGGCTCGGGGCAACAGACATCAGAACAGGATATCTGGGTTGGTCCCATTTTTGTTCGATATAGCCACCTTATACTGTGTGAGGCTAGCAAATCTAGTGTTGGACTTACTCTATTGACTTGTCCCCCAGTCCCCACTTTCTTTCCTTTTTCAACCAATAGATCGGGTTTATATTGAGTTTGTACTGCGTTTCCCTTTATTTCCCTATTAGACCTAGAGACCAGTTGGATAGCCAGTCTCTGCTACTTTTCGCACCCATTATTTCCTCTTTCGACCAAGTCCTAGATTCAGGTAACAAATCCTCCCCCACCCCCACCCCCTTTCTTCCTTGTTTGAACCAAGTAGTACTAGATTCGAGTGCATGAACTAGTTTTACCTCTTAAACGTAAAAAAATTAGGTGGTTTTCGAACAGCCGATCGATCCTATCTACGAGGGGGCCTGAGAAATAGTAAAAGATACAAATGCAGCGACGTCAGGAGCTCGGGAAGTAGAGCAAGGCCGGTTTCGAAGGAAGTTATAACTGATGGTCGCCGGGATGTCGCTAGGTGGGCGGCGGGAGGCCGGATCTGCCCACGCTACGGCAGCGGGGAAGGGGTCGGAGGCCCTCCCTCGCCAGCGGTGCTTGGGAGAGAACGACAAGGCAGGCTGATCGGGACGCGCCCAGCAGTGGGTAAGAGCCATCGCCGAGGACGACCGCGTGAACGTTGCACCTTCTCACCTTCCCCGATGGAGAGGATCCGGCTGGATCTGTGACCAGCGGTGAGCAGCGAGAGAGAGAGAGAGAGAGAGTGGCCACCGCTGTCGTATTTAGATCTGGAGAGGCCGAGACAGTGTGAAGAGAGCAACACTAGCAAGCAAGCGCGGAGGCTCCTGCCTATATAGCGGAGTTGTACTAGTTTTCTTTTGTCTACCGGAGCCGGCTTGACCTCGTCAATGACTGTCGAGAAGTCTTCATGCATGTGGCCCGGAGGCGCAGTTGTCGTCATTTTGATCTGAAGCGCCGGATTATAACATATAACACAAAAAAATGCCACATGACAAGAAATCATAACCTCACTGCCCAAAGGAGACAACATGAATCCCGACGGACAAACTAGACGAGGAACAAAGCTCAAATTAAAGATAAACTCGTAGAAAAGGGGTCCGTCGATAGATGTCCTAATTAACATAGCCGGCTTGACCTAGATGGAAGCCGAGTAGTCAGTGTTCGTGCATGTGCCCCCAATGACTAGCCCAACTCAGTTGTCGCTGTTTAACCCTCGCAGTGATCCGAAGCACATGACACCTAATTTTGCGAGATGACAAGAAACCTTTTTTTAGATTTCTCACCACAACTACAGCCATGTACAACACACCCTGCACGATATGTAGACGATAGCCAATCCAGGCGTGTCTGCTGGAGTCTGGTCACATGCATGGACGAACTGATCTTCCGTGTCTTGCAGGGATCGTCCAGGCACCAACGTAGTACAAGACTTCTCTAGTACTATCGCGCGTCTCCCTCTTCTATTAAGTCACCCGACTTGCGGGGCCGGGGAGTGTGCCTATGGTCGGTTCTCAATTGCCGTCCCACATGTGTGTGCAAACGCAATATGGCGCGCGTTCCATTCAGAGAGCAGCGTGCCAGACCGACCGACCGTCTGGGGTGCGATGCGAACGCGACGGGCGTGCTGTATACTCCGTACATGTGTACCGCCGTTTTCTTGACGCTTTGCTCCATGGCGCGGGTGCAATCCATGGATACAAAATTAGTATACTGTATACTATTTAAAAGTCGAGGGCAGGGCTTTTCCTGCGCGGTAGGCGGGGCAGTTCCGCCTAGTCGGTTCGACAGAGACGCGAGAAGATGAGGGATTAGGCTGCTGCAAACGTAGGGCTGTGTGATTTGACAGCGAGTTACTGCTGGACAGGTGGGGCCCCGTGATTTGACTTGCCATTATCATTTTAACTACGGCGCTACGACCGGCGTGAGTCTCCCGATTCCTGACCACCTCCATACAGGTGCCTCTCCCAATGCTCCACCATGTAGTAGAGGCTGGCTCTTGCATGAGAGCCCACTTCTCCACTTTTTCCTTGCCTCTCTTTCCTCCACATATGCAAAAATGCCATGTAAAGCGCACTATTGTACTTACTTTTACTTGCTCCTACAGGTGCGTAAGCTTGCCACATAGGCATAAAGTCTGATGTGGCAAGTTAATCAAGAAGAGAGAGACTAGTTTGGTGACCCAAGGAAGAAACGGTGCTAAGCGCGTGTACCTAGGTGAAAAGACAATTTTGAGTCTATAGCTAATTAAATGAAGCAAACTTAGCAACACCATTTCATTGGAAGAGGTCACTCCTTGGCAAATGCAATAAATACTAGTACTCCCTGTGTCCCATAATATAAGAACGTTTTTGGCACTACACTAGTGTCAAAATGTTCTTATATTATGGGACGGAGGGAGTACGAAGAAAGAGATAGAGAGGAGTAAAAAAAATTACACTTATAGCCAACCTTGTTGTAGTATGAGTGACTAAGTGATGACAATGTATGACATGCCAACATCAGATAGCCTAACTCACCGTGTTAAATCTCAGGGCGCGACCGCGCGAGCGACGCGACGGTCGTGGTAGGCGTGACCATGATACGGGCTGCTGGCAGCCCTTGGATCTGAGATCAAACGATCGCATGCTAAGTTGCTGAAAATTTGTAGAATAACCCTCCGGCATAGGATATTCACCCATAGGTCTAGAATCACGACATGCAACCGTTCGATCTCAGATCCAAGGGCTCTCGGAAGCCCATATCATGGGAGAATGGAAAGCCACTACCCTGCCGTTCGCACGCTGGCAGTTCGCTCCTACTCATCCCCGCACGTCCTTCAATACTACAGCGGTTCGCTCCTAGTCGTCCCGTCCATTCACATTACGGTAGTTCCACTAATCCTAACCCTCCTCCCAAATCCATGGCGTCCCAAATCTCCACGATCGGCGGTGAGTAAAAGGTTAGAACCATCACCGGCGATGAGTTCGACGTCATCTACACCCGTTCTTCCGCGACGGTGAAAGGATGCCTTTCTCGCTTCAGACGCATGTTCAAAGACTCAGATGATGAGTGGGTCGCTGGGCTAGATGTTGAGTACACCACAGTCCTGGGACGAGAGAAGGATCTAAAGGACGAAGAGAGGAAGAAGCCCGCCGTGATCCAGGTTTGCGTGCATGACTTATGCTTGGTCTACCACATATGCCATGCCGACGTTGAGTGCCAGGATTTTAAGGACTTCCTCGAGAGCAACCTAGTCAAATTCGTTACTGTAGACTTTGGTAACGACAAAGAAGTCCTGCGTCGGATAGGACTCGTTGTAGGCAACACCTTCGACCTCTAGAAGAATCGGCTGGTGTCCTCTCGTCAGCCTTCAATGCTGACCCTGGCAGGAGCCATGGTTCATCCTTCGTACGGTAAACTGGAGAAACCTCCATACACGTTTCATCGTCATGCATGGCAGTGGAATGTACTAGATATAGACCACATCCACTACACTGCAATGGATGGCTACCTTTGCTTCAATATCTACAAGGGTTGGATGAAGAGCAACAGCCAAGTGTGCGGTTCAAGCAAAGAAGTATCGGCCAAGAGGAAGAGGGACAAGGACGAAGTTGAGGACGTGGACGAGGACTCCGACTAAGGTGGCAGTGTCGTTGCTCATGGTGGTTCTAATGCAGTGTCTACCAGAATAGTTGCAAAGTTTAATTTCAGGTGTGCTTAATTTAATTTGAGGGGTGTGTTGTGCTGAGCCCCCAGCAGAACTATGTGATGTTTCTTCTCGTTACTTTAACTCTTCAGTACATACATACTAGTATTTCTTACATTCCATCTTTTAGTTGGTATAGTACTACCACTCTTTTCTTCACATTATATACGTACAATATATATGGCCAACATCATATAGCCAGCAGTTTAGTTGTCAAAGAATTTCAGGGTGCTTAGTTTTGTCAAATAATTCCAGGATGCTTAGAGGGTGCTTGGATCCAAGGGACTTATTTTAGTCTGACTAAAAATAGTCTCTTTAAGAGGCTAAAGTTCCAAGCACCCCTGACTAAAGAGGGGCTAAAACTAGTCTTGATACTAAAATAATTTAGTCAGGGGTACCCCTACTAAAATGTGGATTAGTCCTCTCTCTACTCATTTAACTCCTCTCCTTTAACACAGGCGGGTTCTGGATTGGAGGGTTTGGAGGATAATAAATGCTCATTAACTTGATTTTAGCCTTTTTAGTATTTGGATCCAAGCATGGGTGAGGCTAGCATGTTTTAGTCCCACTACTTTTAGTCATGGGACTAAAACGTATCCAAGCACCCTCTTAGTTTTATTTGAGGGGTGGGTTGTGCTGGACACCATTATTGTGACTAGCCTTTTTAATAGTACTATATGCATAATTTGGCGACGAGCGCTCTCTATATGTACCACCTTTTTTTTAATTTCAAGTTTTGCTCCATGGCGCAATCCATCGATACTACTGTTGTACAAAAGTATACATTTTTTAAAAGGCTAGAGGGCGGGGCAGTCTAGCTTGGTCGATTTCACAAGAGGCGAGGGCCTTTGTGATTTGATGGCTCATTACTGCTGGAAGGCGGGGCCTTGTGATTTGACTGCTCGTATAAATGCGCCGACGACCTGATCGAGGAGGAGCAAAGAACCGTGCGGTATACTCAAGTTTTCCACTAGAGTAGTACTGCGACGGAGGAGCACGAAACACGGCAGCCCAGTGCCATATCGCGATAAAAAATGATCTAATTTGCTAGTCATCTCATTGTTAGCATTGTTCTATTCATTCCCTCAAAAAAACATTGTTCTATTCATGCCTCGCAGAGAACTTGACACGTGCGGCGAAACACCCGAAGCAAAAGATGAAACACAGGAGCAAAAGAAGAAGGAAGATTATCACCCCAAATGATCTAATTCGCCGCGGAGTCGTAACTGCTTCTTCATCGCCTCCACGACCTCCATCTCCTTGCGCGTCTCCTCCGCCATCTTCTTCATTCTGTCCATGACGCGGGATTTCTCGACGCGAGCCTTCATCATCTGTTCCACGGCCGCATTACGTACCTTGACAGCAGTCGGGTGCTCGATGCGGAGCTTCGCCAACTCCTCCTTCTGTTCCATGACGAGGGCCTGCAGCATCTTCATCGAGGAACTACTATTCTCATGCAGCTTCTTCCAGCCAGCGTTCTTCTCCTTCAACAGGTCAATCTCGTGGCAGAGCTTCGCCTTGTCCTCCTGAAGTCGCAGGATTTCGCCGGTCGCCTTCTTCTCCGAGGCAATGCTCTTCTTCAGCAGCATCACCAAGCCGGCGGTCAACTCCCCCTGCTGACTGAGCTTAGCGGGCATGTCGTGGAGGCTCTCCTTCAGCAACTCCATCAAGCCTTGGCTGAACTCCTTCTGCTTATTGAGCTGATCGGGCATCCCGTCGAGGGATAACGACTCCAGCTCCGCCGGCTCGGCATGTTCGCCTCCGCGGCTAGGGCACTCCTGGGAGCCATCGCCTGCCCGTGAGAGATCTTTCGAGGTCTTTGCGTGGCGGCGAGCCCTCTCTTTTTTTCCGCAACCTTGGTTGCCGCTCCCTTGTTACGAGTAGTTCTCGACCTAGAGCTCTGCTCACCGGCCATGGCAACGACGGACGAAGAAGAAGCACTTATGAGGAGGAAAGGTAGAGTAATTTTCGGTTAGGTAGTTCCCCTTTTTATAACCTAAGTACTAGAACTAGTACTAATACCTGCATAGTGGGAACACGTTCAGGTTTGGTACGTACTAGTAGGTGTGAGCAGGCTTTCGAATGTGATGGGAACAAGGTAAAGATTAATTGATGGTTTTGGTTTCGAGGCCCGAAACGGCTCCCGATGAGTTTAGCGGAACATAAATTTCAAGTACTACACTGCTCAAATGCGTAAATATTATGTTACTGTCAAAAATTGGCACAAAATACGAAGGAGACCAATGGAAGTACTACTAGCAACCCACGATTTAACTACTCGCATGCGCGCAGTGGAGTAATAATGTCTTTCTTCCGCCCTCACGTCCACTCAATTTGCATGCGCTGTATTAATTGACCATCAATGAAGTGAACGACTTTACACGCGTCAAATTATCACATGGGGTGGATCTTGGTACAAAATTGCGTCCGCCCGTGTACCTGCGTGTGCGTGCGAGGGAATGAGTGCGTGCGTGGCGTGCGTGCACATCTTCGCTTCGTGCATGTACCGCCAGTATGGCTCAGGGAGGACGAGTACATTCTTCTGGAACCAGCAGCACGTCACTGTGATCAATCCACGCAAGGAGGTCGCGACAACGCCTCCACATGTGCCACGTGGCTTCATGAACTGTAAGAGAGACACTGTGTAGCGTGCCATTGGTATTCTAATTTACGTGTTTTGCACATACTCGAAGTACTAGTAAGGTACACGTGCATTGCACGCATCAGATTTTGCAACCAAATTATGAATAAATACCACACTATAGCATGTAATCTCTGAGTCATATATGCCTGATGTAGCCCTTCGTTTAATTCTTATAGTTCATCTCATTCAAAATCAATTAGTTTTTATAAAAAAGCTAAGAACGCGGGAACAGGAAAAACATGGGATTATAGTGGAATGTCATCTTGAATCCTACATGATTGTACGAGTGTTTGATTGTGCATAGAAAAAACGCAGAATTCTTTCAAAGAGGTTTGAGTGGATGGGATGTTTCCTATGAAATCTAGTGCAAATGAATCATATAGAAAAATTCCTATGGTTTACAATCCTACGAATCAAACAACCAAGATAGGAAAAATTCCTAATGATTAGAATCCTCCAAAATTCCTTTGAGAATCCTTTGAATCAAAGAAGCCCTTAATCTATTTTATGATTCATGGAATTGTACGTTGTAAAGCATAAAGTAAAAACAAATAATGGCAATTCAACTAGAAAAAAAGTTTGGGCAGTTATGATACGGAAGATTCTAGAACAAAAGAGAACCACTGTTGTTTTGAGGTTTGTGCATTATGCTTAAGTTCAACCATGGAGTCTGCTAGATTGTACATGTGGCAAAATCCGGTGGGGGGCTAGAAGATGGTGCGAGGGGCCGAGTGGAGGGAGACTATGAAGGAATGCACAAGTGCGAGATCGATATTTAGAGAGAGGGGGCGAACATGTGTGCTGTTGCACGCAGTGGCGGAGCCATGAAAAATAAATGAGCTAGGGGGCCAAGCATTGCTAATCCTTTACGAGGAGGGTCAATTCATGAACTTAAACCATTTTTAGCAGCAATTGTCTAATGATCACATTCATATTAGCCTCGATATATAGTGATGTTAGGGGGGGAGGGGGCAGGGCCCTTACTGCCCCCTGTCTTCGCCATTGTGCACGCGTCTGAGAGATGAAGTGCAAGGCATGGATGATGAGAGGGGGACGTTGGATATATAATTAATGTGGGTGTATTAGCTATATATGTTAATCCTATATAGAGAGGTATAGATTGATCGATGTGGACGTGGGAAAGAGGGTGAGACCTCACTGGATATATCGATTGATCGGTTTGTGTGGAAAACTATGAAAGACCTAGCTATATACACACATACATAGAGGAACATCGATCGTTTCGCATGCATGCGTGAGAGATAAAGAATGCCCGGTATGATGGAGAGGGGGATGTGTGTGGGTGTGTGCCTTCATGGGAGACCGACCTGAAGAAAAAGATTGTATGCGTGCGATGGATAATGCCGACTGGTAGTGTGTGTGCATGCATGCACGAGAGAAAGTTAGTGGTACAATTATAAAGAGAAGACTACTGTGTGGGTGTAAAAGAATAGGTGAGGTCATAATCAATGTAAAGTTGAATTCAAATATTTGAATAAGAGATCCTGATGTTTGAAACCCATGCATGCATAAATATAACGGAGATCTGCGCAGTGTGGTTTGGAAAAGAGCATGTTGTAATGTATACACATTGAACAAGGTCAGACTGATTTGAATTTGAGATACCGATGGCAGACATCATTTGGCCATGTCGCATCCGTGCATGGACACACTATTCTAATTGGAGATGATGGGCGGCTTTCGCATCACATATCCATATCTATACCCCTATATATATATTATATTTTATATTTTTTTATATTGTGTGCGGGTAACTTTAACTTTGAAAGATGGTCGTTGGATGAGGCGAATCCGATGGTCCAAAGATGGCAAATTTGAGCACTACTAGCCGTTGGATATCGTCTAGATTCCACTAGATTTCGCCACATGTATAATCTAGAAGACTCCATGGTTGAACTTAAGCATAATGCACAAACATCAAAACACAATCACTTCTTATTTGTTCTAGAATCTTCCGTATCAGAATTTCCCAAATGTTTTTCTACATGATTTGCCGTTATTTGTTTTTACTTTATGTCTTACGACGCACAATTCCATGAATCTTAAAATAGATTAGCTTTCTTATAAAAACTAGATGATTTTGAATGAAATGAACTATAAGAATTAAACGAACATCTACATCATGCATATATGACTCAAAGCTTGCATGCTATAATGTGGTATTTATTCATAATTTGGTTGCCAAATCTCATGCGTGCAATGCACGTGTACCTTACTCTAGTCTAAATGGTGTTTGTGTGTGTGTTGTGCGTGTTGAGGTGCAAATTGTCTTTTTTTGGTACACGTTAAGCTTGTTCTTCCGAAATTTCAAGCCACGCCTTGTTATGCCGAAAATTCAAGCTAGCGTCTCGTCCATCGTGCTGCGAAACTCCCGCCTCTTCAACCCGCGCCTTGTTAGCCCGAAATATTTAAGATATATCTTTGTCTCGTTGTGCTCCAACAACTCCCTCCATCTCAACCCGCGCCTTGCTATTCCGAAATTACAACGCGCGCGAAAACTCCCACCTCCTGTGAAATCCCGACACGCGAAATGCCCGTGGTACCCCTGAACCGAAAGAACCGCCTCAAATCGGTGGTGGTACTTTCGTAACTTACCCCACATTTCGGACAAGCGCGTCTCTAAGCCATGGTTCCCACTGCCATCCCATCCGCCCACCCATTCGTACACCGAGGCCGCGAAAACCCGCGACGAAACCCCACACCCTGCTCCGTCCGCCACCCAGCCGGAGCCTCTTCCCCGACGATGTCGTCCACAGCAACACCTCGACGTCCCTCATCCACCGTACCGGATGAGGATCCGTCGTCGATCTCATCGTCCCGCCGGTTCAGCCACCTCGTCCTCCACCTCCAAGGAGCTGCCCCGACGTTCCCCTCGTCTTTCGCGCCACCTCCATTCCCACACCGCCGTCTTCACCTGAACCACCGGAAGAGCATCATCATCACCGTTTCCTCGGATGAAGCTGCGGCCTAATCGGCACCACCAAAGAGGTTGTACACTAATCGCCGCATTTTCTTCTTGATTCGATCTCACGGTGCTGCTGGCGCTCGGTCCCGAGCCGACACAGCGCGGCTCCATCCACGGCGGCGTCGCCGGCCACTTCCTCCACGGCGTCACTCCCTCGGCGGCAACGTCCACATCAGTAGGAGCTGCTGCTGCTTTAGCTCTTGCTCGCGCTGCTGCTCTGCTCTTGCTCTCGGTCCCCTGCCTGGTCTGCTCTTGCTATTGCTCTTGCTCGCGCTGCTGCTCTCGCTCTTGCTCTTGCTTGCGATGCTGCTCCGATTTAGCTACACTTCAGTCGACTGAATCGACTTTTGGGTCAGTCGATTTTCAGGGGGTGGGGGGCTCGCCGGGGTGAAGGAAGAACCAGCCGCAGCGGGGAGGGGGGCTCGCCGGAGAGGTACCCCACTATCTATCTTAGGGTTTAGGATGGGGGCGGTGGTCGCCGGCGGTGGCGGGGCGTTGGCGGGGCGGTGGCGTGGGGATCGCCGGAGAAAAAGCTCGGCACGGGGGGGCCTAGAGGGATGGCCGGGGCGGCGGCGGACCGGTGGTGGGGAGTGCTTTCGGGGCAGGCGGGGCGGCGCACCGCCGGCCGCGGGCGGCGGGGGCTGCTGTTTGGCCGGTGGTGGCTGGCGGCTCAGGGGGGTGGAGGTTGAAGATGAACCGCAGGCCCTTGATTTCGTATCCAACAGCTGCAGAATCAACTGACCAGAGATGAAAAAGTCAGTCGACCGACGTGTAGCCTCACCTTGCTAGTGCGTTCAGTTTCGACAGCAAAATTCAGTTTCGACAGCAAAATTCAGTTTCGACAGTTAAGTTCAGTTTCGACAGTTAAGTTCAGTTTCGACGGTTAAATTCAGTTTTGACAGTTAAGTTCAGAGATGAGCGGCTGATGTATTTTACATCTAGCACTCTGTGGTTATGTATTTTACGTCATGTATTGGAGATGCTATTAGAATTCCACTCAGGTTAACGTTGTTCGTTGTCTCTCTTGTCCTGCTTCAGCCTCGGCGTCGTACAACTCACCGAAGCTGCTCCAATGACGAAACCCTCCATCACAGCGGAGCAGTACCTCGGGCTGCATCTCCATACGCCTAAGATCTTCTTCCCCTCCTCCGACAGCCAAGTCAGCCGGAGCATCCTCACCGGCCAACCCAATCACGCTGAGATCGACATGGCTTCGCCAAAGAGGTTGTACACTTGTTGCATCTCTTTTTTTACTCTACATGTTATATATATTGTCCACTGAGCACTCGTAGTAACGGGAAATACGATTATTTTATCCTACTATATGACAAGCAGTGAGGTACCAGGCAACTTAGCTATCCGTGATGGACTCTCTTGAACGCCATCATTATTTATCTCTGCGCGTTTGAGCTGTGCATTTGTCGATGGGCCTGGGAGTTGAGCTAGTATGGCAGTGGCCTGGGTCCAAAGTAATAGAAGTGGCACAAAAACATTTTTTTAGTGTAGGATTTTCCTTGCTCAAGCCTGCCTACTAGAATCGCCAGTGCTTGAAAGGAAAAGTGAATGAAAAACGTCGGAATTGGAAAGTTTCCTATGGTACTACTTTTCATGAATTTGGTGCAAAGGAATGGAGCAAAGGAATACTGTAGGATTTGTTCCTTTAGTGTCTCCTTGAAAGAAAAACCGTAGGAATTCTAATTTCCACTTCTCCTCCTTTTCATATTCCTATTCATAAAGCACAAGACTAAGAGATAGTAGCATAATAGCATTATAACCGTACATTTTCTTATGGTTTGACTTAATCTCACCATGCTTTTTGCATCCTGTGATCTTCCAATTGTTGTGAATCAAACACCCAGATTGGCAGAAATCATGTGTTTTTAAATTCTCTGTTTTGCACGTGCATTCCTATCCTATTCCTGTCTATTTCCTATCCCTGCATTGTTAGAATCCTCAAATTCAAACAAGCCCTTACTCAATTACTTCTGTTACAGATATGTGTCAAAGAAACCTTGTGTGGTTTGTCCTGCTCCTGCGGCGTTGTGTTCCACCCCAGCTCAGCTGCTCCAACGATAGAAGGGTTCACCACAACAGGGATCCGCTCTCCAGACTGTCTTTCGCCGCCTCAGATCTTCTTCCCCGCCACCGCCAGCCACGGCAACTGCATTACCATCATCAACTGAGCAGATGACCTTGAGGACTACACGGGTCCGCAAGAGAGGTCGCACTCTTCCGTGTCTGCTTACGTTATGCGTCGCTTAATATGATGACATGCTACATTATCGTCGTGTTCACCTATTAGACTTCGAGTCAGGTCCAAACTAATGCTGAAACTTGAGTTTTTAAATGGTTGTGGGGTACATATTGGGGCAGCAATCAGTACTATCTGTCTACTATCTGGTTAATCTCCGGTGTCTACTATGAGTTTCATGTTGGGTGCAAACAAACATTAAAGGAGCCATTATCTGTATTTTTTAACTAAAGCTATTATCTGCCTGCTATCATTGGTTTTGGGTCTATCCACAGTTTGCTACCATCACTCTGGATTGTGCATGCACTCCTTACATAATCTCACTATGTTTTATTCCTATGCATGCCAGTTATTGTACACAATGGAACTGATCATGTAGAGCAAAAGAGACGAGCCTTGCGTGGCAATAAAATTTCATGCAGACATCGTTCCATGGTGGGCGCAAAGGCAGCCCCCCTCCACCCATTTCGGATCGTAATCAAGAGGAAGATAACTGTTTTGAGGGGGATTCAGAAGGAGAAGACCACTCCTATTTACCCCATGAGGTCTTCTCTCTAACTTGGCATGCTGATGTTGGTAATATCATGCATATGGTGCCTTGCATTGCTTAGTGTATACATTAAAGATGTCATCTACTTAGTTTAGACATGCCTTGTGCCAATGCCATCTGTTTAGTTTCTTTATCGTATATGTGAATCATGCAATGCCATCTTGTCTAGCCAGGCATCATATATGTGAATTTTGCAATGCCACCCTGGTTAGCCAGTCATCTTATATGTGAATTATATCATGCCATCATTTTTTTATTACGTGTTAAATTTGTCAACAATTTTAGTGCATTCAATTACTCTTCCTGTGCATCAGCCATTCGGCACGGTCATGGAAAAATCTGGAGTGGAAACAAGGTCTTCAGAGCAGACAATGCTATCTGACGAAGCGCATGTCTTGCTGGTTACCGATAGCTCCTCGGAGGAGGATTCAGAGACAGATGAACAGTCATATTCCCCCCCCCCCAAGGTGCATGCCCTAACTTGGCAGGGTTATGTTGCTCATATCGTGCGTATGGTATCTTGCATTGCTATGTCATTTGCTTAGTTTAGACATGCTTTGTGTGAATGGCACCTGTTTAGTGTCTAATTACCATATATGTGAATTATGTAATGCCATCTTGTTGCAAGACATTATATATGTGAATTATGCAATGTTATCTTGTTGCAAGGCATTATGTATGTGAATTATGCAATGCCATGCTGTTTAGGCAAGCGTCATATATGTGAATTATATCATGCCGTCCTTTTTTTGTATTTCTCATTGCTTTGTCGACAATGTTTGTATATTCAACTGCTCTTCCTGTGCATCAGCCATTTGAATTGGTGATGGAGAAATCTGGAGTGAAAACAAGGTCTTCAGAGCAAACAATGCTACCTGCTGAAGCAGATATCTTGCTGGTTACAGATAGCTCTTCAGAGGAGGATTCAGAGGCAGATGACCAGTCCTATTATCCCCCTGAGGTGTATGCTCAAACTTGGCAGGGTTATATTACTCATATAATGCATATGTTGTATTGCAATGCTTAGTTTTTACATCATATACACAATATTGAATGCCATCTCCTTAGTTGACACATCATATATGCGATTGCCCTCTGCTCACTTCCTTAGTATATAAATCATATATTTGAATTATGTCATGCCATGATGTTTACATAGATAGCATGTATCTGAATTATGGCATGCCAACCCATTTTCTAAAGACATAATATAGTTATATCATCTCATCCTGTTTACATAGTCATCATATTTTAAATTATGTCATTCTATCCATGAATTATATCATGCCATCATGTTTCCATCGACGGCATGTTTGTGATTTATGGCATGCCAACCACTTTAATAGACACATCGTATAGTTATATCATGTCATCCTGTTTACATAGTCATCATATTTTGAAGTATGTCATTCTCTCATGTTTAGTTAGCCATCATACAAGTGAAATTGTGTCATGCGATCCTGTTTAATTAGCCATCATATATGTGAAATTATGTCCTGCTATTCTGTTTGCTTAGACAACATAAATGTGAATTATTTCATGCCCTGTTTTCTTCCCTACTATCCATTGCACCTGTCTATCTTACAATGTCTGTACATTCAATTACTTTTCTTGTTTATCAGCCATTTCAATTGGAGGGAGTGATGGCAGTATCTGTGGGAGTAAAAACACGGTCTTCAGAAAAGATCGTGCTACCTGTCGATGCAGATAGAACCACGGTTGTACTTGCCCAAGAACCAGCCCCACCACACATAACCCACACTCATGCAGATTGTACCCCTACCCAGTTGGACAGAGAACCAGCTACACCCCTTCTAACCCCAACCCCAGCAGATAGACACCCAGTTCCCGTTGACACAGCACCGTCTCCACCACAGAGCACCCAAACACGAGCAGTTAGTAAGGCAACTGCAGTGCCCAAATCACGAGGACCACCACTCCGAACCCGAAGTCAACGCTTAAAGCAGAAGAAGAATTGTTCTCAGGTCAGGTTCCATAGCTATGGTTCATACTACTTTGCTCTTGCATTATTGTATTTACTGATACCAACTAATTTCAAATTTGAAGGATGCAATTGAAACTCCAATGGCGCAACAGGTATGTTTTAAACCTGTTTCTTCAACGTGTTTGGCTGTTTGCTGTTGTAACTTGCTCTATGTTGATTTCAGTTTCAATTGAATAAACAGTTATGTTCTCATGCCATGCACATTACAAGTGTTGTTATTGCTGTGTAGTTTCCCACACTTATATTCTGTCTATGCTGCTTTGTCTTAAATAGATATGATTCGAACTGTATCTATCTTGATTTGGCAACATAAACTAGAATGATATAGACCATACAGTGACCATACTACATATATATATATATGTTTGTTTCATGTTGTTATCCTGTCCACCTTACTACTGAACTGGTTTACCAAAATGAGTTTCATTTACTACATTGTAAACCTGAGATGTGTTTGTTTGTTTCTCTTTTAGAACGCGGATAAAATATTGGAGAAGAGTACCCTGTTATGCAATGGTAAAGGAAGTAATGCAGATAAGGTTCAAGATAGTGAGACATCCCTGTTGGTCTCCAAGAAAGCTGATAAAAACTATATTGAAGACACTGAGACAACCCCAAAGTCATGTCTTGATGTAGTGTTCGAGTTACTGGCTACCACTGCTGGCACCAGCTCTTCGAACTCGTTGCCTGAATCAGTTCGGCTTCTTGAGTCTCAACTTCAAGTTGAAAGACATCGATCAGATGTTATGCGACAGGAAGCCGAAGGACTGAGGAAGTCCCTACAGAATTCAGATGCATACTTTCTGGTGCAACAGCAAGCGCTGGAGGACTTAAGCGCCAAACAAGAGAAAGTTAATAAGCTTGCTAAGCATCTTGCCAGCATTATGGGTACCCAGGATATTGTTTCTTGAGCTCTTCTGAAGTGGTTTCAGTTCTGGACTTGTTTTGCTGCGGCGTTTATATGCTGCTATGTTCCCTATATTTGCACTGGTGGCGAACTTTGATGCCCAGTGGATGTAATATGTGTAATAGCCGTGATAGCCTAGTGTAAGTTGCTTGCTTATTTATTTCCTTGTTGTCTTGTTTATTTGTTTGCTTGTAGTCAGTGCAGTTCTTTTTCTGCGGTTTGCTAGTGGCTGCAATAACCTATTTTTTAAAACTAGGCCACAATAACCATGGGCTTATATTTACTGTAGTGACAGTGGGCCTCCTACGGGCCGTAGAAACAGTGGGCCTTCTACGGGCCGTAGAAACAGTGGGCTTTCTACGGGCCGTAGAAACAGTGGGCCTTCTACGGGCCGTAGAAACAGTGGGCCTTCTACGGGTCGTATCATCAATGGGCCTTATACGGGCTGTATGATCGATTGGCCAAACATGGGCCAAACAGACCGCATTCTGGCCGTAAACGGTCTAGAGTTGGAATCGTTCGTTCATGGGCCAACCATAACGGGCCATTGTTAATAGGCCGTATTTGATGACGCTATGAAAATGGCCCAACGTATTAACGGACCACAAACGGGCCGACTGTAACCACGGGCTGAATTTGGCCCACAAGCAGAAAATGACAGTAACGGGCCGTAAGTAAACGAATGCTAGAAAATAGCCCAAGAATAAATGGGCTCTGAGAAGGCCGAAAGATAACATGGGCTGGAAACGGCCCAACGGAATAACGGGCCGTTAATGGGTATAAAGTGATACACTGTTCTTTACGGGCCAGTTTCACCACGGGCCGTTAATGGGTGTAAAGTGATACACTGTTCATTACGGTCCAGTTTCACCACGGGCCGTTAATAGGCCAAGATTTACATAGGGCCTCATATGGGCCGAAAGACGTCATGGGCCATACATGGGCCAGAAGTGAAAATGGGCTGGAATCATATTGGATGGCCCAGATGACGCTACTAGACCTAATTCGAATAGGGCGTAACGGGCCTTGGGTTAGCGGGCTGTAAATAGGCTATATGCGAACAGGCCGTTAACAGGCTTTCCATGGGCCGGCCCGCCACCTTTTGACCAAGTCAAACGGGCCGGCCTTTTCACAGGAATGGGCCTCTGTTGGGCCGTGCCACGTGTCGACGTATCATAGGCGCCTTCTGTCCAATGAGTAGATGACATCTGTCCTAGCGATGAGCCGACACGTGTTTCCTCCAGCCAATGATGATTTTAAACGTGGAAAATCCCCATTGGTCGGGGCTGTTAATGGATTATCGGATCCAAAACCCGACTCAATAGCTTAACGGTGTTCCGTTACGGTGGATGCCACGTGTCAGTCACCCTTGACGAAAGCACTTCTGTGACGCGCGATTTATCGTCATGGAAGTGGACACTTCCGTGATGATAATTTTGGCAATGTCATGGAACACTTCTACGACAGCACAGGTATGACTATCTTGATTCTGTCATAAATTTGTCATGGATGTACATGCATGACAAAAAACGCGACCTACTGTGACAAACACGTATCATCACGGAAGTCTATTTTTTTTGTAGTGTATGTTGTTGTAGATAAATGGCCCGTGCTACTATTCCTTTGAATTTTAATACATTCCTATAGAAAGCTAAGTTGAAAGATGATGGTAGCAACTACATGGACTGGGTCCGTAACTTGAGGATTATCCTCATTGTTGCATAGAAGAATTACGTCCTGGAAGCACCACTAGGTGCAAGACCCGTTGCAGGAGCAACGCCGAACGTTATGAACGCCTGGCAGAGCAAAGCTGATGACTACTCAATAGTTCAGTGTGCCATGAGTTAAAGTTAATATTTCAAGCAAATGCCCGGATTGGGAGATATGAAGTCTCCAATAAGTTCTACAGCTGCAAAATGGAGGAGAATAGTTATGTTAGTGAGCATATACTCAGAATGTCTGGGTACCACAATCACTTGACTCAACTGGGAGTTAATCTTCCGGTTGATAGTGTCATTGACAGAGTTCTTCAATCACTGCCACCAAGCTACAAAAGCTTCATGATGAACTATAATATGCAAGGGATGGATAAGACAATTCCTGAGCTCTTCGCGATGCTAAAGGCTGTGGAGGTAGAAATCAAGAAGGAGCATCAAGTGTTGATGGTTAACAAGACCACTAGTTTCAAGAAGAAGGGCAAAGGGAAGAAGGGGAACTTCAAGAAGAACAATAAGCAAATTTCTGGTCAAGTGAAGAGGCCCAAGTCTGGACCTAAGCCTGAGACTGAGTGCTTCTACTCCAAAGGGAATGGTCACTGGAAGCGGAACTGCCCCAAGTATTTGGCAGATAAGAAGGATAGCAAAGTGAAAGGTATATTTGATATACATGTTATTGATGTGTACCTTACTAATGCTCGTAGTAGCGCCTGGGTATTTGATACTGGTTCTGTTGCTCATATTTGCAACTCGAAACAGGGGCTACGGATTAAGCGAAGATTGGCTAAGGACGACGTGACAATGCGTGTGGGAAATGGTTCCAAAGTCGATGTGATTGCCGTCGGTACGCTACCTCTACATCTACCTTCGGGATTAGTTTTAGACCTAAATAATTGTTATTTGGTGCTAGCGTTAAACATGAACATTATGTCTGGATCTTGTTTGATGCGAGACGGTTATTCATTTAAATAAGAGAATAATGTTTGTTCTATTTATATGAGTAATATCTTTTATGGTCATGCACCCTTGATGAGTGGTCTATTTTTTATTGAATCTCGATAGTAGTGATACACATATTCATAGTATTGAAGCCAAAAGATATAAGTTTAATAATGATAGTGCAACTTATTTGTGGCACTGCCGTTTAGGTCATATTGGTGTAAAGCACATGAAGAAACTCCATGCTGATGGGCTTTCGGAATCACTTGATTACGAATGACTTGATTCTTGCGAACCATGCCTCATGGGCAAGATGACTAAGACTCCATTCTCTGGAACAATGGAGCGAGCAACAGACTTGTTGGAAATAATACATACTGATGTATGCGGTTCGATAAGTGTGGATGCTCGCGGCGGGTATCGTTATTTTCTGACCTTCACAGATGATTTGAGCAGATATGGGTATATCTACTTGATGAAACATAAGTCTGAAACATTTGAAAAGTTCAAAGAATTTTAGAGTGAAGTCTAAAATCATCGTAACAAGAAAATAAAGTTTCTACGATCTAATCGTGCAGGTGAATATTTGGGTTACGAGTTTGGTCTTCATTTGAAACAATGCGGAATAGTTTCGCAACTCACACCACCCGGAACACCACAGCGTAATGGTGTGTCCAAACGTCGTAACTGCACTTTATTAGATATGGTGCGATCTATGATGTCTCTTACTGATTTACCGCTATCATTTTGGGGTTATGCTTTATAAACGGCGGCGTTCTCGTTAAATAGGGCACCATCTAAATCCGTTGAGACGACACCATATGAACTGTGGTTTGGCAAGAAACCCAAGTTGTCGTTTCTTAAAGTTTGGAGTTGCGATGCTTATGTGAAAAAGCTTCAGCCTGATAAGCTCGAACCCAAATCGGAGAAATGTGTCTTCATAGGATACCCAAAGGAGACTGTTGGGTACACCTTCTTTCACAGATCCGAAGGCAAGATATTTGTTGCTAAGAATGGATCCTTTCTAGAGAAGGAGTTTCTCTCAAAAGAAGTGAGTGGGAGGAAAGTAGAACTTGATGAGGTAATTGTACCTGCTCCCTTATTGGAAAGTAGTTTATCACAGAAATCAGTTCCATTGATTCCTACACCAATTAGTGAGGAAGCTAATGATGATGATCATGAAAACTGTTGATCAAGTTACTACCGAACCTCGTAGGTCAACCAAAGTAAGATCCGCACCAGAGTGGTACGGTAATCTTGTTCTGGAAGTCATGTTACTTGACCATGACGAACCTACGAACTATGAGGAAGCGACGATGAGCCCAGATTCCGCGAAATGGCTTGAGGCCATGAAATCTGAGATGGGATCCATGTATGAGAACAGTGTGTGAAGGAAATATGCCCTAGAGGCAATATCAAAGTTGTTATTTATATTTCCTTATATGATGATAAATGTTTATTATTCATGCTATAACTGTATTAACCGGAAACTTAGTACATTTGTGGATACATAGATAAAGAGTGTCACTAGTATGCCTCTACTTGACTAGCTCGTTAATCAAAGATGGTTAAGTTTCCAAGCCATGGACATGAGTTGTCATTTGATGAATGGGATCACATCATTAGAGAATGATGTGATTGACATGACCCATCTGTTAGCTTAGCACTATGATCGTTTTATTTATTGCTATTGCTTTCTTCATGACTTATACATGCATGTTCCTATGACTATGAGATTATGCAACTCCTGAATACCGGAGGAACACTTAGTGTGCTATCAAACGTCACAGTAACTGGTTGATTATAAAGATGCTCTACAGGTGTCTCCGATGGTGTTTGTTGAGTTGGCATAGATCGAGATTAGGATTTGTCACTCCGATTGTCGGAGAGGTATCTCTAGGACCTCTCGGTAATGCACATCACTATAAGCCTTGCAAGCAATATGTGACTAATGAGTTAGTTGCGGGATGATGCATTACAGAACGAGTAAAGAGACTTGCCGGTAACGAGATTGAACTAGGTATGATGATACCGACGATCGAATCTCGGGCAAGTAACATACCGATGACAAAGGGAACAACGTATGTTGTTATGCGGTTTGACCGATAAAAATCTTTGTAGAATATGTGGGAGCCAATATGAGCATCCAGGTTCCGCTATTGGTTATTGACCGGAGATAAGTCTCGGTCATGTCTACATAGTTCTCGAACCCGTAGGGTCTACACGCTTAACGTTCGATGACGATCGGTATTATGAGTTTATGTGTTTTGATGTACCGAAGGTAGTTCGGAGTCCCGGATGAGATTACAGACATGATGAGGAGTCTCGAAATGGTCGAGACATAAAGATTGATATATTGGATGACTATATTCGGACACCAAAATAGTTCCGAGGTGTATCGGGTATTTTTCGGAGTACCGGGGGGTTACCGGAAACCCCGGGGGGTTATTGGGCCTCATGGGCCTATAGGTGGAAGAGAGGAGGCAGGACAAGGTGTGGCGCGTGCCCCCCTAGCCCAAACCGAATTGGACTAGGGGGGCCGGACCCCCTTTCCTTCTCTCCTCCCTCTACTTCCCCCTTCTCCTTATTGGAATAGGAAGGGGGGCGAATCCTACTTGGAGTAGGATTGGCCCGCATGGCGCGCCTCCTCCCCTTGGCCGGCCTCCTTCTCCCTCCCCCCTTTATATACATGGGAGGGGGGCACCCCAAAGGCACACCAAAGTTTCTCTTAGCCGTGTGCGGTGCCCCCCTCCACAGAAACACACCTTGGTCATATCGTTGCAGTGCTTAGGTGAAGCCCTGCGCCGGTAACTTCATCATCACCGTCACCACGCCATCATGTTGACGAAACTCTCCCTCGGCCTCAGCTGGATCAAGAGTTCGAGGGACGTCATCGAGCTGTACGTGTGCAGATCGCGGAGGTGTCATGCGTTCGGTGCTTGATCGGTTGGATCATGAAGACGTTCGACTACATCAAGCATGTTACTTAACGCTTCCGCTTTCGGTCTACAAGGGTACGTGGACACACTCTCCCTGCTCATTGTTATGCTTCTCCTAGATAGATATTGCGTGATCGTAGGAATTTTTACGTTCCCCAATAGTGGCATCCGAGCCAGGTTTATGCGTAGATGTTATATGCACGAGTAGAACACAAAGAGTTGTGGGCGATAATAGTCATACTGCTTACCGGCATGTCATACTTTGATTCGGCGGTATTGTTCGATGAAGCGGCCCAGACCGACATTACATGACCGCGTTCATGAGACTGGTTCTACCGACGTGCTTTGCACACAAGTCGCTAGTGGGTGTCTGTTTCTCCAACTTTAGTTGAATCCAGTTTGACTACGCCCGGTCCTTGTTGAAGGTTAAAACAGCACACTTGATGAAAATCGTTGTGGTTTTGATGTGTAGGTAAGAACGGTTCTTGCTAGAAGCCCGTAGTAGCCACGTAAAATTTGCAACAACAAAGTAGAGGACGTCTAACTTGTTTTTGCAGGGCTTGCTGTGATTTGATATGGTCAAGATGTGATGATATATAAATTGTTGTATGAGATGATCATGTTTTGTAAAAGTTATCGGCAACTGGCAGGAGCCTTATGGTTGTCGCTTTATTGTATGAAATGCAATCGCCATGTAATTGCTTTACTTTATCACTAAGCGGTAGCGATAGTCGTAGAAGCAATAGCTGGCGAGACGACAACGATACTACGATGGAGATCAAGGCGTCAAGCCGGTGACGATCGTGATCATGATGGTGCTTTGGAGATGGAGATCAAAAGCACAAGATGATGATGGCCATATCATATCACTTATTTTGATTGCATGTGATGTTTATCTTTTATGCATCTTATTTTGCTTAGTACGACGGTAGCATTATAAGATGATCTCCCACTAAAATTTCAAGGTATAAGTGTTCTCCCTGAGTGTGCACCATTGCGACAGTTCTTCGTGCTGAGACACCACGTGATGATCGGGTGTGATAAGCTCTACGTTCACATACAACGGGTGCAAGCCAGTTTTGCACACGCAGAATACTCGGGTTAAACTTGACAAGCCTAGCATATGCGGATATGGCCTCGGAACACTGAGACCGAAAGGTCGAGTGTGAATCATATAGTAGATATGATCAACATAGTGATGTTCACCATTGAAAACTTCTCCATCTCACGTGATGATCGGACATGGTTTAGTTGATATGGATCACGTGATCATTTAGATGACTAGAGGGATGTCTATCTAAGTGGGAGTTCTTAAGTAATATGATTAATTGAACTTTAATTTATCATGAACTTAGTCCTGATAGTATTTACATAACTATGTTGTAGATCAATAGCTCGCGATATAGCTCCCCGTTTACTTTTGATATGTTCCGAGAGAAAAACTATGTTGAAAGATGATAGTAGCAATGATACGGTCTAGGTCCGTGATCTGAGGATTATCCTCATTGCTGCACAGAAGAATTATGTCCTTGATGCACCGCTAGGTGACAGACCTATTGCAGGAGCACATAACAGACGTTGTGAACATTTGGCAAGCTCGGTATGATAACTACTTGATATTTTAGTACGCCATGCTTTACGGCTTAGAACCGGGACTTCAAAAACGTTTTGAACGCCACGGAGCATATAAGATGTTCCAAGAGCTGAAATTGGTACTTCAGACTCATGCCCGAGTCAAGAGGTATGAGACCTCTGACAAGTACTTTGCCTACAAGATGGAGGAGAGTAGCTCAACCAGTGAGCATGTGCTCAGATTGTCTGAGTACTACAATCACTTGAATCAAGTGGGAGTTAATCTTCCAGATAAAATAGTGATTGACAGTGTTCTCTAGTCACTATCACCAAGTTGCTGGAACTTTGTGATGAACTATAATATGCAAGGGATGACGAAAACAATTCCCGAGCTCTTCGTGATGCTGAAATCGACGAAGGTAGAAATCAAGAAAAGCATCAAATGTTGATGGTTGACAAGACCACTAGTTTCAAGTACAAGGGCAAGGGAAAGAAAGGGAACTTCAAGAAAAATGGCAAGCAAGTTGCCACTCCATGAAGAAGCCCAAAGCTAGACCCAAGCCTGAAACTGAGTGCTTCTACTGCGTAGGAAATGGTCACTGGAAGTGGAACTGCCCCAAATCCTTGGCGGATAAGAAGGATGGAAAAGTGAACAAAAGTATATATGATATACATGTTATTGATGTGTACTTTACTAGTGTTCAAAGTAGCCCCTGGGTATTTGATACTGGTTCAGTTGCTATGATTAGTAACTCGAAACAGGAGTTACAAAATGAACAAAGACTAGTTGAGGGCAAGGTGACGATGTGTGTTGGAAGTGATGCCAAGGTTGATAAGATCACCATCGCACACTCCCTTTACCTTCGGGATTAGTGTTGAACCTAAAATAAATGTTATTTGGTGTTTGCGTTGAGCATAATATGATTGGATCATGTTTATTGCAATACGGTTATTCATTTAAGTCAAAGAATAATTGTTATTCTGTTTACATGAATAAAACCTTCTATGGTCATACACCCAAGGTGAATGGTTTATTGAATCTCAATCGTAGTGATACACATATTCATAATATTGATGCCAAAAGATGCAAAGTTGATAATGATAGTGCAACATATTTGTGGTACTGCCGTTTAGGTCATATTGGTGTAAAGCGCATGAAGAAACTCCATGCTGATGGGCTTTTGGAGTCACTTGATTATGAATCACTTGATGCTTGTGAACCATGCCTCATGGGCAAGATGACTAAGACTTCGTTCTCCGGAACAATGGAGAGAGCAACTAATTTATTGGAAATAATACATACTAATGTATGCGATCCGATGAGTGTTGAGGCTCACGGCGGGTATCGTTATTTTCTGACCTTCACAGATGATTTGAGCAGATATGGGTATATATCTACTTGATGAAACATAAGTCTGAAACATTTGAAAAGTTCAAAGAATTTCAGAGTGAAGCGGAAAATCATCGTAACAAGAAAATAAAGCTTCTACGATCTGATCGCGGAAATGAATATTTGAGTTACGAGTTTGGTCTTCATTTGTAACAATGTGGAATAGTTTCGCAACTCATGCCACCTGGAACACCACAGCGTAATGGTGTGTCCGAACATCGTAACCGTACTTTATTAGATATGGTGCAATCTATGATGTCTCTTACTGATTTACCGCTATCGTTTTGGGGTTATGCATTAGAGACAGCTACATTCACATTAAATAGGGCACCATCTAAATCCGTTGAGGCGACACCGTATGAACTGTGGTTTGGCAAGAAACCTAAGCTGTCATTTCTTAAAGTTTGGGGCTACGATGCTTATGTGAAAAAGCTTCAACCTGATAAGCTCGAACCCAAATCGGAGAAATGTGTCTTCATAGGATACCCAAAGGAGACTGTTGGGTACAGCTTCTATCACAGATCCGAAGGCAAGATATTCGTTGCTAAGAATGGATCCTTTCTAGAGAAGGAGTTTCTCTCGAAACAAGTGAGTGGGAGGAAAGTAGAACTTGATGAGGTAATTGTACCTGCTCCCTTATTGGAAAGTAGTTCATCACAAAAATCGATTCCAGTGATTCCTACACCAATTAGTGAGGAAGCCAATGATGATGATCATGAAACTTCTGATCAAGTTACTACAGAACCTCGTAGGTCAACCACAGTAAGATCTGCACCAAAGTGGTACGGTAATCCTGTTCTGGAAGTCATGTTACTTGGCCATGACGAACCTACGAACTATGAGGAAGCGATGATGAGCCCGGATTCTGCAAAATGGCTTGAGGCCATGAAATCTGATATTAGATCCATGTATGAGAACAAAGTATGGACTTTGGTTGACTTGCCCGATGATCGGCAAGCCATAGAGACTAAAATGGATCTTCAAGAGGAAGACGGACACTGATAGTAGTGTTACTATCTACAAAGCTCGACTTGTCGAAATGGGTTTTTGACAAGTTCAAGATGTTGACTACGATGAGATTTTCTTACTCATATCGATGCTTAAAGTCTGTCCGAATCATGTTAGTAATTGCCACATTTCATGAAATCTGGCAAATGGATGTCAAAAACTACATTCCTTAATGGATTTCTTAAAGAAGAGTTGTATATGATGCAACAAGAAGGTTTTGTCAATCCTAAAGGTGCTAACAAGGTGTGCAAGCTCCAGCGATACATCTATGGACTGGTGCAAGCATCTCGGAGTTGGAATATAAGCTTTGATAAGGTGATCAAACCATATGGTTTTATACAGACTTGCGGTGAAACCCGTATTTACAAGAAAGTGAGTGGGAGCACTACAACATTTCTGATAAGTATATGTGAATGACATATTGTTGATCGGAAATAATGTAGAATTTTTAGAAAGCATAAGGAGTTTTTCAAAGAAAGACCTCGTTGAAGCTGCTTACATATTGAGCATCTATAGAGATAGAACAAGACGCTTGATAAGTTTTTTCAATGAGTACATACCTTGACAATATTTTGAAGTAGTTCAAAATGGAACAGTCAAAGAAGGAGTTCTTACCTGTGTTGCAAGGTGTGAAGTTTAGTAAAGACTCAAAACCTGACCACGGCAGAAAATAGAAAGAGAATGAAAATTCATTCCCTATGCCTCAGTCATAGGTTCTATGAAGTATGCTATGCTGTGTACCAGACCTATTGTGAACCTCACCATGAGTTTGGCAAGAGGGTACAATAGTGATCCAAGAGTGGATCACTGGACAATGGTCAAAATTATCCTTAGTGGAACAAGGAAATATTTCTCAGTTATGGAGGTGATAAAGAGTTACGTCGATGCACGCTTTGACACCGATCTGGATGACTCTGAGTCTCGATCTGGATACATATTGAAAGTGGGAGCATTTAGCTAGAGTAGCTCCATGCAGAGCATTGTAGACATAGAAATTTGCAAAATACATACGGATCTGAATGTGGCAGACCCATTGACTAAACCTCTGTCACAAGCAAAACATGATCACACCTTAGTACTCTTTGGGTGTTAATCACATGCTGATGTGCACTAGACTATTGACTAGTAAACCCTTTGGGTATTGGTCACATGGCGATGTGAACTATAGAGTGTTAAATCGCATGACGATGTGAACTATTGGTGTTAAATCACATGGCGATGTGAACTAGATTATTGATTCTAGTGCAAGCGGGAGACTGAAGGAAATATGCCCTAGAGGCAATAATAAAGTTATTATTTTATTTCCTTATATCATGATAAATGCTTATTTCATGCTAGAATTGTATTAACCGGAAACTTGATACATGTGTGAATACATAGACAAAACAAAGTGTCCCTAGTATGCCTCTACTAGACTAGCTCGTTAATCAAAGATGGTTAAGTTTCCTGACCATAGACATGTGTTGTCATTTGATGAACGTGATCACATCATTAGAGAATGATGTGATGGACAAGACCCATCCGTTAGCTTAGCATTATGATCGTTGAGTTTTATTGCTATTGCTTTCTTCATGACTTATACATGTTCCTCTGACTATGAGATTATGCAACTCCCGAATACCTGAGGAAAACCTTGTGTGCTATCAAACGTCACAACGTAACTGGGTGATTATAAAGATGTTCTACAGGTGTCTCCAAAGGTGTTTGTTGGGTTGGCATAGATCGAGATTAGGATTTGTCACTCCAAGAATCGGAGAGGTATCTCTGGGCCCTCTCGGTAATGAACATCACTATAAGCCTTGCAAGCAATGTGACTAATGAGTTAGTTGCGGGATGATGCATTACGGAACGAGTAAAGAGACTTGGCGGTAACGAGATTGAACTAGGTATTGAGATACCGACGATCAAATCTCGGGCAAGTAACATACCGATGACAAAGGGAACAACGTATGTTGTTATGCGGTTTGACCGATAAAGATCTTCGTAGAATATGTAGGAGCCAATATGAGCATCCAGGTTCTGCTATTTGGTATTTACCGGAGATGTGTTTCGGTCATGTCTACATAGTTCTCGAACCCGTAGGATCCGCACGCTTAACGTTCGATGACGATTTGTATTATGAGTTATGTGATTTGATGTACCGAAGTTTGTTCGAAGTCCCGGATGAGATCACGGACACGACGAGGAGTCTCGAAATGGTCGAGAGGTCAAGATTCATATATTGCAAGGTTGCATTTGGACATCAGGATGGTTCCGAGTGATTCGGGCATTTTTCGGAGTACCAGGAGGTTACCGGAACCCCCCGGGAGAAGTTATGGGCCTTATGGGCCATAAGATGGAAGCACAGTAGCCCACAAGGGGCTGACGCGCCACCCCCCCCCCTCTTGGGCAGGAGGCCGATTAGGACTAGGAGAAGGGGGCGGGGCCCCCCTTTCCCTCTCCTTCTCCCTTCCCCCTTTCCTACTCCGTGTGGGAGGTGGAATCCTACTAGGACTAGGGAGTCCTAGTAGGACTCCACACCTTGGCCCGCCCCCTAGGTCCGGCTGCCTCTCCCTGTCCCTCCTTTATATACGGAGGCAGGGGGCACCCCAAAGACGCACAAGTTGATCTTTTAGCCGTGTGTGGTGCCCCCCTCCACAGTTACACACCTCGGTCATATCGTCGTAGTGCTTAGGCGAAGCCCTGCGCCGGTAACTTCATCATCACTGTCACCACGCTATCATGCTGACAGATCTCTCCCTCGGTATCAACTGGATCAAGAGTTCGAGGGACGTCACCGAGCTGAACATTCGGTACTTGGATCGGTTGGATCGCGAAGACGTTCGACTACATCAACCGCGTTACTAAATGTTTCCGCTTTCGGTCTACGAGGGTACATGGACACACTCTCCCCGCTCGTTGCTATGCGATATGTCTCCAACGTATCTATAATTTTTGATTGTTCCATGTTGTTTTATTATCAATCTTGGATGTTTTATAATCATTTTATAGTCATTTTATATCATTTTTTGGTACTAACCTATTGACATAGTGCCAAGTGCCAGTTGCTGTTTTTTCCATGTTTTTTACATCGAAGGAAATCAATATCAAATGGAGTCCAAATGCCATGAAACTTCACGATGATTTTTTATGGGCCAAAAGGAAGCAGATGGGCCCTGGTTGCACCTGCGGGGAGTCCCGAGGAGGGGACAACCCACCAGGGTGCGCCAGGAGGCCCTGGCGCGCCCTGGTGGGTTGTGCTCACCTCGGGTGCCCCCCGGACCGCCTCTTTGCTCTAGAAATACCCCAAAAATACCAGAACCCTAGGGGAGTCGACGAAATATTCATCCAGCCACCGCAAAGTCCAGAACCACCAGATCCAATCTAGACACCATTACGGAGGGGTTCACCACTTCCATTGGTGCCTCTCCAATGATGCGTGAGTAGTTCTTTGTAGACCTTCGGGTCCGTAGTTAGTAGCTAGATGGCTTTCTCTCTCTCGCTGAATTCTCAATACAATGGTCTCTTGGAGATCCATATGATGTAACTCTTTTGCAGTGTGTTTGGGATCGGATGAACTTCGAGTTTATGATTAGTTATATCTTTTTATATCCATGAAAGTTATTTGAGTTTATTTGATCTCTTATATGCGTGATCTCTTATAGCCTCGTATTTCTTCTCCAATATTTGGGTTTTGTTTGGCCAACTTGATCTATTTATCTTGCAATGGGAAGAGGTGCCCGGTAGTGGGTTCGATCTTACGGTGCTCGATCCCAGTGAAAGAAAGGGAAACGACACCTATGTATTGTTGCTACTAAGGATAAAAAGACGAGATCTATATCTACCGCCATATAGATAAACGGATCTTGTCTACATCATGTCATCGTTCTTATTGCATTACTCCGTTTTTCCATGAACTTAATACACTAGATGCATGCTGGATAGCGGTCGATGTGTGGAGTAATAGTAGTAGATGCAGGAAGGAGTCGGTCTAATAATCTTGGACGTGATGCCTATGTAATGATCATTGCCTGGATATCGTCATGAGTATTTGAAGTTCTATAAATTGCCCAACAGTAATTTGTTTACCCACCGTTTGCTATTTTCTCGAGAGAAGTGATACGTCTCCAACGTATCTATAATTTTTGATTCTTTCATGCTATTATATTATCTGTTTTGGATGTTTAATGGGCTTTAATATGCTCTTTTATATTATTTTTGGGACTAACCTATTAACCGGAGGCCCAGTGCCAGTTTATGTTTTTTTGCCTATTTTAGTGTTTCGCAGAAAAGGAACATCAAACGGAATCCAAACGGAATGAAACCTTTCCGATGATCTTTCTTGAACCCAAAGCAATCCAGAAGACTTGGAGTTGAAGTCTGGAATGCCACGAGGCGGCCATGAGGCAGGAGGGCGCGCCCCACCCTCGTGGGCCCCTCGTAGCTCCACTGACGTACTTCTTTTACCTATATATACTCTTATACCCTAGATCGATCAGAGAGAGCCACGAAACCACTTTTCCACCGCCGCAACCTTTTGTACCCGTGAGATCCCATCTTGGGGCCTTTTCCGGCGATCTGTCGGAGGGGGGATCGATCATGGAGGGCTTCTACATCAACACCATTGCCTCTCCGATGAAGCGTGAGTAGTTTACCACAGACCTTCGGGTCCATAGTTATTAGCTAGATGGCTTCTTCTCTCTCTTTGATTCTCAATTCAAAGTTCTCCTCGATATTCTTGGAGATCTATTTGATGTAATACTCTTTTGTGGTGTGTTTGCCGAGATCCGCTGAATTGTGGATTTATGAACAAGATTATCTATGAATATTATTTGGTTCTTCTCTGAATTCTTATATGCATGATTTGATATCTTTGCAAGTTTCTTCGAATTATCAGTCTAGTTTGGCCTACTAGATTGATCTTTCTTGCAATGGGAGAAGTGCTTAGCTTTAGGTTCAATCTTGGGGTGTCCTTTCCTAGTGACAGTAGGGGCAGCAAGGCACGTATTGTATTGTTGCCATCGAGGATAAAAGGATGGGGTTTATATCATATTGCTTGAGTTTATCCCTCTACATCATGTCATCTTGCTTAATGCGTTACTCTATTCTTATGAACTTAATACTCTAGATGCATGCTGGATAGCGGTCGATGTGTGGAGTAATAGTAGTAGATGCAGAATCGTTTCGATCTACTTGACACGGACGTGATGCCTATATTCATGATCATTGCCTTAGATATCTTCATAACTATGCGCTTTTCTATCAATTGCTCGGCAGTAATTTGTTCACCCACCGTAATACATGCTATCTTGAGAGAAGCCACTAGTGAAACCTATGGCCTCCGGGTCTCTTTCTTATTATATTGCATCTCTTTTATTTACATCGCATCTCATTTACTATTTTGCAATCTTTACTTTCCAATCTATACAACAAAAATACCAGAAATATTTACTTTACTATTTTTGTTAGATCTCACTTTTGCGAGTGACAGTGAAGGGATTGACAACCCCTTTATCGCGTTGGTTGCAAGGTTCTTGATTGTTTGTGCACGTACTAGGTGACTTGTGCGTTGTCTCCTACTGGATTGATACCTTGGTTCTCAAAACTGGGGGAAATACTTACGCTACTTTGCTGCACCACCCTTTCCTCTTCAAGGGAAAACCAACGCATGTCAAGAGGTAGCAAGAATGATTTCTGGCGCCGTTGCCGGGGAGATCTACGCCAAGTCAAGACATACCAAGTACCATCATAAACTCTTCTCCCTCGCATTACATTATTTGCCATCTGCCTCTCGTTTTCCTCTCCCCCACTTCTAAAACTATTTTTGAAAACCTTTGCCTTTTCTTCGCCTCTTTCCGCTTGCCTCTTGTGTGTTTGTTCTTAGTGCGGTTTGTTGCCATCATGTCTGAAACTGGGGAGGTTATCGTTGAAAAGGATAGTAGTAACGATGGGGGAAACTTTGATGCTTTTGATAATCCTCATGAAGAACCTACTATTTTACACACTAAAAAGTTTCGGATTGGTATTGGTAATATTATTGGAAAAGGAGTTATTCAAGATTTCTTTACTTGCGGCAGTGCTTTGCCCACTATGGGTGGGTCTATTCTTCATAGAACTAGTAGTCTTGTTGATGCTATATCTTTGCTCGTAGTTGAACTTGAAAGACAATTTATCCACATGCATCCTTGCATACAAAGGATTTTTCTAGAATTTTCCAATATTGAGCATTCTTCTGTTAAGCGAGCAGCTACCATCTTTTTAGCTCATGAGTTCAGATTTATAATAAAAGAGGCCAACGAAATGTTCGCGCATTATAGGGTGGATGCTGGCCATCCTCCCATAGAAGCAATCCTTTTTAATCAAGAAGACATAATGCATTTACAGTCTTTAGATCATGTTTCTTATAATGAAAACCTTAGAAAAAAGGTTCCTACCGATGTTCTAGTTGATAGGATTTCTGAACTTAATGATAATTTTGCTATTCAGAACAATGGGTTAGGTTTTTCGCTTGAACAAAGGCTCATGACTTTTTGCCAAAAGAATGCTTACAATGTTGAATTGGTTGTGCAATATGAGGGGCCAAAGGAGGAACCAATACCTCCCGAGCTTGATCTTGGGGACTTTTGTCCCATTAAATTTAGCCCTTTTGATTACTTTTGCCTGCCACAAAGAAAACTTGCTGCTGAACCTAGATCTATTCTTGCTTTTATGCCTAGCTAGGGGCGTTAAACGATAGCGCTTGTTGGGAGGCAACCCAATTTTATTTTTGTTCCTTGCTTTTTGTTCCTGTTTAGTAATAAATAATTCATCTAGCACCTATTTAGATGTGTTTTTATGTTTTAATTAGTGTTTGTGACAAGTAAAACCTTTGGGAAGACTTGGGTGAAGTCTTTGCGATCTTGCTGTAAAAAAAACAGAAACTTTTGCGCTCACGAGATTAGCTTCCATTTTTGACTGGAGAGTGCTTTTCGGTTGATTCTTTTTGCAGATGATTAATAGACTAATTCCTCACGTCCACCAATTTATTTCAGAATTTTTGGAGTTCCAGAAGTATTCGAACAAGTCATATTACTACAGACTGTTCTGTTTTGACAGATTCTGTTTTTCGTGTGTTGTTTGCTTATTTTGATGAATCTATGAGTAGTATCGGGGGGTATGAACCATAGAAAAGTTAGAATACAGTAGGTTTAACACCAATATAAATAAAGAATGAGTTCATTACAGTACCTTAAAGTGGTGGTTTATTTTCTTATACTAACGGAGCTCATGAGATTTTCTGTTGAAGTTTTGTGTTGTGAAGTTTTCAAGTTTTTGGGTAAAGATTTGATGGATTTTGGAATAAGGAGTGGAAAGAGCCTAAGCTTGAGGATTCCCAAGGCACCCCAAGGTAAAATTCAAGGACAACCAAAAGCCTAAGCTTGGGGATGCCCCGGAAGGCATCCCCTCTTTCGTCTTCGTCTCTCTGTAACTTTACTTGAGGCTATATTTTTATTCAACACATGATATGTGTTTTGCTTGGAGCGTATTGTATGATTTGAGTCTTTGCTTTTTATTTTACCACAATCACCCTTTCTGTACACACCTTTTGGGAGAGACATGCATGAATCGGAATTTATTAGAATACTCTATGTGCTTCACTTATATCTTTTGAGCTAGATAATTTTGCTCTAGTGCTTCACTTATATCTTTTTAGAGCACGATGGTGGTTTTATTTTATAGAAATTATTGATCTCTCATGCTTCACTTATATTATTTTGAGAGTCCTTTAGAACAGCATGGTAATTTGCTTTGGCTATAAAATTAGTCCTAATATGATGGGCATCCAAGATGGGTATAATAAAAACTTTCATATAAAGTGCATTGAATACTATGATAAGTTTGATTCCTTATGATTGTTTTGAGACATGAAGATGGTGATATTAGAGTCATACTAGTTGAGTAGTTGTGAATTTGAGAGATACTTGTGTTAAAGTTTGTGATTCTCGTAGCATGCACGTGTGGTGAACCGTTATGTGATGAAGTCGGAGCATGATTTATTTTTTGATTGTCTTCCTTATGAGTGGCGGTCGGGGACGAGCGATGGTATTTTCCTACCAATCTATCCCCCTAGGAGAATGCGCGTAGTACTTCGTTTCGATAACTAATAGATTTTTGTAATAAGCATGTGAGTTCTTTATGACTAATGTTGAGTCCATGGATTATACGCACTCTCACCCTTCCACCATTGCTAGCCTCTCTAGTACCGCGCAACTTTCGTCGGAACCATAAACCCGCCATTTACATTCCTCAAAACAGCCACCATACCTACCTATTATGGCATTTCCCTAGCCATTCCGAGATATATTGCCATGCAACTTTCCACTGTTCCGTTTATTATGACACGCTTCATCATTGTCATATTGCTCTGCATGATCATGTAGTTGACATCGTATTTGTGGCAAAACCACCTTCGTAATTCTTTCATACATGTCACTCTTGATTCATTGCACATCCCGGTACACCGCCGGAGGCATTTACATAGAGTCATATTTTGTTATAAGTATTGAGTTGTAATTCTTGAGTTGTAAGTAAATAAAAGTGTGATGATCATCATTATTAGAGCATTGTCCCAGTGAGGAAAGGATAATGGAAACTATGATTCCCCCACAAGTCGGGATGAGACTCCTGTAACAGCCTGATTTTTTGGCCCTTTCTTTTTCTTTTGATTTTCTGAGGTTTTTGCCTGGGTTTTCTTTTTCCGTGGCTTTGTGGTCTGGAAACTGAAGAAGATGAACTCTTCTTTGCTTCCAGATTGGCTTGTCATACCCAAATCCTTCCCTAGACCTTTGCATTTTCATCCTAGCCCAAATCCCAATAGTGTTTTTATTGGGAATATTCCTTTTCTATTAGAGGAATAACTCAATTTGCCCTAGGTTGTGAAGCAACATATATTTCCATCACTCCTAAAATTCCCAATAATTCTCATAAATTGTTTGGGTCATATCTTTCTCAAATATGGCAAAATATTTCATTGGCCATGTTTCCCATCATCCTCAAATAATTATTTTCCTATTCTGTCCTGAATGGCAGATTGTGAAGCAAGTGCCATTTATCTTTGCCCAATTGACTCCAAACTTCTTGGACATCTTTTCATGTCCAAATAATTGCCTCATGACAAATTTCAACTTAATTTGCCTAGTAAATATTCCTGAGCAATTTTTCAAAGTTCATGTCTGAGGGAATTGGTTGTGAAGGAAGTACTAGCTAGGTTAATTCAATTGAGTTGAATTTCTGCATGGTCTTTCATATCATCAAATAAACGCTCTCCACATGATTTGAGCTCATGCCCTGCATCCCTGTGAGCACAGCTTCAAATCTTTGTTTCTGTCCAAATTTTCAGTTAGTGAAGCAAGTATATTTTATCTTGCTCCATTATTGTTGTAAATTTTCCTAGGCCTTCTCTTATCCATATAACCTATCTCCACCCAATTTGGGCATATTCCATCTAGCCAATTTTCCTCTAGAATTTTTGCAAGTTTCTGGTCGGTGGAAATGCTTGTGAAGCAAGTACCATTTTGGTTTATCCAATTGGTATGAAACCTTTTGCAGCATCTTCATATGACCAAATAACTCAGCCTTGCCCAAGTTGAGCTCAAGTGGATACCCCATGTGAGAGCATCATCATGATCTTGATTCTGGACCCTTTTGGTCAGTTGCAAAGCAACTATATTAAGCTTTGATCTTTTTGCCTCCAAAACCCCCAGGATTCTTGTCTTTCCGTAGTCAATCATCCCAGACAACACCATTTGACTCAATCAGTTCCCTGTTGAGCACAGTGGCTTGATAAAGTTTGATGCAGCAAACTTTAATCGAAGCCTAACTCAGCTTCAGAGCTTCTTCTGTCGATCCATCCCCTCCCTCGGCTTATACGATGAAGGGACTAGTCACTAGACAGATCGCTGCAGCCTCTCGCGTCCCCTCCTTGCCGGTCACAGTGGTGACCACCGTCCTGGCGTACCATCGGCGCGCTCTGGCGCAACTGTCTTCTTCTCCCTCGCTGCGCGCTTGTCCCCCCGTCGCCTAGCTATGTCCAGGGCCTTCCTCGAGCAGTCGCCGTCCCTCTGGAGCCCTTGTCCCCTCCGTCTTCTTCTCCGGTGAGCCGTCCCCCTCGCCGCACAGTGCACGCCCATGACCGTGTCGCCTTCCTCCTCTGTGTCTTCTTCCTCCCTTGTCCCCGAGCGCTGCCTCGTCTCCGTGAGCTCTGCGCCTTGTCCGCGCCCTCCCTCGTCGCCTTCCGATGCCCTCCTGTGATCGCAGTCGTTGCCAGGACGTTGGCCGGACCTCCCGCGGCGGCATCCGACCCAACCGCCTCGCTCCGCCTATGTATAGGCAGCCCTGAGCTCGTTCGAGCACACCACCAGCCTTCCCACACCCCTCTGGTCCCGTCTAGCCACTAGCCCGAGCTCGAGGAGCCCCCGTTGCCCTCCATTGCCGCCATGACCGCCGAAGTGCTCCGGCTAAATTCACCCGGAGCCGAGATCCTCCCACCATTCCCTCACCAACCTAGCACCACCCAGAGCCCGGCGGACCTCCTCCGCTCTTTAGCCCCTCCTCCGACGCCCCGTAGCGCCGTGTCGCTCCTCGCCCGACCACCACCGTTCGCCGGCGTCACGGCCACCTTCGTCCCGGTCCACCCCACCGGCTGTAGATGGGATCAGCGTGTGCGTCTCGCCATGCTAGGCTCATCCATGTGCTGAGCGCCACGGGGGACGGCCTGGAGCTCCGGCAATCGCCGTCGGGAGCCGCCCCTCTCCTCTGCCTGGCGCGTGCGAGGAGATGAAGATGACGACTCGTCCAGCTGGCCAGGCGGTCCCCGCCCCTCCTCTCGGCCCCACCTGCCAGCCACACACGCGTTGACCCGGCCATCCACGTCAGATAAGTGGAGGCGTAAACCCGCGAATACGTTTTCGTTTTCAGAAACCGTATTTCTCCTCTGCTTCGTGTTGAAGTACGTTTTCCTTTTCTGAAAGCATATTTTGTTTCCACTTCGGCACAGAGTACTTTTTCTTATTTAGAAAGCGTACTTTTCTGAAAACCGCTTCCGTCTTATCCACTCAGGGACCCGGCTGTAAATAGTATTTTTACAGAAAAGTCCCTGATCTTCTACACCTCATAACTCCACAATCGTAACTCGGATTGAGGTGAATCCAAAGCCCACTTCTTCGTCTCGTCGAGCCCGAACTTTAGGTACCATTTTCACTATGGTTTGACATACGGGAAATGACCATTTTACCCTTGCCCCTAATCAGCCCCTCCGAGAGAGAATCTTTTCCGGCGAATCTTTCTCCGGCTTCACCGCACTTCTCCCCGGAGCCTTTTTCATCCCCAGGCAAGCCACAAACACCATTTGCATGATAGCCATGCAGAAGCATTGGTTTTCAACTTGAATCTTTAATAACTGACTGTTTGTTTTGCTACTGCTGTCGGTATTTCGATTATGCGTACGGATCGGTGTTTACCGTCATGATATGTTTTCTTGCACTCTGTTATTATGTTCTTCATGCTAGTATTAATTTAATATTGGCCATGCTTGGTAGTAGTACATGTTGGTGATGGTCTTCGGTGCATGACTATCGTCTGTTCCGAGTACCGTTGTTATGCATGTTCCTTTGCCTACAATTGATTAAATACTTGCATGGTAGTTTTATCGTTATGTTATTGCATGGTATTTATTGTTGATATTAGTGGTCATGTTATGCTTTGAGTAGTGATCTAGTTGTGATATCCATGTTCGTCAGTATGCCATGCTCATCTGGATAAATGGTTAAATGGTGTTGTTATGCTCGTTGATTGGGATGCACCCCCATGTTTATGTTAATATCATGTTCATGCATTGTAGTTGCATCATGTTATTTTTTTATCATGACTGAGCATATTGCATTCAAGTTTAATCAGATTAAATTGAACTTGAAGAACTATTGGCTGAGTCATGGTGCCACCATATCGAGCCGACCAGTGCAACCACGCTTACCTTATGGGGGGGTCCTAACTGGGTCTATTGTCATGCCTCTCGCCGGTGCCTCCCGCGAGGGAAGGTTATGCGCGGGCGCTACCTTGGCCAGGTAGGACGGCATAAGCCTTGTGTGCCCGTTGTTTTTGTAAGGATCCTTGTCCCCGATTGGGACCGTTTTGCCACGATAGTGGCCGTTGGTGCCTTTGGTAGGCGCGGGGCCACCCAGGACTTAGCCCAAAGGGGAGTTGATCGGAGTGGCCGGGAGAGTGTCATGGCAGTAGGACAGTTTTGTCGGAACGCCGTTGGTCCACCCGAATGGGAGTGCGAGGCTATGGGTTCCGTGGTGTGGGTACAGTGTGCTAACCTCTGCAGAGTGTGTGTGTTAAATCTATCGATAGCCGCGCCCACGGATATGGGCCCAGTTCATGTCGGTCACACTATGGGTCAACAGTAATAATAATGATGTGCTTAATAACAACCCTGGTTCGATGATGAAAGAAGTTGGTTGATATTTGTGTGATCGAGAGAGGATCACTGTGGTATCGTGAATACCGACTTGTTGGATTTTGGGATGTTATGCGAAAGTCAAGGGTAAATGTCAAGCTCCTTGTGGTCATAAATGATTACTACGGTATTGTTAATACCATGCTTGATTGGATCCTGAGATGATCGTGTGATGTCCGTGATGGTAAGTGATGCATGTGATGGTTACGATGTAACCCGAGCAGAGTAAGTTGGTGCATGATAGTTTCATCATGTTGCATGCTAGTCTCATCATGTTCATATGTATATGTTATGCTCGTATTGTTCTAGCTGTATCATCTTGTACATGCCATGTTGTTCTGATAGTATCGTGTTCATCATTGCTTAATAATGTGTAATTGCCATGCCATTGTTTGTCTTGATTGCTTTGGTTGCTGTGAGCTTGCAAGTACATTCAATGCACTGACCTGGCGTGTCATGCTAGTCTGCAGGTCATGCTAGATTTGATTGCTTGTTTGCCGTGGATTCCTTGTTTGCGAGCTAGGATAAGCATTCCAGCCAGAGTCCCTGTGGAGTGGAGTTCACCACCGTCGATGTTGTTCCGCTGCCAGGAGTTATTCCGCTGCATCGAGTTGTTATGCAGCTTGTGTTGGAAATATGCCCTAGAGGCAATAATAAATGGTTATTATTATATTTCTTTGTTCATGGTAATTGTCTATTATTCATGCTATAATTGTATTGTCCGGAAATCGTAATACATGTGTGAATACATAGACCACAACGTGTCCCTAGTAAGCCTCTAGTTGACTAGCTCGTTGATCAACAGATAGTCATGGTTTCCTGACTATGGACATTGGATGTCATTGATAACGGGATCACATCATTAGGAGAATGATGTGATGGACAACACCCAATCCTAAGCATAGCATAAAAGATCGTGTAGTTTCGTTTGCTAGAGCTTTTCCAATGTCAAGTATCTTTTCCTTAGACCATGAGATCGTGCAACTCCCGGATACCGTAGGAGTGCTTTGGGTGTGCCAAACGTCACAACGTAACTGGGTGACTATAAAGGTGCACTACGGGTATCTCCGAAAGTGTCTGTTGGGTTGGCACGGATCGAGACTGGGATTTGTCACTCTGTGTGACGGAGAGGTATCTCTGGGCCCACTCGGTAATGCATCATCATAATGAGCTCAATGTGACTAAGGCGTTAGTCACGGGATCATGCATTGCAGTACGATTAAAGAGACTTGCCGGTAACGAGATTGAACAAGGTATTGGGATACCGACGATCGAATCTCGGGCAAGTAACATACCGATTGACAAAGGGAATTGCATACGGGATTGATTGAATCCTCGACACCGTGGTTCATCCGATGAGATCATCGTGGAACATGTGGGAGCCAACATGGGTATCCAGATCCCGCTGTTGGTTATTGACCGGAGAGGCGTCTCGGTCATGTCTGCATGTCTCCCGAACCCGTAGGGTCTACACACTTAAGGTTCGGTGACGCTAGGGTTGTAGAGATATATGTATGCGGAAACCCGAAAGTTGTTCGTAGTCCCGGATGAGATCCCGGACGTCACGAGAGGTTCTGGAATGGTCCGGAGGTGAAGAATTATATATAGGAAGTCCAGTTTCGGCCACCGGGAAAGTTTTGGGGGTTACCGGTATTGTACCGGGACCACCGGAAGGGTCCCGGGGGTCCACCGGGTGGGGCCACCTATCCCGGAGGGCCCCGTGGGCTGAAAGTGGAAGGGAACCAGCCCTTAGTGGGCTGGGGCGCCCCCCTTGGGCCTCCCCCATGCGCCTAGGGTTGGGAACCCTAGGGGGGAGCTTCCCCCTTGCCTTGGGGGGCAAGGCACCCCTTCCCCCCTTTGGCCGCCGCCCCCCTTGGAGATCCCATCTCCCTGGGCCGGAGCCCCCCCCCCAAGGGGCCTATATAAAGGGGGGGAGGGAGGGCAGCAACACACAGCCTTGGGCGCCTCCCTCCTCCCCTGCAACACCTCTCTCTCTCTCTCGCAGAAGCTTGGCAAAGCCCTGCCGAGACACGCTACATCCACCACCACGCCGTCGTGCTGCTGGATCTCCATCAACCTCTCCTTCCCCCTTGCTGGATCAAGAAGGAGGAGACGTCGCTGCACCGTACGTGTGTTGAACGCGGAGGTGCCGTCCGTTCGGCACTCGGTCATCGGTGATTTGGATCACGGCGAGTACGACTCCGTCATCCACGTTCATTGGAACGCTTCCGCTCGCGATCTACAAGGGTATGTAGATGCACTCCTTTCCCCTCGTTGCTAGTAGACTCCATAGATGCATCTTGGTGAGCGTAGAAAAATTTTAAATTATGCTACGATTCCCAACAGTGGCATCATGAGCCAGGCCTATGCGTAGTTACTATGCACGAGTAGAACACAAAGAAGTTGTGGGCGTTGATGTTGTCTATTCTTCTTGCCGCTACTAGTCGTTTCTTGTTTCGGCGGCATTGTAGGATGAAGCGGCCCGGACCGACCTTACACGTACGCTTACGTGAGACAGGTTCCACCGACTGACATGCACTAGTTGCATAAGGTGGCTAGCGGGTGTCTGTCTCTCCTACTTTAGTCGGAACGGATTCGATGAAAAGGGTCCTTATGAAGGGTAAATAGAAATTGGCAAATCACGTTGTGGTCATATGTAGGTAAGAAAACGTTCTTGCTAGAAACCTACAAACCACGTAAAAACTTGCAACAACAATTAGAGGACGTCTAACTTGTTTTTGCTGCAAGTGCTATGTGATGTGATATGGCCAGAAGATGTGATGAATGATATATGTGATGTATGAGATTGATCATATTCTTGTAATAGGAATCACGACTTGCATGTCGATGAGTATGACAACCGGCAGGAGCCATAGGAGTTGTCTTTATTATTTTGCATGACCTGCGTGTCATTGAATAACGCCATGTAATTTACTTTACTTTGTTGCTAAACGCGTTAGCCATAGAAGTAGAAGTAATCGTTGGCGTGACGACTTCATGAAGACACAATGATGGAGATCATGATGATGGAGATCATGGTGTCATGCCGGTGACGAAGATGATCATGGTGCCCCGAAGATGGAGATCAAAGGAGCATGATGATATTGGCCATATCATGTCACTATTTGATTGCATGTGATGTTTATCATGTTTTTGCATCTTATTTGCTTAGAACGACGGTAGTAAGTAAGATGATCCCTTATAATAATTTCAAGAGAGTGTTCACCCTAACTGTGCACCGTTGCGAAGGTTCGTTGTTTCGAAGCACCACGTGATGATCGGGTGTGATAGATTCTAACGTTCGAATACAACGGGTGTTGACGAGCCTAGCATGTACAGACATGGCCTCGGAACACACGCAATACACTTAGGTTGACTTGACGAGCCTAGCATGTACAGACATGGCCTCGGAACACGGAGGACCGAAAGGTCGAGCATGAGTCGTATAGAAGATACGATCAACATGGAGATGTTCACCGATCTTGACTAGTCCGTCTCACGTGATGATCGGACACGGCCTAGTTAAACTCGGATCATGTTTCACTTAGATGACTAGAGGGATGTCTATCTGAGTGGGAGTTCATTAAATAATTTGATTAGATGAACTCAATTATCATGAACTTAGTCTAAAATCTTTACACTATGTATTGTAGATCAAATGGCCAACGTTGTCCTCAATTTCAACGCGTTCCTAGAGAAAACCAAGCTGGAAGATGATGGCAGCAACTATACGGACTGGGTCCGGAACCTGAGGCTCATCCGCATAGTAGCCAAGAAAGATTATGTCTTAGAAGCACCGCTAGGTGAAGCACCAATCCCAGAGAACCAAGACGTTATGAACGCTTGGCAATCACGTGCTGATGATTACTCCCTCGTTCAGTGCGGCATGCTTTACAGCCTAGAACCGGGTCTCCAAAAGCGTTTTGAGAAACATGGAGCATATGAGATGTTCGAGGAGTTGAAATTAGTTTTTCAAGCTCATGCCCGGGTCGAGAGATATGATGTCTCCGACAAGTTCTTCAGCTGTAAAATGGAGGAGAACAGTTCTGTTAGTGAGCACATACTCAGAATGTCTGGGTTGCACAACCGCTTGTCTCAGCTGGGAGTTAATCTCCCGGATGACGCGGTCATTGACAGAATCCTCCAGTCGCTTCCACCAAGCTACAAGAGCTTTGTGATGAACTACAATATGCAGGGGATGGAAAAGACCATTCCCGAGGTATATTCAATGCTGAAATCAGCGGAAGGGGAGATCAAAAAAGAACATCAAGTGTTGATGGTGAATAAAACCACTAAGTTCAAGAAGGGCAAGGGTAAGAAGAACTTCAAGAAGGACGGCAAGGGAGTTGCCGCGCCCGGTAAACCAGTTACTGGGAAGAAGTCAAAGCATAGACCCAAGCCCGAGACTGAGTGCTTTTATTGCAAGGGAAGTGGTCACTGGAAGCGGAACTGCCCCAAATACTTAGCGGACAAGAAGAAGGCCGGCAACACCAAAGGTATATGTGATATACATGTATTTGATGTGTACCTTACCAGTACTCGTAGTAGCTCCTGGGCATTTGATACCGGTGCGGTTGCTCATATTTGTAACTCAAAACAGGAACTACGGAATAAACGGAGACTGGCGAAGGACGAGGTGACGATGCGCGTCGGGAATGGTTCCAAGGTCGATGTGAGCGCCGTCGGCACGCTACCTCTGCATCTACCCACGGGATTAGTTTTAAACCTCAATAATTGTTATTTAGTGCCAGCTTTGAGCATGAACATTGTATCTGGATCTCGTTTAATTCGAGATGGCTACTCATTTAAATCCGAGAATAATGGTTGTTCTATTTATTTGAGAGATATGTTTTATGGTCATGCCCCGCTGGTCAATGGTTTATTTTTGATGAATCTCGAACGTGATGTTACACATGTTCATAGTGTGAATACCAAAAGATGTAAAGTTGATAACGATAGTCCCACATACTTGTGGCACTGCCGCCTTGGTCACATTGGTGTCAAGCGCATGAAGAAGCTCCATGCAGATGGACTTTTGGAGTCTCTTGATTACAAATCATTTGACACGTGCGAACCATGCCTCATGGGTAAGATGACCAAGACTCCGTTCTCCGGAACAATGGAGCGAGCAACCAACTTATTGGAAATCATACATACCGATGTGTGCGGTCCAATGAGTGTTGAGTCGCAGAGGATATCGTTATGTTCTCACTCTCACTGATGATTAAAGTAGATATGGGTATGTCTACCTATTGAAACACAAGTCTGAAACCTTTGAAAAGTTCAAGGAATTTCAGAGTGAAGTTGAGAATCAACGTGACAGGAAAATAAAATTCTTACGATCAGATCGTGGTGGAGAATATTTAAGTCACGAGTTTGGTGCACACTTAAGGAAATGTGGAATAGTTTCACAACTCACGCCGCCTGGAACACCTCAGAGAAATGGTGTGTCCGAACGTCGTAATCGCACTCTATTGGATATGGTGCGATCTATGATGTCTCTTACCGATTTACCGCTCTCATTTTGGGGTTATGCTTTAGAGACTGCCGCATTCACTTTAAATAGGGCTCCGTCGAAATCCGTTGAGACGACACCGTATGAATTATGGTTTGGGAAGAAACCTAAGCTGTCGTTTCTAAAAGTTTGGGGATGCGATGCTTATGTCAAGAAACTTCAACCTGAAAAGCTCGAACCCAAATCGGAAAAATGCGTCTTCATAGGATACCCTAAGGAAACTATTGGGTATACCTTCTACCTCAGATCCGAAGGCAAGATCTTCGTTGCAAAGAACGGGTCCTTTCTGGAGAAGGAGTTTCTCTCGAAAGAATTGAGTGGGAGGAAAGTGGAACTTGATGAGGTGATAGTCACCCCTTCTGAACCGGAAAGTAGCGCAGCGCGGGAAAATGTTCCTGTGGTGCCTACACCGACTGGGGAGGAAGTTAATGATGATGATCATGAAGCTACAGATCAAGTCACTGAACTTCGTAGGTCCACAAGGACACGTTCCGCACCAGAGTGGTACGGCAACCCTGTCCTGGAAATCATGTTGTTAGACAACGGTGAACCTTCGAACTATGAAGAAGCGATGGCGGGCCCGGATTCCAACAAATGGCTAGAAGCCATGAAATCCGAGATAGAATCCATGTATGAAAACAAAGTATGGACTTTGACTGACTTGCCCGATGAGCGGCGAGCCATAGAAAACAAATGGATCTTTAAGAAGAAGACGGACGCGGATGGTAATGTGACCATCTACAAAGCTCGACTTGTCGCTAAGGGTTATCGACAAGTTCAAGGGGTTGACTACGATGAGACTTTCTCACCCGTAGCGAAGCTGAAGTCTGTCCGAATCATGTTAGCAATTGCCGCATACTATGATTATGAGATATGGCAGATGGACGTCAAAACGGCATTCCTTAATGGCTTCCTTAAGGAAGAGTTGTATATGATGCAGCCGGAAGGTTTTGTCGATCCCAAGAATGCTAACAAAGTATGCAAGCTCCAGCGCTCAATCTATGGGCTGGTGCAAGCATCTCGGAGTTGGAACATTCGCTTTGCTGAGATGATCAAAGCGTTTGGGTTTACACAGACTTATGGAGAAGCCTGTGTTTACAAGAAAGTGAGTGGGAGCTCTGTAGCATTTCTCATATTATATGTGGATGACATACTATTGATGGGAAATGATATAGAATTCTTGGAAAGTATAAAGGCCTATTTGAATAAGTGTTTTTCAATGAAGGACCTTGGAGAAGCTGCTTATATATTAGGCATCAAGATCTATAGAGATAGATCGAGACGCCTCATTGGTCTTTCACAGAGTACATACCTTGACAAGATATTGAAGAAGTTCAATATGGATCAGTCCAAGAAGGGGTTCTTGCCTGTATTGCAAGGTGTGCAATTGAGCAAGGCTCAATGCCCGACCACGGCAGAAGATATAGAAAAGATGAGGGTCATCCCCTATGCCTCGGCCATAGGGTCTATTATGTATGCCATGCTGTGTACCAGACCTGATGTAAACCTTGCCGTAAGTTTGGTAGGAAGGTACCAAAGTAATCCCGGCATGGAACACTGGACAGCGGTCAAGAATATCCTGAAGTACCTGAAGAGGACTAAGGATATGTTTCTCGTTTATGGAGGTGACGAAGAGCTCGTCGTAAAGGGTTACGTCGACGCTAGCTTCGACACAGATCTGGATGACTCGAAGTCACAAACCGGATACGTGTATATTTTGAATGGAGGAGCAGTAAGCTGGTGAAGTTGCAAGCAAAGCGTCGTGGCGGGATCTACATGTGAAGCGGAGTACATGGCAGCCTCGGAGGCAGCACAGGAAGCAGTCTGGATGAAGGAGTTCATTACCGACCTAGGGGTGATTCCCAATGCGTCGGGCCCGATGACTCTCTTCTGTGACAACACTGGAGCTATTGCCCTTGCGAAGGAGCCCAGGTTTCACAGGAAGACCAGGCATATCAAGCGTCGCTTCAACTCCATTCGTGAAAGTGTTCAAAATGGAGACATAGATATTTGTAAAGTACATACGGACCTGAATGTAGCAGATCCGTTGACTAAACCTCTCCCTAGGGCAAAACATGATCAACACCAGGACGCAAAGGGTGTTCGATTCATCACAATGTAAATAGATTATTGACTCTAGTGCAAGTGGGAGACTGTTGGAAATATGCCCTAGAGGCAATAATAAATGGTTATTATTATATTTCTTTGTTCATGGTAATTGTCTATTGTTCATGCTATAATTGTATTGTCCGGAAATCATAATACATGTGTGAATACATAGACCACAACGTGTCCCTAGTAAGCCTCTAGTTGACTAGCTCGTTGATCAACAGATAGTCATGGTTTCCTGACTATGGACATTGGATGTCATTGATAACGGGATCACATCATTAGGAGAATGATGTGATGGACAACACCCAATCCTAAGCATAGCATAAACGATCGTGTAGTTTCGTTTGCTAGAGCTTTTCCAATGTCAAGTATCTTTTCCTTAGACCATGAGATCGTGCAACTCCCGGATACCGTAGGAGTGCTTTGGGTGTGCCAAACGTCACAACGTAACTGGGTGACTATAAAGGTGCACTACGGGTATCTCCGAAAGTGTCCGTTGGGTTGGCACTGATCGAGATTGGGATTTGTCACTCCGTGTGACGGAGAGGTATCTCTGGGCCCACTCGGTAATGCATCATCATAATGAGCTCAATGTGACTAAGGCGTTAGTCACGGGATCATGCATTGCGGTACGAGTAAAGAGACTTGCCGGTAACGAGATTGAACAAGGTATTGGGATACCGACGATCGAATCTCGGGCAAGTAACATACCGATTGACAAAGGGAATTGCATACGGGATTGATTGAATCCTCGACACCGTGGTTCATCCGATGAGATCATCGTGGAACATGTGGGAGCCAACATGGGTATCCAGATCCCGCTGTTGGTTATTGACCGGAGAGGCGTCTCGGTCATGTCTGCATGTCTCCCGAACCCGTAGGGTCTACACACTTAAGGTTCGGTGACGCTAGGGTTGTAGAGATATATGTATGCGGAAACCCGAAAGTTGTTCGGAGTCCCGGATGAGATCCCGGACGTCACGAGAGGTTCCGGAATGGTCCGGAGGTGAAGAATTATATATAGGAAGTCCAGTTTCGGCCACCGGGAAAGTTTTGGGGGTTACCGGTATTGTACCGGGACCACCGGAAGGGTCCCGGGGGTCCACCGGGTGGGGCCACCTATCCCGGAGGGCCCCGTGGGCTGAAAGTGGAAGGGAACCAGCCCTTAGTGGGCTGGGGCGCCCCCCTTGGGCCTCCCCCATGCGCCTAGGGTTGGGAACCCTAGGGGGGAGCTTCCCCCTTGCCTTGGGGGGCAAGGCACCCCTTCCCCCCTTTGGCCGCCGCCCCCCTTGGAGATCCCATCTCCCTGGGCCGGAGCCCCCCCCCCCCAAGGGGCCTATATAAAGGGTGGGAGGGAGGGCAGCAACACACAGCCTTGGGCGCCTCCCTCCTCCCCTGCAACACCTCTCTCTCTCTCGCAGAAGCTTGGCAAAGCCCTGCCGAGACACGCTACATCCACCACCACGCCGTCGTGCTGCTGGATCTCCATCAACCTCTCCTTCCCCCTTGCTGGATCAAGAAGGAGGAGACGTCGCTGCACCGTACGTGTGTTGAACGCGGAGGTGCCGTCCGTTCGGCACTCGGTCATCGGTGATTTGGATCACGGCGAGTACGACTCCGTCATCCACGTTCATTGGAACGCTTCCGCTCGCGATCTACAATGGTATGTAGATGCACTCCTTTCCCCTCGTTGCTAGTAGACTCCATAGATGCATCTTGGTGAGCGTAGAAAAATTTTAAATTATGCTATGATTCCCAACAGCTTGCATGGAGCAACCGTGGCAGACGTAGTGTCGCCGTGCCGATGTAACCCCCTTGTACCCAATATAGATTGTAATAAAGAGCTGAGTTGTTCTATGCTAAGCAGTGTCGTATTCCAGAAGACTTCTCGATCTCTGGGCTGGAATACGGGGCGTTCCGATTTCTCTGAGCCGGGGTGCCACAGGCTTGGTATCAGAGCAGGTCTGGCTGTAGGATGCCCTAGCCCGCGCGAATGTTAGAATGCGGTAGTATAGAGCCCAGTTGGTTTGTTGCACTTGATTGCTGCATTTGTTTGTTGCATAGCATGCATATAGATTATTATCTTGTCGCTAACGGTTAATCTTGTGAGTGTAGGTGGTATCGGTTTCGATCCACTACCTGCACCCTCTTTCTTTGCATGCCTGCTCTTCGGTGTTCGGCGTTATCTCTGTCCCATCAGAGTGACGCCCTGGTACCGAGTGTTCCAGACACCATTTGCAGGAGTTATGCTCAGGTATTGCATCGATATCTTTTTCTCCACCCAAATCGTTTTGGTGATAGACGTGTCTCTATCCTGAATCGTGCCTTCCATCTCGTCCCTTTGGCAACCCTTACTGATCTTTGTTATCAGAAGAGGGCAATGCCAGCAAGCCTTGCTTTTCCTCCCCTAGTTTTCCCTATCATCTCGTTCTTTGGCCGTGTACGATTCCCTTTCATACGCTTGATGATGATGTGGTCGTGACCTCCATGTCTCGCTGCATGATCGCCAAGTCCGTCCTCGACTCCGTATCCATCCAGATCCAGCCGGTGTTCAGCCAGCGCTTGGTGTAGCCTTGGTTACGCCAACTCTTTCCACACACAGACTCCCTTTCGTGCACACCGCCACAACATATTAGACCGTAGTACCAGAGCTTCAGCGACAATTGTGTGCTTAGGTGTGCATGCATATTATTGTGTGAGTAGCAGTAATATTTGCTTATTGCTTTATATTATTAGTATGCTTGTGTGCTTTTGTTTTCGTCGTTTCTTTTGTTTCTTTCTTTGGGCCTTCGGTGTTACAAATTTTTTCCCTTATTAAAGTTGCTCGTCAACCAACACCGGACCTGAAGAATCAGCAACGAGTTCAAATATTTGGAAGCTCAGCTAAACAGAATGGAATTATCAGCAGACTGCAGTGAAATTGGAATATCTTGCCTGAATGCAAAAGAAATCCTGGATGGACTGTTAGTATCAAGTTTGCATCAGTATGGAATTCTCCGCCGACTGCATTGAGATTTGGGGATATCTGATCGTGATACGGATAATCAGGTTTGCCTCAGTGTGCACACTTCATAGCAGAAATGATCAAGAAGATAAGCTATGTGCAAGATTGACAGTATATGGCAGTACATCTCAAGAATCAGATCTGCAACAGTTCAGTCAGAAAGCAAGTCCGCCTCGGGAATCAGATTTTCATATATAAGCGGTCAGCATACCACCAAGGTCTTGCAAGTCACTCGAAAGCAGATTTGACAGGCACATGAGGATTGTTAAAAGAAGGAAGCCTGCTATACACCACAGTGTGACAAAGGAATGAGCTCAGTACAAGTACATGTGAACCTGGAAGTTGATCCTGATGAGCCCTTGTCTTCTTTCTCCAGTAACGGCACCACGCCTGTGATCTGAGCCATTTTTAGCTATGCGGGGTGGATGTCGATTTTTATTTCTCTCTTCAACGACTGTCATGAGTTCTGAGCTGCTTTTCGGCCGTCTCATACAGCCGTTGAGTTTATTTTTGTGACAGTAGCCCTATAGCTGCTTTTGGCTATTTTAGGGAGCTGCCACTTTCTTCTTATCGACCCGGTCTCATGCTCTGAGCTGCTTTTCAGCCGTCCTGAGCCGTGGTTGAGTTATCTCAGTAATGTCCCAAATCTGAGTTGTAAAGACCGTTCTGGTGGCTACTGATTTATTTGCCGATTTCTTGCAAGGGTTCGGATGATCATTTTTCTATGGTTAGAACTTGAGAGGTGATGAACTGGCAATTTGAATAGTGCTACCATGTCAGGAAATGAGGATAAGAGTATGCATGTCAGAATATTGCACCCGACAGAATCCATGGTCACACGAAGAAGCAATATGCCCGAGCTCTTTCAGCCAAGGATCCAGACAAGAAAAATAGTAATGGAGTAGCAAGACCGGTGATGCAGGTATGAAAATGGTTGCAAGACCCACATGGTGCAGATACCCGGACAGTCTGAGTCAGTATGGATCACCATGGATATTCACCTAAGGTGGGTCTTCTCAATTTTGGTAAGGACTTCATATCCAGACAACCCGCTCAGTCGACAACATATGCTCAGATTTGTCAGTATCAAATATCCGAATCTGCGAAGTCAGACCAAAGGTCAAATCAACAGTGTGACTCCAGCAACTGTGGTAAAGCATCCCACAACCTACTATCCCCATGGATATGCCTACAGAATGAATACTCAGGATGTCGAGTAACAGTCTTGAGGCATGTGCCCTCACTTATGAGGATTATCAAAGGATAGCCTGTCGTGAGCCAAATTCTTCTGCCAGAACCACTGTTAGTCGAGTCTGCGGATATTATCATGTAAGATCGTACCCCTTCATGCTGGCCCCGGCAAGCGACAGTCGAATATTTGGAACGGATCTGATACTCCAGAAGGTGGAGCTAGTTAAGATGATTCAGAAACTTCTGCGATGGGTCAGAATCTGTCAGGAAACGGTTATGCCTCAACTCACAATTTGGAACCCAAAGGACCTGCGTTCAGTGAAGAAACCCAATGCAAGGAGTCAGAGCTTGGGTCTTCACCAGGAAAATGTGGCCACAACATCATGAAAGGTTGTCAGTGCTGGATGACGCACCCATCAGAAATCACCCTCGGATTTGTGAGACAGACACATATTTCAGTCATGGAATCTCAGCTAAGTCAGCGGATATGAAAATAATTGGAGCCAGTATAAGCATGAACAAGCCAGGTAAGATCTGTCAGAATATGGATACAGTGAATAAGACCACCAAGAGCCAGTCAGGTAAAAATTTAGTGGGAACAACAATAAAGGAAAAAAGGAGACCCGAGTTGGAAACGGTTTCCTTAAGTCAGTATATTTGTACTTGTTCCCTGAGCAACCAAATCTCGAGGACGAGATTTCTTTAAGGGGGTAAGAGTTGTAACAGCCTGATTTTTTTGCCCTTTCTTTTTCTTTGGATTTTCTGAGGTTTTTGCCTGGGTTTTCTTTTTCCGTGGCTTTGTGGTCTGGAAACTGAAGAATATGAACTCTTCTTTGCTTCCAGAGTAGCTTGTCATACCCAAATCCTTCCCTAGACCTTTCCATTTTCATCCTAGCCCAAATCCCAATAGTCTTTTTATTGGGGATATTCCTTTTCTATTAAAGGAATAACTCAATTTGCCCTAGGTTGTGAAGCAACCTATATTTCCATCACTCCTAAAACTCCCAAATAATTCTCACAAATTGTTTGGGTCATATCTTTCTCAAATATGGCAAAATATTTCATTGGCCATGTTTCCCATCATCCTCAAATAATTCTTTTCCTATTCTGTCCTGAATGGCAGATTGTGAAGCAAGTGCCATTTATCTTTGCACAATTGACTCCAAACTTCTTGTACATCTTTTCATGTCCAAATAATTGCATCATGACAATTTTCAACTTAATTTGCCTAGTAAATATTCCTGAGCAATTTTTCAAAGTTCCTGTCTGAGGGGATTGGTTGTGAAGGAAGTACTAGCTAGGTTAATCCAGTTGAGTTGAATTTCTGCATGGTATTTCATATCATCAAGTAAAAGCTCTCCACAAGATTTGAGCTCATGCTCTTGCATCCCTGTGAGCACAGCTTCAAATCTTTGTTTCTGTCCAAATTTTCAGTTAGTGAAGCAAGTATATTTTATCTTGCTCCATTATTGTTGTAAATTTTCCTAGGCCTTCTCTTATCCATATAACCTATCTCCACCCAATTTGGGCATATTCCATCTAGCCAATTTTCCTCTAGAATTTTTGCAAGTTTCTGGTCAGTGGAAATGCTTGTGAAGCAAGTACCATTTTGGTTTATCCAATTGGTATGAAACCTTTTGCAGCATCTTCATATGACCAAATAACTCAGCCTTGCCCAAGTTGAGCTCAAGTGGATACCCCATGTGAGAGCATCATCATGATCTTGATTCTGTACCCTTTTGGTCAGTTGCAAAGCAACTATATTAAGCTTTGATCTTTTTGCCTCCAAAACCCCCAGGATTCTTGTCTTTCCGTAGTCAATCATCCCAGACAACACCATTTGACTCAATCAGTTCCCTGTTGAGCACAGTGGCTTGATAAAGTTTGATGCAGCAAACTTTAATCGAAGCCTAACTCGGCTTCAGAGCTTCTTCTGTCGATCCATCCCCTCCCTCGGCTTATACGATGAAGGGACTAGTCACTAGACAGATCGCTGCAGCCTCTCGCGTCCCCTCCTTGCCGGTCACAGTGGTGACCACCGTCCTGGCGTACCATCGGCGCGCTCTGGCGCAACTGTCTTCTTCTCCCTCGCTGCGCGCTTGTCCCCCCGTCGCCTAGCTATGTCCAGGGCCTTCCTCGAGCAGTCGCCGTCCCTCTGGAGCCCTTGTCCCCTCCGTCTTCTTCTCCGGTGAGCCGTCCCCCTCGCCGCACAGTGCACGCCCATGACCGTGTCGCCTTCCTCCTCTGTGTCTTCTTCCTCCCTTGTCCCCGAGCGCTGCCTCGTCTCCGTGAGCTCTGCGCCTTGTCCGCGCCCTCCCTCGTCGCCTTCCGATGCCCTCCTGTGATCGCAGCCGTCGCCAGGACGTTGGCGGACCTCCCGCGGCGGCATCCGACCCAACCGCCTCGCTCCGCCTATGTATAGGCAGCCCTGAGCTCGTTCGAGCACACCACCAGCCTTCCCACACCCCTCTGGTCCCGTCTAGCCACTAGCCCGAGCTCGAGGAGCCCCCGTTGCCCTCCATTGCCGCCATGACCGCCGAAGTGCTCCGGCTAAATTCTTGTCTTTCCGTAGTAAATCATCCCAGACAATACCATTTGACTCAATCAGTTCCCTGTTGAGCACAGTGGCTTGATAAAGTTTGATGCAGCAAACTTTAATCGAAGCCTAACTCAGCTTCAGAGCTTCTTCTGTCGATCAATCCCCTCCCTCGGCTTATACGATGAAGGGACTAGTCACTAGACAGGTCGCTGCAGCCTCTGGCGTCCCCTCCTTGCCGATCACAGCGGTGACCACCGTCCTGGCGTGCCATCGGTGCGCTCTGGCGCCATTGTCTTCTTCTCCCTCGCCGCGCGCTTGTCCCCCCGTCGCCTAGCTATGTCCAGGGCCTTCCCCGAGCAGTCACTGTCCCTCTGGACCCCTTGCCCCCTCCGTCTTCTTCTCCTGTGAGCCGTCCCCCTCGCCGCACAGTGCACACCCGTGACCGTGTCGCCTTCCTCCTCTGTGTCTTCTTCCTCCCTTGTCCCCGAGCGCTGCCTCGTCTCCGTGAGCTCTGCGCCTCGTCCGCGCCCTCCCTCGTCGCCTTCCGGTGCCCTCCCGTGATCGCTGCCGTCGCCAGGGTGTTGGCCGGACCTCCCGCGGCGGCATCCGACCCAACCGCCTCACCGCGCCTATTTATTGCCAGCCCCGAGCTCGTTCGAGCACACCACCAGCCCTCCCACACCCCTCTGGTCCCGTCTAGGCACTAGCCCGAGCTCGAGGAGCCCCCGTTGCCCTCCATTGCCGCCATGACCGCCGCAGTGCTCCGGCTAAATTCGCCCGGAGCTGAGCCCCTCCCACCTATCCCTCACCTACCTAACACCACCCAGAGCCCGGCGGACCGCCTCTGCTCTTTAGCCCCTCCTCCGACGCCCCGTAGACTCGTGCCGCTCCTCGCCCGACCACCACCGACCGCCGGCGTCACGGCCACCTTCGTCCCGGTCCACCCCGCCGGCTGTGGATGGGATCATCGTGTGCGTCTCGCTGCGCTGAGCTCATCCATGTGCTGAGCGCCACGCGGGACGGCCTGGAGCTCCGGCAATCGCCGTCGAGAGCCGCCCCTCTCCTCTGCCTGGCGCGTGCGAGAAGGAGATAAAGATAACGACCCGTCCAGCTGGCCAGGCGGGCCCCGCCCCTCCTCTCGGCCCCACCTGCCAGCCACACACGCATTGACCCCGCCGTCCACGTCGGATAAGTGGAGGCGTAAACGTGGCAATACGTTTTCGTTTTAGGAAAGCGTACTTCTCCTCTGCTTCGTGCTGATGTATGTTTTCCTTTTCTGAAAGCGTATTTTCTTTCTAATCGGCCCTGAGTACGTTTTCTTATTTACAAAGCGTGTATTTCGGAAAACCGCTTCTGTCTTATCCACTCAGGGACCCGGCTGTAAATAGTATTTTTATAGAAAAGTCCCTGATCTTCTACACCTCATAACTCCACAACCGTAACTCCAATTGAGGTGAATCCAAAGCCCACTTCTTCGTCTCGTCGAGCCCGAACTTTTGGTACCATTTTCACTATGGATTGACATACTAGAAATGACCATTTTACCCTTGCCCCTAATCATCCCCCTCCGAGAGAGAATCTTTTCCGGCGAATCTTTCTGCGGCTTCACCGCACTTCTCCCTAGAGCCTTTTTTCATCCCCAAGCAAGCCACAACCACCATTTGCATGATAGCCATGCAGAAGCATTGGTTTTCAACTTGAATCTTTAATAACTGTCTGTTTGTTTTGCTACTACTGTCGGTACTTCGATTATGCTTACGGATCGATGTTTACCGTCATGATATGTTTTCTTGCACTCTGTTATTATGTTCTTCATGCTAGTATTACTTTAATATTGGCCATGCTTGGTAGTAGTACATGTTGGTGATGGTCTTCGGTGCATGACTATCATCTGTTCCGAGTACCGTTGTTATGCATGTTCCTTTGCCTACAATTGATTAAATACTTGCATGGTAGTTTTATCGTTATGTTATTGCATGGTATTTATTGTTGATATTAGTGGTCATGTTATGCTTTGAGTAGTGTTTTAGTTGTGATATCCATGTTCGTCAGTATGCCATGCTCGTCTGGATAAATGGTTAAATGTTGTTGTTATGCTCGTTGATTGGGATGCACCCCCATGTTTATGTTAATATCATGTTCATGCATTGTAGTTGCATCATGTTGTTTTTTTATCATGACTCAACATATTGCATTCAAGTTTAATCGGATTAAATTGAACTTATACAATTGTTGGCAGAGTCATGGTGCCACCATATCGAGCTGACCAGTGCAACCACGCTTACCTTATGGGGGGTCCTAACTGGGTCTATTGTCATGCCTCTCGCCGGTGTCTCCCGCGAGGGAAGGTTATGTGCGGGCGCTACCTTGGCCAGGTAGGACGGCATAAGCCTTGTGTGCATGTTGTTTTTGTAAGGATCCTTGTCCCCAATTGGGACCGTTTTGCCACGACGGTGGCCGTTGGTGCCTTTGGTAGGCACGGGGCCACCCAGGACTTAGCCCAAAGGGGAGTTGGTCGGAGTGGCCGGGAGAGTGTCATGGCAATAGGACAGTTTTGTCGGAACGCCGTTGGTCCACCCGAATGGGAGTGCGAGGCCATGAGTTCTGTGGTGTGGGTATAGTGTGCTAACCTCTGCAGAGAGTGTGTGTTAAATCTATCGATAGCCGCGCCCGCGGATATGGGCCCAGTTCGTGTCGGTCACACTATGGGTCAATATTAATAATAATGATGTGCTTAATAACAACCCTGGTTCGATGATGAAAGAAGTTGGTTGATATTTATGTGATCGAGAGAGGATCACTTTGGTATCGTGAATACCGACTTGTTGGATATTTGGGATGTTATGCGAAAGTCAAGGGTAAATGTCAAGCTCCTTGTGGTCATAAATGATTACTACGGTATTGTTAATACCAAGCTTGATTGGATCCTGAGATGATCGTGTGATGTCCGTGATGGTAAGTGATGCATGTGATGGTTACGATGTAACCCGAGCAGAGTAAGTTGGTGCATGATAGTTTCATCATGTTGCATGCTAGTCTCATCATGTTCATATGTTTATGCTATGCTCGTATTGTTCTAGTTGTATCATGTTGTACATGCCATGTTGTTCTGATAGTATCGTGTTCATCATTGCTTAATAATCTGTAATTTCCATGCCATTGTTTATCTTGATTGCTTTGGTTGCTGTGAGCTTGCAAGTACATTCGATGTACTGACCTGGCATGTCATGCCAGTCTGCAGGTCATGCCGGATTTGATTGCTTGTTTGCCGTGGATTCGTTGTTTGCGAGCTAGGATAAGCGTTCCAGCCAGAGTCCCTGCGGAGTGGAGTTCACCACCGCCGACGTTGTTCCGCTGCCAGGAGTTATTCCGCTGCATCGAGTTGTTATGCTGCTTGCATGGAGCAACTGTGGCAGGCGTAGTGTCGCCGTGCCGATGTAACCCCCTTGTACCCAATATAGATTGTAATAAAGAGCTGAGTTGTTCTATGCTAAGCAGTGTCGTATTACAGAAGACTTCTCCTCGATCTCTAGGCTGGAATACGGGGCGTTCCGGTTTCTCTGAGCCGGGTTGCCACAACTCCGGACGAAAAAAAGAAAAAGAAAGAGGCCATAAATAAAAGTAAAGGCCCAAATAAAAAATGAGAGAAAAAGAGAGAAGGGGCAATGCTACTATCCTTTTTCCACACTTGTGCTTCAAAGTAGCACCATGATCTTCATGATAGAGAGTCTCTTATGTTGTCACTTTCATATACTAGTGGGAATTTTCATTATAATAACTTGGCTTGTATATTCCAATGATGAGCTTCCTCAAAATGCCCTAGGTGTTCGTGAGCAAGCGAGTCGGATGCACACCCACTTAGTTTCTTTTTGAGCTTTCATACACTTATAGATCTAGTGTATCCGTTGCATGGCAATTCCTACTCACTCACATTGATATCTATTGATGGGCATCTCCATAGCCCGTTGATACGCCTAGTTGATGTGAGACTATCTTCTCCTTTTGTCTTCTCCACAACCACCATTCTATTCCACCTATAGTGCTACGTCCATGGCTCACGCTCATGTATTGGGTGAAGATTGAAAAAGTTTGAGAACATCAAAAGTATGAAACAATTGCTTGGCTTGCCATCGGGGTTGTGCATGATTTAAATATTTTGTGTGATGAAGATAGAGCATAGCCAGACTATATGATTTTGTAGGGATGGCTTTCTTTGGCCATGTTATTTTGAGAAGACATGATTGCTATATTAGTATGCTTGAAGTATTATTATTTTTATGTCAATATTAAACTTTTGTTTTGAATCTTTCGGATCTGAACATTAATGCCACAATAAAGAAAATTACATTGATAATTATGATAGGTAGCACTCCACATCAAAAATTCTGTTTTTTTATCATCTACCTACTCGAGGACGAGCAGGAATTAAGCTTGGGGATGCTTGATACGTCTCCAACGTATCTATAATTTTTGATTGTTTCATGCTATTATATTATCTGTTTTGGATGTTTAATGGGATTTAATATGCTCTTTTATATTATTTTTGGGACTAACCTATTAACCAGAGGCCCAGTGACAGTTTCTGTTTTTTTGCCTATTTTAGTGTTTCACAGAAAAGGAATATCAAACGGAATCCAAACGGAATGAAACCTTCGCGGTGATCTTTCTTGGACCGAAAGCAATCCAGAAGACTTGGAGTTGAAGTCTGGAACGCCACGAGTAGGCCACGAGGCAGGAGGGCGCGCCTAGGGGGTAGGCACGCCCCCCACCCTCATGGGCCCCTCATAGCTCCACCGACGTACTTCTTTCGCCTATATATACTCTTATACCCTAGATCGATCAAAGAGAGCCACGAAACCACTTTTCCACCGCCGCAACCTTCTGTACCCGTGAGATCCCATCTTGGGGCCTTTTCCGGAGATCTGCCGGAGGGGGAATCGATCACGGAGGGCTTCTACATCAACACCATTGCCTCTCCGATGAAGCGTGAGTAGTTTACCACAGACCTACGGGTCCATAGTTATTAGCTAGATGGCTTCTTCTCTCTCTTTGATTCTCAATACAAAGTTCTCCTCGATGTTCTTGGAGATCTATTCGATGTAATACTCTTTTGCGGTGTGTTTGCCGAGATCCGATGAATTGTGGATTTATGAACAAGATTATCTATGAATATTATTTGGTTCTTCTCTAAATTCTTATATGCATGATTTGATATCTTTGCAAGTCTCTTCGAATTACCGATTTAGTTTGGCCTACTAGATTGATCTTTCTTGCAATGGGAGAAGTGCTTAGCTTTGGGTTCAATATTGCGGTGTCCTTTCCCAGTGACAGTAGGGGCAGCAAGGCACGTATTTTATTGTTGCCATTGAGGATTAAAAGATAGGGTTTATATCATATTGCTTGAGTTTATCCCTCTACATCATGTCATCTTGCTTAATGCGTTACTATGTTCTTATGAACTTAATACTCTAGATGCATGCTGGATAGCGGTCGATGTGTGGAGTAATAGTAGTAGATGCAGAATCTTTTCGATCTACTTGACACGGATGTGATGCCTATATTCATGATCATTGCCTTAGATATCTTCATAACTATGCGCTTTTCTATCAATTGGTCGGCAGTAATTTGTTCACCCACAGTAATACATGCTATCTTGAGAGAAGCCACTAGTGAAACCTATGGCCCCTGGGTCTCTTTCTTGTTATATTGCATCTCTTTTATTTACATAGCATCTTGTTTTACTATTTTGCAATCTTTACTTTCCAATCTATACAACAAAAATACCAGAAATATTTACTTTACTATCTTTATTAGATCTCACTTTTGCGAGTGACCGTGAAGGGATTGACAACCCCTTTATCGCGTTGGTTGCAAAGTTCTTGATTGTTTGTGCAGGTACTAGGTGACTTGTGCGTTGTCTCCTACTGGATTGATACCTTGGTTCTCAAAACTGAGGGAGATACTTACGCTACTTTGTTGCATCACCCTTTCCTCTTCAAGGGAAAACCACCGCATGCTCAAGAGGTAGCAAGAAGCCACTAGTGAAACCTACGGCCCCCGGGTCTTACTTCTCATATATTTGCCTTGCGATATACTTTTCCTTTGCATTTTTATTCAGATCTATTAAACCAAAAAATACAAAAATACCTTGTTGTGTTTTATCTTTATTTATTTTATTTGGTGTTCGATCTATCAATCTACTACAATTTACCTCACGTCCGCTTGCCTATCTTGAAGTGTCGTATCCCGGAAGGGATTGACAACCCCTTTAATTCGTCAGGTTGCGAGGTATTGTTGTTTGTGTGCAGGTGTTGTTTATATTGTGTTGCTTGCTTCTCCTACTGGTTCGATACCTTGGTTTCATAACTGAGGGAAATACCTACCGTCGCTGTGCTACATCATCCCTCCCTTTCCTGGGAAATACCGACGTAGTTGCAGCTACCATCAGTATGCTTCTCCTAGATAGATCTTGTGTGATCGTAGGTAAATTTTTTGAAATACTACGTTCCCCAACAAAAACCCCATCTTTTTATCCTCGATGGCAACAATACAATATGTGCCTTGTTGCCCCTACTGTCACTGGGAAAGGACACCGCAAGATTGAACCCAAAGCTAAGCACTTCTCCCATTGCAAGAAAAACCAATCTAGTTGGCCAAACCAAACCGATAGTTCCAAGAGAATTACAAAGATATCAAATCATGCACAAAAGAATTCAGAGAATATTCATAGATAAGCTGATCATAAATCCACAATTCATTTGATCTCGGCAAACACACCGCAAAAAAGTATTACATCGAATAGATCTCCAAGAACATCGAGGAGAACATGGTATTGAGAATCAAAGAGAGAGAAGAAGCCATCTAGCTACGAGCTATGGACCCGTAGGTCTATGGTAAACTACTCACGCTTCATCGGAAGGGCAATAGAGTTGATGTAGAAGCCCTCCGTGATCGAATCCCCCTCCGGCAGGGTGCCGGAAAAGGTCCCTAGATGGGATCTCACGGGTACAGAAGGTTGCGGTGGTGGAAAAGTGTTTTCGTGGATGCCTCTGTTGGTTTGGGGATATATGGGAATATATAGGCGCAAGAATTAGGTCAGGAAGTGCAAGAAGGGCCCACAAGTGTGGGGGCGTGCCCTACCCCCTGGGTGTGCCCTCCGTCCTTGTGGCTGCCTCGTGGCTCTTATGACTTCATCTCCAAGTCTCCTGGTTGTCTTCTGGTCCAAGAAAAATCATCGCGAAGGTTTTATTCCATTTGGACTCCTTTGATTCATTTTCTGCTAAACTCAAAAACAGGGAAAAACAGGAACTGGCACTGGGCTCTAGGTTAATAGGTTAGTCCGAAAAATAATATAAAGTAGCATATAAATGCATATAAAACATCCAAAACAGATAATATAATAGCATGGAACAATAAAAAATTATAGATACGTTGGAGACGTATCACGACCCGATCGGGGCAGTGGGATATCCGGTTCTGCCGGATGTTTGGGCAGGCAGAGAATGCCAAATGGACTAGACTGTTGGCAGCTTTGCTGCCAGTGTTGCCGGATTATTCGGACACTGTATCATGGCGGCTCTCACCTTCGGGGTGAGTTTTCCATCAAATACACATACACGACTTTAGGCCGCCTCCCACTATCCCTTGGCTAGCTCACTTGTGCAAGGCCCCCATGCCCCTGAAGATAAAGATCTTCGTTTGGCAGCTTCTTAGAAATCGCCTCCCTTCGGGACCGAGGTGCTCAAGCGATAGGGCCCGGGTTATTACATCTGCCCTTTATGCATGGTCTCTGACACTATGGCCCATAACATACTCTCGTGCACGGCGGCTCGTGTCCTTTGGTTGTTCGTCCGTGAGGCACTAGGGCCAGACTGGGAGGCCCTGGATTTCACGGACTTCCTTCAAGCCAGGGCTACCCTGCGAGGACGACACCGTCGCATATTCTGGCTGATCTTTGCAGCCATGTCATGGACTCTTTGGATGACAACAAATAAAATGGTGATTGAGAGGGTGTTCCTGAGGCAGGCGTCTGACTCTTTGTTCAAATTCCTTGCTTTTCTGCAGCAATGGATACTAGGCAGCACGACCGCGATCGTCTAGGCATCATGCTGGATGCGCTCGTGGCTTCGGCACGTCGGCTTTCATCATCTTAGCACCGCTCGTCGATAGCCACTAAGTGGCCTTGTTTTTCTTTTCTCTTGTGTTTCTCTTTGGGTATAATTGTGCTCTTGCCCCAGCCGTCGCCTTTATGGCTTATCTAGATGTTGGTTGCATGGATCTTTGCTTTATCTAAAAAGCGGGGCGAAAGCCTATTTCGAGAGTGCGTGATTGGGTCGTGCCGGAAATGGGCAACACGTCCAACGGAGAGGCCTCCCTCATCAGGGCCTCATCAGGGCCGGCCCATAGGCCGGGCAAAAGGGGTGACCGCCCCGGACCTCAATAGGTGAGGGCTCCAACTAGAACTTCTACTAGTAAGCACTATACGCCAAAGCGTAAGTTCACACCACATTCTAATATGTTATACCAAGCATAGGCAAACCGTCGCGACTAGTGAGTTGAGTTCAAATACAGTAGTCTCTCTCTACGATGGTTGTCTTAGTATCAATTATGATAACTAGATTTCAATGTTTAAAGCAATGCACAATTTTTAATTTGATAAATGTGTAGGACATCTCATTTGCATCAAATCAAAACAAGTGAATCTGGATGACCATGTTAGGTAACCGAATCATTCGTAAAAGTACAATCAACAACATTTTTTATTCTTTGATGATTCTATTACTGAACCCAATTTGCAAGTCACAATTTCTATGCCCTAGAAGTTTCTAGGAATATGACTGCCTACTAAATTATTTCTTAGTGTGCATATGATTTAGAACTCTCTACCATAATATCAATAATACTAAAAGATATATGAACACACACATAGATATGCAAATGTGTATACACTACATCGTTTATGCAATATTAGAAAAATAAATCGGAAAAATATTTTAACAATAAAGAAAAAATTGTACATCATAAAATTTTCATTTTTAGAATTAAAATTTCCAATGATATACGTTACAACTGTATACGAATGAATAATATAACTATTATTTGAAAACATTCTTATGTGACTAAGTAATAAAAATAATAATTACACCTATAATATGGTACATATAGTTTAAAATAAGTATAAAAGTCTAGTGTGAAAAACATTTGTTTTACATCACCCAAGGCCAAAATATACTTTGAACCTGCTTTGTCCATCACCATTGACACCGGTGAGTTAATTGGCGAGCTTGGCGTAGAGCCGGAATTCCTCCCGCGAGTTGAGCGGCGCCGCCACTGATCAGCACCAGGAAAGTGACAACCACCTGTATAGGGCAATGAGACAGGAATTTACTAGCAAGAAAGAATCTCATCTTTAATAGTAGGACGATGAATGTGGATCGAGAGGTCAGAGCACACACGTATCCCAAGCGCCATGCACGCTAAGATCCGTCGGCTCCTAGCCCGCTTCTGGGAGTACGAAGTACAACATGTGTACCGAGAAAGCAATCAGGTGGTGGACACCATGTGCCACCAGGCGTATCAATGCCCCGGCGTGTGGAAGATGCATCAGCTTCCGCCACCGGCCGTTTGGGCCAAGACCGGGGACGACCATCACGGCATCATATACCCGTGACTCCAACCTGCAGCCACCGACCGTTTTGGCCAAGGCAGAGGACGACCGTCACAATGTCGTATACCCATGACTCTGACCAGCACGAACATGATGATTACACAAGTCATCCGACGCTCTGAGTGGGTGCAAGACTCCATGCAGTATTAGTATTCCTTGCTACGTAGTACTCGTTAAGCTTTCTATACTATGCATGCACACAATAGTCTCTTTATCCTTTGTCTCTTTACTAAGTTCTGCAGCTACTACGCTTAGACATGATTCTAGTGTTCTTTGAATCTCCGTCAAGCACTAGTAATTTTACTAGAACTTTAGCAAGTCTCCAACCGGGCAGCAAACCGTAAAATGACGTGCATAACATAGTTCACTACATCCTAATTAATCTAGTCCTAAGCAAAGGGTGTAAGTAAATAAAGGCCCTTTACAATAACAAAATTAAATAAAGTAGGTAACTGAGAAAAAAGTCATTTATGTACTGCAAGCAAGCACGGGACGGAGCGTAAAACGCACTTGTCGCAAATAAAAAAAAAGGGGTAAAACGCCTGTTTGCTACCCGGCTTGTAGCAAGATTGGGAGTAGAATTGAACTTGTTGATGCACGCATAATTATGTGAGCTGCCTAAAGGTCTGGAGACTATGCTTATAGTTCTGTAAAATTATTCTTGGTTGATCTAGATTCTTTGGCACAGGTGTCTTCTTTGAGTTAAACCTGCAGTTTCCTACGACCGACATGTACGGGTTATTGAACTATTGTGTGCATGTGTGGGTGAAGCTTTGAGCCTAAGCAAGTCCTTGATGTAACCAGTTGACTTTGTGACCAATCTAGGTAATGGAACGAAACATTGTTGGCTTGAATTTTTATGCAGATTTGGAGTTACTTTTCTTTCGTATACATTTATCCTAGTATGCTTCTTCTATGTAGCTTGCTTTGGTCAGAAATGTGTGCACCTCATGTACAAATGCAATAATTGACTATCGTCGGTCACCATGTGATCACCACGACCCCGCCCCCAATCTCCCGCCGCATCTGACAACCACAGGCACTCTCATATGGTTGTTGCCTATGACACCGACGAGCGCTGCATGTCGCCAACCCCTACCCAAGGAGCCGATGGCCGCCGCTGTCCGCCTCGATGAGATGCCAGCCGTCACCACTCGCCCTTCCACACATGAGGAGGGGAAAGGCAACACCCCCAAAGCAATTTTGCTGCACGACACGGAGTTGTGCGGCACAACCACCACCAGCAGAGGAGAAGGCAAGTGGCGATGTTTTGCCGCTGCCAACTCCGCACCTTTCTTTCCCCTCCAACGGCAAAGTGTCGAAGGTGCTTATAATTATAATACTGACAATAATGAAAATAATAACAATAATAGTACTAATAATAATATAATGTACGGGGATATTTAATGCTTACAATTTTAAATGATGAAAAATGGTTCATGTGTATGCTGAAAAATGTTTAATATTTTTTGCTAAAAAAGCTTAGCATGATTTTTTGGTATTGTGCTTAATCTTTTACTATATAATTATAGATTTAATATGTAATCCTGAATTTTATTTAAAGTTATGGATTTTATATTGCATTCTATATTTAATAGATAGTGCTATGAACTCAATATTGTTAATAAAAATGTTATATTCAGTATATAACTCCCCGCAAAAAAAAAATATTCAGTATATGACAAGAAAAACCTCTGCGGAGACACGATGTTAATTCTAAGGAGCACATTTTGCACGTATATCAGATAACACATGAGTACAAGTTTTTCCTCATCTCCACTAAGCGTAAAGATATGTACCTATAGCACAATGGTCTCCAAGTTAAAGCGAGAGAAATCACTTTAACTGATGAAGCTACCCATGCATGCCAAGTGAGTAAATCGGCGCACCGACTGTTTCCCAGCCACAGGAAGCAAAACTATAGCCAGTCTTATAGGTAATCTCTTATTAATAATGTGTTATATTGACCCCACGCTACTGCTATACTTACTAGTAGCGTTGCCCGAAGACCCATGCTACTAGTAAATATTATTGGTAGAGCATGGCCTAAAAAACAACACTACTAATAAATATCCTCAACCGTGCCATGCGGACAGGCTGTATTAGTAGCGCGGGTTGTACCACCCACGCTACCACTAAGAAAATAGTTGTAGTGCGTGAGGTACAACCCGCACTACTACTATCGGTCGACGAAACCCGTTGGTGGACTCCACTTAGTAGTAGCGCGGGTTTGCTAGGCCACACCATCACTACAAACGCCCAGCTCTTCCTCTCCCGGCACCTACCCACGTCCGTCTCCCCTCGACTTTGACCTAGACCGGGAAGCCCTGCCTGCCTCTTTCTCTCCCACCGCCTCCACCACCACCACCACCAGAAAACCCTATAGCCCGGACGCAGACGAGCCATATGGCTAGCTTCGGTGGTGACACGCACCCCGCCACGCGGGGGAGGGGGCACTCTCCTTCCTCTCCCGAGCCTGCGAGAGGACCTACGCCTCATCCACGCGCGGGCCGGGGTGCTCGAGACCTTCCTCGGCGCGTCGGTCCCAGAGCCCGACCTGTTCGCACGCCTCCGCAGGGCCTAGAACACCACCTCCTCCTCCGGCTCCGCCTCGGGGATCGGGAGGACGCGGTTGGACCTCTTGGCGATAGGGAAACATGCGTTCCATAAATATTTAAAATGTCACTGTAATAGAACATTTTGAAATAGATGTTTCGGATAATTTTTTGAAGGAAGTGGATAATTTCTGAAGACCTCCGTTGCGGCCGCTGCGGCTGCGACCGCGTCGCATGGGCGTGGCCATGCATGGATTGATCAACAGCTAGCACGATGGAGCCGGGCCGGGCATGGTGGGAACAACCAAGTGTACTTGACGTCCTTGTCTTGTTTTCTGCAAAAAGGAAAGAACGCAGCTTTTTATTTTTGAGGGTAACTAGGGATTTTATTCAAAATTCAGGACATCGGGAATACAAGCAATCTCTGGCAAAACCCCTAGCCACACATGGCGACCCACCGCGAGAGACGCAGCTCCCTTAGCTAGCGAGTGGGCCTCAAAATTATTGTCTCTACTTTCAAAACGGAACTCAACAGAAGAAAAATAGTTTCTACTAGTTTGAATCTCCCTAAGGATATGAGCATAAGATGGTGAACCTGCAGTTTCGATGTTCGATATCACTGCTACACAATTTGAGGCAATCATAAGATCCTGCAGATTCAAATCCCATGCGAGGGCTAGCGCCTCGCTGCATGCTTGTGCCTCCAAGCTTGCCGGGTTGGTGAGGCCGTCAAAAACCACCGCTGACGCACCCAAGAATTTCCCAAATTTATCTCGGCATACAACTCCTGCCGCACCCTTCTCTCCTAGAGTTGACAGGCCCCCATCACAGTTAAATTTTGCAGCCTCGCCCGGAGGCGGTAGCCACACTTTAGCTCTCCGTCGGACCACTCGTCCTTCAGGTGCCCTGGGGTTGTGCAAATTAGCTATATCTAGCTCCTCCAGAAATCTCTTAATGAAGCTCATGGTTGATAGCGGGCTCTGGTATTCATTCTCATGGATAGCCTTCCTCCTAGCCCACCATATCGCCCACATGGTCACTAAACTCGAGCAAGATCTTGTTGATTTGTAGTCTCAAAAAGCCAGAACAGCCATAGCCTTGCATCTTCGTTTTGGTTTGAGATCACATGCTCGAGCAGCTCCTCATCCTCCAAAGCCCACACACATCTTGCCATGCGACAACTGAGTAGCGAATGGCGCCAAGTGTCCTCCTCCGCACCACAGATAGAGCAAGCTGGAGAATCAGCCATGTGCCTTTCATGTCTAACAAGGCCAGTTGGAATGGATGTGTGCGCCAAACACCACACAAAAACCCGTATTTTCGATGGAACCTTCACCTTCCACAACGGGTCCATGAATTCTTGTCAGCTGTAATATTGGAATGGCCTGGCCGGTGTTCCAGCCAATCTTCCCTTTGTGTTTTGATAGCACAAAATCATCCTATATGCTGACCTTACAGAAAAGATACCACACTTATCGTAATGCCAAGCCCAAAAGTCCTCCTGTAGCCGGGTGCTGAGTGGTATATTGAGAATAACCTCAACATCAGCAGGAGTGAAGTGATCAGTAAGGACTTGCTTGTTCCACGACCGAGTGACAGGATTAATAAGATCCGATACCATCATCGGAGGATTTGCTGATCGGGCACAGATGGGCCTCAACTTATAATCCCTTGAGAGCCAGTTCTCCTTCCAAATATTTGTACTTGCACATGAACCAATTCTCTTGATAAGACCTAAAGACAGAATATCCCGGCCTTCCAACAGAGAGCGCCAGACCTGGGAGGGTGCAGTTCCCAACGTGGCATTTAGCAGATCAACATTGGGGTAATACCGAGCATTTAGAACTCGAGCACTTAGGGACTCTAGTTGCTGCATTAACCTCCAAGCTTGACGGGCAAGTAGAGCCAAATTGAAAAGCTCGACATCTCAAAAACCCAAACCACCCATAAACTTTGGTTTTGACATAGTTCTCCACGACACCCATGTTGTCTTCCTCTCACCGTTTTTACTCCCCCATCAAAATTTCCGGATCAGACTGTTAATGTGCTCGCATAAACCCCACTACTAGGGAAAACCCTAGTAGTAGCGTGGGTTTTGAGGCTATCAGCAGCGCGGGCAGCTGCGCTACCAATAAGGCGCTACAGCTAACTGTTAGTAGTAGCGCGGTCTGTACCCACGCTACTACTATGGACTGTATCAGCAGCGCGTTTCCGCAACGCGCTACTATCAATTAGCTGTAGCGATTTCCTGGCCCCACGCTACTGCTATATCTTTCATCACCCCCCCCCCCCCCCGGCTTCCTACCCCGTTTCAGCTTCAATAAACAACAATTTCCAGATACTAGGTACTAATAGATATCAATTTCATAAAGCATTATAGGTACTAGGTAGTACTCCCTCGGTTCCAAATTACTCGTCGTGGTTTTAGTTCAAAATTTGAACTAAAACCACGACGAGTAATTTGGAACCGAGGGAGTACTAGATAATAATTTCATATATACTCAACATGCATCCTCAAGCAGTACAAGGTGATATCGACGACGATCATCATATGTAGTTCTAGATAATATCGACGACGATCATCATATGTAGTTCTACATGATATCAACGACGATCATCATATGTAGTTCTACATGATATCAACGACGATCATCATATGTAGTTCTAGATGATATAGCCACACACACACATATGTAGTTCTAGATGATATCGACGACGATCATCATTCTCAAGCCTGGGCGGTGGGTGTTCCTGATAGTAATTAGGATGGCCTGTCCAACACGAAGATTCTTGCCAACGAGGAATCTCTTCCACCCAACCGAGTTTAAGTGTGTGCGACCGTCTGTGTCCATGCGGTAACACCAGTAGAAAAAGGGCCTATTGTCCTGGTTGGTAAGGGCCTTTTGTCCCGGTTTTTGAACCGGGACTAAAGGGTCGTTACTAATGCCCTAACCCTTTAGTCCCGGTTCTTACACGAACCGGGACAGATGGGCCTCCACGTGGCCGGTGCGGCGAGCCCAGGCAGGAGGGCCTTTGGTCCCGGTTGGTGGCACTAACCGGGACCAATAGGCATCCACGCGTCAGCATTTCAGTGGCTGGGGTTTTTGTTTTTTTTAAAGGGGGGTTGGGGGGTTTTGGGGGTTAATTTAGGTGTTTCATATATTGTGTTAGCTAGCTAATTAATAGAGAGAAGTGTCCTCTCTTATCTCCGTGCTTGGTCGACGCTACGTACTATATACGTATGGAGAGGACTAGACACGCTAGCTAGTAATCAAATGAAGGAAACAGAAGATCGTCATGAACATATGCATACAGAGAGAAGTGATATCGACCACCTCTCCTTATCCGAGAGATTGGTCGAACAACAAGTTCTTGTTGGGAATCGTAGCATAATTTAAAATTTTCCTACGCTCACCAAGATGCATCTATGAAGTCTACTAGCAACGAAGGGAAAGGAGTGGATCTACATACCCTTGTAGATCGCGAGCGGAAGCGTTCCAATGAACGTGGATGACGGAGTCGTACTCGCCGTGATCCAAATCACCGATGACCGAGTGCCGAACGGACGGCACCTCCGCGTTCAACACACGTACGGTGCAGCGACGTCTCCTCCTTCTTGATCCAGCAAGGGGGAAGGAGAGGTTGATGGAGATCCAACAGCACGACGGCGTGGTGGTGGATGTAGCGGCTCTCCGGCAGGGCTTCGCAAGCTTCTGCGAGAGAGAGAGGTGTTGCAGGGGAGGAGGGAGGCGCCCAAGGCTTAGATGTTGCTGCCCTCCCTTCCCCCCACTATATATAGGGCCAAGGGAGAGGGGGGGCGCAGCCTTGCCCCTTCCTTCAAGGAAGGGTGCGGCCAGGGGGGAGTCCTTCCCCCCCCAAGGCACCTCGGAGGTGCCTTCCCCCTTTAGGACTCTCCCTTCTTTCTTATCTCTTGCGCATGGGCCTCTTGGGGCTGGTGCCCTTGGCCCATATAGGCCAAGGCGCACCCCTTACAGCCCATGTGGCCCCCCGGGGCTGGTGGACCCCCTTGGTGGACCCCCGGATCCCTTTCGGCACTCCCGGTACAATACCGATAAAGCGCGAAACTTTTCCGGCGACCAAAATAAGACTTCCCATATATAAATCTTTACCTCCGGACCATTCCGGAACCTCTCGTGATGTCCGGGATCTCATCCGGGACTCCGAACAACTTTCGGGTTTCCGCATACATATATCTCTACAACCCTAGCGTCACCGGACCTTAAGTGTGTAGACCCTACGGGTTCGGGAGACATGCAGACATGACCGAGACGCCTCTCCGGTCAATAACCAACAGCGGGATCTGGATACCCATGTTGGCTCCCACATGTTCCACGATGATATCATCGGATGAACCACGGTGTCGAGGATTCAATCAATCCGTATGCAATTCCCTTTGTCAATCGGTATGTTACTTGCCCGAGATTCGATCGTCGGTATCCCAATACCTTGTTCAATCTCGTTACCGGCAAGTCTCTTTACTCGTACCGCAATGCATGATCCCATGACTAACGCTTTAGTCACATTGAGCTCATTATGATGATGCATTACCGAGTGGGCCCAGAGATACCTCTCCGTCACACGGAGTGACAAATCCCAGTCTCGATCCGTGCCAACCCAACAGACACTTTCGGAGATACCCATAATGCACCTTTATAGTCACCCAGTTACGTTGTGACGTTTGGCACACCCAAAGCACTCCTACGGTATCTGGGAGTTGCACGATCTCATGGTCTAAGGAAAAGATACTTGACATTGGAAAAGCTCTAGCAAACGAAACTACACGATCTTTTATGCTATGCTTAGGATTGGGTCTTGTCCATCACATCATTCTCCTAATGATGTGATCCCGTTATCAACGACATCCAATGTCCATGGTCAGGAAACCGTAACCATCTATTGATCAACGAGCTAGTCAACTAGAGGCTCACTAGGGACATGGTGTTGTCTATGTATTCACACATGTATTACGATTTCCGGACAATACAATTATAGCATGAATAATGGACAATTACCATGAACAAAGAAATATAATAATAACCATTTATTATTGCCTCTAGGGCATATTTCCAACAGTCTCCCACTTGCACTAGAGTCAATAATCTAGTTCACATCACCATGTGATTAACACTCACTGGTCACATCACCATGTGACCAACATCTAAAGAGTTTACTAGAGTCAACAATCTAGTTCACATCACTATGTGATTATCACTCAATGTGTTCTGGTTTGGTCATGTTATGCTTGTGAGAGAGGTTATTAGTCAACGGGTCTGAACCTTTCAGAACCGTGTGCTTTACGAATATCTATGTCATCTTGTGGATGCTACCACGCGCTATTTGGAGCCATTTCAAATAATTGCTCTACTATACGAATCCAGTTTACTACTCAGAGTCATCCGGATTAGTGTCAAAGTTCGCATCGACGTAACCCTTTACGATGAACTCCTTTCCACCTCCATAATCGAGAAAAATTCCTTAATCCACTAGGTACTAAGGATAAGTTCGACCGCTGTCATGAGATCCTTTCCCGGATCACCATTGTACCCTCTTGACCAACTCAAGGCACACTACATGTGCGGTACACAGCATAGCATACTATAGAGCCTATGTCTAAAGCATAGGGGACGACCTTCGTCCTTTCTCTATCTTCCGCTGTGGTCAGGTCTTGAGTCTTACTCAATACTCACACCTTGTAACACAGCCAAGAACTCCTTCTTTGCTGATCTATTTTGAACTCTTTCAAAATCATGTCAAGGTGTGCTGTCTTTTGAAAGTATCATCAGGCATCTTGATCTATCTCTATGGATCTTGATGCCCAATATGTAAGTAGCTTTATCCAGGTCTTCCTTTGAAAAACTCCTTTCAAACAACCCTTTATGCTTTCCAGAAATTTTACATCATTTCGGATCAACAATATGTCATTCACATATACTTATCAGAAATGTTGTAGCGCTCCCACTCACTTTATTGTAAATGCAAGTTTCTAACAAACTTTGTATAAACCCAAAAACTTTGATCACTCCATCAAAGCGTATATTCTGACTCCGAGATGCTTGCTCTAATCCATGGAAGGATCGCTGGAGCTAGCATACCTTTTAGCATCCTTAGGATCGACAAAACCTTTCTGATTGTATCACATACAACCTTTCCTTACGAAAACTGGTAAGGAAACCTGTTTTGACATCCATCTGCCAGATTTCATAAATGTAGCTAATGCTAACATGATTCCGACAGACCTAAGCATCGCTACGGATGAGAAAAACTCATCGTAGTCAACTCCTTGAACTTGTGAAAATACTCTTTGCCACAAGTCGAGCTTCATAGACGGTAACATTACCGTCCATGTCCGTCTTCTTCTTAAAGATCCATTTATCTCAATGGCTTGCCGATCATCGGGCAAGCTCACCAAAGTCCATGCTTTGTTCTGATACATGGATTCTATCTCGGATTTCATGGCCTCGAGCCATTCGTCGGAATATGGGCCCACCATCGCTTCTCCATAGCTCGTAGGTTCGTTGTTGTCTAGCAACATGACTTCCAAGACAGGATCACGCATTACTCTGAAGTAGTGCGCATCCTCGTCGTCCTACGAGGTTTGGTAGTGACTTGATCCGAAGTTTCATGATCACTATCATAAGCTTCCACTTCAATTGGTGTAGGTGCCACAGGAACAACTTCCTGTGCCCTGCTACACATTAGTTGAAGCGACGGTTCAATAACCTTATCAAGTCTCCACCATCCTCCCACTCAATTCTTTCGAGAGAAACTTTTCCTCGAGAAAGGACTCGTTTCTAGAAGCAATTACTTTTGCTTCCAGATAGGAGGTATACCCAACTGTTTTTGGGTATTCTATGAAGATGCATTTATCCGCTTTGGGTTCGAGCTTATCAGCCTGAAACTTTTTCACATAAGCATCGCAGCCCCAAACTTTTAAGAAACGACAACTTAGGTTTCTATAAACGGTGTCGTCTCAACGGAATTGCGTGGTGCCACTTTTAAAGTGAATGCGGTTGTCTCTAATGCCTAACCCATAAATGATAGTGGTAATTTGATAAGAAACATTATGGTATGCACCATATCCAATAGGGTGCAGTTATTATGTTCGGACACACCATCACACTATGGTGTTCCAGGCGGTATTAATTGTGAAACACTTTCCACAATGTCTCAATTGTGTGCCAAACTCGTATCTCAGATACTCATCTCTATGATCATATCACAGACATTTTATCCTCTTGTTACGACGATCTTCAACTTCACTCTGAAATTACTTGAACCTTTCAATAATTCAGACTAGTGTTTCATCAAGTAAATACACTCAGCATCTACTCAAATCATCTGTGAAGTAAGAACATAACGATGTCCACTGCATGCCTCAGCACTCATTGGACTGCATACATCAAAATGTATTACTTCCAATAAGTTGCTCTCTTGTTCCATCTTACTGAAAACGAGGCCTTTCAGTCATCTTGCCCATGATTTGCATGTCTCAAGTGATTCAAAATCAAGTGAGTCCAAACGATCCATCTGCATGGAGTTTCTTCATGCATATATACCAATAGACATGGTTCGCATGTCTCATTCATTTCAAAAACGAGTGAGTCCAAAGATCCATCTACATGGAGCTTCTTCATGCGTTCTATACCAATATGACTCAAGTGGCAGTGCCACAAGTATGTGGTACTATCATTACTATCTTATATCTTTTTGGCATGAACATGTGTATCACTACGATCGAGATTCATTTTAGGTGCAAGACCATTGAAGGTATTATTCAAATAAACAGAGTAACCATTATTCTTCTTAAATGAATAACCGTTTTGCGGTAAACATAATCCAATCATGTTCAACGCAAACACCAAATCTCGATAGTAGAGGGAGCATGCGATGCTTGATCACATCAACCTTGGAAACACTTCCAATACATATCGTCATCTCACCTTTAGCTAGTCTCCATTTATTCCGCAGCTTTTATTTCGAGTTACTAACACTTAGCAACCGAACCAGTATCTAATACCCTGGTGCTGCTAGGAGTACTAGTAAAGTACACATTCATATAACGTATATCCAATATACTTCTGTCGACCTTGCCTGCCTTCTCATCTACCAAATATCTAGGGTATTACTGCTTCAGTGATCGTTCCTCTCATAGAAGCACTTAGTCTCGGGTTTGGGTTCAACCTTGGGATTCTACACTAGAGCAGCAAACGACTTGCTGTTTCATGAAGTATCCCTTTTGCCCTTGCCCTTCTTAAACTAGTGGTTTTAGTAACCATCAACAATTGATGCTCCTTCTTGATTTCTACTCTCGCGGTGTCAAACATCGCGAATAGCTCAAGGATCATCATAACTATCCTTGATATGTTATAGTTCATCACGAAGCTCTACTAGCTTGGTGGCAATGACTATGGGGAACTATCACTATCTCATCTGGGAGATTAACTCCCACTCGATTCAAGCGATTGTGGCACTCAGACAATCTGAGCACATGCTCAACGATTGAGCTTTTCTCCCTTAGTTTGCAGGCTTAAGAAACTTGTCAAAGGTCTCATACCTCTTGACGTGGGCACTAGTCTGAAATCCCAATTTCAGTCTTCGGAACATCTCACATGTTCTGCGACGTTTCAAGAACGTCTTTGGTGCCACAATTCTAAACCGCACTGAACTATCACGTAGTCATCAAAACGTGTATGTCAGATGTTTCGTAACATCTACAGACGACGCTGAGGTTCAGCACACCGAGCGGTGCATTACGGACATAAGCCTTCTGTGCAGCAATGAGGACAATCCTCAGTTTACGGACCCAGTCCGCATAATTGCTACTACCAACTTTCAACTAAATTTTCTCTAGGAACATATCTTAATCAGTAGAACTAAAGCGCAAGCTATGACATAATTTGCAAATACCTATTTGACTATGTTCATGATAATGAAGTTCCTCTGATTATGAACTCCCACTCAGATAGACATCCCTCTGGTCATCTAAGTGAAACATGATCCGAGTTTAACTAGGCCGTGTCCGATCATCACGTGAGACGGACTAGTCAAGATCGGTGAACATCTCCATGTTGATCGTATCTTCTATACGACTCATGCTCGACCTTTCGGTCCTCCGTGTTCCGAGGCCATGTCTGTACATGCTAGGCTCGTCAAGTCAACCTAAGTGTATTGCGTGTGTTCCGAGGCCATGTCTGTACATGCTAGGCTCGTCAACACCCGTTGTATGCGAACGTAAGAATCTATCACACCCGATCATCACGTGGTGCTTCGAAACGACGAACCTTCGCAACGGTGCACAGTTAGGGTGAACACTTTCTTGAAATTATTATAAGGGATCATCCTACTTGCTACCGTCGTTCTAAGCAAATAAGATGCAAAAACATGATAAACATCACATGCAATCAAATAGTGACATGATATGGCCAATATCATCATGCTCCTTTGATCTCCATCTTCGGGGCACCATGATCATCTTCGTCACCGGCATGACACCATGATCTCCATCATCATGATCTCCATCATTGTGTCTTCATGAAGTCGTCACGCCAACGATTACTTCTACTTCTATGGCTAACGCGTTTAGCAATAAAGTAAAGTAATTTACATGGCGTTATTCAATGACACGCAGGTCATACAAAATAATAAAGACAACTCCTATGGCTCCTGCCGGTTGTCATAATCATCGACATGCAAGTCGTGATTCCTATTACAAGAACATGATCAATCTCATACATCACATATATCATTCATCACATCTTCTGGCCATATCACATCACATAGCACTTGCTGCAAAACAAGTTAGACGTCCTCTAATTGTTGTTGCAAGTTTTTACGTGGTTTGTAGGTTTCTAGCAAGAACGTTTCTTACCTACGTATGACCACAACGTGATTTGCCAATTTCTATTTACCCTTCATAAGGACCCTTTTCATCGAATCTGTTCCGACTAAAGTAGGAGAGACAGACACCCGCTAGCCACCTTATGCAACTAGTGCATGTCAGTCGGTGGAACCTGTCTCACGTAAGAGTACGTGTAAGGTCGGTCCGGGCCGCTTCATCCTACAATGCCGTCGAAACAAGAAAAGACTAGTAGCGGCAAGAAGAATTGGCAAACTCAACGCCCACAACTGCTTTGTGTTCTACTCGTGCATAGTAACTACGCATAGACCTGGCTCATGATGCCACTGTTGGGAATCGTAGCATAATTTAAAATTTTCCTACGCTCACCAAGATGCATCTATGGAGTCTACTAGCAACGAAGGGAAAGGAGTGGATCTACATACCCTTGTAGATCGCGAGCGGAAGCGTTCCAATGAACGTGGATGACGGAGTCGTACTCGCCGTGATCCAAATCACCGATGACCGAGTGCCGAACGGACGGCACCTCCGCGTTCAACACACGTACGGTGCAGCGACGTCTCCTCCTTCTTGATCCAGCAAGGGGGAAGGAGAGGTTGATGGAGATCCAACAGCACGACGGCGTGGTGGTGGATGTAGCGGCTCTCCGGCAGGGCTTCGCAAGCTTCTGCGAGAGAGAGAGGTGTTGCAGGGGAGGAGGGAGGCGCCCAAGGCTTAGATGTTGCTGCCCTCCCTTCCCCCCACTATATATAGGGCCAAGGGAGAGGGGGGGCGCAGCCTTGCCCCTTCCTTCAAGGAAGGGTGCGGCCAGGGGGGAGTCCTTCCCCCCCCAAGGCACCTCGGAGGTGCCTTCCCCCTTTAGGACTCTCCCTTCTTTCTTATCTCTTGCGCATGGGCCTCTTGGGGCTGGTGCCCTTGGCCCATATAGGCCAAGGCGCACCCCTTACAGCCCATGTGGCCCCCCGGGGCTGGTGGACCCCCTTGGTGGACCCCCGGATCCCTTTCGGCACTCCCGGTACAATACCGATAAAGCGCGAAACTTTTCCGGCGACCAAAATAAGACTTCCCATATATAAATCTTTACCTCCGGACCATTCCGGAACCTCTCGTGATGTCCGGGATCTCATCCGGGACTCCGAACAACTTTCGGGTTTCCACATACATATATCTCTACAACCCTAGCGTCACCGGACCTTAAGTGTGTAGACCCTACGGGTTCGGGAGACATGCAGACATGACCGAGACGCCTCTCCGGTCAATAACCAACAGCGGGATCTGGATACCCATGTTGGCTCCCACATGTTCCACGATGATATCATCGGATGAACCACGGTGTCGAGGATTCAATCAATCCGTATGCAATTCCCTTTGTCAATCGGTATGTTACTTGCCCGAGATTCGATCGTCGGTATCCCAATACCTTGTTCAATCTCGTTACCGGCAAGTCTCTTTACTCGTACCGCAATGCATGATCCCATGACTAACGCTTTAGTCACATTGAGCTCATTATGATGATGCATTACCGAGTGGGCCCAGAGATACCTCTCCGTCACACGGAGTGACAAATCCCAGTCTCGATCCGTGCCAACCCAACAGACACTTTCGGAGATACCCATAATGCACCTTTATAGTCACCCAGTTACGTTGTGACGTTTGGCACACCCAAAGCACTCCTACGGTATCTGGGAGTTGCACGATCTCATGGTCTAAGGAAAAGATACTTGACATTGGAAAAGCTCTAGCAAACGAAACTACACGATCTTTTATGCTATGCTTAGGATTGGGTCTTGTCCATCACATCATTCTCCTAATGATGTGATCCCGTTATCAACGACATCCAATGTCCATGGTCAGGAAACCGTAACCATCTATTGATCAACGAGCTAGTCAACTAGAGGCTCACTAGGGACATGGTGTTGTCTATGTATTCACACATGTATTACGATTTCCGGACAATACAATTATAGCATGAATAATGGACAATTACCATGAACAAAGAAATATAATAATAACCATTTATTATTGCCTCTAGGGCATATTTCCAACAGTTCTCGTATATCTATCCCACACTACCGGCTACATATATACAATAATTATATACAATATAATCTCCTAATTAAATTGTAAGAACACAAGGTCCACATAGTATTCTCCGTTTTCAGCGATCACGTGGTCAAGGAAGAATGCCGGCAATTCCTCTTGAATTGCTCGCATACGATCTGGTGCTAGGAGTTCATCCCGCATCCGAAAGATCTAATTTGAAGAAGGGGGTCAATACATACATATATATATATATATATATATATATATATATATATATATATATGAATAAATGAAACTCAACACAAATGATGGTAATAAAATAAAATTGTGAATATTATTGCTTACGCACTTCATATTGTTCGTCAGAGTAGCCCCGCTCACAGGTCGTGTAGCGGATGGACTCGCAAACGTAGTATCCACAATAATTATTCCCGGTTTCCTGCCACAACCACTTTACAAGAAATAGAGGTCAATCAAACTGATAAGCAAGCATGCTAAATGGTATTGATGAAACTAGCGCTTGAATCACTAGGAGATGTGCGGAACATGCTACTATAGTACTTACTTTCGGGTGTTTAAATTGCAGCTTCTTCGGCAGTCCCGGAGCTTTTTTGGTGAATTTTCTCCAAACCCTGCCAGACAAAGAAAACAATTACTTGATATCAGGAAATGAACAAAGTTGCTGATATGGTGGATAATGATCGATTTAACTTACTTCTCGAGCATTTGAGTCATGTCCGCATAGTCCTGGGGATCTTTTCGTCTCGAGTCTAAGACGGTTACTACTCCCTGCTCAAGCTTAATCTCTAGGAGAATATAGTGGAAGCTGCGCATGCATGCATAAGTCATCAATTACATTACTATAACCTGGACTAATAAGGGAAACCGAATATGCACAAGACAGTAACACTCACTTGAAGTTGTAAGGAAAGACTATTATATCTTTGTTTTCATTTATTACCAACGATCGTAGCAAGTTGGCCTCGGTATTTTCGGCATGATATTTAACCTGAGTTGCATCTATGAGATTTGTGTTAATGAACCCAATATCACCGATTTGTCTTTTCTTAAATTCGGCGATCTTCAATCTGCATAATATAGTGAGAATAATTATAAATAGATGCAATGAAAGAGCTGACCTATATAGAAAGACTTAATGACAGAAGTAGTACTACTTACAGACAGTAGCAAGTGATCGTTGATTTATCGAGGGCCTTTTGATTGAAAAACTGGAAGAACCCCTCAAATGGAACATTCAACAGTTCAATTTCAACGAGGTCATGCTCTGGTTTAACTCTCAGCATCAAAGTATCCCCCCCCCAGACTCTCTGCAGGTTTTCATGTACCAATCATGTAATCTTCGCATCATCGTTGTTAGAGATCTTTCATCTTTGACGAGAGGCTTCCCGTAATGGTATTTGTGTTCGTCCACCTCCAAGATATCATAATGTACATCGTCGGGCAGGTAATCTCCAAGATTGCTATAACCGGGCACCATCCTCGGATCATTAGCGACGATGTCGCAAGACACCTTGAGCGGGGGGCACGATTGGTTCGCTTGTTCATTTTTTCCCAGCTCGTCGTTCTTTTAACCTTTGATCACTGACAGTACTTCCCGACCGCTCCGCTTCGGCCAATGTCTTTGCAATAATGCGCTCATAGTTGCCTCTCGGCGGAGACTTTGGTGGTTTTGTCAGGGCAGCCAGAGTGCGCTTCGCTTTCACCGGATCTACCTTCTCCTCCGGAGGTGGATGTTTATTTGATTTCACCCCTTCAAAGAAGTTCGTCACTTCGGCCCGCACGATCTTCGTGGTTTCCTCCTCGGTCCTCTCGTATGGTAACTTCTCTGGAGTCTTCAGAGAAGGACCGAATCTGTATTGCCTCCCGCCTCTGGCTGTACTGCTAGACGCCGGCAGAGCAGACGGAGCGGCTGCGACTGTCTTCTTTCCTTGCTTACGAGGTGGAGGAGAAGGACTACGACGCGCCGGAGCAGCCGGAGCGGCGGCGGGTCTCTTCCGCCCTTGCTGAGGAGGCGGAGAAGGAGGAGGCTGGTTGCTCTGGCGCTCCGGCGCAAGAGGAGAAGGAGGCGGAGTGCCGCCACGTGCCAGAGAAGGAGCCTGAGTGCCCTGATCACTCGCCGGAGGAGGAGGCGGAGGAGGCGGCAGAGTGCCGCCACGCGCCGGAGAAGGAGGCTGAGTGCCCTGATCACTCGTCGGATGAGGAGGCGGAGTGCCCTTACTCACTGGAGGCGTCCAGTTCGGAAGGTTGATGAGCTCCTTCCGCCATAGGCATGGAGTCTTCAGAGCAGAACCCAGTCGAGTCTCCCCTTCACCGGTAGGGTGGTCAAGCCGGAGGTCCTCAAATCCCTCCGTTATTTCATCCACCATCACCCTAGCATATCCTTCTGGAATCGGCCGGCAGTGGGAGGTTGCGCCGGGTTCAGGAGGTAAAACAGAGCCAACAGCCGCCTTGACTTTGAAGTTCTACCATTGCGTCATACGGTGGCAATGTTGAGACTCCGTGATAGCATCCATAGGGTAGCTAGCAGGAGCCGTCAAGACATGCTCCGGCTGAAGCAGCTCGGTGGAAGCCACGCTGCTTCTCCGCTGAGATGGCGGGGTAGCTTCGGGGGTAGTTTCGGCATGTCGATTGCCGTCTCGTTCCTCTAGCGCTTGAACCCTTTCGTGCAGCTTCTGAATTTGGGTCTGCTCCACTTTTTTCCTCCTCTCCTGGCTTTTGTAACCGCCTGCGTCCGGAAAACCAGCCTTCCACGGAACGGAGCCTGGCGTGCCTCGTGTCCGTCCAGGGTGCTCAGGATTCCCGAGGGCCATTGTGAGCTCGTCATTCTCTCTGTCTGGAACGAACGTCCCTTCCTGCGCTGCATCGATATACTGCTGAAGCCTCTTGACTGGTATTCTCAAAAGCTCGTCCGTCCAAACGCACCTCCCTGATACAGGTTCCAATTTTCTGCCAGCCCCGAAGAACCAAGTCCGGCAACGGTCTGGCCAGTTCATTGTCTGTGGTTCGATCCCTTTAGCAAGCAGATCATTCTCAGCCTTGGCCCACTTAGGCCAGGCTTTGAGGTAGCCACCTGACCCCGTGCGATGGTGAAGCTTCTTCTTCGCAGCATTCTTCTTGTTTGTCGCTGACATCTTCTTACTCTTTTCCGATGTCTTGTGGGCCACAAATGCGGGCCAGTGATCTCTGATCTTCTCATACCGGTCAATGAATTCAGGTGTCTCTTCTTTGTCGACAAACGTTTTCAGCTCATTCTTCCACCTCCTGAATAGGTCTGCCATCTTCTTAAGAGCATGAGACTTGATTAATTGCTCTTTAACTGGCTTCTCCGGATCCTCCTCTGGCGGTAGGGTGAAATTTGCCTTTAGCTCAGTCCAAAGATCATATTTCTGCATATCATTGACATAAGACACCTCAGGGTCTTCCTTCTTAGGCTTATACCATTGGTGGATGCTGATCGGGATCTTGTCCCTAACTAGAACCCCGCACTGAGCAGCAAGTGCATCCTTTGTCCGGATGGGTTCAATCGGTTGGCCGTCGTGCGCGATTGCTGTGATCTCAAACCTTTCATCCGAGCGCAACTTTCTCTTCGGGCCTCGTCTCTTTACCGAAGTTGTGCTCGATCTGGAGGGCTAGAAAAAAGAAGAAAGACGAGTGTTAATTAATATGTGTACATACCAAAACAATGAATGCATCAATTAGCTAGTCAGCACAGGCTTAACTAATATATTTACCTGGCCGGACTCTGTTCGGTCACCGGAGCCGTCACCACGGGCTCCTTCTTGCACAGCATTGGGTCACCGGAGCCATCATAATCATGTCTTTCCTCCTCCACTCTTCGATCACCGTAGCCTGCTTCTTCACCCTGTTCTTCCAGACCATCATTGTCGTTAAGATACGACAAGATATCACCTCCGGCTAAGATTATGTCCCCCAACACCTCTTCTGCTTGCTCGTCTCGTCCGTGCTCCATTGTTTCCGCAAATATTACAACATGGCAATTATTACACAAACATGACAGCAGGTGGATATATTAGTGCAAACGTAGACCTAGCTTATTCCGGATTTGGGGTGGCCTCGGCAACGCTTCAAGGGTAGGGGTGCGGCGGGAGGGGGTAGGAGACCGACATCGTTTTTTTCTAGGGTTTGGGTGTCCTCGAGAGTTTTGGTCGAGTGAGAGGGCCGGGGGGTGCTCCCGTGGTATAAGTTATCACGGTCGAGAGGGGGTATAAATATCGACCGTCCATCATGTCGAAGTTATCTGGGAGGGAGTTATATATATCGACAACGACGACATACATACATGGGAAAATAATGTTATCGGGGAGGGGGTATATCGACAACGACATACCCGATAAAAATAAGAAGACGAAGAAGAAATAAAAAGAGGAGAAGAAGAAAGGAATAGAGGAGAAGATCGAAGAAAAAAAAGAAGAAAAAGAAGAGGAGAAGAAGAAAAAATAGTTTTTCTTCTTTTTTTCTTCGATCTTCTCCTCTAGTTTTCTTCTTTTTTTCTTCGATCTTCTCCTCTATTCCTTTCTTCTTCTCCTCTTTTCCTTTCTTCTTCTCCTCTATTCCTTTCTTCTTCTCCTCTTCTTTTTCTTCTTTTTTCCTCTTCTTATTTATTTCTCCTCTTCTTCCTCTCCTCTTCTTCTCCTTTCTTCCTCTTCTTATTTTCGTTTTTCCTCTCCTTCTTTTTCTTCTTCTTCCTTTCCTAGCTAGATACATAAAACTTTTCTAAAAATGTAACTTTTGCATATATAAAACTTTTCCTAACTCTTTTACAACCACAAAAATTACTCCAACTTCATGACAGTACCCACACTCCATTTCACCAAAAACCTTCTGATCCATAGTTCAAAATTTTCAAATTTCATTCAAATGAAATTTGAACCAGATTCAAATTCCTTGCTGAAAACCTATTCAAATTCCTTTCTAAAAAACTAACTTTTGCATATATGTATTTTTAAAACATCATTACAGTTGAAAAAATACATACATACATACATACAAAAAACATGTAAAAAATACATACATACATATATGAACATACATAAAAAATACATATATCTAAAAAATATATTTAAAACATCATTACAGTCGGCGACAGCGAGGGCGCGGGCGACGGCGACGACGGGCGAGGGCGCGGCGACGGCGAGGGCGCGGGGCAGGGGCGGCGCGCGTCGGGGCAGGGACGGCGCGCGGCGACGACGTCGGGCGAGGGCGCGGGCGACGGCGATGACGGGCGCGGGCGACGGCGACGGGCGAGGGCGCGGCGACGGCGAGGGCGCGGGGCAGGGGCGGCGCGCGTCGGGGCAGCGACGGCGCGCGGTGACGGCGAGGGCGCGGGCGACGGCGACGGCGGGGGCGGCGGGCGGCGTCGATGTCGTCGAGGGGTCGTCAGGGGCAACTGCGAGATGAAGATGAAAATTTTCACAAGTGTTGGTTATATACCAAGAGCTTTGGTCCCGGTTGGTGGCACCAACCGGGACCAATGCACCCTTTAGTCCCGGTTGGTGCCACCAACCGGGACCAAAGGTCTCTTTTCAGCAGCCCAAAGGGCGGGAAGCGGCGGCCTTTGGTCCCGGTTGGTGGCACCAACCGGGACTAAAGGGGGTGCATTGGTACCGGTTCGTGACACCAACCGGGACTAATACACCCCTTTAGTCCCGGTTGGTGCCACCAACCGGGACCAAAGGACATGTGCTGCCCGCGTCGCGGCCAAAGTTTAGTCCCACCTCGCTAGTTGAGAGAGCTCGAGAGTGGTTTATAAGCGCTGCTGCGCCAACCCTCTCGAGCTCCTCTCCATTGCAGGCTTACGGGCCTAATCTTGCACTGCTATGCCTGTGGGCCTGCTGGGCCTTCTGCGAGCCTGAATCCTGGCCCATTGATGGGTTTCTAGTCGCATTCAGGCCATGGTGGCCTAGTAGGTGCCATTTTTTTATTTTTTTTCCCAGTTTTTTTGTTTTCTTTTTTGCTTTATTTATTTTATATTGTTTCTACTTACAACAAAATACTTATTTATTTTATTTTGTTCCTAATTACTTATTTATTTTACTTTATGATAATTCTTTTTGCTATTACAGTTTCTATCAAAAAAAGTTTTTTATGAAAATTCTTTTTGCTTTTAATGATTTTGAACAGAAAATACTTCGATAATTTTAGTTGCATCAATTTTATATGATTTTAGTTTCAATAATACTAAAGGTTTCTTATAATGTTTTGAACAGAAAATACTTTGTTAATTTTAGTTTCATAAATTTTATTAAAGTTTATTTTATTTTGTTTTATTTGTTATTTTTCATGCACCATTTTTCATGCATTTACTAATTATTTTGAGCTATAAGACCCTAAAATTGAAAAGCATTTCAAATGAACTCTGAAAAGGTTGAAAGTTGGCATGGTATCATCATTTCATCCACATAGCATGTGCAAGAAAGTTGAGAGGGTTATGGCAAAAACTAGATGCACTTCGTGTACAAAACGGACAATGGTATCATACTCGTCTGTTACAAAGTTGGCATGGTATCATCATAATAGTTGCGGGAGAAAGTCTTCACTTTTTCTTTGCTTGTGTCATTTGCTTATTGCGCCGTAACCATGGATAATCTTCATCGTTTATCAGGATGCTTGGGTCAGCCTTGACTTTGAAGGGAGGAATTTCATGAAACTTTTCATAATCTTCAGACATGTCTGTCTTGCCCTCCACTCCCACAATGTCCCTTTTTCCTGAAAGAACTATGTGGCGCTTTGGCTCATCATATGATGTATTCGCTTCCTTATCTTTTATTTTTCTCGGTCTGGTAGACATGTCCTTCACATAGATAACATGTGCCACATCATTGGCTAGGACGAACGGTTCGTCAGTGTACCCAAGAGTGTTCAGATCCACTGTTGTCATTCCGTACTGTGGGTCTACCTGTACCCCGCCTCCTGACAGATTGACCCATTTGCACTTAAACAAAGGGACCTTAAAATCATGTCCGTAGTCAAGTTCCCATATGTCCATTATGTAACCATAATATGTGTCCTTTCCCCTCTCGGTTGCTGCATCAAAGCGGACACCGCTGTTTTGGTTGGTGCTCTTTTGATCTTGGGCGATCGTGTAAAATGTATTCCCATTTATCTCGTATCCTTTGTAAGTCAATACAGTAGAAGATGGTCCCCTGGACAACGAGTACAACTCATTACAGTGGTGTCACCTCTGAGACGTGTTTCCAAAGAAGATTCCCTTTATATTCGACGAGAAGCCAGTCGGGACCTTCATACTGAGCAAGCATTCAAAGAAGATTTCTTTCTCTTCTTTCGTAAGAGCGTAGCTGGCAGGACCTTGATACTGCTTTGGAGGCATGCCGTCTTTTTCGTGCAAACGTTGCAGGTCCTCCCGTGCCTCAGGTGTATCTTTTGTCTTCCCATACACGCCCAAGAAGCCTAGCAGGTTCACGCAAAGGTTCTTCGTCACGTGCATCACGTCGATTGAAGAGCGGACCTCTAGGTCTTTCCGGTAGGGTAGGTCCCAAAATATAGATTTCTTCTTCCACATGGGTGCATGTCCCTCAGCGTCATTCGGAACAGCTAGTCCGTCGGGACCCTTCCCAAAGATTACGTGTAAATCATTGACCATAGCAAGTACGTGATCACCGGTACGCATGGCGGGCTTCTTCCGGTGATCTGCCTCGCCTTTGAAATGCTTGCCTTTCTTTCGACATTGATGGTTGGTCGGAAGAAATCGACGATGGCCCAGGTACACATTCTTCCTGCATTTGTCTAGGTATATACTTTCAGTGTCATCTAAACAGTGCGTGCATGCGTGGTATCCCTTGTTTGTCTGTCCTGAAAGGTTACTGAGAGCGGGCCAATCATTGATGGTTACAAACAGCAACACGTGCAGGTTAAATTCCTCCTGTTTGTGCTCATCCCACGTACGTACACCGTTTCCATTCCACAGCTGTAAAAGTTCTTCAACTAATGGCGTTAGGTACACATCAATGTCGTTGCCGGGTTGCTTAGGGCCTTGGATGAGAACTGGCATCATAATGAACTTCCGCTTCATGCACATCCAAGGAGGAAGGTTATACATACATAGAGTCACGGGCCAGGTGCTGTGATTGCTGCTCTGCTCCCCGAAAGGATTAATGCCATCCGCGCTTAAACCAAACCATACGTTCCTTGGGTCAGCTGCAAACTCAGTCCAGTACATTCTCTCGATTTTTCTCCACTGCGACCCGTCAGCGGGTGCTCTCAACTTCCCGTCTTTCTTACGGTCCTCACTGTGCCATCGCATCAACTTGGCATGCTCTTCGTTTCTGAACAGACGTTTCAACCGTGGTATTATAGGAGCATACCACATCACCTTCGCAGGAACCCTCTTCCTGGGGGGCTCGCCGTCAACATCACCAGGGTCATCTCGTCTGATCTTATACCGCAATGCACCGCATACCGGGCATGCGTTCAGATCCTTGTACGCACCGCGGTAGAGGATGCAGTCATTAGGGCATGCATGTATCTTCTGCACCTCCAATCCTAGAGGGCATACGACCTTCTTTGCTGCGTATGTACTGTCGGGCAATTCGTTATTCTTTGGAAGCTTCTTCTTCAATATTTTAATAGCTTCTCAAATCCTTTGTCATGCACAGCATTCTCTGCCTTCCACTGCAGCAATTCCAGTACGGTACCGAGCTTTGTGTTGCCATCTTCGCAATTGGGGTACAACCCTTTTTTGTGATCCTCTAACATGCGATCGAACTTCAGCTTCTCCTTTTGACTTTCGCATTGCGTCCTTGCATCGACAATGACCCGGCGGAGATCATCATCATCGGGCACTGGTTCCTCTTGATCTTCAGCAGCTTCCCCCTTGCAGCATCATTGGGCACATCGTCTGGTTCCTCTTGATCTTCAGCAGCTTCCCCCGTTGCAGCATCACCGTATTCAGGGGGCACATAGTTGGCATCGTCCTCTTCTTCTTCGCCGTCTTCCATCATAACCCCTATTTCTCCATGCCTCGTCCAAACATTATAGTGTGGCATGAAACCCTTGTAAAGCAGGTGGGTGTGAAGGATTTTCCGGTCAGAGTAAGACTTCGTATTCCCACATGTAGGGCATGGACAACACATAAAACCATTCTGCTTGTTTGCCTCAGCCACTTCGAGAAAATCATGCACGCCCTTAATGTACTCGGAGGTGTGTCTGTCACCGTACATCCATTGCCGGATCATCTGCGTGCATTATATATAATTAAGTGTGTCAAAAACCATTACAGAACATCATGAATAGATAATTAAGTGACCAAATTAATAGAAGTTCATCATCACATTAAAACCAAAGTACATACATAGTTCTCATCTAACAACATATAGCTCTCCAGAGCATCTAATTAATTAAACCATACATTGAAACTATGTAAAACATTTCAATGCGAAAACAAATGCGATCATAATCGCAACCAAGGTAACAATTGATCCAACGGCATAATGATACCAAGCCTCGGTATGAATGGCATATTTTCTAATCTTTCTAATCTTCAAGCGCATTGCATCCATCTTGATCTTGTGATCATCGACGACATCCGCAACATGCAACTCCAACATCATCTTCTCCTCTATTTTTTTATTTTTTTCTTCAAGTAATTGTTTTCTTCTTCAACTAAATTTAACCTCTCGACAATAGGGTCGGTTGGAATTTCCGGTTCAACCACCTCCTAGATAAATAAAATCTATGTCACGTTGGTCGGCATATTTGTCATAAACAATAAATGAACCAAATAGTTATAAAAAGATAATATATACCACATCCGAATCATAGACAGGACGAGGGCCGACGGGGGCGGATACCAAAACCATCGCACTATGTAATAAGAAGGAATAATAAAAGTAACAAAATTAGTAAGAGTACGTGTGGGAGAGACAGACACCCGCTAGCCACCTTATGCATCAAGTGCATGTCAGTCGGTGGAACCTGTCTCACGTAAGAGTACATGTAAGGTCGGTCCGGGCCGCTTCATCCCACAATGCCGCCGAATCAAGATAAGACTAGTAACGGCAAGCAAATTGAACAAATCATCGCCCACAACTACTTTGTGTTCTACTCGTGCATAGAATCTACGCATAGACCTGGCTCATGATGCCACTGTTCGGGAACGTAGCAGAAATTTAAAATTTTCTACGTATCACCAAGATCAATCTATGGAGTCATCTAGCAACGAGAGAGAGGGGAGTGCATCTACATACCCTTGTAGATCGCGCACGGAAGCGTTCAAGAGAACGGGGTTGATGGAGTCGTACTCGTCGTGATCCAAATCACCGATGATCCAAGCGCCGAACGGACGGCACCTCCGCGTTCAACACACGTACGGAGCGGGGACGTCTCCTCCTTCTTGATCCAGCAAGGGGGAAGGAGAAGTTGATGGAGATCCAGCATCACGACGGCGTGGTGGTGGAAGTAGCGGGATCCCGGCAGAGCTTCGCCAAGCGCAAGCGGGGAGGAAGAGGTGTCACGGGAGGGAGGGAGGCGCCAGGGCTTGGGTGCTGCTCCCATGCGCCTCCCCACTATATATAGGGGTGGAGGGGGCTGGTTTCTTGCCCTCCAAGTCCATTGGGGCGTTGGCAAAGGTGGGGGAAAGAAATCCCATCATTTCCCTTCCCCACCGATTGTTATCCCCCCTTTTTAGGGATCTTGATCTTATCCCTTCGGGATATGATCTTATTCCTTCTAAGGTGGGATCTTGGTGCGCCTTGACCAGGGGTGTGGGGCCTTGCCCCCACTACCCACGTTCATGTGGGTCCCCCCATGCAGGTGGGCCCCACTTCGGAATCTTCTAGAACCTTCCCGGTACAATACCGAAAAATCCCGAACATTTTCCGGTGGCCAAAATAGGACTTCCCATATATAAATCTTTACCTCCGAACCATTCCGGAACTCCTCGTGACATCCGGGATCTCATCCGGGACTCCGAACAACTTTCGGTTAACCGCATACTAATATCTCTACAACTCTAGCGTCACCGAACCTTAAGTGTGTAGACCCTACGGGTTCGGGAGACATGCAGACATGACCGAGACGACTCTCCGGTCAATAACCAACAGCGGGATCTGGATACCCATGTTGGCTCCCACAAGTTCCATGATGATCTCATCGGATGAACCACGATGTCGAGGATTCAATCAATCCCGTATACAATTCCCTTTGTCAATCGGTACGTTACTTGCCCGAGATTCGATCGTCGGTATCCCAATACCTTGTTCAATCTCGTTACCGGCAAGTCACTTTACTCGTACCGTAATGCATGATCCCGTGGCTAACTCCTTAGTCACATTGAGCTCATTATGATGATGCATTACCGAGTGGGCCCAGAGATACCTCTCCGTCATACGGAGTGACAAATCCCAGTCTCGATTCGTGCCAACCCAACAGACACTTTCGGAGATACCTGTAGTGCACCTTTATAGCCACCCAGTTACGTTGTGATGTTTGGTACACCCAAAGCATTCCTACGATATCTGGGAGTTGCACAATCTCATGGTCTAAGGAAATGATACTTGACATTAGAAAAGCTCTAGCAAACGAACTACACGATCTTGTGCTATGCTTAGGATTGGGTCTTGTCCATCACATCATTCTCCTAATGATGTGATCCCGTTATCAATGACATCCAATGTCCATGGTCAGGAAACCATAACCATCTATTGATCAACGAGCTAGTCAACTAGAGGCTTACTAGGGACATGTTGTGGTCTATGTATTCACACATGTATTACGGTTTCCAGTTAATACAATTATAGCATGAACAACAGACAGTTATCATGAACAAGGAAATACATAATAACCATTTTATTATTGCCTCTAGGGCATATTTCCAACAGTCTCCCACTTGCACTAGAGTCAATAATCTAGTTCAGATCACCATGTGATTAACACTCAAAGTTCACATCGCCATGTGACTAATACCCAAGAGTTTACTAGAGTCAATAATCTAGTTCACATCACCATGTGATTAACACTCAATGAGTTCTAGGGTTTGATCATGTTATGCTTATGAGAGAGGTTTTAGTCAACGGGTCTGCAACATTCAGATCCGTGTGTGCTTTACAAATCTCTATGTCATCTTGTAGATGCAGCTAGCACGCGCTACTTGGAACTATTCCAAATAACTGCTCTACTATACGAATCCGGTTCACTACTCAGAGTCATCCGGATTAGTGTCAAAGTTTGCATCGACGTAACCCTTTACGACGAACCCCCTTTCCACCTCCATAATCGAGAAAATTCCTTAGTCCACTAGATACTAAGGATAAGTTCGACCGCTGTCATGTGATCCCTTCCTGGATCACTATTGTACCCCTTGACTAACTCATGGCAAGGCACACTTCAGGTGTGGTACACAGCATAGCATATTGTAGAGCCTACGTCTAAAGCATAGGGGACGACCTTCGTCCTTTCTCTTTCTTCTGTCGTGGTCAGATCTTGAGTCTTACTCAATACTCACACCTTGTAACACAGCCAAGAACTCCTTCTTTGCTGATCTATTTTGAACTCCTTCAAAATCTTGTCACGGTATGTATTCATTTGAAAGTACTATTAAGCGTTTTTGATCTATCCTTATAGATCTTGATGCTCAATGTTCAAGTAGCTTAATCCAGGTTTTCCATTAAAACACTTTTCAAATAACCCTGGATGCTTTCCAGAAATTCTACATCATTTCTGATCAACAATATGTTAACAACATATACTCATCAAAAATTCTATAGTGCTCCCACTCACTTCTTTGGAAATACAAGTTTCTCATGAACTTTGTATAAACCCAAAATCTTTGATCATCTCATCAAAGCGTTCATTCCAACTCCGAGATGCTTACTCCAATCCTTAGAAGGATTGCTGGAGCTTTGCATACTTGTTAGCATCTTTCAGGATTGACAAAACCTTCTGGTTGTATCACATACAACCTTTCCTCCAGAAAATCGTCGAGGAAACAATGTTTTGACATCCTATCTGCAAGATTTCATAAATAATGCAGTAACTGCTAATATAATTCTAACAGACTCTTAGCATCGCTACGAGTGAGAAAGTCTCATCGCAGTCAACTCCTTGAAGTTGCCGGAAAACATCTTAACGACAAGTCGAGCTTTCTTAATGGTGACACTTACCATCATTGTCTGTCTTCCCTTTAAAATCCATCTGTACCCAACAGCCTTACGACCATTAAGTAGTTCTTTCAAAGTCTATACTTTGTTTTCATACATGGATCCTCTCGGATTTTATGGCCTCAAGCCATTTGTCGGAATCCGGGCCCACCATCGCTTCTCCATAGCTCGTAGGTTCATTGTTGTCTAGCAACATGACTTCCAAGACAGGATTACGTACCACTTTGAAGTAGTACGCATCCTTGTCGTCCTATGAGGTTTGGTAGTGACTTGATCTGAAGTTTCATGATCACTATCATAAGCTTCCACTTCAATTGGTGTAGGTGCCACAGGAACAACTTCCTGTGCCCTGCTACACATTAGTTGAAGTGATGGTTCAATGACCTTATCAAGTCTCCACCATCCTCCCACTCAATTCTTTCGAGAGAAACTTTTCCTCGAGAAAGGACTCGTTTCTAGAAACAATCACTTTTGCTTCCAGATCTGAAATAGGAGGTATACCCAACTGTTTTGGGTATTCTATGAAGATGCATTTATCCGCTTTGGGTTCGAGCTTATCAGCCTGAAACTTTTTCACATAAGCGTCGCAGCCCCAAACTTTTAAGAAACGACAGCTTAGGTTTCTCTAAACCATAGTTCATACGGTGTCGTCTCAACGGAATTGCGTGGTGCCCTATTTAAAGTGAATGCGGTTGTCTCTAATGCCTAACCCATAAACGATAGTTGTAATTCGATAAGAGACATCATGGTATGCGCCATATCCAATAGGGTGCAGTTATGATGTTCGGACACACCATCACAATATGGTGTTCCAGGCGGTATTAGTCGTGAAACAATTTCCACAATTTCTTAATTGTGTGCCAAACTCGTAACTCAGATATTCATCTCTATGATCATATCACAGACATTTTATCCTCTTGTCACGACGATCTTCAACTTCACTCTGAAATTACTTGAACCTTTCAATAATTCAGACTTGTGTTTCATCAACTAAATATTCTCAGCATCTACTCAAATCATCTGTGAAGTAAGAACATAACGATATCCACTGCGTGCGTCAGCACTCATTGGACTGCACACATCAAATGTATTACTTCCAACAAGTTGCTCTCTTGTTCCATCTTACTGAAAACGAGGCCTTTCAGTCATCTTGCCCATGTGGTATGATTTGCATGTCTCAAGTGATTCAAAATCAAGTGAGTCCAAATGATCCATCTGTATGGACTTTCTTCATGCATATATACTAATAGACATGGTTCGCATGTCTCAATCTTTTCAAAAACGAGTGAGTCCAAAGATCCATCAACATGGAGCTTCTTCATGCGTTTTATACCAATATGACTCAAATGGCAGTGCCACAAGTATGTGGTACTATCATTACTATCTTATATCTTTTGGCATGAACATGTGTATCACTACGATCGAGATTCAATAAACCATTCATTTTAGGTGCAAGACCATTGAAGGTATTATTCAAATAGACAGAGTAACCATTATTCTCCTTTAATGAATAACCGTATTGCAATAAACATAATCCAATCATGTCTATGCTCAACGCAAACACCAAATAATAATTACTCAGGTTTAACCCCAATCTCGATGGTAGAGGGAGCATGCGATGCTTGATCACATCAACCTTGGAAACACTTTCAACACATATCATCATCTCACCTTTAGCTAGTCTGCGTTTATTCCGCAGCTTTTATCTCGAGTTACTAACAGTTAGCAACCGAACCGGTATCTAATACCCTGGTGCTACTAGGAGTACTAGTAAAGTACACATTAATATAATGTATATCCAATATACTTCTGTCGACCTTGCCAGCCTTCTCATCTACGAAGTATCTAGGGTAGTTCTGCTTCAGTGACTGTTCCCCTCATTTCAGAAGCACTTAGTCTCGGGTTTGGGTTCAACCTTGGGTTTCTTCACTAGAGCAGCAACTGATTTGCCGTTTCATGAAGTATCCCTTCTTGCCCTTGCCCTTCTAGAAACTAGTGGTTTTACTAACCATCAACAATTGATGCTCCTTCTTGATTTCTACTTTCGCGGTGTCAAACATCGCGAGTTGCTCAAGGATCATCATGTCTATCCCTGATATGTTATAGTTCATCACGAAGCTCTAATAGCTTGGTGGCAGTGACTATGGAGAACCATCACTATCTCATCTGGAAGATTAACTCCCACTCGATTCAAGTGATTGTAGTACTCAGACAATCTAAGCACATGCTCAACGATTAAGCTTTTCTCCCTTAGTTTGCAGGCTTAAGAAACTTGTCAGAGGTCTCATACCTCTTGAAGTGGGCATTAGTCTGAAATCTCAATTTCAGTCTTTGGAACATCTCATATGTTCTGCGACGTTTCAAAACCGTCTTTGGTGCCACAATTTTAAACCGTTCAACATTACACACTGAACTATCACGTAGTCATCAAAACGTGTATGTCAGATGTTCGCAACATCCACAAACGACGCTCGAGGTTCAGCACACCGAGCGGTGCATTAAGGACATAAGCCTTCTGTGCAGCAATGAGGACAATCCTCAGTTTACGGACCCAGTCCGCATAATTGCTACTATCAACTTTCAACTAAATTTTCTCTAGGAACATATCTTAGTAGAACTAAAGCATAAGCTACGACATTATTTGCAAAGACCTTTTGACTATGTTCATGATAATTAAGTTCATCTGGTTATTTAATGAACTCCCACTTAGATAGACATCCCTCTAGTCATCTAAGTGATACATGATCCGAATCGACTAGGCCGTGTCCGATCATCACGTGAGACGGACTAGTCATCATCGGTGAACATCTCCATGTTGATCGTATCTACTATACGACTCATGTTCGACCTTTCGGTCTCTTGTGTTCCGAGGCCATGTCTGTACATGCTAGGCTCGTCAAGTCAACCTAAGTGTTTTGCTTGTGTTCCGAGGCCATGTCTGTATATGCTAGGCTCATCAACACCCGTTGTATGTGAACGTTAGAATCTATCACACCCGATCATCACGTGGTGCTTCGAAACAACGAACATTCGCAACGGTGCACAGTTAGGGGGAACACATCTCTTGAAATTTTAGTGAGGGATCATCTTATTTATGCTACCGTCGTTCTAAGCAAATAAGATGTAAACATGACAAACATCACATGCAAATCATAAAGTGACATGATATGGCCAATATCATCTTGCGCCTTTGATCTCCATCTTTGAGGCGCGGCATGATCACCTTCGTCACCGGCATGACACCATGATCTCCATCATCATGATCTCCATCATCGTGTCTTCATGAAGTTGTCTCGCCAACTATTACTTCTACTACTATGGCTAACGGTTAGCAATAAAGTAAAGTAATTACATGGCGTTTTCATTGACACGCAGGTCATACAATAAATTAAGACAACTCCTATGGCTCCTGCCGGTTGTCATACTCATCGACATGCAAGTCGTGATTCCTATTACAAGAACATGATCAATCTCATACATCACATATATAATTCATCACATCCTTTTGGCCATATCACATCACATAGCATGCCCTGCAAAAACAAGTTAGACGTCTTCTAATTGTTGTTGCATGTTTTACGTGGCTGCTATGGGTTTCTAGCAAGAACGTTTCTTACCTACGCAAAAGCCACAACGGTGATATGCCAATTGCTATTTACCCTTCATAAGGACCCTTTTCATCGAATCTGATCCAACTAAAGTGGGAGAGACAGACACCCGCTAGCCACCTTATGCATCAAGTGCATGTCAGTCGGTGGAACCTGTCTCACGTAAGAGTATGTGTAAGGTCGGTCCGGGCCGCTTCATCCCACAATGCCGCCGAATCAAGATAAGACTAGTAACGGCAAGCAAATTGAACAAATCATCGCCCACAACTACTTTGTGTTCTACTCGTGCATAGAATCTACGCATAGACCTGGCTCATGATGCCACTGTTCGGGAACGTAGCAGAAATTTAAAATTTTCTACGTATCACCAAGATCAATCTATGGAGTCATCTAGCAACGAGAGAGAGGGGAGTGCATCTACATACCCTTGTAGATCGCGCGCGGAAGCGTTCAAGAGAACGGGGTTGATGGAGTCGTACTCGTCGTGATCCAAATCACCGATGATCCTAGCGCCGAACGGACGGCACCTCCGCGTTCAACACACGTACGGAGCGGGGACGTCTCCTCCTTCTTGATCCAGCAAGGGGGAAGGAGAAGTTGATGGAGATCCAGTAGCACGACGGCGTGGTGGTGGAAGTAGCGGGATCCCGGCAGAGCTTCGCCAAGCGCAAGCGGGGAGGAAGAGGTGTCACGGGAGGGAGGGAGGCGCCAGGGCTTGGGGTGCTGCTCCCATGCGCCTCCCCACTATATATAGGGGTGGAGGGGGCTGGTTTCTTGCCCTCCAAGTCCATTGGGGCGTTGGCAAAGGTGGGGGAAAGAAATCCCATCATTTCCCTTCCTCATCGATTGTTATCCCCCCTTTTTAGGGATCTTGATCTTATCCCTTCGGGATATGATCTTATTCCTTCTAAGGTGGGATCTTGGTGTGCCTTGACCAGGGGTGTGGGGCCTTGCCCCCACTACCCACGTTCATGTGGGTCCCCCCATGCAGGTGGGCCCCACTTCGGAACCTTCTAGAACCTTCCCGGTACAATATCGAAAAATCCTGAACATTTTCCGATGGCCAAAATAGGACTTCCCATATATAAATCTTTACCTCCGGACCATTCCGGAACTCCTCGTGACGTCCGGGATCTCATCCGGGACTCCGAACAACTTTCGGTTAACCATCTACTAATATCTCTACAACTCTAGCGTCACCGAACCTTAAGTGCGTAGACCCTACGGGTTCGGGAGACATGCAGACATGACCGAGACGACTCTCCGGTCAATAACCAACAGTGGGATCTGGATACCCATGTTGGCTCCCACATGTTCCACGATGATCTCATCGGATGAACCACGATGTCGAGGATTCAATCAATCCCGTATACAATTCCCTTTGTCAATCGGTACGTTACTTGCCCGAGATTCGATCGTCGGTATCCCAATACCTTGTTCAATCTCGTTACCGGCAAGTCACTTTACTCGTACCGTAACGCATGATCACGTGGCTAACTCCTTAGTCACATTGAGCTCATTATGATGATGCATTACCGAGTGGGCCCAGAGATACCTCTCCGTCATACGGAGTGACAAATCCCAGTCTCGATTCGTGCCAACCCAACAGACACTTTCGGAGATACCTGTAGTGCACCTTTATAGCCACCCAGTTACGTTGTGACGTTTGGTACACCCAATGCATTCCTACGGTATCCGGGAGTTGCACAATCTCATGGTCTAAGGAAATGATACTTGACATTAGAAAAGCTCTAGCAAACGAACTACACGATCTTGTGCTATGCTTAGGATTGGGTCTTGTCCATCACATCATTCTCCTAATGATGTGATCCCGTTATCAATGACATCCAATGTCCATGGTCAGGAAACCATAACCATCTATTGATCAACGAGCTAGTCAACTAGAGGCTTACTAGGGACATGTTGTGGTCTATGTATTCACACATGTATTACGGTTTCCAGTTAATACAATTATAGCATGAACAACAGACAATTATCATGAACAAGGAAATACAATAATAACCATTTTATTATTGCCTCTAGGGCATATTTCCAACAAATTATAGCAGTAGCGCGTCTTAGAGTGGGCGCGCTGCTGATACATTTATTTCAGCAGCGAGGTTTGTGCGTGCGCTACTGCTAATTAGCAGCAGCGCCTTATTTTAAAGCGCGCTGCTGGTAACATTCTGTGTATAGGCTTTACCCTAGTAGTGCTCCGAGGTAGCTTGAAACATGCCATCGAGTATGTTGAGATGGATTGGGCCACAGAATTAATAAGGGCCTCTTTCCCTCCAGCTGATAAACACTTCTCCATCCAACCTTAAACCCGTTTTCAGACTCTGTCTTTTAAGTATTTGAAAGATCCTTCTTTAGCTCTGCCCACATCCAAAGGTAGTCCCAAATATTTCTCAATTAGCGACTCGTTGTGTACATCGAGAATATTCTTGATCGTGCCCTTTATGGAGTCCGCTACACCCTTACTGAAAAAAAATCCAAGATTTGTCCACATTTATTCTCTGACCGGAGGCATCATAGTAAACTCTGAGGAGCTCGCTGACGCGTATAGCAGACACATCATTAGCCTCAAAGAAAAGTAAGCTATCGTCAGTAAAGAGAAGGTGATTAACCAACGTGGCATCTGGTGCCACTGCAATCCCCCGAACACCATTTTGAGACTTCAACAAGCATGAAAGTCCCTCAGCTGCAAGCAGGAATAAATATGGCGAGATCGCCCTGCCGCAACCCACGAGATGGCCTGAAAACATCCAGACTACCACCATTAAACATCTTGACGGCCGGACGGAGCGACGGCGTGATCGATCGAACGGAGCTCTAGGAGGAGATTGGGCCGTGGCGGAACGGAGCTTGAGTAGGAGATTGGGCCGTGATCGATCCACGTCGTGTGGAATGCATGCACGCGAGTACACAGGCGACGTGCACTCGGCGAGCCGAACCGATTCGTTCTCGCTGCGGTCAAGGCCGTGCGCTGCGTATCCATCGCGCTCTCACCAGGCATATACGACGATCGATGCACCAGCCGCCCGCCAAACCCTAATCCCCTTCCCGGCCCCTCACAAGGATGAGGCCAGTAGACGGTGACGATCCCAAATCAACCGCCGCCAAACCAGGAGATGCCACCGGAGGGGCGGTGGAGGGAAGGTTGACTCGCTCTCGTGCAAGATTGCAAGCGGCAGCAGCGGCGGCGGCGGCGAAGACTGGCCCTGAAGGTCCCAAGCGGCCGACGGCAGAGGATGTGAGTAGGGGGGAGCAAAAGAAGCACAAGAAGACGGCGGCAGGTGCAAGGTCCCTCTCCAAGGAGGAGCTCAAGTTAGCCGCCCGACCGCCAAACCCTAACACCGGCAAAGTGAAAGACTGGATGGTTCGTAAAGATGAGCAAGGGAGGCTCTACAAGATCCCAGGTAGTGGAGGTCACGTCCTACCTGCTGCCCGCTGCATCCCATTTTCTCTTCTCTTTGGTGTTCCTGTTTTTGCCTCTGCATGTGCTAACTTCTTTTTATTTCGTTATTCTCAAGTTTTTCGTGTTGATCTTCCGACCATTACAAGCGAGGTCAAGGATCCCGAGGCTGAGAAATCCATAAACAGCTTAGAGGACAGCGACATGGTGATGGACAAATCACGCTCGGTTCTCGCGATTTCATCTGTAGACCCATCTGGTAAATATTATGTTCGTGATCATCAGAAAGTTCCTTTCTTCTCATTGATTCGTTATAGCATAGCATATACAGCAGCTTAATTACGATGACTGTCTGTGTATTAGACGGGGCACTACTTTTCCAGTGCACTGGTATTGTCTACGAGTTTGATGACGCGATAAAAACCGCAAAGATCCTCACATCTTCTCGCATCTGCTGCAAGCTATGGCATCCCAAGCTAAAGGTGATTGATTACTGTAACATCAATTGATAGTGCTTCTTGTAAATGTTTACGACCCCTATCGTCTCTGTTGTCCTACACTCTCGTATGGCACAAAAGGAAGATTACAGTTGTAACATCATGTTTGATGTCGTAAAAATTCAGAATTTTTGGACGACCTTTGATATGTGTTTTTTGTTAACTTGGGTGTAGTACAATACCCAAGTGTAGCCGCACCTTTCTCGTGTCCTGTTACGCGTGGTTACTATAAGTAATGTTACCCATTTTGTATTTCAGGTGTTTGTTCATCTTATTCTTCAACAAACATTATCAAGTTGCTCTGTTACAAATCGTAACTGAGCATACTTTGATGCCAGCCTCGTTTGGATCTCGACCAAATTATGACCAACAAGTCTTTTTCTTGGGCAGAGACAAAGATTATCATCTCATTGTGAGAAGTGGTTCAGTTTTAGGGTTGGAGCAACCATTTGCAGGGCAGAGAACCATTATCTCTTCTCCAGAGCTGGTAGCCCTGTGGTAAAATAATGTTTTAATGCTCTATATTTTTTGTTTTATCTTCATATTTAACTACATATATAGTATCTCCATGATTAATTCCATATTATGTTTGTGTTGTAGGCTTGCACTGGTGGGCCTGTAATCGACAAACATGGCCAGGTTACAGGAATAATGATGGCTAATCGTTTCAGTGGAACCGCCATTGTTTCTATCTCTACAGTGATGAAGTGTATTAAAATGTGGTATCGCTTTGGGTAAGTTTAGTTTTATTTGTACCACAATCCTGTCATTATTGAAAGATTTTAGTTGAATAAATCTTGTAGTTAGTGTTTACAAAGGTGCTAGCTAGATGCTAGCAGGTCAGCTGACTGGCCATATATATCTCTATAAATGTGTAAAAGGTATCGCATGATGAATACTAAAGGCCTGTTCGGAATTCCACCGGCTCCTACACTCTCGTATGGCACAAAAGGAAGATTACAGTTGTAACATCATGTTTGATGTCGTAAAAATTCAGAATTTTTGGACGACCTTTGATATGTGTTTTTTGTTAACTTGGGTGTAGTACAATACCCAAGTGTAGCCGCACCTTTCTCGTGTCCTGTTACGCGTGGTTACTATAAGTAATGTTACCCATTTTGTATTTCAGGTGTTTGTTCATCTGTCAAACGATACCAAAGTGGAGGCACGATTCTTATTCTTCAACAAACATTATCAAGTTGCTCTGTTACAAATCGTAACTGAGCATACTTTGATGCCAGCCTCGTTTGGATCTCGACCAAATTATGACCAACAAGTCTTTTTCTTGGGCAGAGACAAAGATTATCATCTCATTGTGAGAAGTGGTTCAGTTTTAGGGTTGGAGCAACCATTTGCAGGGCAGAGAACCATTATCTCTTCTCCAGAGCTGGTAGCCCTGTGGTAAAATAATGTTTTAATGCTCTATATTTTTTGTTTTATCTTCATATTTAACTACATATGTAGTATCTCCATGATTAATTCCATATTATGTTTGTGTTGTAGGCTTGCACTGGTGGGCCTGTAATCGACAAACATGGCCAGGTTACAGGAATAATGATGGCTAATCGTTTCAGTGGAACCGCCATTGTTTCTATCTCTACAGTGATGAAGTGTATTAAAATGTGGTATCGCTTTGGGTAAGTTTAGTTTTATTTGTACCACAATCCTGTCATTATTGAAAGATTTTAGTTGAATAAATCTTGTAGTTAGTGTTTACAAAGGTGCTAGCTAGATGCTAGCAGGTCAGCTGACTGGCCATATATATCTCTATAAATGTGTAAAAGGTATCGCATGATGAATACTAAAGGCCTGTTCGGAATTCCACCGGCTCCTACACTCTCGTATGGCACAAAAGGAAGATTACAGTTGTAACATCATGTTTGATGTCGTAAAAATTCAGAATTTTTGGACGACCTTTGATATGTGTTTTTTGTTAACTTGGGTGTAGTACAATACCCAAGTGTAGCCGCACCTTTCTCGTGTCCTGTTACGCGTGGTTACTATAAGTAATGTTACCCATTTTGTATTTCAGGTGTTTGTTCATCTGTCAAACGATACCAAAGTGGAGGCACGATTCTTATTCTTCAACAAACATTATCAAGTTGCTCTGTTACAAATCGTAACTGAGCATACTTTGATGCCAGCCTCGTTTGGATCTCGACCAAATTATGACCAACAAGTCTTTTTCTTGGGCAGAGACAAAGATTATCATCTCATTGTGAGAAGTGGTTCAGTTTTAGGGTTGGAGCAACCATTTGCAGGGCAGAGAACCATTATCTCTTCTCCAGAGCTGGTAGCCCTGTGGTAAAATAATGTTTTAATGCTCTATATTTTTTGTTTTATCTTCATATTTAACTACATATGTAGTATCTCCATGATTAATTCCATATTATGTTTGTGTTGTAGGCTTGCACTGGTGGGCCTGTAATCGACAAACATGGCCAGGTTACAGGAATAATGATGGCTAATCGTTTCAGTGGAACCGCCATTGTTTCTATCTCTACAGTGATGAAGTGTATTAAAATGTGGTATCGCTTTGGGTAAGTTTAGTTTTATTTGTACCACAATCCTGTCATTATTGAAAGATTTTAGTTGAATAAATCTTGTAGTTAGTGTTTACAAAGGTGCTAGCTAGATGCTAGCAGGTCAGCTGACTGGCCATATATATCTCTATAAATGTGTAAAAGGTATCGCATGATGAATACTAAAGGCCTGTTCGGAATTCCACCGGCTCCTACACTCTCGTATGGCACAAAAGGAAGATTACAGTTGTAACATCATGTTTGATGTCGTAAAAATTCAGAATTTTTGGACGACCTTTGATATGTGTTTTTTGTTAACTTGGGTGTAGTACAATACCCAAGTGTAGCCGCACCTTTCTCGTGTCCTGTTACGCGTGGTTACTATAAGTAATGTTACCCATTTTGTATTTCAGGTGTTTGTTCATCTGTCAAACGATACCAAAGTGGAGGCACGATTCTTATTCTTCAACAAACATTATCAAGTTGCTCTGTTACAAGTCGTAACTGAGCATACTTTGATGCCAGCCTCGTTTGGATCTCGACCAAATTATGACCAACAAGTCTTTTTCTTGGGCAGAGACAAAGATTATCATCTCATTGTGAGAAGTGGTTCAGTTTTAGGGTTGGAGCAACCATTTGCAGGGCAGAGAACCATTATCTCTTCTCCAGAGCTGGTAGCCCTGTGGTAAAATAATGTTTTAATGCTCTATATTTTTTGTTTTATCTTCATATTTAACTACATATGTAGTACCTCCATGATTAATTCCATATTATGTTTGTGTTGTAGGCTTGCACTGGTGGGCCTGTAATCGACAAACATGGCCAGGTTACAGGAATAATGATGGCTAATCGTTTCAGTGGAACCGCCATTGTTTCTATCTCTACAGTGATGAAGTGTATTAAAATGTGGTATCGCTTTGGGTAAGTTTAGTTTTATTTGTACCACAATCCTGTCATTATTGAAAGATTTTAGTTGAATAAATCTTGTAGTTAGTGTTTACAAAGGTGCTAGCTAGATGCTAGCAGGTCAGCTGACTGGCCATATATATCTCTATAAATGTGTAAAAGGTATCGCATGATGAATACTAAAGGCCTGTTCGGAATTCCACCGGCTCCTACACTCTCGTATGGCACAAAAGGAAGATTACAGTTGTAACATCATGTTTGATGTCGTAAAAATTCAGAATTTTTGGACGACCTTTGATATGTGTTTTTTGTTAACTTGGGTGTAGTACAATACCCAAGTGTAGCCGCACCTTTCTCGTGTCCTGTTACGCGTGGTTACTATAAGTAATGTTACCCATTTTGTATTTCAGGTGTTTGTTCATCTGTCAAACGATACCAAAGTGGAGGCACGATTCTTATTCTTCAACAAACATTATCAAGTTGCTCTGTTACAAGTCGTAACTGAGCATACTTTGATGCCAGCCTCGTTTGGATCTCGACCAAATTATGACCAACAAGTCTTTTTCTTGGGCAGAGACAAAGATTATCATCTCATTGTGAGAAGTGGTTCAGTTTTAGGGTTGGAGCAACCATTTGCAGGGCAGAGAACCATTATCTCTTCTCCAGAGCTGGTAGCCCTGTGGTAAAATAATGTTTTAATGCTCTATATTTTTTGTTTTATCTTCATATTTAACTACATATGTAGTACCTCCATGATTAATTCCATATTATGTTTGTGTTGTAGGCTTGCACTGGTGGGCCTGTAATCGACAAACATGGCCAGGTTACAGGAATAATGATGGCTAATCGTTTCAGTGGAACCGCCATTGTTTCTATCTCTACAGTGATGAAGTGTATTAAAATGTGGTATCGCTTTGGGTAAGTTTAGTTTTATTTGTACCACAATCCTGTCATTATTGAAAGATTTTAGTTGAATAAATCTTGTAGTTAGTGTTTACAAAGGTGCTAGCTAGATGCTAGCAGGTCAGCTGACTGGCCATATATATCTCTATAAATGTGTAAAAGGTATCGCATGATGAATACTAAAGGCCTGTTCGGAATTCCACCGGCTCCTACACTCTCGTATGGCACAAAAGGAAGATTACAGTTGTAACATCATGTTTGATGTCGTAAAAATTCAGAATTTTTGGACGACCTTTGATATGTGTTTTTTGTTAACTTGGGTGTAGTACAATACCCAAGTGTAGCCGCACCTTTCTCGTGTCCTGTTACGCGTGGTTACTATAAGTAATGTTACCCATTTTGTATTTCAGGTGTTTGTTCATCTGTCAAACGATACCAAAGTGGAGGCACGATTCTTATTCTTCAACAAACATTATCAAGTTGCTCTGTTACAAGTCGTAACTGAGCATACTTTGATGCCAGCCTCGTTTGGATCTCGACCAAATTATGACCAACAAGTCTTTTTCTTGGGCAGAGACAAAGATTATCATCTCATTGTGAGAAGTGGTTCAGTTTTAGGGTTGGAGCAACCATTTGCAGGGCAGAGAACCATTATCTCTTCTCCAGAGCTGGTAGCCCTGTGGTAAAATAATGTTTTAATGCTCTATATTTTTTGTTTTATCTTCATATTTAACTACATATGTAGTACCTCCATGATTAATTCCATATTATGTTTGTGTTGTAGGCTTGCACTGGTGGGCCTGTAATCGACAAACATGGCCAGGTTACAGGAATAATGATGGCTAATCGTTTCAGTGGAACCGCCATTGTTTCTATCTCTACAGTGATGAAGTGTATTAAAATGTGGTATCGCTTTGGGTAAGTTTAGTTTTATTTGTACCACAATCCTGTCATTATTGAAAGATTTTAGTTGAATAAATCTTGTAGTTAGTGTTTACAAAGGTGCTAGCTAGATGCTAGCAGGTCAGCTGACTGGCCATATATATCTCTATAAATGTGTAAAAGGTATCGCATGATGAATACTAAAGGCCTGTTCGGAATTCCACCGGCTCCTACACTCTCGTATGGCACAAAAGGAAGATTACAGTTGTAACATCATGTTTGATGTCGTAAAAATTCAGAATTTTTGGACGACCTTTGATATGTGTTTTTTGTTAACTTGGGTGTAGTACAATACCCAAGTGTAGCCGCACCTTTCTCGTGTCCTGTTACGCGTGGTTACTATAAGTAATGTTACCCATTTTGTATTTCAGGTGTTTGTTCATCTGTCAAACGATACCAAAGTGGAGGCACGATTCTTATTCTTCAACAAACATTATCAAGTTGCTCTGTTACAAATCGTAACTGAGCATACTTTGATGCCAGCCTCGTTTGGATCTCGACCAAATTATGACCAACAAGTCTTTTTCTTGGGCAGAGACAAAGATTATCATCTCATTGTGAGAAGTGGTTCAGTTTTAGGGTTGGAGCAACCATTTGCAGGGCAGAGAACCATTATCTCTTCTCCAGAGCTGGTAGCCCTGTGGTAAAATAATGTTTTAATGCTCTATATTTTTTGTTTTATCTTCATATTTAACTACATATGTAGTATCTCCATGATTAATTCCATATTATGTTTGTGTTGTAGGCTTGCACTGGTGGGCCTGTAATCGACAAACATGGCCAGGTTACAGGAATAATGATGGCTAATCGTTTCAGTGGAACCGCCATTGTTTCTATCTCTACAGTGATGAAGTGTATTAAAATGTGGTATCGCTTTGGGTAAGTTTAGTTTTATTTGTACCACAATCCTGTCATTATTGAAAGATTTTAGTTGAATAAATCTTGTAGTTAGTGTTTACAAAGGTGCTAGCTAGATGCTAGCAGGTCAGCTGACTGGCCATATATATCTCTATAAATGTGTAAAAGGTATCGCATGATGAATACTAAAGGCCTGTTCGGAATTCCACCGGCTCCTACACTCTCGTATGGCACAAAAGGAAGATTACAGTTGTAACATCATGTTTGATGTCGTAAAAATTCAGAATTTTTGGACGACCTTTGATATGTGTTTTTTGTTAACTTGGGTGTAGTACAATACCCAAGTGTAGCCGCACCTTTCTCGTGTCCTGTTACGCGTGGTTACTATAAGTAATGTTACCCATTTTGTATTTCAGGTGTTTGTTCATCTGTCAAACGATACCAAAGTGGAGGCACGATTCTTATTCTTCAACAAACATTATCAAGTTGCTCTGTTACAAATCGTAACTGAGCATACTTTGATGCCAGCCTCGTTTGGATCTCGACCAAATTATGACCAACAAGTCTTTTTCTTGGGCAGAGACAAAGATTATCATCTCATTGTGAGAAGTGGTTCAGTTTTAGGGTTGGAGCAACCATTTGCAGGGCAGAGAACCATTATCTCTTCTCCAGAGCTGGTAGCCCTGTGGTAAAATAATGTTTTAATGCTCTATATTTTTTGTTTTATCTTCATATTTAACTACATATGTAGTATCTCCATGATTAATTCCATATTATGTTTGTGTTGTAGGCTTGCACTGGTGGGCCTGTAATCGACAAACATGGCCAGGTTACAGGAATAATGATGGCTAATCGTTTCAGTGGAACCGCCATTGTTTCTATCTCTACAGTGATGAAGTGTATTAAAATGTGGTATCGCTTTGGGTAAGTTTAGTTTTATTTGTACCACAATCCTGTCATTATTGAAAGATTTTAGTTGAATAAATCTTGTAGTTAGTGTTTACAAAGGTGCTAGCTAGATGCTAGCAGGTCAGCTGACTGGCCATATATATCTCTATAAATGTGTAAAAGGTATCGCATGATGAATACTAAAGGCCTGTTCGGAATTCCACCGGCTCCTACACTCTCGTATGGCACAAAAGGAAGATTACAGTTGTAACATCATGTTTGATGTCGTAAAAATTCAGAATTTTTGGACGACCTTTGATATGTGTTTTTTGTTAACTTGGGTGTAGTACAATACCCAAGTGTAGCCGCACCTTTCTCGTGTCCTGTTACGCGTGGTTACTATAAGTAATGTTACCCATTTTGTATTTCAGGTGTTTGTTCATCTGTCAAACGATACCAAAGTGGAGGCACGATTCTTATTCTTCAACAAACATTATCAAGTTGCTCTGTTACAAATCGTAACTGAGCATACTTTGATGCCAGCCTCGTTTGGATCTCGACCAAATTATGACCAACAAGTCTTTTTCTTGGGCAGAGACAAAGATTATCATCTCATTGTGAGAAGTGGTTCAGTTTTAGGGTTGGAGCAACCATTTGCAGGGCAGAGAACCATTATCTCTTCTCCAGAGCTGGTAGCCCTGTGGTAAAATAATGTTTTAATGCTCTATATTTTTTGTTTTATCTTCATATTTAACTACATATGTAGTATCTCCATGATTAATTCCATATTATGTTTGTGTTGTAGGCTTGCACTGGTGGGCCTGTAATCGACAAACATGGCCAGGTTACAGGAATAATGATGGCTAATCGTTTCAGTGGAACCGCCATTGTTTCTATCTCTACAGTGATGAAGTGTATTAAAATGTGGTATCGCTTTGGGTAAGTTTAGTTTTATTTGTACCACAATCCTGTCATTATTGAAAGATTTTAGTTGAATAAATCTTGTAGTTAGTGTTTACAAAGGTGCTAGCTAGATGCTAGCAGGTCAGCTGACTGGCCATATATATCTCTATAAATGTGTAAAAGGTATCGCATGATGAATACTAAAGGCCTGTTCGGAATTCCACCGGCTCCTACACTCTCGTATGGCACAAAAGGAAGATTACAGTTGTAACATCATGTTTGATGTCGTAAAAATTCAGAATTTTTGGACGACCTTTGATATGTGTTTTTTGTTAACTTGGGTGTAGTACAATACCCAAGTGTAGCCGCACCTTTCTCGTGTCCTGTTACGCGTGGTTACTATAAGTAATGTTACCCATTTTGTATTTCAGGTGTTTGTTCATCTGTCAAACGATACCAAAGTGGAGGCACGATTCTTATTCTTCAACAAACATTATCAAGTTGCTCTGTTACAAATCGTAACTGAGCATACTTTGATGCCAGCCTCGTTTGGATCTCGACCAAATTATGACCAACAAGTCTTTTTCTTGGGCAGAGACAAAGATTATCATCTCATTGTGAGAAGTGGTTCAGTTTTAGGGTTGGAGCAACCATTTGCAGGGCAGAGAACCATTATCTCTTCTCCAGAGCTGGTAGCCCTGTGGTAAAATAATGTTTTAATGCTCTATATTTTTTGTTTTATCTTCATATTTAACTACATATGTAGTATCTCCATGATTAATTCCATATTATGTTTGTGTTGTAGGCTTGCACTGGTGGGCCTGTAATCGACAAACATGGCCAGGTTACAGGAATAATGATGGCTAATCGTTTCAGTGGAACCGCCATTGTTTCTATCTCTACAGTGATGAAGTGTATTAAAATGTGGTATCGCTTTGGGTAAGTTTAGTTTTATTTGTACCACAATCCTGTCATTATTGAAAGATTTTAGTTGAATAAATCTTGTAGTTAGTGTTTACAAAGGTGTTAGCTAGATGCTAGCAGGTCAGCTGACTGGCCATATATATCTCTATAAATGTGTAAAAGGTATCGCATGATGAATACTAAAGGCCTGTTCAGAATTTCACCGGCTCCACAAAATTTCAGGAGCTGTGGAGTCAGGAAATAGCTGCTCTGCAGTTTTCAACTGCAACTCCACCAACTCTGGGAGTGGAGTTGTGGAGTGGAGGTTCTCGAACAGGACCTAACTTAAAGGCTACCGGCCTAACTTAAGCTTAAATTTTAAGTTTGACCATTAGAAGTTGCCACATTAATAACCCTAGCCTCCCGAGCCCCCTCTCTCGTTCGCCTCCCCTTCCCGCCACCTGAGGGCGCCGCCGGCCCCCGTGAAGGTGGTGGCGAGGCCCTGCTGCCCTGCATCCGCACAGGGAGCTCTAGTTGCCGGGGCGGCGGCACTGGATCTGGTGGGCGGCGCCGCTCTCTCCGGTGGAGGGCGCTGCGGGTGCTGGCCGTCCCTTCGGCCGTGCGGGCGGCGGTTGGACGGCGGAGGTGCCTCGTTGCTGCGGGCTGCTCCGGTGGCTCCGCCGGAGATCGGATCTCCGGCCCCTTCCGTCTGCTCTGCATCCCCTCACCGGTCTGGATTCAGCGCGTCCGTGCTGCAAGATCTGGCCCCTGAGGTGCAGTGGAGGAAGCTTGGAACGGGGCAATCCCCTGGTCGATTCCGCATCGACCTCGACGACGGCGGTGCATCGGCTCCGAATCCCCATCCTGAGGGGCGTGTTGAGTTTCCCTCCCTCCACCTCCCCCTCCCCTGTTTTTCCCCAGGTGAAAATCTAGGCTTTCGCCGGCCGTCGACGGCGCTCCATCGTCGTGGTCCTCCTTGGAGGCGTCGGCTAGGGGTAGGGGTTGGGTTGGGTACCTGCAGTTCTTGGTTGGTGGCGGCTGCGGTGCAGTGCTTACTCGGGTTTCCGGCGGTGGTGGAGATGAGGTGTTGTGCCCTGCTATCCTTCAGTGGTTGCTGCCCTGCCGCGCTCGTGCTCCGCTGGCCGGTTTACGGCATCCCCGTGTTGTGACACGGCTTGGATGTAGAGGAGATTGGCTCTCCTCTCTAGCATTTGCATCGTCCGGGTTGTGGCACATCCAATGCTTTCCTCCCTGCAGGCACGATTTTTCTCTACACTGCTTGCTCGGTGCCCTGTGGATGTCTCTGTACTCGTTGTTCTGGTCTGCGAAGTACCTCCGGCGGCTTGGTCTTGTTTGCTTTGTACTGGCAAGTTTGCACTTTGGTCTGTTGAAGTGTGATCTCACTTGTAATCTTTCAGTTTTTCTCCAAGCTTTGCCTTGTAATAATCAGCACCATGTATCCTAGCCGGTTGATGGCTTCATTAATTTGAAGTCGGGCTTTATGCCTTTCATCTAAAAAAAGTGATCCAAATACCAGTACCGGCTACTTAACGAAGCAAAGCATTATTGCAGTCGCATTATTCATCCAGTGCACGATCTGGACTTGAAGGCAGTAAGGATGCTCAATATTTATCGCCGAGATGAGCTATCTATCCGCCACAATATCAAGAGTGGTTTCATTGTAGATCAGGTTTGATTACTCAATATGTATATAGCCCTCTCCTTCCATTTTTTTATACCTTGTGTCGGTTCTTAAGTGATCAAGCTTTTTCACCAATTTTCTGCTGCTCCTCCAAAATAAAATAAATAAATTATGTTCTTGATCTTGGTGCGTAAAATACTTAACTCTAATGTTTGTATAGGTGCTTCGTAACACTACCGCTCAAAAGATGGGCATTAGAAGAGGAGATGTCATAGATGTGATGTCATTGGAGCTTGGTACAACTTTATCTGAGGTGTACATCCTTTAACTCTATATAAAATCAGTTCATTTAGATAATATGGTCAATTTGTTGTAGCTAATACGGTCAATTTGGGAGCAGTTTGAAGACAATCTTCTTGAAATTAGTTGGCAGTTTCTGGAAAAGGAACTTGATCCGATTCTTGACCTGCAGGTATGTCTAGGTTGTTGTATACAACAACCGAATATCCACTATGGAATTTATTATTTACAAGAACCTTCTTTTCATTTACAAACATTTTGCTTTGTTCCTCGTAGATTCAAGTCCACAATCTCTATGACGGAGAAAGCGTGTGTACTGTGTTGCCTATGAGGTTCAGGAATGCTACAGTGAATCAACATGATTCAGTAAGTTCATTTTTCTAGGGTGGTGTAGTGACTATTAACTAGTGATTCTTGTTAGATTCCTGTTCTATCTAGGATGTGCCTCCTTGAATGGAACATCTGAGACTTCTTATAATTTTGACTAGTATATTCTTTTTCATGTTTGATTCTTGCTTGCTTTCTTTGCAATGGTCATCTCTTACATTCGATTTTTCAACCACTGAACCTGACGTAGTTGTCATTAATTACCCTGATTTACTAAAAAATTTCTATTGGTATGAACTATTTTTATAAACCCATCCCGCCAATACATTTATGAACGATTTAGCATTTTTGTTGAAAAAAATTATGAACGATTTAGCTAGCTGATCATGGTTGTGTAAACTGGGCTTTCACATTTTTGTTTAGCAGCCAGCTAACTTTTACTCTGAGATCAAATCTCTTACGTGGGTGTGGGTGTATCATGCAGCTTGAGTTCGAAGTTACCAAGAAGTGATTGGAGGTTGTCATCCGAGTTAATAGAAGGCGAGAGTTTTGATTCATACTAGCAATCATCGTTGCATGGTACCATATATTGGAAAACTGGGAATGTGTGTATCATTCAATGGTACATGCTCAAGGTGGTGTGTTGTTATAGATGGAAATTAAGCACCTTCTCGTCCAATATGACTTCTTGAGAGACGTGTCCACCCGGTACTTGACTGATTGTGATATGGAATCTTTTAGACAGAACACTATATATGGATGTAATGAAGACATTGTTTTGGACTGAAAACAAAGCTTAGGTGTCCCAAAGATGAGACAATAAGCAGAGAGAACCCTAAATAATGGTTGTGTGAATCATAAAGATGCAGAGATCAGAGATTTAACCTCCTTTTTGAATAAAGAGGAAAAAATGCAAAACAAATATCAACTTGTAACATCTTAGGGCCCATTTGGAATGTAGGATAGGAAAAACTTAGGAATAGTGAAAGTGCAGGAATTGGATGTCATGTTTTACGTCCCTGGCAGATGGGGTGTGTGGTCGTCGGTGGACGGTACGATGAACTCCCTTGAGACCCCATGCTTCTTGCTACTTGGAGGATTTGTGGCATGCAAGGGCGGGGGCATCGACCCTATTTCTCTTTGGGCTTTCAATTTTAAATATTTTTATTTTTGGACCAAAAGTCTAGTTTGGCTTGCATATTCATGTTCCTTGTGACAAGGGCTTTCAAATAAGACCACTTTTGAGTATGTTTTGATGAGTTTTTAAACTTTCATCAAGTCTCAAGTGCTGAAACTTAGTATGAACAAACGACGCAATCAGTAATATCTAAAACTTGGCGTGCCTTCGTACGAAATCCAGTGACTTTGCATATCGTGAAACAATCATGTCATCGGGCAGGGCTGGGCAGATGTGTGTGTCCACACCTACATGCTCCTGCAAAAATGAGGGACAAACATGTCCATGAGTGTGTGGTGTGCACGTGAGCTTGTCGATGAGCTCAAGCTGGCTGTGGGGAACCTCATGACACATGATGTGCAGTCGTCCAGATATGGTAGAGACTCATGGAGCAGCGCCATTATGCTCGAACCAACGAGGTGTGCACCAGTAGCAATGCGGAGATCGAGCACATGGCCACCGCCTGGACGGCCGGACCCCATCCTCCTAGACCAATTCCATCAGGCGTGAGTCCTTGGAGTCAAACCAAAAATGGCCACCGGAAGGGTCGATGCTTGTCAACACGGATGCAACAATCTTTTCTCAGTCTACAAGAGCTGGTTTTCGTGTGGTGATTCATGATCATCGAGGGATGGTGCAGGCGGCAAGCTGAGGCTACTTTGCTCGAATTCAAAATCTTGAAGTTGTAGAAGCCATGGCACTTTGTCAAGCTTTATTTGTTGCTCAGGAGAGACAGATCAAAGAACGAAAAATGGACATATCCCCTAGAGGAGCAATAGTCCATGATATCAAGAACTAGGCTACAAAGTTTATATCTTGCAATTTTATCCATGTTAGTCAGTCATGTAATTTGGCATCTCACACTTGCTAGGTCCACAGTGTATATGATGTTAGATCTTGTTGGGTTATTGAAACTCCTGATGTTATCAGGACTATTATTTGTAATGAACAAGCATACGTATGAATAAAATGCCCCCGCCTATCACCTCAAAAAACTCAAACCTCTGGAAGAGATGTTGAGGAGGAGGAGGAGGATGTTGGAAATATGCCCTAAAGGCAATAATAAATAGGTTATTATTATATTTCCTTGTTCATAATAATCGTTTATTATCCATGCTAGAATTGTATTGATAGGAAACTCAGATACATGTGTGGATACATAGACAACACCATGTCCCTAGTAAGCCTCTAGTTGACTAGCTCGTTGATCAATAGATGGTTACGGTTTCCTGACCATGGACATTGGATGTCGTTGATAACGGGATCACATCATTAGGAGAATGATGTGATGGACAAGACCCAATCCTAAGTCTAGCACAAGATCGTGTAGTTTGTTTGCTAAAAGCTTTTCTAATGTCAAGTATCATTTCCTTAGACCATGAGATTGTGCAACTCCCGGATGCCGTAGGAATGCTTTGGGTGTACCAAACGTCACAACGTAACTGGGTGGCTATAAAGGTGCACTACAGGTATCTCTGAAAGTGTCTGTTGAGTTGGCACGAATCGAGACTGGGATTTGTCACTCCGTGTAAACAGAGAGGTATCTCTGGGCCCACTCGGTTGGACATCATCATAATGTGCACAATGTGACCAAGGAGTTGATCACGGGATGATGTGAGTTACGGAACGAGTAAAGAGACTTGCCGGTAACGAGATTGAACAAGGTATAGGGATACCGACGATCGAATCTCGGGCAAGTAACATACCGATAGACAAAGGGAATTGTATACGAGATTGATTGAATCCCCGACATCGTGGTTCATCCGATGAGATCATCGTGGAACATGTGGGAGCCAACATGGGTATCCAGATCCCGCTGTTGGTTATTGACCGGAGAACGTCTCGGTCATGTCTGCATGGTTCCCGAACCCGTAGGGTCTACACACTTAAGGTTCGATGACGCTAGGGATATAGGGAATAGATATACGTGGTTACCGAATGTTGTTCGGAGTCCCGGATGAGATCCCGGACGTCACGAGGAGTTCCGGAATGGTCCGGAGGTAAAGATTTATATATGGGAAGTCCTGTTTTGGTCATCGGAAAAGTTTCGGGTGATATCGGTAATGTACCGGGACCACCGGGAGGGTCCCGGGGGTCCACCAAGTGGGGCCACCAGCCCCAGAAGGCTGCGTGGGCCAAGTGTGGGAGGGGACCAGCCCCAGGTGGGCTGGTGCGCCCCCCCCCCCCACCAAGGCCCAAGGCGCATGGGAGAGTGGGAGGGGGCAAACCCTAGGTCCAGATGGGCCTTAAGGCCCACCCTAGTGGCGCCCCCCCTCTCCTCCCCTTGGCCGCACCCTAGATGGGTTTGGGGGCTGCCGCCACCCCTGGGGAGGGAACCCTAGGTGGGGGCGCAGCCCTCCCTCTCCCCCTATATATAGTGGAGGCAAAGGGGCAGCCGAAGGCACGAAGTTCTTCTTCTCTTGGCGCAGCCCTTCCCCTCTTTCTCCTCCTCTCCCGCGGTGCTTGGCGAAGCACTGCAGGATTGCCACGCTCCTCCACCATCACCACGCCGTTGTGCTGCTGCTGGACGGATTCTTCCCCAACCTCTCCCTCTCTCCTTGCTGGATCAAGGCGTGGGAGACGTCACCGGGCTGCACGTGTGTTGAACGCGGAGGCACCGTTCTTCGGTGCTTAGATCGGAATCAACCGCGATCTGAATCGCTACGAGTACGACTCCTTCATCCGCGTTCTTGCAACGCTTCCGCATTGCGATCTACAATGGTATGTACATGCACTCCCCTTCCCCTCGTTGCTAGATTACTCCATAGATTGGTCTTGGTGATGCGTAGAAAATTTTGAATTTCTGCTACGTTCCCCAACAGTGGCAACATGAGCTAGGTCTATGCGTAGTTTCTATGCACGAGTAGAACACAAAGCAGTTGTGGGCGTAGATGTTGCCAATTCTTCTTGCCGCTACTAGTCTTATCTTGTTTCGGCGGCATTGTGGAATGAAGCGGCCCGGACCGACCTTACACGTACGCTTACGTGAGACAGGTTCCACCGACTGACATGCACTTGATGCATAAGCTGGCTAGCGGGTGTCTGTCTCTCCCACTTTAGTCGGAACGGATTCGATGAAAAGGGTCCTTATGAAGGGTAAATAGAAATTGGCATATCACATTGTGGTTTTACGTAGGTAAGAAACGTTCTTGCTAGAAACCTATACAAGCCACGTAAAAACTTGCAACAATAATTAGAGGACGTCTAACTTGTTTTTGCAGCATGTGCTATGTGATGTGATATGGCCAGAAGATGTGATGAATGATATATGTGATGTATGAGATTGATCATATTCTTGTAATAGGAATCACGACTTGCATGTCGATGAGTATGACAACCGGCAGGAGCCATAGGAGTTGTCTTTATTTTTTTGTATGACCTGCGTGTCATTGAATAAGGCCATGTAAATTACTTTACTTTATTGCTAAGCGCGTTAGCCATAGAAGTAGAAGTAATCGTTGGCGTGACAACTTCATGAAGACACAATGATGGAGATCATGATGATGGAGATCATGGTGTCATGCCGGTGACAAAGATGATCATGGTGCCCCGAAGATGGAGATCAAAGGAGCAAAATGATATTGGCCATATCATGTCACTATTTGATTGCATGTGATGTTTATCATGTTATGCATCTTATTTGCTTAGAACGACGGTAGCATAAATAAGATGATCCCTCACTGAAAAATTTCAAGAGACGTGTTCCCCCTAACTGTGCACCGTTGCGAAGGTTCGTTGTTTCGAAGCACCACGTGATGATCGGGTGTGATAGATTCTAACGTTCGAATACAACGGGTGTTGACGAGCCTACCATGTACAGACATGGCCTCGGAACACATGCGAAACACTTAGGTTGACTTGACGAGCCTAGCATGTACAGACATGGCCTCGGAACACAAGAGACCGAAAGGTCGAACATGAGTCGTATAGTAGATACGATCAACATGGAGATGTTCACCGATGATGACTAGTCCGTCTCACGTGATGATCGGACACGACCTAGTTTGACTCGGATCATGTATCACTTAGATGACTAGAGGGATGTCTATCTGAGTGGGAGTTCAATAATCAGATGAACTTCATTATCATGAACATAGTCAAAAGGTCTTTGCAAATTATGTCATACGCTTTAGTTCTACTATTTAAGATATGTTCCTAGAGAAAATTTAGTTGAAAGTTGGTAGTAGCAATTATGCGGACTGGGTCCGTAAACTGAGGATTGTCCTCATTGCTGCACAGAAGGCTTATGTCCTTAATGCACCGCTCGGTGTGCTGAACCTCAGCGTCGTCTGTAGGTGTTGCGAGACATCTGACATACACGTTTTGATGACTACGTGATAGTTCAGTGCGTATTGCTAACGGTTTAGAATTGTGGCACCAAAGACGGTTTTGAAACGTCGCAGAACATATGAGATGTTCCGAAGACTGAAATTGGGATTTCAGACTAGTGCCCACGTCAAGAGGTATGAGACCTCTGACAAGTTTCTTAAGCCTGCAAACTAAGGGAGAAAAGCTCAATCGTTGAGCATGTGCTCAGATTGTCTGAGTACCACAATCGCTTGAATCAAGTGGGAGTTAATCTCCCAGATGAGATAGTGATGGTTCTCCATAGTCACTGCCACCAAGCTAGTAGAGCTTCGTGATGAACTATAACATATCAGGGATAGTTATGATGATCCTTGAGCTATTCGCGATGTTTGACACCGCGAAAGTAGAAATCAAGAAGGAGCATCAATTGTTGATGGTTAGTAAAACCACTAGTTTCTAGAAGGGCAAGGGCAAAAGGGATACTTCATGAAACAGCAAATCGTTTGCTGCTCTAGTGAAGAATCCCAAGGTTGAACCCAAACCCGAGACTAAGTGCTTCTGTAATGAGGGGAACGGTCACTGAAGCTGTACTACCCTAGATACTTGGTAGATGAGAAGGCAGGCAAGGTCGACAGAAGTATATTGGATATACGTTATATGAATGTGTACTTTACTAGTACTCCTAGCAGCACCAGGGTATTAGATACCGGTTCGGTTGGTAAGTGTTAGTAACTCGAAATAAAAGCTGCGGAATAAATGGAGACTGGCTAAAGGTGAGATGACGATGTGTGTTGGAAGTGTTTCCAAGGTTGATGTGATCAAGCATCACATTCTCCCTCTACCATCGAGATTTGGTGTTTGCGTTGAGCATGATTGGATTATGTTTATCGCAATACGGTTATTCATTTAAGGAGAATAATGGTTACTCTGTTTATTTGAATAATACCTTCAATGGTCTTGCACCTAAAATGAATCTCGATCGTAGTGATACACATGTTCATGCCAAAAGATATAAAATAGTAATGATAGTTTCACATACTTGTGGCACTGCCATTTGAGTCATATTGGTATAGAACGCATGAAGAAGCTCCATGTAGATGGATCTTTGGACTCAGTCGTTTTTGAAAAGATTGAGACATGCGAACCATGTCTATTGGTATATATGCATGAAGAAACTCCATGCAGATGGATCGTTTGGACTCACTTGATTTTGAATCACTTGAGACATGCAAATCATACCACATGGGCAAGATGACTGAAAGGCCTCGTTTTCAGTAAGATGGAACAAGAGAGCAACTTGTTGGAAGTAATACATTTTGATGTATGCAGTCCAATGAGTGCCGAGGCATGCAGTGGATATCGTTATGTTCTTACTTCACAAATGATTTGAGTAGATGCTGAGTGTATTTACTTGATGAAACACAAGTCTGAATTATGGAAAGGTTCAAGTAATTTCAGAGTGAAGTTGAAGATCGTCGTGATAAGAGGATAAAATGTCTATGATATGATCATAGAGATATCTGAGTTACGAGTTTGGCACACAATTAAGACATTGTGGAAAGTGTTTCACAATTAATACCGCCTGGAACACCATAGTGTGATGGTGTGTCCGAACATCATAACTGCACCCTATTGGATATGGTGCATACCATGATGTCTCTTATCGAATTACCACTATCGTTTATGGGTTAGGCATTAGAGATAACCGCATTCACTTTAAAAGGGGCACCACGCAATTCCGTTGAGACGACACCGTTTAGAGAAACCTAAGTTGTCGTTTCTTAAAAGTTTGGGGCTGCGAAGCTTATGTGAAAAAGTTTCAGGCTGATAAGCTCGAACCCAAAGCGGATAAATACATCTTCATAAGAATACCCAAAACAGTTGGGTATACCTCCTATTTCAGATATGGAAGCAAAAGTAATTGCTTCTAGAAACGAGTCCTTTCTCGAGGAAAAGTTTCTCTCGAAAGAATTGAGTGGGAGGATGGTGGAGACTTGATAAGGTTATTGAACCGTCACTTCAACTAGTGTGTAGCAGGGCACATGAAGTTGTTCCTGTGGCACCTATACCAATTGAAGTGGAAGCTTATGATAGTGATCATGAAACTTCGGATCAAGTCACCACCAAACCTCGTAGGACGATGAGGATGCGTGCTACTTCAGAGTGGTACGTGATCCTGTCTGAGATATCATGTTGTTGGACAATACTGAACCTACGAGCTATGGAGAAGCGATGGTGGGCCCATATTCCGACAAATGGTTAGAAGCCATGAAATCCGAGATAAATGGATCTTTGAGAAGAAGACGGACGTGGACGGTAATGTTACCGTCTATGAAGCTTGACTTGTGGCAAAGAGTATTTCCACAAGTTCAAGGAGTTGACTACGATGAGATTTTCTCATCCGTAGCGATGCTTAAGTCCGTCGGAATCATGTTAGCATTAGCTGCATTTATGAAATCTGGCAGATGGATGTCAAAAACAAGTTTCCTTACCAGTTTTCGTAAGGAAAGGTTGTATGTGATACAATCAGAAAGGTTTTGTCGATCCTAAGGATGCTAAAAGGTATGCTAGCTCCAGCGATCCTTCCATGGACTAGAGCAAGCATCTCGGAGTCAGAATATACGCTTTGATGGAGTGATCAAAGTTTTTGGGTTTATACAAAGTTTGTTAGAAACTTGTATTTACAATAAAGTGAGTGGGAGCGCTACAACATTTCTGACAAGTATATGTGAATGACATATTGTTGATCCGAAATGATGTAAAATTTCTGGAAAGCATAAAGGGTTGTTTGAAAGGAGTTTTTCAAAGGAAGACCTGGATAAAAGCTGCTTACATATTGGGCATCAAGATCTATAAAGATAGATCAAGGCGCCTGATGATACTTTCAAAGAACGCACACCTTGACATGATTTTAAAAGAGTTCAAAATAGATCAGCAAAGAAGGAGTTCTTGGCTGTGTTACAAGGTGTGAGTATTGAGTAAGACTCAAGACCTGACCACGGCAGAAGAGAGAGAAAGGACGAAGGTCGTCCCCTATGCTTTAGACGTAGGCTCTACAGTATGCTATGCTGTGTACCGCACCTGAAGTGTGCCTTGCAATGAGTTGGTCAAGGGGTACAATAGTGATCCGGGAATGGATCACATGACAGCGGTCGAACTTATCCTTAGTATCTAGTGGACTAAGGATTTTCTCGATTATGGAGGTGAAAAGGAGTTCGTCGTAAAGGGTTACGTCGATGCGAACTTTGACACTAATCCGGATGACTCTGAGTAGTAAACCGGATTCGTATAGTAGAGCAATTATTTGAAATGGCTCCAAATAGCGCGTGGTAGCATCCACAAGATGACATAGATATTCGTAAAGCACACACGGATCTGAAAGGTTCAGACCCGTTGACTAATAACCTCTCTCACAAGCATAACATGATCAAACCAGAACTCATTGAGTGTTAATCACATAGTGATGTGAACTAGATTGTTGACTCTAGTAAACTCTTTGGATGTTGGTCGCATGGTGATGTGACCTATGAGTGTTAATCACATGGTGATGTGGACTAGATTATTGACTCTAGTGCAAGTGGGAGACTGTTGGAAATATGCCCTAGAGGCAATAATAAATAGGTTATTATTATATTTCCTTGTTCATGATAATCGTTTATTATCCATGCTAGAATTGTATTGATAGGAAACTCAGATACATGTGTGGATACATAGACAACACCATGTCCCTAGTAAGCCTCTAGTTGACTAGCTCGTTGATCAATAGATGGTTACGGTTTCCTGACCATGGACATTGGATGTCGTTGATAACGGGATCACATCATTAGGAGAATGATGTGATGGACAAGACCCAATCCTAAGCCTAGCACAAGATTGTGTAGTTCGTTTGCTAAAAGCTTTTCTAATGTCAAGTATCATTTCCTTAGACCATGAGATTGTGCAACTCCCGGATGCCGTAGGAATGCTTTGGGTGTACCAAACGTCATAACGTAACTGGGTGGCTATAAAGGTGCACTACAGGTATCTCCGAAAGTGTCTGTTGAGTTGGCACGAATCGAGACTGGGATTTGTCACTCCGTGTAAACGGAGAGGTATCGCTAGGCCCACTCGGTAGGACATCATCATAATATGCACAATGTGACCAAGGAGTTGATCACGGGATGATGTGAGTTACGGAACGAGTAAAGAGACTTGCCGGTAACGAGATTGAACAAGGTATAGGGATACCGACGATCGAATCTCGGGCAAGTAACATACCGATAGACAAAGGGAATTGTATACGGGATTGATTGAATCCCCGACATTGTGGTTCATCCGATGAGATCATCGTGGAACATGTGGGAGCCAACATGGGTATCCAGATCCCGCTGTTGGTTATTGACCGGAGAACGTCTCGGTCATGTCTGCATGGTTCCCGAACCCGTAGGGTCTACACACTTAAGGTTCGATGACGCTAGGGATATAGGGAATAGATATACGTGGTTACCGAATGTTGTTCGGAGTCCCGGATGAGATCCCGGACGTCACGAGGAGTTCCGGAATGGTCCGGAGGTAAAGATTTATATATGGGAAGTCCTGTTTTGGTCACCGAAAAAGTTTCGGGTGATATCGGTAATGTACCGAGACCACCGGGAGGGTCCCGGGGGTCCACCAAGTGGGGCCACCAGCCCCAGAAGGCTGCGTGGGCCAAGTGTGGGAGGGGACCAGCCCCAGGTGGGCTGGTGCGCCCCCCCACCAAGGCCCAAGGCGCATGGGAGAGTGGGAGGGGGCAAACCCTAGGTCCAGATGGGCCTTAAGGCCCACCCTAGTGGCGCCCCCTCTCCTCCCCTTGGCCGCACCCTAGATGGGTTTGGGGGCTGCCGCCACCCCTGGGGAGGGAACCCTAGGTGGGGGCGCAGCCCTCCCTCTCCCCCTATATATAGTGGAGGCAAAGGGGCAGCCGAAGGCACGAAGTTCTTCTTCTCTTGGCGCAGCCCTTCCCCTCTTTCTCCTCCTCTCCCGCGGTGCTTGGCGAAGCCCTGCAGGATTGCCACGCTCATCCACCATCACCACGCCGTCGTGCTGCTGTTGGACGGTGTCTTCCCCAACCTCTCCCTCTCTCCTTGCTGGATCAAGGCGTGGGAGACGTCACCGGGCTGCACGTGTGTTGAACGCGGAGGCACCGTTCTTCGGTGCTTAGATCGGAATCAACCGCGATCTGAATCGCTACGAGTACGACTCCTTCATCCGCGTTCTTGCAACGCTTCCGCATTGCGATCTACAATGGTATGTAGATGCACTCCCCTTCCCCTCGTTGCTAGATTACTCCATAGATTGATCTTGATGATGCGTAGAAAATTTTGAATTTCTGGAACGTTCCCCAACAGAGGAAGGACGAGAACGGAAAGAACAAAAAGGAAGGGAAAGACAAAGTGTGAAGAAAATCGGCGCAATGCATGCGGGAGAGGTGATTAGGACCGTACTCAGACCCCTTTACAAAGATATGAGGACCTTGGTCCACACTTTTGTATCCCGAGGACTGATCTGCGCTGTTCCGACAAGTTCGGTGGCTACCAATGCATTTTACTCGCGACTTTTTTTCTAGCCGATACTCTAGGACAAATTATCAATCGTAGTCCAGCCCAGTAGAAATCCACCAAATCAGCTACAAAAACCCACCGAAGGCCCACTACTCGGCAGAGCGGCTACCTATCTGAAAAAAAAAGCTAGACTGAGAGAGGCGTCGCCTCGACCAGACATTGTGCCAAAAACACACCGTGCCGCCTCCCATCTGCATCCACGCCGCCGGCGCCGGCGCGGCGCTACCCTTCGCCTCTTCTTCCGCGTCGCCCCCCTCCCTCCGCCTCCGGTGGCTGCTCCCTCGGGCCGTCGTCTCCGGCCTCCGCGCGACCGCGCTGCCCCCTCCGGCCCCTCCGCCGCGGAGGAGCTGGTCGAGCCCGCCTCACAGGTAATTCTCCTTTTGTATGTGCTGGTTTGAACCCTTAAATTGACATGTGAATATGTGATTTTATATCCAGATTTTTGTCTGGTGACTTTCTGAATTTCATGAAAATGCCATTCTAACATTACTAGATTTGCGAAATAACTCGCTGGCTGAAGTTCAGCAAGAACGTATTAGATGTCATTTCAAGAACGGGGATTTCTATTCTACTCACTGAACGTGCCCTGTTTGTTGCTTATCCTGACTACGAAGTCAAACGATGCTCCGATGCAACGTTTCTCCCTTGTTTGTTGGATAAAGAAGGTGGACTCTTGTAGCAGCTATTCCTTGTTCTTTTGTTTCTGAAATCAGAGCCGCACGTTCATTTGCTGGGAGCTGTTTATGTGTTTTTAGCTCATGTATGGCATGACCAAGAAGGCAGAGATGAATTTCGACAGACAACACGCCAAAAGTTTGTAGCGGTGTGGAAATGAGAAAGTTGCATCTTCTTAATACATCGCACATGTATGGCAGAGGGCGGAGGAGGAGATGTATGGCGGGTAGGAAGGGGTAGGATGCACAGTTGTTGTGGAAAGGGGAGCTAGGGAGAAAGACATTTATGTTTGCCACGATGTAGTCCTAATTCCTAAAACGCACATGAAGCTTTTGGCATCTGTGTTTGTAAAAAGAACTAGTATTAGTGGGTCAACGACAGTAGAAATATCTATATTATTACATAACAACCCATGGGTGTTTTGCTAGTACAGTACAATTAATGGAATTATTACAGTTTATCATGACAGGAATGGTTACAGAATTGGACAAGCCAGGAGCAGAAATCGCAGACAACTCCACAAAAAAGAGAAGGACATGCAGGGTAGCTGACGATGAAGGTTCCCCTGTACCAGAGTTGCATAGGAAAAAGGTACCACTTGAACATATCTGTCTAGTGTTTCTGTGGGTCAGTTGGTTAACGACACTAGTGGCCAACCCATAAGCGCACAGCCTAGTTTATCTAATTAATCCAATGATAAATATCCTGGTTTATTTGAACCCAAAAAGTTTTTGTTTTGCAGAAATTTTAATGCGTTAAGTAGATATTTTAAGTAGTTGGTTTACCTATTCACAAGGTTTTTCTTCTGGTAGCAGCAACACACTCACATTTCACAGCGATGTGCATAGAGCATCTTTGTAATCTCACTGCTACCCTAGTTTCCAGTAGGCACCTAGTTAGTCTTCAGTGTGTGCGGGTATTAAACCTGGGAATAGTTTGGGTTGAAGCTTTAGTTTCAGGTTGGTTTTCCTATTGGATTGTGTTTGGTTGGTTTAAATGGGCTGAGAATGTAAAGCAATCTGGTGTGGTTTGGATTTATAAACTACTGGATCGGACTGGTTTGGTCTGGACACAAACAAATCGGTCTCAAACCGTTTCAATCTGTGGACAGTATCCAGTCTCTCGACCAAAGTGTACGCGACGGCCAGCTTCCATGGAGTTTGTTGGGCTCCACATGTATGAATACACATACATATGCAGCTTATTAATCCATTCCATTCATCAAGCTCGCTCTGTGGACCAAGAAGAACTACAATGGCACGCGTTTAAGCCTGGCAGCGATCCCGGCGGAGTACGTGTGGCCGGAGGAGTGCCAGCTGCGCCAAGGCCTGGGTGATGCCTACGACTAGGTGGTGCAAGATAGTCCTCCGGCTCTCCATAGATTCCCGGAGTCGACGTGGCCGGTTTCGACGCCTGCAATGTCCGATCCAGACTCCTTCGCTAGCGCCGCCTACGTGGCCGCCGTCCGCGCGACGCGGCCGACTGGAGCATCATGCACGTGGCCAGCCATGGCATCCTGGCGGGCCTCGTCGATGAGCTGCGCGATCCCGGCTCCGGCTGCGGACCACGCCCTTTGGCCGACGCACCCGCCCGAATACGTCCCCGTGACCAGTGACCAAAAGCTTTGGAGCGCACATCAGCGTGCTCGTGTCCTGTCTCCTCACCATCCTCTCCCTCGGACTTGGCATCAGCATGCTGATGTCCAGTATAGGGGGCCTTTGAGGAGCTCGGCTGCAGATGCTCTTCTAACTGGTCCCATCTCACAGATATGATGTCAGATATTTTCCTTTTTCTCCAATTAGTACGTGTATTTCTTGGGAGGCTGTAATTAGTATATATATAGAATATGGAGAAATTGGTAACGAAGGTTATCACAACTACACGGTGACTGTATTTCACACTGTTTTGCAGGCCAGTAAAAATGCTGTGGAAACAATGTCATCTGCAAGTGAATTGAGCAAGGTACTTTTAAGTCAACAGCTTTTACCATTTCTTAGAATGACTTCATGCCTGGTATTAATCAGAAACAAATAATATCTAATGCAGGAACCTGTTGGGAAACAATCAATGACAGAAGAAAGACCACAACCAACTGGTGATAGTTACGAGGTATGCAGATCAAATAGAACATAATTATGTCACTTACATATGGACATGCCAATATGATATTCTGCAGTACCTTAGCATAAAGTATTCATTGTCATGCAGGAACTATCTTCAGATAGTATTGAAAAGAATACAGATAGAATATTAGCAGATGAAGCAGATAAAGAAACCAACTCAGTCGACCATTCACTGCAGCAAGCCGAAGAACAGAACCAACTACACGATAATGTGGAAAACAATGAAATGGTAAACAGGAACCCCAGTGAAAGTGATTCAGACAGCAGCTCAGGGAGCGACTCAGACAGTGAACTAGGGAAATACTTTTATCCTAAATTTGAGGAATTGGAGGCTGCAAGAAAACCAGAACCTGGAATGAAGTTTCAAACCCTCGAAGATGCAAACGGATTCTATAGTACTTATGCTCTCCTGACTGGTTTTGTGGCAAAGCGAAATTCAAATTACAGGAGACAGAAGTATCACATAGAGTGCAACAGGAGTGGCAAACCAACACCAGCTCGGAACCCAAACAGGAAGAGGAAAATAAATTCCTTTGAGAGGACAAATTGCCAAGCGAAGGTGATAGTGAAGCTCACTAAGGGACAATGGGAGTTCGCAACTGTTCGGAATGAGCACAACCATCCGCTATCTCCAAACCCTTCCCTCGCAAGATTTTTCCTGAGCCAGAAACACATGTCAAGTGAGGAAAAGTCATTTCTAAAAGTTCTGCAGCAAAGTAAGATACCTCCCAATAAAATTCTGAGGATTTTTAGGAGAATGAGAAGTAGTTTTGGAAATATATCATTCAAGAAACAAGATCCAGTCAGTTCTGTGAGAAGCAGTTCTGAAAACATACCATCCAAGAAAAAAGATCCAATCAGTTTACAGTGTACAGAACAACGGAAAACAGAAAACTCAGATGTTGAAAGTGCGTTGAAGCACTTAAAAGAATTGGAGCTGCGGAACCCAAGTTTTTTCTACATCAAGCAAACAGATGAAGACAACATAGTCCGCAGTATTTTCTGGACTGATGCGAGGTCAAGGATGGATTATAATATTTTTGGAGATTTCATCTCGGTTGATACAACTTACACCACAAATAGGCATAATTTGCCTGTTGCTACCATTACTGGGATAAATAACCATGGGAGAACTCTCTTGTTAGGATGTGCCCTGCTACGCGATGGGAGAGCTGAAACCTTCAAATGGATGTTCCAAACACTTTTGCAAGTGCTGGGAGGAAAAATACCAGGATCAATCATTACAAACCAGGATGAACCCCTAGGAAGAGCAATTGCAGAGGTCCTGCCACAGGTAAGGCTCAGGTTTTGGAAATGTGATGTAATGGGTAAAGCACATGAAAGGATAGCAGCCTTCATGGCAGCAAGAGGCAACATAAAATTAGAGCTGGATAGCTTAGTTGACAACTCACTGACGGAAATGGAATTTGAAGAAGGATGGAGTTCACTTATTGAGAGATACGATGCAAGTAAAAATGAGTACCTACAATTCATGTGGCGGATAAGGAAAATCTGGGCGCCTGTTTATTTCAGACAAGATTTCTATCCATTTGCCGAATCACTTGGACGTGGTGAAGGTATGAACATCGTATTATTCCGAAACTATGTGCTTCCAAAGGACAGAATAGAGAAGTTCATCGAAAGATACGAGGAGATACAGAAGACGACACTAAAAACGGATGACGAAGATAGACGGCAAGCAGGAACTGTACCTTCATGCTTCTCATTGCAGCCAATAGAAAAGCATTCATCTACTATTTACACCAGGCAGATATTCCTGAAAGTGCAGAGAGAACTACTCCATTCTACGGCGTTCGACGTGCACGTGGTAAAGAAAGGGTCTGTGTACCGACTGGAGAGGGTCTTCAACTACGAGAACCCAGAGTTTGATAGAAATGCCTTTGAAGTGTTTGTTGATCCTGTCAGCAACACATTCATATGCCAATGCGCAAAGTTTGCCAGAGATAGATTACTGTGCTGCCACATATTCAGGCTTTTCACGCAGCTTGGAATCAACGAAATACCCGGGCAATACATCGTCCCCAGATGGACCGACAAATTCAAGGAAGAGAAGGCGAAGCAGTACACGGAGAAATGCCTAGAGAAGGCAGACAGCACAGCGAGATACGAAATGTTGATGAGCAAAATGGCCGACCTCAGCAAGAAGATATGCAGCGATGGCACGAAATGCAACGCATTCATGCTTGAGTTCGACAGTATTCAAGAGAAACTGCTAGCAACAGACGGAGAAAATCCTCGCGACAATGACAACTGTATGGAGATTATTACTACCAGCTAGCTTGTTCAGCCTAGGTAAGTAAGTTAGAGATTCAGGAGAACTGGACAGTCAATGTGTTGGTGGTAGAGTTTATGAGTTTATTTGCGCCAGCAGTTCATTGAGTTTATTTGTGCCAGCAGTTCACTGTGGCCTAATCATACTGACTTTCATCAGAGGATTTGCTGCCCTTGATCATACAACTTGGTCTCGTCTGAAAATGTCATGGCAACTGATTATCAAGAATCCTTTGCCTTCATGAATAGCTCTCCATGCATGTGAGGGTTTACTTCCCCAGTTCATGAATAGCTCTTCGTCCATGTCGAGGAGATCGGTGTTCCTGGACAGTATTCATATCCCATCTCCTCGTACTCTGGTCAATTAGTTTACAAAGCATCGGCAAAGTCAGCTGCTTTGTAGACTTCTGGCAACTGGACCTGTTTGAGTGTGGTCACATGCTATACAGTTTTTGTTGTTCATGTTGGTTGCTTTGCTCTGAAAAAGGCTTAAAACCTTGTGTCCAATTTTCAAGCATGGTCCTTAAGAATTAGATTGGGCAGACGTGCTTCTCGTCACCTATGTCTTTTAACTCGGAAGCTTATGTTGTTGCAAGACTTGTTGAGAAACGCAAGGTTTTGGCAATGGCCGGGGTGCTATGCGGCGATTTGCACGGCTTCTCTGAGGCGTTGTTGTTTAAGTCATGTGGGTGTGTGGTGGTCGCGTGCATAATGTTGTGATGTAGCCTGGATGGGTTCTGCACCTTTAAAAGCTAAAGTAGCAAAAACAAAGTTTTCCCTAAAAAAAAATGTGATACCATGCCTGTGTGCATTCTGTAAAAAAGTGTGCCGCAGATGTGCTTCTTCAAGGGGACATGTTCATCCTGAAACCAATGAAATAATACACACACACATGCATACAGGACGCGGAGTTTCGGTGCTCGGGCACAGCTGTACCCGAAATCCCGCTCGTTGGTTGTCGTTTGACAAGTCTGCAGCGATGCGTTAGTAATTCGGTATACGGCGGCGTGGCAGCGTATGGTACAGTGCCTGGGCGCGGGCCCGAATCGTAGGTGTGGGCGAACGTCCCGTGTGCTTATAATTCTGGTCCGTTGACCAGATAGTTTACCTGTAGGCTGAGCCGTGGAGCCGTGGAGCTTATAATTCCGGTGCGCCCCGCCGATCCAATCTACGGGCGCCGTCAGGTCCGCCAAACCCTAATCGCCAGAGCGGTAGGGTTTACGGAAAAAAGACTTCGTCTGGAGCATGGGTTTGGCTCAGGATCGCGTGTCTCGACGGCGTGTGTGACAGACGATTGTGGGACAACTGAACCCCGCAAACCCTTCCTCTCGGCGGTTCTCGAAACCAGCCACCGCCGCGGGGCAGCTATAATCCATCCCCATTGCCATCGAAGGCTGTTGCGGTAAGCGACGATGGAGGACGCTGGCCTGGACTTGCTGCTGGACGCGGTCGACAGGTAAGAGAACTGTGCCCAAATTCGAGAGAGATCTATCGTTTTTTTGGCGGCGAGGAGGATACTGGTCGACGCCTGAATATTTGGTGCTCCTCAGCGTCTTGGACATGTATTTGCAGATTTGCCTGGTGGACAAAAAGGTTGTGTAACCATTGCATTCCGTCTGCTCTGAATTTTTTCCTCGAGTTTGTCCTAGTACGGAGTGTAGTTCGCTGCCATGATATCTGTAACGAACTGTGACAGACTGACAGTAATTGTTTTTTGATGAACGGTTGGCAGATACCAGGCATGCTGAATGTTGTCTCCGGCAGGGGACTAGTCACTCGATTTTAGGCATGTCAACAAAGGTGCATGTATAGGTACACACAAGGAAATGTTATTCAGAGTTCGTAGATTCAAAAATCTAGAAACCCATGATAAGTGGAACTCTAGTTGACAAAATAAGCAGGAGGCATGATTTCCTATTTCACGGCAGACCATCAATAGTACATATGAAAAATGTATTTCCTGTTCAAACTGTGTTTGCTTTGGTTCAGGTGTCAAGTTTTTTGAATAAGTTGAAAGTTTGTTTCCATGGTTAGTGTGAGCATCCCCGTCATATCATTAGAAAACATATTTTGCATCTGATATCCTGAACTGCTTTTGGCGCATTTCCGGTTGTTGAGACTTATAATTATGTCTTGTTCGCCTTCCAGGCCCTGTCTCCTGTTGTGCACAACTGACCAAGCTTGCATTTTGATGTAAAATCAGGTTGCGTCTTGACAGTGCGCCACCAGACAGAACCCCGCGTGCATCAAGGATGAGTGCTCTAGAGACGTCGTTTCGCAAGTTTGCCGAGGAACCAACGAAAAGTGTGGTTCGTCCTGAATTAGGATTAAATTTTGATTCACTTGGTGAGGCGTATAACTTCTACAATTTGTACTCAAGGGAGATCGGTTTCGGGATAAGATATGGGAAAAGCATGTTGAACGCAGAGATGACGAAATCAATGCAGGAGATTGTTTGCGGCTGCTCGGTAAGATGTTCAAGCAGCTTTGTTGCAGTACTAGTGGTTGGGGCACACCCTGGTGCGCCGCCTGAGAGGGAATTGGGGCGGTACCAGGTGGGGTGCGCCCCTTTCCCTTTCTTATCTGTACTAATGTACACACACATTTTTATTTGCATTTTCAGATTTGTGTAACACAGTTGTATGAATTTAACTTAGTGCAACTAACTAATAGTTGTCGCACTCACAAAATTTTTTTTGGTATCTTGTACAAATTTAGCATGGAATCGTTAATACCTAAGCAAAATATGCAGGCATACAAAGGTACTTCCCATCAAACAAACCACTACAAAATATGCTGGCATACAAAGATATTTCCCCATCAAACAAAACACTACAATATGGCGCACTTCCAGCTCTCGGCCTCCTTTTCTGTCTCTCCAGCACCGCGCGCCTCCTTTTCTGTCTCTCCAGCACCGCGCGCCAAGAGGACAACGATGAAGATGCCACATATTTCTTCTCCTCGGCCCCACACTCCGAGGGAAGAGGACGAAGGCACATACTGCTCGACCTCGTCCGTGTCTCCGGCGCAGCGCGCCACGGTGCGAGGACGATGGCGGCGCCCAGATGGGAGGACTCCAATCACAAAATATGCTACTGAGCACGATTAAGGTTGTAGTTCATGTGCGTGCTGGAGAGACAAATGGCCATATGATACATACCTGATCCAGAAGGTGTATTTGCAGTAGGGTGCCCTGAAAGCAGGAACTGACGGTGTCACCGCCGCAGCAGCTAGAACATTCTTAGCAGCCTGTGACACAAACACAAACAAAAATCTAGCCAGACGGATAATATATTTGGTATTAAACAACGGTGACAGCAATCGCCACCCGTAAATTAAGTGGCTCAAAACAACCAACCCCACCCATGCATAAAGCGTCGTCGATCCGAAACGCAGTGCCTTAACTAATGAATACCATAAGGAAAGCATTTGGCATTATTACTCATGAAAACAAGAAAAATAATTTGCCATTATAATTCGTGAAAATATTTCTATACTATGAAAGAGCTAGCATTTTCATAAAACAAAACTGGTTCTGAAATTACTATGATGACATGTACATAAATAGGTGTAAAATTAGCAGTTTAATATATTCTAGCAAACAGCTAGCTCTCTTAAGTCAACAACAGGCAAAGATTACTACCATGACAATGTAACTATGTTGAGCTACTTCAATTACATTGGAGAATCCAGCACGTAAAGCTTCAAGAATCTGTAAAAAAAAACTAATAATGAAAACTTTGAGAGTTATGATATTTATATTAGCTGATAGGAATAAACACAATAACAATATGCAGGAGCACAAAACTAAGATGCAGTTGAGTATACCTGCAAAGATTAGAAATATCATCAACATAAGCCAAATAAGGGTTCAGAAGGGAAGTAAACAAATAAAGCCGTATGGGTTACCTTTTAGTCAGTCTCTGAATTAACAAACGACACCCTTTCACTCAAGACAAGATCAAGGATTAGCTACGTAGGTACTCAGCTAGTTCGCTGTGTCTGTTTATTAATTTACAGTCAAAGCCAATTGATCATTCCACTTACGAGATAGAACAAATAATTAGCTAAATAGCTATTGTACCAAAACCTACGTATGCACCAGCAGAAGCACCGAACTCTACCTCATCACCTCGAGTGTCTCGGCGCTCGACTTGAATGACCATGAAAACCATTGTATGGATCGTGCACCTATTTGAATGATCCATCTAGATTAGATACATCAGTGATCTAGTTATAAGGTGGTAGAAAGAATGATCTTCACTAGTAAAAAACAGGGCTTAGGTCACAGGGCATTTTTCACATTAGCCCCGGTTCAGTCACGAATCGGGACTAATGTAAGCATTGGTCCCGGTTCGTGCGGCTAGGGGCCTGCCGGGCCTCGTGGGGGCATTGGTCCCGGTTCGTCCGGACCCTTTGGTCCCGGTTGGTGGGACAAACCGGGACCAATGGGCCACGCTCCTGGCCCACCACCCTTTAGTCCCGGTTCATACCACAAACCGGGACTAAAGGGCTGGTCCTAGTTGCGGCCAGTGTTTAGTCCCACATCGCCAACCGAAGGGTGCTCACACCAGTTTATAAGCCCGTCCCTCTATGCCTTGTTGAGCTTCTCTTAAAGTGAAAATAGATGCCCTTATACAGGGAATTTCACCTAAATTCACAGTAAATTGAAATTTACTGTGAATTTAGGTTTAATTTTCTCTATAAACGCATCTATGTTCATTTTTTTATATTTATAAAATAAATAAACCTTAATAAAATAAATAAAACTAAATAAACCTTAATAAAATAAAATAAACTATAGTAACTACAATAAATAAACCTTAATAAATTAAGTAAAAATAGCAGCAGTAAAATAAATAAAAATAGCAGCAGTAAAATAAATAAAAATAAAATAATTAAAGTAAAATACATAAGTAATTAGAAATAAAATAAATAAGTTTTTTTGTTGTAAGTAGAAACAAAACAAAAAAAATAAAGCAAAAGAGAAAAAAAAACACGAGCCATCAACTCCATAACCGCCATATCTGGGATAGAGAAGGGCGATCCCTTGGAGTGGGATTCACATACAGTTGCCCGTAACATCTACCATTCGAGCCTAGCAGGTGGAACTCGGATCTGTCAACAGTGTCAAAGCGGCAAATAGCAGGCGGAGGAGAAGCCACCGATGTCATGTGTAGATCCCTTCTAGGTCTTGCGGATCGTGCTATTACAGCAATTTGGTTGGTTGATCCCAAAAAAAAAGGAATTTGGTTGGTTTTCTTGAAGCCCTAGCTTGTTGTGCCGTCCTATTCTCTCAATGCAATTTAGCAAATGCTACTACAGTACAGTAAAGGGCACAAAGAAAAAGCACGCAGTGAAGGAAAATACCTCCATATCAAAGCTGCTACTTATCTTGTTGGTTATCAGGATGTGGATATGTAGAATTTTCTCTAGCCACGGCAACAGACATGCATTCATCGAGGGGGTTCACTACAGAACAAAATAAATGCTGACGTTAGTTGTTGAGGGTACGTTTGACATCCTTGAGAGACTAGATAATGAAAAGATGAAACGTCAAACCTGGATGAACAAAGACGCTACCAAGTGGATGAATCTGATGGCCTGTCCTCCCTTGAAGATCATGCGTCCTCCCTTGAAGGCGCCACCAGGGCCATGGACGCCTCATACACCGCCGCCGACGTGTTGTAGTGATGAGGTATCGTGCAGGATCTGACACAGGATCACCTTCAGGCAAGATGAATAGGTCTTCAGGGGCACGACGGCCGGCCACAGCAGGCCCCTGCCATGGACGGCGCCGCCCGAGCCACAGCCGCTCGCCAGCTCGCCTCTGGAGCAGTCCAAGCTTATCCGCGAGCTCGTCCACTAGTGCCCGTCGCCGCCACGACGTCCTGCAGGCTAGAGAACGGCGGTTCGCCGTTCTTATCCACGGCCGCCGTTGGAACCGACTCCGGCCGCCTATATAAGGAGCCCCCGAGTCCGTCCAGTCCCTCAGGCGACCTCAAGTCACCCCACCTAGCACCCCCATAGCAGGCAATCGACCAGGGAGGGTCTTCTTCCCCATCTCCGGCCAGTACAGCCGCCGCCGCCCTCCGGTCCATTCAGTCGCAACCAGAGCCCCCTCGTCCGTATAGCACCACCATCCTCCTCCCCTCGACCGTGCGGAGCCGCCCAAACCCTCAGCTGCGTCAGGGAACCACCGTAGGCCAAAGCCCCAAACCTCCCGAAGCTGCCGTCCGCCGCGGAGCTCGCCGCCGGCGACTCCCTCCATCCCCGCCACCTCCTCGACCACCGGGAGGACCGCCCCGGCCTGGCGGATCCATCCCCGCCCTCAGGACCCCGCGAGGAGCCGCCGTTCGCCGGCGTTGATCGCCGGAGCCCCGCCTCTGTTCGGCCAGAGGAGGAAGGAGGCAGGGGTGACTGGTCAAACCTGACCAGTGGGCCCAAGGGACCCACTGTCAGTGACCCACGAGCCGGTCCACGCAGGTTAAGTGGAGGATCTGACACAGGATCACCTTCAGGCAAGATGAATAGGTCTTCAGGGGCACGACGGCAGCGGCGGCGCCATGGCCGGGACTGGTGACGACGCGGCGGCGAGCGAGCGGGAGGGTGGCGGCGGCTGCGTGCGAGTGGGAGGCCGGAGGATCACCACTCTTGTGCTCGACATATCACTACAAGAAACCTGTTAATCCATGACGGATTTCTAATGACATTTTTGGAAACTCTCATCGATGACCTGGTAAAACCCCACAAGCCCGGTGAAAGCCCGCTAAAGCCCGTCTAACCGTTCCCGTATAAAAACTTAACCCTAAATTCCCTCCTCGGCCCCTGCATCGTGTCCCACAGCACGTCGCCACCCCTCGTCCCTCCCACAGCTCATAAACCTTAATAAAATAAAATAAAATAAACTATAGTAACTACAATAAATAAACCTTAATAAATTAAGTAAAAATAGCAGCAGTAAAATAAATAAAAATAGCAGCAGTAAAATAAATAAAAATAAAACTACTGAAGTAAAATACATAAGTAATTAGAAATAAAATAAATAAGTTTTTTGTTGTAAGTAGAAACAAAACAAAACAAATAAAGCAAAAGAGAAAAAAAAACAGAGGAAAAAAATTATGCCACCTACTGGGCCACCACGGCCTGAATACGACTAGAAACCCATCCATGGGCCAGGATTCAGGCCCGCAGAAGGCCCAGTAGGCCCACATGCAAATAGTGACAGAATAGGCCCGTAAGCCTGCATTTGAGAGGAGCTCGAAGTGGTCAGCGCAGCTGCGCTTATAAACCACTGTCGAAGCCTCTCGGCTAGCGAGGTGGGACTAAACATCCCACCGCACCGCGCTAGTTCCAGCACAAGGCCTTTGGTCCCGGTTGGTGCCACCAACCGGGACTAAAGGGGGCATTGGTCCCGGTTCGTGGCACCAACCGGGACCAAAGGCCTTTAGTCCCGGTTGGTGCCACCAACCGGGACCAATGAGTTCCCTATATATACCCCATCGCCACAGCAGAGCACTCCAGAGTGCTCTGTTTTTTCTGGCCGGTGAGGGGAGGGCATTTGGGTGCTCTAGCTCACCTCCTATGCACATGAGGTGTTCGATGAAATGTCTGAGCCACACTAGTTAATCTTTGTCCTCTCGAAACTCGACCTCCGAGCTCCATTTTCCCCGAGATTTGTCTAGGTTTAGCGGTCCGTCACGTCCCGTCCCCGTCTTCACCGCCGTCGATCACCCGCGCCGATCTCGTCGCCAGCACCACCGTGGTGAGCCTCTTGTTCTTATCTTCTTTCTGAAAGGAAAAAATTCTTACTTTAGATAGTTACTTGTCTAATTTTGTTACTTTTATTATTCCTTCTTATTACATAGTGCGATGGTTTTGGTATCTGCCCCCGCCGGCCCTCGTCCTGTCTATGATTCGGATGTGGTATATATTATCTTTTTATAACTATTTGGTTCATTTATTGTTTATGACAAATATACCGACCAACGTGACATAGATTTTATTTATCTAGGAGGTGGTTGAACCGGAAATTCTAACCGACCCTATTGTCGAGAGGTTAAATTTAGTTGAAGAAGAAAACAATTACTTGAAGGAAAAAATAAAAAAAATTGAGGAGGAGAAGATGATATTGGAGTTGCATGTTGCGGATGTCGTCGATGATCACAAGATCAAGATGGATGCAATGCGCTTGAAGATTAGAAAGATTAGAAAATATGCCATTCATACCGAGGCTTGGTATCATTATGCTGTTGGACCAATTGTTACCTTGGTTGCGATTATGATCGCATTTGTTTTCGCATTGAAATGTTTTACATAGTTTCAATGTATGGTTTAATTAATTAGATGCTCTGGAGAGCTATATATATGTTGTTAGATGAGAACTATGTATGTACTTTGGTTCTAATGTGATGATGAACTTCTATTAATTTGGTCACTTAATTATCTATTCATGATGTTCTGTAATGGTTTTTGACACACTTAATTATATATAATGCACGCAGATGAACCGGCAATGGATGTACGGTGACAGACACACCTCCGAGTACATTAAGGGCTTGCATGATTTTCTCGAAGTGGCTGAGGCAAACAAGCAGAATGGTTTTATGTGTTGTCCATGCCCTATATGTGGGAATACGAAGTCTTACTCTGACCGGAAAATCCTTCACACCCACCTGCTTTACAAGGGTTTCATGCCACACTATAATGTTTGGACGAGGCACGGAGAAATAGGGGTTATGATGGAAGACGGCGAAGAAGAAGAGGACGATGACAACTATGTGCCCCCTGAATACGGTGATGCTGCAACGGGGGAAGCTGCTGAAGATCAAGAGGAACCAGACGATGTGCCCAATGATGCTGCAAGGGGGGAAGCTGCTGAAGATCAAGAGGAACCAGTGCCCGATGATGATGATCTCCGCCGGGTCATAGTCGATGCAAGGACGCAATGCGAAAGTCAAAAGGAGAAGCTGAAGTTCGATCGCATGTTAGAGGATCACAAAAAAGGGTTGTACCCCAATTGCGAAGATGGCAACACAAAGCTCGGTACCGTACTGGAATTGCTGCAGTGGAAGGCAGAGAATGCTGTGCCTGACAAAGGATTTGAGAAGCTATTGAAAATATTGAAGAAGAAGCTTCCAAAGGATAACGAATTGCCCGACAGTACATACGCAGCAAAGAAGGTCGTATGCCCTCTAGGATTGGAGGTGCAGAAGATACATGCATGCCCTAATGACTGCATCCTCTACCGCGGTGCGTACAAGGATCTGAACGCATGCCCGTATGCGGTGCATTGCGGTATAAGATCAGACGAGATGACCCTGGTGATGTTGACGGCGAGCCCCCCAGGAAGAGGGTTCCTGCGAAGGTGATGTGGTATGCTCCTATAATACCACGATTGAAACGTCTGTTCAGAAACGAAGAGCATGTCAAGTTGATGCGATGGCACAGTGAGGACCGTAAGAAAGACGGGAAGTTGAGAGCACCCGCTGACGGGTCGCAGTGGAGAAAAATCGAGAGAAAGTACTGGGCTGAGTTTGCAGCTGACCCAAGGAACGTATGGTTTGGTTTAAGCGCGGATGGCATTAATCCTTTCGGGGAGCAGAGCAGCAATCACAGCACCTGGCCCGTGACTCTATGTATGTATAACCTTCCTCCTTGGATGTGCATGAAGCGGAAGTTCATTATGATGCCAGTTCTCATCCAAGGCCCTAAGCAACCCGGCAACGACATTGATGTGTACCTAAGGCCATTAGTTGAAGAATTTTTACAGCTGTGGAATGGAAACGGTGTACGTACGTGGGATGAGCACAAACAGGAGGAATTTAACCTGCACGCGTTGCTGTTTGTAACCATCAACGATTGGCCCGCTCTTAGTAACCTTTCAGGACAGACAAACAAGGGATACCACGCATGCACGCACTGTTTAGATGACATTGAAAGTATATACCTGGACAAAAGCAGGAAGAATGTGTACCTGGGCCATCGTCGATTTCTTCCGACCAACCATCAATGTCGAAAGAAAGGCAAGCATTTCAAAGGCGAGGCAGATCACCGGAAGAAGCCCGCCATGCGTACCGGTGATCACGTACTTGCTATGGTCAATGATTTACACGTAATCTTTGGAAAGGGTCCCGGCGGACTAGCTGTTCTGAATGACGCTGAGGGACACGCACCCATGTGGAAGAAGAAATCTATATTTTGGGACCTACCCTACTGGAAAGAGCTAGAGGTCCGCTCTTCAATCGACGTGATGCACGTGACGAAGAACCTTTGCGTGAACCTGCTAGGCTTCTTGGGCGTGTATGGGAAGATAAAAGATACACCTGAGGCACGGGAGGACCTGCAACGTTTGCACGAAAAAGACGGCATGCCTCCGAAGCAGTATGAAGGTCCTGCCAGCTATGCTCTTACGAAAGAAGAGAAAGAAATCTTCTTTGAATGCCTGCTCAGTATGAAGGTCCCGACTGGCTTCTCGTCGAATATAAAGGGAATAATAAATATGCCAGAGAAAAAGTTCCAGAACCTAAAGTCTCATGACTGCCACGTGATTATGACGCAACTGCTTCCGGTTGCATTGAGGGGGCTTCTACCGAAAAACGTCCGATTAGCCATTGTGAAGCTATGTGCATTCCTCAATGCAATCTCTCAGAAGGTGATCGATCCAGAAATCATACCAAGGCTAAGGAGTGATGTGGCGCAATGTCTTGTCAGTTTCGAGCTGGTGTTCCCACCATCCTTCTTCAATATCATGACGCACGTCCTAGTTCATCTAGTCGACGAGATTGTCATTCTGGGGCCCGTATTTCTACACAATATGTTCCCCTTTGAGAGGTTCATGGGAGTCCTAAAGAAATATGTCCGTAACCGCGCTAGGCCAGAAGGAAGCATCTCCATGGGCCATCAAACAGAGGATGCCATTGGGTTTTGTGTTGACTTCATTCCTGGCCTTAAGAAGATAGGTCTCCCTAAATCACGGTATGAGGGGAGACTGACTAGAAAAGGCACGCTTGGAGGGGGGGACTCAATAATATGCAGGGACGGATATTCTTGGTCTCAAGCACACTACACAGTTCTACAGAACTCTACCTTGGTGACCCCGTATGTCGATGAACACAAGAACAGTCTGCGCTCCAAACACCCGGAGCAGTGTGACGACTGGATTACATGTGAACACATCAGGACTTTCAGCAGTTGGTTGGAAACACGTCTCAGAGGTGACACCACTGTTTGTGATGAGTTGTACTCGTTGTCCAGGGGACCATCTTCGACTGTATTGACTTACAAAGGATACGAGATAAATGGGAATACATTTTACACGATCGCCCAAGATCAAAAGAGCACCAACCAAAACAGCGGTGTCCGCTTTGATGCAGCAACCGAGAGGGGAAAGGACACATATTATGGTTACATAATGGACATATGGGAACTTGACTACGGACATGATTTTAAGGTCCCTTTGTTTAAGTGCAAATGGGTCAATCTGTCAGGAGGCGGGGTACAGGTAGACCCACAGTACGGAATGACAACAGTGAATCTGAACAATCTTGGGTACACTGACGAACCGTTCGTCCTAGCCAATGATGTGGCACATGTTATCTATGTGAAGGACATGTCTACCAAACCGAGGAAAAGAAAAGATAAGGAAGCGAATACATCATACGATGAGCCAAAGCGCCACATAGTTCTTTCAGGAAAAAGGGACATTGTGGGAGTGGAGGGCAAGACAGACATGTCTGAAGATTATGAAAAGTTTCATGAAATTCCTCCCTTCAGAGTCAAGGCTGACCCAAGCATCCTGATAAACGATGAAGATTATCCATGGTTACGGCGCAATAAGCAAATGACACAAGCGAAGAAAAAGTGAAGACTTTCTCCCGCAACTATTATGATGATACCATGCCAACTTTGTAATAGACGAGTATAATACCATTGTCCGTTTTGTACAAGAAGTGCATCTAGTTTTTGCCGTAACCCTCTCAACTTTCTTGCACATGCTATGTGGATGAAATGATGATACCATGCCAACTTTCAACCTTTTCAGAGTTCATTTGAAATGCTTTTCAATTTTAGGGTCTTATAGCTCAAAATAATTAGTAAATGCATGAAAAATAACAGGCCAAAAATTAAAAATTATGCCACCTACTAGGCCACCACAGCCTAAATACGATTAGAAACCCATCCATGGGCCAGGATTCAGGCCCGCAGAAGGCCCAGTAGGCCCACAGGCATGTACAGAGAGGTTAGGCCCGTAAGCCTGCTTTAGAGAGGAGCTCGACAGCTCAGGCGCACCACACCTTATAAACAGGTGCGGCTCTCTCTTAGCTAGCAAGGTGGGACTAAACTCACCACCACGCCGCTGTACAAGGCCAATGGTCCCGGTTGGTGGCACGAACCGGGACCAATTCCACCCTTTGGTCCCTGTTGGTGCCACGAACCGGTACTAATGAGCCTGTGGCCCCACGAGCACCTTTAGTACCTGTTCGTGGCACGAACCGGTAATAGAGTTTCTTACTAAGCAGTTTTTTAGTCCCACCTCACTAGCTGAGAGGCACTAGGAGCGGTTTATAAGCCCTGAGTGCAGAGACGATGAAGAAGAGGCGCAATGCTCACGTTGCTTAGCTTCAAGCCTTGAGGAATAAGGTAGACTGCATCGAGCTATGTGCAGTGCAGTCTACACTATTCCGAAAGGTTTGAAGCAAATCAACGAGCATTGCGCCTCTTTTTTATTTTTAATCATTAAAAGCAAAAAGAATTTTCATAAAGAACTTTTTTGATAGAAACTTTAATAGCAAAAAGAATTATCATAAAGTAAAATAAATAAGTAATTAGAAACAAAATAAAATAAAATAAATAAGTTTTTTGTTGTAAGTAGAAACAAAACAAAATAAATATAGCAAAAAAGAAAACAAAAAAACTAAATACAGCAAAAAGAATTTTCATAAAGAACTAATGGCACTAATAGAAAGTTTATATTTTTTCTAAAACTAATGGCACTAACAGATAGTTTATAATTTTGCTGACCTAAAAGCAAAAAGAATTAAAAAATAAAGCAAAAAACAAAAGAAAATAAATAATGCAAAAAACAGAACCAAAAAACTGGAATTTTTTAAAAAAAACTGCCACCTATTGGGCCACCACGGCCTGAATACGACTAGAAACCCAACCTGGGCCAGGATTCAGGCCCGCAGAAGGCCCAATAAGCCCACAGATAGCACAGTGTGACATTAGGCCCGTAAGCCTGCATTTGAGAGGAGCTCGAGACGGCAGCCACAGTGGGGCTTATAAACCACTCCGAGCCCCTCTCAACTAGCGAGGTGGGACTAAACTTTTGGCCGCGGGCAGCGCAAGGCCTTTGGTCCCGGTTGGTGGCACCAACCGGGACCAATGCCCCCCCTTTAGTCCCGGTTGGTGCCACCAACCGGGACCAAAGGCCGCCGCTTCCCGCCCTTTGCGCTGCTGAAAAGGGACCTTTGGTCCCGGTTGGTGGCACCAACTGGGACTAAAGGGTGGCATTGGTCCCGGTTGGTGCCACCAACCGGGACCAAAGGTGTGCCTACATAAGCCAACACTTGGGAAATTTTCAGATCCCTCGCCAGTTGCCCCCGACGCCGCCAGGCTGCCCGTGCTCGCCGTCGCCGCCCGCTCCTCGTCGCCGTCGCCCTTGCCTCGACGGGTCGTCGCCCCGCGCCCTTGCCTCGACGGGTCGTCGCCCGGTGCTCGTCGCCGTCGCCCTGCCCCCACGCGCCGCCCCGCCTCGTGCTCCCCTGCTCGCGCGCGCCGCCTCGGCGCCCCGAGCCCCTGCCCGGCCCGCGCGTGCTCGCCGGCGCCCTCGCCGCCCCCGCCCCGTCCCGCCCCCGCGCGCAGGCGCCCTCGCCTCCCCCGCCGTCGCCATCGTCCTAGCCGCCCCCGCTGTGAGAGCCGCCGCCCCGGCTCTGTTTTTTTATTAGTTTAATTGTTTTTTGATCATATATATATAATGTATATGTGTATGTATGTGGCTATATGTTTTTGTTCATATGTGGCTATATGTTTTTTTATTTTTATTAGTTTAATTTTTTTGTTCATATGTGATGTATATGTGTATGTGGCTATAATGTATATGTGAACAAAAAAAATTGTATGTATGTAGATGTTCAAAATGTATGAATATATATGTCAAAAATATTCTTTTGTTCATAGAAAGTTTTTTGTTCATATATAGAAAGTTTTTATATATGACAATGGATATATATATTCGATATATATGAGAAATGATGATCCATGAAAAAGTTTTATATATGCAAAAGTTACAATTTTAGAAAAGTTTTATATATCTAGCTAGGAAGGGAAGAAGAAGAAAAAGAAGGATAGGAAAGAAGAAAATAAGAAGAGGAAATAAAGAAGAAGAGGAGAGGAAGAAGAGGAGAAATAAATAAGAAGAGGAAAAAAGAAGAAAAAGAAGAGGAGAAGAAGAAAAAAAATAGAATATTCAATCCTCTCCTCTATTCCTTTCTTCTTCTCCTCTTTTTATTTCTTCTTCGTTTTCTTATGTTTTATCGGGTCTGTCGTCGTCGATATATACCCCTCCCGATAACTTCAACACGAGGGGGGATAACTTCAACACGAGGGAGGGTCGATATACCCCCTCCCCGATAACATTATTTTCCCGTGTATATATGTCGTCGTTGTCGATATAACCCCCTCCTGATAACTTCAACACGTGGGGGGGGGGGTCGATATACCCCCTCCCCGATAACATTATTTTCCCGTGTATGTATGTCGTCGTTGTCGATATTACCCCCTCCCGATAACTTCAACACGAGGGGGGGGGTCGATATACCCCCTCCTTGATAACATTATTTTCCCGTGTATGTATGTCGTCGTTGTCGATATAACCCCCTCCCGATAACTTCAACACGTGGGGGGGGGTCGATATACCCCCTCCCCGATAACATTATTTTCCCGTGTATGTATGTCGTCGTTGTCGATATATATAACTCCCTCCCAGATAACTCCGACATGATGGACGGTCGATATGTATACCCCCTCTCGACCGTGATAACTTATACCACGGGAGCACCCCCCGGCCCTCTCGCTCGACCAAAACTCTCGAGGACACCCAAACCCTAGAAAAAAACGACGTCGGTCTCCTACCCCCTTCGCCGCGCCCCTACCCTTGAAGCGTTGCCTAGGCCACCCCAAACCCGGAATAAGCTAGGTCTAAGTTTGCACTAATATATCCACCTGCTGTCATGTTTGTGTAATAATTGCCATGTTGTAATATTTGCAGAAACAATGGAGCACGGACAAGATGAGCAAGCAGAAGAGGTGTTGGGGGACATAATCTTAGCCGGAGGTGATATCTTGTCGTATCTTAACGACAATGATGGTCTGGAAGAACAGGGTGAAGAAGCAGGCTACGGTGATCGAAGAGTGGAGGAGGAAAGACATGATTATGATGGCTCCGGTGACCCAATGCTGGTGCAAGAAGGAGCCCGTGGTGACGGCTCCGATGACCGAACAGAGTCCGGCCAGGTAAATATATTAGTTAAGCCTGTGCTGACTAGCTAATTGATGCATTCATTGTTTTGGTATATACACATATTAATTAACACTCGTCTTTCTTCTTTTTTCTAGCTCTCCGGATCGAGCACAACTTCGATAAAGAGACGAGGCCCGAAGAGAAAGTTGCGCTCCGATGAAAGGTTTGAGATCACAGCAATCGCGCGCGACGGCCAACCGATTGAACCCCTCCGGACAAAGGATGCATTTGCTGCTCAGTGCGGGGTTCTAGTTAGGGACAAGATCCCGATCAGCATCCACCAATGGTATAAGCCTAAGAAGGAAGACTCTGAGGTGTCTTATGTCAATGATATGCAGAAAGATGATCTTTGGACTGAGCTGAAGGCAAATTTCACCCTACCGCCAGAGGAGGATCCAGAGAAGCCAGTTATAGAGCAATTAATCAAGTCTCATGCTCTTAAGAAGATGGCAGACCTATTCAGGAGGTGGAAGAATGAGCTGAAAACGTTTGTCGACAAAGAAGAGACACCAGAATTCGTCGGCCGGTATGAGAAGATCAGAGATCACTGGCCCGCATTTGTGGCCCACAAGACATTGGAAAAGAGTAAGAAGATGTCAGCGACAAACAAGAAGAATGCTGCGAAGAAGAAGCTTCACCATCGCACGGGGTCAGGTGGCTACCTCAAAGCCCGACCTAAGTGGGCCAAGTCTGAGAGGGATCTGCTTGATAAAGGGATTGAACCAGAGACAATGAACTGGCCAGACCGTTGCCGGACTTGGTTCTTCGGGGCTGGCGGAACCTTGGACCCTGTATCAGGGAGGTGTCGTTGGACGGACGAGCAACTTGCAATACCCGTCAAGAAGCTTAAGCACTATATCGATGCAGCGCAACAAGGGACGTTCGTTCTAGACAGAGAGAACGACGAGCTCACAATGGCCCTCGGGAATCCTGAGCACCCTGGACGGACACGAGGCACGCCAGGCTCCGTTCCGTGGAAGGCTGGTTTTCCGGACGCGGGCGGTTACAAAACCCAGGAGAGGAGGAAAAAAGTGGAGCAGATCCAAATTCAGAAGCTGCACGAAAGGGTTCAAGCGCTAGAGGAACGAGACGGCAATCGAGATGCCGAAACTACCCCCGAAGCTACACCGCCATCTCAGCGGAGAAGCAGCGTGGCTTCCACCGAGCAGCTTCAGCTGGAGCATGCGGCTCCTGCTAGCTACCCCGTGGATGCTATCACGGAGTCTCAACATTGCCACCTTATGGCGGAATGGCAGAACTTCAAAGTCAAGGCGGCTGTTGGCTCTGTTTTACCTCCAGAACCCGGCGCAACCTACCACTGCCGGCCGATTCCAGAAGGATATGCTAGGGTGATGGTGGATGAAATAACGGAGGGATTTGAGGACCTCCAGCTTGACCACCCTACCGGTGAAGGGGAGACTCGGCTGGGTTTAGCTCTGAAGACTCCGTGCCTATGGCGGAAGGAGCTCATCAAGCTTCCGAACTGGACGGCTCCGGCGAGTAAGGGCACTCCGCCTCCTCCTCCGCCGAGTGATCAGGGCACTCAGCCTCCTTCTCCGGCGCGTGGCGGCACTCCGCCTCCTTCTCCGCCAGCGCCGGCGCGCCAGAGCAGCCAGCCTCCTCCTTCTCCGCCTCGTCAGCAAGGGAGGAAGAGACCCGCCGCCGTTGCGGCTGCTCCGGCGCGTCGTAGTCCTTCTCCTCCGCCTCGTAAGCAAGGAAAGAAGACAGCCGCAGCCGCTCCGTCTTCTCTGCCGGCGTCTAGCAGTACAGCTGCCAGAGGCGGGAGGTAATACAGATTCGGTCCTTCTCTGAAGACTCCAGAGAAGTTACCATACGAGAGGACCGAGGAGGAGAACGCGAAGATCGTGCGAGCCGGAGTGAAGAACTTCTTTGAAGGGGTGAAAGCAAAGAAACATCCACCTCCGGAGGAGAAGGTAGATCCGGTGAAAGCAAAGCGCACTCTGGCTGCCCTGACAAAACCACCAAAGTCTCCGCCGAGAGGCAACTATGAGCGCGTTCTTGCAAAGACATATGCCGAAGCGGAGCGGTCGGGAAGTACTGTCAGTGATAAAAGGATGAAAGAACGACGAGCTGGGAAAAAAATTGCCCAGTTCGGCGAACAAGCGAACCAATCGTGCCCCCCGCTCAAGGTGTCAAAAGACATCGTCGCTAATGATCCGAGTATGGTGCCCGGTTATAGCAATCTTGGAGATTACCTGCCCGACGATGTACATTATGAAATCATGGAGGTGGACGAACACAAATACCATTACGGGAAGCCTCTCGTCAAAGATGAAAGATCTCTAAGCACGATGATGCGAAGACTACATGATTGGTACATGAAAACCTGCAGAGAGTCTGATGGGATGGATACTTTGACGCTGAGAGTTAAACCGGAGCATGACCTCGTTGGAATTGATCTGTTGAGTGTTCCATTTGAGGATTTCTTCCAGTTTTACAATCAAAAGACCCTCGATAAAACAACGATCACTTGCTACTGTCTGTAAGTAGTACTACTTCTGTCATTAAGTCTCTCTATATAGGTCAGCTCTTTCATTGCATGTATTTATACTTATCCTCACTATATTATGCAGATTGAAGATCGCCGAATTGAAGAAAAAACAAATCGGTGATATTGGGTTCATTAACACAAATCTCATAGATGCATATACAGTTGAAAAACATCCCAAAGAAGCCGAGGCCAACTTGCTACAATCGTTGGTATTAAATCAAAACAAAGATATAATACTCTTTCCTTACAACTTCAAGTGAGTGTTACTGTCTTTTGCATATTCGGTTTCCCTTATTAGTCCAGGTTATGATAATGTAATTGATGACTTATGCATGCATGCGCAGCTTCCACTATATTCTCCTAGAGATTAAGCTTGAGCAGGGAGTAGTAACCGTCTTAGACTCGAGAAGAAAAGATCCCCAGGACTATGCGAACATGACTCAAATGCTCGAGAAGTAAGTTAAATCGATCATTATCCACCATATCAGCAACTTTGTTCATTTCCTGTTTTCTTTGTCTGGCAGGGTTTGGAGAAAATTCACCTCAAAAGCTTCGGGACTGCCAAAGAAGCTGCAATTTAATCACCCGAAAGTAAGTACTATAGTAGCATGTTCCGCGCATCTCCTAGTGATTCAAGCGCTAGTTTCATCAATACCATTTAGCATGCTTGCTTATCAGTTTGATTGACCTCTATTTCTTGTAAAGTGGTTGTGGCAGGAACCCGGGAATAATTACTGTGGATACTACGTTTGCGAGTCCATCCGCTACACGACCTGTGAGCGGGGCTACACTGAAGAACAATATGAAGTGCGTAAGCAATAATATTCACAATTTTATTTTATTACCATCATTTGTGTTGAGTTTCATTTATTCATATATATATGTATTGACCCCCTTCTTCAAATTAGATGTTTCGGAAGCGGGATGAACTCCTAGCAGAAGATCGTATGCGAGGAATTCAAGAGGAATTGGCGGCATTCTTCCTTGACCACGTGATCGCTGAAAATGGAGAATACTATGTGAACCCTGTGTTCCTACAATTTAATTAGGAGATTGTATTGTAAGAGATAATTATTGTATATATGTAGCCGGTAGTGTCGGATAGATATACGAGAACTTGTTGTTCGACCAATATCTCGGAGAAGGAGAGGTGGTCGATATCACTTCTCTCTGTATGCATATGTCCATGACGATTTTCTGTTTCCTTCATTTGATTACTAGCTAGCGTGTCTACTCCTCTCCATACGTATATAGTACGTAGCGTCGACCAAGCACGGAGATAAGAGAGGACACTTCTCTCTATTAATTAGCTAGCTAACACAATATATGAAACACCTAAATTAACCCCCCAAAACCCCTAAACCACCCCCTTTAAAAAAAACAAAAACCTCAGCTCCTGCCAGCTGCTGACGCGTGGATGCCTATTGGTCCCGGTTGGTGACACCAACCGGGACAAAAGGCCCTGCCTATTGGTCCCGGTTGGTGGCACCAACCGGGACCAAAGGCCCTCCTGCCTGGGCTCCCCGCACCGGCCACGTGGACGGCCTTTAGTCCCGGTTCGTGTAAGAACCGGGACTAAAGGGCTAGGGCATTAGTAACGACCCTTTAGTCCCGGTTCCAGAACCGGGACTAAAGGCCCTTATGAACTGGGGTAAAAGCCCCTTTTCCTACTAGTGCTTCTGCAGAGAAGGCATATGTTCTTCACAATCAATGTACTAATGGCGAAAACAATGTATTAACAGAGAAAGATAATCTGATACTGCAACTATGATAATTAAGATTCTACATTACATCAAATATCAGTTAGTTCATTATTCAACACCCAGTACAGGAGTAAGAAAACTATAGACCTATAAAACATGATATTGCAATTTTTCCTTATAGATGGAACTCAAAATCTTATAAAATGACTTCGATATGCAGTCTTAATCTCTATATAATATCCGATTACAACGATATAATCATGAAGAACAATGGCTTTTAGGGCACATATTTTGATCATTCCAGCGGTAGTATGAGAAGAAAATAATCCTTAAGAAGAACCCAGTACCAATATTAGAAGTTTTTGTTTTCCAGAGTTTGAATTACTAATTGGAAGCACCCTCTCCACATGTCATACCTTGTAAATCCCTAGCAGAAAAAGTCTCGCCGGCTGTGTATGCCGTTGCAGGAAAACTATGGCCCAACATCACACATTGAACTGATGATTGCTGTTAAATCGATGTGTTAATAGAACCTACTCTTGACAGAACTACAGAAGTAACCTAACGAGAACTACAGAAGTAAATATCTCTGACTATTTACTTCAACGGAACTACAGAAGTAACCTGAGTATTTACTCTAACAGAACTACGGAAGTAACCTAAAGAGAAATGATTTTCAGAAAGCATTTTTTTCTATAGTGATATGTTTCAGCAGTCTTCTGCAGCCATACATAAGTGTTATGAGGTATGTCTAAAATGCCTTCGGCCCTACACGCATACTATGAATGAATATTTGTCCATCCTACTAATATCTTAAACAAACAAATTGAAGGAATTAAGTAAATCGTCGAGCATCACCTGGCTCGGAGCACTCAGCTAATCTACAATAAGTTCAGAAATCAATATCCTTGGCAAAGGTCCATATATACGAGTTCTGGTGTATCCATCATTGTTGGGAAGGGAAAACCATAATGCTCTTAGTTTTTTCTGCTGGAAACCTTAGTTCTTCACGAGACTTGTAACCAAAACCAGTAAAAAATATATCAGCAATTGAGTTTATACCATAACCATCAACCTGCAGTTATAACAGACAGGAAATTATCATCACAATAATCGACATCACACAACTGTGCATTATTTAACACAGTGCTTGTAGCAAGCCAACTAAATTTTAAACCCTAGCCACATCGTTAAATAGTATGCATTGCCATTTCTCACAAGTATCAAAATCTATGAATACCATTATGGCGTTCCAATAGGTACTAATGTTTCAGTTCTAAATTATCCACAAAAAGATTCTAGCAAAAAATCATAGGACAATCTATAAGAAGCAGAAGAGTCTTTCTTGTAAGCGCATGTTAAGCTCGTAAGGTCATACCGATCGCCCTGGTTTTCACACCTCTCAGACGCTTCACTTGGCTGCACATGTACTCAACACTTCCACTGGAAGTGGCCTTCCTGTCCTCCTTGTAATTTCAAATCTCGGGTATGATGGTTCTGTCCGCCAGCATGCCACATTCTTCGATTTCCACCAAACAATTCACTGCAGCCTTGTAGACCTCTTCACCCCATTCAACATGTAGCTCTAATAGATCGACATCAATCTCGTAATCACACAAGTAGTAGTAAAATCTCAGAAATTATCATCTCCACCAAATGACGAGGAACGCAGGCCATGGACTGTAAAAAACTTGAGGTTCAGTCAAGATAGTGCAGAAGTACCTTAGGGATATTGGTGTTGCAGAGACGGTGAAGCTTTGCAATATTGTTGTTTCTGCAAACCTCCTTCACAAAATCAGGCGGATGAAAAGCCTGTGTACAAAGAAGCGTTCGTGAGGCCAACACAGGGATGCAGAGAGGATAGCCTTCGGAAATGAAAGAACAAACCGATAGGCCAAAAGACTAAGAAGGGGGCTGAGAGGAACACTGAATATGGCTGAAGAAATAACACCGAGTATGACTAAATAATTTACACTGAATATGACATATGACTGAACAAATAACACTGAATATGACTGAAGAAAAAACACTGGATATGACTGAAGAAAAATTGATAAACTGAAGAAATAACACTGGATATGACTGAAGATAAATTGATAAACTGAAGAAATAAATAACACTGAGTAACAGAGAAAACTTCCACACATTCCTGTGAGCTGCAGAGTTCAAAAAATAAAGAGCCACACGAAGCTATTCTCACCTGATTGCTTGGTCGCTCACATTCACAATTCCAAATCCCTTATCCCAAATCCATTTGATTGCTAGTAGGGGTACTGCACAAAGGCAGCGTCCATCTCCAGTGATTGTTAAATCCATCCCCCCAGATCCATTCGTCATGCTAGTTCATAATGCCAAATAAATTGCAGCACACATCACGCCCTACGATCTGCAAGAACCTTACAAAATCAATAAGTTCAGGGATGGGGGCAAGATCTTAACATAAAACGATCAAAGAATCTGCCACACGTCGCCTCAAGCCAGGGTCTCATCTACATCTAGATGCGGGCATGGGAAGAGAGAGAGGGCAGGGAGAGGAGGAAGGTAGTACCTGTGTGTGAAGGAGAGGCTGGCCTCAGTGGCGCCCGCGGTGGCAAGGACGAAGATGGTGGCTAGGCACCCTGCACGGCTGCACCACACTGTCCTCCAGCCAGGCTCCTCCTCCGGCGGGGCCTTGACGTCCTCTGGCTGCCGTCGTCCGGGTCGAGCTCCGCCTCCGGCGACTTCTTCGCCGCAAGTCCTCAAGTAGAGGGAGAGACGATGCACGGGATAGATGGCTGCGCGTTCCCCTGCTCTTTTCCTCTGGCGACAGCGGCGCTGGCTTGGAGACGTGGTGATGGAGGGTGGCGGCGGCTGTGCGAGGGAGGAAACGGTGGTGCTGACTGCGAAATGGGCCCAACTCAGTCGGTCAATGTGAATGCCCTAGTAGGATTAGCTGCACCAGATAAGCAAAGACCAACGAATAGCTGAGATAAAGCACCATATGAGGACACAAGAGGACACGGTTCTGCAGTATTTGTATGCGCGAAGGACACAAGAGGACAACCTGCCCGGCCGGACCGGGGAGATGCCACGGAGAAACGGCGCAGACCAGGGAAGTGCAAAAAATGTGGCATGAAAGGACATCGCCGGAACACGTGCACGCGATCGACCACTTGGTGGGGTGCAGAATCAAAATTGTTAAACTAATTAGTTTTAAATTCTGTACTTGTAGCATGAGGATTTTCCGGTGTATTTCAGTGAGATGTGCTCCAACGCTAGCTTGTTCCTCCAGTTCTAGACATGCAACTAACTTGTGTAAAGGAGAAGAAGTTGGTTCGGCGTTTTTGAATATCTGTGGTGGATGCACATTTTACGTTGCTGTGTGTGTTCTCATCAGGATTGCAATGCTATTTCTTTTGTGCTCACCATGCGTGTCTGGGACTGATGCGTTATGTGTGTTTATGCTCCAACTCCAAGGGAATCAAAATTTGAATCATCTATCTGAGTAAATGCAGAATCATGAGGGAGGGGTTCAGGGGTGTCCTCCAACGCCCGCCCCACCTCCACGAAGACATGGCGAGCAGCTCAATCATTAGCAGGCAGCAGGCAAGGTTTGAAAAACCAGCACGGTGACCTGTGTTGAATGGCGCCTACACCTGCAGGCGGGACGACGGGGAGGTCTGCCGGCGGTGGCGAGGGAGCATGTAAGGAAGCACAGGTACGAGGTGTGGTTAAGTTTTTGTTTTGCTTGGTAACGTCTGCATGATTCTTCGGCGTCTGTATCTTCTGCAGCTGCCTGAAGCAATTAGGACGGTGGCGTCAACTGCATGGAGCTGCACCGACCTGGGTGATGGAGCTGCGGACGATGTCGGCGAGGTGAGCAGGGGAACAACCTGTTTGTTAGTACTCCCTCCGTTCCTAAATATAAGTCTTTTAAAAGATTTCAACAAGTGACTACATACGGAGAAAAATAAATGAATGTATACTCTAACACTAGTAGAAAAAGAGGCTTCGATACGCCCCCATTAGTCCCTAAAATAATCGAACCGCGACCAAAGGGGTCTTTAGTCGCGGTTCGGGAGGAGACCCGCGACCAACTATCTGGGCCCAGCGCGCTCGGTCGACAGCCAACCGGGACTAAAGGTGCCCGAAGGCCTTTACTTGCGGTTGGCCAGGCCAACCGGGACTAAAGGCCCATCCCTATATATAGGACTCAGCTCACTTCACTTAGCCACAATTCAGAAGGGGGGTGGTGGGTTTGCTTTTGGTTCCTCCTATGCACACAAGGTGTTCGATGAAATGCCCGAGAGCATGAAACAAACATGATATGAAGTGTCCGAGCCACACTTGAGCTTTCTCATTTATTTTTCCTCCGCGATCGCGGTTAGCAACTTGAACCTTTCATGTGTCATTGATAAAATATGCATGTGTGTAGTTCATTGTTTAATTTGTATTATTTCTAGCTAGTTAGTTTAACAAATGCATGATGGTTAATTATATACTTTATATAATAATAATGCAGATGAATCGGCAATGGATGTACGGTCCCCGACTCTCCGGCGAGTTCACTACGGGTTTGAAAGATTTCCTCGTAGTGGCAAATGCGAACAAGCAGCGAGGTTTTATTATCTGTCCATGTGCTGTCTGTAAGAATCAGAAGGGTTACTCCTCCTCAAGAGACGTTCACATGCACCTGCTTCGGCACGGTTTCATGCGAAGCTATAATTGTTGGACCAAGCATGGAGAAAGAGGGGTTAGAATGGAAGAAGATGAAGAAGGGGATGATATCGATGACAACTATCATGATCATTTCGGTGATACTTTCATGGAGGATGATGCTGAAGGTGGGGAAGGGTTAGGTGAAGGTGAAGAAGAGGCACATGATGAGCCCGCTGATGATCTTGGTCGGACCATTGCTGATGCACGGAGACGCTGCGAAACTGACAAGGAGAGGGAGAATTTGGATCGCATGTTAGAGGATCACAAAAAGTCGTTGTACCCAGGATGCGATAATAGTCTGAAAAAGCTGGGCTGCACACTGGATTTGCTAAAATGGAAGGCACAGGAAGGTGTAGCTGACTCATCATTTGAAAATTTGCTGAAAATGTTGAAGAATATGTTTCCGAAGAATAACGAGTTGCCCGCCAGTACGTACGAAGCAAAGAAGGTTGTCTGCCCTCTAGGTTTAGAGGTTCTGAAGATACATGCATGCATTAACGACTGCATCCTCTACCGCGGTGAATACGAGAATTTGAATGAATGCCCTGTATGCACTGCATTGCGTTATAAGATCAGAGGCGATGACCCTGGTGACGATGTTGAGGGCGAGAAACCCAGGAAGAGGGTTCCCGCCAAGGTGATGTGGTATGCTCCTATAATACCACGGTTGAAACGTCTGTTCAGGAACAAAAAGCATGCCAAGTCATTGCGATGGCACAAGGAGGACCGTAAGTCCGACGAGGAGTTGAGACACACCGCTGATGGAACGCAATGGAGAAAGATCGACAGAGTGTTCAAAGATTTTGCAGCTGACGCAAGGAACATAAGATTTGGTCTAAGTACTGATGGCATGAATCCTTTTGGCGAGCAGAGCTCCAGCCATAGCACCTGGCCCGTGACTCTATGCATCTACAACCTTCCTCCTTGGTTGTGCATGAAGCGGAAGTTCATTATGATGCCAGTGCTCATCCAAGGTCCGAAGCAACCCGGGAACGACATCGATGTGTACCTAAGGCCATTAGTTGATGAACTTTTACAGTTGTGGGGCAGACCTGGTGTACGTGTCTGGGATGAGCACAAAGGAGAGGAATTTGACCTACGAGCGTTGCTTTTTGTAACCATCAACGATTGGCCTGCTCTCAGTAACCTTTCGGGACAGACAAATAAGGGATACAATGCATGCACGCACTGCTTACATGAGACTGAAAGTGTACGTTTGGGTAATTGTAAGAAGAACGTGTACCTGGGTCATCGTCGATTTCTTCCCCGAAATCATAACGTAAGAAAGAAAGGCAAGCATTTCAACGGCAAGGCAGATCACCGGCCGAAGCCTGCGGAACGTACTGGTGCTGAGATATTTGATATGGTCAAGGATTTGAAAGTCATCTTTGGAAAGGGTCCTGGCGGACAATCAGTTCCGCGGGGAGTTGACGGGCACGCATCCATGTGGAAGAAGAAATCTATATTTTGGGAGCTAGAATATTGGAAAGTCCTAGATGTCCGCTCTGCAATCGACATGATGCATGTTACGAAGAATATTTGCGTGAACCTGCTAAGCTTCTTGGGCGTGTATGGGAAGACAAATGATACAAAGGAAGCACGGCAGGACCAGCAACTTTTGAAAGACCCAGATGACCAGCATCCGGAATGGTTTCAAGGTCGTGCCAGCTACGCTCTTACCAAAGAAGAGAAGGTCATTTTTTGAATGCCTGAGCAGTATGAAGGTCCCGTCTGGCTTCTCGTCGAATATAAAGGGAATAATAAACATGGCGGACAAAAAGTTCCAAAACCTGAAGTCTCACGACTGCCACGTGATTATGACGCAATTGCTTCCGATTGCTTTGAGGGGGCTCCTACCGGAAAATGTTCGAGTAGCCATTGTGAAGCTATGTGCATTCCTCAATGCAATCTCTCAGAAGGTAATCAATCCAGAAGATCTACCACGGTTACAGAACGATGTGGTCCAATGCCTTGTCAGTTTCGAGTTGGTGTTCCCACCATCCTTCTTCGATATTATGACGCACCTCCTGCTCCACCTAGTCGAAGAGATTTCCATTCTCGGTCCTGTATTTCTACACAATATGTTCCCCTTTGAGAGGTTCATGGGAGTATTAAAGAAATATGTTCGTAACCGTGCTAGGCCAGAAGGAAGCATCGTCAAGGGCTATGGAAATGAGGAGGTAATTGAGTTCTGTATTGACTATGTTCCTGACCTTAAGCCGATTGGTATTCCTCAATCGCGGCACGAGGGGAGACTAAGTGGAAAAGGCACGATCGGAAGGAAATCAACAATATGTATGGACGGTCATTCTATGACTGAAGCACACCACACAGTTCTGCAAAATTCCAGCTTGGTGGCTCCGTACTTCGAGCAACACAAGAATATTTTACGCTCGGACAACCCGGGGAAGCCTGAATCCTGGATTAGAAAGGCCCACATGGAGACTTTCGGCAGTTGGTTGCGAAAACATTTAATGAATGACAATGATGTTGGAGATCAGCTGTACATGTTGGCCAAGAAACCATCTTCAACTATAACGATTTTCCAAGGGTACGAGATAAATGGGAATACATTTTACACCATCGCCCAAGATAAAAAGAGCACCAACCAAAACAATGGTGTCCGCTTTGATGCAGCAACCGAGAATGGGCAAAAGGTCACATATTATGGTTACATAGAGGAGATATGGGAACTTGACTATGGACCCTCCTTTAAGGTCCCTTTGTTCCGGTGCAAATGGTTCAAGCTAACAGGAGGTGGGGTAAAGGTGGACGAGCAATACGGAATGACAATGGTGGATTTCAACAATCTTGGTTACCTTGACGAACCATTCGTCCTTGCCAAAGATGTCGCTCAGGTTTTTTATTTGAAGGACATCAGTAGCAAACCGAGGAAACGGAAAGATAAGAAAACGATCAGTACATCATGCGATAATCCAAAGCGCCACATTGTTCTTTCAGGGAAAAGAAACATCGTGGGAGTGGAGGACAAGACAGACATGTCAGAAGATTATAATATGTTTGGTGAAATTCCGTCCTTCAAAGTGAACACTGACCCAAGCATTAAGTTAAATGATGAGGATGCTCCATGGATACGGCACAATCGTAAGCAAGCAGGGACACAAGGGAAGAATTGATGTGTAATAATTTATTGTACCAAACTTTGTTGAATGGATCATGTGAATTAAAACGTACGATGGCGAATCCGGATGATTTGTATTTGGTCGATGAACTGAATGATGTATCAAACCTTTTGTCAAACCTTCAAGGGATCGATGAACTGAATTTTTTGATATATTATTTGTATTTTTAAGATTTTAAAATGAATTAGTTTTCTTTTTCTGAATTTTTTGATATATTATTTGTATTTTTAAGATTTTAAAATGAATTAGTTTTATTTTTCTGATTCTTTCGATATATTATTTGTATTTTTAAGATTTTAAAATGAATTAGTTTTATTTTTCTGAATTTTTTGATATATAATTGTATTTTTAAGATTTTAAATTGAATTAGTTTTATCTTATTGAATTTTTTGATATATTATTTGTATTTTTAAGATTTTAAAATGAATTAATTTTATTTTTCTGATTTTTTTGATATATTATTTGTATTTTTAAGATTTTAAACTGAATTAGTTTTATTTTTCTGATTTTTTTGATATATTATTTGTATTTTTAAGATTTTAAAATGAATTAGTTTTATTTTTCTGATTTTTTTGATATATTATTTGTATTTTTAAGATTTTAAAATGAATTAGTTTTATTTTTCTGATTTTTTGATATATTATTTGTATTTTTAAGATTTTAAAATGAATTAGTTTTATTTTATATGAAAAAGGACCTTTAGTCGCGGTTCGTGACACGAACCGCGACTAAAGGCTCTTTCCGCGCGGGAACGAAAGCGGCGCGAAAGAACCTTTAGTCGTGGTTGGTGTCCCCAACCGGGACTAATGCTCTGTCTATACATACAGCACTTAGTAAATTTTCCCCCACCTCCCATTCTCCTCTCGACGCCGACGCCCTACCCCGACGCCGATCGACGCCGACGCCGCCAGGCTACTGCCCCGACGCCGATCGACGCCGACGCCGCCAGGCTACTGCCCCGACGCCGATCGACGCCGATGCCCTGCCCCGACGCCGACGCCCTGCCCCCAGTGAGCTCCGACGCCCTGCACTGCCGCCGCCGCCCCTGCCCTGCCCTGCGCGCCGCCGCCACCGCTGCCCCTGCCCCTGCGCGCCGCCGCCACCGCTGCCCTTGCCCCTGCGCGTCGCCGCCACCGCTGCCCCTGCCCCTGCGCGCCGCCGCCGCCGCCGCCCTTGCCCTGCACTGCCGCCGCCGCCCCTGCCCTGCGCGCCGCCGCCACCGCTGCCCCTGCCCCTGCGCGCGGTGACCGTGGCTGTGGCCGTGGCGGCAACAAAATAAGAAAATAAGAAAATAAGAAAAGGAAAAAGAAAAGGAAGAAGAAAAGGAAAAAGAAAATAAGAAAAGGAAAAAGAAAAGGAAGAAGAAAAGGAAAAAGAAAAGGAAGAAGAAAAGGAAAAATAAAATAAGAAAAAGAAAAAGAAAAGGAATAAGAAAAGGAAAAAGAAAATAAGAAAAGGAAAAAGAAAAGGAAGAAGAAAAGGAAAAAGAAAAGGAAGAAGAAAAGGAAAAACAAAATAAGAAAAGGAAAAAGAAAAGGAATAAGAAAAGGAAAAAGAAAAGGAAGAAGAAAAGGAAAAAGAAAATAAGAAAAGGAAAAAGAAAAGGAAAAAGAAAAGGAAGAAGAAAAGGAAAAATAAAATGAGAAAAGGAAAAAGAAAAGGAAGAAGAAAAGGAAAAACAAAATGAGAAAAGGAAAAAGAAAAGGAAAAAGAAAAGGAAGAAGAAAAGGAAAAAGAAAAGGAAGAAGAAAAGGAAAAAGAAAATAAGAAAAGGAAAAAGAAAAGGAAGAAGAAAATAAGAAAAAGAAAAGGAAGAAGAAAAGGCAAAACAAAATAAGAAAAGGAAAAAGAAAAGGAAGAAGAAAAGGAAAAAAGAAAATAAGAAAAGGAAAAAGAAAAGGAAGAAGAAAAGGAAAAAGAAAAGGAAGAAGAAAAGGCAAAACAAAATAAGAAAAGGAAAAAGAAATTAATTCCTCCTCCTCTATGTCCCCTTAATCTTATTTTTTAATTCCATTATACTTAATTAATTTTTACTACATGCAGGAGTGACATATGGCGGACGATAGAGCCGAGCCGCTTAGGGATCCGGAGGCTGAACGTTATTTAATGGGCATCATAAACAACGAGATTCCTTATGTGCCGGGCTCAGAATATGAGCAAGAAGAGGATGTAGTCTCTTCTTTTCTGAACCTTGACGGTGGAACAGACATTGTCGATGATCAAGAAGGTGAAGGAACGGACATTGTCGACGGAGGTCAACTGTCAACAAACGACGATCTCGAATTGCAAGTAGCAACCACCTCCGGCGAGGTATATATATACATTGAGCCTCTCGTGATACAAACTTACTGAAATGTGAATACATATGTATTAACGCGCGCGACTCTCTTTCTTTTTTTAGCCCTCGGCCGGATCGAGTACGACAAAGCGTGGCAAATCCAAGGCGATGAAAACAGGAGAAACATATGCCATTGATTTTGTCAGTGAAACCGGCAAGCCCCTACAGCACACCTCAAAGTTTATCAACCAATGCGGAGTCGTTGTTAGAGACAACGTCCCGATCACCGTCCAGGAATGGAAGGAGCCAAAGAAGGCACGTCTTGGTTTCAGTTTTGTCGACAAGAGAACGAAAAAGGATTGCTGGAGAAAGCTTATGGAACATTTCATTCTACCTCCGGAATACAACAAAGTCGATGAATTCGGTAACGAGGTTCCGGGTGGACGTGAGAGGAGGAGGCTAGTTAAAGAGTTCGCTCTTCAGAAGATGGGCGAAGCATTCCGGAACTTCAAGAAAAATTTAACCCGTGACTATGTCAACAAGGGCAAGACTCCGGATTTCAATGGACAACATGAGAAACTGAAAGATGATTGGCCAGAATTTGTGAGGCAAAAGAAATCGGAGCATTTCAAGGAAATATCGAAAAAAATAAGGATAATGCGAGTAAGAAAAAGTTCCATCATATTATGGGGCCAGGAGGATACCGCCTTTCGGAGCCTAAGTGGCAGAAGATGGAGGAGGACCTGAGGGTGCGAGGAATCCCTCTAGGTACAGAGGGATGGGACCCAAGGGCCAAAAGCTGGTGGTACGGGCATGGGGGATCGCTAGACCCGGAGACAGGGGTGTGTGTTCACCGGAAGAAAAAGTTTGCTCCCACCGAAGCCCTTATTGACGCAATGACCCAAGCTCAAGAGGGCTTGATCAAGTTCAACAGAGAGAAAGACGCACTGACAACAGCCCTCGGGAATGATGAACACGGAGGACGTGTACGAGGCAAAGGCAGAATTCCGTGGAAAGTAGGGTTTTCCCAGGACAATGGCCCGTACTGTTACAGAAGCCGTAAGAGAAAGACGGAACGGGATGCAGACCTTTTGGCGAAGTTTGCATCGGAACTCCATGTGTTGAAGCAGACCGTGCATGAACTAGTAAAAGAAAAATCGGCTGCAGGGCCGCATGAAGATCATGAAGCGGATCGCGGAAGCCAGCAGCGGAGTGTTGGGGAACGTAGCAGAAATTCAAAAAATTTCTACGCATCACCAAGATCAATCTATGGAGTCATCTAGCAACGAGAGAGAGGAGTGCATCTACATACCCTTGTAGATCGCGAGCGGAAGCGTTCAAGAGAACGGGGTTGATGGAGTCGTACTCGTCGTGATCCAAATCACCGATGATCCTAGCGCCGAACGGACGGCACCTCCGCGTTCAACACACGTACGGAGCAGCGACGTCTCCTCCTTCTTGATCCAGCAAGGGGGGAGGAGAGGTTGATGGAGATCCAGCAGCACGACGGCGTGGTGGTGGAAGTAGCGGGATTCCAACAGGGCTTCGCCAAGCGCTGCGGGAGGAGGGAGATGTGTCACGGGAGGGAGAGGGAGGCGCCAGGGCTTAGGTGTTGCTGCCCTCCCTTCCCCCCACTATATATAGGGCCAAGGAAGAGGGGGGGGGCGCAGCCTTGGCCCTTCCTCCAAGGAAGGGTGCGGCCAGGGAGGAGTCCATCCTCCCCAAGGCACCTCGGAGGTGCCTTCCCCCTTTAGGACTCTCCTTTTTTCTTATCTCTTGGCGCATGGGCCTCTTGGGGCTGGTGCCCTTGGCCCATATAGGCCAAGGCACACCCCCTACAGCCCATGTGGCCCCCCGGGGCTGGTGGACCCCCTTGGTGGACCCCCGGACCCCTTTCGGCACTCCCGGTACAATACCGATAAAGTGCGAAACTTTTCCGGCGACCAAAATAAGACTTCCCATATATAAATCTTTACCTCCGGACCATTCCAGAACTCCTCGTGACGTCCGGGATCTCATCCGGGACTCCGAACAACTTTCGGGTTACCGCATACTAATATCTCTATAACCCTAGCGTCACCGAACCTTAAGTGTGTAGACCCTACGGGTTCGGGAGACACGCAGACATGACCGAGACGACTCTCCGGTCAATAACCAATAGCGGGATCTGGATACCCATATTGGCTCCCACAGGTTCCACGATGATCTCATCAGATGAACCACGATGTCGAGGATTCAATCAATCCCGTATACAATTCCCTTTGTCCATCGGTATGTTACTTGCCCGAGATTCGATCGTCGGTATCCCGATACCTTGTTCAATCTCGTTACCGGCAAGTCTCTTTACTCGTTCCGTAACCCACATCATCCCGTGATCAACTCCTTGGTCACACTGTGCACATTATGATGATGTCCTACCGAGTGGGCCCAGAGATACCTCTCCGTTTACACGGGGTGACAAATCCCAGTCTCGATTCGTGCCAACCCAACAGACACTTTCGGAGATACCTGTAGTGCACCTTTATAGCCACCCAGTTACATTGTGACGTTTGGTACACCCCAAGCATTCCTACGGTATCCGGGAGTTGCACAATCTCATGGTCTAAGGAAATGATACTTGACATTAGAAAAGCTCTGAGCAAACGAACTACACGATCTTGTGCTAGGCTTAGGATTGGGTCTTGTCCATCACATCATTCTCCTAATGATGTGATCCCGTTATCAACGACATCCAATGTCCATGGTCAGGAAACCGTAACCATCTATTGATCAACGAGCTAGTCAACTAGAGGCTTACTAGGGACATGGTGTTGCCTATGTATCCACACATGTATCTGAGTTTCCTATCAATACAATTCTAGCATGGATAATAAACGATTATCATGAACAAGGAAATATAATAATAACCTATTTATTATTGCCTCTAGGGCATATTTCCAACAGTCTCCCACTTGCACTAGAGTCAATAATCTAGTTCACATCACCATGTGATTAACACTCATAGGTCACATCACCATGTGACCAACATCTAAAGAGTTTACTAGAGTCATCAATCTAGTTCACATCTCTATGTGATTAACACTCAATGAGTTCTGGTTTGATCATGTTATTCTTGTGAGAGAGGTTTATTTAGTCAACGGGTCTGAACCTTTCAGATCTGTGTGTGCTTTACGAATATCTATGTCATCTTGTGGATGCTACCACGCGCTATTTGGAGCCATTTCAAATAATTGCTCTACTATACGAATCCGGTTTACTACTCAGAGTCATCTGGATTAGTGTCAAAGTTCGCATCGACGTAACCCTTTACGACGAACCCCTTTTCACCTCCATAATCGAGAAAATTCCTTAGTCCACTAGATACTAAGGATAAATTCGACTGCTGTCATGTGATCCATTCCCGGATCACCATTGTACCCCTTGACCAACTCATGGCAAGGCACACTTCATGTGCGGTACACAGCATAGCATACTGTAGAGCCTACGTCTAAAGCATAGGGGACGACCTTCGTCCTTTCTCTCTCTTCTGCTGTGGTCAGGTCTTGAGTCTTACTCAATACTCACACCTTGTAACACAGCCAAGAACTCCTTCTTTGCTGATCTATTTTGAACTCTTTCAAAATCATGTCAAGGTGTGCGTTCTTTGAAAGTATCATCAGGCGTCTTGATCTATCTCTATAGATCTTGATGCCCAATATGTAAGCAGCTTTATCCAGTTCTTCCTTTGAAAAACTCCTTTCAAACAACCCTTTATGCTTTCCAGAAATTCTACATCATTTCGGATCCACAATATGTCATTCACATATACTTATCAGAAATGTTGTAGCGCTCCCACTCACTTTATTGTAAATACAAGTTTCTAACAAACTTTGTATAAACCCAAAAACTTTGATCACTCCATCAAAGCGTATATTCTGACTCCGAGATGCTTGCTCTAGTCCATGGAAGGATCGCTGGAGCTAGCATACCTTTTAGCATCCTTAGGATCGACAAAACCTTTCTGATTGTATCACATACAACCTTTCCTTACGAAAACTGGTAAGGAAACTTGTTTTGACATCCATCTGCCAGATTTCATAAATGCAGCTAATGCTAACATGATTCCGACGGACTTTAAGCATCGCTACGGATGGGAAAATCTCATCGTAGTCAACTCCTTGAAGTTGTGAAAATACTCTTTGCCACAAGTCGAGCTTCATAGACGGTAACCTTACCGTCCACGTTCGTCTTCTTCTTAAAGATCCATTTATCTCGGATTTCATGGCTTCTAACCATTTGTCGGAATATGGGCCCACCATCGCTTCTCCACAGCTCATAGGTTCATCGTTGTCCAACAACATGACTTCCAAGACAGGATTACGCATTATTCTGAAGTAGTACGCATCCTCGTCGTCCTACGAGGTTTGTTAGTGACTTGATCCGAAGTTTCATGATCACTATCATAAGCTTCCACTTCAATTGGTGTAGGTGCCACAGGAACAACTTCCTGTGCCCTGCTACACACTAGTTGAAGTTATGGTTCAATAACCTTATCAAGTTTCCACCATCCTCCCACTCAATTCTTTCGAGAGAAACTTTTCCTCGAGAAAGGACCTGTTTCTAGAAGCAATTACTTTTGCTTCCAGATCTGAAATAGGAGGTATACCCAACTGTTTTGGGTATTCTATGAAGACGCATTTATCCGCTTTGGGTTCGAGCTTATCAGCCTGAAACTTTTTCACATAAGCAGGCCCAAACTTTTTAAGAAACGACAACTTAGGTTTCTCTAAACGGTGTCGTCTCAACGGAATTGCGTGGTGCCCCTTTTAAAGTGAATGCGGTTGTCTCTAATGCCTAACCCATAAACGATAGTGGTAATTCGATAAGAAACATCATGGTATGCACCATATCCAATAGGGTGCAGTTATGATGTTCGGACACACCATCACACTATGGTGTTCCAGGCGGTATTAATTGTGAAACACTTTCCACAATGTCTTAATTGTGTGCCAAACTCGTAACTCAGATACTCATCTCTATGATCATATCACAGACATTTTATCCTCTTGTCACGACGATCTTCAACTTCACTCTGAAATTACTTGAACCTTTCAATAATTCAGACTTGTGTTTCATCAAGTAAATACACTCAGCATCTACTCAAATCATCTGTGAAGTAAGAACATAACGATATCCACTGCATGCCTCAGCACTCATTGGACTGCATACATCAAAATGTATTACTTCCAATAAATTGCTCTCTTGTTCCATCTTACTGAAAACGAGGCCTTTCAGTCATCTTGCCCATGTGGTATGATTTGCATGTCTCAAGTGATTCAAAATCAAGTGAGTCCAAACGATCCATCTGCATGGAGTTTCTTCATGCATATATACCAATAGACATGGTTCGCATGTCTCATTCTTTTCAAAAATGAGTGAGTCCAAAGATCCATCTACATGGAGCTTCTTCATGCGTTCTATACCAATATGACTCAAGTGGCAGTGCCACAAGTATGTGGTACTATCATTACTATCTTATATCTTTTGGCATGAACATGTGTATCACTACGATCGAGATTCATTTTAGGTGCAAGACCATTAAAGGTATTATTCAAATAAACAGAGTAACCATTATTCTCCTTAAATGAATAACCGTATTGCGATAAACATAATCCAATCATGCTCAACGCAAACACCAAATCTCGATGGTAGAGAGAGCATGCGATGCTTGATCACATCAACCTTGGAAACACTTCCAACGCATATCGTCATCTCACCTTTAGCTAGTCTCCGTTTATTCCGTAGCTTTTATTTCGAGTTACTAACACTTAGCAACCGAACTGGTATCTAATACCCTGGTGCCACTAGGAGTACTAGTAAAGTACACATTCATATAATGTATATCCAATATACTTCTGTCGACCTTGCCTGCCTTCTCATCTACCAAGTATCTAGGGTAGTACTGCTTCAGTGACCGTTCCTCTCATTGCAGAAGCACTTAGTCTTGGGTTTGGGTTCAACCTTGGGATTCTTCACTAGAGCAGCAAATGACTTGCTGTTTCATGAAGTATCCCTTTTGCCCTTGCCCTTCTTAAACTAGTGGTTTTACTAACCATCAACAATTGATGCTCCTTCTTGATTTCTACTCTCGCGGTGTCAAACATCGCGAATAGCTCAAGGATCATCATAACTATCCCTGATATGTTATAGTTCATCACGAAGCTCTACTAGCTTGGTGGCAGTGACTATGGAGAACTATCACTATCTCATCTGGGAGATTAACTCCCACTCGATTCAAGCGATTGTGGTACTCAGACAATCTGAGCACATGCCAACGATTAAGCTTTTCTCCCTTAGTTTGCAGGCTTAAGAAACTTGTCAGAGGTCTCATACCTCTTGACGTGGGCACTAGTCTGAAATCCCAATTTCAGTCTTCGGAACATCTCATATGTTCTGCGACGTTTCACAAACGTCTTTGGTGCCACAATTCTAAACCATTAGAACTATCACGTAGTCATCAAAACGTGTATGTCAGATGTTTCGCAACATCTACAGACGACGCTGAGGTTCAGCACACCGAGCGGTGCATTAAGGACATAAGCCTTCCGTGCAGCAATGAGGACAATCCTCAGTTTACGGACCCAGTCCGCATAATTGCTACTACCAACTTTCAAATAAATTTTCTCTAGGAACATATCTTAAACAGTAGAACTAAAGCGTATGACATAATTTGCAAAGACCTTTTGACTATGTTCATGATAATTAAGTTCATCTGATTAATGAACTCCCACTCAGATAGACATCCCTCTAGTCATCTAAGTGATACATGATCCGAGTCAAACTAGGCCGTGTCCGATCATCACGTGAGACGGACTAGTCATCATCGGTGAACATCTCCATGTTGATCGTATCTTCTATACGACTCATGCTCGACCTTTCGGTCTCTTGTGTTCCGAGGCCATGTCTGTACATGCTAGGCTCATCAAGTCAACCTAAGTGTTTCGCATGTGTTCCGAGGCCATGTCTGTACATGCTAGGCTCGTCAACACCCGTTGTATTCGAACGTTAGAATCTATCACACCCGATCATCACGTGGTGCTTCGAAACAATGAACCTTCGCAACGGTGCACAGTTAGGGGGAACACTTCTCTTGAAATTTTAGTGAGGGATCATCTTATTTAAGCTACCGTCGTTCTAAGCAAATAAGATGCATAACATGATAAACATCACATGCAATCAAATAGTGACATGATATGGCCAATATCATTTTGCTCCTTTGATCTCCATCTTCGGGGCACCATGATCATCTTTGTCACCGGCATGACACCATGATCTCCATCATCATGATCTCCATCATTGTGTCTTCATGAAGTTGTCACGCCAACGATTACTTCTACTTCTATGGTTAACGCGCTTAGTAATAAAGTAAAGTAATTTACATGGCGTTATTCAATGACACGCAGGTCATACAAAAAATAAAGACAACTCCTATGGCTCCTGCCGGTTGTCATACCCATCGACATGCAAGTCGTGATTCCTATTACAAGAATATGATCAATCTCATACATCACATATATCATTCATCACATCTTCTGGCCATATCACATCACATAGCACATGCTGCAAAAACAAGTTAGACGTCCTCTAATTGTTGTTGCAAGTTTTTACGTGGCTTGTATAGGTTTCTAGCAAGAACGTTTCTTACCTACGTAAAACCACAACGTGATATGCCAATTTCTATTTACCCTTCATAAGGACCCTTTTCATCGAATCCGTTCCGACTAAAGTGGGAGAGACGGACACCCGCTAGCCACCTTATGCAACTAGTGCATGTTAGTCGGTGGAACCTGTCTCACGTAAGCGTACGTGTAAGGTCGGTCCGGGCCGCTTCATCCCACAATGCCGCCGAAACAAGATAAGACTAGTAACGGCAAGAAGAATTGGCAACATCTACGCCCACAACTACTTTGTGTTCTACTCGCGCATAGAAACTACGCATAGACCTAGCTCATGATGCCACTGTTGGGGAACGTAGCAGAAATTCAAAATTTTTCTACGCATCACCAAGATCAATCTATGGAGTCATCTAGCAACGAGAGAGGAGTGCATCTACATACCCTTGTAGATCGCGAGCGGAAGCGTTCAAGAGAACGGGGTTGATGGAGTCGTACTCGTCGTGATCCAAATCACCGATGATCCTAGCGCCGAACGGACGGCACCTCCGCGTTCAACACACGTACGGAGCAGCGATGTCTCCTCCTTCTTGATCCAGCAAGGGGGGAGGAGAGGTTGATGGATATCCAGCAGCACGACGGCGTGGTGGTGGAAGTAGCGGGATTCCAACAGGGCTTCGCCAAGCGCTGCGGGAGGAGGGAGATGTGTCACGGGAGGGAGAGGGAGGCGCCAGGGCTTAGGTGTTGCTGCCCTCCCTTCCCCCCACTATATATAGGGCCAAGGGAGAGGGGGGGGCGCAGCCTTGGCCCTTCCTCCAAGGAAGGGTGCGGCCAGGGAGGAGTCCTTCCTCCCCAAGGCACCTCGGAGGTGCCTTCCCCCTTTAGGACTCTCCTTTTTTCTTATCTCTTGGCGCATGGGCCTCTTGGGGCTGGTGCCCTTGGCCCATATAGGCCAAGGCGCACCCCCTACAGCCCATGTGGCCCCCTGGGGCTGGTGGACCCCCTTGGTGGACCCCCGGACCCCTTTCGGCACTCCCGGTACAATACCGATAAAGTGCGAAACTTTTCCGGCGACCAAAATAAGACTTCCCATATATAAATCTTTACCTCCGGACCATTCCGGAACTCCTCTTGACGTCCGGGATCTCATCCGGGACTCCGAACAACTTTCGGGTTACCGCATACTAATATCTCTATAACCCTAGCGTCACCGAACCTTAAGTGTGTAGACCCTACGGGTTCGGGAGACACGCAGACATGACCGAGACGACTCTCCGGTCAATAACCAATAGCGGGATCTGGATACCCATATTGGCTCCCACATGTTCCACGATGATCTCATCAGATGAACCACGATGTCGAGGATTCAATCAATCCCGTATACAATTCCCTTTGTCCATCGGTATGTTACTTGCCCGAGATTCGATCGTCGGTATCCCGATACCTTGTTCAATCTCGTTACCGGCAAGTCTCTTTACTCGTTCCGTAACTCACATCATCCCGTGATCAACTCCTTGGTCACACTGTGCACATTATGATGATGTCCTACCGAGTGGGCCCAGAGATACCTCTCCGTTTACACGGAGTGACAAATCCCAGTCTCGATTCGTGCCAACCCAACAGACACTTTCGGAGATACCTATAGTGCACCTTTATAGCCACCCAGTTACGTTGTGACGTTTGGTACACCCAAAGCATTCCTACGGTATCCGGGAGTTGCACAATCTCATGGTCTAAGGAAATGATACTTGACATTAGAAAAGCTCTGAGCAAACGAACTACACGATCTTGTGCTAGGCTTAGGATTGGGTCTTGTCCATCACATCATTCTCCTAATGATGTGATCCCGTTATTAACGACATCCAATGTCCATGGTCAGGAAACCGTAACCATCTATTGATCAACGAGCTAGTCAACTAGAGGCTTACTAGGGACATGGTGTTGTCTATGTATCCACACATGTATATGAGTTTCCTATCAATACAATTCTAGCATGGATAATAAACGATTATCATGAACAAGGAAATATAATAATAACCTATTTATTATTGCCTCTAGGGCATATTTCCAACACGGAGAAGCAGCGTGGCTTCCACGGATGCCCCGCCTGGTGCTAATGCACCGATGATCGAGATTCGTGAACCGGAGCCTCACTACCCAGTGGATGATGTAAAGGAGATGAAAGAATGTGATCTGCATTATCCCGTGGGGAACGTTTCCACGAAGGTAGCTACCGGCAGTGCTTTACCCTGTACACCTGGAGCACTCCACCACAACAACCCCATTGCATATGGCTATGCTCGTGTCACGGTGGAAGACATAGTCCAAGAGTTTGAGGACCTGGAGATTGACAAAGCTACACCCGAAGGGGAGAGAAGACTTGGAGATGTCAAGCGCCAGATCATTCTATGGAAAAAGAATTACATAGTGTTTCCAGGCGAGGCGCCAAGGCTAACAAGTCCACCCCCTCCGATGGTGGTGGTGGTGGTGGTGGCGGTGGTTGTGGTCGTGGTGGTTCACCTACACCTCCTTCACGCCATTCGACGCCGTCCCCCGATCCACAACCTCCGGCGGGTAAGCAGCCGCCGCCCCCCAATCCTCCTCCGGCGGGTACGACGCCCCCAATCCACCTCCGACGAAGAAGCAGAAGCAGGCGGACAGCAAGGAAACCCGCTCCTGGACTATTAACCCGGACCCTTATGTACCTAAGACCACAAGGGTACCGGAGCCATCACTGAAGCCTCTCCTCCCAAGGCCTTGGGAACTTAGTGAAGCTGAAACCAAATTGGCCGCGTCTGCTCATTATGAGAAATGGAAGGCGGATATGAAGGCGATAAAAGAGCCTGAGCCCAAGCAAGTATTCACTGAGAAGCAAAAGAAGTGGGCTAAGGATTTTTTGACGACACCGTCCCAAGCCGAGCTGAATATGCCTGACGACTATGGACATGAACTTCGTAGGCAAGCAAAAATATTGAAGGAGGAGAAAGAAGAAAGTAAAAAAAGCAGGAAACAAGTTGACCAGCTCGGGATGCAGAATAAACAATCGATCCCCCCGCTCATAGTGAAAGCCGGTCCGGAAGAGGACCCCGAGATCATAGCAGCTGCGGCAGCACTTGGATTGACTGTAGCGAGTGCCATGAAACAAGCGTCCGAGATGGGTTTGACTCTTCGTGCCTTCTTAGGCCTTGAGGATGCGCCAGTATGTGAGATAGCATTACAATATGTGCGGAATGGGCCTCTCGTCGAGCCTGCGCGGGAAAAGAGTCTACCACCACAAATGCGAAATCTGCTACGTTGGTACAAGCAATTCATAACATGGGCCGACAAAGAATATGTTTATGCGGATGTTACAGAGGAGCATCACACCAAACGGTACTCTGTACAAGTTCATATGAGTGAATTGTTCCAGCTGTTCAATCTGCGCGAGCTCGACAAATCTATCATGAGTTGCTACGTTCTGTAAGTGATTTATTTCTACCTCATCTCGTTCTTCATTGCCTGCACTATATATATATATTGTCCTAACTATATTGTTGCGTACGCTATTATGCAGATTGAAGATTTGGGAATGCAAAATAAAAAACATCCATGATGTTGGGTTCATTGACCCACATATCGTTAATGGACATGTGTTACAATATCACCCCGAAGACGTGGAGAAAGACTTGTACAAGTTTCTTAGAAAGCATCAACTCAAAAGTCATATTCTATTTCCTTACCATTTTGGGTGAGTGTTTCTCTCTTGTGCCCATTCTCTTTTGTTTACTCCACGCATGGTATGTCTAATCGATGAGTTATGCATGACTGTGCATGTAACGTGTTCGCAGGTTCCACTGGATTCTGCTAAATATTGAACTTCACACCTCCAGAGTTCTAATCATGGACTCTATGGATTCGGATCCAAAGCGTTGGGCCGACATGAGAAAAATGCTGCAAAAGTAATTATTTTCAATCATTTGAGCTCTATATCGATCGGTCTCTTTTGTTCATTTCCTAATATCAAGTAACTAATAACTCCCTTGTTCATTTAATTTTCTTTGCCCTGTAGGGTTTGGAGACGGTTCTCAGAAGAAATTGTCGGTGAATTCAAACATGAGCTAGATTTTAGAAGGTTAGTTAATGTGGATAAGCAGCCACCGGGGACCAATCTATGTGGATACTATGTTTGTGAGAACATCCGGAGACAAACCTCTGAGCGGAAGGCATCGGATAGCGTGCGGAAGGCGACGGATAACTTGCGGAGGAGGCTTAGTCCAGAAGCTCGCTTCCGACCAATTCAAGATGAATTAGCAGGATTTTTCATGAGGGAAGTCATCAATCCTAAAGGAGAACACTATACCGAGGACGAAGACATTTATATGCATACCCGAGATTGAAACTTGTTCGAAGTTGTATATGGTCATCCATCCTAATTGTGTATGGAAACTTGTTCGAAGTTGTATATGGTCACCCGAGATTGAATATATATTATATATTCCTCTTGAATTCTTCTTGTTTGAAATTTCATATGCATTTATATAGTAGCGTAGAATATGTGTACTGAAACTTCATCAAAATTAAAATAAAACACAAAATAAAATATAAAAGAAATAAAACACTACAAATTAAAAAGAAACCAGGTTTAGGGGGGCTAAAACCCTAAACCTGCGGAGGAGGCCTTTAGTCCCGGTTAGCCACGAGAACCGGGACTAAAGGTCCTCCGCCCCGACGGACTCCTGGCGCCCACGTGGACGGGCCTTTAGTCGCGGTTCGTAAGAGGCGCGACTAAAGGGGGGGGCCTTTAGTCGCGCATATTTAGTCCCGGTTGCACAGCCGGGATTAATGGCCTTTGCGAACCGGGACTAAAGGCATATTTTCTACTAGTGTAAGATATGTCTACATACATCCGTATGTTGTAGTCCATTTGAAATGTCTAAAAAGACTTATATTCAGGAACGGAGGGAGTACTAGGTAGCTTGGAGTGTAGGTAAGCACATGGTGACGTGGACCAGTTAGGACCAAGACGACTGCTAACAAGTTTGAAACGGCTCAGCCAGGCACGGAAAGAGAACTGAGCCGTGCGGAACCAGGTGTTCCGCTCGATCGGGCTGGCTGCCGTCGCAATTAATGGAGCCACGTGCACCCCACATTTACGTAGAAATACAGCCAATATACCCTGCAGTATTACATCGGGTGGCACAAATCCCCATGAGATCGGACGATGATGAGTGCGGGAGCAGCTGAGCCTGAGCTCAGAAACCAATTTTCGTATGCATGGACGCGGAGTTTCAGTGCTCGGGCACAGCTTGACATGTGTAAAGTGATACAACTTGAAAAACATGGCGATACAACTTGAAAAACATGGCGGTAGTCATGTATTGTTATTATTTCTACAACTTGAAAAAATCATATTGCACACTGGTTGCGTTATGTAAATATAGTACAGAATGCTAATTCTCATCTACAAGAAACTTAAAACATGGTACATGATGCCAATTCTCATCCGCTGCCTATATATAAGAGAATCCATGCACTTGATATGTTGTCAGGGTTACATAGGCTGGGGTCCGCACGGAATCATATCTGGAACTTTGCCCAGGTACTCGTCGGGATACTCGTGCCACGACGGATAGCACCAACATGGCATAGGGACAGGCCATCTGTTAAGAATTACAATTGAAACAAGATGTTCATAACAGTACTGTATATAAACATATATGAAAGTTGTGTCACCGGAGGTGTAATACCTGTTTGGCTTATGGCCGTCGAAAAGATTAGTAGCAACAGGCCTACACACGGAACATAAATAAATTTCATTAAAATACAATAATGTTTCAAATGGATTTACCAAAAAAACACAATGACAAGATCATAATCATGCAACAAAACGGTCATATGTCTAGGCAAGAGGGGACAAATGGTTCAAGTAAATACGAGTTAAGACTTTAGGAACCGGCATGAGTTTGAACTTGAAGGTAACCTGAACAACCAAGATAAACTGCCCAGGTTTTCTTTTCATTCTGAATTCAGGTTGTAATGACCCAAAGTTCAGTTAGGAACACTAGAAAAGTTGTCAGTCTTGCCAAGGCAAATTCATCCATACGAAAATGACTCTAGTGCACAAAAGGAAACTGCAAACCATATCTACATGGGTATAGATAGAACTAACATACTTTGCATCAAAATTCTTCAACACTTCCAGGATTATACTTCTGGGCAGGTACGGAGTTTCTTTCAAGCTGTAGAAGTCCATGCCAATAAAATTCCCAGCACAATCAACAAGAGGCCCTCCAATCCCAGCCTAGCACAAAAGCAAAATAGCAAGTAAGAGAAAAAAAGATGATAATTGTAAGCCTTAATGGATCTCAAAACGTAGAAAACAAACGCATGTAGTGTACCTTTGTGATTTTACAAGTGGACATCATAAGCTCTTTGCAGTCGAGTTCACTTGGCTTGTCAATCAAAGTCCCACCTGCGGCCATTAATTTGCCCAATTCGTAGACGCGCCCTATGGCTACTACTTCCCCATGAGGTTCAGTTTGTGCCTCATCATAGATTTTCACTGTCCTAGTGCAGCGAGAACCCGCGATGCTGATGACAGCAATATTGTAATGTAAATCGTAATGCTGCAACGTGCCTGTGGCATGTTGATTATCTGGAAGGCACACTTCAATCTGCTACGATAAAGCTAGTAAGATTAACCAGCTGTGCTGAAAACCTGTAAATTACTGTGTTAAACTATCATTAGCATTGCCGACCTTTAAGTCATCAGCTATCTTAGCTTCATCATCAGGATTTCTAATCAAAGTTGCTGAAGTCAGAATTCTTGTGCTGAACTCATTGCAGCCTATACATACACCTGTGCAAGCAAAAAACCTTGTATTTCCTACAAAAGGATAATTGAGATCATTATAGTTAGCCATGGAACAGGAGAAAGAATACAGGCAAAAAGGTGATGAGGTTATTATATATATGTGGTCAGTACCACTGAATGAAGCCAGTGCGACGACACTTTGAGACATCTCCGAAGGAACTTCTTTGCCGCGTTTACTCCAGATATCTTCACCAAATTCCTCTTCAAAATTACGTACAAAGCAAACGCATGCCAACTGGTGCAGAAACAAGGTACAGCAGTTGAGGAAGTGCTGGATATACGGAGCAGTGGATAGCAAGTGCGGCAAAATAAAGTAATCAGCTAAAGAGAAAGAAATAACTCACGATCTTCGAAAGCTGGGAAGGGATAACCTCTTGACCTAAGCCCATTTTTAGCAGCCTCCTTGTGTACTGGTGCAACATGGTGGACTGACTCATCACCCATATCCATATGTATGTGTTACTAACAGCGATCACGAAAACTGAGAGCAGAGACTTACCGCTATCACCAATATCCGGCCAACGAGGATGATAACAGGAAAAACGTTTGAAACGGCCTCCGAGTGCTGGTGCCACCAGGTGAAGCAATTAATAACTATGTACTATATATTACCGTTGATAGACAACTAACATTGGAAGTTCACCTGTTTGACCTTCTGGATCACAGTAGTGACACCCGGAAATCCTTGAGCTGCCTAAAGTTGAAAAGATGAGTCAAACAGGATTGAGCTGAACTCAAAATCACTGAAAAAGTGCAATGTAGTACACGACATGGTTATATTTTCATATTGCATATCCATGTATTTAGTATTAATAAACTAAGATGCAACCATATAGTATAAAACTAGTTAAATCTTGGCCACTGGCAAGGAAATTACATATTCTTTGAGATATATACTAGTTCCATGCACAAGTATGAAACTATACATACTGAAATGATAAACATGGACTAAGCAGGCAAGAAAGAGGGATTGGAGTCAGATGCTAAATGTATTGTGATGTGTACTATGCCGATAATGAAAACGAGGAAATGCAAATCGCAGCATGACGTCATACAAATGCACGATTATATGGAAATTCCCATCATCACAAAATTTTCTAAGCATGTGTAAGCACACTTAGAGACTATATATGTAGCTCATATAAGTGCAGGGAGTACTGAGGGCATACTTTGTAGCATATGTTTTCGGAAACCCAGCCACGACTTCCAGAATTGTACTCCTTGATATGAGAGCACTCCCTTCTTTGTCACAATAGTTCAACCCAACAAAATTCCCAAGAAAATCGATGAGGAGTCCTCCAGAAGCAGCCTAGAAAATAAATAAAGTTGTGCTCAGTCAAGCAGAAAAATTAGCTAGTGATGTTGACTAAGGTTCCCATTACTGAAGGAGAGTAACCTTTCCCGCCAAAAATATATATTATTTGGTGCATATTGTAGTAAATTATTAAGTCACTCATCTCATGGCACAATTATTTATGTTGACCATGAGAAGTAAAAGAGAAATCAACATAGTAAGGTTCACATGTTGATCGAGATGGCAACCTGTTCGGGATAAGCACCCATTGGATCGCCAGCCGACATCGCAGTCGTGGCCATCAATAACTTTCCTCAGCTGAAGCAGCGCCGGACAGCAATTACTTGACTGTGAGACTCAAGCTGCTGCTGATGATCTAGACACGGTGTACGAAGGCCACCACCTTTTGGCCAGGCACGGACAACAGCAAGATTGTGTCTTAAATCATGGAATAGCAAATATCCATTGACAACATTATTATTTGGAAGGCGCACTTTAGTCTGCAATATGACGATGAAGCAGCGAGCCATCAACAAACATATATACATAACACGGTTAGCAGAATGATTATTGCCCTTAATCTGAAATGAGCAAGCAAGGGGTTGTATGGAAAATCTAGCGGTACCGACCTCCATTTTTTCAGTGGTCTCTCTGCCACCATCACTAGACCTAAACAAGTTTAATGAAGCCAGAAGATTTGCTGTCGTTTTGGTGTGGCCAATGACTATGCCTGTGCATTCAAAATGTGTGGAACCACCTGCACAAACACAAGTAGGTAATCCTTAAAATTTGCAATCATGATGTATGTAAAAGCAACTAAGCAAGCAAAGTTAAGTAAGCAAATCACCCTCACCCTCATCGAACGAAGTGATCGACACGAGACTCTGGTCCCAGATTGCGGTGACTCTCACTGAGCACGGTCCAGACCCCTTCACTTGGGCTGCCAGGTTCACCCTCTTCATCGGGGTCGGAAATATGGAGTTGATCCAGATGCAAATCCCCTGGTCCAGCTCAGGGAGCATTGTACAACACAAAGGCGAGTGCGGTTATACATAAAGCTGTGCAGGGAAAGAAAAAGGAAGGAGTGGCAAAAATTTGGAAAACAATGGTTCTCACCTCCATCATCTGCGGGAAATTTCTGTTTTCTGTTCGAGGGTTCACCTGTCTCGCACTGCATCTTCCTTTGCGACCTAGCGTAGAACTCAAGCGGGATATATTTAGCCGATTGGTATCTAAAGGCTTGTTATATATAGTGCTATTCTGCAGCTGCTGATTGGTATCTGATCATTGTTGAGCTTGTAATCCTTTGTCTGTTAGGATAGTTTGCTTTTTCAGTTAGCTGAATAACCGGCTCTGCCTCCTGTGCATGTACACGCAGAAGCTGTTTTCATTTTCAGTTAGTAACTAGCTAGATTAGTGCGGCCGTTGTGAGCTCATGAGATGGCATGCAGCGTAGGACTCGGCCCGCACTCACCTCGCGCACGACGGGCGACGTGGGATGGCACGTCCGGTAGGCTCGGCGGCGTGGAGGGTTTTTCGTTTCTTAGTCGATGTACAAATAAGCTGAAGATCAATGAGAAAAGCTGTAGAACTGTGCGCAGCACAAAAACCTCTTGTGTCTTCGTCTACCTCTCTACCTTCACGTGATAGCGATCTAGGCCTCGCAGGTATCCTCGGTTCCAACAAGTGGTATCAGAGCCGCGTTGTTCCTCGGTGACCATGGCCAGCTCGACCTCTCCGGCGAACGCGGCAGCGGCGTGCACTGCAGCCCACCAGGGCGACGACAGTGGCAGTGGTGGCGCGTGCTCACCGACCCCCGACCGCGGTCGTAGCCGTGGTCGCAGCCGCACCCGCGGGTACGGCAAGGAGGTCGTCATCCACGAGCGCACGGTCCAGGAGCGTCTCGTCCCGAGCGGCACCACGGTGTGGCCGATGCTCACGCCGACGAACTACTTCGAGTGGTCTATGCTGATGCAGATCAACATGGAGGCAAACTTGATGTGGGACGCGGTGGAAGGAAACCCTTCCAGCGTCCCCAACGACAAGTCGGCGCTGGCGGCGATTCTGCGATCCATACCGCCGGAGATGGTGGGTGCGATCGTGGTGAAGAAGACCGCGAAGGAGGCATGGGATACGATCAAGACCATGCGCATGGGAGTCGCGCGCGTGCGCGAGGCCACGGCACAGCGACTGCGCTCCGAGTTCGAGGCGATCGCGTTCCGCGACGGCGAGACCCTCGACACGTTCGGGATGCGGATCACCTCGCTCGTCAACCATCTCCGCTCGCTCGGCGACACCGTCGATGAGGTGAGAGTGGTTCAGAAATTTCTGCGCGTCATCCCGCCTCGCTACATGTAGATTGCCCTCGCCATCGAGACGATGCTCGATCTCAACACGCTCTCAGTTGAGGAGCTTGTCGGCCGGCTGCGCTCCGCGGAGGAGCGCTACCTCACCAACGAACAAGGTGGAGGCGGCGGGGCCCAGCTGCTGATGACGGAGGCGCAGTGGTACGCGCGCAAGAACCAGCGCGCCCAAGGCCAGGCCAGCGGCCAGGGCGGTGGCCAGGTTTCCTCCGGCGGGCCAGGGGGGTCCGGCGGACAAGGCGGCGGCTCCAATCGTCGCCGCGGCAAGCCACGTCGAGGCGGCGGCCAAGGCGGTGGCGGAAACGACGGCCGTGACGGCGCGCCGAACGGGGAACGCGACATGTCTCAGGTGAAGTGCTACAATTGCAATAAACCTGGGCATTTTTCAAAGCACTGCACCGAGCTACGCCGTGAACGCAAGGACCAGGCGAACCTTGCGGTAGCGGGCAACCAAGACGATGAGGCGACACTTCTGCTCGCCACGGTCACCGCGCTCACTGTCACCACCGAGCGCCCAGTCGAGCGAGTTCGTCTCAATGAGGAACGCTCCCAGGCGTGCGCTGCCCAGGAGGGCGACACCTGCGACACCTCCTGGTACCTGGACACCGAGGCCAGCAACCACATGTCCGGCCGCCGTGAGATCTTCTCCGAGCTCGACGTGGGAGCGCGGGGAACTGTGAAGCTCGGTGACGGGTCCAGTGTGCAGATCGAGGGGAGAGGGACGATCCTCTTCGAGTGCTGCAGTGGTGAACATCTGACGCTCTCTGAGGTATACTACATACCACGTTTGTGCAGCAATATCTTGAGCATCAGTCAGATGGATGAGCTCGGCTATGAGACGGTGATCCACGACGGGGTCCTTCGCCTCCGCAATCCGGACGGGCGGATGCTCGCTCTCGTGGCGTGGAACGCCGGGCGGCTCTACGTCCTTCCTCTGGCGCTGACCAAGCCGGTGTGCCTGCTGGCGAGTGGCGACGACACGGCGTGGCTGTGGCACTCGCGCTATGGTCATCTGAACTTCAGGGCGCTGTGCGATCTCGCGCGCTTGGAGATGGCGAACGGCGCCCCCTCGTCAACCGCGTCGACCAGTACTGCGATGGATGCGCACTGGGCAAGCAGCACCGGCTCCCGTTCCCGCAGGCCTCGGCGTACCGCGCGTAGCACGCGCTCGAGCTCGTCCACACGGACCTCTGTGGTCCGATCAAGCCGGCGACGACCGGAGGTAATCGGTATTTCCTGCTGGTTGTTGATGATCACTCACGTTACATGTGGTTGGAGGTGATCAAATCCAAAGACGAGGCGTTTCAACGTTTCAAGAAGATCAAGGCTCTTGTAGAGGCTGAATCTGGACGCCAGCTCATGGCGTTCCGCTCCGATTGGGGCGGCGAGTTCAATTCCACAGAATTCCGTCTGTACTGCGAGGATGGAGGGATCAAGCACTGCACCACCGCGCCATACACGCCGCAACAAAACGGCGTGGTCGAGAGGCGCAACCAGACTGTGGTGGAGATGGCGCGGTGCCTGCTCAAGAGCATGGCCGTGCCCGCCATTTTCTGGGGCGACGCGGTCAAGACCGCGGTGTACCTGCTCAATCGATCCCCCACACGCAGCATCAACGGGAAGACACCATACGAAGCGTGACACAAGAAGAAGCCGGCGGTCCATCACCTGCGCACTTTTGGGTGTGTCGCTCACGTCAAGCGGATCGGTCCCGGCATCGATAAACTGGCCGACCGCTCGACGCCGATGATTTTCATCGGGTATGCTGAAGGAGCCAAGGCGTACAGGGTGTTTGATCCGGCCACGAACAAGGTGCACGTCACGCGCGATGTCGTTTTTGAAGAACAGAGGAAGTGGGACTGGACGCCGGCCCCAGGTGCTGCAGCGACCCCCACGGGCGAACACTTTGTGGTCGTCTATAGCGACGAACAGAGCGTCGACGTGCAGTCTTCCTCGTCGAGCTCAGACGGGTCATCCTCGGCATCCTCTTCATCGAGCTCCTCCACACCCGGGGGCTGTCCGGCTACGCCGACAACGCCAGTGCGCTCTCCAGCCCCTGATGACGACGGCCGGGCTACGCCGCCCAATGACGACTCGGAGCGGCACGACCTCGACCGTGCGCCAACGCGCTACCGCGAGATGACACATGTACTGGCTGAGGTGGAAGCGGCGAGAGAAGACCAAGTTGGTCTCTGTCTCATCGCTGCTGAAGAGCCCGCTGGCGTCGATGAAGCGCTGGAGGAGGCGTGCTGGATGCGCGCCATGGACGCCAAGCTGGTCGCAATCCGTGAGAACAAGACCTGGGAGCTTGATACGTCCATTTTGCATCATGCTTTTATATCGATATTTATTGCATTATGGGTTGTTATTACACGTTATGTCACAATACTTATGCCTATTCTCTCTTATTTTACAAGGTTTACATGAAGAGGGAGAATGCCGGCAGCTGGAATTCTGGGCTGGAAAAGGAGCAAATATTAGAGACCTATTCTGCACAACTCCAAAAGTCCTGAAACTTCACGGAAGCAGTTTTTGGAACTAATAAAAAATACTGAGCGAAGAAAGTACCAGAGGGGGCCCACACCCTGGCCACGAGGGTGGGGGCGCGCCCTACCCCCTGGGCGCGCCCCCCTGCCTCGTGGGCCCCCTGGCAGGCCTCCGGTGCCCATCTTCTGCTATATGAGGTCTTTTACCTTGGAAAAAATCATAAGCAAGCTTTTGGCAAGAAACTCCGCCGCCACGAGGCGGAACCTTGGCAGAACCAATCTAGAGCTCCGGCGGAGCTGTTTTGCCGGGGAAACTTCCCTCCATGAGGGGGAAATCGTCGCCATCATCATCACCAACGATCCTCTCATCGGGAGGGGGTCAATCTCCATCAACATCTTCACCAGCACCATCTCTTCTAAAACCGTAGTTCATCTCTTGTATCCAATCTTTGTCCCAAAGCCTCAGATTGGTACCTGTGGGTTGCTAGTAGTGTTGATTACTCCTTGTAGTTGATGCTAGTTGGTTTACTTGGTGGAAGATCATATGTTCAGATCCTTTATGCATATTAATACTCCTCTGATTATGAACATGAATATGATTTGTGAGTAGTTACGTTTGTTCCTGAGGACATGGGAGAAGTCTTGCTATAAGTAGTCATGTGAATTTGGTATTCGTTCGATATTTTGATGAGATGTATGTTGTCTTTCCTCTAGTGGTGTTATGTGAACGTCGACTACATGACACTTCACCATTGTTTGGGCCTAGAGGAAGGCATTGGGAAGTAATAAGTAGATGATGGGTTGCTAGAGTGACAGAAGCTTAAACCCTAGTTTATGAGTTGCTTCGTAAGGGGCTGATTTGGATCCATATGATTCATGCTATGGTTAGGTTTACCTTAATACTTCTTTTGTAGTTGCGGATTCTTGCAATAGGGGTTAATCATAAGTGGGATGCTTTTCCAAGAAATGGCAGCACCCAAGCACCAGTCTACCCACATACCAAATTATCAAAGTAACGAACGCGAATCATATGAGCGTGATGAAAACTAGCTTGACGATAATTCCCATGTGTCCTCGGGAGCGTTTTCCTTCATATAAGAGTGTGTCCGGGCTTGTCCTTTGCTACAAAAAGGATTGGGCCATCTTGCTGCACCTTATTTACTTTTATTACTTGTTACCCGTTACAAATTACCTTATCACAAAACTATCTGTTACCGATAATTTCAGTGTTTGCAGAGAATACCTTACTGAAAACCGCTTGTCATTTCCTTCTGCTCCTCATTGGGTTCGACACTCTTACTTATCGAAAGGACTATGATAGATGCCCTACATTTGTGGGTCATCAAGACTCTTTTCTGGCGCCGTTGCCGGGGAGTGAAGTGCCTTTGGTAGGTGGAATTTGGTAAGGAAAAATTTATATAGTGTGCTGAAATTTACTATCACTTGTTACTATGGAACATAATCCTCTGAGGGGCTTGTTCGGGGTATCTTCACCCCGACCAGTAGAGCAAAGAGTTGCTCCTCAACCTACTAAACCTACTGAAAATGTTTACTTTGAAATTCCTTCGGGTATGATAGAGAAACTGCTAGCTAATCCTTTCACAGGTGATGGAACATTACATCCCGATTTGCACCTAATCTATGTGGATGAAGTTTGTGGATTATTTAAGCTTGCAGGTATGCCCGAGGATGTTATCAAGAAGAAGGTGTTCCCTTTATCTTTGAAGGGAGAGGCATTGACATGGTTTAGGCTATGTGATGATATGGGATCATGGAACTACAACCGATTGAAATTGGAATTTCATCAGAAGTTTTATCCTATGCATCCTGTTCATCGTGATCGTAATTATATATATAATTTTTGGCCTCGCGAAGGAGAAAGCATCGCTCAAGCTTGGGGGAGGCTTACGTCAATGTTATATTCATGCCCCAATCATGAGCTCTCAAGAGAAATGATTATTCAAAAAATTTATGCTCGACTTTCTCTCAATAATCGCTCCATGCTCGATACTTCTTGTACTGGCTCTTTTATGATGAAGACTATTGAATTCAAATGGGATTTATTGGAAAGAATTAAACGCAACTCTGAAGATTGGGATCTCGACGAAGGTAAGGAGTCAGGTATAACACCTAAGTTTTATTGTGTTAAATCTTTTATGGATACCGATATTTTCCGTGAATTTAGCACTAAATATGAACTTGACTCTGAGATAGTAGCTTCCTTCTGTGAATCCTTTGCTACTCATGTTGATCTCCCTAAGGATAAGTGGTTTAAATATAATCCTCCCATTGAAGTAAAGTAGTTGCACCTATTAAAGTTGAAGAAAAGACTATCACTTATAATGATCCTGTTGTTCCTACTGCTTATATTGAGAAACCACCTTTCCCTGTTAGAATAAAGGGTCATGCTAAAGCTTCAACTGTGGTAAACAAAAGTAATATTAAGACACCCAAACCCCCTGAGCAAATTAAAGTTGAACCTAGTATTGGTATGGTTAAAGATCTCTTGGCTGATAATATTGATGGGCATGTTATTTACTTCTGTAATGAAGCTGCTAGGATTGCTAGACCTGATACTAAAAATAAACATAGACCTGTGGTAGGCATGCCTGTTATTTCTGTTTAAATAGGAGATCATTGTTATCATGGCTCGTGTGATATGGGTGCTAATGCAAGTGCAATACCTCATTCCGTATACAAAGAAATTATGCATGATATTGCACCTGCTGAGATAGAAGAAATTGATGTTACAATTAAGCTTGCCAATAGAGATAATATTTCACCAGTCGGGATTGTTAGAGATGTTGAAGTCTTGTGTGGGAAAGTTAAATATCCTGCTGATTTTCTTGTTCTTGGTTCCCCACAAGATAACTTTTGTCCCATTATATTTGGTAGACCCTTCTTGAATACTGTTAATGCTAGGATAGACTGCGAAAAGGATGTTGTTACTATTGGTTTGGGTGATATGTCTCATGAGTTTAATTTTGCTAAATTTCGTAGACAACCCCGTGATGAGGAATTGCCTAGTAAAGATGAAATTATTGGTCTTGCTTCTATTGCCGTACCCCCTAATGATCCGTTAGAACAATATTTGCTAGACCATGAAAATGATATGTTTATGAATGAAAGAAGGGAAATAGATGAAGTATTCTTTAAACAGGGACCTATTTTGAAACACAACTTGCCTGTTGAAATCCTAGGGGATCCTCCTCCACCCAAGGGTGATCCCGTGTTTGAGCTTAAACCATTACCCGATACTCTTAAATATGCTTATCTTGATGAAAAAGAAGATATACCCTGTTATTATTAGTGCTAACCTTTCAGAGCATGAAGAAAAGAAATTATTGAAAACTCTGAAGAAGCATCGTGCTGCTATTGGATATACTCTTGATGATCTTAAGGGCATTAGTCCCACTCTATGCCAGCACAAAATAAAATCGAGAAAGACGCTAAACCAGTTGTTGATCATCAATGACGGTTAAATCCTAAGATGAAAGAAGTGGTAAGAAAAGAGATAGTAAAGCTTCTGGAGGCAGGTATAATTTATCCCGTTGCTGATAGTCAGTGGGTAAGTCCTGTCCATTGTGTCCCTAAGAAGGGAGGTATTACTGTTGTTCCTAATGATAAAGATGAATTGATCCCACAAAGAATTGTTACAGGTTATAGAATGGTAATTGATTTCCGCAAATTAAATAAAGCTACTAAAAAGGATCATTACCCTTTACCTTTTATTGATCAAATGCTAGAAAGATTATCCAAACATACTCATTTTTGCTTTCTAGATGGTTATTCCGGTTTCTCTCAAATACATGTGTCAAAAGAGGATCAAGAAAAGACCACTTTTACTTGCCCTTTCGGTACCTTTGCTTATAGACGTATGCCTTTTGGTTTATGTAATGCACCTGCTACCTTTCAAAGATGCATGATGGCTATATTCTCTGATTTTTGTGAAAAGATTGTTGAGGTTTTCATGGATGATTTCTCCGTTTATGGAACTTCTTTTGATGATTGCTTGAGCAACCTTGATCGAGTTTTGCAGAGATGTGAAGAAACTAACCTTGTCTTGAATTGGGAGAAGTGCCACTTTATGGTTAATGAAGGCATTGTCTTGGGGCATAAAATTTCTGAAAGAGGTATTGAAGTTGATAAAGCTAAAGTTGATGCTATTGAAAAGATGTCGTGTCCCAAGGACATTAAAGGTATGAGAAGTTTCCTTGGTCATGCCGGTTTTTATAGGAGGTTCATTAAGGACTTCTCTAAAATTTCTAGGCCTCTGGCTAATCTCTTATAAAAAGATATTCCTTTTGTCTTTGATGATGATTGTGTAGAAGCATTTGAAATACTTAAGAAAGCTTTGATTTCTGCACCTATTGTTCAGCCACCTGATTGGAATTTACCTTTTGAAATTATGTGTGATGCTAGTGATTATGTTGTAGGGGCTGTTCTAGGACAAAGAGTTGATAAGAAATTAAATGTTATCCAATATGCTAGTAAAACTCTAGAGAATGCCCAGAGAAATTATGCTACTACTGAAAAAGAATTTTTAGCAGTTGTATTCACTTGTGATAAGTTCAGACCTTACATTGTTGATTCCAAAGTAACTATTCACACTGATCATGCTGCTATTAAATATCTTATGGAAAAGAAATATGCTAAACCTAGACTTATTAGATGGGTTCTCTTGCTGCAAGAATTTGATTTGCATATTATTGATAGAAAGGGAGCTGAGAACCCAGTTGCAGACAACTTGTCTAGGTTAGAGAATGTTCTTGATGACCCACTACCTATTGATGATAGCTTTCCTGATGAACAATTATCTGTCATAAATGCTTCTCACACTGCTCCATGGTATGCTGATTATGCTAATTACATTGTTGCTAAATTTATACCACCTAGTTTCACATACCAGCAAAAGAAAAAGTTTTTCTATGATTTAAGACATTACTTCTGGGATGACCCACACCTTTATAAAGAAGGAGTAGATGATGTTATTAGACGTTGTATACCTGAGCATGAACAGGAACAGATCCTACGCAAGTGTCACTCCGAAGCTTATGGAGGACACCATGCTGGAGATAGAACATCACATAAGGTATGGCAATCCGGTTTTTATTGGCCTACTCTCTTCAAAGATGCCCGTAAGTTTGTCTTGTCTTGTGATGAATGTCAAAGAATTGGTAATATTAGTAGACGTCAAGAAATGCCTATGAATTATTCACTTGTTATTGAACCATTTGATGTTTGGGGCTTTGATTATATGGGACCGTTTCCTTCCTCTAATGGGTATACACATATTTTAGTTGCTGTTGATTACGTTACTAAGTGGGTAGAAGCTATTCCAACTAGTAGTGCTGATCATAACACCTCTATTAAGATGCTTAAAGAAGTTATTATTCCGAGGTTTGGAGTCCCTAGATATTTAATGACTGATGGTCGTTCACATTTTATTCATGGTGCCTTTCGTAAAATGCTTGCTAAGTATGATGTTAATCATAGAATTGCATCTCCGTATCACCCACAGTCTAGTGGTCAAGTAGAATTGAGTAATAGAGAGCTCAAATTAATTTAGCAAAAGACTGTTAATAGATCTAGAAAGAATTGGTCCAAGAAACTTGATGATGCTTGATGGGCCTATAGAACTGCATATAAAAATCCTATGGGTATGTCTCCGTATAAAATGGTTTATTGGGCCATTAAAGAGCTCAATTATGATTTCAAACTTGCTGGTTAGAAGAGACTATTTGACATTATATCACTCGATGAATGGAGAACCCAGGCCTATGAGAATGCCAAACTGTTTAAAGAAAAAGTTAAAAGATGGCATGACAAAAGGATACAAAAGCGTGAGTTTAATGTAGGTGATTATGTGTTGCTATTCAACTCTCGTTTAAGATTTTTTGCAGGAAAACTTCTCTCCAAATGGGAAGGTCCTTACGTTATCGAGGAGGTCTATCGTTCCGGTGCCATAAAAATCAACAACTTCGAAGGCACAAATCCAAAGGTGGTGAACGGTCAAAGAATCAAACATTATATCTCAGGTAATCCTATAAATGTTGAAACTAATGTTATTGAAACCGTAACCCCGGAGGAATACATAAGGGACACTTTCCAGAATGTTTCAGACTCCGAAAAGGAATAGGTATGTGGTACGGTAAGTAAACCGACTTCAAAACAGTTCTAATAGCAATTTTTCTCCGTTTTGGAATATTTAACAAAATAGGAAAATAAAAAGCAGTCCGAAAGGGACACGAGGCATCCACGAGGGTGGAGGGCGCGCCCTACCCCCCTGGGCGCGCCCCCTGCCTCGTGGGCACCTCGTGTGCTCTCCGGACTCCGTTTTCTTGCACGATACTTCTTTTGGTCGGTAAAAATTCATTATATAATCTCCCGAAGGTCTTGACCACCGTACCACGAAAATATCCTCTGTTTTTGTTTCGAGCTGTTTCTGCCGCAGATTAGAGCAAGATGTCTTCTCAAGAGTCAGTCGGGGAGAGCCGGGTGTCTAATCCGACACCAGGGCCAATAGCAAACAGTGATGCTGACCACTTTGGGCCATCAACAGAGGAAGAGATGGAGGCCGACTTGAAAAGGATAGATGCCATGGAGGAGTATCAAGAAGTTACTTCCCGTTTTCGAGCCGGATTCACGATGGGGGAACTACAGAGCTCAGCTATTCCAAACTCGGTCATCCCCTTCAATGTTAAATTTCTCTCTTATGAAAATATGAAAAAGAGTGTTACTTGTTCTCCCGCAGCTATGCAACATCCATGGGTGAAAGGAGCTCTAGCCGTCACGGGTAAGCTCCGTAAGGAAATAATGGACCTCAAGCAACAAGTCAATAAGCTTGAGGAAGAGAATCGTATCCTGAGGGGCATCATCGCCAAGAATATCACATCACCACCTACGAAGAAAGAGACATAAACACATGGGTATGGGCACTCCCCTTAGCAACTGCCAAGCTTGGGGGAGGTGCACCGGTATCGTATCACCATCACACTCCTATCTTTACCGTTTTTTCTTAGTTCGATCCTTTTGGTAATATCTTGATCTAGTAGAATAAAGTTTTAGTATGATTTAGTTTTGAGTTTTGCTTTATGATCCCTCTATGTAATCGAGTCCATGAGCTATATATAATAAAGATTAGTGTTGAGTCAAGGGTTTGATTATCTTGCCATGATCTTGAGGGAATAATAGTAAAAAGAAAGAATAAAAAGAAATAAAAGAGATCATGTTGATCTTATGGAGAGTAATGACTTCACATATAAAGAGTATGATGAATAAAAATTGTTGAGAGTTGACAAACATAGTTTTGGTCATCGTTGCAATTAATAGGAAGTAATAAAGAAAGAGAGGTTTTCACATATAAATATACTATCTTGGACATCTTTTATGATTGTGAGCACTCATTAAAATATGACATGCTAAAGAGTTGACGTTGGACAAGGAAGACAACATAATGGGTTATGTTTTTTTATATCCGAAATAAAGTATATTGTTATGGATCATCCAACATGTTGAGCTTGCCTTTCCCCCTCATGCTAGCCAAATTCTTTGCACCAAGTAGAGATACTACTTGTGCTTCCGAATATCTTTAAACCCAGTTTTGCCATGAGAGTCCACCATACCTACCTATGGATTGTGTAAGATCCTTCAAGTAAGTTGTCACGTTGCAGGCAATAAAAATTGCTCCCTAAATATGTATGATTTATTAGTGTGGAGAAAATAAGCTTTATACGATCTTGTGATATGGAAGAAATAAAAGCGACGGACTGCATAATAAAGGTCCATATCACAAGTGGAAATATAAAGCGACGTTCTTTCGCATTAAGATTTTGTGCATCCAACCATAAAAGCACATGACAACCTCTGCTTCCCTCTGCGAAGGGACTACCTTTTATTCTTGTCTCTCACCTTATGCAAGAGTCATGGTGATCTTCACCTTTCCTTTTTACATTTTATCCTTTGGCAAGCACATTGTGTTGGAAAGACCCTGATATATATATCCAATTGGATGTAAGTTAGCATTAACTATTATTGTTGACATTACCCTTGAGGTAAAAGGTTGGGAGGCGAAACTATAAGCCCCTATCTTTCTTTGTGTCCAATTAAAACTCCATACCCATAAGTATTGCGTGAGTGTTAGCAATTGTGAAAGACTAAATGATAGTTGAGTATGTGGACTTGCTGAAAAGCTCTTATATTGACTCTTTCCGATATTATGATAAATTGCAATTGCTTCAATGACCGAGATTATAGTTTGTTAGTTTTCAATGAAGTTTCTGATTCATACTTGACATTGTGAACAGATTATTACTTAAGCATAAGAAATCGTATGACAATATCTATATATGTTGCTGTTATAAGAATGATCATGATGCCCTCATGTCCGTATTTTATTTTATCGACACCTCTATCTCTAAACATGTGGGCATATTTATCGTTATCGGCTTCCGCTTGAGGACAAGCGAGGTCTAAGCTTGGGGGAGTTGATACGTCCATTTTGCATCATGCTTTTATATTGATATGTATTGCATTATGGGATGTTATTACACGTTATGTCACAATACTTATGCCTATTCTCTCTTATTTTACAAGGTTTACATGAAGAGGGAGAATGCCGGCAGCTGGAATTCTGGGCCGGAAAAGGAGCAAATATTAGAGACCTATTCTGCACAACTCCAAAAGTCCTGAAACTTCACGGAAGCAGTTTTTGGAATTAATAAAAAATACTGAGCGAAGAAAGTACCAGAGGGGGCCCACACCCTGGCCACGAGGGTGGGGGCGCACCCTACCCCATGGGCATGCCCCCTGCCTCGTGGGCCCCCTGACAGGCCTCCGGTGCCCATCTTCTGCTATATGAGGTCTTTTAGCCTGGAAAAAAATCATAAGCAAGCTTTCGGGAAGAAACTCCGCCGCCATGAGGCAGAACCTTGGCGGAACCAATCTAGGGCTCCGGCGGAGCTGTTCTGCCGGGGAAACTTCCCTCCGGGAGGGGGAAATCATCGCCATAGTCATCACCAACGATCCTGTCATTGGGAGGGGGTCAATCACCATCAACATCTTCACCAGCACCATCTCCTCTAAAACCCTAGTTCATCTCTTGTATCCAATCTTTGTCCCAAAGCCTCAGATTGGTACCTGTGGGTTGCTAGTAGTGTTGATTACTCCTTGTAGTTGATGCTAGTTGGTTTATTTGGTGGAAGATCATATGTTCAGATCCTTTATGCATATTAATACTCCTCTGATTATGAACATGAATATGATATGTGAGTAGTTACGTTTGTTCCTGAGGACATGGGAGAAGTCTTGCTATAAGTAGTCATGTGAATTTGGTATTTGTTCGATATTTTGATGAGATGTATGTTGTCTTTCCTCTAGTGGTGTTATGTGAACGTCGACTACATGACACTTCACCATTGTTTGGGCCTAGAGGAAGGTATTGGGAAGTAATAAGTAGATGATGGGTTGCTAGAGTGACAGAAGCTTAAACCCTAGTTTATGAGTCGCTTCGTAAGGGGTTGATTTGGATCCATATGTTTCATGCTATGGTTAGGTTTACCTTAATACTTCTTTTGTAGTTGCAGATGCTTGCAATAGGGGTTAATCATAAGTGGGATGCTTGTCCAAGAAAGGGCAGCACCCAAGCACCGGTCCACCCACATACCAAATTATCAATGTAACGAACGCAAATCATATGAGCGTGATGAAAACTAGCTTGACGATAATTCCCATGTGTGCTCGGGAGTGTTTTCCTTCATATAAGAGTTTGTCTGGGCTTGTCCTTTGCTACAAAAAGGATTGGGCCATCTTGCTGCACCTTTTTTACTTTTATTACTTGTTACCCGTTACAAATTACCTTATCACAAAACTATCTGTTACCGATAATTTCAGTGTTTGCAGAGAATACCTTACTGAAAACCGCTTGTCATTTCCTTCTGCTCCTCGTTGGGTTCGACACTCTTACTTATCGAAAGGACTACGATAGATCCCCTACACTTGTGGGTCATCAGAGCTCGCCACGCTCCCGCCTGGGCATCGAGCGATAGGGCTCAAATGGGTGTTCAAGGTCAAGAGGGATCCCGCCGGCAAGATCATGAAGCACAAGGCGTGTTTGGTGGCGAAGGGCTACTCGCAGCGACAAGGCGTGGACTACGACGAGGTGTTGGTGGCTCGCTTGGAAACAGTGCGGCTACTGCTGGCGTTGGCGGCACGGCAAGGATGGCAAGTCCATCACATGGACGTCAAGTCGGCGTTCTTGAACGGCGACCTGATCGAGGAAGTCTACGTGCACCTGCCACCGGGTTTCGTCATCGCCGGTGAGGAAGGAAAGGTGCTGCGTCTCCGGAAGGCCCTGTACGGTCTGAAACAGGCACCCCGAGCGTGGTACGCCAAGCTCGACGCGTCGCTTGCGTCGCTCGGGTTCGAGCGCAGCCCCCTCGAGCATGCGGTGAGGAGCACCGGCGCGGGGACACTGCTGGTCGGCGTGTATGTGGATGATCTGATCATCACCGGCGGCAGCATCGACGACATCAAGGCGTTCAAGGAGCAGATGCGCAGTGTGTTTGACATGAGCGATCTCGGCCTCCTGAGCTATTACCTTGGGATCGAGGTACGTCAGAAGGACGGAGAGATCAGTCTCTGTTAGAGCACCTACGCCATGAAGATCCTCGAAGCTGCTGGGATGAGGGGGGTGCAACGCTAGCGACACTCCGATGCAGAATCGTCTCCAGCTGTGCAAGACGGGCACCGGTGACGCCATGGATGCCACACGATACAGAAGCGTCGTCGGCAGCCTTCGATACCTCTGCAACACTCGACCTGACATCACCTACGCCGTCGGCATCGTCAGCAGGTATCTGGAGGCGCCTGCAGAATTGCATTGGGCTGCGGTGAAGCAAATCCTCCGCTATGTTAGCGGGACTTTGGAGTATGGTTGCTGCTACAAGCGCGGAGGAATTTCAGCGCCGGAGGTGATTGGCTACAGCGACAGCGATCACGCCGGCAACGTGGATGATCGGCGGAGTACGACTGGAGTGGTGTTCTTCCTTGACTCCAGCGTGATCACCTGGATATCTCAGAAGCAGAAGGTCGTCGCCATCTCGTCATGCGAGGCTGAGTACATGGCGGCGGCATCCGCAACATGCCAGGGTGTGTGGCTGTGCAGGTTCCTTGGCGAGCTCACCGGCGACGCGCCAACAATGGCTAAGCCGTCGACAACAAGTCGGCGATCGAGCTCAGCAAGAACCCAGTGCATCACGAAAGAAGTAAGCACATTGACATACGATATCATTTTATTCGTGGATGCATTGAAGATGGCAAGGTGGATGTCGACCATGTTGGCACTGATGGACAGCTTGCCGATGTTCTCACCAAGGCGCTGGGCAGAATCAAGTTCATTGAGCTGCGACAGAAGCTCGGCGTTGTTAAGGTGATCCCTGAGCACAAGGATTAGGGGGTGAATTGTTGAGCTTATGATCCTTTGTCTGTTAGGATAGTTTGCTTTTTTAGTTAGCTGAATAACCGGCTCTGCCTCATGTGCATGTACATGCAGAAGCTGTTTTCGTTTTCAGTTAGTAGCTAGCTAGATTAGTGCGGCCATTGTGAGCTCATGGGATGGCATGCAGCGTAGGACTCGGCCCGCACTCACCTCGCGCACAACGGGCGACGTGGGATGGCACGTCCGGTAGGCTCGGCGGCGTGGAGGGTTTTTCATTTCTTAGTCGATGTACAAATAAGCTGAAGATCAATGAAAAAAGCTGTAGAACTGTGCACAGCACAAAAACCTCTCGTGTCTTCGTCTACCTCTCTTCCTCCGCGTGATAGCGATCTACGCCTCGCAGGTGTCCTCGGTTCCAACAATCGTTGCAAAGCGCGGAACAACTAGGGATAATTACGAGCATATTCAGGTGGAGCAAAGGGGGTTATCCAATCGCATGGACATATTCGATTCCGTTGGGAAGATCCATACCCGAGGACAGGTTTAGGGAAGGGAAGCGGCAAACGGGTGACGGCGGCCGGCGGCCCCAAGGGGGAAGAGGGTGGTGGAGGCGGAAGTGGATCTATCTACAGCCGGACACGACAAGTCCAAGCCCTGCACGTTTGCGCATTGACCGTTCAAAACCTTAAATTTTTCATCTCACAACCGGACACCTCAATTATGATATCTTAAATTCATACAAGCTCATGCAACTACGTCGATGCACTACACACATCGTCTGACTGCTACATCACTACTAACATGCCATCGGACTACCAAAAATTGACATGTTTGGCTATGGTGGAGATCATCCACGACTGCCTTGCCTTTGCCGTCCTTGTCGCGAAAGTACGGATCAAAGACGTAGTAGGGATCGAGCCGGATCTACTCGTCGCCAGAGCTGTCCTCCTTCGGTGCCAGCCCGGTCATGGCCTGGACCGCCCGATTATGCTCTCGGGCAAGGGCGCGTGTGTTCCTCCGCTGCCTCTTCTTTACAATGCGGACGCGAATGATTTCCTCCTCTACGCCTGCCCGCGCTGCCATGTCTGCAGCGAGACGGGCCTTGGCGGGCCTTATCCTCTCCTTCCCACAGTGGGCACACCGGTCCCGGTGTGCGACTCATAGTCCTCCCGACGGTGATGGGGAAGGAGAGATCCTTCCCACAGCGGGCACACCGGTCCCGGTGGGACTCATAGTCCGCTCGACTATGATGGGGAAGGAGAGATCTTCCGGTTTCTAAGACCGCAATGATCTAGCCCTAGAGGATTCGAGCGCCTGTCGAGCCGATGCTATGGAGTCGGGCCGGACAGATTCTGCCGTCGGTCGGGCGCTATCCTCCCGGGAGCTTGGGTGGCGGAGGGAGTGGAGGGTAGTGGAGCGAAGTGGCTGTTGGGAACGCAGTAATTTCAAAAATTTCCTACGATATACCTTGAAATTTAGTGAGAGATCATCTTATAATGCTACCGGCGAACTAAGCAAAATAAGATGCATAAAGGATAAACATCACATGCAATCAATATAAGTGATATGATATGGCCATCATCATCTTGTGCCTTTGATCTCCATCTCCAAAGCACCGTCATGATCACCATCGTCACCGGATTGACACCTTGATCTCCATCGAAGCATCGTTGTCGTCTCGCCAACTATTGCTTCTACGACTATCGCTACCGCTTAGTGATAAAGTAAAGCAATTACAAGGCGATTGTATTTCATACAATAAAGCGACAACCATGTGGCTCCTTCCATTTGCCGATAACTGTGTTACAAAACATGATCATCTCATACAACAATTTATATAATCACGTCTTGACCATATCACATCACAACATGCCCTGCAAAAACAAGTTAGACGTCCTCTACTTTGTTTTTGCAAGTTTTACGTGGCTGCTACGGGCTTAGCAAGAACCGTTCTTACCGACGCATCAAAACCACAACAATTTTTCGTCAAGTTTGCTGTTTTAACCTTCAACAAGGACCGGGCATAGTCACACTCGATTCAACTAAAGTTGGAGAAATAGACATCCACTAGTCACCTGTGTGCGAAGCACGTCGATAGAACCAGTTTCGCGTAAGCATACGCGTAATGTCGGTCTGAGCCGCTTCATCCAACAATACCGCCGAATCAAAGTATGACATGCTGGTAAGAAGTATGACTATTATCACCCACAACTCTTTGTGTTCTACTCGTGCATATAACATCTACTCATAGACCTGGCTCGGATGCCACTGTTGGGGAACGCAGTAATTTCAAAATTTTCCGACGATCACGCAAGATCTATATAGGTGATGCATAGCAATGAGAGGGGAGAGTGTTGTCCACGTACCCTCGTAGACCGAAAGCGGAAGCGTTATGATAACGCGGTTGATGTAGTCGTACGTCGTTACGATACGACCGATCCTACCACCGAAGGTACGACACCTCCGCGATCTGCACACGTTCAGCTCGGTGAGGTCCCACGAACTCTAGATCCAGCTGAGGTCGAGGGAGAGTTTCGTCAGCACGACGGCGTGATGACCGTGATGACGAAGTTACCGACGCAGGGCTTCGCCTAAGCACTACATGTTGGGGAACATAGTAATTTCAAAAAAATTCCTACGAATACGCAAGATCATGGTGATGCATAGCAACGAGAGGGGAGAGTGTTGTCCACGTACCCTCGTAGACCGAAAGCGGAAGCGTTAACACAACGCGGTTGATGTAGTCGTACGTCTTCACGATCCGACCGATCAAGTACCGAACGTACGGCACCTCCGAGTTCAGCACATGTTCAGCTCGATGACGTCCCTCGAACTCCGATCCAGCCGAGTGTTGAGGGAGAGTTTCGTCATCACGACGGCGTGGTGACGATGATGATATTCTACCGACGCAGGGCTTCGCCTAAGCACCGCTACGATATTATCGAGGTGTAATATGGTGGAGGGGGGCACCGCACACAGCTAAGAGATCAATAGATCAATTGTTGTGTCTATGGGGTGCCCCCCTGCCCCCGTATATAAAGGAGCAAGGGGGGAGGCGGCCGGCCTAGGAGGAGGGCGCGCCAAGGGGGGAGTCCTACTCCCACCGGGAGTAGGACTCCTCCTTTCCTTGTTGGAGTAGGAGAAGGGAAGGGAGAAGGAGAAGGAAGGAAGGGGGCGCCCCCCTCCCTAGTCCAATTCGGACTAGTCCATGGGGAGGGGTCCGGCCACCCTTTGGGGCCTTTTTCTCCTTTCCCGTATGGCCCATTAAGGCCCAATACGAATTCCTGTAACTCTCCGGTACTCCGAAAAATACCCGAATTACTCGGAACCTTTCCGATGTCCGAATATAGTCGTCCAATATATCGATCTTTACGTCTCGACCATTTCGAGACTCTCGTCATGTCCCCGATCTCATCCGGGACTCCGAACTCCTTTGGTACATCAAAACTCATAAACTCATAATAAAACTGTCATCGTAACGTTAAGCGTGCGGACCCTACGGGTTCGAGAACTATGTAGACATGACCGAGACACGTCTCCGGTCAATAACCAATAGCGGGACCTGGATGCCCATATTGGCTCCCACATATTCTACGAAGATCTTTATCGGTCAAACCGCACAACAACATACGTTGTTCCCTTTGTCATTGGTATGTTACTTGCCCGAGATTCGATCGTTGGTATCTTAATACCTAGTTCAATCTCGTTACCGGCAAGTCTCTTTACTCGTTCCGTAATACATCATCTCGCAACAAACTCATTAGTTGCAATGCTTGCAAGGCTTAAGTGATGTGCATTACCGAGAGGGCCCAGAGATACCTCTCTTTCAATCGGAGTGACAAATCCTAATCTCGAAATACGCCAACCCAACAAGTACCTTCGGAGACACCTGTAGAGCACCTTTATAATCACCCAGTTACGTTGTGACATTTGGTAGCACACAAAGTGTTCCTCCGGTAAACGGGAGTTGCATAATCTCATAGTCATAGGAACATGTATAAGTCATGAAGAAAGCAATAGCAACATACTAAACGATCGAGTGCTAAGCTAACGGAATGGGTCAAGTCAATCACATCATTCTCCTAATGATGTGATCCCGTTAATCAAATGACAACTCATGTCTATGGCTAGGAAACATAACCATCTTTGATCAACGAGCTAGTCAAGTAGAGGCATACTAGTGACACTCTGTTTGTCTATGTATTCACACATGTATCAAGTTTCCAGTTAATACAATTCTAGCATGAATAATAAACATTTATCATGATATAAGGAAATAAATAATAACTTTATTATTGCCTCTAGGGCATATTTCCTTCAGTCTCCCACTTGCACTAGAGTCAATAATCTAGTTCACATCACCATGTGATTTAACATCAATAGTTCACATCATCATGTGATTAACACCCATAAAATACATCATCATGTGACCAACACCCAAAGGTTTTACTAGAGTCAGTAATCTAGTTCACATCGCTATGTGATTAACACCCAAAGAGTTCTAAGGTGTGATCATGTTTTGCTTGTGAGATAATTTTAGTCAACGGGTCTGTCACATTCAGATCCGTAGGTATTTTGCAAATTTCTATGTCTACAATGCTCTGTACGGAGCTACTCTAGCTAATTGCTCCCACTTTCAATATGTATCTAGACCGAGACTTAGAGTCATCTAGATTAGTGTCAAAACTTGCATCGACGTAACCCTTTACGACGAACCTTTTGTCACTTCCATAATCGAGAAACATATCCTTATTCCACTAAGGATAATTTTGACCGCTGTCCAGTGATCTACTCCTAGATCACTATTGTACTCCCTTGCCAAAATCAGTGTAGGGTATACAATAGATCTGGTACACAGCATGGCATACTTCATAGAACCTATGGCCAAGGCATAGGGAATGACTTTCATTCTTTTTCTATCTTCTGCCGTGGTCGGGCTTTGAGTCTTACTCAATTTCACACCTTGTAACATAGGCAAGAAACTCTTTCTTTGACTGTTCCATTTTGAACCACTTGAAAATCTTGTTAAGGTATGTACTCATTGAAAAACTTATCAAGCGTCTTGATCTATCTCTATAGATCTTGATGCTCAATATGTAAGCAGCTTCACCGAGGTCTTTCTTTGAAAAACTCCTTTCAAACACTCCTTTATGCTTTGCAGAATAATTCTACATTATTTCCGATCAACAATATGTCATTCACATATACTTATTAGAAATGCTGTAGTGCTCCCACTCACTTTCTTGTAAATACAGGCTTCACCGCAAGTCTGTATAAAACTATATCCTTTGATCAACTTATCAAAGCATATATTCCAACTCCGAGATGCTTGCACCAGTCCATAGATGGATCGCTGGAGCTTGCATATTTTGTTAGCACCTTTAGGATTGAAAAAACCTTCTGGTTGCATCATATACAACTCTTCTTTAATAAATCCATTAAGGAATGCAGTTTTGTTTATCCATTTGCCAGATTTCATAAAACGCGGCAATTGCTAACATGATTCGGACAGACTTAAGCATAGATACGAGTGAGAAACTCTCATCGTAGTCAACACCTTAAACTTGTCGAAAACCTTTTTGCGACAATTCTAGCTTTGTAGATAGTAACACTACTATCAGCGTCCGTCTTCCTCTTGAAGATCCATTTAATCTCAATGGCTCGCCGATCATTGGGCAAGTTAATCAAAGTCCATACTTTGTTCTCATACATGGATCTCATCTCAGATTTCATGGCCTCAAGCCATTTTGCGTAATCTGGGCTCACCATCGCTTCTTCATAGTTCGTAGGTTCGTCATGGTCTAGTAACATAACCTCCAGAACAGGATTACCGTACCACTCTGGTGCGGATCTTACTCTGGTTGACCTACGAGGTTCAGTAATAACTTGATCTGAAGTTCCATGATCATCATCATTAACTTCCTCATTAATTGGTATAGGCGTCATAGAAACTGGTTTCTGCGATGAACTACTTTCCAATAAGGGAGCAGGTATAATTACCTCATCAAGTTCTACTTTCCTCCCACTCACTTCTTTCGAGAGAAACTCCTTCTCCAGAAAAATTCCAAATTTAGCAACAAAAGTTTTGCCTTCGGATCTGTGATAGAAGGTGTACCCAACAGTTTCCTTTGGGTATCCTATGAAGACACATTTCTTCGATTTGGGTTCGAGCTTATCAGGTTGAAGTTTTTTCACATAAGCATCGCAACCCCAAACTTTAAGAAACGACAACTTTGGTTTCTTGCCAAACCACAGTTCATAAGGCGTCGTCTCAACGGATTTTGATGGTGCCCTATTTAACGTGAATGCAGCCGTCTCTAAAGCATAACCCCAAAACGATAGTGGTAGATCGGTAAGAGACATCATATATCGCACCATATCTAATAAAGTACGGTTACGATGTTCGGACACACCATTACACTGTGGTGTTCCAGGTGGCGTGAGTAGTGAAACTATTTCACATTGTTTTAACTGAAGGCCAAACTCATAACTCAAGTATTTTACCTCTGCGATCATATCGTAGAAACTTTTATTTTCTTGTTACGATGATTCTCCACTTCACTCTGAAATTCTTTGAACTTTTCAAATGTTTCAGACTTGTGTTTCATCAAGTAGATATACCCATATCTGTTCAAATCATCTGTGAAGGTCAGAAAAATACCCGACGAATTCCCGTAACTCTCCGGTACTCCGAAAAATACCCGACGAATTCCCGTAACTCTCCGGTACTCCGAAAAGTACCCGAATCACTCGGAACCTTTCCGATGTCCGAATATAGTCGTCCAATATATCGATCTTTACGTCTCAATCATTTTGAGACTCCTCGTCATGTCCCCGATCTCATCCGGGACTCCGAACTCCTTCGGTACATCAAAACTCATAAACTCATAATAAAACTGTCATCGTAACGTTAAGCGTGCCGACCCTACGGGTTCGAGAACTATGTAGACATGACTGAGACACGTCTTCGGTCAATAACCCATAGCGGGACCTGGATGCCCATATTGGCTCCCACATATTCTATGAAGATCTTTATCGGTCAAACCGCATAACAACATACGTTGTTCCCTTTGTCATCGGTATGTTACTTGCCCGAGATTCGATCGTCGGTATCTTAATACCTAGTTCAATCTCGTTACCGTCAAGTCTCTTTACTCGTTCCGTAATACATCATCTCGCAACAAACTCATTAGTTGCAATGCTTGCAAGGCTTAAGTGATGTGCATTACCGAGAGGGCCCAGAGATACCTCTCCGACAATCGGAGTGACAAATCCTAATCTCGAAATACGCCAACCCAACAAGTACCTTCGGAGACACCTGTAGAGCACCTTTATAATCACCCAGTTACGTTGTGACGTTTAGTAGCACACAAAGTGTTCCTCCGGTAAACGGGAGTTGCATAATCTCATAGTCATAGGAACATGTATAAGCCATGAAGAAAGCAATAGCAACATACTAAATGTTCGAGTGCTAAGCTAACGGAATGGGTCAAGTCAATCACATCATTCTCCTAATGATGTGATCCCGTTAATCAAATGAAAACTCATGTCTATGGCTAGGAAACATAACCATCTTTGATCAACGAGCTAGTCAAGTAGAGGCATACTAGTGACACTCTGTTTGTCTATGTATTCACACATGTATCAAGTTTCCAGTTAATACAATTCTAGCATGAATAATAAACATTTATCATGATATAAGGAAATAAATAATAACTTTATTATTGCCTCTAGGGCATATTTCCTTCACTACAACGATATGACCGAGGTGGAAATCTATGGAGGGGGGTACCGCACACGGCTAAACAATCAACTTGTGTGTCTATTGGGTGCCCCCTCCCCCGTATATAAAGTAGTGGATGAGGGGAGGGACGGCCCTCTCATGGCGCGCCCGAAGGGGGGGGGAGTCCTACTCCCAGTAGGAGTAGGTTTCCCCACTTCCCTAGTTGGAGTAGGAGAAGAAGGAAGAGGGAGAGGGAGAGAAGGAAAGGGGGGCCAGCCCCCCTCCCAATTCGGATTGGGCTTGGGGGGACCACCTTGGCCGCCTTCTCCTCTCTTCCACCATGGCCCATTAAGGACCATTAACTCCCCGGGGGGTTTCGGTAACTCCCCGGTACTCCGGTAAATGCCCGAACTCACCCAGAACCATTCTGATGTTCCAACATAGCCTTCCAATATATCGATCTTTATGTCTCGACCATTTCTAGACTCCTCGTCATGTCCGTGATCACATCCGGGACTGCGAACAACCTTCGGTACATCAAAACACATAAACTCATAATACCGATCGTCATCGAACGTTAAGCGTGCGGACCCTACGGGTTTGAGAACTATGTAGACATGACCGAGACTCATCTCCGGTCAATAACCAATAGCGGAACATAGATGCTCATATTGGTTCCTACATATTCTACGAAGATCCTTATCGGTCAAACCGCATAACAACATACATTGTTTCCTTTGTCCTCGGTATGTTACTTGCCCGAGATTCGTTCGTCGGTATCTCAATACCTAGTTCAATCTCGTTACCGGCAAGTATCTTTACTCGTTCCGTAATGCATCATCCCGTAACTAAATCATTAGTCACATTGCTTGCAAGGCTTATAGTGATGAGCATTACCGAGTGGGCCCAGAGATACCTCTCCGACAATCGGAGTGACAAATCCTAATCTCGATCTATGTCAACTCAACAAACACCATCGGAGATACCTGTAGAGCATCTTTATAATCACCCAGTTACGTTGTGACGTTTAGTAGCACACAAAGTGTTCCTCCGGTATTCGGGAGTTGCATAATCTCATAGTCATAGGAACATGTATAAGTTATGAAGAAAGCAATAGCAACAAATTAAACGATCGAGTGCTAAGCTAACGGATGGGTCAAGTCAATCACATCATTCTCTAATGATGTGATCCCGTTCATCAAATGACAACTCATGTCTATGGCTAGGAAACTTAACCATCTTTGATTAACGAGCTAGTCAAGTAGAGGCATACAAGTGACACTCTGTTTTGTCTATGTATTCACACATGTACTAAGTTTCCAGTTAATACAATTCTAGCATGAATAATAAACATTTATCATGATATAAGGAAATATAAATGATAACTTTATTATTGCCTCTTGGGCATATTTCGTTCAGTCTCCCACTTGCACTAGAGTCAATAATCTAGATTACATAGTAATGATTCTAACACCCATGGAGTCTTGGTGTTCATCATGTTTTGCACGTAAGAGAGGCATAGTCAACGGGTCTGCAACATTCATATCTGTATGTATCTTGCAAATCTCCATGTCTCCTTCCTTGACTTGATCGCGGATGTAATTGAAGCGTCTCTTGATGTGCTTGGTTCTCTTGTGAAATCTGGATTCCTTTGCCAAGGCAATTGCACCAGTATTGTCACAAAAGATTTTCATTGGACCCGATGCACTAGGTATGACACCTAGATCGGATATGAACTCCTTCATCCAGACTCCTTCATTTGCTGCTTCCGAAGCAGCTATGTACTCCGCTTCACACGTAGATCCCGCCACGACGCTCTGCTTGGAACTGCACCAACTGACAGCTCTACCATTCAATAAAAATACATATCCGGTTTGTGACTTAGAGTCATCCGGATCAGTGTCAAAGCTTGCATCGACGTAACCATTTACGATGAGCTCTTTGTCACCTCCATAAACGAGAAACATATCCTTAGTACTTTTCAGGTATTTCAGAATGTTCTTGACCGCTGTCCAGTGATCCACTCCTGGATTACTTTGGTACCTTCCTGCCAGACTTATAGCAAGGCACACATCAGGTCTGCTACACAGCATTGCATACATGATAGAGCCTATGGCTGAAGCATAGGGAACATCTTTCATCTTCTCTCTATCTTCTGCAGTGGTCGGGCATTGAGTCTTACTCAACTTCACACCTTGTAACACAGTCAAGAACCCTTTCTTTGCTTGATCCATTTTGAACTTCTTCAAAACTTTATCAAGGTATGTGCTTTGTGAAAGTCCAATTATGCGTCTTGATCTATCTCTATAGATCTTGATGCCTAATATATAAGCAGCTTCACCGAGGTCTTTCATTGAAAAATTCTTATTCAAGTATCCTTTTATGCTATTCAGAAATTCAGTATCATTTCCGATGAACAATATGTCATCCACATATAATATCAGAAATGCTACAGAGCTCCCACTCACTTTCTTGTAAATACAGGCTTCTACAAAAGTCTGTATAAAACCATATGCTTTGATCACACTATCAAAGCGTATATTCCAACTCCGAGATGCTTGCACCAGTCCAGAAATGGATCGCTGGAGCTTACACACTTTGTTAGCACCTTTTGGATCGACAAAACCTTCTGGTTGCATCATATACAACTCTTCTTTAAGATATCCATTAAGTAATGCAGTTTTGACATCCATTTGCCCAATTTCATAATAATAAAATGCGGCAATTGCTAACATGATTCGGACGGACTTAAGCATCGCTATGGGTGAGAAGGTCTCATCGTAGTCAACTCCTTGAACTTGTCGAAAACCTTTCGCAACAAGTCGAGCTTTGTAGACAGTAATATTACCGTCAGCGTTAGTCTTCTTCTTGAAGATCCATTTATTCTCTATGGCTTGTTGATCATCGGGCAAGTCAACCAAAGCCCACACTTTGTTCCCATACATGGATCCCATCTTAGATTTCATAGCCTCAAGCCATTTTGCGGAATCTGGGCTCATCATCGCTTCCTCATAGTTCGTAGGTTCGTCATGGTCAGGTAACATGACCTCCAGAACAGGATTACCGTATCACTCTGGTGCGGATCTTACTCTGGTTGACTTACGAGGTTCGGTAGTAACTTGATCAGAAGTTTCATGATCATCGTCATTAGCTTCCTCACTAGTTGGTGCAGGAATCACTGGAACTGACTTCTGTGATGTACTACTTTCCAACTCGGGAGAAGGTACAGTTACCTCATCAAGTTCTACTTTCCTCCCACTCACTTCTTTCGAGAGAAACTCCTTCTCTAGAAAGGATCCATTCTTAGCAACGAATATCTTGTCTTCAGATCTATGATAGAAGGTGTACCCAACAGTCTCCTTTGGGTATCCTATGAAGACACATTTCTCCGATTTGGGTTCGAGCTTATCAGGTTGAAGCTTTTTCACATAAGCATCGCAGCCCCAAACTTTAAGAAACGACAACTTGGGTTTCTTGCCAAACCAAAGTTCATATGGTGTCGTCTCAACATATTTAGATGGTGCCCTATTTAACGTGAATGCAGCCACCTCTAAAGCATAACCCCAAAACGATAGCGGTAAATCAGTAAGAGACATCATAGATCGCAGCATATCTAATAAAGTACGATTACGATGTTCGGACACACCATTACGCTGTGGTGTTCCGGATGGCGTGAGTTGCGAAACTATTCTGCATTGTTTCAAATGAAGACCAAACTCGTAACTCAAATATTCTCCTCCATGATCAGATCGTAGAAACTTTATTTTCTTGTTACGATGATTTTCCACTTCACTCTGAAATTCTTTGAACTTTTCAAATGTTTCAGACTTATCTTTCATCAAGTAGATATACCCGTATCTGCTCAAATCATCTGTGAAGGTCAGAAAATAACGATACCCGCCGCGAGCATCAACACTCATCGGACCGCATACATCAGTATGTATTATTTCCAACAAGTTTGTTGCTCGCTCCATTGTTCCGGAGAACGGAGTCTTAGTCATCTTGCCCATGAGGCATGGTTCGCAAGCATCAAGTGATTCATAATCAAGTGATTCCAAAAGCCCATCGGAATGGAGTTTCTTCATGCGCTTTACACCAATATGACCTAAACGGCAGTGCCACAAATGAGTTGCACTATCATTATTAAACTTATATCTTTTGGCTTCAATACTATGAACATGTGTATCACTACTATCAAGATTTAGTAAAAATAGACCACTCATCAAGGGTGCATGAACATAAAAGATATTACTCATATAAATAGAACAACCATTATTCTCTGATTTAAATGAATAGCCGTCTCGCATCAAACAAGATCCAGATATAATGTTCATGTTTAAAGCTGGCACCAAATAACAATTATTTAGGTCTACTAATCCCGAAGGTAGATGTAGAGGTAGCGTGCCAATGGCGATCACATCGACTTTGGAACCATTTCCCACGCGCATCATCACCTCGTCCTTAGCCAATCTTCGCTTAATCCGTAGCCCCTGTTTCGAGTTGCAAATATTAGCAACATAACCAGTATCAAATACCCAGGTGCTACTGCGAGCATTAGTTAAGTACACATCAATAACATGTATATCAAATATACCTTTAACTTTGCCATCCTTCTTCTCCGCCAAATACTTGGGGCAGTTCCGCTTCCAGTGACCAGTCCCTTTGCAGTAGAAGCACTCAGTCTCAGGCTTAGGTCCAGACTTGGGCTTCTTCACTTGAGCAGCAACTTGTTTGACGTTCTTTTTGAAGTTCCCCTTCTTCCCTTTGCCCTTCTTCTTGACACTGGTGGTCTTGTTAACCATAAGCACTTGATGCTCCTTCTTGATTTCTACCTCCGCATCCTTTAGCATAGCGAAGAGCTCGGGAATTATCTTATCCATCCCTTGCATATTATAGTTCATCACGAAGCTTTTGTAGCTTGATGGCAGTGATTGAAGAACTCTGACAATGACACTATCATCAGGAAGATTAACTCCCAGTTGAGTCAAGTGGTTGTGGTACCCAGACATTCTGAGTATATGTTCACTGACAGAACTATTCTCCTCCATTTTGAAGCTATAGAACTTATTGGAGACTTCATATCCTTCAATCCGGACATTTTCTTGAAATTTTAACTTCAACTCCTGGAACATCTCATATGCTCCATGACGTTCAAAACATCGTTGAAGTCCCGGTTCTAAGCCATAAAGCATGGCACACTGAACTATCGAGTAGTCATCAGCTTTGCTCTGCCAGGCGTTCATAACATCTGGCGTTGATCAGCACCAAGGCTCCACGGGTGTAAGAATCATTACTGTGTAATCTAGATTATTGACTCTAGTGCAAGTGGGAGACTGAAGGAAATATGCCCTAGAGGCAATAATAAAGTTATTATTTATTTCCATATTTCATGATAAATGTTTATTATTCATGCTAGAATTGTATTAACCGGAAACATGATACATGTGTGAATACATAGACAAACAGAGTGTCACTAGTATGCCTCTACTTGACTAGCTCGTTGATCAAAGATGGTTATGTTTCCTAGCCATAGACATGAGTTGTCATTTGATTAACGGGATCACATCATTAGGAGAATGATGTGATTGACTTGACCCATTCCGTTAGCTTAGCACTCGATCGTTTAGTATGTTGCTATTGCTTTCTTCATGACTTATACATGTTCCTATGACTATGAGATTATGCAACTCCCGTTTACCGGAGGAACACTTTGTGTGCTACCAAACGTCACAACGTAACTGGGTGATTATAAAGGTGCTCTACAGGTGTCTCCGAAGGTACTTGTTGGGTTGGCGTATTTCGAGATTAGGATTTGTCACTCCGATTGTCGGAGAGGTATCTCTGGGCCCTCTCAGTAATGCACATCACTTAAGCCTTGCAAGCATTGCAACTAAAGAGTTTGTTGCAAGATGATGTATTACGGAACGAGTAAAGAGACTTGCCGGTAACGAGATTGAACTAGGTATTGAGATACCGACGATCGAATCTCGGGCAAGTAACATACCGATGACAAAGGGAACAACGTATGTTGTTATGCGGTCTGACCGATAAAGATCTTCGTAGAATATGTGGGAGCCAATATGAGCATCCAGGTTCCGCTATTGGTTATTGACCGGAGACGTGTCTTGGTCATGTCTACATAGTTCTCGAACCCGTAGGGTCCACACGCTTAAAGTTACGATGACAGTTATATTATGAGTTTATATGTTTTGATGTACCAAAGGTTGTTCGGAGTCCCGTATGTGATCACGGACATGATGGGGAGTCTCGAAATGGTCGAGACATAAAGATTGATATATTGGACGACTATATTCGGACACCGGAAATGTTCCGGGTGATTTCGGAGAAAACCGGAGTGCCGGAGGGTTACCGGAACCCCCCGGAGAAGTAATGGGCCTTATGGGCCTTAGTGGAGAGAGAGAGGGGCAGCCAAGAGGGGCCGCGCGCCCCCTCCCCCTCTGGTCCGAATTGGACTAGGAGAGGGGGGGCGGCGCCCCCCTTTCCTTCTCCCACTCCCCCTTCCTTTCCCCCTCCTAGTAGGAGTAGGAAAGAGGGGAGTCCTACTCCTACTAGGAGGAGGACTCCTCCTCCTGGCGCGCCAACAAGGGCCGGCCGGCCTCCCCCTTTCTCCTTTATATACGGGGGCAGGGGGCTCCCCATAGACACAACAATTGATCTATTGATCTCTTAGTCGTGTGCGAAGCCCCCCTCCACCATATTACACCTCGATAATATCGTAGCGGTGCTTAGGCGAAGCCCTGCGTCGGTAGAACATCATCATCGTCACCACGCCGTCATGCTGATGAAACTCTCCCTCAACACTCAGCTGGATCGGAGTTCGAGGGACGTCATCGAGCTGAACGTGTGCTGAACTCGGAGGTGCCGTACGTTCGGTACTTGATCGGTCGGATCGTGAAGACGTACGACTACATCAACCGCGTTGTGTTAACGCTTCCGCTTTCGGTCTACGAGGGTACGTGGACAACACTCTCCCTCTCGTTGCTATGCATCACCATGATCTTGCGTGTTCGTAGGAAATTTTTTGAAATTACTACGTTCCCTAACAGTGGCATCCGAGCCTGGTTTTATGCGTTGATGTTATGCACGAGTAGAACACAAGTGAGTTGTGGGCGATATAAGTCATACTGCTTACCAGCATGTCATACTTTGGTTCGACGGTATTGTGAGATGAAGCGGCCCGGACCGACATTACGCGTACGCTTATGCGAGACTGGTTTCACCGTTGCGAGCACTCGTTGCTTAAAGGTGACCGGCGGGTGTCTGTCTCTCTCACTTTAGTTGAACCGAGCGTGGCTACGCCCGGTCCTTGCGAAGGTTAAAACAACACCAACTTGACAAACTATCGTTGTGGTTTTGATGCGTAGCTAAGAACGGTTCTTGCTAAGCCCGTAGCATCCACGTAAAACTTGCAACAACAAAGTAGAGGACGTCTAACTTGTTTTTGCAGGGCATGTTGTGATGTGATATGGTCAAGACATGATACTGAATTTTATTGTATGAGATGATCATGTTTTGTAACCGAGTTATCGGCAACTGGCAGGAGCCATATGGTTGTCGCTTTATTGTATGCAATGCAATCGCCATGTAATTGTTTTACTTTATCACTAAGCGGTAGCGATAGTCATAGAAGCAATAGTTGGCGAGACGACAACGATGCTTCGATGGAGATCAAGGTGTCACGCCGATGACGATGGTGATCATGACGGTGCTTCGGAGATGGAGATCACAAGCACAAGATGATGATGGCCATATCATATCACTTATATTGATTGCATGTGATGTTTATCTTTTATGCATCTTATCTTGCTTTGATTGACGGTAGCATTATAAGATGATCCTTCACTAAATTATCAAAGTATAAGTGTTCTCCCTGAGTATGCACCGTTGCGAAAGTTCTTCGTGCTGAGACACCACGTGATGATCGGGTGTGATAGGCTCTACATTCAAATACAACGGGTGCAAAACAGTTGCACACGCGGAATACTCAGGTTACACTTGACGAGCCTAGCATATAATAGATATGGCCTCGGAACACGGAGACCGAAAGGTCGAGCGTGAATCATATAGTAGATATGATCAACATAGTGATGTTCACCGTTGAAACTACTCCATCTCACGTGATGATCGGACATGGTTTAGTTGATATGGATCACGTGATCACTTAGAGGATTAGAGGGATGTCTATCTAAGTGGGAGTTCTTAAGTAATATGATTAATTGAACTTGAATTTATCATGAACTTAGTACCTGATAGTATTTTGCTTGTCTATGTTAATTGTAGATAGATGGCCCGTGATGTTGTTCCGTTGAATTTTAATGCGTTCCTTGAGAAAGCAAAGTTGAAAGATGATGGTAGCAATTACACGGACTGGGTCCGTAACTTGAGGATTATCCTCATTGCTGCACAGAAGAATTACGTCCTGGAAGCACCGCTGGGTGCCAGGTCTGCTGCAGGAGCAACACCAGATGTTATGACCGTCTGGCAGAGCAAAGCTGATGACTACTTGATAGTTCAGTGTGCCATGCTTTACGGCTTAGAACCGGGTCTTCAACGACGTTTTGAACGTCATGGAGCATATGAGATGTTCCAGGAGTTGAAGTTAATATTTCAAGAAAATGCCCGGATTGAGAGATATGAAGTCTCCAATAAGTTCTACAGCTGCAAGATGGAAGAGAATAGTTCTGTCAGTGAGCATATACTCAAAATGTCTGGGTATAACAATCACTTGATTCAACTGGGAGTTAATCTTCCGGATAATAGCGTCATTGACAGAATTCTTCAATCACTGCCACCAAGCTACAAGAGCTTCGTGATGAACTATAATATGCAAGGGATGGATAAGACGATTCCTGAGCTCTTCGCAATGCTAAAGGCTGCGGAGGTAGAAATCAAAAAGGAGCATCAAGTGTTGATGGTCAATAAGACCACTAGTTTCAAGAAAAAGGGTAAAGGGAAGAAGAAGGGGAACTTCAAGAAGAACAGCAAACAAGTTGCTGCTCAGGAGAAGAAACCCAAGTCTGGACCTAAGCATGAGACTGAGTGCTTCTACTGCAAGCAGACTGGTCACTGGAAGCAGAACTGCCCCAAGTATTTGGCGGATAGGAAGGATGGCAAGGTGAACAAAGGTATATGTGATATACATGTTATTGATGTGTACCTTACTAATGCTCGCAGTAGCACCTGGGTATTTGATATTGGTTCTGTTGCTAATATTTGCAACTCGAAACAGGGACTACGGATTAAGCGAAGATTGGCTAAGGACGAGGTGACGATGCGCGCGGGAAATGGTTCCAAAGTCGATGTGATCGCGGTCGGCACGCTACCTCTACATCTACCTTCGGGATTAGTTTTAGACCTAAATAATTGTTATTTGGTGCCAGCGTTAAGCATGAACATTATATCTGGATCTTGTTTGATGCGAGACGGTTATTCATTTAAATCAGAGAATAATGGCTGTTCTATTTATATGAGTAATATCTTTTATGGTCATGCACCCTTGAAAAGTGGTCTATTTTTGTTGAATCTCGATAGTAGTGATACACATATTCATAATATTGAAGCCAAAAGATGCAGAGTAGATAATGATAGTGCAACTTATTTGTGGCACTGCCGTTTAGGTCATATCGGTGTAAAGCGCATGAAGAAACTCCATACTGATGGACTTTTGGAACCACTTGATTATGAATCACTTGGTACTTGCGAACCGTGCCTCATGGGCAAGATGACTAAAACACCGTTCTCCGGAACTATGGAGAGAGCAACAGATTTGTTGGAAATCATACATACAGATGTATGTGGTCCGATGAATATTGAGGCTCGTGGCGGATATCATTATTTTCTCACCTTCACAGATGATTTGAGCAGATATGGGTATATCTACTTAATGAAACATAAGTCTGAAACATTTGAAAGGTTCAAACAATTTCAGAGTGAAGTTGAAAATCATCATAACAAGAAAATAAAGTTTCTACGATCAGATCGTGCAGGAGAATATTTGAGTTATGAGTTTGGTCTACATTTGAAACAATGCGGAATAGTTTCGCAACTCACGCCATCCGGAACACCACAGCGTAATGGTGTGTCCGAACGTCGTAATCGTACTTTACTATCTATGGTGCGATCTATGATGTCTCTTACTGATTTACCGCTATCATTTTGGGGTTATGCTTTAGAGACGGCTGCATTCACGTTAAATAGGGCACCATCAAAATCCGTTGAGACGACGCCTTATGAACTGTGGTTTAGCAAGAAACCAAAGTTGTCGTTTGGGGCTGCGATGCTTATGTGAAAAAACTTCAACCTGATAAGCTCGAACCCAAATCGGAGAAATGTGTCTTCATAGGATACCCAAAGGAGACTATTGGGTACACCTTCTATCACAGATCCGAAGGCAAAACTTTTGTTGCTAAATTCGGAAATTTTCTAGAGAAGGAGTTTCTCTCGAAAGAAGTGAGTGGGAGGAAAGTAGAACTTGATGAGGTAACTGTACCTGCTCCCTTATTGGAAAGTAGTTCATCACAGAAACCAGTTTCTGCGACACCTACGCCAATTAGTGAGGAAGTTAATGATGATGATCATGAAACTTCAGATCAAGTTATTACTAAACCTCGTAGATCAACCAGAGTAAGATCCGCACCAGAGTGGTACGGTAATCCTGTTCTGGAGGTTATGTTACTAGACCATGACGAACCTACGAACTATGAAGAAGCGATGGTGAGCCCAGATTCCGCAAAATGGCTTGAGGCCATGAAATCCGAGATGGGATCCATGTATGAGAACAAAGTATGGACTTTGGTTGACTTGCCCGATGATCGGCAAGCCATTGAAAATAAATGGATCTTCAAGAAGAAGACTGACGTTGACGGTAATGTTACTGTCTATAAATCTCGACTTGTTGTGAAAGGTTTTCGACAAGTTCAAGGGATTGACTACGATGAGACCTTCTCACCCGTAGCGATGCTTCAGTCTGTCCGAATCATGTTAGCAATTGCCGCATTTTATGATTATGAAATTTGGCAAATGGATGTCAAAACTGCATTCCTGAATGGATTTCTGGAAGAAGAGTTGTATATGATGCAACCGGAAGGTTTTGTCAATCCAAAGGAAGCTAACAAAGTGTGCAAGCTCCAGCGATCCATTTATGGACTGGTGCAAGCCTCTCGGAGTTGGAATAAACGCTTTGATAGTGTGATCAAAGCATTTGGTTTTGTACAGACTTTTGGAGAAGCCTGTATTTACAAGAAAGTGAGTGGGAGCTCTGTAGCATTTCTGATATTATATGTGGATGACATATTGCTGATTGGAAATGATATAGAATTTCTGGATAGCATAAAGGGATACTTGAATAAGAGTTTTTCAATGAAAGACCTCGGTGAAGCTGCGTATATATTGGGCATCAAGATCTATAGAGATAGATCAAGACGCTTAATTGGACTTTCACAAAGCACATACCTTGACAAAGTTTTGAAGAAGTTCAAAATGGATCAAGCAAAGAAAGGGTTCTTGCCTGTGTTACAAGGTGTGAAGTTGAGTAAGACTCAATGCCCGACCACTGCAGAAGATAGAGAGAAGATGAAAGATGTTCCCTATGCTTCAGCCATAGGCTCTATCATGTATGCAATGCTGTGTACCAGACCTGATGTATGCCTTGCTATAAGTCTAGCAGGAAGGTACCAAAGTAATCCAGGAGTGGATCACTGGACAGCGGTCAAGAACATCCTGAAATACCTGAAAAGGACTAAGGATATGTTTCTCGTTTATGGAGGTGACAAAGAGCTCATCGTAAATGGTTACGTCGATGCAAGCTTTGACACTGATCCGGACGATTCTAAATCGCAAACCGGATACGTGTTTACATTGAACGGTGGAGCTGTCAGTTGGTGCAGTTCTAAACAAAGCGTCGTGGCGGGATCTACGTGTGAAGCGGAGTACATAGCTGCTTCGGAAGCAGCAAATGAAGGAGTTCATATCCGATCTAGGTGTCATACCTAGTGCATTGGGTCCAATGAAAATCTTTTCTGACAATACTGGTGCAATTGCCTTAGCAAAGGAATCCAGATTTCACAAGAGAACCAAGCACATCAAAAGACGCTTCAATTCCATCCGGGATTTAGTCCAGGTGGAAGACATAGAAATTTGCAAGATACATACGGATCTGAATGTTGCAGACCCGTTGACTAAGCCTCTTCCACGAGCAAAACATGATCAGCACCAAGGCTCCATGGGTGTAAGAATCATTACTGTGTAATCTAGATTATTGACTCTAGTGCAAGTGGGAGACTGTAGGAAATATGCCCTAGAGGCAATAATAAAGTTATTATTTATTTCCTTATTTCATGATAAATGTTTATTATTCATGCTAGAATTGTATTAACCGGAAACATGATACATGTGTGAATACATAGACAAATAGAGTGTCACTAGTATGCCTCTACTTGACTAGCTCGTTGATCAAAGATGGTTATGTTTCCTAGCCATAGACATGAGTTGTCATTTGATTAGCGGGATCACATCATTAGGAGAATGATGTGATTGACTTGACCCATTCCGTTAGCTTAGCACTCGATCGTTTAGTATGTTGCTATTGCTTTCTTCATGACTTATACATGTTCCTATGACTATGAGATTATGCAACTCTCGTTTACCGGAGGAACACTTTGTGTGCTACCAAACGTCACAACGTAACTGGGTGATTATAAAGGTGCTCTACAGGTGTCTCCGAAGGTACTTGTTGGGTTGGCGTATTTCGAGATTAGGATTTGTCACTCCGATTGTCGGAGAGGTGTCTCTGGGCCCTCTCAGTAATGCACATCACTTAAGCCTTGCAAGCATTGCAACTAAAGAGTTTGTTGCAAGATTATGTATTACGGAACGAGTAAAGAGACTTGCCGGTAACGAGATTGAACTAGGTATTGAGATACCGACGATCGAATCTCGGGCAAGTAACATACCGATGACAAAGGGAACAACGTATGTTGTTATGCGGTCTGACTGATAAAGATCTTCGTAGAATATGTGGGAGCCAATATGAGCATCCAGGTTCCGCTATTGGTTATTGACCGGAGACGTGTCTTGGTCATGTCTACATAGTTCTCGAACCCGTAGGGTCCACACGCTTAAAGTTACGATGACAGTTATATTATGAGTTTATATGTTTTGATGTACCAAAGGTTGTTCGGAGTCCCGGATGTGATCACGGACATGACGAGGAGTCTCGAAATGGTCGAGACATAAAGATTGATATATTGGATGACTATATTCGGACACCGGAAATGTTCCGGGTGATTTCGGAGAAAACCGGAGTGCCGGAGGGTTACCGGAACCCCCCCCCCCCGGGAGAAGTAATGGGCCTTATGGGCCTTAGTGGAGAGAGAGAGGGGCAGCCAGGAGGGGCCGCGCGCCCCCTCCCCCTCTGGTCCGAATTGGACTAGGAGAGGGGGGGCGGCGCCCCCCTTTCCTTCTCCCTCTCCCCCTTCCTTTCCCCCTTCTAGTAGGAGTAGGAAAGAGGGGAGTCCTACTCCTACTAGGAGGAGGAGGACTCCTCCTGGCGTGCCAACAAGGGCCGGCCGGCCTCCCCCTTGCTCCTTTATATACGGGGGCAGGGGGGCACCCCAAAGACACAACAATTGATCTATTGATCTCTTAGCCATGTGCGGTGCCCCCCTCCACCATATTACACCTCGATAATATCGTAGCGGTGCTTAGGCGAAGCCCTGCGTCGGTAGAACATCATCATCGTCACCACGCCGTCGTGCTGACGAAACTCTCCCTCAACACTCGGAAGGATCGGAGTTCGAGGGACGTCATCGAGCTGAACGTGTGCTGAACTCGGAGGTGCCGTACGTTCGGTACTTGATCGGTCGGATCATGAAGACGTACGACTACATCAACCGCGTTGTGTTAACGCTTCCGCTTTCGGTCTATGAGGGTACGTGGACAACACTCTCCCCTCTCGTTGCTATGCATCACCATGATCTTGCGTGTTCGTAGGAAATTTTTTGAAATTACTACGTTCCCCAACAATATGGCCATCATCATCTTGTGCCTTTGATCTCCATCTCCAAAGCACCGTCATGATCACCATCGTCACCGGCTTGACACCTTGATCTCCATCGAAGCATCGTTGACGTCTCGCCAACTATTGCTTCTATGACTATCGCTACCGCTTAGTGATAAAGTAAAGCAATTACATGGCGATTGTATTTCATACAATAAAGCGACAACCATGTGGCTCCTGCCAGTTGCCGATAACTGTGTTACAAATCATGATCATCTCATACAACAATTTATATAATCACGTCTTGACCATATCACATCACAACATGCCCTGCAAAAGCAAGTTAGACGTCCTCTACTTTGTTATTGCAAGTTTTACATGGCAGCTACGGGCTTAGCAAGAACCGTTCTTACCTACGCATCAAAACCACAACGATTTTTCGTCAAGTTTGTTGTTTTAACCTTCAACAAGGACCGGGCGTAGTCACACTCGATTCAACTAAAGTTGGAGAAACAGATATCCACTAGCCACCTGTGTGCAAAGCACGTCGATAGAACCAGTTTCGCGTAAGCGTACGCGTAATGTCGGTCTGAGCCGCTTCATCCAACAATACCGCCGAATCAAAGTATGACATGCTGGTAAGAAGTATGACTATTATCGCCCACAAATCTTTGTGTTCTACTCGTGCATATAACATCTACGCATAGACCTGGCTCGGATGCCATTGTTGGGGAACGCAGTAATTTCTTTCTTACGATCACGCAAGATCTATATAGGTGATGCATAGCAACGAGAGGGGAGAGTGTTGTCCACGTACCCTCGTATACCGAAAGCGGAAGCGTTATGATAACGCGGTTGATGTAGTCGTACGTCGTCACGATCCTACCACCGAAGGTACGACACCTCCGCGATCTGCACACGTTCAGCTCGGTGACGTCCCACGAACTCTAGATCCAGTTGAGGTCGAGGGAGAGTTTCGTCAGCACGATGGCGTGATGATGGTGATGATGAAGTTACCGACGCAGGGCTTCGCCTAAGCACTACAACGATATGACCGAGGTGGAAATCTGTGGAGGGGGGCACCGCAGATGGCTAAACAATCAACTTGTGTGTCTATGGGGTGCCCCCCTCCACCGTATATAAAGGAGTGGAGGAGGGGAGGGCCGGCCCTCTCATGGCGCGTTCAAGGGGGGAGTCCTACTCCCAGTAGGAGTAGGTTCAGCACACGTTATCGGAGAGTTCCAACATAGCCTTCCAATATATCGATCTTTATGTCTCGACCATTTCTAGACTCCTCATCATGTCCGTGATCACATCCGGGACTGCGAACAACCTTCAGTACATCAAAACACATAAACTCATAATACCGATCGTCATCGAACGTTAAGCGTGCGGACCCTACGGGTTCGAGAACTATGTAGAGATGACCGAGACTCATCTCCGGTCAATAACCAATAGTGGAACCTAGATGCTCATATTGGTTCCTACATATTCTACGAAGATCTTTATCGTTCAAACCGCATAACAACACACGTTGTTCCCTTTGTCATCGGTATGTTACTTGCCCGAGATTCGATCGTCGGTATCTCAATACCTAGTTCAATCTTGTTACCGGCAAGTCTCTTTACTCGTTCCGTAATGCATCATCCCGTAACTAACTCATTAGTCACATTGCTTGCAAGGCTTATAGTGATGAGCATTACCGAGTAGGCCCAGAGATACCTCTCCGACAATCGGAGTGACAAATCCTAATCTCGATCTATGCCAACTCAACAAACACCATCGGAGACACCTGTAGAGCATCTTTATAATCACCCAGTTACGTTGTGACGTTTGATAGCACACTAAGTGTTCCTCCGGTATTCGGGAGTTGCATAATCTCATAGTCATAGGAACATGTATAAGTTATGAAGAAAGCAATAGCAACAAACTAAACGATCATCGTGCTAAGCTAACGGATGGGTCAAGTCAATCACATCATTGATCCCGTTCATCAAATGACAACTCATGTCTATGGCTAGAAAACTTAATCATCTTTGATTAACGAGCTAGTCAAGTAGAGGCATACTAGTGACACTCTGTTTTGTCTATGTATTCATACACGTACTAAGTTTCCGATTAATATAATTCTAGCATGAATAATAAACATTTATCATGACATAAGGAAATATAAATAACAACTTTATTATTGCCTCTAGGGCATATTTCCTTCGGGGGCTACGGTTTGGTCCGGCGAGCAGATGGGGAGGAATATATTTGGGGTCGGGTGAGCTAGCGTGGGCCAGGTCCGACGTGAAGGACGCGAGCGGATGGGGATGGAATTTAGGGGTGCCAGTCAGCTCAGGCATTTGAGCCTCATTTAAGGCGCCTGTCTGGATCGCAATTTCATGACCGGGTCAACCATGTGTCCACAAAGAAATATATTTGTAATTTGCAAATTAATCTACGTTATTTTAGTCTTAATTATATGGATGTGAAGGAGAAAAGTGAAGGAAATGTAGCTTACCTGACTTCTCTACTTCATATTAGAGAATCCAGTTTGGATAGAGGCGGGGATCGTGGACGACGTGAACACATCCGGCTCAACCAAGTGTCCACAAAGAAATTCCTTTTCTTTTTTAAGTTAAGTACATAGTATATTACACCAACTTGGACTGCGAGAACAAGTTCATACAAAAATTTGAAAATTGAGACAAACCAGTCTCTAAACTTGCTTTGGGGAACAAAATCATACGAAATAGTCCGAAATATCCGCGTGGCACGCCACGTCGGCAGGGGAGCATGCGCCGGCTGCCTGGTTACTTTGCAGGAGCCCCCATGTACTTATGCTAAATGGCTCATTGGCACCGGTAACCCTCCTCAAACCCCTTCGCCTAGTCGTCTCCTGTTCGCCGTCGCCTGTTCATCTCCTCTGTTCGACACCCACGACGCAGCGACTGCATCATCCTCGAGGCGGCGATCTACGCTGGATGGAGCCACGTCCGCGCGGCATCGGCAAATTTCCTCCGGACTATGGTATGAAATCGAGTTGCCCCGATCTCTGCTCCCATGTTTGGTCGTTTTCTGCTAGGGTTTTGATCGGGTTTGTTCGGCAGTATTTGCGCCCGCTTCATAGATGAAAGTGTGAGACTTTGGGGGAGTTTTGGGGGGCGTATGGTTAAGATTCAGTCTTTGATCAGATTCGTCGTAGATGTATTGTGTCTGACTGTTTGTAATGTATTGTGGTGTCGCCTGCTTTGTATGTTCAGAAACATTTGTTTCCTGAAATGTTAAGCACAGGGTTCAGATTTTTGTTAATATAGACGAATTACTGTACTGTACCTTGATGTTTTCTTGTTCCTTGATCAGAGCCTGAATGTCCAGTCCCATCGCTTTCACAACCTCGACATCTTCCTCTGAATCATCACCTTTGTGACCCAGAATGCGCCTACTGGGCATGTTTAGCAAATTGTTAGCAAAGTTCCAGAATGAACTTCCTAGCTGGTACTGAACCTGTCGTAGTTCACGTTTGAACTTTATATTTTGTAATGCTCTAAAACCTGCACTGTGTTGGGCTGTTTCTGATCTGAACATGTCTTTTGGCTAGCTCTGAATTTAGCCTGAACCTTAATTCTGTGTTTGTTCTGAATCTTGCCTGAACCACTTCCACCAGCTCCTGAATTTATCTATGAATTATGTCTGAATTCACCTATGAATTATGCCTGAATTCACCTATGAATTATGCCTGAATTCTGTGCTCCTGAGAATGTTGTTGTTGGGAAGTTCTATTGTATTCTGTGATGCAAAAAATAGATGACGTGATGCTATAAAACAGAGGATGTCTTGCTGTTAATTTTTTTGTGGCGTCGCCGCCGGCCATATGCTGCATAGGTTGCGGCAGCAGAGGACGCAAGGCCGTCGAAGTTGCATGACGCGGAGGCAAGCGGCAGCGGTCCATGAGACGTCGGCGTGCTCTGCTCTGCTCTGTTCTTGTTCGGTAAGTGTCGAGCTCTCCTTTGGTTTCAGTCAGGTGCTTTCAGTTCAGTTAGGCTATTGTTAGATAGAGTGCTTTTAGTTTCAGTTATTTTAACATACAAACGGGGACTTTTCTGCAAATATTGCTGGGACGTGGATGGGCTATGACCGACGTGGCGTCCAATGTGGCAAGTGCAGACTTGATTTGTGTACAAATGAACCCGCAAAGCAAGTTTAGTGACCCATTAGTGTCAGTTTACAAGTTTTTGTGCGAAATTTTTCCCGCAGCGCAAGTTAGTGTACTCCTACTGTAGATGTATTTAACTCCCTTTTTTAAGTACAAGGATACTCCTTAACTCCATATAATTTCGATTTTGCTAAAGCACATCTAGATACAACTAGATGTGACACCCTCCGAGCCCATCACCGAATCGATACATTCACCCGTTACCCGGAACCAGTCTTATATAAATTGTTCAGCAACCTTTTCTGACTAAAATGACTACATTGCAACTATGATTATAATCATAGATAGCATAATTAGGTTCAAACTACATTACATAATACACATTTAAGCTAGTTGATTAGAACCAAATAATAAAAACAAACAAAATTTATTGACCCACCTCTGCCACTATTCCGGCCTCGATCGTCGCTCAATCCACCCTAGAGTCGGAGCCGTCCAGCGAAAGCTCGATCACGTCCGCTGCCCCCCCCCCCCCCCCCGCCCCTAGGCCGACTTTGTCCTCATTGGTCATCCTTTCTTGTATAGCTCGAGCTTCCAACACACCTTGGCGACGAGCTCCGGATGCATCCGGCGGAGCTCAGCCATGTACTCTTCGTCGGCTCCCGGTTCTCCTGCACGTCACGACGGAAGCCCAATCTAGAGTCGATGTCCACAGCCGTAGAGCGCCACTGCCTTGATGTCGTACACCCTCGCCGCTGCGCCGATTGGAAGGGTCCCAACTAGTACGGAACGTCGGTGTCCGTGTCCTTGATTTTGGACACCCTTGTCCCCCACAGCCGTTGTCGCACGTCATGATACTTCTTTTACGACACTGTCAGGTCGGTGAAGGAGCGGGGTGGGGGCGCCGCAGCGGCCCCGGTTCAACTATGCATCACGGCGTGGATCTAAGCTTCGAATCGGCGGCGGCGATGACCTCCAACGGCTAGATCCCGCCATTTCGAGGTGGTGTCGGTCGATAAGAAGCATGGTAGGAGGTGTGGAGGCGGCGTGGGGTGGTTGCAGTGCTCGCCAGAGGGCCGATGGGGGTGGCGTCGGCTAGGTGCGGTTTTACCCCTCAAAATCAATTTACTTGCTTGTACTTTTGGCTGTGGCATCACTTTTTTTTCTCCTAGACTCTTCCTTGCTTCCAAGTTCAAGTGAGCTTGGGTGCCCTTGTTTATTGGACGTGGCTAGCTAGCGCCGCTGCGCTCGTTTGTTGTTTCGAGCGCACCCTCCACCCCACGCACGCACGGAACGAAGCAGCTTCAACATTGCTCCACACCCTCACGCTACATCATTCAAGAGACCATGTGCATTTATTTGGGATTTCAAAAAATTTAAAAAGCCGTATCTTTTGATTCGAGCATCGGAATTTAGATCCGCTTTCACCATTGGGTTTATCGCGATGAGTTCTTCAAAACTAGATCCCATATGGGCAGGTTTCGATGATTTTTTTTCTTGTGCAACTTTGGGTGCAATGGAGACAACTTTAGTACTGTAGGAAAACAACTTCTTCTTTATGGCCTAGTAGGACTATCTATTAGGTTGGCCTACGTAAAAACAAGAAAAAACAAAACACATGAGACATTTGTAGTGTTGTTAACAAGCAACTTCATTGCACTATGGGATCGGCCTTTCTAGACACTTTTAACCATACAATGACCCGAATTTGATTGAACAGGTTCATTCGTCCGAAATCCTCCAAGCCAAATGAGGGGGCGTTCTCAGGGCCCCTCAGTGCCGATTGCTCCCTTCGACATCAAGCCGGATCCCACCTCCTCAGACGACAAGAGGAGCAAAATCCACCCCTTCTAGTTGAGGCCCCCGCGATGGACAAAGAGTCCGCACTACAAATTGAGATGCCAACCCAACGGTCAACCTTCGACCGCTGCCTAACGATGTCGTCTCCGCCGCTCCCGAGCAAACACGACGTCCAAAACTAGATGCCGCATAAAGGAGGAGACACCGTCCCCACTTCACCAACCATTTCTGTTGTAACAAGGAGGTGGCAACAACAACTTTGAATATTGATAAATGCAACCACATATAGAAAAGACTAAGTTCACCCAACACAGCCCGTTGGGGGTAGAAAAAAAACTATGTGACTTATATGCACTGGAGTTGTACTTAAAGAAGCCAGCAACTTTTGGGGTGGTTTTGTGCAACTCCATTGCATTCACCAGACAACTCGTGTGTAGTCCTAGTCTGACTTGGTATCTAGATAAAGCAGTCACATATAGAAAAGACTAAGTTCACCAGGAAACTCGTGTGCAGTCCAAGCCTGAACAACTCCACAGTTTTCCTTAGGTAACTAGGTAGTAGCAGAGGAGAAAACACACACACACACACACACAGAGTCATGTGCCTCATATCTCCACCTAGGAAACCTAACCAGTTCCACCCGCTCCCCTCTATGGTTGCACCAAGGGATCCCACCCGGGGAGAGGAAAATATTGACTCCCCCTCTATGACCCAAACTTAATTACAGGTATCTAAAAACATTTAGATATTTACCAAATAATGGTCTTGGTAAATATTTCTGTTCGTGAGGATTGGGCAACTGGATACATGGTTTTAGGCAAACTATTTGTTGATTGTGGGCAACTGGATACTTTGTTTTAGGCAACTGTATGGTTGATTGTGGGCAACTGGATACTTTTTAGGGCAACTTTGGGTGTGAAGGAGGCAACTATCGTGCTATAGGGAAGCAACTTCTTCTCTTTGGCCTAGTAAGACTTCCTATTAGGTTTGTTTGCGTAAAAACAAGAAAAATCACACAAAACATAAGGCCCCTTTAGTGCTAGATACAAAACAACTTCACTACACTATGTGTACCTGTGAATTTTACTAACATTATCCCAACTTAACAATCATGGTTGCTCATTTGCCTATTGTTTGATAGTTAGTTGCCTACAATTCATGTGCAATTGCCTATATGTAAATTGCCTACCATTGATGCCTAGTTGCCTACTATTGGTAATTAGTTGCCTATCATTACTGCTCAGTTGCCTAACTTTGCAAAAATAGTTGCCTACAATATTGTGAAGTGGTTAATCATTGTTTTTCTAAGTTGTCTGCAAACACTCTAAAGTTGCCAAAATTGACCACCAAGTTGCCTATCGTAGTTAGCAATAACAGACACAAGAGTATCAATGGTAGACGACTTCATAGTATTATAGGAAGTTTAGAAACAATACATACAAGCATGAACAATATGCAACTTAGAAGTACCGATGAGGAAGTTAGGAGAATATCCAACTTAGAAGTACCAGTGAGGAAGTTAGGAGAATATGCAACTTAGAAGTACCGGTGAGGAAGTTGGGAGAATGTTAGAAAAAATTAATTAGGAGAAAGTGTAGTGAAGTTGCCTATTTTTAGCACTAAAGTTCTCTCTCGTGGAAAGAAAGTTGCTTATAAAGGTGATATGATGTTGTCTACATCTGTTCAAAGTTATTCTCTATTACTAGTTAGTTGTTCATTGTTGGTAATTAGTTACTTTAAATTGGAGTGGAGTTGCTTCTGTTTAGCACTAAAGTTGTCTCATCTAGCGTCTAAGTTGCTTTCTGAAAGAAAGAAAAATCATCAAAACATATCCATGTGGGTTTAGTTTTGAAGAGCTCATCATGATCTGGCTAGCCAACTTGAAGAGCTCATCATGATCTGGCTAGCCAACACCCGTGAGCTCAGTAGCGTCCGCGGGCAGACTCCCCTAGAAAAGGAAAGCACACAGATCTCATACCACCCATCCCCACATAGTTCAAAATTTTAAATCATGATAGATGACTTAGATCACACAAAAACTTTTCAATATTGTAGGCAACTTAGGTCCCTTGATGGACAACTTTCATAGTATTGTAAGAAATTGAGGATCACTCATAGGCAACTTTGTAGTGAAAGGGCAACCTGGTTTCCGAGATAGACAACTTAGAAGCCATGTTTGACAAATTTCCACTCTATGGTAAGAAACTTTCACAGTATGATAGGCAACTAAACAACCCACAACTTACTATCCAATGTATGCAACTTAGAAATCATGGTGACCACCTATTACACTGTTGCACACAACTAACTAGGTGGCTACTAGGCGAAGTTAGTTATACACACGGTGCAATTCATCTAGCATCAGAGTTGCTCATGTTTAGCACTAAAGTTGCTTCATCTAGCATCAAAGTTGCTTTTGAAAAACAAATCATCAAAACATATTCATATGGGATCTAGTTTTGAAGAGCTCGTCACGAGGAACTCAGTGGTGAAAACGGTTCTGCGTTCTGACACTCGGTTCAAAAGTTGTAGCTTTTTGAAAAATTGAAACAGAATAAATAGATGATGTCGGCACATGCATGCGCATAGGTATTCTTTACACTACCCACTGGATAACGCGTTTGTTACAGACAGCAAACTATTTTTGTCGTCTAGCGCGTGCGCTCGCACCATCCAGATAGCGCAGCTGCGCATTTAAGTATTTAGGTTGTTTATTTAGGTAAAAATACTTTAGTGGCGGCTTATGACCATGATGGGGAGGCAAGTATTAATAGGGAGAAGAAGACAGTGTGAAAGGGAACAGTCCCGGCAATAGGTTGGACAGGGCATAAAATTTATACATATTTTTAGAACGAAGACGCCAGATGCGTCCGGCTTTAACTTAATAAAGCCCCCAACAGGCAGCGTAACACGACATAACTCTTAGTACAACACCAACCAAAAGCCTAACCGGCCCAGACACGAATGCGATCGAAGCTAAATAAGGCGAAGGTCAAGCAGGCCACCAACATGTTACATGGCCGAAGCCCGTACAGAGCACGCAGGCTCGTCAGGCCGCAAAAGGGACCACCTCATCGGTAGTGGTCGAAGGCTCCCTAGCCAACACATACATTTGCATCAGACGGTCTTGGGCGTTCTTGAGAATCTCAGCATCCTTGCGCCTCCCCAACGGACTCCACTGCTGCAAGAAGAGATTGCATTTGTAGATAATATTAGCCGGATGAGTTGGAAAGCAACCCTCAATAGTCAAAATTTATACATATAAGTACATATAATATGCGAGAACTCAAAGTGATGGGGTGTTAACTGAACTGTTGTAGCATATCTGCATATGCCTGTGCATATAATTTTGTGTGCGCAGGAAACAGATCCGACCTAATTAATGAACTGCGGTGAACTATGAACAGAGAGCATCTTAGGCTGAATCTGAACGGTGTCATGTATGTTTGGCAAGTACATGGATGCCTTGCCAGTGCTTAACTTTAGGCCGTTTGTTATTGCCAAAGGTTTCAAGTCGACTGCAGTTCTTGAGCCATAGTTCATGCAGATACTTTGGATTGAAACTGAACTTGCAAATTACATAGAAATTTAAGTAACCATAATGACAATTCAACTGGCCCAGCTTTATTGGAATCAGATGCTTGAACAACATTTAAAAGTAAATTAAATAGCTAGGACTTCCAGCTTTACATGACAAGAACCAACCACATCAACAATGAAAGAACTAACCCCGCAAAAAAAAATGAAAGAAAATGAAAGGACCAAGTAAAACTGAGTTTGATGGGAGTCCAGCTTTAGTTGCTCCAGTGCAAGCTTCCGTTAGACTTTCTTCAAGCAGAGTGATCACTCCTACCCCATTACAACTCTGATCTGTTCGGACCCATTATTGCGTCGCCTCTCATTCTCCTCCTTCAGCAGCTCTCGTGTCTCAGCCACTGCACCTTCCATGGTAATGCCACCGATCTGCACCTCTTTAAGCTTTGTCAAGTGCTCGATACCCTCCATTTTCTTCCACTGGTCACCATAATTCAGCACAAGTGTCTCCAGCTTTGGCATGCATCCTTCCTTAAATATATAAACTCGGGGAACTTCAGGAGAATAGCCCAGAGTAAGTTCCTTGAGCTCGCGAAAGGACTGGTTACTGCCTGCAACCATATATTCAACGTGTCTTATGAAGTATGGCCCCAGGGTCAGCCTCTCCAGGTTGGGCAACTTACACAGGACGTTGAATAGTTGGTCACCATCAAGGTATGTCCACGCTATGTCAAACTCAATAAGGTTAGTGAGTGACCCCACCCAGTCTGGCAATTTGTCAATGCGGCCGCAGATCCTAAGGTAACGGAGAAGCCGTGGTGGCGTCTCTACCCCATGTAGAAAATTCAACACCTGTACGAAAGGCCATAGCTCGCAACCAAAATTTCCAATGTCCAGCCACTCGAGCGAGTACATCATGCTCAGGGAGCAGGCAAGCCCTTCGGGAACATCTGGATGAATAATTTCATGTCTTGAGTCAACATAGATACACAACTCTTGCAATTGATCCAATTCACCAATCTCCTTGGCGACCATCGGGTCTATCACAATCACTTTATTCAGGTGGCGTAGTGCCTTCATTCTGTTGATCCCTCGGGGCGCCATCCACGCAGACCATAAATTACCTTTGGTGGTGAACAACAGGTGCTCCAGCTTCTCTAGCTTTATAACTGTTTCTGGCAGACTTGTAAGTTGTGTTTGACGTACATCAAGGGTCTGCAAATGCTCGAGATTCCCAATTCTTGAAGGCATCTGCTTGATATCTGTACCCTTCAAGCTCAAGAACCTTAAAAGGTACATCCGGCAGATATGCTTCAGATACTTTTCTTCTAGGCCTTTGCAGTCTTCCATGTCAAGTACCCTTAGCAAGGTGAACTCTCCTAGACGAGCAAGCAACTTGGGCACTTCAGAATCAAATATGCTCAGAGACCGGACATGCTGCATAGTCATCCCCTTGATGCCATTCCTTGTACCATGATGTAGTGCCATTTTCTTTGACGATAACTCCTGGGCTGCCTCTACTCCACCATGTATGGTAAGACGGCGAATCCTATCATATGACATCCCTTCATATTGCCCACCTACCAGGCTAACAAAGTTGGACTCTAGGGATTTGGACACAATGACCTCAAGCATCATGTCGTGCACTCGGCACGTCTCTTCCCTCCACTGGTACATGTTGACTATATCGATACCTTGGTCAATCATGCTTCTACTCATCAACTCACTGAAGTAGGCTTCAGCAAGCTCCATCTGGGTCATCCCTCGCTTCTCGGGAATCAAACCTTCAGCGATCCATCTCTTCAACAGCCGATCCTTACAAATAATATAATCCTCCGGGAAAATGCTAAGATACATCATGCAAGCCTTGAGGTGATGGGGTAAGTGGTCATAGCTAAGTGTGAGTATCTGCCTCATCCCCTCCAAGGTAGGGTTGATGTCCATCTGTGAACCAGTTGATCTGCCAACTATTTGCCACATCTTCTTCCCTTCTGGATGTGTATAGCTTGCCAAAAGGCTTGCAATACTAACAATGGCTAATGGTAGCCCGCCACATTTTTTTAAAATTGTTTCAATTTCACCTTCCAATTCCTTCTCCTTCGGGCAAGAATCTTCGATCATTGAGCCAAATGCTTTGCTCCGGAACAATCGTTTGGACTCTTCCTCTTCTAGGGCCTTCATATGATGGATGTAATAGTCACCAACATTGCTGCATGCTTTTGCCACGGTATCTATCCGAGTGGTCACAATGATTCTACTGCTGCAGTTGCTGCTTGGTAACTTGGACCAGATTGCCTCCCAGGCTGCTTTGCTCCATACATCATCGATCAAAATTAGGAACCTGCACTCATTGATATGCAAGAGTTACAAAGAGTTGTCCGGACAAAATAGCAATTAATTCACTGCATCAAAATATATAGAATTTTTCTTAGGCTTTTATATCTGATTTTATGTGGCTAACTAGCATATAAAAACGAACAATTATCTAATACCATTTGCGTTAAGCCAGTTATGCAATTAATGAAAATCTTGAAACTGTTGTGCCGTGGACTTCTGCTAGCCCTTTCGTGTAGAAACACTAGTGTGGTATCCCACCAAGATTTTATGTCAACAAGTGATAACTAAATGTTCAGTAGCTTGAGTTAGTGGGGTTTGTGGTATCACGCAAGGTGGCATATCATTATCATTAGATGCACTCTTTGCTACATTGTCAACTTTGTAAATCGCTAGGACATTGTCAACTTTGTAATAAATCGTTAGAGCATCTCCAACGCCGATCCTCAAACCACTCGCAATCGCTCAGACCACAGGATCCGGATGTGTTTTGCCATCCAACGCTGGCTTGTATTGATCCGCATGTCGGTCTAGACATGTTTTCGCCCAAACCGGGTACAAACTGGGGAGGGGGCGGGGCTTTGCGGGCATCCAAACCGCTGCCACGCCCGCGTTTGACTTACCCGACCCACTAAAAAGTCATACCCGACTCTTCTGCACTTTCCATTTGATGCACGCGCTGCATCTATGATAGCCTGACTTATTAGAGATGATAGACTACTCATATCAATAAGGAATTCCTTTTTTTCTGGGAGCCCATTCGGAAAGAACTCCACAGTTAAGCGTGCTCAGCTTGGAGTAATTTCAGGTTGGGTAACTGCCGGGAAGTTGCTCCCGGGTGCGCACGAATGAAGACAAAGTGCGCAGAAAAGACTAGTATTGATCTGTGGGCCAGTCTAGATCCCGCCAGGAATAACGACCATCGGCGGGTGTGTTCAGGGTGTTACAAGTTGGTATCAGAGCCGACCCTCGCGGTTACACGGATGTTTGCGGACAGGTGCGCGGTCATGTTGTGCATGACGTGTGTGACCCGTCGTGGCACACGGCATGGCACATTTCCGGACTGGATGCACAGGCGTATGTGCCAAGAGAAAACGTTCATGTGGCCCGACGAGGACGTCGGTTCCTCTGAGTGGGGGTGTATGTGATAGCCTGGCTTATTAGAGATGATAGACTACTCATATCAATAAAAAATTCCTTCTTTTCCGAGAGCCTATTCGGAAAGAACTCCAAAGTTAAGCGTGCTCAGCTTGGAGTAATTTCAGCATGGGTGACTGGCCGGGAAGTTGCTCCCGGGTGCGCACGAGTGAGGACAAAGGTGCGCAGAAAATATTAGTTTTAATCTGTGGGCCAGTCTAGATCCCGCTAGGAGTAACAACCACCAGCGGATGTGTCCGGGGCGTTGTAGCATTCCATGCCGCATTCATGCCAGCCCAGAGCATGCAATGGCCGACATTGATGCCGAGCGACGTGACCGGATGAGAGGGCGACGCTGACCGACACAACCTATCGGGAGCCGCCGCTTCAATACAGATGTAGCCTCCCGAGGAACCAACTCCGGTCGCTGCGCCACATTGAAGCAGCTGACCGACCCTTCACATCGCATGGCCGCGGCTATTATTTAAGCCATGCACTGGCAATGCACATCCGCACTTCGTCCTCTCCGATCCCCTCCTCTCAGAGCCCCTCCAACTCCAGCGGCGATGCCGAAGTTGTGGTTCTCTGCGCCGACACGCGGAGGCGGTGGCGGTGGCAGTGCATCACCAAGGGGATCTTGTCGGTGCCGCCCCGCCCTCGATCTCCGGGACCCTCGGCATCCATGGTGGTCGGCACCTCCGGCGACGAGGAGAACCAGATGCCGGAGCTGCAGCCGCAGCAGCGGCCCTGCCTCCTTGCAAAGGCTGCTCTAACAAACAAAGAATTCGTCTGTCAAATGGAGATCATGACGGAGCATTTGCTCCATCAGATGGGCCCGGCGCCACCATCGCCGTCATGAGTCAAGGATGAGTCACTGTCGCCGCCGTGCTACCACGTGAAGTGGGAGCCGGCGTCCTCATTCCGGCGGGTCAAGGGGGATCCGTCGTCACCCCCGCGCAACTGAGGCATCCAGATCAGACGTCGCGGCAAGGAGGAGCCGACGTCGCCCCCACGCAACCACGGCTTCCAGATTGGACACCGCGTCAAGGACGAGCCTACGTCACCGCCCCACTGCAATCACCGCCCTGTCAAGGAGGAGCTGTCGCCCGTAATCACGAAGGCGCGGGGCTGCATCCTCCACTACATCGAAGGCAGTGGTGCCGGCGGTCCCTCGGGCTCGAGGGCCGTCGATTCCGAGGAGGAGGGCGCAGCGAGACAGCAGGCCATGTACGTCGGCGAAACACCGCCCGCCGCTTGGCGTTTGCCAAGTTCGACCCGGCGCCAGAATGGGTCCGCAACGACCCGAACCTCGCCGCTGGGTGGGCACTCGACCCCTCCGTGACCACAGCGGAGACGGCCGCCAGGCGCCGCTGCCACCTTGACTGCGAGCTTGTCAAGATCAGCGAGGAGTGATTGCTTAGCGTGTCCACCAACACTGGCAGAGGCAAGGGCGCCGTCTGCATTGGCTACAACGGCCCACTGCGCCGGACAGGAGGAGGCAAAGCGGCTCCTCAGCGAGCAGTTGGCGGCCGCCATACAAGGCTGTCACGGCCCTCCGGCGCCCTTCCACCGTTGGAGGGACGACGACCAACACCACAACATGGACGGCCATGACGGTGCAGCAGGGCAGGGCGGCCACGCGTATGAGGTGGTCGCCCGGTATAGGGTTTAGGTTTTTATTTCACTTTTTAGTTAAACGGTCAAAATATCGATCTTTTATGTAAATTATGTCTGAACTTTGATAAAATCCTGTTTGATGAATTTTGTATGTTTAGTTCAAGTACGGTTTTAAATGTATACGACTAGCGTTAGATAGTCGGCTCATGCATCTGTGTCCATGAACTGGTCCCATGTCTGTGGACGGATGCGGCATGCGGTTTGCGGGTCAGCGTTAGAGATGCCCTTAGCTCTATGCACGCTTCTTCAAATGCAACGAAGTGTACTCTATTATCTACCAAAACATATTTTCACATTTGGTCTGTTAACTATCGGATCAAGTACTTTTGTTAGTTAACTCTTGATCGTGTGTAAATTTAGTAAATATGACTTGCTTGAGACTATCTCCAATAGTGGCGGTAAAAACGCGCGCACACGGTAAAAGTGAGTTTTAGCATGCACGGGACGGTTTCGTGCGCTCCGGCGGATGCGAGAAACTCCGGCGCGCGGGAAAAAATCGCGCGCGCGAAAGTGACCGGGCGCGCTAGTTTTGGCGCGCGGCGTCCGGCGCGCTTTATAAATGCAGCGCCCGTCACGCGCCCTCCCACCGCTCTCCACCTCACCACGCGCCCTCTGCCGCTCTCTCCTCGCTCTTTCTCGCCTCGCCGCCGCCGGGGAGCTTCAGGCTACCACGACGTCCGCGGGCGCCCCTTCAGTGCCTTCTCTGCCGAGATCCGGTCCGACGAGATGCGCCTCGGCCTCTGCACTTTCGACACCGCCCACGAGGCCGCCCGCGCGTATGACGCGGCTGCTTGGCGCCTCTGGTGGCCTCGTAGGGAGATGAATTTCCCGGATGTGGCAACGCAGGGGCAGGCGCAGGACCTCACGCCTCCCCCGCGGCTTGTCACCGACGAGGACCGGTGCGACAACCGGAGGCGGGAGCGCCGCCTCGGCATCGCTGAGATGGATGAGGAGGCCATGGCGCTGTGGCGCCAACGCTTCCCGCAGGACGTCGTCAACGAGGACGAATTCTACGCGCAAAGGAGGGATGAGAGGGCGGAGCGAGCCGCCTATCGCGAGGGCAGGCGTACGCGGAAGCAGGCCGCACTCTTCAACATCGAGCTAGGAAACGCGTCGACCTGGGATAAAAACGATGATCGGTATATTGACGCCTTCATTACGACGTCGGAGGAGGAGGAGGACATCATCGAGTCGGAGTCGGAGAAGGATGACGACGAGTAGTTGAACTATGCTATGAACTATCTATGTTTATCTTGTTGAACTATCTATGTACCTTTTTTTATCTATCTATCGTTGTATCTATGTATCTTGTTTTTCGCGTATGTATGTGTATCGCGCGCTGTAGTTTAGCGCATCTGCTAGAGCGGCGCGCTTAATTTTTTGCAGCGGCCACTAGAGCGAGCGCTCCTGGCACACTAAAAGTGTCTATTTCAACGCTGTAAACTGTTTTTAGCGTTGGAGATGCTCTGAATAGTTCGTTTCTTATGACTTGCTTGAATAGTTCTTTCGTATCTTTCAAAGGGAGCCAGGGGGTGCATATGCTAGAGTGAGATAAAAAGCAGAAGCAACATCTTATTTGTCATAACATGGTAAAATCACAAATATTTTTGACAATGCTTAAATTCATCTATATCAGGCTATGAGCAACTCATGAGTGATTGTTAAACATGGTTGAAAGTTCTTTTTATTTGAGATTGTTATAATCAAGTACTGTATATATAATATAGTGTGTTTGTGCGTGTGTGTTGCTGGTTACCTGCTGTCCCGAAGACTCTCTCCGACCTCGCTTTGTAGCTGGCCTACATTCATGCTGTCAATTTTACCAAGAAGTTCCGCTAGCTTTTTCGCTACATCAGCCGCGTGCTTGGCTCCCTCTTCCAAGGCTTTCTTGGCTGCCTCTTCCGAGGAGGCTTCCTCGCACTTCAGGTCCACGCGCTCCGAGGTCTCTTTGGGCTGTCCGTTCTTGTTATTAGGAGCCACGGGCTGAGACTTCAGCCGCAGTATCTGCCGAAACAGGTGCTTCAGTAATCCCTCGACGTCCTTGCTGCCAAATGACTGCGACGCAGACACTACCGCCTGGCGCTCGAACTCCATCTCGAGCTGCCGGCATACCTCCATGGCCAGGGTGGTCTTCCCGAGCCCTCCAAAGCCCACGATGGAGAACACTTTGATCTTTTTGTCGTCCTCACCCACTGAGGCATTCACCTTGATGGCCAGCTCCGCAGCCTGGGCCTTGATGCCGACCAACTGGAACTGGTTGTGGTCGTTGTGAGGGCGGAGCGGGAGCGCACGTGCTGACGCCACCACTGCCTGGGAAGCCTCAGAAGAAGAAGCACTGCGGCCAAGCAGGTCCATGCTGACGCCGTAACGAGCATGGCGCTCGCTGATGGAAACAGCACGTAGGCGGAGGGCCGTGATCTCGCCGGCGAGGCGATGGCGAGGGAAAAGCGTTGCCAGCAGTCGCTTGGACCAGAGGAGGAAGCCGTCGCCCTGCCGGCACCTGATGCGAAACAAGTAAAGGTCGACGCAGTCCTCCGTGTCGTAGGCGAGCTCCCGGAGTTGCTTCATCCACTCCCGGACGAAGTGGCTCAAGCCACTGCCATCGGCTTCGGACTGCATGCGCAGGAGGGTGTTCATGGTGGCCAGCTCGTCCTTCAGCTCAGCGACCTCGCCGCCGATGGCACGGAGCTGCCGGAACTCCTGGCCAACCAGCTGCCCAACATTGATCAAAACTGTCTGTGCCGCGCCCTCCATTAGTTATCTTCTCTCTCTCCTCGGAAAGGGGATGAAAGTTTCGAGCCACCCAAAGGGTCAGTTTATAAATGATTGGGGGCACCTTCCGCGGACACGCTCAATGGCACGCGTACAGTGACCGGGTGAGTCACAAATTTTCCCATTTACAATCACATACTCTATATTCAAAATACCTAAGACATGCACATCGATCATTTTGGATGTATTAGTTCATGTTGGACCGGCGTGGTTTTCTAAACACCAAATAAATTATTCGTACTTAATAGGGCTATTTCACCGGCATCGTTTGGGGTTTTTAGTCCTACCTCACCGCCGGAGGAGTGACGCGGTCGGCTTAAATAGCAACGTCAGGCAAAAGCATTAAGCTACTCTGTTAATAGAGGCTATCAATGCTCACATTGTGAAGGAGCTCATACCCTTCACAAGGCGAGCATTGATGGCCGCTACTAACAGTGACAATTTTTCATAAGAATGATAACTTTTTGACAATCATTTCATCGAGCTCTTACAAAAAAAATCATAAAATACCTTGTCGGACAATGTGTCAAACACATAGAGAGCAATGTGCAGTCCGGCGTAAGTGAAATCGGGTAGGTCAGAGGGGGATTTGATGCAATTTTTGTTGGGGTTGGGCTCAGGTTCGACATAAAGGACGCGCTAGATCGCACCGGGCCACCCCATATCCGCCTCATATTTAGGTTGAATATAAGGGTGCGGGCAGCCCGAGTATTTGAAACCGGTCAGTGATCGGGCCATCTGCCTGGATGTTTGAGGAGGTGGTTTGAGACGCCAAGATGGAGATGCTCTTAACGCTCCTAACAGACAATCGTTGCAAGTATGGCATCAAGTGAAGCTAAATTCCGCTTCAGACTCGCAGCTAGCTGTTCCGACTCCTCCCCGCTTTATGTTCAGATTTTGTATCGAGTAACTCAGAAAATAATAAATTTAGTCATTAAACCCATTTAAGTGATCAGATTATGGCGCCGAAAAATCTCATGGCTGCCACTTCATCGCAGACAAGGGTATGGTTCGATGGCACCATTGGATTAGCTGAGGATATCGCCGGCCATGTGGTTAGGGATAGCCATTTTCACTGTTGGTTGGGTGAGGATTAGTGAATTGGATAGCTTTTCTTTTGTTTGGTAAGAAGGATGAAAAGTGGTTAGGGTTAATACTTTTTTTGCGGGATAGGGTTAAGACAATTAACACCTTAGCAACTCAAAATCAACACATATCCATTGCTCGCAGCCACAAGAAGTCGCATGAGAAATACTCCCTCGATTCCCAAATATAAGTCTTTTTAAAGATTCCAACATATGACTACTACATACAAAGCAAAATGAGTGAATCTACACTCTAAAATATGTCTACGTACATCTGTATGTTATAGTCCATTTAAAATGTCTAAAAAGACTTACATTTATGAACAGAGGGAGTATAATTCTAGTTGATTAAGTCGTAGGTGATCAAATACGAAGCCTCATTAAAAATACCAGTATGTGTAACATTCAGTCTGGTTGCATAGTACTAAACCGACAGCTATGTACACTAGTACAAATGACCATCGAGCCAGAATCATTCAAGCGGTGTCTGCATCAGCGACCAAAGGGCAGGTGCGTCGCACGTGGGCACGACGTAGAGCTGTGTAACGTCCAGCGCCATTCCGGTGCACAACGGCAGCCGATCCCGCAGTTACCACACGTCAATCGCCCCCACCCTGGCCGCTGCCACCGCGGCATACACGGGAGAGTGGACATCCAGAGAGAGTGAGAGATAGGATTATGAGAGAGGGTGGGAAACAAGGTCAAGCGAAACGATCCTGGTAGTTGGATCTTCAGTGTTGTGACAACCAATAAATAGTGTCCACCCTTCATGCACCCGCGCTGCCGTGTTAGGACTCAATGACATTCATGCACCCGCGCTGCCGTGCTAGGACTCAATGACATGCCGCATGTGGGACCTGGTGGGCCATGCATGTCAACGGCCGCGGAGCGCAGATCTTCTCGTGATTTGTGTTTTTGTCGGAGAGGCTGTGCCACCACCTGTGAATTTGGCGGCCCGCCGTGGGCAGTATCGGCATTCTCTCGGCATAAAGATGAGGTGGCGCTCGATTGGGCCACAGCCCTAGCTCTCACCCGTGTAGCCCTCGACGGGCCACCCACACGCGCATCCTCCCCAGCTCGCTCACTCCACTTAACAAACGCACTCCCTCGCCTTCCCAAACGCACTACCGGCCAACGAGCTGCCCAACATTGATCAAAATGGCATGTGTTGCGCCATCCATTAGTCCTCTGGCTTTCTATGGGTTCTCAGAAAGTATGGTGATGGAAGTTTAAGTCACCCGAATGGAAGTTTAAGTCAACTTAAATGATTGCGGCAACTTCAGCGGTATATGTCCGTCAACGCTCCGAACGGGTTAGATAAGAGCAAGTGTAAAAAGATGACATAAGCAGGCTATAAGGATGTAAATATTATTTTGTTGCTGACTTGAAAGGAAGAAAAGAGAAGCAGGTTGTAGACTTATAGACGGCTATAGCACAAGCTCCAAGACCTTTGTGAGAGTGAAAGGTGAGCCATATGTTTATAAAGTAGCATTTCTTATAGCTAACTATTACACGTGTTAACTATTACATTGACTATAGATAACATGGTAGCATGAATTAGCCAGCAGCTGGCTATATTATTAACCATGCTTAAACTTAATTAATCATTGCCCGGCATCAAAGTTTTCACGTTGATTGGTGCACGAATTTATTTTTATGAAGGAGATTAGTGCACAAATAGGGATGACAGTTTTGTCCGTGGGTATGGGTAACCGCAGGTACCCTTACTATTAGAAAAAGGCTATAGCTATATGGACATTAATGGCGCATCATGTATGTGGTGCGCCACTGCTATATAGCAGTGGCCAACCAGATATAGGTGCGCCATTAGTGGCCATATTACTAATGGCGCACCTGGTGTGTGGTGCGCCATTACTAGTTTTGTCCTGGCCCCACACCCTTCCCAGACTTAGCAGTGGCGCACTAAGGGATAGTGCGCCATTACTAGCTAGTAATGGCGCACCACACCCACGGTGCGCCACTACTAACAATTTTTTTTCAAAACTAGTAATAGCGCACCACACGCCAGGTGCGTCATTAGTAACCCTGGTTACCAATGGCGCATTCTTAGGAGGTGCGTCATTGGTAACCTGAGAGCAGCTAGATATTTTTGACAGCCACCTACCACACTCACTTTCTCCACTTCATTCTCTCCACCTCTACCAAGCTTGGTCTCGGCTGCCTCCTCCTCCTCACCTCATTTGCACCATAGATTCACCCAAATTAAGTGGTTAAATTTCCTTTTTTTTGATAGGTAAGTAAGGGGAAAGCTTTCTTTATGTTCTAGATCTACTTTTTTCTCCCTCCAACGTACACACTTTTTATGGGCTAGATCTACGTATGTTTGTGGTGTTGCATATGTTTGTGTTTGCAGGTACCGGTATTTGAAATGCGATAGTTGCCAATATTTTGCCGGAATGTTGATTCATTTCCGTTTCGGCGAGAATTTGGCACTATGCATTCTTTTTGTCCTATTTTTAGGAAAAGTCATGCCAAATTTTTGTTGGTTCTAAAATATCATTTTGCTCTACCCCGCAGGCGACCATGGTCCGCACGATGACCGAAGGCATCGTGAATAGGTTTTTGAGCTCCGCGAAGGCCGAGATGCTTCAAAAGAATGAGACGGAGATAAGATGTCCGTGTCGAAGATGCAAGCTGAAGAGCCTTATGGACCCGGATTCCAGACAGGTGCGGGACCACCTGCTCGTGCGCGGTTTCATGGATGGCTATCGGTGGCAAGGTGATGAAGATGATTATGAAGCCGTCCATGGGGGACGGGCAAGAAATAAGGAAGGGCAGCAAGAAAAAAGCGGCGAGGGCGGGCGAGAAGACGAAGAATCTCAGTCATCATGTAGAAGATGCCGGACATGATGATGAGGAAGATCAAGACAAAGGGCATGATCATAAAGATGAAGATGCCGGAGCAGACAACGATGGACCATCGATGGGCTCGGTGCAGGACCCATATTCAAGAGCTGCTTCTCAAGCAGACGGGTAACGCAAGAGCTGCCGCCCGAGAGAAAGCCAAGCTGGATCAACTGGAGATAGACGCGGTTACTCCATTGTATGAAGGATGCAGGCCCGAGGATACCCGCCTGAAAGTAACACTCATGGCTCTGGAGATGAAGGTAAAACACAAAATGATCGACGCATGCTTCGACGAGAACATGTCTACCATATGTCCGGTGTGCGGCGTCACTCGATACAAGAAGAGGAAGAAAGCTCCTCGAAAAATGGTGCGGTACTTTCCGATCACTCCTCGTCTGCAGCGGTATTTCGTGGACCCTAAGCAAGCAAAGCTCCTGCGTTGGCACGCGGATAGGGAGGAGAAAAAGCGAGAAGATGACGGAAATGATCCGGAGATAAATAAAAAAGACAAGATGCTGAGTCACCCTAAGGATGCGAGCCAGTGGCAAGCGTTGAACTTTGAACACCCAGAATTTGGGGACGATCCAAGGAACATCATGCTGGGCGCGAGCATCGATGGAGTCAATCCGTTTGGCAGCCAGAGAAGCACACATAGCACCTGGGCTGTGTTTGTGTGGATGTACAACCTCCCCCCTGGATGTGCATGAAGAGGAAGTACATTCACATGAGAATGCTAATTGAAGGGCCGAAACAACCAGGGAACGACATCAATCTGTATTTGGGGCTGCTGAAAGAGGAGCTAGACAAGCTGTGGAAAACGCCAGCTAATACGTGGGATGCTGCAGCGAAAGAATATTTCCCTATGAGAGACGCACTACTCACGACGGTGCACGACTATCTCAGTTACGGATATGTCGCGGGGCAGGTGGTCCACGGATTTTGTGCATGCGTCAGGTGCATGGATGACACAACGTATCGCCAGCTAGATAGAGATCCTGGGTCTTCGAAAACCGTGTTCATGGGACATCGAAGGTGGCTTCGCGATGATGACTCATGGAGAAAACGCAAGGATCTGTTCGATGATGAAACCGAACCCCGAAGACCCCCACGTACAAGGAGCGGCGAGGAAATAGACGAGCTGTTGAAAAATTGGAAAGAGTGCCCACCGCCGGGAAAGAAGCGAAATGCGCCAGAGCCGCTGCTGAAGGTATGGAAAACGAGGTCTGTTTTCTAGGACTTGCCGTACTGGAAGATCCTCCGTGTGCCTCACAGCCTTGATGTCATGCATATCACGAAGAACGTGTGCGAGAGTCTGCTTGGTACCCTGCTCAACATGCCAGAGAGGACCAAAGATGGGTCGAAAGCAAGGGCAGACTTGCAATCAATGGGCATCAGGGAGGAGCTTCACGCAAAACGCCCTAATGATGATGATGATGATGATGAGGCGAAGGACACGGAAAGTCGTCGCAAAGGCAAAAAGGCCAAGAAGATCGAATATGACTGCCCTCCCGCGTGCTTCACTCTAAGTCAGGAGGAGATCGAGCAGTTTTTCACCTGCCTCGTAGGAGTAAAACTTCCTTACGGTTACGTGGGGAAGATAAGCAGATACCTAAACTCAGCGAAGCAGAAGTTCAGCGGGATGAAGTCTCACGACTGTCACGTGCTGATGACGCAGATACTTCCAGTTGCAATCCGTGGGATCATGGACGCGCACGTCCGTGAAACACTATTTGGCCTATGCAACTTTTTCGACGTCATCTCTCGGAAGTCGGTTGGTGTGAGGCAACTCAGAAGGCTACAGGAAGAGATCATGGTGATACTATGCGAGCTTGAGATGTACTTCCCGCCCGCATTCTTTGACGTTATGGTGCATCTGCTAGTCCATATCATGGAGGATATCATCCAACTCGGGCTGACGTTCCTGCACAGCATGATGCCGTTCGAAAGGATGAATGGTGTCATCAAAGGATACGTTCGCAATAGGGCACGTCCAGATGGAAGCATAGCCAAGGGCTCTCTGACCGAAGAGTGTCCTTCTGCACGAATTATCTAGGCATCGAGAACCCCGTTGGTTTGCCCGTCAACAGGCACCTCGGCAGGCTCGCTGGATGGGGTCACCGCGAGGGTCGCCGCGAAATGCATGTCGACTTCAAGGGTCGACTCGCCGACTTTGAAAGAGCAAACCTAGTCGCGCTACAACACATAGACGTGGTCGATCCTTGGGTGGTAGAGCACAAAACCTTTATTGAGAAGACATACAATGACCGAGGCCAACAGAGGACGGACGGAGATATAATCAAAGAGCACAACTCATGTTCCACGCGTTGGTTCAAGGACAAGCTTCTGCCGTACCCTTTACATGAGGATTCTTTCGCAGAAGAAAAACTCATATTCGCCTTGTCACAGGGCGCCGAGCACAACCTGATGACCTATGAGGCGTACGATATCAACGGCTACACATTCTACACCGAGGAAAAGGACATGAAGAGAGATTATCAGAACTCCGGGATAACAATGGAATCCTACACCGGTAACGACAAGGACAGATACTACGGAAGGATCGAGGAGATCTGGGAGCTGAGCTACGCTGGAGAGAAGGTCCCGATGTTCCGTGTCAGATGGGCCAAGAGCGTCCTAAAAGAAGACCGGTATTTCACCACCATGGTTATACCCGAAGCCAAATCCAAGACCGCGGGCGCAAACGTCACCGCGAAAAATGAGCCATGGGTACTAGCTTGCCAAGTGGACCAATGCTTCTTCATTACCAACCCGTCAAAGCCCAGTCGTGTTGTCGCGAGGAGAGGCAAAAGGAACATCATCGGAATGGATGGAGTCGCCAATGAGCAAGACTTCGACAAGTACGGCGACCCGAAGATGGAAGATGACGACGACGATGAAGTACCATACACCACAAGAAGAAGCAGGACCACCCTACCTAAAGGACGTCGTCCGTTCAAGAGAAGAACTCAAGGGGTTCCGGGGCTAAATTATTCAACCGCGAGAAAGAAGGGCAAGAAGATTGTGAAAAGATAGCTAAGATCGAATCACAACGTGTCAGCCGCGTGTGTGTCAGTGGCAAGCTCTATTATTACATGCAACTAAATTATTACACACTTGATTTCAACCATGTCATCTAATTCTAAATCTTTGCACAATGGTTTTATCACTCCATTTGCATTTTCCTTTTCTTTTATCTCAAATCTTAAATTATTACATGCAACTAAAAATCCAAAAAAATAAAAAAAAGTTAGTAATAGCGCATCAGGAGAAGATGCGCCATTGCTATCATGGTGTTTACGGCGCACCCCTAAATGGTGCGCCATTGATATACCAATTTTTATGGCCCACCCCTAAAAGGTGCGCCATTGCTAACCCTCCCCCCACTAAAATATCCAAGACGACCCAGCCGGTCGTCCTTCTCCCCAATTTGCATCTCGCCCCTCGCCTCTCGCCCCCTCTCGCCATGGATGCCGCCTCCGGTCCGGTTCCGCGGCACCCCACGTCCGGGCCGTGACTCCACACCGCTGCCGCCCCCACCCACCGGCGACCTCGCTCCCGAAGCCCCGCCGCGGCCGCTCCGGCTCGCGGTCCTTGTCGGGCTCCTCCTCCCGCTCCGCGTCCTCGGGCTCCTCGCGCTCGCGCTCCCGCTCCCGCTCCCTCTCGTCCTCCTCATCCTCGCCCGCCCGCTTCCGGGGCCGCTCCCCTCCCGTCGCCAAGCGCAGGTGAGCAACCACCCCTCCCCTTCCCTTCCCTTCCCTTCCCATCCCGTCCTCACCCGCCGTCGCGCAGCCCTGGATCCGCACTCGTACTGTTCTAGGCCTGGGGTTTTGTTTGGGCGCTGGGGGTTTCGACGGGTTGTTCGTGGATTCTGAATTGCTTGCCGCCGCGCACTCGCCTCCTGGGCTCTAGGCCGGCGATGCTTCCCTCGGTAGATTTGTTGAAACCTGTGCCTGTCCAACACTCTCTGTGTGTGTGTGTGTGTGTTTTTCCAACGGCTTGCCTGAACAAGGCTCGTTTAGGGGCGTGCGGGTCTGCTCTTGCGCGCTTACGTCTGGCCTCACTCGCGTCTGCACAATGCTGCATGGTTGCAAGGTTAGCGCTTGGGCGGCACCCCGTTGCCGTTGGAGATATAATACAAACACCAATTTCTGCGCCTGCTGGGGCGGGGTGTTGTTTTCTGGACCTGGTGCTAAGGCTGGGGTAGATAGTTTTTTTGTCTTGTTCATCTTAATCCACAGTTTCTAGACAACTTAGCACTTGATATAACCAATTTTTAAGAAGCGGGCAGGGGCTGCACTATCCAGTGGTATAGGATAGTTGATTCTGATTGCAAATTTATGTGTCTGTCTGTGTATCCTGCATGTTTCATTTTTTTATGTTGTCAACGTAGCCAGTTCTCCTGGGATCGAACAATATGGATACAGGTTTTTGGTATCCATTGTAAGAGGTATTTATAACAATTGTGTTCGTTAAAATATATTTTTGAATGATGCTTGAGATAGGATGGAAACTGGAGTTAATTGCCAGAGACAGAGCCTCAGAATTCAGATGTTATTTTGTTGTTTGTTAGCTGCTTTGGTGTGAGCATTTAAATGTTACATCTGCTACTTCCTTGGCAACGGTCTGTGGTGCTCTGCATGTGCTAGTGATACTAAGCATCCTATCTAAGATCATCCGATCCAGGTCTCCGCTCTAGTCAGAATAAATGCAGTCTAGTTTGCTCATTGAATTTGTTACTACTCCATGCAGAAGGAAAATGAACAATCTTTTGGGTAAAGGGGTGTTTATAACCTGTAATGTGAAAATATATAGGATAGAAGAATAGATACTACCCTGATCTCATCCAATAACTCGTAGCCTTTTTTCCTATTTAGAGCGAACATGGCTGACAACGATGAGGCCGGCGCTTCGGGCAAGCCATTCTGGGAGCTGTCCCAGGAGATGGAGGAAGAACCTCACCGCTATGAGGACGCCGCGGATGACACCGATCCCGATTACACAACCCCTAGTGGCGTCGGGGATGACACCACTGATGGTGCCGCCGAGGATGCCACCTCTGATGATGGCAGCGAACGCACAGATGGCAGCCAACCGAAGAGGCAACGGAAGGACCGGCGCCCGAACGTGCTCGGCACCGTCAAGGAGGAATTTATTGAAGTGTCCTCCAGTGGGCATCCAACGGCGCCCAAAGAATTAGTCAGTGGGTACGCGGGACAACTCGGGTGCATTCTCCGGAGAACCGTCTCGATCAACACCAAGAACCTAAGGCATCGTGACCGAGGGAATTTGCGCAACCTCCTCTTCACGAAGCTGCACGAACGATACAAGTTCCCCGGTGACTTCGCAAACACACGCCTCTCAGGGAATAAAGTGAACAGTGCCGCCCTCACGAAGATGAGCACGACCCTGGCTACTTGGAGAGCCGTGGTGAAGAGAAGGATTCTAAGTGGTGATAGTTATGAAAAGATCAAGGAGACAAATCCTTCGATCAGCGAAGCTGACTACCTGGAGTTCAAGATCAAGTGTGAGAGCAACACATCCGTGGAATCAAGTCAGTGGGGGAAAGATATGCGGGACTTGAACTTAGGGGTCCACAAACTCGGTCCCGGCGGTTACAGAGTGGCGGAACCTATATGGGACAAGGAGGACGCGGAGCATGCCGAGCAAGGCCTACCGCCCCTCTTCGATATATACCATGAAAAGCAGACCAGGAACTATGTCAGGGCCCGGTACAAGGTGGATCCGGTAACAAAGGAGCTTACCACGGATCCGAAGGTGAAGGCGCTTGAGCTTGTTCTGGTAAGGAATACACCCCCGCGTAATTAGCTCCATATTGTTACATTCTAATTGATGAAGCCAAATTTCTAAATGGTTCACGTTTCTTCCGCAGGAAACTGAAAGCAGTAGCGCGGGGTCTCAGAGCTCCCCGTCTGCCGCTTGGGACACCACTTTAAATAGGGCGTTGAACGTAATGAAACACAAGGATAAGTTCAGTAAGCCGTCGTCAGCTGGTCGTGTGGCCGGCAAAGGCTTGTCCATGAAATGGTCGGAATACTATAAGGCTGGGCGAAAGGAAAGAAAGACCAGCTCGGAAAGCCAGGAGCGCGAGGTTAAAGAACTCAAGGCACAAGTGGCGCGGATTCCGGAGATAGTCCAAGAGCAAGTGCGAGATCAACTGGGAGCGACGATCACCGCCATTATGCCTTCCTTGCTTGAGGGGCTGCAGGGGTGGATTGCGGGCGGCCAACAGGGGCCGCCCCCGATTCCCAGCTTCACGGGCAGCAACTCGCACAACACGCCGACATTGGTGTCTCCGGCGGAGGCAGCATTGGTGTCTCCGGCGTCGGCGCCGGCATTGGAGCTTAATGCACCCGGGTGTGGGAAGAATACGCCGGCCGACACCTCGGCAGCAAGCAGCCCCTCCGTCACTTGCACACCCGCCATTGGCGGTGCCTCGACATTAGCCGAGCTCAACGCCATCATGGTAACTAAGCCTCGGCCGATGACTTCATCTCCTTGACTTTGACTAGGCATCCCTGACGCCCTACATGTTTTCGCAGGGCACCGCCAACGTTCCATGCACTCTCCTGCACTTCGTGGACGGCGAGTTGATCGATGTCGCCAAGGCCAAAATCGTTGAACCGGGCAACCGCGTGTTCCACGGTAATCCGATGCCACCCACCGTGTATAGGGTTCAACTAGTTCGGGTGTTGCGGGGCTGCGACGACTTGTTACCTCTGATCAACCCCCTAGGGCCGCCGAAGATGATGTGATGACCCTCAGCGCCTGCTTAAACTGGGCCATGCTTTGGTCGAAGAGCCAGATTCGTTTGGGGGCGGGGGACACCACCCCACAAACAACACCACCAGTCGTGCCGGCGCCAAGCCATGGCAAGACCGCCGCAACGCTACCGCCGTCAGCTGATCCGGACATGCATACGGCACAGGACCCGGACGACGACGACGGTACATTTTCCAATGTCGATAAGTACATGAACGAACATGGGTACGGTGACGAATTCTTGGGGCCTCCTTCTCAAGAACCCAACCCTGCAAAAGCCGATCGCGATCTAGCTGGTACCGCGGAGAAACCCAATTGTAACAGGCGTCGTTTGGTGTTCAGTTCTCAGGAGACGCCTCAGCTGCCGCCTTCACCGAGACACAAATAGCCGAGGTGCGAAATATTATCAGCCCCAACACACTCAAGAAGGTGGTCTCTGAGCAGAACTCGATCCCATTACAGCAGAAGAAGCAGAAGGGACGGAAAAGAAAAAATAACAAGGGTGCGAGCCAGCCGGCACCGAGTACGATCCGTGCTCAGGACGGGCCACCAATACCTAAGGATATCTCGAGGAGGGTGCATGTGACGGGTAGGCCGATGCTACCGACTAATCTGCTCAATGCCGCAACAGGTGCTATGCGGAGTCTGCATGACAGTGTTCTTTCTATGGAGAAGCGGCGTCTCTCCGAGAATGATGTGGCATACCCGGTTTTCGTGGCCAAGGTGCCAGAGGGCAAGGGCTTTGTCGATAGCACCATCGGGCGTATGATCGTCCTGCGGTTTGATGACATCTTCGCTATGTTTGACCTTCATCCGTTGCACTACACCTTCATTCGGCTATTTTCGCTCAGTATGGAGATGCGGATCATTAGAGACAAGACCCCGGACATCGTGATAGTCGACCCCTTCTACATGCGTGCCAAGATCTTGGGCAGCGTTGGGGACCGGCAAGTCGCGAGTTCATACCTCGAAGGCGTCATTCTGGCGAACCCAGATAAGGATAACTTCCTCGTGCCTTACTTTTTCGAGTAAGTCATCCCGTCACCGCCCCGTAGCATATGATTTCTTAAATTTCGATCGTTCTTTTTTTCTAACATTCCGTTTTTTGTGCAGTGATACACATTGCACACTCATCCTCTTAAGCCCGAAATATTCCATGGCCACGTATTTCGACTCGGATCGTCGGTCGAAGAAGGACTACACAAATATCAAGAAAGTTCTTGATGATGCTCTCCCCGGCTATGCCAAATCTGGAGGCACCTTCAGGAGGCCAATTTGTAGGTACGGCAAGCACGTGTTCACCCACGTAACGACGTTCACCTGCGTCAAGCAGCCGCCTGGCAGTTAGAAGGATGCCTACTACGCCCTCCATCACATGCGGGCGATCGTACGGGACCATAATCACCATATGCTACCAAATAATCTCAAAGAATGGGCAGCACGCTTGTCGGCAATCCAGGACGAGGACATCAGACAAGAATTCTTTCGCATCCAGTCGGAGTTTGCGGAAATCATCTATCAAGATGTCCTTCGTACCTCGGGGCAGTTCTACCTCAAATTTCAATCGTCCAACAGTGAAATAGAAACAACGCTACAAATGCAGGCTGACAACGACCGCACATTCATGACCATCACGAAAGACGGCGGCTTCATCCACGCTCCGGTCCCTGAGTCGAGTCGAAAGTATTGATGTTATGTAGTTCTGAAATATCGATTAGCTCATGTTGTAATTAAACTTTAATGAACTTGTATGTCTCTTTATTTTGGATAGTCGTTCAACTTATATGTAATCGATGCTATTTATTAGTAGGACCATGAATCGTGCTATTAATGTGTTGCTTTTCTCTTCCGATCCTTTTGTTGCATACTTATATATTGCTTATATATTATCTGTGAATTGCTACTAACGTTTTGTTTGTCTAGTGCATAGAGATGCCATCGTATGTCGCGTATAAGGGTGAGGTTCCCGGAGTCTACGACGACTGGGAGGAGTGTCGGAGACAGGTTCACCGTTTGAACAGTAACAGTTAGTCAGTTACAAAGGGTACACCACTAGGCGGAGGCGGAAGCTAGATACGCGCGCTATCTAGCGGGAGAGAGGAGGGAGCGGAGGAGGAACCGGATGAAGATCAGTTTCATCGCGATGATGCTCATCGTGACCGCAACCCTCTTCTATGTGATGGTAGTTTAGATATCGACTTGTAATGTGAAGACAAACTCGCTATTCGCGGTCTCGAGACTTATAATGTTCTAACTTTGTTCGGTATTTTGAATTCGGAGACTAATATGATGAATTGTATTCGGAGACTAATCTTCTATTGTATTCGATAAATCTGTTGTTTATATGTCGTGCTGTTTATATTCTGTGTTGTAATGTATTTTGTAACCTGTGCAAATATCAGAAAAGCAAAAAAAATCCTAATATTCATAGTAGTGGCGCACCATATTGCACTTTAGTGGCGCACAGAAATAAACACACCAGTGGCGCATTATCTAAAAGTGCGCCATTAGTAACCCAGAGCACAAGGTACACATGGCCCCTTGGAGTAACAACAGTGGCGCACTTCTGGGCCTAGTAATGGCGCACTCTAGCTGCGCCATTAGTGTCTGGGATAGTAATGGCGCACTAGGTGGTGCGCCACTGTTATGTAGATTAACAGTGGCGCACCAGCCGTGCGCCATTACTATTTATTAGTAGTGGCGTGATAATATTGGCGCACCTATAGTACGCCATTAATAACCAAAATAGGTGCGCCACTAACAGCCTTTTTTCTAGTAGTGCCTACCCGAAAACAACAGGTATGGGCAAAACTTGAAGATATTTCATACCCACGGATAATGGGTACGCATAGCTGTAAAATATATGGGTAGCACATGGATAAGAAATTGCGCCCAAGGGTAACCCAATGAATACCCTGTTAGGGATCGTTGCAGAAATTAAAAAATTTCTACGCATCACCAAGATCAATCTATGGAGTCATCTAGCAACGAGAGAGAGGAGTGCATCTACATACCCTTGTAGATCGCAAGCAGAAGCGTTCAAGTGAACGGGGTTGATGGAGTCGTACTCGTCGTGATCCAAATCACCGATGACCGAGCGCCGAACGGACGGCACCTCCGCGTTCAACACACGTATGGTTGGGAAGACGTCTCCTCCTTCTTGATCCAGAAAGGGTGAAGGAGAGGGTGATGGAGATCCAGCAGCATGAGGGCGTGGTGGTGGAGTAGCGGGGATCTCGGCAGGGCTTCACCAAGCACAGCGAGAGGGAGAGGTGTCACGGGAGGGAGAGGGAGGCGCCAGGGGCTTGGGTGCTGCTGCCCTCCCTCCCCCCCTCTATATATAGGGCCCCTGGGGGGGCGCCGGCCCTAGGAGATCCCATCTCCAAGGGGGGCGGCGGCCAAGGGGGGGGGACTTGCCCCCCAAGTCAAGTGGGGCGCCCCCCCACCCCTAGGGTTTCCAACCCTAGGCGCAGGGGAGGCCCAAGGGGGGCGCACCAGCCCACCAGGGGCTGGTTCCCTTCCCCACTTCATCCCATGGGGCCCTCCGGGATAGGTGGCCCCACCCGGTGGACCCCCGGGACCCTTCCGGTGGTCCCGGTACAATACCGGTGACCCCCGAAACTTTCCCGGTGGCCGAAACTGGACTTCCTATATACAATTCTTCACCTCTGGACCATTCCGGAACTCCTCGTGACATCCGGGATCTCATCCGGGACTCCAAACAACTTTTGGGTTACCGCATACTAATATCTCTACAACCCTAGCGTCACCGAACCTTAAGTGTGTAGACCCTACGGGTTCGGGAGACATGCAGACATGACCGAGACGACTCTCCGGTCAATAACCAACAGCGGGATCTGGATACCCATGTTGGCTCCCACATGTTCCACGACGATCTCATCGGATGAACCACGATGTCGAGGATTCAATCAATCCCGTATACAATTCCCTTTGTCAATCGGTACGTTACTTGCCCGAGATTTGATCGTCGGTATCCCAATACCTTGTTCAATCTCGTTACCGGCAAGTCACTTTACTCGTACCGTAATGCATGATCCCGTGACCAAACACTTGGTCACATTGAGCTCATTATGATGATGCATTACCGAGTGGGCCCAGAGATACCTCTCCGTCATACGGAGTGACAAATCCCAGTCTCGATTCGTGCCAACCCAACAGACACTTTCGGAGATACCCGTAGTGCACCTTTATAGCCACCCAGTTACGTTGCGTTTGGCACACCCAAAGCACTCCTATGGTATCCGGGAGTTGCACAATCTCATGGTCTAAGGAAATGATACTTGACATTTGGAAAAGCTCTAGCAAACGAACTACACGATCTTGTGCTATGCTTAGGATTGGGTCTTGTCCATCACATCATTCTCCTAATGATGTGATCCCGGTATCAATGACATCCAATGTCCATAGTCAGGAAACCATGACTATCTGTTGATCAACGAGCTAGTCAACTAGAGGCTCACTAGGGACATGTTGTGGTCTATGTATTCACACATGTATTACGATTTCCGGATAACACAATTATAGCATGAACAATAGACAATTATCATGAACAAGGAAATATAATAATAACCATTTTATTATTGCCTCTAGGGCATATTTCCAACAGTCTCCCACTTGCACTAGAGTCAATAATCTAGTTACATTGTGATGAATCGAACACCCATAGAGTTCTGGTGTTGATCATGTTTTGCTCTAGGGAGAGGTTTAGTCAACGGATCTGCTACATTCAGGTCCGTATGTACTTTACAAATATCTATGTCTCCATTTTGAACACTTTCACGAATGGAGTTGAAGCGACGCTTGATATGCCTGGTCTTCCTGTGAAACCTAGGCTCCTTGGCAAGGGCAATAGCTCCAGTGTTGTCATAGAAGAGAGTCATCGGGCCCGATGCATTGGGAATAACTCCTAGGTCGGTAATGAACTCCTTCACCCAGATTGCTTCTTGTGTTGCCTCTGAGGCCGCCATGTATTCCGCTTCACATGTAGATCCCGCCAGAACGCTTTGCTTGCAACTGCACCAGCTTACTGCCCCACCATTCAAAATATACATGTATCCGGTTTGTGACTTAGAGTCATCCAGATCTGTGTCGAAGCTAGCATCGACGTAACCCTATACGACGAGCTCTTCGTCACCTCCATAAACGAGAAACATATCCTTAGTCCTCTTCAGGTACTTCAGGATATTCTTGACTGCTGTCCAGTGTTCCATGTTGGGATTACTTTGGTACCTTCCTACCAAACTTACGGCAAGGTTTACATCAGGTCTGGTACACAGCATGGCATACATAATAGACCCTATGGCCGAGGCATAGGGGATGACACTCATCTTTTCTCTATCTTCTGCCGTGGTCGGGCATTGAGCCGTGCTCAATTGCACACCTTGCAATACAGGCAAGAACCCCTTCTTGGACTGATCCATATTGAACTTCTTCAATATCTTGTCAAGGTACGTACTTTGTGAAAGACCAATGAGGCGTCTTGATCTATCTCTATAGATCTTGATGCCTAATATATAAGCAGCTTCTCCAAGGTCCTTCATTGAAAAACACATGTTCAAGTAGGCCTTTATGCTTCCCAAGAATTCTATATCATTTCCCATCAACAGTATGTCATCCACATATAATATGAGAAATGCTACAGAGCTCCCACTCACTTTCTTGTAAACACAGGCTTCTCCATAAGTCTGTGTAAACCCAAACGCTTTGATCATCTCATCAAATCGAATGTTCCAACTCCGAGATGCTTGCACCAGCCCATAGATGGAGCGCTGGAGCTTGCATACCTTGTTAGCATTCTTAGGATCGACAAAACCTTCCGGCTGCATCATATACAATTCTTCCTTAAGAAAGCCGTTAAGGAATGACGTTTTGACGTCCATTTGCCATATCTCATAATCATAGAATGCGGCAATTGCTAACATGATTCAGACGGACTTCAGCTTCGCTACAGGTGAGAAAGTCTCATCGTAGTCAACCCCTTGAACTTGTCGATAACCCTTAGCGACAAGTCGAGCCTTATAGATGGTCACATTACCATCCGCGTCTGTCTTCTTCTTAAAGATCCATTTATTTTCTATGGCTCGCCGATCATTGGGCAAGTCAGTCAAAGTCCATACTTCGTTTTCATACATGGATCCTATCTCGGATTGCATGGCTTCAAGCCATTTGTTGGAATCCGGGCCCGCCATCGCTTCTTCATAGTTCAAAGGTTCACCGTTGTCTAACAACATGATTTCCATGACAGGGTTGCCGTACCACTCTGCTGCGGAACGTGTCCTTGTGGACCTACGAAGTTCAGCAGTAACTTAATCTGAAGCTTCATGATCATCATCATTAACTTCCTCCCCAGTCGGTGCAGGCACCACAGGAACATCTTCCCGTGCTGCGCTACTTTCCGGTTCAAGAGGTAGTACTTCATCAAGTTCCACTTTCCTCCCACTTACTTCTTTCGAGAGAAACTCTTTCTCCAGAAAGGAACCGTTCTTGGCAACAAAGATCTTGCCTTCGGATCTGAGGTAGAAGGTATACCCAATGGTTTCCTTAGGGTATCCTATGAAGACGCATTTTTCCGACTTGGGTTCGAGCTTTTCAGGTTGAAGTTTCTTGACATAAGCATCGCATCCCCAAACTTTTAGAAACGACAGCTTAGGTTTCTTCCCAAACCATAATTCATACGGTGTCGTCTCAACGGATTTCGACGGAGCCCTATTTAAAGTGAATGCGGCAGTCTCTAAAGCATAGCCCCAAAATGAGAGCGGTAGATCGGTAAGAGACATCATAAATCGCACCATATCCAATAGAGTGCGATTACGATGTTCGGACACACCATTTCGCTGAGGTGTTTCAGGCGGCGTGAGTTGTGAAACTATTCCACATTTCCTTAAGTGTGTGCCAAATTCGTGACTCAAATATCCCCCCCACACGATCTGATCGTAAGAATTTTATTTTCCTGTCACGTTGATTCTCAACCTCACTCTGAAATTCCTTGAACTTTTCAAAGGTCTCAGACTTGTGTTTCATTAGGTAGACATACCCATATCTACTCAAGTCATCAGTGAGAGTGAGAACATAACGATAGCCACCGCGAGCCTCAACACTCATTGGACCGCACACATCAGTATGTATGATTTCCAATAAGTTAGTTGCTCGCTCCATTGTTCCGGAGAACGGAGTCTTGGTCATCTTACCCATGAGGCATGGTTCGCATGTGTCAAATGATTCATAATCGAGAGACTCTAAAAGTCCATCAGCATGGAGCTTCTTCATGCGCTTGACACCAATGTGACCAAAGCGGCAGTGCCACAAGTATGTGGGACTATCGTTATCAACTTTACATCTTTTGGTATTCACACTATGAATATGTGTAACATCACGTTCAAGATTCATTAAGAATAAACCATTGACCAGCGGGGCATGACCATAAAACATATCTCTCATATAAATAGAACAACCATTGTTCTCGGATTTAAATGAGTAGCCATCTCGCATTAAACGAGATCCAGATACAATGTTCATGCTCAAAGCTGGCACTAAATAACAATTATTGAGGTTTAAAACTAATCCCGTAGGTAAATGTAAAGGTAGCGTGCCGACGGCGATCACATCGACCTTGGAACCATTCCCGACGCGCATCGTCACCTCGTCCTTTGCCAGTCTCCGTTTATTCCGCGGCTCCTGCTTTGAGTTACAAATATGAGCAACCGCACCGGTATCAAATACCCAGGAGCTACTACGAGTGCTGGTAAGGTACACATCAATAACATGTATATCACATATACCTTTGGTGTTGCCGGCCTTCTTGTCCGCTAAGTACTTGGGGCAGTTCCGCTTGAAGTGACCACTTCCCTTGCAATAAAAGCACTCAGTCTCAGGCTTGGGTCCATTCTTTGGCTTCTTCCCGGCAACTGGCTTACCGGGCGCGGCAACTCCCTTGCCGTCCTTCTTGAAGTTCTTCTTACCCTTGCCTTTCTTGAACTTAGTGGTTTTATTCACCATCAACACTTGATGTTCCTTTTTGATCTCCACCTCCGCTGATTTCAGCATTGAATATACCTCAGGAATGGTCTTTTCCATCCCCAGCATATTGAAGTTCATCACAAAGCTCTTGTAGCTCGGTGGAAGTGACTGAAGGATTCTGTCAATGACCGCGTCATCCGGGAGATTAACTCCCAGCTGAGACAAGCGGTTGTGTAACCCAGACATTTTGAGTATGTGCTCACTGACAGAACTATTTTCCTCCATCTTACAACTGAAGAACTTGTCGGAGACTTCATATCTCTCGACCCGGGTATGAGCTTGGAAAACCATTTTCAGCTCTTCAAACATCTCATATGCTCCGTGTTGCTCAAAACGCTTTTGGAGCCCCGGTTCTAAGCTGTAAAGCATGCGAACGAGGGAGTAATCATCAGCACGCTGCTGCCAAGCGTTCATAACGTCTTGGTTCTCTCGGATGGGTGCGTCACCTAGCGGTGCTTCTAGGACATAATCTTTCTTGGCAGCTATGAGGATGATCCTCAGGTTCCGGACCCAGTCCGTATAGTTGCTGCCATCATCTTTCAGCTTGGTTTTCTCTAGGAACGCGTTGAAGTTGAGGGCAACATTAGCGTGGGCCATTTGATCTACAAGACATATTGTAAAGATTTTAGGCTAAGTTCATGATAATTAAGTTCATCTAATCAAATTATTCAATGAACTCCCACTCAGATAGACATCCCTCTAGTCATCTAAGTGAAACATGATCCGAGTCAACTAGGCCGTGTCCGATCATCACGTGAGACGGACTAGTCAACATCGGTGAACATCTTCATGTTGATCGTATCTTCTATACGACTCATGCTCGACCTTTCGGTCTTCCGTGTTCCGAGGCCATGTCTGTACATGCTAGGCTCGTCAAGTCAACCTAAGTGTATTGCATGTGTAAATCTGGCTTACACCCGTTGTATTCGAACGTTAGAATCTATCACACCCGATCATCACGTGGTGCTTCGAAACAACGAACCTTCGCAACGGTGCACAGTTAGGGGGAACACTTTCTTGAAATTATTGCGAGGGATCATCTTATTTAAGCTACCATCGTTCTAAGAAAATAAGATGTAAAACATGATAAACATCACATGCAATCAAATAGTGACATGATATGGCCAATATCATTTTGCTCCTTTTGATCTCCATCTTCGGGGCGCCATGATCATCTTCATCACCGGCATGACACCATGATCTCCATCATCATGATCTCCATCATCGTGTCTTCATGAAGTTGTCACGCCAACGATTACTTCTACTTCTATGGCTAACGTGTTTAGCAATAAAGTAAAGTAATTTACATGGCGTTGTTCAATGACACGCAGGTCATACAAAAATAAAGACAACTCCTATGGCTCCTGCCGGTTGTCATACTCATCGACATGCAAGTCGTGATTCCTATTACAAGAACATGATCAATCTCATACATCACATATATTTCATTCATCACATCCTTTTGGCCATATCACATCACAAGGCATATGCTGCAAAAACAAGTTAGACGTCCTCTAATTGTTGTTGCAAGTTTTTACGTGGCTGCTATAGGTTTCTTAGCAAGAACGTTTCTTACCTACGCCAAAACCACAATGTGATATGCCAATTTATATTTACCCTTCATAAGGACCCTTTTCATCGAATCCGTTCCGACTAAAGTGGGAGAGACAGACACCCGCTAGCCACCTTATGCAACTAGTGCATGTCAGTCGGTGGAACCTGTCTCACGTAAGCGTACGTGTAAGGTCGGTCCGGGCCGCTTCATCCCATGATGCCGCCGAAACAAGATAAGACTAGTAGTGGCAAGAAAATTGACAACATCTACGCTCACAACAAGTTTGTGTTCTACTCGTGCATAGAAACTACGCATAGACCTGGCTCATGATGCCACTGTTGGGGATCGTTGCAGAAATTAAAAAAATTCTACGCATCACCAAGATCAATCTATGGAGTCATCTAGCAACGAGAGAGAGGAGTGCATCTACATACCCTTGTAGATCGCAAGCAGAAGCGTTCAAGTGAACGGGGTTGATGGAGTCGTACTCGTCGTGATCCAAATCACCGATGACCGAGCGCCGAACGGACGGCACCTCCGCGTTCAACACACGTATGGTTGGGAAGACGTCTCCTCCTTCTTGATCCAGCAAGGGTGAAGGAGAGGTTGATGGAGATCCAGCAGCATGAGGGCGTGGTGGTGGAGTAGCGGGGATCTCGGCAGGGCTTCACCAAGCACAGCGAGAGGGAGAGGTGTCACGGGAGGGAGAGGGAGGCGCCAGGGGCTTGGGTGCTGCTGCCCTCCCTCCCCCCTCTATATATAGGGCCCCTGGGGGGGCGCCGGCCCTAGGAGATCCCATCTCCAAGGGGGGCGGCGGCCAGGGGGGGGGGACTTGCCCCCCAAGTCAAGTGGGGCGCCCCCCCACCCCTAGGGTTTCCAACCCTAGGCGCAGGGGAGGCCCAAGGGGGGCGCACCAGCCCACCAGGGGTTGGTTCCCTTCCCCACTTCATCCCATGGGGCCCTCCGGGATAGGTGGCCCCACCCGGTGGACCCCCGGGACCCTTCCGGTGGTCCCGGTACAATACCGGTGACCCCCGAAACTTTCCCGGTGGCCGAAACTGGACTTCCTATATACAATTCTTCACCTCCGAACCATTCCGGAACTCCTCGTGACATCCGGGACTCCGAACAACTTTCGTGTTACCGCATACTAATATCTCTACAACCCTAGCGTCACCGAACCTTAAGTGTGTAGGCCCTACGGGTTCGGGAGACATGCAGACATGACCGAGACGACTCTCCGGTCAATAACCAACAGCGGGATCTGGATACCCATGTTGGCTCCCACATGTTCCACGATGATCTCATCGGATGAACCACGATGTCGAGGATTCAATCAATCCCGTATACAATTCCCTTTGTCAATCGGTACGTTACTTGCCCGAGATTCGATCGTCGGTATCCCAATACCTCGTTCAATCTCGTTACCGACAAGTCACTTTACTCGTACCATAATGCATGATCCCGTGACCAAACACTTGGTCACATTGAGCTCATTATGATGATGCATTACCGAGTGGGCCCAGAGATACCTCTCCGTCATACGGAGTGACAAATCCCAGTCTCGATTCGTGCCAACCCAAAAAACACTTTCGGAGATACCCGCAGTGCACCTTTATAGCCACCCAGTTACGTTGTGACGTTTGGCACACCCAAAGCACTCCTATGGTATCCCGGAGTTGCACAATCTCATGGTCTAAGGAAATGATACTTGACATTTGGAAAAGCTCTAGCAAACGAACTACACGATCTTGTGCTATGCTTAGGATTGGGTCTTGTTCATCACATCATTCTCCTAATGATGTGATCCCGTTATCAATGACATCCAATGTCCATAGTCAGGAAACCATGACTATCTGTTGATCAACGAGCTAGTCAACTAGAGGCTCACTAGGGACATGTTGTGGTCTATGTATTCACACATGTATTACGATTTCCGGATAACACAATTATAGCATGAACAATAGACAATTATCATGAACAAGGAAATATAATAATAACCATTTTATTATTGCCTCTAGGGCATATTTCCAACATACCCAACTCCTATGGCAATAACTCCTATAACATGTGGGGTCAACATCCAGCTCCTATTGCCCAACCCTATATCTCGTATTCCTTAAACCAGCCATAGCTCGTATGCACGTAATCACCCGCTCACCACTTCTCCTACGCCCTATGTGACTCCTCAAAAAGATAAAATCTCGACTCTTCGCTACCGGACTCTTGTTAAACTCTTGATCCAGGAGATCCTCAATTCCCACCATTGCCTCCCACTGTGCGGGTTTTCACCAACCGCTGCTCATACTCCTTTGATGCCTCTAAGAGGGCACTAGCCGAAGGAGGCCACATCCGTGCTATACTGCTCTCTCATCATCACTTGAATTTCGAACTCATTTCTCTACCTTCGAAAAAATATAAATGCTATATATTGTATCCAATGGATACCCATTGGGTATAGGATACTCGATAGGTATGGGCATGGGTGTCTGCTTATGCTCATGGGTATTGAAGTTAGTGGGTATAGAAAGTTTCTATGGGTTTGGGTAGAAGGAGGTTATACCCTCCCATCCCCTACCCATTTCCATCCCTATGCACGAATTTGGTGCGTATGAGTGGATTTATCCTAACTCGTTGCCCGCACAACTTGGATCCTTGCCGTCCATCTAGGTGTTGGAAATATGCCCTAGAGGCAATAATAAATTGGTTATTATTATATTTCCTTGTTCATGATAAACGTTTATTATCCATGCTAGAATTGTATTGATAGGAAACTCAGATACATGTGTGGATACATAGACAACACCATGTCCCTAGTAAGCCTCTAGGAGACTAGCTCGTTCATCAATAGATGGTTACGGTTTCCTGACCATGGACATTGGATGTCGTTGATAACGGGATCACATCATTAGGAGAATGATGTGATGGACGAGACCCAATCCTAAGCCTAGCACAAGATCGTGTAGTTCGTTTGCTCAGAGCTTTTCTAATGTCAAGTATCAGTTCCTTAGACCATGAGATTGTGCAACTCCCGGATACCGTAGGAATGCTTTGGGTGTACCAAACGTCACAACGTAACTGGGTGGCTATAAAGGTGCACTACAGGTATCTCCGAAAGTGTCTGTTGGGTTGGCACGAATCGGGACTGGGATTTGTCACTCCGTGTAAACGGAGAGGTATCTCTGGGCCCACTCGGTAGGACATCATCATAATGTGCACAATGTGACCAAGGAGTTGATCACGGGATGATGTGTTACGGAACGAGTAAAGAGACTTGCCGGTAACGAGATTGAACAAGGTATAGGGATACCGACGATCGAATCTCGGGCAAGTACCATACCGGTAGACAAAGGGAATTGTATACGGGATTGATTGAATCCTCGACATCGTGGTTCATCCGATGAGATCATCGAGGAGCATGTGGGAGCCAACATGGGTATCTAGATCCCGCTGTTGGTTATTGACCGGAGAGTCGTCTCGGTCATGTCTGCATGGTTCCCGAACCCGTAGGGTCTACACGCTTAAGGTTCAATGACGCTAGGGTTATAGAGATATTAGTATGCGGTAACCCGAAAGTTGTTCGGAGTCCCGGATGAGATCCCGGACGTCACGAGGAGTTCCGGAATGGTCCGGAGGTAAAGATTTATATATGGGAAGTCTTATTTTGGTCGCCGGAAAAGTTTCGCACTTTATCGGTATTGTACCGGGAGTGCCGAAAGGGGTCCGGGGGTCCACCAAGGGGTCCACCAGCCCCGGGGGGGCCACATGGGCTGTGGGGGGTGCGCCTTGGTCTATATGGGCCAAGGGAACCAGCCCCAAGAGGCCCATGCGCCAAGAGATAAGATAAAGGGAGAGTCCTAAAGGGGGAAGGCACCTCCGAGGTGCCTTGGGGAGGATGGACTCCTCCCTGGCCGCACCCTTCCTTGGAGGAAGGGCCAAGGCTGCCCCCCCTCTCCCTTGGCCCTATATATAGTGGGGGGAGGGAGGGCAGCAGCAACCTAAGCCCTGGCGCCTCCCTCTCCCTCCCGTGACACACCTCCCTCCTCCCGCAGCGCTTGGCGAAGCCCTGTTGGAATCCCGCTACTTCCACCACCACGCCGTCGTGCTGCTGGATCTCCATCAACCTCTCCTCCCCCCTTGCTGGATCAAGAAGGAGGAGACGTCGCTGCTCCGTACGTGTGTTGAACGCGGAGGTGCCGTCCGTTCGGCGCTAGGATCATCGGTGATTTGGATCACGACGAGTACGACTCCATCAACCCCGTTCTCTTGAACGCTTCCGCTCGCGATCTACAAGGGTATGTAGATGCACTCCCCTTCCCCTCGTTGCTAGATTACTCCATAGATTGATCTTGGTGATGCGTAGAAAATTTTGAATTTCTGCTACGTTCCCCAACACTAGGGTCCCCTATTCAATCAACCCATCCCACCACGTTGTCAGCCATGCAATTCCCTTGACCCACATGTTAGGTCCATCACCTGTTCAACACAAAATTACAGAATAAACATATATGTCACCATTACTTTTAAATTATGCAAATTTAAATTCGTTTATGTATTTAAGTTTCTCATGGTCAGCTCTAGAAAACAAGTCCAATATCAATACATTTCAAATTAAAATGCGAGCCCATTAAATTGTATGTGGCTTAAAAAAGTTTCATAAATTTGTCATCAAAGTTCGGTCAAGCTGTCTATAAAGTTCTTCGGTTCCAAATACTTTTTCTATCAAATTCCTTTAATATTTCTAACAAATTAAGTGCAGACCCACTATTCAGAAAGTTCTTCAACCCCCGACTCAATTTATTTAGCACTTTACAATACAAATGAAAAGTTCTTCACGGTTTCAAGAAAAGTACACTAATCTTATGAAATGACTATAAAAAGCTCTTTTTAGAAATTGAAGTTGAACTTCAAGTAGGGAGTTAAGAAAGTTGAACCTACTAAAAATCATATTTGAATTTCATTTAACAAAAATGTGTTTCAAATGTATCCAAGACTAGTCTGGTCCTAAAGAGCTTGGTGCCACGAGTCCAAATATGTAAAAGGTTTCAAAAAAGAAATTATGGTTTTAAAGATATGAACCAACTAAATTGTCAAAAGAAAATGAAAAGTGACGGAGTTAGAGCAGATAATGTAGGCATGCATGTGTTGATAAGACATGCATATGTCCCAGCTTCACTCTCACATTGTCCTCAGTGTTGGAAAACGTAGAAGAAAATAAAAAAATCGCGCCTACACACACCCAAGATCCATATGAAGATACATAACGGGTTGGGATCATGATCGTTACTGTCACCGGGTTGCAGCGGAAGAAGAACGTGTCGCTGTAGATCGTACCTGGAATCCCTCGAACCATCGATGAACGACCCCGCGAACCGCCCACGAACAGTCCCGCGAACCCCCCACTTTGCAAACAAGTCCGGGAATCGGCAGCTCACCCCTCCCTTTTCAATGCTGGCACACTCTTAGAGTTGGGGCATGATTAAAGGATGGCTTGGTCTTCATGATGTCCAGCCCATCAAATGGATTGATGTGGATTCTGTTAAGGATTGGTGGAGCCAGAATGCCAGTCCAAGCAAACTCAATTGTGAAAGGCAGCTTGTCTCCCTGATGTTGTTTATGTCTTGGGAAATCTGAAAGGAACGAAACGCTTGGGTCTTTCCCAACACTGCCGTTTCAGTGGGAGTGCTCGCTTTGGAGCCTTATCAGAGCAAAGCATTTGTGTAACATTATGCCGCAAGAGTGTTGTATTGTATTTTGGCCTTTGGCCTGAACTCTAAAACCTTCTCACTTAATTAATGAAAATGGCAAAATCTTTTACCTAGTTAAGAAAAACAGCCGGATGGATCGCAGATAAAATCCCTGGGGCTATCGCGGGGTTTACGAGTACCCGAGCAATACTATACTTGGAGCCAGAAAAATGGATGTGGAGGAGCTGAGGAGGTGGTGGAGTCCAGCCCAGCCAACTTTGAATGAAATAGCAGGATCCATCCAACAAAATTTTAGCATTTTTTTAAGGGGTAAAGCTTAATCTTTATTGATCAAAAACCACAGAGAGTGGGATAACGTCGAACCACACATGACGCCCAGGAGCTACGAGGATTTGAACAAAATTTTAACAGAACCTGCTGTTCTTGCTTCCTTGCAAGCTCAGAAAATGTTTAGTGGCATAGATGTTCATGGGCCTAGCCTGCAATTACGGCCCATCTAGTAGTTTACGGTCCATAAGGCTTACTTTTGGTTGAACACGGCCCACAATTAATGCTCATAATTTGGAGGGGAAGTTAATGGACGCCGCGCGCCTAATTCTTTGGATGCTCGCCTCCCGCCATGTCGTTGAGCTCCTGCGCCATTGCCGTTCCATCCAGCACCTCGACCAGCTGCACGCCCATCTCATAGCCCACGGCTCATCCGACGTGGCCTCTCTCGCCTTCCAGCTCGCCGTGTCCTACTGCGCGCTCTCAGGTGGTGCTGGACACCGCCGACTCTTCCGCGCCCGCCACCTGTTCGACAAAATTCCTGACCGGGACAGGTTCATTGCACAACAGCCTTACCAGGGCGTGCCTCAATAGAGGTTGCCCCCAAGAGGCGCTCTGTCTACACCGGGACATCTTCCGGCGCGGAATCCTACCCAACGTGTTCATGATTCCGTTCGTGCTCAAAGGCGTGCTGCCCGCCGATGGAGTGCTTGTCAACCTGGGTATGTGCGGAAGGTGATCATGGGTAACACGCTCCTGCACTCCTGTGTGTCTAGTACTATAATATCTGCATAGCAGATGGTTGTTGCACCCTCACACCCCCCACACATTTTTCAGCGCTTCTCAGCGTAGTGCTGGCCCTTTATGAATAACCTTTTATGCCTATAATGTAGGGGAGGAAAAAGAAGGGCGAGGGAATCTTGAGTGTTTCTATTGGACAAGTTTTGTGGAATCTGATGTTTTTCTATTCAATTGGATGGAATAAAGCTAGTACGCATGTGCTGAAATCGTCCTTGTCTCCTGCTGCCTCTGAAGTCGATGGTTGCTTAGGAGTTCAGATGTCCATTTGCAACTTGCCAACGCTAACCACCACCGGTGACTGCAGGGTCTTGAGAAAGGTGAAAGCAGCTCCACATTGCTGATATCATACTGCAGAATTTTTCTTCGCGCTGCTTGTCATCACTTGCTGAATGGAATATCTCGCCGCCAACGTGAGATTGCGCTGGAAAGAATGTTGTGTCATGCAGTGCCACACGATGATTGGCGGATACGCGCAGACTGGGGAGACCGGCGAGATAAGGCGTCAAGGACTGTCAGCCGAGGAGTTCATATCACGTTCGTCAGCCTGCTTCTGGTGCGAGCTAGCGAGGGATATCTTCAAGTTGGTCTAGTAGGGAAGAACAAAGCCACAAGTTCCAATGCTGAAGTAGGCATGTATGCCCGGCCTCAAGGGACGCCATCACCATGCATGTGCCTCTGCATGCCTGCTTCGTGTCTAGCTGATACGCCAGTTGAATCCAGCGCGATGAGGCACAGCGACGTGCTCCGATGACAGCGGCAAGAGAGTTGAGCTGCATGATTTATTCGGAACAAGCGGAGGCGGTGTCGCTCGCCTGTCGTCCTTCCGCACTCTCCGGTCTTGTCGGATCGGATCCTCAGCACTGCAATGCATGCTTAATTTAGATTCTCTAGACGTCTGCCTGCATCAGCGTGAAACTCTGAACTGATGGGCTAATTATAGTATAATGTTGGCCCATCCTCCGGCATTCTTCTTCACACTTGATGAGTGGTCAAGTCCTGCATTGGGAATGAGTGGGTGAAGTTGTTTCTCAAACAAACCAACTGTTACACCCACACTTGCTCCTAGCCAGTTCCATTTGCTCCTCCACCCATCCCTGTCTCTGTCTGAGGCGATTCTTTCTTGACTTTAGGTACCTCTCTTCGCTGTCATTATCTTCGGCCCCACATCCCCGGAAAATCAATCAAAGTGAACAGAAGACATTCGTTTGCAAAGGTGAAAGAGGTAAGCCTGTCACTATATTAATTATTTGATTGTTCTTTCTGTACTGCCATACATTCCACATCGTTCTTCTGCTTTGTTTTTTATTTGTGAAATGTGCAGTAGTATTGATATTTGATACCCCTCCTTTGATTCGTACAGAAATTGACCTGGTCAAGGAAATAATGAAATGCTCTGATTGAATAATGTGGTAAAGCCTTGTTCCTGGTACCTTTTGCTGTCTGTAGTTTTGTTCACATGTACGGAGGTAGCACAAATAATCATGTCTGAATTAGAGGCTAAGTTTTGAATTTGTTCTCCATTCATCAGGAACTACATACACATGCCCATGAAGTGTTACCACAGCAAGATCTCGACAAATCCACTTGAATCTTGACACCAGATGATGGCACATTAACACGGAGACGACAATAGTGCACAGATGAGCACTAATACAAATGCCAACCCTGCACCCAAGGATGCCGAGGAGAAGAAAGCAGCCGGCTCGTCCTCCTCCTCATCGGAGCACCTGGATGAAGACGATGATTTCTTCCAGATCGAGGGACCGGTCCTCAATACCCAATTCTCCCTGGCCGGACCAAACCTCGACGGATGCCCAGACCCGAAAAGGATCCCCTCGTCAGTCTTTGCAAGGACGTCAACATTGCAAACCGACTGGAGCGTCACGTCGAACGAGGCTCTCTTCAGCATCAATGTCGGGAACACGAGCTTCGACAAGGACCATAAGGTCTTGTATGGCAAGTCGGGTGAGATGGGCAACCCCAACGAGCCTTTGGCGCCATTGCCATCGTTCCCGAAGCAGAGCCCAGGGTCCAGCCCCATCAAGGGGGCAGTGTCACCCAAGGCAACCGGAGAAGGCAGCTCGACTGTGAAGGGGGAAGGAGACGCGGATCACATAGATAGCATATCTCACCGTTCCGAAGGAAGCGCGACCAACTTTGCATTCCCGATGTATGGCCTCTCTATACCATGCACCCCCTATTAGTTAACTTTTTTCAGTATGAAGTTCTTTCTGGACTTTTCAGTTATCGCCGTACACTGACACTCTTTTTATCTCCTTAAATAGCTAACTACCTGTGAAGTTATAAGTAGATATCTCAATGAACAACTTAATTACAAAATTGTTTTCTGCGTAATCGTTCACCTAGGCAAAAAAATGATCTCATATCAAGAACTTAAGTCTTAAAAAGTTAAAATGTTTGAATTGTGTTACCTCCCATTGTTGCTTAATAATTAGAGTACCCCAAACACAAGAAGAGTTAAGTGTATGATATTTCTTTCACTTGGTGAAATATCCAATCCCAGTGAATGACTTCTGGACGCATTTTCCCAAATCACGGTCTGATTTACAGTGTCTTCAGATTGGCAGGTGATGAGAAAGCCAGTGGGTGCTCGAAGGACAACCAACCAAATCTTGCCCAACAAAGCACGGCGCAACTGAGTCATGCACCAGAGCCAGAGCCGCATGATGAGAAGAACGAATCACCGAAAGCCGCAATGGAATCACCAAAAGCCGCAATGGAATCACCGAAAGCCGCAATGGAATCACCGAAAGCTGCAATGGAAGCACCTAAACCTGAAGAAGCCCCAGTAGCGGAACCGGCACCAGCACCGGCGGAGCCACCTCCAGCGACAAAAATGTTTCCCTGCTGTTCTTGCTGTCCATTCTGTTGCTAAGGAGTATTCAACGGGCGCTCTCAATCCAAATCACCTTGGTTCTTTCTCTAGATGACTCAATATTTCATAGATGCTCAAATCAGTAGAAGGCAATCTGAAATTGTAAATCAGATCAGGAACTGGAGATGAGAGGGACATTGGCAACCAATTACTTGCTCTGGGTATGGTAGATTATCTTAGATACATACACTACTTGTAGAGAAGATGTTAATTTTGTAGTTTTTGATTGGGATATTTGTTTTATCGGGGAGGCAATTTATACTATTTGGTTGTAGTAATTGTGAGGATGTGTAGATGCTTTTAATTTACTAATTGTAGGTGTTACATTTTATATTGTTTTTGTTACTGTGATATAAATAAAATTAAGGTGTGTAGGTGCTATCTTTTCATATTGCTTTTATTTTTCTAATATAAATAAAATGAAGATATGTAAGGACCTAATTATGAATGTCATGTTCTCACCAGCAACTATAGAGAATTAACATCTCACAATCAAGTAAAAAAATGAAAAAGGAAGGTAGACCAATCAAAACTAATCTGCACATAAAACACTTCCTTAATTATCAGAAGTAGGAATATAATAAGAATAAAATAGAATATCACAATCAGGGTTAGTGGCCTTCCCAACATAGGGCCTCTGAAATGTTTTTTTTCGAAACGGAAGGGCCTCTGAAATGTGAAATCGTGCCATCTTGTTACATTTGCATTTGAAATTTCTCAGTGTTCTGAAATTTTTAGTTCAACAACCAGAACATAATTGCCGGGGAACACAAAGATACCATTAACCTGCCCACATAGCAAAACACAACAGTAGGAACAAAAGAAATATTGACAGGAACATGAGCTGCCCACACTGCATTGTCATAGCATTTATGTAGCGCAAAGCAGGCAATCTCCGGAATGACTTTTTCCATGCCCAGCAAACTCACATCACACTAGCTTCAGCCGCCAACAAAATTCCCACATCAGGCAAAATCCACTCGGGGAGCCTCAGGGGAAATAGCAGCTCTGGACAATGCACCTTGGTCATCAGATGGACTTCAGCTATTTGTCCATTGACTGGGAAAAAGAACAGCCATACTGGTCAATGGAAGTTTTTGTAGATTGAGGAGAATGGGTGTACTCTCTCTATTGTAAAACATAGTGAATGACAGTTTTTCCTTAAGTTAAACTTTGTAAATTTTGATCGAATTTACAGAAAAATATCAACATTTTAATACAAATAAATACAGTATGAATGGATGTAATGATACTGCCTTGGATTGTAGACATTGCTATCTTTTCTATATAAATTTGATCAACATTTACAAAGTATTTTGAGGTGAATTACGACAGGCATTATCCCATCCAAACCATTTATAATAAATACTTTGTACTGAATCTTGTAGAAATACTTCGTACTGAATCTTGTACTATCCCATGCCCAGTTTTGTGTTCTGTTCTTTCATTTCAGCATCATGTTCTCTTTTTTTTTGAAATGGAGGATGACCCCCGGCCTCTGCATCTGGGAGATGCATACGGCCACTTTATTAATTATTCTCGAGGACCTTACAAAGTATTACAGACAATATTCCTGAATCCATCATCTCGGCAACATATGCCGCTACTCTTATCCATATGATGAAGGGATGCTAGTTGGGCCACTACCCAAACCACTCACCTAAACCTAACATCAAAAGCCGGAAGCCCCAGCCGAGCCACATACCGGGTCTGGGGCACAATCCGGTCAGACACACTCTTGTGTCGTCGCAGCCATCTTCCACAGGTCCGTCTTCAGAATATATTGAGTCTTCTACCTTGTGTAGGCCACTCCGCCATCGACGTCACCATGACGCCAGACAGCTACCTCCTCCTGCGCGAGTCCATCTCCGCGCATCGGGCGGCGAGCCTCCACAACGCCATGCCGCCGATCTTCGCCACCATCAATGAGTGAGATGAAGTACCGCTCCACCACGGCATGTACAAGGTGAGGAAGGGCGAGGTCCCCATCGGAGACACGGCTGGAAGAGAAGCACCGCAGCCACGAGACACTGCCCGGAGCTGCGACGCGGTAGATCAGACGGGCCGCCACCAGGAACCAGACAAGCTCGCCATGCACACCTAGCATCCCCATGCCCAAGTCGGCGCCTTCAAGAAGGTGACGACGCTGTGGCGCCGCCGCCGCTTAGCCACCGGGGCTAGGGTTTTCACCCAGGCGCAGGGGAAGGGGGGAGGCAGGGGACGTTTAGCCTCGGCGCCGCCACCAAGGAGGGAATGACGTCCGGGACACCATCGACGCCGTGACCGCCACCGGCGGCCAAGGGTTTCCCCCGGCCAAGCACCCTGCCGCCACCTCCGAAACAGCCACAACATCAGCAGGCGCGTGCACACCGAAGATCCAGGCCGGCCGGAGGTCATGCATCACGAGCAGACCAGATCGCCTCCGATCTGACGAGGGGAACCCGGGGCCTCCCCGCGCCATGACCAGCGCCCACCGGGATCTCGCTGCCCGCGCAGCCGAGGGGATCCGGCCTACCTCACCGACGAGCACTCCCCGCCGCCGGATGAGCGCCGTCCGCACCAGCGAGGCCGCCGCCTCAGATCCGGGCCCTCACCACCGAAAGGGAGCGGCCAGAGGCCTCGCCGCCGCCCTCACAGGCAGCCGCGCGGGGGCCCCGGCGACCGCCTCCGGCAGCGGCGAGGAGGAGGGGCTCTTAAATACTATTTTACTTGTTCCAAATAATTATTCCGTAGAAATGGACGCTTGCTTCCAAATGTAGGATTATAACAAGGAGTTCCAACAGTCTTTTGAAAGCTAGATTGAAGGATAATTTTTTTTGCCACTGCTTTTGCCTATCACTACTGCCAAGAACTGGCAGCTACAAATACTACTTCTGCTGACACCATGCAATGCACCAACTGCTACTTAGGGTTAGCTTTCAGCAATGATCGAATAATCTTAGATCCAAAGAATGACCCTTTCTATCACTTCACCAACTGCCACTAGCCTTGTGCAAACCTCCTCGAAACCTGCCTCTAGAAGGGGAGCCCCTTGAAGAGAAGTCGGACCAGTACTCCGGTAAGGCAGTACTAAGTACATCATAAATACATAGCTCATGAGGTGTCACAAGGTTCCAGGATATTATAAACTTAAGAAACTACAAAAAAAAATTAATCAAAACACTAAATTGGATAGGCTGATAGGCGAGAGTTCTGCATAGTATATCAAGCAAACAAGACAGATAGGTTCTTCAATAAGTTTCCAGGATAGTATTACAGAAACTACAAACACCATAACTAGTCAAGGCTGGACCAAACAGACAAATGGGATAAGGTGATAGGCAAGAGCAACTCGTCAATGGAGCAAACCAAATGGCAAGCGTTTTTGACACTACAGTAAGAATAATGGATCAACTAAATCCAAATCACGGACATGATCCAGGAAATAACGGACACAATTATGAGTTGTAAAATGAATCCGGGCCCCTTTTGAAGCCCTTTCGTCCAACTGAAGCTTCCCACGTTGTTCTACCAAGAATTCCTTATTGTAATAACCGTAGCAAACCTTAAGCTTCACCAGCTCTAGCACTCTCGCATTCAATACAAAGAATGTAACAAAGTTAACTTCAGACTTGATGCCACATTGCCACGATAGGAATCCAACACTATTGTCTTCAGACGGATATCAAGACATCCAATGAGATTCCGGTGTTTGCGACGCCACAAATTGTTTGGCTTTGGCGCTGGCGCACAAAACTAAAAATAAAATAAAGAAATAAGTAAACCAATCATTTGAGAAGAGAAGAAGATCAGAAGTGTTTGAACATTCATTGAGTGAAGAATCATCACCCTAATCTGAATGTACAGCGTCTCCAAGCATGGAAAGCATGTCATCAGCTCAATAACCGTATCCAAACTTAGTACTCTCAGTTGGACAGCTAAAGTCTTGACTGTGCGGACCACCATTGCCAGCTTATCAACATGCAATCCCTTTAGCAAGCATGAAAGGCAACATTAGCCAGTTTACAGTGTCCTTTGTTGTTTTGCAGGAGCTCATTCACAAATCAAGTGATAAATAATTCTTCAACAAACAAAATTGAAATTGAAATGCCTCAAAATGGTACCTGGATAATTGTGGAGCCGAACTCGAATCTGCAGAGATAATCCTGATGGACCTTCTGGTAGTAACCATCAGAAAGGTAGCCTATTGTCTCCAGTTGAGGCGCTGAGACCACAGATACATGCAGATCAGTGCCGAAATGAAGATTGAGCAACTTCTCAAGACAAGGGGCATTCTCGATAATGAGCTCCTTTAAATGGACACGATTTTGGTAAGCACTATTGTTATTATCAACACCAATGCTCCTAAGGGTAAGGGAGTTGATCCGAAGGGAGCAGAAACCAAAGCTTTGTAATATCAGCAAGCACTCGAGAGCGGGGCAACTGGCAATCAAGCCCGAGCTGCTTGAGCAGGGGAAAGTGAAGCCCTTGGATGATGCCGTCGGGGAGGTTGCACTTTTTGATGGTGGCAACACGAAGGGTGGCTGCGAAGCGGAAGGTGTGGGACGGCAGCGGTACCGCCGTTCTGTAAAATCCAAGCTCGAGCTCCTCTAGTTTGTCGAGAGCGCCGGACCGGAGCCAGTCATCGAAGGCTCCGAGCTGGAAACGGTATAGGTTGTCCGCGCGGAGGCGACGACCGGGACCGGAGTGGGAAGAAAGGATGCGCGACACGACACCAGCAGCACGCTCGGCATGATTACGGCAACGCGTTAGCAGGACAGCGCAGTCGAGGTTGAGTGGGGCGGAGAGCCAGAGGTGGCGCCACTTGAAAGCGAGGATCTGGGTGCGGGCGCCTTCGTCGGTGGGGAGGAGGGAGATGATGTCGCCGAGGACGGCGTCGGGGAGGCTGCTGATGTGGTCGACGAGTCCCTCATCTTCTTCGCCCACTCCGGGATCGGGCGCTTCCGTCTCCGCCGGCGCCGGGGCCTCGTCGGCGGTCTCGACCCCGGCTGGTGGTTTCCGCTTCTTCCTACTAAGACCGCCGGCCTCCATCTCCTTCGGTCTCTTTGGTGGAGTGGGAGATCGCATCAGTGAGAGCGGTGAAGGAGAAGGCTTGATTAGGCAGAGCAACCGTATATAAACACGGAGTGCACACTGGTGGTGGTTCAGGAATTCAAAAGGCTTTGGTGCCATACTCAAGCAGTTAATTTCCACTTAACTGCTCGGCGTGGAAGAACTATGCGCGCATGCACCCCTCGGGAACTCATGCGCTTAATTAACTAGCCCGATCGCACGTTGAACGTGTGTGTACACGGAACGTCCTTACTCATTCGGTTTCACACTACCGCTACAAACGTACGTACTCTGAGCACGGCAGATCAAAAGCACGGTAGATTATCTTAGATTACTTTTTTTAGGGAAGATTATCATAGGTTACTATTCCCTCCGTACCAAAATGTAACACGTTTTTACAATTCGAACTGTACATATTTCAGTACATATGTTTTTTTTTTGAGAATTTTTTTAGTACAATTGTTTCGTTTTAGAACATTTTAGTACAAGTAGTAAAAGCTTCTGCGTGGTGGCACGTGGGTCGGGCTTACAGCGGGAGGATGTCCTTTTCTGGGACCCTAATATTAATTCTCAGAAGAAAAAAAAGTAGCTGGAATATTTATTTTTTAGACCCTAATAGCTGGAATATTTATTACTTTAAAAAATATATGCTATGTGTATATAATGTAATAAATAGTATTTGCGTAATGTAAAAATATGACATACATTAGAAATGTACGTGACACTTTAAAGAAAAATTCCAAAGACTCAGAAAAATGTTTATCCAATGTAAAAATATGTTCCCATAGGTTAAAAAAATGCTTATTCACATTAGGAAAATGTAAGTGACATTTAAAAAAAATATTCACGTGTGTCCAATAAAAATATCCGTGGATTTTCTAAAAATATTTTTAAATTTTAGAAAAACTCCATGTAGTTTAATTAAATTTTTATTATCATTAATAAAATATACGAGTGAATAGCATAAAATTACCACTTTTCGTGTTAGGGTTCCAAAAACTACCAGAAATTTGTTTGTGACTAATAACTACCAAAACCGGCGTCGGCTGTCTCAAAAAACCCAAACTGCCCGTTGCTAAGAAAATAAACCGGGTTATGACAGCTCGGGCCCGCATCTAACCGAACCATTTGTTTGACCGTTTGTTTGACTGTTAACTAACATCTCGGGCCCACATGTCATTTATCTCTTCCTCTTCTCTTTCTTCTCCTCCTCTCCTCCCGTCTCTCTCTCTCTCCCCCCGCACGAGCCATGGCAGCTCGAGCACACTGGATATGCACCGGCCTCCTCCCCCGTCCCATCATCCCTTCTCCCCGGCCGTCCCTCCTACTGCCCCCCTACCAGAGCCGCCATCCACCATGGCGCTCGGCCTAATTCCGCGCAGACCTCGGCCTCCAGGCGCGGACCCCCGCATGGCGCCCGGCGGCGCCCTCTGCCCGGAGCACGGCCTCCCGAACAACGGCGGTGCGCCCCTCCATGGCGCGCAGCCTCCCGGACGCTGGTGGAGGGTCGGAGCGGGTGAGGAGGGAGCAGCGCGCGGCGGCGCCGCTCTGCCCGGAGCACGGCCTCCGGAATGGCGGCGGTGTGCCCCTTCATGGCGCGCAGCGGTGCCTCTCTGGCCGGAGCACGACCTCCCGCACGATGGTGGAGGGCCGGAGCGAGTGAGGAGGGAGCAGCGCGCGGCGGCGCTGCCTGTGCCGGATCTCGCCTGTCCCGTGGGAGAGGAAGAGGTTGGCAGTGACCGATGGCTCGCTGCAGCGTTTCCAGGCGGCGCCATGGCGTGCGGCGGCGACCTGATATGGTGATGGCCGGTGGAATCGAGGCGGGGATGGCCGGCGGGATTGACTTGCCGGATAGAGGGACTCGTTTGCTTTTTTTCAAAAGATTACAGGGACCCGATTGCGTTTTTGAAACATTTACAGGGACCCAATTGCTTTTATATGAGCAAGAGACACTGTCATGTGGGCCCATATGTCAGCTAACGGTCAAGCAAATGGTCAAACTGACGGTTCGTTTAGGTGCGGGCCCGACCTGTCATAAACCGGTTTAATTTCTTAGCAACGGGCGTTTTGGGTTTTTTGAAACAGTCGACGCCAAAAGTGGTAGTTACAGTCACAAACAAATTTTCGGTAGTTTTTTGGAACCCTAACGCGAAAAGTGGTAGTTTTATGCTATTCACTCAAAATATACAACGTGTATTTGAAAAATATTACCGTGTATTCAAAGAAGTGTTCAAAACATGTATTTTTAAATCATGTACACCATGCATTATTTGAAAAATGTGCAAAGATTATCAAAATAAATGTTTCACATGTGCGCTAAAAAGGTACATTGTGTAATGAGAAAAGGTAGACATGTGTTTAAAAAGAAGACCAATTAAAGAGAAAGAAGCAAAAAGAAAAGCAAGAAACCAAACAATACAAAAAAAAACAAGAAAGAAACAAAATAAAACAAAAGCTATAACAAAGAAAAAAAATATAACGAAGGAAAAAAAATCAAAGAAAATGAATGGAAAAACAAATGAAAATTAAAATTAAAAATAACAAAGAAAAAACGGAGTAGAGAGAGCGAACCTACAGCTACCCACGGGCGATTGCACTAACCGATACGGATGAGACGTAGCCCTGACAACTTAGCATACGCTCTGCCTAAAGAAAACTAAACAAACGCTGGACTCTCCAGGCCTGCTCGATGATCACGCACGGTCAATCAACAACAAGGCTTTGCCGCTTTGATTGATCCCTGGAATCGCTCGGATTTAAATGCTCGTAGATCTTGTCCCCTAATCCCTCTATACCTCAACCTGCCACCTGAACATAACATGGTTGTGCAGTGCCATGCCTCTGCCCCTCGGCCAACCAACGACACTCAACAAAGCTTGTGGCTTCTTGTTGTACAAGTCTGACCCTAGGCCTCGTCAGTAGCATCTCTCCGTGTCTCACGAGCCGTAAGTCCGCACCTGTGTTGTTTATTGTTAGTTCCCTTCTCTGCAAATGGTGAGTCGTCCCATGCATGGTATTAGACCCAGGGATGGACAGCCTGGCCCACACAGCCCGACCCAAAAGCCCAACATCCGGGCTGGTCTAGGACTCAGCTTTACAAAGCCCGGCCCAAACCAAGCCCGGCACGATGCATGCCCAAGTTTACATGGTCTCTTTTGATTGGTACTAGTTAAATGCCCGTGCGTTGCAACGGGAAAACATCAGTTATGTGAAACATCATTCACATCCGGCCAATTCTTACATGGCATTTAGTTTTCTTTTGTGAGCATATATGTTTAGAGTTTGGCGCATCTTAAGATAGTGTAAGGCGGAAGTGATTAATACATATGTATCTTCCTTTCCCCGTTTCCAGCAGCGCACAACAATCCCTCAAAATCCCTTAAAAAAAACAATCCCTCAAAAAAAAGCAGCGCACAACATCCTCTCGGCCTCTCCCCATCTCAGCCGCTGACCAGGGAGAGGGAGGGGGGCACCACCGGCCACCATAGCGACCTGCCCTCCGAGGAGCAGCCGCCGCCCGCCGGGATCTGACGTCGGCTTAAGTTGTCATCTCGCCCTCGCGGTTCTTGCATCGCACAGCCAGGGGCCACCCACCCTGCCCTGCTCCCTCCCCCTAGCGATCGGCGACGACTGCCTGTGCGGCCGCGCCGTTATGTTGCCGGCCAACTGCCCTGCGTCTCCACTCCTCCAAGGCTCCAACACCCCTTCGCTGACCCCCTGCCTGCCGGGTTGCCGGACAGAATTTTGTTGAGGCCAACCACATCACAAACGGCACACAGGTAAACTAACATCTTCCGCCAAATTCCCCATTTACTAAGTAGTAGCCTTATTTTGTTTAGTTGCTTACATCTCGTGATAAGTAGTAGCCTCATCTTGCGTAAATTGCAAGGAAAATCATATTCAGAGAAGAATTGATCTAGGACTTCTTAATATTGGTGAGTCATGCATGTACATGTGTCTATATTTGTGGATCTCAGACATCAGTCTTCAGGCGTTCATATATGTTTGTGCCTGCAGTCTTTCATTTAGCTCCGGATGCTGTGAAAAATCATCGTAGATTTATACTGTGCCATCTGCACAATGTCAAAATGTTTCTAATAGCCGAAGTTATTTTCTGCTACTTAGTCTAGTTTTGATGCACCTAGAATTTCGTTATAATTACCAAAATATTGCAGGTGTCGATGGAGGAACAAGTGGTAATGTCATTCTTGGTTTCTCAAGATCTGTCTGGGATTTCAGTAACTTGCAACATCACACGGTATGCTTTTGGTAATTAAACTTACATTTTGCTCCAGCAATGCATCTTACTGAAACCTTATAATAACCAATATCCTCAAGCGCCTTAATTGATCGTCGCTGTTGTAATAAAATAACACATATGATTCTCCGACTAAAAAAAGTTTATCCCAATTCTCTTCACCAAATCACGCACGACTTGTGGAATATTTTCTACGCATTCATTGTCCTTGTACGACAGCAAGTGTACCAACACCTGATTCCGTAGGTCATAATCGTCCTGCACGTGAATTATGCTGTCATGCAAGGCTCACATCTAAAAGGACACATGAATGGTGAATGTAGAGTACTCACCGGACAACTGGTAATCCATGTTCATGATCATGCCACGTGCGCATAATCTTTAAAACTAAAAACCCAGACATATTGCTGCATAGGAGTAAATGTTATTAGCAATATGATAGATGAAAATATGGTCAAATAATTGGAATGTTAAGGTTATAACCTGTTTGGGTTTTTTGGAACTCCAATTGGTATGATGCGATGCCATCTAAAAACATCATCATTCCAGCCAGGAATTGCATCTTGTAATGCTATGTTTAGATGGAATGAAATACATTGAATCTTAAATATGTCCTTCTGTGAAGGATTCTTTTTCCATGCATCCGATAGGGGAAGAGGGTCGAGTATAGTGATTGTTCTATCCAATAGGTCGAACAGGAAGAGGATGAAGCGACCGGTTGTACAAAACGGCAACAAAATCTGTGTGAAGTAGGCTTTAGAAATAAAATACGGGGGTGAAAAGCACACACAGAGATGGGAAGTATGATTACCAACTTGCACACCGAGACGTCAAAGCACATATCAGGCCAACAATGAAATAGTTTTGCAATAATGTAGCGTTGGGCATCAAATGGTAAACGGAGTTTTGGATCTTGTGTAGAGTCATTTAGTATCATCTGAGAGGAAAGTAAAGGATTATTAACATTCTATGCGTTTATGGTTGCAATTATATGTGCTCGTCGCCGTAGAAAATAAGTATTATGAGATTTTAATAACTTACAGAAAATCTGAGATCCATATAGTGATATGGAGTGTCTTTAGCCCATTGAATGTCGTCTGTAGCATTTACTCGAACAGCCATGTTAAAACTGTCGACATCAATAGCCCGTGTATTCTTTAGTAAGTCTTGTAGTTGTCTAAGACTTATACTTAGTGGGTAGGGCTTGGAGCTACGGATCCATTCTTTCCTATCAAATAAACCATAGCATCAACGATATAGTGAAAAAATAATATACATAAATGCAGATATTGTTATTTTGAAAGTTGACTTACTCTCGGGAATCTGCATTATGAATGGACATGATATGACCTCGAAGTTTGCAAAGTAGCTCATTTTTATTAAGTGGCATTCTCAGAACAACCATGGCAGGTGGCGGGTCCAATATTTCAACACCGTCAGTATCTATTATATCGTCTGCTGGATTATGGTACTCAGGAGTTCCTTTTATATCGTTCAGATTTGATTCATGGAGAATGATTGCTACTTTTTGCCTGAAGGGTTTGACATCTTCCTGCAAAATAATAATTAGAATCAATATATTACAACATTGAATTAGATATGCAATACACTTTTGTCATCCTTCACGAATTACCTGTGTAACAGGATGTGACAGTTTGTGTCCTGCAGTATTCAATGAATTGTAGCATGAACAAGCCGCAAGATGATCTATTGGTTAAAAATATTGGGCACATTAGTAATAAGCAAACATAAGGAATTGTTGAATAATAATCAATAATTGTTACTGCTGCTCTCATTTCGCATTTTCTCATGTGATGATTTCAAACATACCCATCAGATTGAATTCGATCTTGAATATACTCTTTTATAGTCCATCTAGTTACATCAATATCTGGCCAAGTACCTAGGTTAAACCCATTCATCTTAGAAGCAATCTTTAGATGCGCCTCAAGCCCCTGAAGCTGTTAAATAGAAAAAAGAGTATGATAATATAGGTGAAACTAAATGCATGAATTCCAAGTACAGATATAGTAAAATCATACCGTAAGTTGTAGATCAGCTCGGCTCATTCGAGAACCAAAAGAATCGAGTACTTGTATCTCGCGTTGTTTGATATTGACAACAGATAGATACCAATGCGTTTGGTTCATATTGATTGGAATGAACAACTGACACATAATATACAAGTCGTTGCCCCGGCTAGGTAAACAAATTGATAACAAATGATAGAACCATAGGTAGGAAAATTAGTCTAACCATGTCATGCTGTAGATACTTAAGCACCTTTTCAACGATGTGGTGATGACTCTCAAGGCTTATAGGAATTTCACCATCTCGCTTAAGTATTCCTGAATCATATGTAGTTTCCAAGAATACACGTGCACCCGCTGTACAAAATTTATCCTGGACCCTTAGACAGTAAATATATGCATTTATGACCTATAGTAGAAAAAGTAACAAATAAATTAGACATTCTTGAAGTGTGTAAGTATGATCATCGGAATATATTTTAGCTGACCTCGCTCTCCACCCATATCTCATCTTCTAAAAGACATTCCAAATCTCGACGTGTCAAGGTTGTGTCATGGATATTCACTAACTTGGTTTTGCTAGGGAAGGATATGATGTATTCCTTCATTTCAGTAAAATTAATAGCACATGCATTTTCTTTTATCTCATTCAGATCCATCTGAAACAACATAGACATAAGTAAAGCTTAATTGAATAAAAAATATGGTGGTTGTTTGTATAGCGCATGTGGAAGCTGATCCGCTTGTTGCTAATACGTGAATGCAAGGAGCTCACCTCGGCGGGTGCGACGGACATGGCGAGTGGAGCGCAGAGGCAACGGCGGCCGTAGCGCAGCGTCGCCGAGAGGACGGCCTTGAGGTGCTTTACACCGGTGAACCCGTCCCGGCTGCCGTCGTTTCCCCAACGTATACAGGTTCTCTTCCATGACTGATGAACGTGCCCACAAAGGATCGGCCAGAGAGAGAAGAAAGAGACCTATGCAGGGCGTCAATGGGGTAGTGCGAGCAGCCTTGCTTTATTATTTATACTTCCCTTCCGCTGAACTCGGGAATTTCTTCCTGCATGTGACGCGCGGCCTTAACTGCCCTGCAATCTCGGCGATTATCTTCCCTACATAGGGAAATCTCCGCGATTATCTTCCCTACATAAACATGATTGCTTCCATCTGATTTGTTTACCGATAGGGAGCAAGAAAATCGCCAGAGATATCACTCCGTTTTATTGTCTCGTATACTCTTACTCTGAGTGGAAACATCCCATCCAGCGACAAATTTGGCTAGTCTATGGCGGATAAGATGGAAACACAAAGCAGTCCATTTTTTAAGTCTTCTGATGATATTCGTTTTGCTACCAGGAGAGCAAATGTTGATACTCATGACTGTGCGTGAGTGGCGCAGAAGCATGTTGGCTGGATCATAGCCCTCATTTTATTCTACATAGTCTATGAGCTGATAACATATTATGGTTTCAGTTAAATGAAATTCAGAGAGGCCGTCCCTCTTTAAAAAAATAAATGTAAAGCTGATAGTAAGAACATTATCTTTGGTTGAATGAAGCGCACATTTTTTTTCTACTAAAAAAAGTTAAAGCCAGATACACCTTACATTTTCGAATTTTCAAAAAACCTAATGCACAAAATAATTTGTAATGTAAAGCACATTTCAAAAATTATAGCCCTAATTTACAAGTCGCATCTAGGCCTCAAATACGATGTACAAATACTTCATCATCATTTCAGCAGCTACCTTGGAAAGTATATACATCAACTACATTGAAAATATTATGCATGATTTTACATATCAGAAAAGAGTGAAGAGAAATAAAATATCGAATTAGTGAGATGTCAAGAAGCTTGCAGGTAGGTGATTTGCTTGGACATGAACCATCTTCCTCTACTCGAGATAAAACATATCAAAAGACAAGCAGAATTTTCACTTCAGCTCTGGTATTCATGCACTCAAGAATTTATACTTAGGTACACTGGTCCGGTTTCTCTCAGTAACACATGATAACAAGATGCAAGTTATTAACACAGATGACTCCAGGACAGAGGTGACCTGCACAAAATAAATCTCAGATAAATTAAAAACTATTTCATTATCTAATTTTATTGTGAAATAAAAATATTGCCATACGTAATAAAATGATAGAGTGGAAATATAACTGCCAAATTTCTCACCTATGATGTAAGGATCTCTTTATAGACGATGTTCTTCGTGTACGTACCAACAGGATAATCGCAGCTCTCGTTTTTGCTGCAAGTTGAACTCTTCTTTTTGCTGTCATCTGAGTTTCTTTTCTTATTACCAGGATCAGGGACGGCAAGAATCTTGACATTCTTTCTAGCGGTGGATCTAGATAGTGCAACATACAACTGCCCGTGAGAGAACACTGGCTCGGGCAAGTAAATACCGACATTCGGGATAGTTTGCCCTTGTGCCTTGTTAACCGTCATGGCGAAGCTGAGCCTTATTGGAAATTGCTTCCTCTTGAACTGAAAAGGAAACATCTCATCATCAGAGGGGCAAAGGGGAATCCTTGGCAAGAAGATCCTTTTTCCAGCATGTTGGCCAAGGACAATTTCTGCATCGATGACATTCCTTTGGAATCCTCGAACCACCAGCCTCGTGCCATTGCAAAGTCCGTTCGCGGGGTCAATGTTCCTGAGCAATATGACAGGGCAGTTAATCTTGAGCTTCAACACATGCGGGGGCAGCCCATTAGGGGTCAATGTGTTAAGGAATTCAGGAGGATAGTAGTTATGAGGGTCGTCAACCGCACAATCAAAACTATGGTACACCATCTCATCTCCTTAGAATCGACTGATCATCTTCAAATTAATCCTATCCACACAATCATTCCGTGTCGACAAGATTGCTCTGGAGGTGATGTAGTCTGGGTCTGACGTGTTAGCATCGAGGCTAGGAAAAGTATTGTCTATCAGTGTATCAAGGTCAGTGTCCTTCCCAGTTCTTGACACACATATCTCGTCTGGAAGGCGACCTCGCCATCTCGATTTGTCTCCTCCTTACCATCACCAATGTGCAATAGATATTCTGCAAACCATGGGTCACTATGTGCCCTCATATTGCGTACCAACTTAAGGTGACGCATGGAATCCCAAAGGTAAGACCTACGCAGCGATGAATTAATTATCTGAGCCCTAGACCCCTTACGGACAACAGGGAGGACCTGTCTGAAATCTCCACCGAACACAACTGTCTTTCCTCCGAACGGCAGGTCTGGTCGGCTCATCACGTCGCGCATACTGTTGTCCAACGCCTCCACTGCCTGCCTCTTTGTCATGGAAGCCTCATCCCAAATAATGAGAGAAGCTGACTGTAGGAGCTTTGCAGTCCCGCTCTGTTTTGTAAAGCTACAAAACCCACCATCATCAATGCCTAACGGTATCTTGAACCGTGAATGAGTTGTTCTCCCTCCTGGCATTATGGAAGCAGCAACACCGGACGTAGCTGTCGCTATAGCAATTTTTTTCTGCCCACGTACCACTGCGAGTAGTGCTCTGTACAAAAAAGTCTTTCCGGTGCCTCCAGGCCCATCCACAAAGAAGACACCACCCTCATCACGATCAATAGCAGACATAATTTCATCGTATGCGGCCCTCTGATCTGAATTAAGTGAATCTGATAGATATGTGTCCTCAACATTGAGCTCTATGGTGGATTCCTCGAAGATCTCCCTTGTCACACCGATGGAAGTGTCATATTCTTCCTGGATATCGGGAAGAGGGAATGACTCTATCTCCTTGCCCATTGATTGTAGCATATTCCTGATATCTATTAGAACCAATTGCTCAACTGCAACTTTGGATGGATTGCTACGACGATAGTCCTCTGACATTGCATCCAGGTGCTTCTCCCAGAGTCCGCGCACATCGCTTGGCTCACAAAAAACCAGTATTGTTGCAAAGAGCCTCCGTAGAGATGATGGCATCTCATATAATGTGGATTCAGTGAGGGACTCATCCAGTGTGTTGTCTCCTTCGATCAATCCCCTTCTCTCGGCAGCTTCATGAAAGGTTGGTAGGATCTCACCATTAACTGTCCTTAGGTCCTCATAAGAGGTGGCGTGAGTGACATGGTTTAGGAGGACCCGCAAGTAATAGCGTTCCCCCTCGGCAGGATGAGCGGACACAATTCTTCCAATTTGTCCACCTGTATCTCGTACCCTTTTTCTCCAATATTTATTATTCCGACTTGTCTGCCAGGTGTACCACTCGGGGAAGTCCCTGTACAAGATAGAACGAGCATCCTCATGTAACCTGTTTGCCTCAAAATACTCCGTAAGCATTGACTTCTCAACACCTTCACGGTTAACTACTCGTTCAATATTTTGGGCCGCTTGGAATGACACCATGTGCATGTTTGGCAAATGGAGTTGTAGCTGCTTCACGGGTGGCGAGTTCTTACTCAATTCAAATCCATATATCCTCCACAATGCTTCTGGAGGAGTCACCCACCTAGCGTCTCTATACTGTTTGATCTCATCTATGTCTCCATTTTTGTCAGCCTCACTTACAGCAATAGATGCTCGATCATGGCCCTTGTATATGTATTTGAACAAGTATTTAACGGCTTTTATGCTGCCGCATGCCTCAACATTGATGTGACAGTTGAAGTAGCGCAAGAGGTGTGGGTTGTATGGGACGACCCACCTATTATCTAGCCATTCCTTTCGAACCATTGCTTTACATCCGTCTTCACGTCGTCTGTATAGCGGGTAGGAATCCTTGCCTTGTAAGGTAGCCGCGTTGAAAGGCCGCGGATAGTGATTCTTGCAAGAAGGACGACCCTTTGTGCAAGGGCATTCAGGATTCAAAGCACCACAAGGTCCATGCATCATATGTTTCACGACCAACTTGTACAGTTCTGGGTACTTCTTCTTGTTGGGGAGTTCGGCTGAGATAAGGCGATCATACTGCTCGGGGCATGTGAGCTTGTATCGGCCCTCCATGATGAGCAGGAAGTGCGCATGAGGCAGGCCCCTCTTTTGGAACTCCACCACATACACATAAGCCCTCACCTTGCCCAAGATATCCTTTTTAAGTAGCTTATTTTTGAGTTCTTCCAACTTAGCCCTGAAAACACGAACGACGAGATCTGGACGATCTTGAGGTGTCTGGCCAGGGTAGAGCTCCTGCCTAATCTCATCCCAGTTTGGGTTGCATGTCATTGTGAGGAAGATGTCTGGCTTTCCATACCTCCTAACTAAGGCCATAGCATCCATGTAGCGACGCCTCATGTCTCGTGGACCACCGATGAATGACGTAGCTAGAACTGTGCGTTTTTCAACAGAATCTGCCCTACCCTCACCAGCATGTAAGCTATCCACCAAGCCTTGGTACAGGTCCGCCCTTATTTTATCTTGATGACCCCATATATAGTCCAACCGGGAGTTCTCAATCTTGATGTATGTGTCGACCGCGAACTGCTGAAAAAGACGCTTGCCAAAGAGGATCGGGTTGAATATCCCTGGACGCATCTGGAATTTGTAGCAGTAGTAGTCCCTCACAGATACACATAGCCTGCCTCCAGAAGCTGCATACAAAATTGAAAATCGATGGTGATGTTGATTGAGAGCACACCTCAAATGGACGGTGATGTAACAACTTATTGCAACACTAACCTTCATCGTCATCGGCGTTGTCACTGATTGAGGGATTGGAGGACCTATTGTTGTGGCCACGAGCTAGACGAGCTGCACGAGCTGCCATCATAGTTTCATAGGGCACACCTTCCTTCGGGATATCAGTATGCCACCCAAGTTCACCTCTAGGGAAGAAAAGAGGGTACGACAACGCATCATAGCATCCATGGTAGGACTTGATGCCATATATATCTCTATTCTTACCTTGCAGGATGACGCTATTTTCGAATTGTCTTCGACGTTCACTACCCTCCACCCACACAGCAGCTACCTCTGAAGTGGTCGGCGTGTTATATATTCTTTGATCCATCCGTTGGTCAAGGTTAAGTGTTATGTGATAGTCATCAACATCATCAACATGGCCCATACTCCGGAGGTGTTCAGAGTATGGGTTGCCATGAAGTATGTTGACCAATTGTGTGATTACTTCTTTGTCTTTCTGGCACTGCTCTTTACGGCAACTGCGATACCTGTGTTCTAAACTGGGGTCATCATCATAGAAGTAGAGCTCCAAGTGACTACGATCCAAACCATCTTGTTTGCCGAATGACCGTATGTTGTGGTACATTTGGCCATGGGCACGAAATGTATAGATAGGGTGCTTTGATATGTTGGTGGTATCACTATCAAGGTGACAATATAGTGAGGTGAATGAGAAGTGGCCGTTGAAAAACCTGATATTGTCACGAAAATGCCTGGAATCAGAGTCTGCACTTGTCCATAGCCTCATGAGCTCGAGTGGCGTATTTGGGTTGGCCAGTTTGATCTTCCCCTTCCGGCAGCAAAAACCCATGGACTCACGCTCGAACTTCTTTGCATAGCAGTGTTTGCAGTCCTCCACCGACTTCAGCTTGTGTGTGTTGGTTGGGAGTTTGCTATAAACCATATCGTAGGGATCTGGAACGTTTGAAATGGAAGTAGTGTCGTCGTCATCGTCAACATCCTCCATTTCAACATCCTCGTCGTTGTCCTCCTCTGAAATTGTGCAATGCACTGACAATATGAGTACAAAAACATGCATATGATATACACGAGACGTCATGAAACATGATTAAAATACCCATCCCAGCGAACATGTAGCCTTCCTCGTCTTCCGAGTCGTCCTCCAATATGACACCATCTCCATCACCTATCCCAAAATTATTTACGAGGCTAATGTCTCCAATAAATCATCGTGCATGAATTTAATAAAAAAAGCTTACCATCGTCATTGGCTCGTGAGTGTGTTGTATGTTCTTGCAACGCACAGGTAATTGGAGATGTATTCTCTATGAATACAACATAAAAGTATAATCAATATGATTATGAACGACTTATCTTATAATGTTCAAACAATTAAGAGAAAACATTACCATTATTGACAAGGACAGATTGTGCAGGAAGTTCAAAACCATTGACACCTTCCACCGTCATTGTTGGATGTTGATCTAACGATGCATTCACATCATTGTTGGGTGCTAGATGTATTTCGCTAGGCTCACACAATGGCGATGTACTTTCTATTAATAGAATATAAAATTTTCAGTGAATAATTCTAGAGAATGAGAATACCGAAGTTAAGAACATTACCATTGTTAATGACTCCCGATTGTGTTGGATGTTCAAACACATTTACGTCGTCTAGCGCAATCGACGTGTTTCCATCGATCGATGTGTGTCTATTCTTCCTACCACTTGCATGAAAAGCTTGGTTTCTACGATCCATCAAAGCTTGCCTTTCCCCGGGTGTCACATGTTTTCTCCGTGGCTCCATACTGACATCCATATCTGGTGTCTCCACACACGATATATCCTCAGAAGCGGACTGGATATAAATATATAGGGGAACCAGTGAGCTCGGGAATAGACCAATCACGTCTGACTACGGAGCCATCGGGACCAAATGAACTTGCATTTTTGCGAACTATCTTGGGGATGTAACATGGGTTCTCCATGGCCAAGGAATCTTGGTTGAGAGTGTTGCGCAAAGACGTGCGGCGAGCGCTCTTTGCATGTTTTTTCTCATGAGTCATACTGGCATACCGCTCCCTATCATTAGCACGTTTACTTTCCATTTTCTCTGTTGAAATTAAATAATAAGTATAACACCATAAGAGTACTGTTTGTGTGATGTCGGTTATTAGGGAACAATTATGATTTGTGTTGTGCAATTATTACCTGTCGAAGATTTTGTCTGCTGATAGGCTTCACGCTTACTTTCTAGCAGTGCATCTTTCTTGTTGTTATCCATGTGAGCATACCGTTCCCTATCATTAGCACGTGTATTGTTGACTTTCTCTGTTGAATCACATGAAAGTGGCAACATTTTCAGAGTGCTGGTTTGTTACATGCAACGAATGTACAATTTTGACTGGTCTGGCGCAAATTTTACCTGTCGATGATTTTGTTTTTTGATAGGCTTCACGTTGTCTTTTCAACAGTGCTTCTTTTTTATTGCTCTCCATGTTCGCATATCGTTCCCTATCTCGTTGCCTCCTTCGCTCTTTGGGATCTATGGGTTGTGGCTGAATATGGGACAACGGGACAACCCTGAACAAATTATCGAATGCTGATAGCCATTACAAATACTTTTTAACAGAGATTCCGTCGATTGTCATCACTGCCCACATTTAGCTGAGTATGCAAGGCAAGATGCATAGCAACCCCTGAGAACATACAAAACCTCCCGGATCTCTCGCAAAAATAATAAGGATACAAAACCTCGCATATATAGGAGATCTCCTGCCAACCAGACATAGAGTATATGGAACCAGCATACACATACATTCTCCATAGACTAAAAAACAGAAGTACGAACGATTGATGCACGACAATGAAATCCAGCCACACATGCATGTGTACAGGTAAGCCATGGCCGCCGGATTCTTAATCGTCCTGGCATCGTCTACTGTTTTGTCGTCTGTAGAGCAGTTTCGGTATCTTTTTCTCCGTCATCATTCACCAGAGCATGGCTGAAAGACTACAGTGCGGCGATGAGGACAGAGGAAGCTTCTTCTGTGTCCATTGTATCGTCATCTTCAGTTTCTGATTCATCCTGTGACAAAGTGTGATTTCAGTGCGAGCTCGGAATTGAAGTATAATATATTTATAGACAAAAAAACTGAGCAAGGCTACAGATTCTGATGATACTACATCAATTTAGAGCCTTACTGAGCAAGGCTACAGATTCTGATTCTCTCTGAAATTTGTGGCTCAGTACTAAATGGACATTTTAGAAGAAAATTCTGGAGAATATGTAGGTGCTAGCACGTTGCATAAGGTACTAACCTTACAGCTCGCACTTTAGCAAAGACCATAAATCATATAACCGCACAACTATGGTTCACAGAATTACAGAAATAATTGAGAAGAGCTTAAGCAATGGGGTTGAGAAGAGCAACGGAATTACAGAAGAAGAGCTTCAGAAGAGCTTCCAACCACGAAAGCAAAAAATGCAAACCTGAGTAGCCCTAAGAAGGGGCGAAAGATGTGAGCTACCTAAACAACCTTTACATCATATGCGTAGCTATATCAAACTCATAGGTAAAGTAGATATATGTATTGTACCGATATCTCTTCTCTGCACCTCAAGGCCGTCCTCCCGGTGATGCTGCGCCACGGCTGCCATTGCCTCCCTTACTGAGCAAGGCTACAGATTCTGATTCTCTCTGAAATTTGTGGCTCAGTACTAAATGGACATTTTAGAAGAAAATTCTGGAGAATATGTAGGTGCTAGCACGTTGCATAAGGTACTAACCTTACAGCTCGCACTTTAGCAAATACCACAAATCATATAACCGCACAACTATGGTTCACAGAATTACAGAAATGATTGAGAAGAGCTTAAGCGACGGGGTTGAGAAGAGCAACGGAATTACAGAAGAAGAGCTTCAGAAGAGCTTCCAACCACGAAAGCAAAAAAATGCAAACCTGAGTAGCCCTAAGAAGGGGCGAAAGAATAGGGGATCGCAACAGTTTTCGAGGGTATAGTATTCAATCCAAATTTATTGATTCGACACATGGGGAGCCAAAGAATATTCTCAAGTATTAGCAGTTGAGTTGTCAATTCAACCACACCTGGAAACTTAATATCTGCAGCAAAGTGTTTAGTAGCAAAGTAGTATGGAAGTAACGGTAACGGTAGCAAAAGTAATTTTTTTGGGTTTTGTAGTGATTGTAACAGTAGCAACGGAAAAGTAAATAAGCGGAGAACAATATGTGAAAAGCTCGTAGGCATTGGATCGGTGATGGAGAATTATGCCGGATGTGGTTCATCATGTAACAGTCATAACATAGGGTGACACAGAACTAGCTCCAATTCATCAATGCAATGTAGGCATGTATTCCGAATATAGACATACGTGCTTATGGAAAAGAACTTGCATGACATCTTTTGTCCTACCCTCCCGTGGCAGCGGGGTCCTAGCGGAAACTAAGGGATATTAAGGCCTCCTTTTAATAGAGTACCGGACCAAAGCATTAACACATAGTGAATACATGAACACCTCAAACTATGGTCATCACCAGGAGTGGTCCCAATTATTGTCACTTCGGAGTTGCCGGATCATAACACATAGTAGGTGACTATAGACTTGCAAGATAGGATCAAGAACTCACATATATTCATGAAAACATAATAGGTTCAGATCTGAAATCATGGCACTCGGGCCCTAGTGACAAGCATTAAGCATAACAAAGTCATAGCAACATCAATCTCAGAACATAGTGGATACTAGGGATCAAACCCTAACAAATCTAACTCGATTACATGATAAATCTCATCCAACCCATCACCGTCCAGCAAGCCTACGATGGAATTACTCACGCACGGCGATGAGCATCATGAAATTGGTGATGGAGGATGGTTGATGATGACGATGGCGACGGATTCCCCTCTCCGGAGCTCCGAACGGACTCCTGATCAGCCCTCCCGAGAGAGTTTAGGGCTTGGCGGCGGCTCCGTATCGTAAAACGCATTGAATCTTTGTCTCTGGTTTTTTCTCCCCGAACACGAATATATGGAGTTGGAGTTGAGGTCGGTGGAGCTCCAGGGGGTCCCACGAGGCAGGGGCGCGCCCCCCACCCTCGTGGAAAGGGTGTGGGCCCCCTGGCCTTGATTCTTTCGCCAGTATTTTTCATTATTTCCAAAAATAATCTCCGTGAAGTTTCAGGTCATTCCGAGAACTTTTGTTTCTACACAAAGATAACACCATGGCAATTCTGCTGAAAACAGCGTCAATCCGGGTTAGTTCCATTCAAATCATGCAAGTTAGAGTCCAAAACAAGGGCAAAAGTTTTTGGAAAAGTAGATACGACGGAGACGTATCAACTCCCCCAAGCTTAAACCTTTGGTTGTCCTCAAGCAATTCAGTTGACAAACTGAAAGTGATAAAGAAAAACTTTTACAAACTCTGTTTGCTCTTGTTGTTGTAAATATGTAAAGCCAGCATTCAAGTTTTCAGCAAAGATTATGAACTAACCTTATTCACAATAACTCTTAGGTCTCATGTTTACTCATATCAATGGTATAATCAACTAGCAAGCAATAATAATAAATCTCGGATGACAACACTTTCTCAAAACAATCATAATATGATATAACAAGATGGTATCTCGCTAGCCCTTTCTGAGACCGCAAAACATAAATGCAGAGCACCTTTAAAGATCAAGGACTGACTAAACATTGTAATTCATGGTAAAAGAGATCCAGTCATGGTCATACCCAATATAAATTAATAGTAATGGATGCAAATGACAGCGGTGCTCTCCAGCTGGTGCTTTTTAGTAAGAGGGTGATGACTCAACATAAAAGTAAATAGATAGGCCCTTCGCAGAGGGAAGCAGGGATTTGTAGAGGTGCCAGAGCTCGATTTTGAAATACAGATAAATAATATTTTGAGCGGCATACTTTCATTGTCAACATAACAACCAAGAGATGGCGATATCTTCCATGCTACACACATTATAGGCGGTTCCCAAACAGAATGGTAAAGTTTATACTCCCCCTCCACCAACAAGCATCAATCCATGGCTTGCTTGAAACAACGAGTGCCTCCAACTAACAACAGTCCCGGGGGAGTTTTGTTTGCAATTATTTTGATTTGATTTGCATAAAGCATGGAACTGGGCATCCCGGTGACCAGCCATTTTCTCGTGAGTGAGGAGCGGAGTCCACTCCTCTTGAGAATAACCCGCCTAACATGGAAGATACGGACAGCCCCAGTTGATACATGAGCTATTCGAGCATACAAAATAGAATTTCATTTGAAGGTTTAGAGTTTGGCACATACAAATTTACTTGGAACGGCAGGTAGATACCGCATATAGGAAGGTATGGTGGACTCATATGGAATAACTTTAGGGTTTAAGGGATTGGATGCACAAGCAGTATTCCCGCTTAGTACAAGTGAAGGCTAGCAAAAGACTGGGAAGCGACCAACTAGAGGCGACAACAGTCATGAACATGCATTAAAATTAATAAACATTGGGTGCAAGCATGAGTAGGATATAATCCACCATGAACATAAATATCATGAAGGCTATGTTGATTTGTTTCAACTACATGTATGAACATGTGCCAAGTCAAGTCACTTAAATCATTCAAAGGAGGATACCACCCCATCATACCACATCACAACCATTTTAATAGCATGTTGGCACGCAAGGTAAACCATTATAAACTCCTAGCTAATTAAGCATGGCATAAGTAACTATAATCTCTAATTGTCATTGCAAACATGTTTATTCATAATAGGCTGAACCAGGAACGATGAACTAATCATATTTACAAAAACAAGAGAGGTCGAGTTCATACCAGCTTCTCTCATCTCAGTCAATTCATCGTCATTATTGCCTTTCACTTGCATGACCGAACGATGTGAATAATAATAATAATAGTGCACGTGCATTGGACTAAGCTGGAATCTACGAGCATTCAATAAACAGGAGAAGACAAGGCAATATGGGCTCTTGGTTAAATCAACAATAATGCATATAAGAGCCACTTCAACAATTTCATTATGGTCTTCTCCTATCGACCCCCAAAGAAAAGAAAAGAAATAAAACTATTTACACGGGAAAGCTCCCAACAATCAAAAGAAGAACAGGAAATCTTTTTGGGTTTTCTTTTTAATTACTACTACTACAGCAAGAAAGTAAACTAGCTAAAAGCTACAACTAATTTTTTCTTAAGGTTTATCAAACACACACGAAGAAAGCATAAAAAATAAACTAGCATGGATATTTACAGTGAAAAAATATGAGCACCGACATCTAGCAATGAGTGTGTGAATCATAAATGTAATGTCGGTGAGAAATACGTACTCCCCCAAGCTTAGGCTTTTGGCCTAAGTTGGTCTATTGCGACGGCTGGCCTGGCGGATATCCATAGTTGTAGTTGGGGTCGTACTGAGAAGAAGCCTCGGATTGCCACTGGTTGGCAATCGCCTCCGGATCCCACTGGTAATTAGACTGTCGTGGAGGATCAAATTGTGGTTCCAGCTTTGGCTCTGTAGCTGATGTAGGGTTCCGGTAGGCGTGGATGGCCGCCAGCGGAACGAGATACTTGCCTGCAGACAAATCAAACAAGGAAGGAGCAGGCAAGGTAATAGGCTCAGGGTGATTTTTATCAAATAACAGTTTGTATTTAAGCACCCTTTCCCTATTCTTAACAATAAAATCATGCGCTACCATACTCTTATAGTCTAGAAAACAGTAGGCAACAACTTTTCTTCTTTCTCATAGTGCCTAATAGGTATGTTATAGTATGCAGCGAGGCGCGAGGCGAAGATGCCTCCCAAGATGGGGCCCTTAGTACGGTTAAGATTTAACCGCTTTGCAACAATAGCGCACATACTAAATGTGTCATCTATGGAACAAAATAATAATATCAGGGACACTCAGGTTTCCACAGTTTCCGCGACCAATTAAGCATCTACTAGCAAATATAGCAAAGTAATGTAGAACAGGAAAATGTATGCTAGTGATTCGTGCATCGGAAACTTTCCTCGTTTCCCCTACAACAATTGTATCAATAAAACCCTCCACATTGTTACTATGTGGTTCCTCTATGAAACCCGGAAAAGGTAACTTGCAAACCTCACAGAATTCACGAAGGGTCATCTCCTTATACTCATCATATAAATAAAAATCCACCGTAGGTGGTGACCTCCTAGAATGGAAATGAAAATTTTGCACAAAGGTATTGGTGAGTAAGAGATACTGTTCGCGTTGGTCGCGGAGGAAGTCGGTGAGGCCTGCATTCTCAGCCAATTCATAAAAATTATCATAAATCCCGGCTGCTCTCAAGAAATCATCACAAGGACATTCACACGGCCGAACTTCCGCGGTGCGAGGCAGATTATATTTGGGCCTCTCTGCTTCTTCACTTTGCTTATCCTTCGAGCTTCGGCTCGAAGAGCCCCTCAAAAATCTCTTCATCATTTTCTGAAAATTTCTGAAATTTTTAGTAACTTCAAATAAAAGTGAACCAAGCTCAACAAAATCGATAGCAACTAATCCTACAAGTGCCTAAAGCCTATATCATGCATTAGAACTACTTGGAACCATATAAATTTGACATGCAAGCTCAAGAACATGGTCACCTAGGCAACAAAAATTTGCAATGAATAAAGCACTAGAACAAAAACTAATTGGACCAATGGAGGAGTGCTACCTCTTGAGCACTGCGTTGGTTTTCCCTTGAAGAGGAAAGGGTGATGCAGTAAAGTAGCGTAAGTATTTCCCTCGGTTTTTCAGAACCAAGGTATCAATCCAGTAGGAGGCCATGCTCAAGTCCCTCGCACCTACACAAACAAATAAAAACCTCGCAACCAATGCAATAAAGGGGTTGTCAATCCCTTCACGGTTACTTACAAAAGTGAGATATGATAGATATGATAAGATAATATTTTTGGTATTTTTATAATAAACATGCAAAGTAAAATAGAAGGCAATAAAAATAGCTAAGTGTTGGAAGATTAATATGATGGAAAATAGACCCGGGGGCCATAGGTTTCACTAGTGGCTTCTCTCCAGAGCATAAGTATTATGGTGGGTGAACAAATTACTGTTGAGCAATTGATAGAATTGAGCATAGTTATGAGAATATCTAGGTATGATCATGTATATAGGCATCACGTCCGTGACAAGTAGACCGACTCCTGCCTGCATCTACTACTATTACTCCACACATCGACCGCTATCCAGCATGCATCTAGAGTATTAAGTTCAAAAGGACAGAGTAATGCTTTAAGTAAGATGACATGATGTAGAGGGATAAACTCATGCAATATGAAATAAACCCCATCTTGTTATCCTCGATGGCAACAATACAATACGTGCCTTGCTGCCCCTGCTGTCACTAGGAAAGTACACCGCAAGATTGAACCCAAAGCTAAGCACTTCTCCCATTGCAAGAAAGATCAATCTAGTAGGCTAAACCAAACTGATAATTCGAAGAGACTTGCAAAGATAACCAATCATACATAAAAGAATTCAGAGAAGATTCAAATATTGTTCATAGATAAACTTGATCATAAACCCACAATTCATCGGTCTCAACAAACACACCGCAAAAGAAGATTACATCGAATAGATCTCCACGAGAATCGTGGAGAACTTTGTATTGAGATCCAAAGAGAGAGAAGAAGCCATCTAGCTAATAACTATGGACCCGAAGGTCTGAGGTAAACTACTCACACATCATCGGAGAGGCTATGGTGTTGATGTAGAAGCCCTCCGTGATCAATGCCCCCTCCGGCAGGATGCCGGAAAAGGCCCCAAGATGGGATCTCACGGGTACAGAAGGTTGCGGCGGTGGAATTAGGTTTTCGTGGATTCCTCTGTTGGTTTGGGGGTACGTAGGTATATATAGGAGGAAGAAGTACGTCGGTGGAGCAACGTGGGCCCCACGAGGGTGGAGGGCGCGCCCCCTTGCCTCTTGCTCTCCTAGTTGATTTCTTGACGTAGACTCCAAGTCCTCTGGATCACGTTTGTTCCGAAAATCACGTTCCCGAAGGTTTCATTACGGACTCCGTTTGATATTCTTTTTCTGCGAAACTCTAAAATAGGCAAAAAAACAGCAATTTGGGCTGGGCTCCGGTTAATAGGTTAGTCCCAAAAATAATATAAAAGTGTATAACAAAGCCCATTAATCATCCAAAATAGAATATAATATAGCATGAAGCGATCAAAAATTATAGATACGTTGGAGACGTATCAAGCATCCCCAAGCTTAATTCCTGCTCGTCCTCGAGTAGGTAAATGATAAAAACAGAATTTTTGATGCAGAATGCTACTTGGCATAATTTTTTAATGTAACCCTCTTAATTGTGGTATGAATATTCAGATCCGAAAGATTCAAGATAAAAGTTTAATATTGACATAAAAGTAATAATACTTCAAGCATACTAACTAAGCAATTATGTCTTCTCAAAATAACATGGCCAAAGAAAGTTCATCCCTACAAAATCATATAGTTTAGTCAGGCTCCATTTTTGTCACACAAGAATGCTCTCATCATGCACAACCCCGATGACAAGCCAAGCAATTGTTTCATACTTTAGTAATCTCAAACTTTTTCAACCTTCACGCAATACATGAGCGTGAGCCATGGATATAGCACTATGGGTGGAATAGAATATAATGACGGGGGTTATGTGGAGAAGACAAAAAAGGAGAAAGTCTCACATCAACGCGGCTAATCAACGGGCTATGGAGATGCCCATCGATTGATGTTAATGCAAGGAGTAGGGATTGCCATGCAACGGATGCACTAGAGCTATAAATGCATGAAAGCTCAACAAAAGAAACTAAATGGGTGTGCATCCAACTTGCTTGCTCATGAAGACCTAGGGCATTTGAGGAAGCCCATTGTTGGAATATACAAGCCAAGTTCTATAATGAAAAATTCCCACTAGTATATGAAAGTGACAAAACAAGAGACTCTCTATCATGAAGATCATGGTGCTACTTTGAAGCACAAGTGTGGAAAAAAAGGATAGTAGCATTGTCCCTTTTTATTTTCTCTTTTTTTTGGGCCTCCCTTTTTTTGGCCTTTCTCTTTTTTTTATGGGCCATTTACATTTGTGCCCCTAACTGGAACCCACTACTCAGATTTGCCCCTAATTTCGTGGCATGCTCAAATTTGCCCCTCCGCCGTTAGGTGCACTTATAGAATTGCCCTTCCGTGCCGTCACCGTCCGGTCAAACGACTTTGACCGTTGTCTGAACATTTGCTGGACATTTTACCCCTGACTCCATGTGTCACTTACAGGTGGGACCCACTCTAAAAAGATAAATACAAAAAACTCTTCCTGTCACACTCTCTCACACACTTACATGTGGGGCCAAACTAAAAAGAAAAAAAAACTTTCTCTCACACAGCCCCCTCTCTCTCCCTGACATGTGGGCCATGGGACCCACTGTCAGGGTCAACACCCGCCCTTGCCTGGTCATGGCGAGACTTGGCAGCTCCGGTGCCCGTCGCTGGCGAGGGGCGGGCGTGCCTGCGTGTGAGGGCCATGGGGGTAAGCTCTAGGTGGTCTAGCAGGGGAGGGCTGGAGGTCGAGCAGGGACGGCCGGAGTATTGGGCACGCCCGAGGCCAGTGGCGGCGGCCGTCGAAGCTACGTATCAGGGGGTTGGAAAGCACGGG